>NC_082644.1:86288460-87535960 GCF_028023285.1 Balaenoptera ricei
ATTTCACTTCTCCCAGTCTAAGCCTCTTTGTTCTCTAATCTTCTTCTCAGTAAATGGCACTGCCATTCACCAGTTGCTCAAGCCCCAAATTTAGGTGTCATACTTGATTCTTCTTTTTCCCTTATTTCCCCACAGCTAATCCATAAAGAAAAAGTCTTGTTGACTCTGCTTCTAAAGGATGCCCCGGATGCATCTACTTCTGTTTCCACTCTTAGCACACCTTCCCTTAGCCGCCTCCTGGGCCACCACAGTAACCTGCTAAGTGGTCTCCCTGCTTCCACTCTTGCCCCCTGCCATCTCTCCAGTGCTCATCTACTTCCATGTTGATTGGTGCTAGCTAACTGTGGGCCGGGGCTGTGCCGAGCGCTGGAGTATTCCCACGGAGAAGGCCAAGATCTTTGGGCATCTTCAGTCTGCAGGCCTCACCCAGAGGCTCAGGCCTTACTAAAGAAACTCAGCCCACCTATGCTAGGACAGTCTAGGAATCAATCTAAGGCCTTCCACTCCAGCTTCTTTCAGATTGCTTCTCACTCCACTTCTCACTTTTGGCCCTCCTGGTCCCTCAAACTGCCTTGCTTTGGCTCTGTTCCTTCCAAGACCGCTGATGTTGACTGAGTTTGGATTTTCTCACTTGGCTTCTGCCTTGGCAGCTCTTGAGGACCTGACTTCTGGTGCCCTTTCTGTGGTTCCATTACAGGATGAAGGTCCCTGCTGCACCTTCCCTGGTCTCCACTGACTGAATGCTCCCGTCCACAATAAAGGAGGTGTTAGACATGCACGTTATACAGTTTAAGGAAGGAGCACATCTTAACTAGAGAAGTCATGTCCACTGATCTTTTAGTTAGGGCAACAGCAAGCAAAACGTGGAAGAAAGTGTTTCTTCCCTCTGGACTGTGTAGTAAGGACAGGGGCCGTCTCCCGAGTGTGAGTCCCCACCCTTAGGGCTCATTCACCACAAGATTATTGTGGTGGTGATTCCTACATTAGGAAGTGGGGTCAATGAAATAACTCGTGAGAGTATTTCTGGTCCTTAGGGCTTGACACAAAAGATGAGGGACATCTGCTTTGGATATCAGAGATGGAGGTCTCTGAGCAACGAGGTGGGTTCAGGAGCTCTCTGAAGGGACCTCTTTTTGACACCTGTTCTTTAACTCAACAGATATTTTCTAGCACCTAGTATGTGCCAGGTGGTGTGCTAGGTATTGAGGGTGCAGTGATGCAAAAGGTACAGGAAAATTCCAGGCAGAGGGTAAGGAGATATTCCGGCCTGGCATCCACCAAGGCCCCCTTCCAACCTTGTGGAGCTTTGCTAGAAGTCAGCAAACAAACAAACAGACAAAACAAAACAAAAAAAAGTCAGCAAACAAGCCTTGGCTGGCTTTTTCCATGGCATGGAACTCAGTGGGATGTCAAAGCCTGGAATTCTTGTCCCAGGTCAAGGCTAATGGTATGTCTTGGTCAGAATAACCACATAAGTGAACAGTGGCCTCTAGTTTATTGGGCCAGCATAAGACCATTTGTCCAGAAAATGAGAGAAGCCTAATCAGGAGCCCCCCTCCCCTGAACTGCCTCTGGGATCGAGGTCCCAGAGAGCTGCAAATGCCACAGAAGAGGAGCCAGAATTAATGGGCCTGTCCTCACTGGAGATGCTGCAGGGCCAGAGTGGTGTCCCCCCGAGTAGAGAAGTGTTAGGGATTTTATCCAGAAGAGTAGCTCGGGGAGATGTGGCGGTTCTCCTCCAGTGGCAGAGGAAAGCCAGACTGAGGCAGAAGGAGCAGATGCATCTGTGGGCCCCTGAGGCAGAGCGGTGGTCGGGGGACAGAAGATGGGCTTTGGCTTCATACAGGTCAGAGCTACCCCCAGCTGGGTTGATTCGCTTATTCATTCATTTATTCAGCAAACATTCATCTGTGAGGGGTGCACTTTACTTTAGGCTCTGTGTCTGGGGGAACAAAATAAGACCAGGTTCCTGTTCTCAAGTTACCTGTAGTCTGGAGGTCCCTTGGGAGGCAGAGTGGCTCTTCCCTGGGGGTATTAAAGCAGAGGCTGGACAAGCACTTGGGAGGGGCAGGTGGAGAATAAAGGAAATTAAAGATTCAGATGGGGGAAGTGGGGAGGTTTGGACTGGGAGCCTTTAAGGGGCTTTCTAGTGCCCTTGGAGTGCTAGTGTTCTAAGTTCCTGAGGGCTTGGTGGGGGAATGAGGTGGTTTGAAATTACCTTGAGGGGCTGTCCAGGAATGCTCAGGAGGAGGGGTTATTGGAGGAGGGGCAGGGAAGGCCTGACTGTCAGGAGGGGCCCAGTTTTGAGTCCCTAAACCTCAGCCAATGCTGAGGATCCCAGCAGATCCTGCAGACCTTGGAGGGACCCAGAGCTTAGAGGACCGCGGTCACAGCCCCAGAAGCAGGAGGGCCAGAGGAGGTTTGTCCTCCGCCTCAGCAGGCTGTTCGCCTTCCTTTAGTAGCACCTCGCTGTCTCCCCTCCTGCCACCCCTGCTTGTGTCTCAGGGTCTCCAGGATGAGTGTCAGTACCTCCTTCAGCCGCAGCTGATTGTCCGGCGTTTGTTGGACGTGGCTGTGCTGGTGCCTGGGCGACCCTCCGAGCAGACCCTCTCCCTCCACAATCGCTCAGCCCTGTACAAGTAAGTCAAATACTGCCCCACACCGGGCCCTTCCTGTGTTCCTTCCCCGGCCTCAGCCTACCTGCTGATCCTGCTCTCCCTCTGGCCAGGCTGGACTGCTGAGCCACCCAGAGCCCCAGGGTGGTTCCCACCCCTGCCTCCCCCTCTCCCAGCACAGACGGGAAGACCCGAAAAGGCCTCCGGTTCTTCTGTCCCTTACCCCTCCCTTCTTCCCAGTGTCTCCCTCATCCTGTGTCCCTCTCATCTCTCTGTACCCTGTCTTTTCTCACCTCCAACCTCCCCTCTGCCCAGGGTCTTTGTGCCCAGCTTCACTTACAGGGTTTCAGCGCAGCTGGTGTGCGTGGGGGGCCGCGGGGCATCTGCCTGCCCCCTGACGCTGCGCCTGCGTCCCAAGGCCCCACCCCTGCACAACTCAAGCTCTGTGGCCTGTGGAGGTGCCTCGGTATGCCAGCTGGAGCTGGCACTACCCCCATGGGGGCACTGGGTCTACGTGCGTGTGGAGACACCATCCCGGGGCCCTGGCAGGACCGTCTGCTTCCAGCTGTGCGTACGGTTGCAAGGTCAGAAGCCCCCCACCTGCGCCAGCCACCCAGCTTGTGCCGACCTATGTGGCTGGGAGGAGGCAGGCACAGTGGCTGTGTTCACTGGTCCTCGGCCACGTCCCTATGACCTCCCCGGCCCAGCCCAGGCTCCTTTACTCGCCAAAGCCCGCCCACTTGGAGCTTCAAGTCATTGGAAGACCTTCAGATCTTTTCTTGGTACCTGACTTGGGGCTCACTAAGGGACCTCATTACTCTCCTTGATTTAATCTCTCAGTGTCCTGGAGTAGGCAGGGGACAGCTAGGACTTCTGGGACATGGTCCTTGCCAAAGCCCTTGCAAGTCAGTGAGAGGGTCCATCACCTGTTTCAGCAGTGTCCTCACTGCCCTTGGGGCAGGAGAGATGACCTTGAGTCCCTTCAACATGACATTCCATTAGCTGTGACCACTAGGAAGCCCCTGGACCCTGTCCTGTGACCTTAGATGCCAGACGCCAAAGGGACGTTGGATTCCAGTTCTTAGCCTCCCCACTCTTTGTTATACCCTGTGGGGCTTAGATCCGGTGTGTGGTGGGGCTGCAGGGCTGTGAGGGTGGCAGGCCTCAGCTCTGATTTCCTCTGCCCCACAGAGTGCCCACAGCCCAGCCTGTCCCGTGCCCTGGTCCCCGGAGCTGCCATGAACATGCCCCAGTCACTGGGCAACCAGCCACTGCCCCCAGAGCCGTCATCCCTCGGGGCCCCTGCCGAGGGGCCCGGGGCCACATCCCCACCTGAGCACTGCTGGCCAGTGCGCCCGACGCTGCGCAATGAGCTGGACACCTTCTCCGTCCACTTCTACGTCTTCTTTGGCCCCAGCGTGGCCCTCCCCCCTGAACGCCCAGCCGTGTTTGCCCTGAGGCTTCTGCCAGTGCTGGACAGCGGAGGTGTCCTCAGCCTGGAGCTCCAGCTCAACGTGGTACTATTTGTGGAGAGTGGGGAGGTCGCCCTTTGGGGGAACCCGAAGGGGAAGGTGTCAGGGTGAAGGGGCCCTTACCTCCTGCAGGAAGCCTGTCTAGGTTGCTTTCACCTTTCATGGTTAGAGACCATGCCTCAGCCCAATTCTGGTCAACAAACATGCCCTGAGTATTTACTACACATGGGCTGGGTCAGCCAGGGCAGCTGAGCAGTCTGGATTTTCCCAGTTTTATAGGCTTACCTGCCACTCACTAAGGGCCTCTCTCTATGGCAGGTGTTTACTTTTTCTCGCATATCTCCTGTGATGGGGAGCTCACCACCTCTTGAGGCCACTCTGATTGCTAGAGGCATTCTTTTTTTTTTTTTTCAAAGTTTTTTTTTTTTTAAACTTTGGGTTTATTTATTTATTTTATTTTTGGCTGTGTTGGGTCTTCGTTTCTGTGCGAGGGCTTTCTCTAGTTGTGGCAAGCGGGGTCCACTCTTCATCGCAGTGCGCGGGCCTCTCACTATCGCGGCCTCTCTTGTTGCGGAGCACAGGCTCCAGACGCGCAGGCTCAGTAATTGTGGCTCACGGGCCTAGTTGCTCTGCGGCATGTGGGATCTTCCCAGACCAGGGCTCGAACCCGTGTCCCCTGCATTGGCAGGCAGATTCTCAACCACTGCTCCACCAAGGAAGCCCCTAGAGGCATTCGTGACATTCCATCAAAGTCTGCCTCCATGGATTTTTACCCACTGACCTTTGTTTTGCCCCAGAAGCTATATCCAGTAGTCTACCCTGTCCTTTTTTTTTTTTTAAAGGAACTCCTTTATTTATTTATTTATTTATTTATTTATTTATTTTTGGCTGTGTTGGGTCTTCGTTTCTGTGCGAGGGCTTTCTCCAGTTGCGGCAAGCGGGGGCCACTCTTCATCACGGTGCGCAGGCCTCTCACTATCGCGGCCTCTCTTGTTGCGGAGCACAGGCTCCAGATGCGCAGGCTCAGTAGTTGTGGCTCACGGGCCTAGTTGCTCCGCGGCATGTGGGATCTTCCCAGACCAGGGCTCGAACCCGTGTCCCCTGCATTGGCAGGCAGATTCTCAACCACTGCGCCACCAGGGAAGCCCTTTTTTTTTTTTTAATAGACATTTTTCAGAGCAGTTTTAGGCTTACAGAAAATTGAGGAAAGTACAGAGAGTTCCCCTCTTTCCCCACACAGTGTCCCCTATTACTCACATCTTGCATTAGTGTGGTACATTTGTTGCATCCCTATCCAATTCTAACAGCCCTTCGGATGCCTCTCAGCCTTGCCAAAGCTGAACAGCCTCAGCATCTTAGACTTCTCATCCTCTGCTGTCTCCTCTGGTCATACTTCTGGTCATCATGCCTCTGAAATAAGTGATCCAAGGTGGTCTGACCTGGGTGGCAGGCAGCATTTGTGCAACCTGAGATCAAGTTACCTCTTTCAGCTGCTGCCTCACACTGTGGGATCACCTGAGGCTTGTGGTAGACTAAGACCTCTGGATCTTTTTCCTTTTCCTTTTTTTGCTTCAAAACAATTGTATACATTTTTATTATAAAAATAATAGGATCACATATAAAGGCTTTGGAAAATAGAGGAAGACACCTCCATAACACAACTGCTTAGCTTTTTGGTATATGTCCTCCTAGTCCTTATCCAAATTAACTGATGTGTTTATCTAGTTGTAACCAAGGACCATGCACATTTTCATGCCCTGAGATTGGTTCATGTGAACCGCTGCCAATTCCTATCTCATATTTTTGCAGCACACTTTTTAACCTGAGTGGAAGAATTTATGTCCATCTTTGAGACATTGCCTAACACTGGTTTGGACCTTGCATTTTCACTGCTTTGTGTAATTCACACACTTGAAAAGCTGGCCTTCTAAACCTCTTAGTCATTATTTTCAGCACTGAACAAGACTGGGCTGAGGGCAGAGCCCTGTGTCAGGCCATTGGCAACTGTCTTGGGTTGGCGTTGATCTAATTATTTATCTACTGTTCCCTCAGCCAAAAATCCTTTTAACTTTACTATCCCTCAGCCCTGGGGCAGGGATCATTTTCCTATCACCCACCTGAGACCTGGTCTGTGTCTTGAGGTGGTGTTTTATGGGACATGGCTCAGAACTTTCTAGTGATCCTGCTGGTCAGGACAGAGCTGACTCTTCAACCCCAAGATGTTCCTTATTTTCATACTCAAATTCTCTGTGTTCTGGCTAAGACTGTATATGTTCTGTGTTTGCTTATTGCCATGCCTTTGGGCAATGACAGTGAAGTCTTGATTTGACCTTGAAACTATAGAGCCTATGTCAGAGACCAGCCCCACCCATACTGACTCTTCCTCAGTATCCTGAGAGGAGAGGCCCACCTCCCCTGCTGCTTTGCCCTGTCTCTCTCTACATTCTTGTCTATTTTCTCTAAAAGGCATCTGCTTACATTCCAGCCATCTGCATGCTATGACACTGCTGCACACCTCAGACAGCCTGTTCTATTTATTCTGAAAGGTATATTGGCACACCTACTCTGATCTTTTCCTCAAGTATTTTGATGTTTTCCCTTGGATCAAAAACTGGACATTTGGCTCAGAGAACTGCATACCTAGAGGACATTTCTTCTTTGGCTCCCACCAGAATGGCTTTTGCTGAAAAATACTTTGGCATATAGCCCTGGGCTTGCATTGAGGGAAGTTATGAACAAGTTGTATGAACTTCACTCTCGCAGCTAAGGATAGGAGGCGGGGCAGCACACAGTGCTTCTTTGATGTGAATTTAACTGAGAACCACCCCTTTGGGTGCAGTGCTTCTCCTGAGACTCTAACTTTTATCTTGTGGACTCACAAATGTGGTAACTCACGTTTTCTTCTTTGCTTTGGTTGCTTGGAAGTCAGCAAATATATGGCCCACATCTAGGGACAGATTTGTAAATTTCCCTCATGTATTTATTTTATCCTGTTATAGGTATTTAATAAGCTGCCTCAAATCCTTCTTGAATGAGGTGAGCTTATGGCATCCTGTTACCTTTATTCTTGTAGACAACCCTTTCCGTTTACTCCTGTGGATATCCAGTTTCTTTTAATCCCAGCCAGTTTGCTACATTTAATCCCGTAGGCGTCCTATTACCACTGCTCAGTACCTAGAATCATTTCACCTGAGGAAGAGTGCATTTCTTTACATGCCTCCCGCCTTCAAGGCCCAGGTGAAGATGTGAAGATGACTGACGAACCTTACAATCACCTTTGTTTACAACTAGTGTCTACATCCAGCAACAGTGGTCTTCCCCTTCCCCCCATCAAGCTAGATAGGACTGAAAAAGTGGGTGTTGTCTCTTGCCTGGACAGAATTTAAACAATTCTTCCCAAAGAAAGGATTCAGAAGTGGCCTTGCCTTCTCATCAGTCTTTGAAAGATCTCTGCTGTGGAAGATCTGGTGTTTCCCAGTTTTTCTGTTGTAAGAACGAGGAGGTGAGGGGTGGGGAGGGTGCTTCCGTGTGGAGAGCACCTGCAGGTACGGGGTGTCCAGTGAGGGCCTGGAGGGGTTTCTGGGGAGGGGTTAAGAGGTGGAGGAGTCTGGCGGGGGGGCTGGTGGGAGGACCTGGATGGTGTGGCCGCCTCATCTTTATACCCGCCCTGCCCAGAGCTCCCTGCGCCAGGAAAATGTGACCGTGTTCGGATGCCTGACTCACGAGGTGCCCTTGAGCCTGGGGGATGCAGCAATGACTTGTTCCAAAGGTGGAGTGAGGAACCGGGGAAGGAGGGGGGGCTGGAAGTCGGGGGTACGGGGGTGGGTATGGAGGAAGGATGGGCTAGGGCGTCTGGGAACTGGAGGCAGGCGGGTGAGGGTTCTTTAGGTCCTGACCCCACACTGACTCCTCCCTTCTCCCCTCAGAGTCCCTGGCCGGCTTCCTCCTCACGGTCAGTGCCACCTCCCGAGTGGCCAGGCTGCGAATCCCATTCCCGCAGACGGGGACCTGGTTCCTAACCCTGCGCTCCCTGTGCGGGGTGGGGCCTCGGTGAGCGGGACGGGGCGCGGCAGGGCGCGGCGGGGCGGGGCGCGGCTGCGCCCGGGCCCGGTTGATTGGCAGTTTGTGCGCAGGTTCGTGCGGTGCCGGAACGCGACGGCCGAGGTGCGGCTGCGCACTTTCTTGTCCCCGTGCGTGGACGACTGCGGGCCCTACGGCCAGTGCAAGCTGCTGCGCACGCACAACTATCTGTACGCGGCCTGCGAGTGCAAGGCCGGTGAGCCGGCTGGGCTGGCGAGGGAGCCCACCCGGGGCGGTCGGGAGGGAGGTGGCAGCCTGAGTAGCCGGGTTTGAGGGGGTGCGGAGTCAGGGTGGGACCATCCTCCTCTGGCAGTGGCGTCGGGCTTGAGCAGAGGCCGCCAGCGGAAGTGTCCGCTGAAGCCTGGGCTGCCTTCTCACCTCTTCCACCCTGTGCCTCTCTCATCCGCAGGATGGCGGGGCTGGGGCTGCACCGACAGTGCGGATGCGCTCACCTACGGATTCCAGCTTCTGTCCACACTACTGCTCTGCCTGAGCAACCTCATGTTTTTGCCCCCCGTGGTCCTGGCCATTCGGAGTCGATATGTGCTGGAAGCGGCTGTCTACACCTTCACCATGTTCTTCTCCACGGTATGCGGTGGCATCTGTGTCTTCACCGAGTCCTTACCCATGGTGGGGGGGGGGGGTGAGAGTCTACATTTCCACCACGGGGTTTGGGGATGTCTACACCTTCATGGTATGAGAATGTCTCCTCTTCACTGTACAGCAGTGCTTCCTGACCACTTCGTATCATGGCATGCGAACATGATAATTTTTATAAGGCACATTGGGATATATGAACAAGGCTCTTTGCGATTTAAGATAACAAATAGTCACTGGAGACAGTGTGGGGTCTCCAGCGACCCGCACCCTGCCTGTCCACTCCAAGGGCTGAGGGGACCTTTACCTCAACACACTGGCTGAGAAACTCTGACCTACAGTTTGGAATTGTGTCCACACAATTCCCCTGAGATGCTACATCTAGGCATCTTTTCATCTCATCCCTGGGCTCTTGGTATCTTGTGATGTACAGTGCCTGCCTATGAGCACTGCAAACATCTTAGATGGATTCAGACTTTTCCACATGTCTTAGCAACAAGGATATCACAAAAACCAATACATGCCTCCCTGTTGTCCAGTATTAATAGATCAGACATATATCCAAATTACAAAAATCCTACTTATCATCCAGGAGAAAGTGGGGGGCAAATGTCCTGAAACTGAGTCATGGTCTAGGGTCCCGGTTGTTTCTCCACAGGTGAGGAACAGTGGGCTGTAACCGAGCCATGTAGCAAGACCTTGGCCACTTAAGCTGCATGAGAACAGCACACCCCAGTTTTGTTTGACTGGTTCCCTTTTTAGGCCTGCTCTGACAATGCCCCACTCTGTTTTTATATTCAACATTGTTTCTCTCTCTCTCTCTTTTTTTTAGTTTCCAGATCCTTTTTATATTGTTGCTCACTAAATCCTCTAGCAACAGCTCTTTCACCAGCGCACTCTTGGTTATGTGCAGATCTAATGTGGTTTGCAATTAGTAAGAACACCTAAGTGTGTCAGGAGCCTGGAGCGTGTGAGGAGAGCGTATCCATTCTCCTGCACTTCACAAAGCATCCTGGGCATTGGCTCCAGGGTATTCAGTATCAGATGACTTCTTATCTTCTGGATTTGATGGCATATCATCCTGAAAAGAAAAGACCTTCCCCTAGTAGGAACGCTGGGGGAGTCGAAAGTGCCTGGCATCACATACAGTGCTTCCACTTTCTTAAATAAGGCAGTAAGCAAATGATCAAGGAGAAGGTACTGGCTCTGAGGTGTTGAGTAAAGTCCTGCTCTGACTCCTGTTTTTTTTCCACACGTGCCAAAGTGTAGAGCTACTTGTGATTCATTTTTCCCAGGCAGATTTCCTCTTGTCCCTCTTTCCTGTTCTTTATTTAGTTTAGACTTATTTCATTCCTCAGCAGTCTCCATTTAAGGACCCATCGGTCATATTGCAGGTATCAGCACCAGCATAGTAGGCGACAGTCTTCTTCCTTGTCTTCAAATCCAGGACAGTCTACACCTGGAAGTAGTGTGTCACTTCCTACGCAGGGTCTGGGAGCAGACAGTAGCTTTGTTCTTCAGGAGTTTAAAATTCAAAATGTAAATAAGTAAAAAAAGCAAAACAAAGCAAGCCACAAACCCAGCACTTGATTTTGTATATAGCCGACAGTTCAGATAACTATAACAGAAAAACAACATCTACTGAATACATGCTGTGTGTGAGACACTGCTCGTCGAATCCTCCCCATAACGCTGTAATAATAGAGAGGTATTGCTATTATTATTATCCCTGTTTTGCAGATGAGGAAAGTTTAAATACTTTGCCTAAGGCCTGAGGTGAGTGGTAGAACCAAACTTCTCACTCAGCCTGCCTCCTGATCCCTCTCATGTAATCATTGAGATGTAGTGTTCCCCTTGCATAGGGTAGTGAGCGTGCATTGATACATTTCTAACCTGACTTCAGTTTCTCAGAAGTCCTGGAGTATGTAGAAATACTAACGACCTCACTTTAGTAGTTCTCAAATTCTTAAAAGATAAAAAGAGCCAATCAAAAGGTCAGGAAATATAACCAAACCAAATACAAGAAATCACAGGGAAAATATATCAGACATTGCGGTTGTGCACCTCTAACTCATACAGTTAAAGCCACATGTCCTTCACAGTGCTAGAGGAGTCTTCATAATTGGATCCCAAAAGACCCAGACAGAGCTGACATCCTGGGGCCCCTGCAGCCTTCCTGGCTGATTGCTGAGACCCTGGCTGCAAGCCCACCTCCTCATTACCTCTTCTGTTCCTCACACCAGCACAAGTAATTCTCAGTGGCCCTTGGCAAAATCCCATGACTGTTTCCAAGAGGAAACGGAAGCAGAAAATAAGAGAACAGCAGGAAGTTTCATTCTATCCCGAGTACAAATATTCTAATCTTTGTATGGATTGAATATATTTGCGTCTCCAATTTTAAATTCTGTGGTGCCAGGATACTCTGTTTTGGAGCGTTAGACAAACTGTATAGTTATGTTATAAAAGTATAAAATTCCACAGAAAAAAACAATTTAGGATAATTTTCCAAAATTATTTTGTAAGTAAAGAAATGTTCAAAGCTGAGGAAGGTGTCAAATTAGATTATACTAATAGAAGCCAGTTAGTAGTCTGAATTTCTTTTCTTAAATCCCCCAATCTTTCTGTGTTATTTCTACCACTTCTTTTTATTGCTGATGATAAAAGGAATACTAATCTAAAAATTAGTCCACAATTTTCAGTGAGACAACAGTAGTGCAATATATATATATATGTAATATATATAATTTTTTTTTGCATAAGGGAAAGTTTATTAGTGTGGGGATATTCTCCCATGAATATACATGGCATAAAGTATAAGATGACTATAAGGTGACTAAAATTTACTGGGCACATACTGTGTGCCAAACATATAGGAGAGTATTCCAGACGTTCAAGGTAGAGCTTCCCAGGTGCCACTATAACTCAGCCTTCAGTAGCCCACTCCAACTTTCGGTTGAGCCAGTTGCTTCTAGGTGATGGGTAAATGGTTACACCAGTGAAATCTATGGTGGTGAGCAATTTGCTTTACCTCATTTACTATAAATTGTGCCTCCTGGTTAGAGATGGTGCTGAATGGGTGCCATGGCAATCGATAATGGATCCTGCACCATGAATAGTAAAGCAGGCTGAAGCACTGCAGGCAGAAGAGACAAACATATGCCTAGAATATATGATAACAAGATGCTGTCTCCTCTGGGTTGAGGAGTTTCAGTGAAGCAAGCTGCCACAGGTTGTTGGCGGGTTTCCCTAGCAAAGTGTGCCCCGGGAGGGAGTCAGTGATGGACTTTACTGATGGCATTTTTGGACATTCAGCAGTGACAGTAGCCAGATCAGGATTGGTGAAATGTAGATCATGTTGTTCACCTCACACTGCAGTTTTATTTATTTTTATTTTTTTAATATTTATTTATTTATTTTGGCTGCACCGGGCCTTGGTTGCGGCACGCGGGATCTTCGTTGCGGCATGTGGACTTCTTAGTTGCGGCATGTATGTGGGATCTAGTTTCCTGACCAGGGGTCGAACCCAGGCCCCCTGCACTGGGAGCACGGAGTCTTACCCACTGGACCACCAGGAAAGTCCCCACACTGCAGTTTTAATTTAACTCTACCCCTAAGGGTTTTCTACAACCTTAAACAATCTCTTTGACTTTCTAGTATACTTGTAGAATAATCAGTCATAGAAGATTAGAGAGATGATATCCCCCAAAACCTCTCCACTCCAGAGATGATCTCTCCATTATTCCCCACTCTTTTTTTCAATGTAGAAATTCCTAGGAGGAAATCAGCCTTCAATTAATTATTTTCTTAGATGTGTCTTCAATGTTACGTGATTCAGCTTTGCTTTTTTTCTGCTGATATATATATATATTTTAATCTTTTTAAAATTTATTTATTTATTTATTTTTATTTTTGGCTGTGTTGGGTCTTCGTTTCTGTGCGAGGGCTTTCTCTAGTTGCGGCAAGCGGGGGCCACTCTTCACATCACGGTGCGCGGGCCTCTCACTATCGTGGCCTCTCTTGTTGCGGAGCACAGGCTCCAGACGCGCAGGCTCAGTAGTTGTGGCTCACGGGCCTAGTTGCTCCGCGGCATGTGAGATCTTCCCAGACCAGGGCTCGAACCCGTGTCCCCTGCATTGGCAGGCAGACACTCAACCACTGTGCCACCAGGGAAGCCCTCTGCTGATATTTATCCTCTCTTATCTGAGATTGAAAGATTTATTACAAGTCCCTCTCCCAGAAGTGTTTGGGCATTTCCTTCTGTATACCTGAAAGTCAGGCATATGAAACAAGTGCTTGGTGAAGTGTGAAAGGTGAAATTAATGCTTTAAAATAAAATCCAAATCATAAAACAGTATTGGGTAATTTAGTGAGCAATAGTACGTATATCCGGTCTTGGAGGTAGAGAAATAGAAAAAGGCCAAAATATTGATTTGTTTAGGAACCAAATTAGTTCCCAATTAATCACATATAAGAGAAAGAATTAAAAAATAAACCTTTGAGGCATATTCAAACATTAATTCTAATACTGATATGGGCCCACATGAAAGTCTCTCCAAGTTTCCCAGTAAGAACTCATTTTCTCTATTTAATAATATAAAAGAGGGATTTATGTCCCCAAACTTATAAACCCTTTGAAAAGCCTGGGATACTCACTTAAAACATGATAATTCCAGAGCAGTCTCTTCCTGAAGGGACAACATTCTTTACCTCCAAAGTGAAGGGAAAGAAAGAGGATAGGTACACAAGTTTAAGACTTGCAGTTTAAAATGCGAAGGAATCGAACCCAAGGTTTCCCAATGTCAATTAATATCCCTGAGTTTTATTTTTCTTTTTCTAAACTCCTAGCTTCTCCCTGCCCTTATGTTATTCACCCTCTCCCCTCTGTTGGTTGAAGTTACACATTTTGCAATTTGAATGACTGGATGAAATCTTCAACAGGTTCAAAAGAAACATTAGCAATTTCTTTCGCATCCTTTGTCTCTCAAGACTAAACTTTTGAGTCTGTTTTCCCATCCTGTTGGTGGCAGCTCTGCATCTGGGCTGGCTTCTGTCAGCTTTCACAACAGACCTGCTTCAGTTTCCCACCTGCTTTCCCTAAGGTCGCTGCCGTTTCATCAGTGAGGTTGCGGTGTCATGGTTTGTGCTGTGAGTTCGGGATATAATGCTCCTTTTCCCTGAACTCTTCTTCCTGACCTCGCCTCCACCTTCTCGTTCTCAGCTCTGACTCATTCAAACAGGAGACTAGGCTCTCCCATTTTCATTTTCCCCAGGAGTTACTGAGACCCCACTGCTGCCAGTGAGTGAAATTGTGATATTGCTCCGCTATCTCTCTCCTCAGCTGTGGGCTGGATATCCCTGCCCCCTCCCTGCCCACACCCAGAGCCATGCCTCTGGAGGCCTGGATACCTGTCTCACTGAGGTCTATAAGGCTGTCTCTCTTTTGGGCTCAGAGCCCTTGTGACTTAGGGTTGCCTTTTGATAGAATGATGAAGAAACTGATGTGGGCTGAAAGTAGTGCCTAAAGGGTCCATCCAGTCAGTGATCAAGCCACTTCAAAGGCTGCCTTTTGATGGTACAACACAGCCTTCCTGCCCCAGCTTCGGTTCAGCCTGATGCATTTCAGCCCAATCCTGGCAACTACACTGAGTTGTTTCTCCTATCAAGAGGTGCTCTCAGTAGCCATGGCTCCCTGAGGACCTGGGGTAAAGTGCAGGTGACAGAGGTCAAACAGATTGATTCGCAGAATCTTAGGAGACTTTTTTGATCCCCTAAAATCTGCTGGCGTGTCTCAAACTCAGCTCCAATGAGTAGATTTTGGTCAGGTTTACATAGGTCAAAACCTTTTTCTTTCCCGTTATAGCTTCGTAATTTTTCTTAACCCTGCTTCCATTACCATAATAACCCAATCTTCCTGACACGGAGCAGGGGCGATGTTGGGAGATGGGAGAAGTGAGCATGCCACTGTGATGGTTGTTCTCAGTCAGAGCTGTTTGTCTTCAGAGACCTTGCCCAGTCTCTTTTCTTTGGGTGGGCTCGTAAGGCACATGATATAGAAGGACGCGTGTTCCTACATCTCTGCACCAGATATTCTTGAAACCATCCATGGCCTTAGTGTTTAGCATCAATAAGTACTCAAATTACCTAAATTCTACACAGAAGTTCAAAGAAAGGTGACAGCAAATGTTCCAAGACAAAATAAACTTGAACTCAGGTTATCCCTGGGTCACTGTTTTCGCAATAAGGGAATGCAGGCTGCCGGAGGTCCTGATAGCATTATCCAGCGGGGCACAGGGGTTGCGACCACAGACCCAAGGGCTGATGGCAGAGCTTGGTTCCTTAATTGGGGTGCCCAGTATAGCTTGTTCCAGTTCCACTTGTGTCCCCTGCACCCCACCTTTAAGCTCCTCAATACCCTATTCTTTACTGTGTTCCCCACTGTGTAGGGTAGGTGAGCACTGTCCCTTCCCTATGTTCTTCCCGTGGTGTAAAGTGCCATGCTATTTTCCATGGCTTTAGGGACTGCCTTTTTTCTTACTGTCCCCCCACCTCTTCCCCCATGGCATTGGGCGGGAGAGGATGCAGAGGACCAATAAGTGCAAGGTCTGAAGGTGAAGCATAACTCAGAGTCTGAGCTAACAGACAGGGCTTGGGGTCTGGATTGGCCAAGAGGCCAGATTCCAGCCTCAGAGCTTGGGCCAGGATTACAGGTGGGACCCACGCGAGCACAAGGGGATACAGGCAAGGATTGGCCTCAGCTTGAGAGACCTGGATCCCCTGGCTTGGTGCTCTCACAGCACATTCCAGAAGCAGGAAGATTAGGAAGGTGAGGACGAGGCTTAGGGCTGCCAGATACGTACAGCCTAAGACACAGACCGGGCCTCCCTACCACATTCTTCTCAGGGTTGGGGAGTTGGGAATTTCCCAGTTCTGCTCAGTCTGTGCCCTCTGACCTCCGCTTTTCTGACAGCAGCACGCCACCCCATGGCCTCTTTCTCCGGTTTTGTAGACCTGGACCTTTGCCGCAAGTTCTCTCAATGCCTGTCCTCTCTTCCTCCAGTTCTACCAT
This sequence comes from Balaenoptera ricei, assembly GCF_028023285.1. Lineage (NCBI taxonomy): Eukaryota > Metazoa > Chordata > Mammalia > Artiodactyla > Balaenopteridae > Balaenoptera > Balaenoptera ricei. The sequence continues at coordinate 86,304,291 of NC_082644.1, forward strand.
GCCTGTGACCAGCCAGGCATTGTGGTTTTCTGCATCATGGACTACGACGTGCTGCAGTTCTGTGACTTCCTGGGCTCTTTAATGTCCGTGTGGGTCACTGTCATTGCCATGGCTCGCTTACAGCCTGTGGTCAAGCAGGTCAGTCCAGAGTGGGCCCTGGGGGACAACCATAGCCAAAGTCTACTTGAAATCCACTTCCCCATCTCTCCTGGGGGCATTGCCGAGTGCCTCTCACCATCCCGGCCCAGCCCCTGGAGACCTCTTTCTCTAGGTGCTGTACTTGCTGGGGGCTATGCTGCTGTCCATGGCTCTGCAGCTTGACCGGCATGGACTCTGGAACCTGCTTGGACCCAGTCTCTTTGCCCTGGGGATCTTGGCCACAGCCTGGGTAAGGTTGGGAGGGCTGGGGGCGGGGAGGTCCCAGCAGGACTTGGGTGCAGGGACTTGGGTATCTGGTTCCCAGTTTAAGGTGGGCTTGGACCCTGTCGTCATCACTGTGCTGCTCACAGCGCTGCACTCCAGTCTTGGCAGATGCCTTCAGGTCACCACCAGGGCTCAGGGGAAGCCTGAGAGTGACCAGCAGTGGCTTGGGTTCCAAGGCGTCGCGTTCCTGAGCCCCACTTCTCTGCCTCCCCCAGACAGTACGCAGCGTCCGCCGCCGGCACTGCTACCCGCCCACGTGGCGCCGCTGGCTTTTCTACCTGTGCCCAGGCAGCCTTATCGCGGGCAGTGCCATCCTGCTCTATGCTTTTGTGGAGACCCGAGACAACTACTTCTACATTCACAGCATTTGGCATATGCTCATCGCTGGCAGTGTGGGCTTCTTGCTGCCCCCTCGTGCCAAGACTGACCGCCAGGTCCCGTCTGGAGCCCGGACCCGGGGCTGCGGTTACCAGCTGTGCATCAATGAGCAGGAGGAGCTGGGCCTTGTGGGCCCGGGAGGGGCCACTGTCAGCAGCATCTGCGCCAGCTGAGAGGGGCTTTGGGCTGCCCTTGGGGAACGTGAACTCTTCCTCGGGGCAGAGAGCCCTTCCTTGGGTTCTTCCTGGGAGCATGGAGTCCTCCCAGGGATAAGAGACAAGTTGTATTTCTTGAGGACATGGAGTCTTTCTTAAGGACACGGAACTCTTTCAGGGACCTGGCACACTTCCCGAGGGCCTGGAGTCCTCCTGCATCTTAAGGACTGGAGCCCGTGCAGGGCCACAGAGCCCCCTCAGGACCAAGGAGTCCCTCCCAGGGGTGTGGAGCCCTTCCCAGGGTATGGAACCCTCCCGAGGATATGGATTCCTTCCCCGGGAGACCAAGCCCTCTCAGGGACATGGCATCGTTCCTAAGGAAACGGAGTCCATCCTGGGGAAGCTGAGTCTCCAGATCTTCCCAGCAGCTCAGCAACTATGGGCTCAGGCTTCCTTCCCAGAGGCAGCATCTGGGCTGTGCTGCGCTGGGAGGGGGATGCAGGACAGATGGGGCTGGGACTGGGGCTGGGGTGGCTGGTATCCTGAGTTGATGCAGGTGGAGTCTGGTGTGTCTCCAATGAAGTATTTGCTGGTTCTGTGCTGCCTTTTTTTTCCCAGGGGAAAGGGTGTGGGGAGGGGAGGGAAAGAGGGACCCTGAGACAATCAACAGGGGTGACGGAGCCCAGCTGGCATGAGCTGCTGGAGCTATTGTCTGAGACTTTTGCCCCATTGTGTCAGGCTGCAGCAGCCAGGAGTAGGGAGTTGTGTGAGTCTGTGTGTGTGTACTTGCTGAGATGATTTCAATCAGTGAGACAGACCTCCCTTGTGGTGCCCACACCCAATAGGGAAGGAGGCTAAGGGCTCAGGAAATTGGACTAGCGGGTACAAATCTCAGATGTGCAAGAAATACCACAAGAATGTAACTTCTGTTTTGAGTCTCCATTTTGCCCGAGTGCCAGAAACATAATCTTTTGTCATTTGGGGATTTCTTCTGTTTCCACAAAGGTCACAGCTGAGTCCCAAGGGTCTTACATAATGCCGAGATATTGCAAGGGTGTTCTCCCTGGTCACCAGGGTCCATGTGGCGCCCCTGAGATTTCCATCATCCCACCTGGTCCCCAGTCAGTGGTACAAGCAGGCCATCCTGGAGTGGTTTCTTGTCCCCATCTGTGTAACCCTTTCAGTCCTGAGGCTCTCCACCACTTCTGTGCCACATGCAAAGACTTGTGAGACCTTGGTTACCCAGAAACACCTTGAAGCCATTTCTACCCTGGGTTCCTGCTCTGCATTTTACTTGACCAACAATGCATGAGTTGCTCCAGCTTTCACACCCTGCAAACCTGTCCAGGGGCTTGGTCTGGGGAGTGGGGCTCAGGGCCCCTCCCTTTTGGGGCCCTCCTATGCCAGTACTCTCACTACCTCCCCATCTCCTTGCTTTTTCCTCTCCCTAGCTTAGAGAATCTTTTTTTAATCTGGAGATGGGGACACCTACTTTTTCTTACATTTTTCTCCCAAATCTTTTGTTTATGCCTTAAGTCTTTTATGTTCCCTTTAGAGCCTAAGCTTTTGAAACTCAGATGCCAGGAAAACATCTCTTTGTTCTCTGCTTTCTGCAATCACATCTCTTCCTTGGGGCACTGAGCAGAGTGTGATGTAAGAAGGTCACATCTCACATCACATTCACCAATTGAATGGTAAGAAGGAAGGAGAGGTGTGGGCTAGGTGTCTGTTCCTGTATCAGAAATATTATTCCACACAGATCACTAGGACACATGAGCCCAAATAGCTGGGATTCAGGACACAGTCAGCAGAGTACAGAAGGCACTGAAGAGGGAGACACAGCTGAGACAGACCCCACCCAGCTAGGAGGGATCAGAAGGGGTTTTCTGGAAGCCGGATGGGGTGGAGGGCATTGAGTGAGGATTGAATGAGTTTCCATAATGCCAAGATGTTGGAAGAGTTTTCTCTCTGGTCACCAGTGTCCATATCACATTCCTCCCCTGAGATTTCCATCATCCCATCTGGTCCCCAAGCAGGAAAGCACTTAGAACACTTAGTATAGTGCCTAGCCTGGTATGTGGTTAAGTCTCCAATGTATGTTAGCTAAAGGTCAGGTGTTTGGACATGGGAGTCAACGGCAAGGGGGAGACACAGGGGCAGGAAAGACTGATCTTTACTGGGGAACTGGGACTAGTTCAGGACATCTGGACCTGCAGGGTGTGTGTGTGTGTGGAGTTAGGGTGGAGGCAAGCAGCCGGTGACGAGGCTGGGCAGGTACATGGGGTCTGGCTTTTATCCTAGGGAAATGAGCAATGGCCTCATTGGAGGGATTTAAGCAGGAGAGTAGCAGATCAGATTGGTTTGCTTTTTTTGCGTTATTTTGTCTTTTCAGATAGGTGTTTTGACGGCTGGTGCAGAGGATGGATTTTGGAGAGGATTTGGAGGCTGAAAGTGCAGCAACACAGCTGTTGCACTATTTGAGAGAGAGTTGGTGAAGGCAGTGTCAATGGAAAGGAGGGGACTGATCCGAGAGCTGTTATGAGGTGGATTCTCTAGGACATGGTGACTGATTGGATGTGTGGGGTGGTGAGGGATGAAAGAAAGCCGATGGTGACTGCCACGTTTCTGGCTTGGTGACTTGGGGGGGTGTTGGTGCCATTCCCTGAGATGGTGACACACCTTTGTGGGGCAGAATGATGAGTTCAGTTGTGGATAGTTTGAGTTTGAGGTGCCTGTGGGATTCCTGGAGGGAGAGGGCCAGCAAGAAGACTGTGCCAGGCAGAGCAGCTGAATCAGGTCTGGAACCCTGGCCTCCTGGGTCCCAAAGCAGGGGTCCTTTGTTGTCTCCTGACTTGTTCAAGTGACTTCCTGGAATACAGGGCTGTGGCCACCAGATACTGCTGCTCCCTGCTCACGTCTGTCCACACGTTTGGACTAAGACCCCGGACTGCCCACAGCTGCCTGGAGCACGCCCAGCAGCACAGGATCCAATCCCCAGATGTGACATTGTGAGGGCTTCTGAGGGACAGTTCAGTTCAGTAACCCTCTATCGGGAAAGCTCTGTGGGAGCTGCAGAGACAAGCCAGACCTGGTTGAATCCCGCCATCAAGGAGCCCACATTGTGGTGAAATAGCATGGATGCAAAGCAGAATGGGATAGGTACCGAGTGAAAGATACCAGCAGAGTGCTGTGGGACGTAAGGAAAGAGAGACTATTCAAAGTGCACCAGCAAAGGCTGTGTGAGAGAGCTGGTGTCCAAGGTGGCTTGGAAAAATAGTCCCAGGTCTCGCCAGAGATCAGCATGAGCAAGACACCAAGGTGTAGGCAGTACAGACACTGTAGCGAGGGGGTCACCGTGTGAAGGGGGTCAGTGGAACATCCGGCTGGAGAAGTGGGGGGCTGGGTTCTGGAGGGCTTGAACTCAACTGAAGAATTAGGGCTTCATTCTGTGGTTAAGGGGAGCCATCGTAGGTTCTTGAGTAAGGCATCAGCCAGGGTCTGGCCAAAGTAGCAGGACAAGCGTGAGTGATATAAGGGGTCTGTTGTAGAGAACAGAGCTGTCGATTGTGGGAGCAGTTGGAGAAGCCTGTGCGAAGCTGGGCCTCTGCACCTGGTGTCGGGCCTGAAGCTGCTCTCGGCGGGCGTGAAGTGGGAGGTGAGGACAGACCAGCACCCAGGAGGACAAACTGGAGCCCGTGTCTGGGCCTCACTGCCTTCAGGCTCAGTGACACTGGTGACCTGCAGGAGGAGCTGGCACTCTCTGGCGTGGCGCTGCACTTGGCACGGGCCTCCGAGCAGCTGCAGGCGGCGTGGCAGGGGCTGGAGGAGCTGCGCTGACAGCAAGGTGAGCCCCAGGCCGGTGACAGCAAGTGAGGTCTCCCACCACGACGGTGCTGCTTCGCCTTCGCCTCCCGTCTCATGCGGATTTCTCTCGTGGTCCACCCGATCCCAGGACCTTACAGGGAAGGAAACTCTGGGAGGCCCGGTTCCACCCTAGTTAGCTCGACCCAGTCCAAAGCCACCACGACAGAGCTAACCAGCACTCTCCTGGGATGATTAACCTGGCAGCAGCCGGTGAAGGACAGTTGGTCCGAGAAAGGGAAGCTCTAGAAATCTGCAGTAGCCCCTGGGTTGACTGTAGGGTGGGTGGTTGTCACTAGGCTCTTCACGAATTCTTCAGTCCTTCCCCTCCTTCCAGATGTGTGGTAGGTGGGTGTCCCCTCCCCCTCGGTGTCAGCCCTGGTGCGTGCCTTGCCTTGGCCAGTGAGGTGGAAGTGGAAGTAACAGGTCACTTCTGAGCGGAAGTTTTAAGAATCAGTGCAGGCTTTGTCATTTTCTCTTTGCCTTTTGCCACTTGGACCAGCAGTGTGCCAGATGGTAGCTGCTTTATCATCCTGAGTCCCACAGGGATGAAGGCGATGGTGCAGAGCAGATCCCCCAGCCAACCTCTGATGGACCTGCAGCGTGAGTGAGAAAAAGAACCTTTGTGGTTTTAAGCCATTGAAATTTTGAAGTCATGACCACAGTGTACCCTAGCCTGTCCTGCCTGATAGAGTTAGAGAGCAACAGGAAAAACGGGACATTTCCCTGGAGAGCAGGTCTCCCCTCAGCAGAGCTATGGCGGCAGCTTTCACCTCTGTGTTCCTCAGGCTGTAGATGATGGGGTTCAGCGAGGGTGTCACAACCCCATAGAACAATGCGATAATCTTAGCCAAGTTGGGGTCCTTGGCCTTGGGCTTGAAGTACTTGAAGGAGATGGTCCCATAGAAAACCACCACCACTGTGAGGTGGGCAGAGCAGGTGGAGAAGGCTTTGTGCCAGCCGGCAGCAGAGGGCACCCTCAGGATGGCAGCAAGGATGAAAACGTAGGACAGGCAGATGAGCAGCAGCAGGGCCAGCGTCACGACAGTAGTGGCCACCATTGTTAGCAGCGCGTTTTAGAGAGATGTCCCCACAGGCTAGTTTCAGCACTGCCAAGATCTCACAGAAGAAGTGGTTGATGACATTGTGGCCACAGAAGGGGAGGCTCCAGGTGAGAGTGGATTGCAGCGGGGAGTTGGCAAAGCCTGTCCCCCAGCTCAGCGCCGCCATCCACACGCACGTCTGCCTGCTCATGAGCTCTGAGTACCGAAGCGGCTGGCAGATGGCCACGTGACGGTCACACGCCATCACGGCCAGGATCGGGCACTCCGTGGAGCCCAGCGCCAGGGTCAGGAACATCTGCAGGGCGCAACCAGGGAAGGAGATGGTGCTTTGGGTTTCCAGGAAATTGACCAGCATGAGAGGCACAAAGGAGGATGTGCCACAGATATCCATGAGGGAGAGGTTGCTGAGGAAGAAGTACATGGGGCTGTGCAGGTGGGGTCCAGCATGTTCAGCCTGATGAGGAGGGCGTTCCCCAGCACTATCATGGAGGAGATGCCCAGGCAGAGTACAAACAGCACCATCTCTAGGTTGTGGTGCTCGTGTAGCCCCAGCAGGACCTACTCTGTCACAGCTGTCTGGTTGGCCCCATCCATCTCATTCTCCCTCCTTTCCCGTCTGGACCACACGGGTGTTGGAAAAAGCACCAGCTGGCCTGGGAGCCAAGCAACCTGGATGTGTGACCTGGGGCGGGTCAGCCCTGCCTCTGGAATTTAGTCTCACCATCTGTATAATAAAAGAGTGGACTTCAGGTCTGCAAGCCGGCCCTCTCAGCTCTGCAGTTCTGGTGTAACTTAGGGGAGGCAGGGCCCATTCTCATCCCCTAGGCTCTTCTCTCTTCTCCCCTGGGTGGACTCAGGGAAGACAATAGAGTAGGGTTCACGTTTCAGGTGCTCCTTTGGAATCTAAAGCGTTCTTGCCTGTGAAGAGGAAGCATCTTTTCTGGGTTATGACTTCATACGGCTGAATTATGCCCGTAGTATTTCGGATTCATTCACTCACTGAATATTTGTTGAATGCCTACTCTGTGCTAGGTACTGTTTAGGTGTTGGGGCTATAGTTGTACGAAAAATAAGTGGATAAAAAGATGCCACACCTGTCACAAGTGCTGCTCCTGTTTCTTAAGTGAGATGAGCTCGGGAAGGGAGGTGGGTGATGAGTGATGCTCGCTTAGCGTTCCTTTGGGCATAAAGGTTGAACATTTCCACTCCATAGGATGTGTAAGCCTTATTCTGGCCATTCCTCCTTAAGGAATCACAGACCATCCATTGATTTTTAAAAGAACATAGAAGAACATACATATCCCAATAGAGCCGCTGATCACAGCATTTAACCCTGGTCATGAAAGCCAAGTGACTCTCTTCTTGGCCTCCATATTACTTTTTAGGATAAATAATATCAGCAGTAATCTCACACAAAGAGGGAAACCAGGTCTCACGTGGTAGAGGCGTCGTCAGTCATTGACTAGCTTTATACAGGGAGGGTGGGAAAGGTTGCGGTCTTCGCCCAGGTAGCTTCGGTTGCTCTTCTGAGCTGGTCTCAGCCTCTTTGGGAAACGCCAGTGTCACGAGGGAGCGAAGTGTCAAGTGTTAGATGGGAAAGCTGTCTTGTAGCCCCAGTGATCCCTGGTGTAAGGGAGAAATAGGAGCTGAGGGTGAACTTTAACCTTTCAGAAGATTATATACCTACCCCTCCCTCACTCCTTTCACACCTAGCTTTACTGTGAGGCCTCTGTCTTGTGACAACATTGGAACCCTGTCCTTCCTCCAGGGCTGGATCTTCCCCCTCATTACTCCTGCCTAATTGCACCTATCATTTGTAGGGGCCGATGGGCTCACCCTCTCCTGAATAAACCATGTCTTTTCCCAACACTACATCTTTGCCCAAGAAGTTCCCTTTTGTAGGCAGTCCTCCCTCTCTTCCCCAGTGGGGGCATTCCTGCTCCTTCTTCAGAGTCCAGCTCATCTCTCCTCCTCTCCCTCCTGCACCCTGCAGAGTCACCTGCCCCCTTCTTGTGCTCCCACAGCCCCTGGCCATCCTCTGTGCTCTTGTGTTGCGCACCTGTCTCCTCTACCACCCTTGAGAGCGGGACTGTCTCCTTCCTCTCGGCACCTCGTACAGCAAGTGCTGCCAAGGACAGTCACTCAACAGATATTCAGCTCAGGATTCTGAAAACCCAGCGTTGCATCCCAGCTCCAGCTCTAACTAGCTGTGTGATGTTGACCAAGTCACTTGGCCTTTGAGACTCAGTTGCCTTCTGAAAAATGGGGATTCTGTGTAGCCAGATGAGACACACACAGAAAAGTGCTGGTGAGCCGCCCAGCAGCGAGGCTCCAGATCAAAGACTGCGTCTTCAGCCACAGGCACCTGCTGGATCTGTGCTCGCCACCTCCCCGCACAAGAGCTCCAGCGTCTGTCATGACCCCCTCTCTCCCCAAAGCCTGTGTTGGTTTTCCCTCCTCCAGCCTAAATCAAGGTGATTGTTAGGGGTGTTTCTGGAACATACAGGGGTAGTTGATAAATCTGGGTCAGCCAATGACCGTAAATCTTATCCACGTAAACATTTAAAAGTAGTGATTCTCTTGCTGAAGTTTGACAAAAAGTTAAAGAATTGCCTGAGTGTGATGGTTCATTCGTTCCCTCATTCATCAAATTGTTATTGAGCACCTACTATGTGCTGGGTGCTGGGAATACAGCAGAGGCAGATGCGGCTTCTGGCCTAATAGAGGTTACACTCATTTCGTTGCTCTCTGGTGACCTTGGTCACATCCCTTCCTCTCTCAGCTTTAGAAACCTCTGAGATTCTCTTTGAGTCTGGGATGTAAAGTAAAACCTGAGGTCTGGAAAGAAGAAGTTAAAAGGAAGCATCTTTCCTGGGTTGTGACTTCATGTGGCTGGATTAAGCCCAAAGCTTAATTTCAGATTCAATTATAAGGCCTCGGTCTTTGTTGGGTGTGTTGCCCAAAAAAGACCTTTTAACCTCAAATTTTGACACTGGACATAGGTGTGGAGGGTGTTTTCAGGCAGGTAAAAGGTGGGAAATAGCCTGACTCTGCATTTCTCTTCCCCACCCTTGTCTCCAACAAAAAAACCAAGTGGGAATGGCACAGGCATTTGAGGGCTTTTGTCATCAGGCTCTGGTCTGCCCTCCTGCCTCACCTCCTGTACCTTCATGCACCCCTGCTCAGCCTCAGACCACTCCCCATTGATGGACAAATCCCGCACGCTCCTGTCTCGTCCCTTCTCATCCTTTCCTCAGCTGGAGTGGCCTTTCTCTTCCACTCATCCTCCAAGGCTCAGCTCACGCACACCTTCTCTGTGGGGCCTGCCTTCCCAGTCCACAGAACTGACCATCCCAAAAACATGACGCTCACACAGCCGCTAGCACAGTTAGTTTGTTGTGTGTGTCGTTCTCTCTCACACAACAGACTGTGAGCTGTGGAAATCAAAGGGCTGTGTCCATTTCATCCCTAATACCCCGCAGTGCCTGCACACAGGAGGTGCCATTTGAGATCCAGTGCTTTTCTTCTGCCAAAATCCTGATCCCAGATTTCTTACCTTGAGATCACCCTCTCTCGCCTTCCCCCAGAGCACACACCAGCAGAACAACGATGCAGCCGTGTGATTGCTGGGAGGAGAACTTTAGTGGGGCCGGTCTCCTCCCTGCAGGGATAGCTGCTCTCTCTGGAGAGCTAAATCAGGAGAGTGATAGGTTTCCTTACAATTTAAGAGTCTGATCATAACACATTCATGGAAATTAGGAACAGCCCACTAGGCCATAGGCTTATGACCCCAAAGAAATAAGGCTGTGTCTAGAAAATACCACGCTGCCAGGTTACCGACAGCTTTGACTGCAACGTGGGCCCAGGCTGGGACATCAGGGAGCAGCTGTGGTTCCCTTGGTCCATCAGTTAAGATAAGCTGGGTTTGCTGCAATAACATACAACCTCATAATTTTAGTGGCTTACCACGACAGAGGTTTAGTTCTCGTGCTGCATGTCCATTGCAGGTTTTCAGGGGGCTCTGTTCCAGGTCATCATCCTCAGAGACCCTGGCTCCACCACCTGGGACATCACCAGTTGTTACGGCTGGGGAAGAACACACCAGAGCCTCTCACACCAGAAGTTAAGTGCTCCGACCTAGAAGTGACTTATATTGCAAATGCCCACAATGCACTGGCCTGTGTAGTCCTACGGCATGCTCAGGAGGAAGAGGACCAGAAACATTGCAGAGCACTTGGGTACGATGGTGTTTCGCAATACACTCAGGAAATCACTCTAGCATCTGTCTGCCAGGCCTCTCACCCTGTCATGTCCTGGAAAGTCAGGTATCCAGAGTGATAGGAAATTGAGTGTCTCGGAGAATCATTGCCTAATCCACTCCCCAGTTTTACCCCTCCTGAGAGGCAGGGAGATGCCATGGAAGGAGCCCTGGACTGGGAGTGAGGGGCCCAGATTGGATTCTTGCCTTTGTTCTGATTTCTCCTTGTGTGAAATGGAGCCATTCAGTTAGCTTGTCCCTGGTACTCTGTGCAACCTTCAAAACATTCCCTCCTCACATCTTTCTAGCAACTTCCAACCCTGAGGTCTGACTGACCGAGGGTCACTTTGCATGGTAAATATCATGTCAATTTCATTGGCTGGTAAATCTAGTTTGAACCATTTAATACTTATTTTAGGCTTTACATATTATTTTAAAAGGAAGGTGAGGGGCATAACAAGAAGAAGCTCCTGCTACAATTTCCCGGAAATGCCTGGATCTGGGATTCCCGCTTCACGTTCCTCGCTGTGTTAGCAAAGCAGGTGAGTGTGGGCTTTGAGGTGAGTCAGAGCAACCAGGGCCCATGTCCCAGACCTGCCACTTGCTAAGTGTTTTCTCAGCCTCAGCTTCCTTACCTGTGGAGATAAGAATAGTATTTCCTCATGGGGTGATTTTGAGGATCCAGTGAAAGCTCTTAGCACAGAGCTTGGCACATGGTAAGTATTCAGTCAGTGGTAGCTGATATTATTACTATCATTATGTTCCCTTCCCCAAGCAGATATTCTGGTTCTTTGCATGTTTAAAAAAAAGTTCATGAGAAGAGTCAACATGCTAGATGGATTCTCCTTACCTCCTACCTATTGGCCCAGTGGCATTAGTGCAGGCAGGTGGCTGAAGCAGCTGCCCCATGAGGTGACCTGAGGCTTGGGAGAGCAGAGCAAGGGAATACTGAGTTCATTACCAGCAGACACACTGTGCTGGGATGGGCTGGTGAGAGGCCCTGAGGCCCAGCCTCCTGGTCCCTTGCCATGTAGACAGGTCACATGCTCCTTGCCTTTGGGGACCTCTCAGTCCCTGCCCAATTTAAAGTTCAAACTCTGCAACTACACAAGTTTGCACATTTGGCAGCTATGGGGCTTCAGAGACCTCAGATTCCCTGTGCTTCTCCAGGAGGGCCTGGCTGGGTGAGGAGGGCACAGGAGAGACACTGGACAGAGAATCTGAAGACCAGGTCTCATTGCAACCCTGCCCCTTGGACTTGAGGCTCGGGCGCTGTGACCCCTGCCCTTGGCCTGGGCGTCCTGGGCTGGGAAATGGGGTGTCTCCTTCCAGGAGTGCTGTGGGGACCTGCACTCATGAAAGGTTAAGGAAAGTGAATTGCTGTGCAGGGTGAGACCCCGAGCCCTTGTGAGGGACCATGAAGTCAGGGGTTGAGCCAGGTGCATGAGTTTCTGCAGGTTCCCCTTTCCATTTCCCTTCCCATGTCCTTCTCTTTCCTTCACAATAAAGAATGACAACTTGACACAGTTTAGGGACTAAAACACAGCCTTAAATAATGCAGCAGCAGTTGCAGATTTTCCCATTATACTATGATTTGTCTCTTGGAATTTTCTTTTTTGTCAAGGACACAGGTCAAAATATATATTGGAAGATTGTCCCCACTTATTTTCCAGCTGCTTGGGAACGGGGCTGTCTTGCCACCCGTGGTTGCCCGCAAATGCGTCCTAACAAGCTCATCGCCGCCCTCCCACCCCTCCAGCCTGATTCTTTCATCTTCCCCGTAACTCAGGGTTTCTTTCAGGGTGGAGCGCGATCCACCCAAATAAGCCAGAAGCCCGGGCACCAACCCACAGTCCCCCCTCCCTCAGCCACCTCTGCAATCAGCTGAATGTCCCCAAGGTTTCTCAGCTCCACCCTCTCTGCCTGACTGCCCACCTGGGTCAGGCCCCAGGCACCCATGGGTGCCTGGGTTATGGCACCAGCTTCCACGCTTCCTGCCCTCAGCCCGGGGCCCTTCTCATCTGTGCTCTACTCTGGAGCCACATGATCTTCCATTTCTCAAAAATAATATTATTTTTGAGTTCAAAGTGATGTTCATTTTAGAAGTATTGGACAATATTGGAAAGAATAATTAAGAAAACATTATTTATCTGTAACCCCATCAGCCAAAGGAAACGACTATTAGTTCACATTTTGTCTTAATTTTCCAGAATTTTCTACATGCATACTTATTCATATATCCATAAGAAAAATACCTTTAAAGAATTAGGATTATAATATGTTCTGCCTTTTTCTGTTAATTACAGTGTGAGAATTTCCCATCATCAAATATCCTTCAAAAAATAGGATTTCTAATGGCTGTGTCACAGTCTATCATTGGGCTCCACCAGGATTTATTTAAACATTCTGCTATGCTTGGACATTAAGATACTTACAATTTTTTGTTACCATAAATAACGCTGTGATTAATATCCATATATATATATATATATACTTATACATAAATCTTTGCACCTCTAATAATTTTCTCAGACTAATTCCTAGAAGTAGAGGTGTTGTGTCAGAAGGTCTGACGTTTTTAAGTCTCTTGATTCATACCCACAGCTTACTTGGCAGGAAGGTCATATTAATTTCTTCCCGCCCCCACCAGCAGTGTATGACATTACCTACTTCATTGCACCGTAGTTAACAATAGACGTTAAAAACAATTCTTTGACAATTTCATGGGTGAAGAAAGGTATCTAATCAGTGACCTTTCTAAAAGTATCGATAAGTATGATTTTAAACCCAAATGCCCACAGGATAAAGTCCTAACCCCTGTCGTGGCATCAAAGGCCTAGCAGAAGGTCTTAGTGGCAGCGGTCACTCTGGCTTGGTCAGGCTGTGAGCTGCGGGGCTGTGCTTCCCTCCTCTGTGCCTCTGTTCTGACCAACCAAGGAAACAGGAAGAGGGACGGGAGGGGAACTGAGGGCTCAAGCAAGGAGTGTGCTTACCTGCAGCCAGGGGGCAGGAGAGCTGGCCTGCTGCTTGAGACCAAGCTCAGCTCTCCCATCACATGGACGGTGACACTGAGGCCAGAGGGGGCAGGGAATGGAGATGCTCTGTGAATGTGAGTCCATTTCCTCTGTGTGTTCACTGAGCTCTCAGAGAGGAAAGCTGGGAAAAGGCTGAGCACCAGGAAGAGGTAGCTATGGCAGGGTCTTAGTGGGTGGGCTGAAGACAGGTAGAGCAGAGTCTCCCCAAGGCCAGGTGAGGCCTGGATGCCGGGCAGGGAGGCCCCAGAAGCTACTGCTGCTAAAAGGGAGACGGGGACTCCAGGCCCTAAGCTGCTTGGAGTGATTGGTATCCCGGTGGCTGGGCAGGTCTGGAAACCTTGGATGCTGGGGCTCATCACTGCCTCTACTGTCACTTCCCAAGGCAGTAGGTCATGCCTGTCATCTGTGAGCTCCATCTCAGCTCTGCTCAGATTTGGGAAGGACCCCAGGCTCTGCCATTGTCACCCCTACATCGACGTGTTTTCTATTTATCTAAGAGGTCTATTTATTTATTTAAGGGCCTGGGGTTGGGCCGGGCTGGACCTTGGGACAGAGTGGAATCTGATACTACCCGCTCTTACAGTAACACTGAAAATAAAGCAGGAGGAGCACGGTGAGAGGTGCAGAGTGGGGAGGCTTCCTGGCGGAGGTGGCATTCAAGATGGGCCTTGAGATGGGGGCAGGGATAAGTTAGGAGTGTGGAATTAACAGATACACATTACTATTATATATAAAGCAGAAAAACAAGAACCTCCTGTATATCACATGCGACTATATTTAAAAAATAAAAAGATGGGCCTTGAGGGTCAGGCAGTCCTTTTACGCGTGGAGCTGCGTGCTGGATGGAGGCTGCCTTGTGGAAAGAAGCAGCAAGGGCACAGAGCTGGGCAGTGCTGGGCAACACTGAGGCTCACGCCCGGCTGGTGTGTGCGGCTGACAGGAGGAGGCTGTGGGGCACAGGACGGGGAGGGGGTTTAGTCAGGGCCAGCTTGTGGGGTCCTCGAATGCCCCACTGAAGACCTCACAGTTCATCCTGACAGCTCTGGGGAGCCATCCAGGGGTTTCAGTCAGGAGAGTGACAGGATCACATGTACTTTTCAAAAAGATCCCTCTGGAGGCCCCTTGGAGGAGAGATTGGGAGGAACAAGACTGAACTCCTAAGGCCAGACAGGAGGCTGGTGTAAAGATGCAGGCAGTGATGCTGAGAGCGCCCCATGGCTCTGCCGGGGGGAGGAGCTGAGGGGTGACTGTGAGCTCCTCCGTGGCAGGATCAGTGGGACTTGGTGCTGCGTTTCTGGGCTGGAGATTCCAGACCCTCAGCCCTCACTGTAGGCTAATGAAGGCCTGGCCTGCTAGCCTGCAGAGCCCCGGCCTCCCTCACCTGGAGGTCCATCTCCTGCCCCACACCTTCCTGGCGGCCTCCTTCACTTCCTTGTTCCTCAGGCTGTAGATGACGGGGTTCAGCATGGGCGTGACCGCAGCATAGAGGACCGTGGAGACCTCATCAGAGATGCGGGCCTCCTTGCTCCTGGGTTTCATGTACATGAAGATGACGGTGCCATAGAAAAGCAGCACCACAGCCAGGTGCGCCGAGCAGGTGGAGAAGGCTTTGTGGCGTCCAGCGGTTGAGGGCACCCTCAGGATGGTGGCCAGGATAAGCATGTAGGACAGGCAGATGAACGCCAGGGGCACGGGCAGCAGCAGGATGGCACCCACCCACAGGAAGACCTCGTTGACTGACGCATCACCGCACGCCAGCTTCAGGACTGCCAGGATTTCGCAGATGAAGTGATTGACCACACGGTGGCCACAGAAGGGCAGCCTCATGGCGATGACTGTCTCAGTCACTGACTTGAAGAAACAGAGTACCCAGGCCGCTCCCGCCAGTAGCAAGCAGAGCCGGTGGGTCATCAGCACAGGGTACCTGAGTGGCCGGCAGATGGCCAGGTAGCGATCATAGGCCATGATGGCGAGCAGCAGACACTCTGTGGAGCCCGTGGACAGGCTCAGACACATCTGCATTGCGCAGCCAAGAAAGGAGATGGTCTTCTGGGCCGACAGGAGGTGGACCAGCATCAGGGGCACAAAGGTGGACGTGTAGCAGATATCCAGGATGGAGAGGTTGCCCAGGAAGAAGTACATGGGCGTGTGCAGGTGGACGTCCAGCACGCTCACTGCCACGATGGCTGTATTCCCCAGCAGGGTCACCAGGTACATGGCTGAGCACAGAGGGAAGAGCAGGTGCTCCAAGGCTGGGTAGCCCGAAAATCCTTTCAGAAAGAACTCAGAGACCTCTGTCCTGTTGACCAGCTCCATACTGCAGGGCCCTGGGGGGCACAGCTGGGAGGCAGGGAAAGAGGGTGCAGGGTGGCGGGGAGCCCACAGAGTCTCTTTAGGGATGAGGTGTATTGCTAGGGTCTTTTCCAGCTCTGACACACTCTCTCTCTGCGACTTTGGGCAGTCCCCATTCTTCTAGGCTGCGATTTATCCATGTGAAAAATGAGGATTGATGTGGATCAGAATTTCCCTAAGAGTCTTAATGGAAATGTTAGTAGGCAATCTGAAAAATCAATTTGAAACAACATTGGGTGAATCAAAAGTAAATAATATACTGCAGGACTTCTCAGAGCCTTTAATGCCCCACTGTGATTTGTGACTTTCTGAAAGCAGTGTAGAGTATGTAATTCCCAAACTTATTTGACCATAGATCCTCCTTTTACAGAACACCCATTAACCTCCTGCAAATAAGTATTCTACCAACATAGTCTGGGAAGCAATGGGCTGGATCAAAGGTCCTCAGATCTTAGAATCACTTGGAAAGTTTGTTAAAACACAGATTTCTGGGCTCTATCCCCAGAGTTTCTAACTCATTAGGTCTGAGTGATGCTGCTGCTGTTGGCCAAGGGACCACACTTTGAGAATCACTGGGCTAGGTGGTCTCTGAGGGTCCTCCTGGCTTTCAGGAAGCCTCTGAGCTACTTTACACTGTTCCCACTGTTGGGGATGCCCTCCTTTCTCCCTCAGCCTGCAGAAATCTGACTTGTCTCTGCAGGTCAGCTCTGGTCTCCATGCATGAAGCACACCTTGTGCCTCGCACTGGAGGGGCTCCTAGCCCCTGAGCCTACCAGAGCGCTTGTCCACCTGTCCCCCCATAGGGCCTGCTTCATCAGCTACTGTGTGTGGACTGACCTTCAGAATCTGCCTCCATCGTGTGTTTTTGAGCGAAAATTGGATAGATCTTTTGGCCCTGCCTCAAACCTCCTATTTTCTCTGAACCTGAGCCAGGACTGCTTTGACTTCATGAACTCCTAGGCATCAGCGTGGAATATTCCCTGAGAGGTCAACTCGTTGGAGCTCCCATTGTGCAGGTAGGGAAACTGAGGCCACACAGCAGATCCCTGGCAAGGCGAGTCTAGAATCCAGTCCTCCCAACAGCATGACAGCTGCACCATGCTCAGAGCAGATGTTTGCCTCTGTTAAACCCCAAATCTTGGTTGGTCTTTTACCGCACTGGATGGACGTCTTTCTCCCAAGTCCCCACCCTGCCCCTAATCTTCTCACCAGCTAAGGAGCATGACTTAACTTTTCCTTGGTGTTTCGGGCACTTGGCACTATGTCACTAAACCCTGGGATGCACCGCCCAAGCCTGGGTCTGGGTTAAGCTCCAATTCCTGTCAACGCCTCCCTTGTAGCAGACGATTTCCTTCTCTTAGTCCTCCCATTTTTCAGAATCAAGAAGTGATTGGGTTCCTACCATATGCCAGGCATTGTGCTAGGCATTAGGGGAACGAATGAGAACACGTGTGCCCCTAGGCCACTGGATCCCAAACATTCCCAGGCAGAACTCCTCTCCAGTTCCCACCCGAGCCTCATCCTGCTTCTGTTTGCGCGCCTCCAGTGACAGGAAGCGCATTACTCCCTTAGACATAACTTCTCTTCTTTTCTTTGTGCCTTCAGGCCACTTGAAGGGTCACAAAATCCTTCCTGATATTGAGTCTCTCTGGGTATCCCTGGGCCTCCACCACCCCGCGAGGCCCAGGCTGGGGGGCCCCTGTGGACGCTCCTCTCACACATACGAATGCAGGGTCCCGAGCTTTGGTCCCTACCTCAGGGGCTGAGGGGCCTTTTCTGCAGCAAGGAGAGCTCCGACCTTGCCCCAGGTCCACAGATAGGAGGTCTTGCCTCACTTTGACTGTGTCTAGAGACGTCGTGGGTTCGGGGAGTGTGAGCTGTGAGCTCCCTTCAAGTTTCGGCCGGGAAACTCTGAGGCTGGCTTCCTGGAGAGGCACCCTCCCTGGACAGAGTATCCGTAGCAGCAGGCGCTGTGCCAGGGCTGGGGCAGGCCAGAGCCGCCTCTTTGCACGGTTCCACATACCACATAATTTGTCCCCTACAGTCACTGGCAAACATCTGCAGTGATTGTCTCCCTGTCCGAGTATATATACACCACGCAGGTCCCCACAAACGCACCCACCTGTCTGTGTGTACACACGCCTGCGTGGCAGCCAGGCCCACACATTCTCCTGCGAGTATATACGCCACACCAGGCTCGTGCGTGTATGTGTACGGTCATTGGCTTGAGCGTATGTACCTGTGCAGCAGACACTCACTCTTGCTCTCTCTTTCTCACACACACACACACACATGCACACACCCCGTTAGTGCAGACCCTCGGACCTGTGGCCAGGGCTTCAGAGGACCAGGCAGGACGACTTCCCCCGGGAGGAGGTGTGTGGAGACCAGGCAGGGGCTGTGGAGGTATCACTAGAGAAGCAGCAGCCCGGAGGGCGGGAGCAAACTCTGCCCGGGGATGAACCAGGAGGACAAAGAAAGCTCAGAGCAGGGACATGGTCACCAGACCTGCTCAGTGCCTTGTCTGCCTTCCGGCCTGAGTGCTGAAAATCTGAGAATCTGAGCCTCCTGCTGTGCCTTCTCTCCTCTGGCTGGGGCTTGTGGGGTTGGGGGGTGGGGCAGTGGGGATGGGGGAGTGCGGGTGGGGGGGGGAGTTGCAGGAAGCGGGGAGGAGGAGGGGTGTGGCTGCAGGCTGTGGGACAGACTCTGGTTCCCAAAGCAGGGCCAGGAAGCTTCGTCTGCAGAGCCCACTGTGTCCTTCCTGCCTTCAGGTCTCTTCGGGCCAAATGCTATCTGAAAACCAGTTCAAATGCTACCTCTCCCGGGGAGCCTTCCTTTATCCTCTCCCAGGCCACCTGAGCCCTCTGTCCTTTGTGCATCAGGGCCCTGTGTTTGCACCTCCAGAATGGTGCTCACCTCTCTCACCCACTTCCTGCCTGTTGCCTACCCCAGCCAGCCCACAGGGATGCCACCCCTCTCCCCTCCTCACCCAGATTCTGAAGGCCAAGTTGAAGGCCCCAGCCTGGCCACAGACAACTTCTTCCTGACTTGCTGCCACTTCCTGGGGCTAAGACAACTTGGGAGTGAGCAACTGGCTGCCAGATACGAGCTGTTCCTAGCCTGGATGACACATGGCCGAGCTGGGAGGGGTCTTGCAGGTCAGCAAGGCCACTCCCTTGTTATATATGGGGGAAGTGAAGCTCAGAGAGGGAAAGAGGCTTGCCCAGCACTGCACAGTGAGTTAGAGGGGGAAGCCAAGGCTCCAGGAATTCCCCTGGGGCTCCTGACTCCCAGCCTCTTCCTCTGCCCCCATTTCCCCATTTTTTCACTTACCTTCAGGCTCTTCCAGATCCATGTACCTTGTTCCCCGGAAAAAGTTGCAGAGACCAGGAACCTTCTCTGTCTGGAACTAGGAGAAAACAGGTCAAAGAAACAGGTCTGAGCCTCCTCTATCCAGGGAACCCCGGTGGGCAGGACCCGGAGTTTCACACTGACTCAGCTTTCCAAACTAAGAAGACATGCCTAGGCTTTTGTAGAAGTCAGCGAAGTGTTTGCAACTTGATAGACTAACGTGGAGCTTTTAGAATTTGGTGGAAGTAGACAAAGTACTTAGAATTCAGCAGAGTTCTTTGAAATGTGTCAGGTTTGGTAGAATTAGGAAATTCTGGTGGGCTCAAGGCTGAACAGGGTGCCCGATAGTTTGCTATGGGCAGCCAGAGACTGCCCGGCCTAGGCAGCTCCCAGCTCCATGCCAGCTGACAGCCTCCCAGGAAGCAGGCACCTTTCAAAGCTCCCTGCGCCAAGGGACTGCACCATCCCCAAGGCAATTTAGAGGGAGAAGAGGAAATGCGCCCAGCTTAGAAACTTTGGGGTGCTTCAGGGATGATGTCCCAAAGACCCAATTACACAGAGTCTACTTAGAAATCTTAATTGGTGTGGAAAAGTTGGAGAAGGTGGCTCAGGGCCAGGGATCCACCCTCACAGGTCAGTCCCCAGCCAGTGCGGGCCGAGAATGTTTACAGGATCAATACATGAATGAATGGATGGATGCACAATTAAATCAATGCATAAGCAATCCTCGGTGAATACATTTAAAGAGAAAGGAATGAGTAAGTGAACAAATGATAGGCAGAGTTGCTTTCCAGGAGGGTTAGAGGTTTTGGTTCAACTCTCATAGGGATCTTAAGAAGATGCAAAATCTGGAAAGAGTGTAACAGGGGAGGGAACTGGAGGGAGAGACAAAGAGAATTACAGAAAAGCAGAGCAAGGGTGTCCTCACAGGCCATCCTGACCAACCCTCACTGTATGGACAGGAAAACTGCCCTAGAGAGTGAAGCAGCTGCCTCAGGTCACCTAATGAGGCAGAGGCATGGCCCTGGATTTGTCTGCACTTGAATCGTTTGTCCCTCAGTCAATGCAAAGCAGGTCACCCCAGGTCAGTTAGTGATTGGGTGCCTCTCACCTCCACCCACCCCTCTTCCCAGCCCTCAAAACAGTCATCGTGGTGGTTTCTCCTTGAGGTTCCTTCTAGTTTTCTGACTCCACGCCTCTGAGGGCTTAAGGACATCTTTATCAAATAAGATAATTTTTATTTTGAAACTGGGTATTGTTGCTGTTGGATTTTTAACTATTTTAAAATTAAAAGTAATTTTATTAGCTTTTTATTTATTTGTACAAATTTTACGTATAGAACATTCTCGTAAAAAATAGAATGCAGAAGTATATAGTGTTAAAGTGACACTCCGTTTTCATGTCCCCTCCTCCCCACTCCCCAAAGGTGACCAGTGTTATTAGTTTTATGTATGTCTATCAGGTACTTTTCTGGTCTTTTATATCTGCATATCTACACATAGAAATAGATTTTGTGATCATGTGTAAGGTTGGCTTTTTAGCAGGCTCTTTTGTTGCAGTCTTACTGAAGATAAGTGATATACAACTGCACACATTTAAATCATATAATTTGATAAATTTTAACATATGTATACAGTCATGAAACCATCACCACAATCAAGATTGTGAGTTTATCTGTCATCCCCAAAGTTTCCTCACGCCCCTTGGTAATCCATTCCTCCCTCCCCCAGGCAGGCCATCACTGACCTGCTTTCTGTAAATATAGATCACTTGCATTTTCTAGCATTTTACATACATGGGACTATACAGAATGTACTCTCTTAAAATATGGCTTCCTTTAAAAAAAAATGGCTTCCTTTACTCAGTGTAATTATTTTGAGGGTCATTCATGTTGTGTGTATCGATAGCTCTTTTCCAAAATAACATCTTTATTGAGCTATAATTCAAATGTCATACCGTTTCCCCATTTAAAGTGTACAATTCAATAGTTTTTATTATGTTTACAGAGTTGTGCAGCCATCATCACAATCAGTTTTAGCACATTTTTATCACTTCCAAGAGAAACTCTGTACCCGTTAACAGTGACTCTCCGTTTCCCCTCAAGCTTCCTCTGGCCCTAGGCAACCACTAATCTACTTTCTCTCTCTATAATTCTATTCTGGTCATTTTATATAAATGGAATCATATGATATGTGTCCCTTCGTGACTGGTTTCTTTCACATAGCATAATGTTTTTAAGGTTGACCTATATTGTAGCATGTATCAGTACTGAATTTCTCTTAATT
The DNA here is from genome assembly GCF_028023285.1 of Balaenoptera ricei. NCBI lineage: Eukaryota > Metazoa > Chordata > Mammalia > Artiodactyla > Balaenopteridae > Balaenoptera > Balaenoptera ricei. The sequence continues at coordinate 86,325,453 of NC_082644.1, forward strand.
GCTAGATAAAATTCCACGTTATGTATGTCTTTTTCCATTTGGGCTGCTGTAACAGAATACCATAGACTGGGAAGCTTAATAAAGAACAGAAATTAATTTTTCATAGTTTTAGAGGCTGGGAAGTTTAAAATCAAGGCTCAGGTAGATTTGGTGTCTGGTGAGAGCCCACTTCCTGGTTCTTGGACTACCGTGTTCTAGCTGTGTCCTCACATGGCAGAAGGGGTGAGGGAGCTCTCTGGGGTCTATTTAATTTAATTTAAATTAAATTAAATTAAATTTTATTTTTTGGCATTCTCTTATTTTCTTGGCGTTCTTTTTTTAAAAATTTATTTGATTGAAGTATAGTTGATTTACAATGTTGTGTTAATTTCTACTGTATAGCAAAGTTGTGTTAGTGTCTGGTGTACAGCAAAGTGATTCAGTTATTCATATATATAATAGTTTGTATCTGCTAATCCCAAGCTCCCACTCCATCCCTACCACTCCCTCTCTTTGCAGCCACAAGTCTGTTCTCTATGTCTGTGAGTCTGTTTCTGTTTTGAAGATAAGTTCATTTGTGTCATATTTTAGATTCCACGTATAAGTGATATTATATGGTGTTTGTCTTTCTGGCTTACTTCTCTTAGTATGATAATCTCTAGGTCCATCCATGTTGCTGCAAATGGCATTATTTCATTCTTTTTTATGGCTGAGTAGTATTCCATTACATATATGTACCATATCTTCTTTATCCAATCATCTGTCAGTGGACATTTGGGTTATTTCCATATCTTGGCTATTGTAAATTGTGCTACAATGAACATTGGAATCTTTTTGAATTATAGTTTTTTCCAGATACGTGCCCAGGAGTGGGATTGCAGGATCATATGGCAGCTCTGTTTTTAGTTTTTTGAGGAACCTCCATACTGTTTTCCATAGTGGCTGCACCAGTTTACATTTCTGGGGTCTATTTTATAAGGGCACTAATCCCATTCATGAGGGCTCAACCCTTATGACTTAATCATCTCCCAAATGCCCCACCTCCTAATATCACATTAGGGATTAGGATTTCAACATATGAATATTTGGGGGACACAAACATTGTCTATGGCAATGGATATTTTAATTTATGCATTCATCATTTGATGGACATTTGAGTTTCCACTTTTTGACTGTTATGGATAATACTGCTATGAACGTTCATGTACAAGTTTTTGTGTGGACATATGTTTTCATTTCCCTTGGGTACATACCTAAGAGTGAAATTGCTGGGTCATATGATAACTCTATGCTTAACCTTTTGAGGAATTACCAGACTGTTTTCCAAAATGGCTGCACCATTTCACATTCCATCAGCAATGTATGAGGGTTCCAATTTCTCCGAAACCTCACCAACACTTGTTATTATCTGCCTTTTTGGTTATAGCCATCCTAGTGGATGTGATCTCATGGTGGTTTGCATTTTCTTGATGACAAGTGATGCTGAGCATTTTTCGTGTGCTTATTGGCCATTTATATATCTTTTTTGGAGAAATGGTTATTCAGATCCTTTGCTCATTTTAAAATTGGGTTATTAGTCTTTGCATTATTGTCCACTGTTTTCAAGAGCACGTTTAGGATTAACTTCTCCTCACTGTTTCAAATAGCGTCAGTTCCTTTGAGGGAGAGCTTTGGAATATTCTCTTCTTATAGACTGCCTCTTCCCCTGAACTAAGTCTCTGAGCCACTGCTGAGTGAGGGGTAGTAGCCTCTGGTCTTCTCAACTTGTCTCTCCCAGTGCCCTGAAAGCTGGGGTGGGTGAGATAGGAGCAAGTATTCTCTGGCTGCTGCATCTGGGGTAGAGCCTCCACCCCATGAGTGGAGACTCAGGGGAGGAAGGGAGCCCCCAATTTCTCAGCTGCACCAGCCATAAATTTAGCCTCTGTGACTCAGAGTTGGAGGGGATGAGACCTACTGGTGGCCTGCCTGCCCCATGATAAATGTTTTCTATGCATTTTGAAAAAATGTGTATCCTGCTGTTATCGGGTAAAGTGTTCTATAAATATCAGTTATGTCAATTTGGTTGAGAGTGTTGTTCAAATCTTCTGTATTTTTACTCATTTTCTCTCTACTTGTTTTTTCAATTATTGACGGAGAGGTGATGAAATCTATGGCTGCAGTTAGAGATTTGTCTATTTCTTCTTCTCTTTGTCAGTTTTTGCTTCATGTAGTTTGAAGCTCTGTCATTAGATACAGGAACTTTTACTATTGTTACATCTTCTTGATGAATTGACCCCTTTGTCATTTTCAAATGATCCTCTTTATAACTGTTAATATTCTTTAAAATCTACTTCATATGCTATTACTATAGATTTGGGTCTTTAAAAATTTAATCTGACAACTCTGCCTTTTAATTGGGTTGTTTACACCATTTACATTTAAAATGACTATGGAAGATGCAGAGAACAAACGCATGGATACCAAGGGGGAAAAGAGGGGTTGGGATGAATTGGGAGATTGGGATTGACGTACATACACTAATATGTATAAAATAGATAACTAATGAGAACCTGCTGTGTAGCACAGGGAACTCCACTGTACAGTAGAAACTAACACAACATTGCAAAACAACTATACTCCAGTTAAAAAAAAATAAAATGACTATGAATATGGTTGGGTTTAAATCTTCCATCTTGCTGTTTATTTTCTATTGCCCCACCTGTTATTTTTTTCCATTTTTAATTTTGTTCTGTATTCTTTTGGATTAATTGAGTATTCGTTATGATTTCATTTTATCACCTGTATTGGTATACTAGTTATTTATTTTTAGTGGTTGCTTTAAGTATAACCTATCAGTTTACCTTTAATTAATATTGTACCTCTTCACCAACAGAGTGTAAACCTTTTAACAGTACACTTTTATTTCCCCCCTCTTGGGCTTTGAGCTATTGTTGTCCTATATTTTCATTCCACTTATGTTATATATCCTGTAATACCTTATTGCTTTTGCTTCAAATAGTCAACTATTTTTAAAAGAAGTTTAAAATTTAGAGAAGAAAGTCTTTTATATTTATTCACATATTTTACACTTCCAGGACTCTTAATTGCTTTGTGTAGATCTAGACTTCTTTCTGGTATCACTTTTCTTTTACCTGAAGGAATTCTTTTAACATTCTTGTAGGTATGGTCTACTGGTGATAAAGTGTCTCAGCTTTTGTATGTCTGAAAACATTTTTATTTTGCCTTCATTTTTGAGAGGTAGTCTCGCTTAGTATATGATCTGACAGTATTCCCCCCACCCTCCTCCATATTTTAAAGATGTTGCACTACTGACCAGCTTGCATTATTTCTAACAAGAAATCTACCTCCATTCTTATGTTTGTTCCTCTACATAATGTGCCTTTTTCTTTGGCTGCTTTTAATATTTTTCTTTATCGTTGGTTTTAAGCAATTTGATTATGATATGCCTTGGTGTAGTTGTTTTCATGTTTCTTCTGCTTGAAGCTTGTTGAGATTTTTGGATCTGTGGATTTGTAGTTTTCATCATATTTGAAAAATTTTCAACCATTGTTTTCTCATGTTATTTTTTCTGTCCACCATTCCTTTTCTTGGGATTCATATTGTACTTATATTAGGGCACTTGAAGTTTTCCCAAAGCTCACTGATGCTCTGCTCTTTCTTTTCTTTTTCTTTTTCTTTTTTTTCGGTTGCACCACACAGCTTGTGGGATCTTAGTTCCCCAACCAGGGATTGAACCCTGGCCTTCGGCAGTGAGATCATGGAGTCCTAACCACTGGACCGCCAGGGAATTCCCAGTTCTTTCTTTTCTTTTTCAGTTTTTTCCCCTCTATGTTTCATTCTAGATAGTTTCTATTGCTATGTCATCAAGTTTACCAATATTTTCTTCTGTAAGCTCTGGTCTGCCATTAATCCCATCCAATGTATTTTTGTTTTAGAAAAAAACCTTTAAAATGTTTTAGGTTGGCTGGAGAATTCCAAGATAGTACATAGATTTCCTGTATACCCTTCACCAAGCTTTCTCTAATGTAAACACCTTATATAAATGTAGTGCATCTACGAAAACTAAGAAATTAGTATTTTTACAACACTATTAATTAAACTAAGGCTTTATTCAAATTTCACCAATTTTTCCACTAATGTCATTTTTCTCTTTCTGGGGCCAATCAAAGGTCCCTGTTGCACTTAGTCATCCAATGTATTTTTTTTTTTTTAATAAATTTATTTATTCATTTATATTTATTTTTAGCTGTGTTGGGTCCTCGTTTCTGTGCGAGGGCTTTCTCTAGTTGCGGCAAGTGGGGGTCACTCTTCATCGCGGTGCGCGGGCCTCTCACTATCGCGGCCTCTCTTGTTGCGGAGCACAGGCTCCACACACGCAGGCTCAGTAACTGTGGCTCACGGGCCCAGTTGCTCCGCGGTATGTGGGATCTTCCCAGACCAGGGCTCGAACGCGTGTCCCCTGCATTGGCAGGCAGATTCTCAACCACTGCGCCACCAGGGAAGCCCCAATGTATTTTTTAATCTCAGAAATTGTATTTTTCATCTTTAAAAGTTCTATTTGGGTCTTTTTAAAAAAATTCTGTCTTTCCTTAATGTGTGAAGCTTGCTTTTAAATAAATTACAATATAGACATTTACAGTGTAGACATTTCAATATACTTATTTGTTTCTTTTAAGATGGTACTTAATAGTCTACTGTATAAAATATACTAAAGCTTATTTGACCATTTCCTGTTTTAAACATTTAGGTTATATCCCGTGTTTTTCTTTTGCCATGCAAACAGTCTGCAAAGAATATGATTTTATGCAGCTCTTTGACACACATACAGATATTTCTCTAGGATAGCTGTCTTGATAGGGAATTATTGGCTCAAAAGTGTAATTACTTAAATTTTTGAAAGATGCAACCAAATTGCCCTTAGAAATGCTGTCTTTTTTTTTTTTAACATCTTTATTGGAGTATAATTGCTTTACAATGGTGTGTTAGTTTCTGCTTTATAACAAAGTGAATCAGTTATACATATACATATGTTCCCATATCTCTTCCCTCTTGCATCTCCCTCCCTCTCACTCTCCCCATTCCACCCCTCCAGGTGGTCACAAAGCACCGAGCTGATCTCCCTGTGCTATGCGGTTGCTTCCCACTAGCTATCTATTTTACATTTGGTAGTGTATATATGTCCATGCCACTCTCTCACTTTGTCCCAGCTTACCCTTCCCCCTCCCTGTATCCTCAAGTCCATTCTCTAGTAGGTCTGCGTCTTTATTCCTGTCTTGCCCCTAGGTTCTTCATGACCATTTTTTTTTTTTTTTTAGATTCCATATATATGTGTTTGTTAGCATACGGTATTTCTTTTTCTCTTTCTGACTTACTTCACCCTGTATGACAGACTCTAGGTCCATCCACCTCACTACAAATAACTCGATTTCGTTTCTTTTTATGGCTGAGTAATATTCCATTGTATATACGTATCACATCTTGTTTATCCATTCATCTGTTGATGGACACTTGGGTTGCTTCCATGTCCTGGCTATTGTAAATAGAGCTGCAATGAACATTGTGGTACATGTCTCTTTTTGAAATATGGTTTTCTCAGGGTATATGCCCAGTAGAGGGATTGCTGGGTCATATGGTAGTTCTTTTTTTTTTTTTTTTAATTAATTAATTTATTTGTTTTTATTTTTGGCTGCATTGGGTCTTCGTTGCTGCACACGGGCTTTCTCTAGTTGCGGCGAGCGGGGGCTACTCTTCATTGCGGTGTGCGGGCTTCTCATTGTTGTGCCTTCTCTTATTGTGGAGCACGGGCTCTAGGGGCGCAGGCTTCAGTAGTGGTAGCACTCGGGCTCAGTAATTGTGGCTCGCGGGCTCTAGAGCGCAGGCTCAGTAGTTGTGGCGCACAGGCTTAGTTGCTCTGCGACATGTGGGATCTTCCCGGGCCAGGGATCGAACCCGTGTCCCCTTCATTGGCAGGTGGATTCTTAACCACTGTGCCACCAGGGAAGCCCCATATGGTAGTTCTAATTTTAGTTTTTTAAGGAACCTCCATACTGTTCTCCATAGTGGCTGTATCAATTTACATTCCCACCAGCAGTGCAAGAGGGTTCCCTTTTCTCCACACCCTCTCCAGCATTTATTGTTTGTAGATTTTTTGATGATGGCCATTCTGACTGGTGTGAGATGATATCTCACTGTAGTTTTGATTTGCATTTCTCTAATGATTAATGATGTTGAGCATTCTTCCATGTGTTTGTTGGCAATCTGTATATCTTCTTTGGAGAAATGTCTGTTTAGGTCTTCTGCCCATTTTTGGAATAAATACTGTCTTAATTTAAATCTCCAAGTGTGCAACAGTACTAATTTCTCAATACCCTGACAGATGCTATGTGTTGTCAGCCTTTTATATTTTCTGTTATGATGGATGAAAACGGATACCATATTGTTTTATTTTGCATTTATCTGATTACTAATAAGGTTAGGTATTATTTCATGCTTCAATTTTTGCTGTTAAATTTTTTCCTTTTGTTAATTGTCTTGATATTTTATGCCCATTCTTCTAATTTTGAAGAATACTGATTTTCTAAGAGTCCCTTATGTATTCTCTATGATATTCCTTTGTCTATTATATGTGTGGCAAATATTTCCTGTCATTTGGCCTTTTACAAAAAGGTGCCTTTTTGTTACATAGAAGTTTGTTTATAGTGCCTTTTGTTACATAGAAATTTAATGATTTTGGGTAATTAAATTTCTCTCTCCTTCATTTCTCCAAGGTTTTAAATATATTTTCTTTTCTGTACTTTATTCTAGTACTTTTTAAAAGTTTTGTTTTTTAATTTCACTCTTATTTTATCTGGATTTATTTATTTATTTATCTATTTATTTATTAGCAAGATAGGGTAAGTTTATTTACTTGCCTCAACAGAATTTATTGTAAAGGTAATCCTTTTCTCAGTATTTAAAAATGCCATCTTTATCAATACTAATTTCTCATATATTTATGAGTCTCTTTCTAGACTCACTGTTATGTTCTAAAGAAATTTTTATTGTCTTTTACTGTCCTCATACACACTATTTTATTTAGTTACTGTAGATTTGTAGAGTATATTGATATCCACCAGGGCAAATTCCCTCTTACTGGCCTTTTCAATAATATCTTGGCTATTCTTTTTATTTATTTATTTATTTATTTTTGGCTGCGTTGGGTCTTCATTGCTGTGCCTGCGCAGGCTTTCTCTAGTTGCAGTGAAGGGGGGCTACTCTTCGTTGCGGTGCGCGGGCTTCTCATTGTGGTGGCTTCTCTTGTTGCGGAGCACGGGCTCTAGGCATGCAGGCTTCAGTAGTTGTGGCACACAGGCTTAGTTGCTCCGCAGCATGTGGGATCTTCCCGGACCAGGGCTTGAACCTGTGTCCCCTGCATTGGCAGGCAGATTCTTAACCACCACGCCACCAGGGAAGCCCATCTTGGCTACTGCAAATTTTCTTTTCCAGAAAAATTTTGCAATCAGCTTGTCAAATTTCATAAAAATTCTTCTGAGATTTTGCCTTTAATTTATTGACTAATTTGCGGGCAGAATTGACATTTTCGTAAAATCAAGATTTCCCATTCAGGAGCATTGTCTTTCCATTAATCCAGGTCTTTTACCATGTCCTGATCCCATAGCTCTCTCCTAACATGTTAATGAAGTGCTTTTCATCGATATATTTACCGTGTTGAACTCTCTTTGTATTTATGGGATAAACCCTTCTTCCTCATGGTGTTTCATTCTTGTTGGTGCAGGATTGATTTGGGGTGAGCTGAAGGGCTCCAGCTCCTGGGCTCCACCTGGTGGGCACTAGGCCATTCTTCAGGACTTTTGGGGATGGGTGTTGTAATAGCCGTGAGGCCCTGTATTCCAGGGCTCAGGCCTAGGCAGATCCCTATGGCAGCAGGGTGATAGATCTAGGAATCTGGTAGACATAAAACCTGTGTGCCCCAGCTATGTGGCTCTCTATCCTGCCACCTTGGGCTCTACTAGTTTCTTACTGCTCAGAGACCCTGAGAGAAGAGACCAAATGTGTATTAAAACAGTCTATATTCTCTCAGAATCCAGCAGTCTGTTCACTGACATGTCCTTTCTCTAAGCTTTATATTTATCTTTATGCCATTTTCGATGAGGGTAAACCCTCAAATATAATTTCATTTTTATGAATCTGGATGGCTTTTCATATCAACAGACTTACAAATCAGAAAAGTATGTCCCAACTTTGGTCCAGAAAGTAAGCTCTTGAGTCTTTGGCACCAGCCTAGTTTGGAGCACAGAAGTTGTTTAGAGATCTCACTGAGAGTTGTCTAAAATAGAACTTGTGTATGTTTAAATGAAAATAAATTCTTAACAGCGGTGAAAAATCAGTGAGACTGAAACCACACTCCCTCTTGGGTGGGACTCGAAGCCAGCCAAAACTCAGACTGGGACTCAAACCCATGGGCTTGGACTTGAAACCACCCGCACCTCAGATTGGGGCTTGAACCCACAATCCCTGATTTAGGAGGGGACTCAAACCCACTGTCTTTTAATTGAAACCTCTCACCTGATGTCAGGACTTACTGAAGCTCAGGTCTTTTTATCTCAGTGGAGAAAGAATTCAGCCAGAGGCAAAGTGGCAGGCAAAGAGTGAGTTTATTAGCATAGGATGCTTTTGAGAAATGCATGTGGGTGGGCGAGAAGGCTCTGCCCTGAGGACTGGGAGGGCTTTATTTTTATAAACAAAGGAAAAGTGGGAAGGGGGAGAAGACCACCTTCTTTCTTATTTTTGGGCAAATGTCAAGGCTTACATCACTAGTTCCTCCTTTGTCCTATACGGTTAAACCAGGACTGTCAGGGCACTATTTAAATCATATGTGTATTAGTAAAAGGGTGGTAACATATACTAAAATATGATAATTCATCTCAGGTTTCAGTATAATGTCCCCTTTCACCTATATTTCTGTCTTGACTACATGTAGAAATGCTACTCTTCAAGGACTATTAACTCTCTGACTTCATGTAACAAGATTCAGACCCCATATCTACGGTCTTGTGGTCCCCCCAGTCATCTCCCACCCCCCACCCCAGTGGCATGCGGGATCTTAGTTCCCTGACCAGGTATTGAACCTGTGCCCCCTGCAGTGGAAGCGTGGAGCCCTAACCACTGGACTGCCAGGGAATTCCCTATTGTCTTGTGTTTTAACTATCAGGGTTTGTGGCTTGAGTGTGTCTGGCGCTTGTAGGCACCTGGTCTTCCTTCAAGGTAGTGTAGATTGTTGCTAGGTTACTGGATGTTTTTTCTTGAGTGGTCATTAGCTTACAACAGTCTCCCAAACTCCCTACAATTCTCTTACTGTCTTTAATTAGTGGGATTTCTTTTCTTTTCTTTTCTTTTTTAATTTATTTTTTGGCTGCGTTGCGTCTTCATTGCTGTGCGCAGGCTTTCTCTAGTTGTGGTGAGCGGGGGCTACTCTTCGTTGCGGTGCGCGGGCTTCTCATTGAAGTGGCTTCTCTTGTTGTGGAGCATGGGCTCTAGGCGCACGGGCTTCAGTAGTTGTGGCATGCAGGCTCAGTAGTTGTGGCGCATGGGCTTAGATCTTCCCGGACCAGGGATCGAACCCGTGTCCCCTGAATTGGCAGGCGGATTCTTAACCACTGAGCCATCAGGGAAGTCCCCTAGTGGGATTTCTAAACTGACTAATTATCCTACTCTATCCCTATCAAGAGTGCCACCAGCAGACCAGAAATGTGGAGGAATTTCTGAAAAATGGTAAGCAAATGAGGTTAGATTGCTAGAGGAAATCACAGCTAAACAAAGTAAGAAAGGGATTACTGCAATAAAGGGAGTGGTCTGGGGGGCAAGCTCAGCTCAGAGGCAACAGTTACAAGGAGTAGGAGGAAGGGCCTGAGACCACCATCCAGATGACTGGTAGGGACTCTAATTAGCAGCAAGTGGGCAGGTCCAGGTAGTGGGCATCAGAGATAGTTGCCCTCAGACTGAGTCAGTAATTGTTAATTCTTGGACGGGAGACTAAGAGGAGTTCATGGAGGAATGGGGGAGCCACCAAGCCCAGATGATATCCTCTCAGTAACACCTCCAGCCCCTACATCATGATTCCTGGAGATGGTAAATGGAAACTGAATCCACAGACAGGCCAATAGGGAATCTTAAATAAGAAGATGAACCTACCATGTGGAATTATATGGTATTTGTCTTTTTGTGACTGGCTTATTTCACTTAGCATAATGCCCTCAAGGTTCATCCATGCTGTAACATAATGTAGAATTTCCTTATTAAGGCTGAATAATATTCCATTGTATGTATGTACCACATTTTATGTATCCATTCTTTGCTTAATGGACTCTTGGGTTGTTTCCACGTTTTAGCTGTTGTGAATACTGCTGCTATGAACATGGTGTACAGATATCTCTCCAAGACCTTGCTTTCATTTTTGGGGGTTATACCCTAGAAATGGAATGCTAGATTGTATGGTAATTCTTTTAAAAATTTTTAAAAAATTATGCTATTTTCCACAGTGGCTGTACCTTTTTATATACCCACCAATAGTGCACAAAGGTTCTAATTTTCTACATCCTCACCAACACTTCTTTTTTTTTTTGATAGTAGCCATCCTAATGTGTGCGAGGTGGTATCTCATTGTAGTTTGGATTTGCATTTCCCTAATGATTAGCAATATTGAGCATCTTTTTATGTGCTTACTGGCCATTTGTGTATCTTCTTTGGAGAAATGTCTATTCAAGTACTTTGTCCCTTTTTGGATCAGATTGTGGGTTTGTTGTTGAGTTTTAGAAGTTCTCTATATATTCTGAATATTAATCCCTTATCATATATATAGTTTGCAAATATTTTATCACATTCTGTGGGTTGCCTTTTTACATGAATAGTATCTTTTGATGCACAAAAGTTAAAACTTTTTACAAAGTCTAATTTGTCTATTTTTCTTTTGTTACCTGTGCCCTTGGGGTCATATCTAAGAAATCATTGCCATATTCAATGTCCTGAAGATTTTGTCCTATGTTTTCTCCTAAAATTTTTATTGTTTTAGGTCTTACATTTAGGTCCTTGATCCATTTTGAGTTAATTTTTATATATGGTGTTAAGTAAGGGTCCAACTTCATTCTTTTGCATGTGGATATCCAGTTTTCCCAGAACCATTTGTTGAAAAGGCCATCCTTTCCCCATTGAACGGTCTTGGCACTCTTGTCAAAAATCATTTGACCATATATGTGAGGGTTTATTTCGGGGCTCTCTATTCTATTCCATTTGTTCACATATCTGTCTTAATGCCAATACCACACTGTTTTCATCACTGTAACTTTGTAGTAAGTTTTGAAATCAGGAAGTGTGAGTCCCCCAGTTTTGTTCTTTTTCAAGATTGTTTTGGCTAATCAGGGTTCCTGGAGATTCCATATGAATTTTAGGATGAGTTTTTCTATTTCTTCATAAAAAGTCATTGGGATTTTAGTACGAATTGCATTGAATCTGTAGATTGCTTTGGGTAGTACCGACATTTATACTCTATTAAATCTTCCAATCCATGAACATGGGAAGTGTTTCCATTTATTTATGTCTTCTTTAGTTTCTGTCAGCAGTGTTTTTTAGTTTTTATTGTACAAGTCTTTCACCTCCTTGGTTAATTCCTAAGTATTTTATTTTAGTTTTTGATGCTATTGTAAATGGAATTGCTTTTGTAATTTCCTTTCAGATTGTTCACTGTTCATGTATAGAAATGCAACAGATTTTTGTGTGTTGACTTTGTATCCTGGTACTTTCCTAAGTTCATTTATTAATTCAAACAGCTTTTTTTGTGTGTGGAGTCTTTAGGGTTTTCTACATATAAGATCATGTCATCTGCAAACAGAGATACTTTTACTTCTTCCTTTTCAGTTTGGATGCCTTTTATTTATTTTTCTTATTTATTTTTCTTATTTTCTTATTTCTTTATTTCTATTTCTTACTTCTAATCGCTCTGGCTAGAACTTTCAGTACCATGTTAAATAAAAGTGGTTAAAGCAAGCATCCTTGCCTTGTTACCAATCTTAGAGGAAAAGCTTTCAGTCTTTCACCATTGAGTATGATGTTTACTGTGGGTTTTTCACATGTGATAATTATATTGAAGTAGTTTCCTTCTGTTCCTATTTTGTTGAGTGTTTTTATCATGAAAAGGCATTGAATTTTGTCAAATGCTTTTTCTGCATCAATTGAGATGATCCTGTAGTTTTGACCTTTATTTTGTTGACATGGTGTATTATGCTGATTCATTTTCATATATTGAACAATCCTTGCATTCTAGGAATAAATCTGACTTGGTCATGGTGTATAATTCTTTTAATGTGCTGTTGAATTCAGTTTGCTAGTACTTTTATTGAGGATTTTTGCTTCTATGTTCATCAGAGATATTGGCCTGTAGTTTTCTTTTCTTGTGGTGACTTTGTCTGGCTTTGGTATCAGGGTGATGCTAGTCTCATAAAATGAGTCTCTAAGTGTTCCCTCTTCTTCTATTTTTTTTTTGGAAGAGATTAAGAAGGATTTGTTTTAATTCTTCTTTGAGTATTTGGTAGAATTCACTTGTGAAGCCAACTGGACCTGGGCTTTCTTTGTTGCGAGGTTTTTGGTTACTGATTCAATCTCCTTATTTGTTATTGGTCTGTTCAGGCTTTTAAATTTCTTCTCAATTCAGTTTTGGTAGGTTGTGTGTTTCTAGGAATATATCCATTTCTTCTAGGTTATTCAATTTGTTGTGTATAATCGTTCATAATAACCCCTTATACTCCTTTTTATGTCTGTGTCATCTCTTGTAATGTCTCCTCTTTCATTTCTGATTTTATTTATTTGAGTCTTTTCTTAGTTTTGCTAAGGGTTTGTCAATTTTGCTTATTTTTTTAAACTAACTCTTGGTTTTGTCGATTTTTTGTATTGTTTTTCTATTCTCTACTTGATTTATTTCTGCCTAATCTTCATTATTTTCTTTTTTTGCTAACTTTGGTCTTCCTTTTTCTCATTTTTTAAGTTCATTAAATTTCAGATTTTCTTTTTTTTCTAATATAAATGCTCTTTTCATTTCACTCCACAAGTTTTAATATATACTATTTTTGTTTTTGTCTGGTTCTAAATAATTTCTAATTTTCACTATTATTATTTCTAGTTATTATAGAAGGATATTTCTTAATTTCCAAGCAAATGGAAATTTTTTGGTAAATCTTCTAATTTTTAAAATTGATCTCAGCTTGATTCTAATTTAATTTCATTATAGTCAGCAAATGTGGTGTATACGATATATGTTATTTAAAATTTGTTGAGATTTGCTTTATGACCTACTCTCCGGACATTTTTTATAAATATTATCTGTGTGCTTGAAAATAACATGTCTTCTCTGTTGAGGGCAGTGTTTCTATATATGTCCATTTTATCAAGGTTTATAATTACTTTGTTCAAATCTAAATCCTTATGGATTGTTTTGTCTGCTTCAGTTCTCACTTACTTAAAGATATGTGCTAGAATCTTTCTCTTTATTATGAATTTATCAAATTCTGCTTACAGTTCTATAAATTTTTACTTTATATATTTTGAGACTATGTTGTTAGGTACATATAAGACTAGAATTGGTATATCCATATGATGAAAATAATCTTTTATGTGTATATAGAGATCTTTATCTCTAGTAATCCTTTTTGCTTTAAAATTTTACTTTTCTATTATTTATTTATTTAAAAAATAAATTTTTATTTATTTATTTATTTATTTTTGGCCTTGTTGGGTCTTCGTTGCTGTGCATGGGCTTTCTCTAGTTGTGGCGAGTGGGGGCTACTCTTCATTGCGGTGCACAGGCTTCTCATTGTGGTGGCTTCTCTTGTTTCAGAGCATGGGCTCTAGGCGCATGGGCTTCAGTAGTTGTGGCACGAGGGCTCAGTAGGTGTGGCACGAGGGCTCAGTAGTTGTGCCTAACAGACTCTAGAGAGCAGGTTCAGTAGTTGTGGCACACGGGCTTAGTTGCTCCGCAGCATGTGGGATCTCCTGGACCAGGGCTTGAACCCATGTCCCCTGCATTGGCAGGCAGATTCTTAACCACTGTGCCACCAGGGAAGTCCTACTTTTCTATTATTAATATTATTATACCATCTTTCTTTTGCTTAGCGTTTTAAAAAAATTTTTATTTATTTATTTATTTTTTATTTTTGGCTGTGTTGGGTCTTTGTTGCTGTGTGCGGGCATTCTCTAGCTGCGGCGAGTGGGGGCTACTCTTTGTTGTGGTGCGCAGGCTTCTCATTGCGGTGGCTTCTCTTGTTATGGAGCACGGGCTCTAGGCACGTGGGCTTCAGTAGTTGTGTCATGTGGGCTCAGTAGTTGTGGCTCGCAGGCTTAGTTGCTCCGCGGCATGTGGGATCTTCCCTGACCAGGGCTCGAACTCCTGTCCCCTGCATTGGCAGGTGGATTCTTAACCACTGCACCACCAGGGAAGCCCTTGCTTAGCATTTGATTGACATATCTTTTTATATCCTTTGCTTTCAACTTTTCTATAGCCTTTTTTAAGACTTTTATAGTAAATAGTATTACTATACATAGCTTTAAAGTTAAAGAAAAAACAAAACATGGGCAGGAAGGAAGAGGAATGAAGCCCAAGGGGGATCACTTCAAGTATCTAGTTGCCAGGGGCTCATGACATCAGGCATTGAGACAGGGAATCAATCTCAAAACATCCCGCTCCGCCCTATCCCTGACCCTAATCCTTCTCTCTTTCTCAGGAACCTCATTTCTTGAGTCACTCCTCTCCTCCTGTGACTCCCCTGAGAACATAAGGCTTAGTCTTGTATCTTTAAAATAAAACCTTCTTTGACATAATTTCCTCCTCCAGCTGCAGCCTTATCTCTCTCCTCCCTTCACTGACAAGTTTCTCAAAAAGTTATTCCTGCCCATTCTACCACTCAGTGGCTCATTCCAGAAACCTGGGAGTTATACTTGGCTCCTCCTTCTCCTTAATTCTCCTCATCAAAGAGTTAGAATGTCCTCTTAATTCCATCTCAAAAATATACTTTAAATCTGTTCCACCTGTTCCTCTCCCTGATACTGCCTTGATGCAGGCACCCATCATCTCTTACCTGGGCTTTTGCACCTTCTTCTAAGAAGGGATTTCTGAACCCCTCATAAGGTGGCTGTGATTCCCCCTCTCCCTCTGAGTCCTTACACCTTTACCTATTCCTCAACTAAGGGCTTCTGAGGTCTGTGGAATGTTGACACTCCATGTCCTTCAACTTGAGGTATGTGGGATACCCATCCACACTCCCCATCTCCCATAGCTCCAGCCCCTAAGATCGGACCAAAGGGATGACTCATTTTCACTGGGCACCATTCCCAGAAATGCTCTGTTCCTGTGGCATTTAGGGCCTGATGCTGGAGGGTGGTGCCCTGAGCTCTGGAGACAGGCTCTCAGAAGGCTAATTAGGCTAGGCTAATTGAACACTGGTGTTGGCAGTCTTTATAGCCAGACAGGTTTCCTGCTGGGAGCCAAGCCCTTGGGTGTCCCTGACTGTCCCAGCTGTTTTTCTACCCTTAAGGAGATATGAACTGGATTATGTGATTCAGTACCCCAAGAAGTTCCTTGTTCTTGCCTCCACAGAAATAATGATGCTGCCTTCTCTGGGTTGGAGAACAGGCCTCAAAGTCCTCATCCAGAGGACAGAAACAGGTGTGTCATTCTTTCTCTACTTTTGGGTTTCTCAACAGGTACCCTACTGGTGTTTTGGACAGGAAAATTCTTCCTGGACTAGCCCTGTCTTTGTGGGATGTTTACCATCCCTGGCTCCTGCGTGTGAAGTGCTGATCACCCTCCCCAATCAACCTGACAAACTCAAACACCCCCACATATTTCCAAATGTTCTCCAGGAAGATTCTGTCCCCAGGTCTAATCCAAAAGGCACCAAGTGGGTACCTACAAACAAGGAAGTCACTGAGATTCCTAAGATGCTGAAATCCTCTGATGTTTTCAGGTCTGTCTTGGCTTGTCCCCAGGACCTAGACCTTCAGCTCTCTGAGGCTGTGACTGTGTTTGATTCAGCACAGGGCTTGGTCCAGAGCAGGTGTGAATGAACAAAGGACCAGGACTGGTGGTGACCGGATGCTCTAGAGGGCTCTGTCCAGTAGAAACATAACGCAAGCTGCGTATGTAATTTAAATGTGTAGCAGGATTAAAAATGTAAAAAGAAACAGGTGAAATTAATTTCAAGAATGTATTTTATTTAACCCAATATATCAAAATGATCGTTTTGACATGTAAAAAAGATAAAAATGAAAAATGAAATATTTTCCATTCTTTTGTGTACTGAGTTTTTGACATCTAAATTACACATATAGAACCTCTCAACTCAGACTAGCCACATTTTATGTGCTCAATAGCCATGTGGCTAAGTAGCTACCATATGGGACAGCACTAGAAAACTCTATTCTCCTATTGCCCCCCAACTATTGCTTAATTTCCCCTGCTTCCAACATTTTTTTGTGTGTGTGAAAATTTTCAAACACGTAGAAAGGCTGAAAAAATTATAGAGTAAATAGCCATGTACTTAAAATCTAGTGTCCACAGTTGTTAACCATTCCCTGCATTTGCTTTATCACATATCAATCTATCTATCCAACCATCTTATTTTTTTGATTATTGCCTATATTCTTCCCCTTGGCTACACCTCGTGGGATTGAACCCGTGCCCCCTGCAGTGGAAGCGTGGAGTCTTAACAACTGTACCACCAGGGAAGTCCCGATCGTTGCCTATTTTTAAGAAGACCTTTTGATTTACTGATTGATTGGTGCAGGATAGGTTGGAAAGCCACTCAGGAACCTATTATGTCTTTGAACATTTCACTACAAAAGCCTCACTAGGAGCTTTTCAAATTTTTAGGGCGAAGGTCCTTGAAAGACTCTTCCTTTTTTCTCTCCATCATCCTCTCATGTCCTCCTTTTCCTTTCCTGTGGATTCTCAGAGGTACGATTTCTGTTTCCGAGGGAGACATCATGCCTTCATGGGTTCCATCTCAGTCTAGCACAGTGTCGCCAGGGGTTGGAGGTGGGCTTTGGGGTCAGACAGGCCTGGGCTTGATTCTGGCTCCGCCACTTCCTAGCTATGTGACCCAGAGCAAGTGTGTTAACTCTGTAAGCCTCGTATATAATGTGGGGATAATGGAGTTTTTGTGAGGTTTAGGTGAGGTAAATTTGTAAAGTGTAATTATTGTAGCAGTTATTAAAATAGTAGGTTGGGGAGGAAAGGGAAAGGAGTTTATTGCTTATGAATGACCCTCTCCTTTGCACTTTCCTGGGGCCTTGAGAACACTTAGGTTCCAGCATTTACCAGGTACATTGTAATCGCTTATATTTCTGTCTCCCATCCAAGGTAACGAGCTCCTAGAGGACAAGGACTGTGTCTTTCTTCTCCCTAGCCTTGGCACCAAACACAGGGTCTGGTTAAATAGATGTTAGTTAGGGAATTCCCTGGTGGTCCAGTGGTTAAGAATCCATCTTGCAATGCAGGGGACGCTGGTTTGATCCCTGGTTGGGGAACTAAGATCCACATCCACGGCGCAACTAAGGCCCTGCGCCACAACTAGAGAGAAGCCTACATGCCGCAATGAAAGATCCCTCTTGCCACAACTAAGACCCGTTGCAGCCAATAACTAAATAAATATTTTTGAAAAAAGATGTTAGTTAAATAGATGAATATAATTCTACGTGTCACAATTACAGTAGTTCCCCCCTGCCCCAGTCTGTGGTGTTGCTTTCTGCAGTTTCAGTTACCTGTGGTCAACCGAGGTCCAAAAATATTAAATGGCGAGTTCCAGAAATAAACAATTCATATGTTTTAAATTGCATGCTGTTCTGAGTAAGACGATGAAATCTTGTGCTATCCAGCTCCGTCCTGCCCAGGACCATTAGACACTTAGTGGCTGTCTAGGCTATCAGATTGAATGTTAGGGGACGGCAGTGCTTGTGATTAAGTAACCCTTATTTTACTTAATAATGACCCCAAAGTGCAAGAGTAGTGATGCTGGCAATTCAGATGTACCAAAGAGAAGCCATAAAGTGCTTCCTTTAAGTGAAAAGGTGGAAGTTCTTCTTAATAAAGAAAGAAAAAAATCGTATGCTGAGGTTGCTGAGATCTATGACATGGATGAATTTTCTATCTGTGAAATTGTGAAGAAAGAAAAAGAAATCACCTGGAGCAGATGATCCTCCCTCTGACGTATTGTCAGGTCAGTGGTAGCCTTACGCTACATCACGATACCTGCGTCATTCATCTCACTTCATCTCATCATGTAGGCATTGTGTCATCTCCCATCATCACAAGAAGATGGGTGAGTACAGAACAATAAGACATTTTGAGAGAGAGAGAGAGGGAGAGAAAGGGAGCACATTCACATAACTTTTATTACAGTATATCGTTATAGTTGTTCTCTTTTATTATTAGCTATTGTTAATCCCTTACTGTGCCTAATTTATGAATTAAACTTTATCATAGGTATAAATGTATAGGAGAAAACATAGTCTATATAGGGTTCAGTACTATCCATGGATTCAGGCATCTGCTGGGGGTCTTAGAACATATCCTCCTCGTGGATGGTCGGGGAGGGACTACTGAAAGCATGGATACTTATCAGTCAAATCCATTTCACCTGCCTTCACTAAGCAAGGTCATTTAAAGACTTGCACGTCCTCCAGGCAGCAAATTGCCTAAACAAGATGTTTGCCCGAGTTGTTTTCCAGGAATTTGAAGTCAGCTGTGTCTAGTTCAAGCTGAGCCAGTTAAGACTGGGTAGGACCACTGACCCTCCAACTGCGTGTCTGTTCAGTGACCCTTTGACGTCAGAGGGCTGAAAACCCCACCCTTAGATCGTGCTAAGCATCTCCATTTTTGACTGTGCAGAACCTGTAGCTTAGTTATGCCTGAGCAGAATGATGATGACCACACCTTTTCCCAATCACCTTTCCCCGCGCTCGCCATGCTCCCCACTCCCCCTCAGCCTCAGACCACCCTGCTGCTTTATTCTTTATCCCATTAATACCCCGAGCCCTTTGCCTTCTGGGAGGCACATCTGAGACTTGTTCTCCGGTCTCCTTGCTTGGCTGCCTTGTAAACAAACCTCTCTTTGCTGCAAATCTCGGCATCTCAGCATTTTCACTTGCTGCACGTTGGGCAAACCAAACCTGGTTCGGTAATACTATTGTTTTTTTGTTTTTTAAGAATAGAAATGTATTCTCTCACAGTTCTGAAGGCTGGGAGTTCAAAATTAAAGTGACAGCACGGCTGAGCTCCCTCTGAAACCTGTAGAGGAGAATCCGTCTTCCCTCTTCCGCTTCTGGCGGCTGGTTGGTGATCCGTGGTGTTCCTCGGCTCACAGTGTAGCACGTTAGTCTCTGCCTCCCTGGTCACGGGGCGTTCATCTCTGTGTCTCTTTTGCTCGTATAGAGACACCAGTCATATTGGGTTAACGGCCCACCCTACTCCAGGATAATCTGATCTTTGCTAATTATATCTGCCATGACCCTGTTTCTTTCTTTTTTAAAAAAATATGAGTGAGGAAGCACTACTTTATTTTTATTTTTTGGCTGTGCCACTCAGCTTACGGGATTTTAGTTCCCTGACCAGGGATCGAACCCAGGCCTTCGGCAGTGAGAGTGAGAAGTCCTGACCACTGGACCGCCAGGGAATTCCTTATCCTGTTTCCAAATAAGGTCTCATTCTGAGGTACTGGGGGTTAGGACTCCAACATATCATCTTTGAGGGACACAGTTCAACCCATAACACTCAGGGTTGCTTCCTAGTCCTCTGTCAGTTCCCTTAGCCCTGCCCCTAGCTCTTCAAAGTATCTTTTCATTGAAACTTCTTCAATTACCCTTTTGTGTATGCTCTGAAGTGGATCTTTGCTCTGACCCTTACAGGCTGTGTGATCTTGGGTAAGACGCTTAACCTCTCTGAGCCATGGTTTCTTCACCTCTAAAGTGGAAATAATTTTCATACCTGCTTTATCTACTTTACTGTGTTGCTGAAAGCTCTTTATAAACCAAAAAGGCCCATAGCACTGACTGGGGTCATAATCATCCTGTGTGTGTTGCAAGATACAGTTGGGAAAGGGCTGTGTCTAGACCAGAGAGCCCCAACCCCCGGGCTGCAGACCGGTACCGGTCCACGGCCTGTTAGGAACCAGGCCTCACAGCAGGAGGTGAGTGGCGGGCAGGCAAGCGAGTGAAGCTTCATGTGCCGCTCCCCATGCTCCCCATTGTGGGCATCACCACCTGAACCATCCACCCCCCCACCCCGTCCGCGGAAAACTTGTCTTCTACAAAACCGATCCCTGGTGCCAAAAAGGTTGGGGAGCGCTGGTCTAGACTGTTCTGTTTGATCTGAACCAAACCTAGTACCACATGCCGATACATGCCAAATAAACCCTTCTTGACGTTGTCAGTGATGTATCTTGTGCATCCTGGCCTGGCCTTGAGAGGCTGAACACTGAACTGCTTCTCAGAATACAATTTATCCAGGGCCATTTTTAAAAATTTCTTATATTTTATTAAAAATTTTTTTTAATTTTAATTTTTTGTTGAGGTATACTTGTACAATATTATATGTTCCAGGTGTACAACATAGTGATTCACAATTTTTAAACGTTAGTACTGTATCTTTATTTTTTTTTAAAGAATTGAACCACCTCTTTTTAAAAAATATTTATTTATTAATTTATTATTTACTTATTTAGGCTGTGCCGGGTCTTAGTTACGGCACGCAGGATCTTCGTTGCAGCATGCGGACTTCTTAGTTGTGGCATGCATGCAGGATCTAGTTCCCCAACTAGGGATCGAACCCAGGCTCCCTGCACTGGGAACACGGAATCTTACCCACTGGACCACCAAGGAAGTCCCACTACTGTATCTTTAGATAGACATTTCAGAAAGTTAGAGCTTTGGAAAGGCAGAGAGGAAAGAACCTGAGATTCAGTGTCTCCAATCTTTCCCTCATTATGCATAGGGGAAACTGAGACACAAGAAAATTTACTACGTTAACTTGCATATGCACATCTAAAAGCCCATGGGCACGCTATTCGGGGGGTGGGGTGGGGAAAAGCTCCCTTTGTATTAATGAGCTCCCACACACCCCTGAGGATAGCCAATCTGGTACACTTCCACTTTTGGGCATCTTTAAGCTGACACCAGTCGAGTTTATGATTCTGGAGTCTGGCTGCCCTCATCTTTGGTGAATGAGGTGGGTCACTTGGCCAGGATTCAGAACTATTCTGTTTGGGTGGCTCGGTTTCTGAATATTTTTCAAAAGCTATAACTTTTGTTGCATTCATTATTCTACAAGTAACATGTTTATGGTTGAAATTTTAAAAATATAGGTTGCCAAAAATAAAAGTTGATCCCCTATAACCCTATCAGAGGGGAACACTGTTATGACACTGTGAGCAACTCAGCCCTTTGCCTGTGTGTTTACAGTTGTAACATGAACAGTCCCAGCACTAACTGCCCCGAATGCACAAATGGGGTCACATTTTCATGAATTCCCAGATTTTATAGCGCATATTTCCCATCCAAATAACATCAGTGTCTCAGTTTATCCATCTCTAACCCATCCTTCTGCAGTCTATTCATTTGTTTTGGGAGTTCCCCAGGGGCTGCCTCACAAATTTCATACTTCGTTCCTCTTTCTTCTCTCTCCTTTCTCCTTTCCATCATCACGTGGGGCCAGAAGAGACCAGGCTTCCCCTGGCCCTGGATATCATGGCCTTTATCTTCCTGAGAGCTTCAAACCTCTGCTACTCAGCTGTCACCTGTGGGATGGAGTGGCTTTCTGCATTATGAGGGAACTCCACAGCTGCGTCCTCAGCTTGGTTCTCCATTCAGTAGTAAGTCCCCTACGCACGAACGAGTTCCGTTCCGAGAGCACATTCGTAAGTCCAATTTTTTGTAAGTCCAACAGAGTTAGCCTAGTTAGCTAGTACAATCAGCTATATAGGACTGTACTGTACTGCATTAATTTTGTATCCTGCAACCTTACCAAATTCATTGATTAGTTCTAGCAGTTTTCTGGTGGCATCTTTAGGATTTTCCATGTATAGTATCATGTCATCAGCAGTGACAGTTTTACTTCTTCTTTTCCAATTTGTATTCCTTTTATTTCTTTTTCTTCTCAGATTGCCATGGCTAGGACTTCCAATACTATGTTGAATAATAGTGATGAGAGTGGACAACCTTGTTTTGTTCCTGATCTTAGAGGAAATGCTTTCAGTTTTTCACCATTGAGAATGATGTTTGCTGTGAGTTTGTCATATATAGCTTTTATTATGTTGAGGTAGGTTCCCTCTATGCCAGTTTCTGGAGAGTTTTTATCGTAAATGGGTGTTGAATTTTGTCAAAAGCTTTTTCTGCATCTACTGAGATGATCATATGGTTTTTATCCTTTAATTTGTTAATATGGTGTATCACATTGATTGTTTTACATATATTGAAGGATCCTTGCATCCCTGGGATAACTCCCGCTTGATCATGGTGTATGATCTTTTTAATGTGTTGTTGGATTCTGTTTGCTAGTATTTTGTTGAGGATTTTTGCGTCTATGTTCATCGGTGATATTGGTCTATAATTTTCTTTTTTTGTGATATCTGTTTCCCTCTGCAATTTTTTGGAAGAATTTGAGAAGGATAGGTGTTAACCCTTCTCTAAATGTTTGATAGAATTCGCCTGTGAAGCCATCTGGTCCTGGACTTCTGTTTGTTGGAAGATTTTAAATTACAGTTTCAATTTAATTACCTGTGATTGGTCTGTTTATATTTTCTAATTCTTCCTGGTTCAATCTGGGAAAGTTGTACCTTTCCAAGAATTTGTCCATTTTTTCCAGGTTGTCCATTTTATTGGCATATAGTTGCTTGTAGTAGTCTCTTATGATCTTTTGTATTTCTGCAGTGTCAGTTATAATCTCTCCTTTTTCATTTCTAATTTTATTGATTTGAGTCCTCTCCCTCTTTTTCTTGATGAGTCTGGCTAAAGGTTTATCAATTTTGTTGATATTCTCAAAGAACCAACTTTTAGTTTTATTGATCTTTGCTATTGTTTCCTTTGTTTCTATTTCATTTATTTCTGCTCTGATCTTTATGTTTTTTTCCTTCTACTAACTTTGGGTTTTGTTTGTTCTTCTTTCTCTAGTTCCTGTAGGTGTAAGATTAGATTGTTTATTTGAGATTTTTCTTGTTTCTTCAGGTGAACTTGAATTGCTATGAACTTCCCTCTTAGAAATGCTTTTGCTGCGTCCCATAGGTTTTGGTTGTCATGTTTTTGTTGTCATTTGTTTCTAGGTATTTTTTTATTTCCTCTTTGATTTCTTCAGTGATCTCTTGGTTATTTAGCAGTGCACTGTTTAGCTTTCACGTATTTGTGTTTTTTACAATTTTTTTCCTGTAACTGATTTCTAATCTCATAGTGTTGTGTTTGGAAAAGATGCTCGATACAATTTCAATTTTCTTAAATTTACCGAGGCTTGATTTGTGACCCAAGATGTGATCTATTCTGGAGAACATTCCATGTGCACTTGAGAAGAAAGTGTATTCTTCTGCCTTTGGGTGGAATGTCCTAAAAATATCAATTAAGTCTGTCTGGTCTATTGTGTCATTTAAAGCTTGTGTTTCCTTATTTATTTTCTGTCTGGATTACCTGTGTATTGATGTAAGTGGGGGGTTAAAGTCCCCCACTATTACTGTGTTACTGTCAATTTCTCCTTTTATGGCTGTTAGCATTTGCCTTATGTATTGAGGTGCTCCTATGTTGGGTGCATAAATATTTATAATTGTTATGTTTTCTCTTTGGATTGATCCCTTGATCATTATGTAGTGTCCTTCCTTATCTCTTGTAACACTCTTTATTTTAAAGTCTGTTTTATCTGATATGAGTATTGCTACTCCAGCTTTCCTGTGATTCCTTTTCATAGAGTATCTTTTTCCATCCCCTCACTTTCAGTCTGTATGTGTCCCTAGGTCTGAAATGGGTTTCTTGTAGAGAGCATATATAGGGTCTTGTTTTTGTATCCATTCAGTCAGTCTGTGTCTTTTGGTTGGAGCATTTAATCCATTTACATTCAAGGTGATTTTCGATATGTATGTTCCTATTAATATTTTCTTAATTGATTTGGTTTTGTTTTTGTGGGTCTTTTTCTTCTCTTGTGTTTCTTGCTTAGAGAAGTTCCTTTTGCATGTGTTGTAGAGCTGGTTTTGTGGTGCTGAATTCTCTTAACTTTTGCTTGTCTGTAAAGTTTTTGATTTCTCTGTCAAATCTGAATGAGATCCTTGATAGGTAGAGTAATCTTGGTTGTAGGTTTTTCCCTTTCATCACTTTAAATATGTCCTGCCACTCCCTTCTGGCTTGCAGAGTTTCTGCTGAAAGATCAGCTGTTAACCTTATGGGGATTCCCTTGTATGTTATTTGTTGCTTTTCCCTTGCTGCTTTTAATATTCTTTCTTTGTATTATTTTTTGATAGTTTGATTAATATGTGTCTTGGCATGTTTCTCCTTGGATTTATCCTGTATGGGTCTCTGCACTTCCTGGACTTGCTTGACTATTTCCTTTCCCATGTTAGGGAAGTTTTTGACTATAATCTCTTCAAATATTTTCTCAGCCCCTTTATTTTTCTCTTCTGCTTCTGGGACCCCTATAATTCGAATGCTGGTGCATTTAATGTTGTCCCAGAGGTCTCTGAGACTGTTCTTAATTCTTTTCATTCTTTTTTCTTTATTCTGCTCCCCAGCAGTTATTTCCACCATTTTATCTTCCAGCTCGCTTATCCATTCTTCTGCCTCAGTTATTCTGCTATTGATTCTTTCTAGAGTATTTTTAATTTCAGTAATTGTGTTGTTCATCACTGTTTGTTTGTTCTTTAGTTCTTCTAGATCCTTGTTAAACGTTTCTTGTAGTTTCTCCATTCTGTTTCCGAGATTTTGGATCAGCTTTACTATCATTACTCTGAATTCTTTTTCAGGTAGGTTGCCTATTTTGTCCTCATTTATTTGGTCTTGTAGGTTTTTACATTGCTCCTTCGTCTGTAACATACTTTTTTGTCGTTTCACTTTTTTTTTTTTTTGATGGTTGGGCTGTATTTCTGTCTTACTGATTGTTTGGCCTGAGCTGTCCAGCACTGGACTTTGCAAGCCGTTGAGTAGAGCTGGGTTTTGGTGCCGAGACGAGGACCTCCAGGAGGCCTCACTCCGATAGATATTCCCTGGGGTCTGAGGTTCTCTGTTAGTCCAGCGGTTTGGGCTTGGCTTTCCCACCACAGGAGTTCAGGCCTGACCTCTGGCCTGAGAACCAAGATCCCGCAAGCTGTATGGTGTGGCAAAAAAAAAAAAGGAAAAGAAAAAGGAAAAAAGGAGCAGTACAATAACAAAAAATTTAAAAAAAGTAAAATTAGAAAGATAAAAAATATATTAGGAAAAATAAAAATATAATTGAAACAACTTCAACAAGGTAAAATAAAACCACAACAGAAAAAGGAAAAAAAAAAGGGGGAACAAGCCAAAAGGAGCAGAACAATAACAAACTATAAAGAATAAAATAAAATTAGAAAAATAAAAGATTTATTAGAAAAAATAAAAATATAAACAACAACAACAACAAGGTAAAACAGAACCCCAACCTGAAAGAAGAAAAAAAAAAAGCCTTGCTTGGCTATGGGTGGTGGCGTTTTGGTGAGGGGGTGGGGTGGAACTTAGGTAGGGGCAGGGTTTAGGGTGGGTGGGGCCTGGGGGGCATGGGGGGTGGTGAGTTTCAAGCATGGGCGGGGCCTCTGCTTAGGACCTGCCCAGAATGGAAGAGGTAGCACATCCAACAGGGGGCTTCTGGAGTGTGGATTTCTGGAGTTGGAGGTAAGGCCCTGGGTGAGGGTGTGTGGGTGGGCTTTAGGCCCAGCGTGGTTGGAGGGGGTCTCAGAGGGGCTACCTCTGAGTGTAGAGGTAGGGCCCTGGGTGGGCGTGTAGGGGTGCGGCAGGAGGGAGGCTCCGAGGGCAGAGGATTAGGCCTGGGAGCCCAACAGGCTTCCCGGTGCCTAAGTGGACAGGCAAAGTGCTGGCCGTGTTCCCTTCCGTTCCTCTGCCCCCCACCCAGTGTCTCCCCTGTCCCCACTGGACCCCTAACCGTGGGTGGGTCCCGCTGGGTGTAGGAACTCCTCCCCTCCGCCAGCCGCCCCTCAGGGGTGCCGGTCCCATAGGTCCGGCCTTTACTTTTGCTCTGCCTTCTCTCCCTCCCACTCCCTCAGGACCTGTGTGGCTGGAGGGGGCCTCGGTGGGCAGAGGATCAGGCCCGGGATCTCAGCAGGCTCCCAGGGGCCCAAGTGGGCACGGGAAATGCTGGCCATGCTCCCTTTTGATCCTCTGCCCTCCCAATGGTCCCTCCCTTTCCCTCTCTGGGCGTGGGATCCCTTTCCCTCCCCCAGCCGCCCCTCAGGGGCCCCGGTCCCATCCTGCCTCCACTTCTCCTCCCCCCTCACTCCCCCCAATGCCCAAGTCCTACTCGGTCGTTGGGGGTTCCTCCCATTCCCTTAGGTGTCAGTGGTCCCCCACCAGTGCCTGGTAGGTGCCCTAGTTGTGAGGAGACGCGAATTCCAAGTCCTCCTAGCCCGCCATCTTGACTCCGCCCCCCCACGAAAAAACCTCCTTGATTGTATTTCTGCATGCGATTCTCTACTTAAACATAACAAAAATTTTCCGTTTTTAAAACATATTGTGATGGGCGATGAAAACTGGGTACTGTACAATAATGTAGAATGGAAGAGATCATAGGGCAAGTGAAATGAACCACCACTAACCACACCAAAGGCCGGTCTTCATCCAAAGAAGGTGATGTTGTGTATATGGTGGGATTGGAACGGGGTCCTCTATTAGGAACTCCTTCTCGGGAAACCAAACGATTAATTCCAACAAGTACTGCTCCCAGTTAGACCAACTGAAAGCAGCACTTGATGAAAAGCGTCTGGAATTAGTCAACAGAAAATGCATAATCTTCCATGAGGATAACGCAAGACTGCATGTTTCTTTGATGACAAAGCAAAAACTGTTACAGCTTGGCTGGGAAGTTCTGATTCATCCACCATATTCACCAGACATTGCACCTCCAGATTTCCATTTTTTTACTTTACAAAATTCTCTTAATGGAAAAATTTTCCATTCCATGGAAGACTGTAAAAGGCACCTGGGACAGTTCTTTGTTCAAAAAGATAAAAGTTTTGGGAAGATGCAATTATGAAGTTGCCTGAAAAATGGCAGAAGGTAGTGGAACAAAAGGGTGAATATGTTGTTCAATGAAGTTCTTGGTGAAAATGAAAAATGTGTCTTTTATTTTTACTTAAAAACCAAAGGAACTTTTTGGCTAACCCTGTACCTAATCCAATATTTCTACCTTTTATTTTATGCTCTTATTTAATTGTACTAAGCTGAAGTGGTGAGAATAAGCATGCTTGCTTGTTCCTGATTTTAATGGGAATACCTATGTTTTTTCACCATTAATCATGATGTTGGCTATTGGTTTGAGATATTTTTTTTTTTTCTTTTTAATCATGTTAAGAGAGTATCCTTCTATTTTTCTGTTCATTTGCAAAATTTATCAGGAATGCATAGTGAATTTTATCAAATGCCTTTTTGCCATCCGTTGAGATGATTATATGGTTTTACTTTTTTCATCTCTTTATATAAGTAATTACAACAATAGATTTCTAAAAACATCAAACCACCTGACATTCCTAGAATAAACTTTACTTGTTTATGGAGTGTTAGTCTCTCAATATTCCGCTAGGAATATAAATATGTTATTTGTGTTTTAGAATTTTGAGGTTTGTCTGCAGTGTTTTTGTACTGTCATTGTGAGGGGTGTCAGGGTTATGCTAGTTGTATAAAGTAAATTATATAAATTTAAAAAAATCTTTAAAGGTTTCTTTCTTTCTCTATTCTTTGAAACAGTTTAAACAGCTCCAGCTATTTATAAGATTATTTTCTTTATTCTTTTTTAAAATAGACTTTATTTTTTAGAGCAGTTTAAGTTCACAGCAAAATTGAATTGAAGGTACAGAGAGTTTCCATATACTTCCTGTCCCCACACACAGGCAGTCTTCCCCACTATTAACATCCCCATTTGTTACATTTGTTACAATTGATGAACCTACATTGACACATCATAGTCACCCAAAGTCCATAGTTTACTTTGGGGTTCACTGTTGGTGATACATATTCTAAGGGTATAATGTATCCACCATTATAGTGTCGCATACAATAGTTTCACTGCCCTAAAAATCCTCTGTGCTCCACCTATTCATCCTTCCCTCCTCCCTCCCCCCTGGCAACCACTGATCCTTTTGTCTCCATAGTTATGCCTTTTCCGGAATGTCAGAATGTCGTATAGTTGGAATCACATAGTATGTAGCTTTTTCAGATTGGCTTCTTTCACTTAGTAACACACATTTAAGATTCCTCCATGTCTTCTCATGACTTGATAGTGAAGTAGGAGATAGGTGGGCTCCTGGGCCAGAGAGCTGGTGTTTGTCAAATGGAGCAAAACTGAAGTTTTGTCCTCAGCCAGACAAGGACAACACCCGTTTCCCTTCCTCCATTGATATGGAGGGAATGAAGTAGCAGTGGGGATTTTGTCGCAGCAAAAATAGAAATGAGACTTTTCTTTTCTGATAAACAAGGAAAATAAGGAAACAATAAACAGGCTAGGGAAATAACGTAAACAGGCCTTAAAGAGTTAAGCAATCTTGGTTATTCTTTAGATGTTACTACTAACAAACACTTGTAGCTAGACTTGTCCTTCACAAAGCTGATTGCTCTCTGACTCCATATGAATTACCCTTTGCACCTGGCATTTCTTCTCCCCCTACACTCCCTTGTAGCACTCTTCATTTCAGAAAGAAGGTCACGGGCCAATAACTTCAGGGGCACCAGACCCGGTTGCTCAGCCACTTGACACCAGCTTTGGCCGTGAATTTGCAGAAGAAAAGAAATGCAAGACCTTAATTACTTTGAGCTTTATCACCTACCCCAGACCATGAGCCCCAGGCTATATAACTTTTTCCTATTCCGCAGGGAATGG
Source organism: Balaenoptera ricei (assembly GCF_028023285.1). Taxonomy (NCBI): domain Eukaryota; kingdom Metazoa; phylum Chordata; class Mammalia; order Artiodactyla; family Balaenopteridae; genus Balaenoptera; species Balaenoptera ricei. The sequence goes on from NC_082644.1 coordinate 86,354,554, forward strand.
GGACACAGTTCTTGAGGCGCTAGCCTGCTGTGTTTTCCCCTTTGCCAGGTAAACATTAAAGCCATTTTTCTTGGGACTTCCCTGGTGGTCCAGTGGTTAAGAATCTGCCTTCCAACGCAGGGGACTGGGTTCAATCCCTAGTCGGCGAACTAAGATCCCACACGCTGTGGGGCAACTAAGTCTGTGTGCTGCAACTACTGAGCCCATGCTCTCTGGAACCTGCGTGCTGCAACTACTGAGCCAGTGCTCTGGAGCCTGTGCGCCACAACTAGAGAGAAGCCTGCGTACCAGAACGAAGAGCCCACGCACCGCAACGAAAGATCCTGCATGCCGCAACGAAGATCACGCATGCCACAACTAAGACCCAATGCAGCCAAATAAATAAATTTTAAAAGAGAGTAAACATTAAGGGGCGGAGTCAAGATGGCGTACTAGGAGGATGCAGAATTTGCGTCTCCTCACAACTAGGACACCTACCAGGCACTGTGGGGGACTGTGGACACCTGAGGGGATGGGAGGAACCCCCAGTGACCGGTTAGGATGTGGGACATGGGGGGAATGAAGGGGGAGGAGAAGTGGAGGCGGGATGGGACTGGCACCCCTGAGGGGTGGCTGTGGGAGGGGAAGGGACCCCATGCCCGAAGGGAGAAGTTGGGGAACCATTGGGAGGACAGAGGATCAAAAGGGAGCGTGGCCAGGTTTCCCCTGCCCACTTAGGCCCCCAGAAACCTGCTGAGATCCTGGGTCTGATTGTCTGCCCACCGAGGCCCCCTCCAGCTGCGGGTCCTGAGGGAATGGGAGGGAGGGAAGGGGGAGCAAAAGTAAAGGCCGGACCTCCAGGACCAGCACCCCTGAGGTGTGACTGGGAGAGGGGAGGAGTTCCTACATCAAGTGGGGCCCACCCACAGTTGGGGTCCAGCAGCAATAGGGAGACCCTGGGGGAGACGGTGGGGGAGGGGAGCAAAGGAACAGAAGGGAATGGGGCCAGTGCTTTCCCTGTCCACTTAGTCACCGGGAGGCCTGTTGGGCTCCTGGGCCTAATCCTCTGTCCTCGGAGCCTCCCTCCTGCCACGAAGAACCCAAGACCCACCCCTACACCCCCACCCAGGGCCCTACTTCTACACTCAGAGACCCCCTCCAACGAGCTGGGCCTAAACCCCACCCACACACCCTCACTCAGGGCCCTACCTCCAAACTCCGGAACTCCACACTCCGGAGGGCCTCCTTTCCATGCGCTGCCTCTCCCCTTCCACACAGGTCCTAAGCAGAGGCCCTGCCCGATGCTTGAACGTCACCCTGCCCCACCCACCTAGGTCCTGCCCCACCCTAAACCCTGCCCCTGCCTAAGTTCCACACCCGCCTAAACTCCACCCCCATAGCCAAGACTGTTTTTTTTGTTTGTTTGTTTTTTCCTCTTTTAGATTGGGGTTCTGTTTTACCTTCTTGATTCATTGTTCTTGATTCTTTTATATTTTTATTTTTCCTAATAAATCTTCTATTTTTCTAAATTTATTTTATTCTTTATACTTTGTTATTGTTCTTTCTTTCTGGCTCCCCCCTACCCCCTTTTTTTTTCTTTTTTCTGTTGTGGTTTTATTTTACTTTGTTGCAGTTGTTTCAGTTATAGTTTATTTTTCCTAATATATATTTTATCTTTCTAATTTTATTTGTTTTTTATTCTTTGATATTGTACAGCTCCTTTTTTTCTTTCTTCCCCCCCCTCTTTTTTTTTTACTACGCCATGAAGCTTGCGGTATGTTTGTTCCCAGGCCAGAGGTCAGGCCTGAGCTCCTGTGGTGGGAGCTCTGAGTCCAAACTGCCGGACTAACAGAGAACCTCAGACCCCAGGGAATATCCATCGGAGTGAGGCCTCCCAGAGGTCCTCATCTCAGCACCAAGACCCAGCTCTATCCAACTGCCTGCGAACTCCAGTGCTGGACGTCTCAGGCCAAACAACCAGTAAGACAGGAATACAGCACCACCCATAAAAAAAAAAAGAAATGACAAAAAAAAAATGTTACAGACGAAGGAGCAAGGTAAAAACCTACAAGACCAAAATAAATGAAGACAAAATAGGCAACCTACCTGAAAAAGAATTCAGAGTAATGATAATAAAGATGATCCAAAATCTTGGAAACAGAGTGGAGAAAATACAAGAAACATTTAACAAGGATCTAGAAGAACTGAAGAGCAAACAAACAGTGATGAACAACACAATTACTGAAATTAAAAACACTCTAGAAGGAATCAATAACAGAATAACTGAGGCAGAAGAATGGGTAAGTGAGATGGAAGATAAAATGGTGGAAATAACTGCTGGGGAGCAGAATAAAGAAAAAAGAATGAAAAGAATTGAGGACAGTTTCAGAGACACCTGGGACAACATTAAACGCACCAACATTCGAATTATAGGGGTCCCAGAAGCAGAAGAGAAAAATAAAGGGGCTGAGAAAATATTTGAAGAGCTTATAGTTGAAAACTTCCCTAACATGGGAAAGGAAATAGTCAAGTCCAGGAAGCGCAGAGAGTACCATACAGGGTAAACCCAAAGAGAAACATGCCGAGACACATATTAATCAAACTATCAAAAATTAAATACAAAGAAAAAATATTAAAAGCAGCAAGGGAAAAGCAACAAATAACATACAAGGGAATCCCCATAAGGTTAACAGCTGATCTTTCAGCAGAAACTCTGCAAGCCAGAAGGGAGTGGCAGGACGTATTTAAAGTGATGAGAGAGAAAAACCTACAACCAAGGTTACTCTACCCAGCAAGGATCTCAATGAGATTCGATGGAGAAATTAAAACCTTTACAGATAAGCAAAAGTTAAGAGAATTCAGCACCACCAAACCAACTTTACAACAAATGCTAAAGGAACTTCTCTAGACAGGAAACACAAGAGAAGGAAGAGACCTACAAAAACAAACCCTGGGCTTCCCTGGTGGCACAGTGGTTAAGAACCTGCCTGCTAACGCAGGGGACACAGGTTTGAGCCCTGGTCCGGGAAGATCCCACATGCCGCGGAGCAACTAAGCCCATGGGCCACAACTACTGAAGCCCGCACGCTTAGAGCCCGTGCTCTGCAACAAGAGAAGCCACCGCAATGAGAAGCCCTTGCATGGCAACCAAGAGTAGCCCCCGCTCGCCACAACTAGAGAAAGCCCGCACGCAACAACGAAGACCCAATGCAGCCAAAAATAAAAATAAATAAAATAAATAAATTTATAAACAAACAAACAAACAAAAAAAACAAACCCAAAACAATTAAGAAAATGGTAATAGGAACAAACATATTGATAATTACCTTAAATGTAAATGGATTAAATGCTCCAACCAAAAGACATAGACTGGCTGAATGGATACAAAAACAAGACCCATATATATGCTGTCTATAAGAGACCCATTTTAGACCTAGGGACACATACAGACTGAAAGTGAGGGGATGGAAAAAGATATTCCAAGCAAATGGAAATCAAAAGAAAGCTGGAGTAGGAATTCTCATACCAGACAAAATAGACTTTAAAATAAAGACTATTACAAGAGACAAAGAAGGACACTCCATAATGATCAAGGGATCAATCCAAGAAGAAGATATAAAAATTGTAAATACTTATGCACCCAACATAGGAGCACCTCAATACATAAGGCAAATGCTAACAGCCATATAAGGGGAAATCGACAGTAACACAATAATAGTAGGGGACTTCAACACCCCACTTTCACCAATGGACAGATCATCCAAAATGAAAAAACATAAGGAAACACAAGCTTTAAATGACACATTAAACAAGATGGACTTAATTGATATTTATAGGACATTCCATCCAAAAACAACAGATTACACTTTCTTCTCAAGTGCTCATGGAACATTCTCCAGGATAGACCATATCTTGGGTCACAAATCAAGCCTTGGTAAATTTAAGAAAATTGAAATTGTATCAAGTATCTTTTCCTACCACAACGCTAAGAGACTAGATATCAATTACAGGAAAAAAACTAAAAAATACAAACACATGGAAGCTAAAAAATACGCTACTAAATAACTAAGAGATCACTGAAGAAATCAAAGAGGAAATCAAAAAATACCTAGAAACAAAAGACAATGAAAACACGATGACCCAAAACCTATGGGATGTAGGAAAAGCAGTTCTAAGAGGGAAGTTTATAGCAATACAATCCTACCTCAAGAAATAAGAAAAATCTCCAATAAACAACCTAACCTTACACCTAAAGCAATTAGAGAAAGAAGAACAAAAAAAACAAACCCAAAGTTAGCAGAAGGAAAGAAATCATAAAGATCAGATCAGAAATAAATGAATAAGAAATGAAGGAAATGATAGCAAAGATCAATAAAACTAAAAACTGGTTCTTTGAGAAGATAAACAAAATTGATAAACCATTAGCCAGACTCATCAAGAAAAAAAGGGAGAAGACTCAGATCAACAGAAATAGAAATGAAAAAGGAGAAGTAACAACTGACCCTGCAGAAATACAAAGGATCATGAGAGATTATTACAAGCAACTATATGCCAATAAAATGGACAACCTGCAAGAAAATGGACAAATTCTTAGAAAAGTGCAATCTTCCGAGACTGAACCAGGAAGAAATAGAAAATATTAACAGACCAATCACAAGCACTGAAATTGAAACTGTGATTAAAAATCTTCCAACAAACAAAAACCCAGGACCAGATGGCTTCACAGGCTAATTCTATTAAACATTTAGAGAAGAGCTAACACCTATCCTTCTCAAACTCTTCCAAAATATAGCAGAGGGAGGAACAATCCCAAACTCATTCTACAAGGCCACCATCAAAACCAGACAAAGATGTCACAAAAAAAGAAAAATACGGGCCAATATCACTGATGAACATAGACACAAAAATCCTCAACAAAATACTAGCAAACAGAATGCAACAGCACATTAAAAGGATCATACACTACGATCAAGTGGGGTTTATCCCAGGAATGTAAGGATTCTTCAATATACGGGAATCAATCAATGTGATACACCATATTAACAAATTGAAGGATAAAAACCATATGATAATCTCCATAGATGCAGAAAAACCCTTTGACAATTCAACACCTATTTATGATAAGAACTCTCCAAAAAGTAGGCTTAGAGGGAAACTACCTCAACATAATAAAGACCATATATGACAAACCCACAGCCAACATCGTTCTTAATGGTGAAAAACAGAAACCATTTCCTCTAAGATCAGGAACAAGACAAGGTTGCCCACTCTCACCACTATTATTCAACATAGTTTTGGAAGTTTTAGCCACAGCAATCAGAGAAGAAAAAGAAATAAAAGGAATCCAAATTGTAAAAGAAGAAGTAAAGTTGTCACTGTTTGCAGATGACATGATACTATACATAGAGAATCCTAAAGATGTTACCAGAAAACAACTAGAGCTAATTAATGAATTTGGTAAAGTAGCAGGATACAAAATTAATGCACAGAAATCTCTTGCATTCCTATACACTAATGATGAAAAATCTGAAAGAGAATTTAGGGAAACACTCCCATTTACCATTGCAACAAAAAAGAATAAAATACCTAGGAATAAACCTATCTAAGGAGACAAAATACCTGTATGCAGAAAACTATAAAACACTGATGAAAGAAATTAAAGATGATACAAACAGATGGAGAGATATACTATGTTCTTGGATTGGAAGAATCAACATTGTGAAAATGACTGTACTACCCAAAGCAATCTACAGATTCAATGCAATCCCTATCAAACTACCAATGCCATTTTCCACAGAACTGGAACAATAAATCACACAATTTGTATGGAAACACAAAAGATCCTGAATAGCCAATGCAATCTTGAGAAACAAAAATGGAACTCGAGGAATCAGGCTCCTGGACTTCAGACTATACTACAAAGCTGCAGTAATCAAGACAGTATGGTATTGGCATAAAAACAGAAATATAGATCAATGGAACAGGATAGAAAGCCCAGAGATAAACCCATGCAAATATGGTCACCTTATATTTGATAAAGGAGGCAAGAATATACAATGGAGAAAAGACAGCCTCTTCAGTAAGTGGTGCTGGGAAAACTGGACAGCTACATGTAAAAGAATGAAATTAGAACACTTCCTAACACCATACAAAAAATAAACTCAAAATGGATTAAAGACCTAAATGTAAGGCCATACACTATAAAACTCTTAGAGGAAAACATAGGCAGAACCCTCTATGACATAAATCACAGCAAGATCCTTTTTGACCCACCTCATAGAGTAAGGGAAATAAAAACGAAAATAAACAAATGGGACCTATTGAAACTTAAAAGCTTTTGCACAGCAAAGGAAACCATAAACAAGACTAAAAGACAACCCTCAGAATGGGAGAAAGTATTTGCAAACGAAGACCTAAATAGACATTTCTCCAAAGAAGATATACAGATGGCCAACAAATACATGAAAAGATGCTCAACATCACTAATCATTAGAGAAATGAAAATCAAAACTACAATGAGGTATCACCTCACACGGTCAGAATGGCCATCATCAAAAGATCTACAAACAATAGATGCTGGAGAGGTTGTCGAGAAAAGGGAACCCTCTTGCACTGTTGGTGGGAATGTAAATTTATACAGCCACTATGCAGAACAGTATGGAGGTTCCTTAAAAAACTAAAAATAGAACTACCATGTGACCCAGCAATCCCACTACTGGGCATATACCCTGAGAAAACCATAATTCAAAAAGAGTCATGTACCACAATATTCATTGCAGCACTATTTACAATAGCCAGGACATGGTAGCAACGTAAATGCCCATGACAGATGAATGGATAAAGAAGATGTGGCACATATATACAATGGAATATTACTCAGCCATAAAAAGAAACGAAACTGAGTAATTTGTAGTGAGGTGGATGGACCTAGAGTCTGTCATACAGAGTGAAGTAAGTCAGAAAGAGAAAAACAAATACTGTATGCTAGCACATATATATGGAATCTAAAAAGAAAATGGTTCTGATGAACTTAGGGGCAGGACAGGAATAGAGACACAGATGTAGAGAATGAACTTGAGGACATGGGGAGGGGGAAGGGTAAGCTGGGACAAAGTGAGAGAGTAGCATTGACATATATACACTACCAAATGTAAAATAGCTAGCTAGTGGGAAGCAACTTCATAGCACAGGGAGATCAGCTCGGTGCTTTGCGACCACCTAGAGGAGTGGGATAAGGAGGGTGAGAGGGAGACACAAGAGGGAGGGGATATGGGGATATACGTATGCATATAGCTGATTCACTTTGTTGTACAGCAGAAACTAACACAACACTGTAAAGCAATTATACTCCAACAAAGATGTTAATAAAAAAAGAGTAAACATTTAAAAAAAAAAGCCATTTTTCTCGTTCCTCCAGAACTCTATCTCTGTATTTCTTTTTGACATTGATGCACAGAGAGCCAAGATTTTGGCAACAACAGCTCATTTCTTTTTAGTGCTGAATAATATTCCATTGTCTGGATATATCTTAGTTTATCCATTCACCTACTGAAGGACATCTTGGTTGCCTTCAAGTTTTGGCAATTATGAATAAAGCTGCTACAAACATCCGTGTGCAGGTTTTTGTGTGGACATAAGTTGTAACTTTGGGTAAATACCAAGGAGTGTGATTGCTGGATCATACAGTAGATAGAGTATGTTAAGTTTTGTAAGAAACTTGCTAAACTGTTTCCATAGTGGTCTACCATTTTGCTTTCCTTTAAACCTGTTTTTCACATGACATTTTTACTATTGAAATTTCACCTGGATATACCTAGATGGTCTGGTCTGGCCTGGCCTGTCCTGGCCTCTTCAGATAGTTTGCCTAGTACTCGGTGCAACTTTTGATCTAAAGACAATTCTTCAGGTAGGAAATTTTCTTTATTTCTTTAACAATTGTTTCTCCATGGGCTCTGTTCTCTACTTCTGGAATGTCTATTATGCAAGTATGCAGTTGACCCTCCAACAACATGTGTTTGAACTGCATGGGTCCCCTTACACGTGGGTTTTGTTTCCAGTACTAAATACTACAGTACTGCACGATCCATGGTTGGTTGAATGGTGGATGCAGAACCTCTGATATGGAGGGCCACCTATAAAGTTATAGGTGATTTTCGACTGTGGATGGGTTGGTGCCCCTGACCCCCCATGTTGTTTAAGGGCCAACTGTGTTTGATTTCCTGGGCATTTCTTCTCTCCCTCTTTCTTTATTCTTTTTCAGAGTTATGGGGAAGGTTTTCAAAGCAGTCTTTCTTGAGTGGTTTTTAATTTAAAAGTAAATTTCTTGTTTTACATATTTCCCAAACTCACGTATGGACCGACCTTTTGAATATTATTTAGAATATAAATCTGAGAATTTTACTAAGTGTCTGTTTTCAAGATTCTAGCAATTCTGGTAGTAAGGATACAATACCTTATATCTTTTTTCATGTGTCTAGTAATTTTTCTTTATTTATCCCCTTTACAGAAGGACCTACCTAGATCTATGTTTGTTTGGGATTAGAATTTGAAGTGGTTCTAGAAAAGATTATGCAGATTATTTTCAAGCATGTTGGTTCCAGGCAATGGAGAAAGGGAAAAAAAAGCCCACTTGTTTATGGTGTAGTTTTCTAGGTAGGGGCATCCAGTTGGCCATGATTAGTGCAGGGAGGGCTCTTGAGAGAAGTTTGCCACTGCGCTGGGCAACTTCTTTTCAGTATTTATAGAGGCAGCTCAAGGTTTGCTGGAGGAATGTCTCCTTTCTCTAACTGGCATAAGCACACAGGTTAGGAACCTTCTGGCCAATGTCTCTGCTTTTATGTGCAAACCAAAAGATGGGCTAAGTCTTGGCCAACTACCTTGCGAGCAGACACTTTTGCAGTTCCCAGCATCACCCAAAATGTCTCCTGCCTGTGCCAACCTCACCCTAATGCATAGTCCTGGCTGTCTATCATGGGGCTTAGGGTGGCTCTGCTGGGGCAGCCCCTCAGTCGGGCTCCCTGGTGATGCCCTTCCTTAGTCAATACATCCATCGGTCTGGTTCCATCTGCACTAGATCTTGTAGAAATTCCTTACAGTTTCTGGACCAGAATTTGGGACAGAGAGGAGTTAAGAGGATGGGTTCAAATTAAGATCTATAAGCAAAGATCAGGGAACTATAACTTGACAGGTCCGAATACAAAACTGATTTATTTACAGTGTCACCGCTAGGTGGTGCCACACCAATTAGTGAAAACAATGGTTGCTGTCATGGGACAACCGAAAACCACTTGCAGCCAGTACAAGCACAAGTTTGTGAGCTTGTAGGGAACTTGTGTGCACTTGTGCACTTGCGTATAAATGTGTGCACACACAACTCTTGGCGCATGAGTTTGCTTTCCGTGCAATGTTGGTTTACAAGTGTACACATGTGTGCAAGTCCATGCAGAGGCCTGTGCACTCTGGAGAGCATGGGCGTGAAGCTAATGATATGAACTCCAAAAGTCTTGACCCATCAGCCGTATGTATTGTCTGGAACTCTGGCCCCTCATCTTGGAAGGCTGCTTGTGGAGCGTGCAGAAGCCCCGACCCTAAGGGAGAAATACAGCGACAACGCCACGGGACAGCTTTTCTGAGGCAGGGAATCCCTAGACACAGCCACACATCCTCTAAGGTCATCAGTCCTGCAAGCCCTCCAAGGAGGTCTCAGTCACTTGTGACATCCTGGAGGACCATGGTCTCAACACCTTCCCGAGTGCCCAAAGCTTCAAATCAAATGCCCACCTTGGGGTTGTATCTTCTGTCCAGATGGGGAGTGACCCTGCACTTAAGAAAATAAATGTGTGTGTATGTGTGTGTAGGATGGGGAGCTCCCCTAATTCCCTGCTCCCCACAAAGTCATCCAAATCCACACACCCTTTCCCTGTTATCTCTGTGGACGGTCCTCAGCTGATCTCAGCTCTCACTCTGGAGCACCCCCTCACTCCAGGAATCGTGCTGTCTTGATTATTTGCTGTCTAGAATAGCCCACAAAGCTGGGGTACCTTAGGCAAGTCCCCTCCCTCAGTTTCTCTGGCTCTCAGTGAGGGTTGGGTCTGCATGATTCCAAGAGGCCCTTAGTGCTGACTGGAGTTCTGCCAGTGGCAGGGCCCTGCCCCGCTCCCGTGGCTGGCATGGAGTGGGAGTCTCCTTGCAGAAGCTCCCAAGAAGGAGAAAGTTCTGTTTGGCTTCCTCCTCCTCCTTCCAGCACACTTCCCTCCTAACAGGCCCCCAGGGAAGGCAGCTGGGCTCGCAGGCCTCTAGAAGCCACAGGGGGGAGTTCTCACTTGAGCATCATTAAAAGTTCAAGTGGCTTCCTCCCTCCACACTCACCCCACCCCCCACCCCCCCGCCCCAGGGTGAAAGCCCCAGGACTCATTAGACCCGCTGCCTCCAGAGCCCAATTTGGTTGAAGGGAATGCTTGGCTTTTCCATCCAGAGGAGGTTTGCCCTAAGGGTTTGGGGCTTCCCTGAGAGAGCTCGTCTCAGATTGAGGTCAGAGAGGGAAGGTCCCCAGAGGTCACCTCTTACCCTGGCACTTTTCCAGAGGAGGAAACAGGCTGCAGGGGAGGGGCTTGTCCAAGGTCCCACAGAGGTGGGCTCACTGTGGAGGGCCCCCGGGCGTCCGTGGTCTCAGGATGGAGATGCAGAGCTGGGGGCTTCAGGGAGGCCCTGCAGCATGTGAGCAAGAGCTGTGAGAACAGTCCGACAAGCCCACAGCAGAAGGGGCTGCCCGGGGAGATAGTGGGCGCCCATCCCTGGACATGTGGGTGGGACGGGTAAGCGCTTGTCTAGATGAACAGAGGATTCAGGACCAGGACGGGGAGAGGGATCCGAAACTGCTCAGGTCCTGCCCCCTCTGTAAATTCTCCCCCAGGCAGGAATGGCGTGTCACAACTGCTGGGCAGGGAGGCTGGGGTGGAGCGAGGGCCTGCCGTTTATGGCCAGTTGGGCCTGTTGGTTGGAAGCCAGGAGGCTGGCACTGGGCCCTCTCTGACCTCAGCGGCCTCCTTCCTGCCTCCTGCAGCCCTGGGCTAACACCCAGACCCTCTTAGCTCCCAGATCCAGCAAGACCGAGGACGCAGAGACAGTTGTTCAGCTTCCCTGGATGATAAAACCCTGCCTGCGGGGCCTGCCTGAGGTCCGGAAGTGTGGGACAATTGCACGATAGAACCTGACTAGTCCAGGAGGCCTCTGTGGGCTGCAGGACAGGGAGCCGCAGACTCTCAGATGGCACGAGGTCTCCCAAGTCGACTGGTGCAAACTCCACTGCCTTAATATCAGTGGCAAACGTGTCAGGACCTGGTTTAAGTGCCTTATAAATCTTAACTCCTTGAATCCTCAGAAAACCCTATGAGGAAATGTACTCTAATGAGCCATTTTACAGATGAAGAAACTGAGGCGCAGAGAGTTTAGGAAACTTGTGCACAATCACAGGGCTAGTGAGTCATGTGGTTCGAGAACCCATGTGCTGTGCTCTAAGAGAGGAGGGAGCAGAGGCCCAGGGAGGGGACAGAGCTGGCCCAGTCACTTGGCCAAACGGCAGGATTGGGGGCGTAGACTCTTATCTCCAGCCTCCGGCCTCTCCCCGCCCCGCAGCCCCTCCTTTCAGCTCCTCTGTCCCGACCAAGCCTCGCTGTGGGCCTCCCCAGAGCTAACAGTGGCCAGGCCTCCCCTTGGCTGGCAGCTCCAGCCCAAAGAGGCTGCACCCACATTCCCTGGCTGCTCTCCAGCCCACAGGAGCTGAGAAAACAAAGTCCAGTGACTGTGAGGGCTGAGCAGAGGCTGCCGAAGGGGAGGAAGCAGCGAGGAGCCGCCGAGCGGAGGCCGCTGTCAACTCCCAGATGCTGGGCCTCCTGGGGAGCACGACCCTCGTGGGCTTGATCATAGGCGCTGCTGTGGCTATTCTGCTGCTGCTGCTGCTGGCCGCCTGCTTGTACTGCAGGCAGGAGGAGCCTGACGTGGAGAGGAACCACCCCGCTGCAAGGAGAAACCGAGTCCGGTGGGCCCAGCCTCCGATCTCCTCAGGCCGGGGCCACCTGGGACGCTTGCACCATTTCCGTTATTCTGGCCGTGTGCCTCACATGCCCCACACGGCCCTCCATCACCACCATCACCTCGCCCACCACCACGCCCACCACGCCCACCAGGCCCAGCGAGGCCGCCGCTGATGCCTGAATGGCAGCCTGCCCCACCATCACCAGGATGCGGGGACCCCGAGGTTCCCGTGCAGAAGGGCACCTCTCGGTGGTGAACGTCAGGACCTGCTTGGGCTTCATTCGCCTACTGTGCCCTGTGTGCTACGGAGGCGGAGAACTGAGGAGCACCAGGGGTGGCCCTGCGCACACCGGAGGGTGACGGGGCTGAGAGCAGGGGTGGCGGTGGTCCTTTGGGGGCGGACGCCACCTTGTGACTGTAAGTCCCAGCGGGCACCAGAAGTGACGGCCAGTCTGGTGCAGGTGCACAGGGGTGCGGGGATGCGCAGAAGGTGTATCCTGCTCTCTCCGAACAGCCAGGCCTCTGGCCGGGCGTGGCTGGGAGGCGCCCTGGTAACGCCCTTTCATTTGCAGAAGGCAGTTTGAGGCTGCACAGTCAAGTCAATGGTGCCTTAGTACAAGAAAATAAAAACCGCTAAGAAGCTTTTGTGAAGAGGCTCTTGACTGTAACTCAAGTGGGAGGGAGGGAGCGGCCAGCCCTGTGTCTGCCTTGCCCTGGACCTTCCTCTCCGGTGGGAACGAGTGCCTGGTGCGGGCCCTGCAGTGGGGGAGATTGGGCGGCTCTGCAGGGCTCGTGGACAGTAGGTGAGAAGGCCTGGGGCCTGAGCTCTGATGAGGGGGAGGTTAGGGTTTGCAGGCAGCCCTGCCCAGAGAGGGCTCATAGAGAGGAGGAGCGAGGCCCTCCACGCTGGCCCCTGGGCTCTACCTCCAGGGCTCTTTTCAGTCCATCTCTAGGACAGACTGCGCTCTGGAATTGCAGAATCCCCCTTCCATGGGCTGTGCTGAATGAATGTTTCTTTGGTAACTGGGTCAGGGTTTCCTATCCAGGCCTTGAGTCTCCGGCCAGCCTGACCCACCGGTGCGTGGCTGGCACTGTGTCTGGGAGGGAGGGTGTGGTGCTGGGTGGCCTTGGGAGAGAGCTCGCCTCCTCGGAGTCTCAGTTTCCTCTTCCCTGAAATGGGATAGATGACAGAAACTTCTTGCCAAAGCCTGGAGGCCTTTTCCCAAATACCCCAGAACAGCTGACGGAATTCCAAAGTGAGCACGGAAATCTTGTTCTGAGGCCTTCCCTGAGGAAGGAAGTCCCATGAGCCAGGGTGGGAAGTGGAGGGGGAGAGGCTTGGGGGCCAGGCCAGGTGGTGGGGAGGGGCTGGAGAACAGGCCAGAAAGTCCGGGGCCTGGTGACTGACTCACTGGAACAGAATGTCCTGTTTCTTTTCTATTTCCTGGTGGATTCTCTGTGAGGGCTGGGATGGGAAGGGGTGGGAGGGGGAGAGGGAGGCAAATTCACACTGAGGGCTGGACTAGACTTCAGGCTTGGGAAAGTGGATCGGGGTCTACGGTGCCTTTTGAACCCACCTCCCCTCCCCTCCCGCTACGGCTGCCCTTAGCTCATCCCCAGCCTGGACTCCTGCCACAGGCCTTCCGGGTCTGCCTACCTCCAGCCCTGTCCCTTTGTGAAGCGTCCCCACACTGTAGCCTCCTCACTGCCCTTGGAACAAAGTCTCTGCCCCTTGGTTGGCCATTCAAGGCCCCCTGGTCTGTTTCGTGCCTACCCGTGTTCCTTTTGTCCTATCCGCACTGCTCCAGTCCTCAGGCTCAGAAAACACCCTGCACCTTCCCTACTCTGTGTCTTTGCCCAAGACGAATTCGTTACTCACTCCTATGGGTTTCCAATTTATTATTATTGTTGTTGTTGTTATCGCTACTTCTGTTGGCACACTGAACACACTCTCTTTCCCTAGAGATTTACGGCAAGATTCAAAGGCCCCTGCCCTCATAGGTCTGAGAACTCTTTGAAGGCTCCCCACCACCCAGGGTGGAAGCAGTCCACACAACAGATGCTCAGGAAGGATTCCCAGAGCCTCATGCTCTCTAGAAAAGTAAATGTGCTTGGAATAACCACTGCCAGAAGCTTGGGGCTTCAGGGACACCAGGTATAGCAGTAGGACCCTGCAAGGATTAGGCCGTTGAGCTCCCGGGGCCTTGCTGAGGGAGCTTGTGTTCCTACCCTATCTCCCCAGTGTTGGAGGTGTGTGGAGGTCTGTAGCCTGCTGGCTTGGACCATGCCCCCCATCCCTCTGCAGAGCCCCATGTCAGCCTTGGCTGGCCTGTCTTTCCTAAGTGTGGCTTCAAGCATCCTCTGGGAGAACCAGGATGCCTGCCATCACCTTTTCCCTTGTTAATATAAGTGGGATGTATGGGGGACTTCCCTGGTGGTCCAGTGGTTAAGACTCTGAGCTTCCACAGTAAGGGGTGCAGGTTCGATCACTAGTGGGGGAATTAATACCCCACATGCCATGTGGTAAGGCCAAAAACAAAAAACAAAAAACCCCACTATATACATATATATATATATATATATATATATATATATATATATATGGAATGTATGGGGCGTGGTCTTTCTTCTGACCAGTAGACAGTGATGGATGCTGGGATGACAGATGTGTGTCTAAGTGGTAGACATCTTTGGGAGCCCCATTGCATCTGGGGCTCATGGGCAGGGACTGTCTATCATAGGATTACAGAAGTCGCAAGAAGAGAAAATACCTGGAATAAACCCTTAGGACAAGCAGTTCCCCTGGTGCCCTCCATCTCCCTAACTGACTAATTGATTTTGGTAATTCAGTCTGAAACCACAGGCCCCACAGATTGGCTCATCATGTTTCCTGTCTCCTTCTTCTGGTCGCCCCAGTTAATACAAATAATTCGAAGTGTCCAGCTTCCTGTCACAGCCCCCGCTGGCTCCGGGCTCCTCCTCTGTGTGGGTGTCCGGTCATCTTAGAAAAGGGAAGAGAGAGAATTTAGCAGGGTATCATTTACTCCGAACAGTCACTCTCCCATTCTGTGTGTAGGCAGTTTCCTACAACTAGTACCAAAGAAAGTTCACTGGGCCTTGGAGAAATTGAAAAGGACCCAGGCTGTGTGACCCTGGGCTAGGCCTTGGCCCTCTCTGGGCCTTTGCACTCTGATCAGTAAAACTGTAGAAGGAGGCAATTGCTCTGTGGACCGGTGGTACCTAGAGAGAGCATCGAACTAAGAGGAAAGGGAGGAAGCCCCTCCTAGACTATTTGGTACTCTAGTTATCACTACTAACTAGCAGTAGGCCGTGGGCAGGTCATTTAACCTCTGTGACTATGGGCACTGTTATCTCTGAAATGGAGATAATATCACTTCGCAATGTTGCTGGAACCATGATACTAGATAGTGCCTGACTGTGTCTAGTACCTGGAATTCTTGTTTCTCACAATACCTTTTCTCCAAGGTTGGGTAAAGTGGGGCTAATAACCCAGTCTACTTTCCGGAAGTGGTGGTGGTCTCAGGAGGTGTTGGCTGTGGAAGGGCTGTGACCGAGTGACAGTCAGGATGGAGCCCCTTCTGGCAGACTTACTCGTGGCCTGGGCCTGGCTCACCCCCTCCCCCGAGCCGGTGGAGTGGAGACCCTGGCAGGGAGCAGGGCTGGAGCGGCATGGGTGTGCACGGGGGTGAGGTGGGGTGAGTGCAGTCACCAAGGGGGCCGGCAGCTGTGCGGGTCCTGGGCCCTCACTCACAATTGGAGGAAGGAATGCAGGAAGTGCTCACAGCCGCTCAGACATCTCAGAGCCTCGTCCCCGGCAGGACCAAAGCTGCGGTACCCTGGGAATGCATGTGCCATGGCCTGGCCCCTGGGGTGGCCACCGGCTCAGGAGCCCACGGCACTGCGTACAGCCAGAGCTGTCCCTCGCGGAGCCCAGGGTAAGTTTTCACGGCAGCTGAGTGTGAGCAGCTGGCACGAGCAGGCAGCGAGGAGGGCTGCGGGGAGGCTGGAGCAGGAGATGGAGAGAGGGACTAAGGAGCCCACAGTAGTTACTGAAGGCTCAGATATCCCGCCCGGAGCATGACCTGCCTTATCTAAACAGCACTCTCCCAGCCCGTGCAGAAAAGGAGGCCGAGTGAAAGGGCACTTGTTTCCTAGCAGCACTCCCTGCATCTGGCCCAGAGCTGCCATTGCCTCCTCCCCACTTTCGTCCCTGCCCCCAGCACAGGGCCAGGGGTTCGAGAGGCAGCAGATAGGCTGATTCAAGGACTGGCCCAAGGTTCATCCAGGGGAGGAGCCTGGGCTCATCTCGGATCCACAGGATGGGGAGTATTTTGTCTTTTGTCTGAGTGTACAAACACTCGTGAAATCCATATGCGTCATCAGAGGGCCGGGTTAGTGAGGCTCCCTCTGAGCAAAGTCTTCTGCCTTCTCCTTCCAGCCCCCTGCATCCAGGGAGTCTTGAGCTCACATCTTTCAGGACAGCGCTTCTTCCAGAGCTGCCAGGGGAGTTGCCCATGGCTCTTAGAAACCTGGCCCGAGGCTTAGAAAACAGTGACAGAGACCCACTGAGGTCGGAGTAGAGCCATGTGGGGCACCCAACGGCCCAGAGGGGGCACCAGCCAGGGCCTCAGACCGGTATCTTCTTAGAAGACCACAGGGAGAGCAGCTGGAGGAGCAAGGGTACCTGCCATCACCAAGAGCCCCTCGCTTCGGATGGGGAGCTAAGGTCCGAGACGCATCCCGGGTTGCTCAGTGGGTCAGTGGCCAAACGGGGCCATGGAAACGGCAGTGATTGGAATGGTGGCCGTACTATTCGTGGTCACCGTGGCCATCACCTGCATCCTTTGCTGTTTCAGCTGTGACTCAAGGACCCAGGATTCTCAGGGGAGCCCACGCCCTAGCTTCACGGTGGCCACGTTTCGCCAGGAGGCTTCTCTCTCCACGGGGCCAGGTCATCATGCCCAGCCAGTGGCGGGTGTCCGGGACTTCTGGACCTTCATGTGAGACCTACCAGCCCCCAGGATTTGCTCTGCTGGTGGTCAGACTCATCTACCCCCCAGCAAGCCTTCTCTGATGACCCACTCCTCCAAGCCCGGCATTCCTGTCCTTCCCTGCCTATATCCAGAAAACTCCCTGTCCCATCCCATCCCAGTTCGCCATGCCCTCCAGTCTGGGAGATCCATGGTGATGGAACCAGGTGGGAGTCAGCTCTGACCCCTGAGAGCTCAGCTGGACCCAACCCACAGGATGGGGCTTAGGAGAGGTCCGGAGCTTGAGTGAACGGGCAGTGTTGGATGGCATGGTGGGCCAGCTCTTCTGAGCTTCACGGTGAACTGAAATATCACTGGACTTTATTGTGAACAGAGTGTTGGTTAACTCAAGTTATCCCAGGATGCCTATGAAACTGGTTCTATTGCCACCAGAGGAAGCAGCGCCCTCAGTGGACAGTTTTACAAACCACTTCTTATCTGTTCCTCTAATTGAGTCATTTTGCTACTTGCCTGTGCATATCCTGCAGAGCCCACCCCTGAGATCTGCCTCCTACCCTTTACCTGAAATCAGCCCTGAAATTCTGAAACCAAAGGGCTGCTTCCTGGGAACTGGCGATTTATTTTTTAATTGAAAATGCATATCCTTTTATGGGTCTCCCAAGAATCAGGGTTGGGGAATCACAAAAGGAAACAGAAGAGAAAAATAGAGTCACAGAAAGTACAAGATGTTTTATTAACAGGAAAGCCAGAAAGAAGACTTTGAAACATATTTTGAATGAGACTTTATTACTATATTCTTATAGGTCACTTCTATTCTTAGAGACTGTAAGTGACTTGTGTCACTCAGGAATGATAGAAAAATGATAGAACTCCAAATGACAGAACTGAAAGTTAATTTCGAATAAGTTAAAATGTTATGTTATATTGACAGTATGTAACAAAGCTCTTGTTTGCATCACAAATAAATAGATGTTCAGTTTTTATTTATAGAAAATCTGTTTTCTCTGTACCCATGAAATAAATGCCGGACCATATTTAGCATATGGTTTGAAGGGTGCAGAATTCTGAGTCTCCTGACTCATGTCTCCAGCCAGCCCTGAAGGAATGACTCTCCCAGGACCTGCCTGTTGAAGGGGGCAGGACTGACCTTGAGAGGAGGTCTGGCCCCTGAGGGTGCCCGGATGGGCCACTCCGGCCACGTGGCTGCCATAGGAAGGACTCTCAGAGAGAGAGGCTTAGGGCTGCAGAGGTGCAGAAGGGTAAGGGGACAGGGAGAGAGTCAGGCTGGTGGAGAGGGGTGGAGTGGGGTGGAGTGGGGTGAACATGGGGAGGGAAGAGGCACAGCCCAGGGACAGGAGCTCCTGGGGACTGCGTCTTGGTCACTCTGGACCCTAGAGCCCGCAAGCGGGGCCTTCATAGAGCATGTGGAGGGTACCGGCTGCAGGGAGGACCTGGAGGCCCTCAGTTGAGTGGAGTGAACTGTTCAGGTCATGTTCTCTGAAAGTGAAGCCCAGACAGAGTTTGGGGTACAAGATGTTTATAGGGGTCAACATCTGTGAGGGGAAGGAGGAGGAAGCAGGATTAGATAGAGGAAAGAGACAAATAATGATGCAGGCCCTTAATATCCCCCCACCTTTGCTGACTCTGAGTGCTCCCCCCAGCCCCCCAAGTTTGACCTCAGGCGAAGCAGCTCTGCAGCTGAGGCTGGCCCTGAAGTCCTTCCTTGAAGGGGTCCTGGGTGGTGCATCTCCACAGGAGCTCAGCAGCGGCCTGTTCTCAGAGGTGCGCAGACCAGTCAGAGGTGGGTGAGGGTGTCCAGGGACAAAGAAATAACGGGCACAGGAGCCCCAGGTGGGCAGAGATGGCAGTGCGAGATCTGGGAGGGGAGAGAAGAGTGGGCCTCAGCCTCTCTCTCATCTCAAGCAGAGTTAGCTCTGTTCTAGGTCAGGCATCTTCAGCTGGACCCAAGTATCAGGACCCCAGGCCCAGGGCTTTGCCTCTGTATCGTGTGTTCACATCCTTCCCTGGGTCCATGGAAGGAAGGTCTCTAGGCTGGACTCACACAGCTCTGAAAACAAGCAATGTGGGGGGCAGCCTAACTCTGCAGGCGGGCAGTCTGTCAAGCCCTGAGGTCTCCTTATTTGCTCATTCGCTCATCTACTCACTCATCCATCCACCCATCCACCCACCCATCCATCCACCCACCCATCCACCCACCCATCCACCCATCCATCCACCCATCCACCCATCCATCCACCCACTCCATCTACTCGCTTAGCCTTACTTCCTCGTCTACTCATGCATTCATTCATTCATTCATCTCATCACTCATTCACTCATTGTCATTCACTCCTCCATTCAGTAAACACTGGCTGAGCACCAACTGTGTACCAGGCCCCGCCCAGGGAATGTGGGAGTCAACCAGACCTGGTCCCAGCATTCGATGAACTCCCAATATAGTCACCTGGACAAGGGTGCAAATAACACAGGTGCTCAAGGGAGGGAGAGCTGGGAGACCCAGGGAAACCTGGGAGGAGGTGGCTCTTGAGTTGGACTTGAAGAAAAGTTGGCACTTCAGCAAGCAGAGTTTGGGGGAGGGTGTCCAGACAGAGGGAATGGCGGCATGAATGGAGGTTCAGAGAACGTGCGGGCAGGGAGTAAGCAGTTCAGCCTGAGCGGGCGTGAGGAGACGAGGCTGGGCCACAGCCAGCTCCTGAGGGAACCACTTCTTGCCACATCTGGCCAGCATGTTTCCGGGCAACAGAAGATGAAGGCAACAAAGAGGCAGCCTTCCTTGTCAGGCTGGGCAGGAGCAGTCTTTCCTAGCGCGCACACACACGCGCGCGCGCGCACACACACACACACACACACACACACCAGCGTTGCAACCTGCTGTTGCTACAGGGGAGAGGTGGCTCCTGCAGCAGGAGCTGAGAGAAGGTTCTTGGAGACTCAGAGGGTGGCCGGCCCACAGTGGCAGTGGAGCCAAGGGTGAGGGAGAGGCTGTTCCAGGAAAGCAGGGAGTTTGAGAAGGGCAGGCAGTCAAGGCCAGCACCCTGGAGCAGGCTGGCAGAAAGGAGGCACCAAGGAGGAGCAGCTAGAGAAGGGGCAGGAAGGTGGGGAGCGAAGGGGGCAGAGAAGTGGGGAGTAGGGTTACCCGATTTAGTAAAAAAAATACAGGACATCAGTTAATTGTAATTTCAGGTAGACAACAAATAATTTTTAGTATACATAGGTCCCATGCAGTATTTGGGACACACTTATACTAAAACATTACTCGTTGTCTATCTGAGGTTCAGATTGAACTGGGTGTCTGGTATTTTATCGGACAACCCTACGAGGAAGAGTGGTTCTCAGAGAGGGCGGGTCAGTGGGTTGAAAGCATCAGGGGGGCCAGCGAAGGTGAGCACCCAGAAGAGGCCTTGGGTTATGCAACGTGACAGTTGACAATGACCTTGACGAGAACAGTTTGAGAGGAGTGAAGGGAGCAGCCCTACAGTGGTGTGCGTGTGCGTGGGCACGTGCGTGCACAGGGGCGGTGGAGTCAGCGGGAGCTGAGTCAGCAGGAGATCACAGCTGAAGATAATTTGAAGGGAAGAAGGGCGATGTATTGTGGCCAGAGGGAGAGTTTACTATTGGTCTTTTTAAGAAGGGGAGGGAGGTTGAGCATATGGAAGGCCCGAAGGAGAAGGATTGCAGAGCGAGACACTGACAGTCGCCAGCAAGGCAGGGACCCACAGAAGGGTGTGGCTGGGAGCTGGAGCACGCAGAGGGGCTCCGAGGGGTCAGGTCTGGATGGCAGATGGGGGGCAGGGCAATGCTGCTGGGAAAGATGCTTGAGGATATGGGTAGATGCTCATGTTGTGTGGGGGGCACGTGGGGAAGGAGGGAGATGAGGGCATCATGCCAGATAGTCTGTTTCCTTGGTGAAGCCGGAGCATCTGCTCAGAGATGGGTCTAGGGGAACTGGGGTCAAGGAGAGCCTGGAATGATGCCCCGGAGAAGGGAGGAGCAGCTCCCACAGTCCTGCTTTTCTTATGTGTGTGGATGCGAGAATGTGTGTGGTTTGGGTGTGGTGTGTGCGTGTGGCATCTGTGTGTGCACGCTGTATGGTGTGAGTGTGTATGTTGTGCGTGTGTGTGTGTTGTCAGGCATGTGTGTGAGTATGTCAGGCGTGTGTGTGAGTATGCCGTGCTGTGTGTTGGCCTGAAGTGCTCCTGCCGTTCCTCCCAGTGCAGCCCATTGTGTAAGAAGAGGGAGGGGTTCTCTAACAGGCCAGCACGGAGCCCCTCTATCCTCAAGGGAGGAGGTGGCAGTGTAAGGACAGAGGCTAAGGCTGGCCCCAGGAGGCTGGCAAAGCCGGGAGTGTTTACTTGGTGGCGGTGAGGGAAGAGGCTGCTCAAGGTCACCTGGAAGTCTGGGTGGAGCCGCACTTGAACCCCCAATCTCTCAGTCTCCAAAGGCAGCATTCTCTCTGTTCATTCTGCTAATACTAGTTCTTATTTACTGGACTCCTACTGTGTGCCAGGCACTATGCTTTCTGCGTTTCATCTTGTCTTCTTTGTTCACAGCGACCCCCTCATCTCCATTTTACAGCCGAGGGACCTGAGCCCCCGCTGTGTGTCGCTCTGGGCCAGTGCGTCCCAGCGCTGCTAGAACCTGCAGACACAAAATGAACCTGCCCTTTTTCCTCTGTAAATGGGGGCTGCAAGTCTCAGCCAACCCATTTCATATCTTCAGGATGAAGGAAAGGCTGGAGCACCAGGGATCTGATTTGCCCTGGGTTTCCCTGTACAAGAGCCTTGCTCACACGTGACCCACCTGGATCTGCCTTTGAAGAAGGAAGAGGTCTTTGCCATATACAGTTTGAACAGGCAGCCCAGGAAACCTCACCCCAGATAACTCTGCCAAGGGTTGGACTTCTGGGTTAACAGGCCTCAGCCCCGGGCTGCCCAGCCAAGGCCTCCCTGCAGAGGTATAGACTGTGCCTCTCCACGCCCAGGTCCGCCCCCGGACAAAGGGGAGGGAGAACCCTGCCCAGCTCTGTCCCAGCGCTGCCCACGCCACTCACTGGCTGGGCCTCAGCCTGGTGCAGAGGGGGTGAGAATCCTGCCCCCTTGTCTAGAGGCCATGTGAGGGAGGGAAGAGCCTGGAAACCCAGCTGTCAGGAGCCCCTGCCCCTCCGCCTGCCCTTCCTCCACACTCCTGACCCTGCAAGCAGCTTGGTGTTTCTCTCTGGGACAGGCTGGATTCTGGAATCAGGAGACCCTGAAATAACATGTTTTCCGGAAAAGTACCTTCCTTAAAGGAAACCACTTGTTCCAAGGAGTTGAAAAGGGCCATTGTGCTCTGCCAGTCCCCGCTCCCCTCAGGACACGACACTTGAAAAGACACACACTGCTATACGCGCGCACACACACACACAGATGCATCCATCCAGTGCATTTGTAAGAGTGAAAGTTAGGAGCAGACTAAACACCAATCAGAGGGGGGCCGGGCAAATCCTAGCAGAGACACAACATGACACTAGGCAGGTGTAGAAACAATGAGGTAAATTTAAACTCATTACCATAAAAGGGCATTTATCATATATCAGTAAGTAAAAAGTAGAGGGAATTGGAGAACTATAAACGTGCCCTGTGGTAAAATTCTATTTCTGTTAAAATACACTTAGATGCATAGAAGAGGGTGTGGAGAGCTACATGCCCAGGTGTTAAGTAGTGATTGTCTCCAGGTGGGCGGGATGTTTGTGTGTTTCATGTTTTCCCTTTTTGTTTATCTGTATTTCCTGTAATAAATGGTTTGCTTTTGGATAAGAGACAGCAAGAAACTAACAAAGGAAAAGAACAAAATTAATTTTTCTAAGTTATAAAATGAACCAACTCCAATCTGAGGAAGAGATATAAAAACCCAGTCAAACACAGACGTAGAAATGGTGACAAATTCTCAGGACCAACAGACAGACACACACATATTCTGCGTAATTCACAGGGTTGAGGTAGAAAGGGCTGAGGAGTGGGGGGATGGTTGCTAAGTTTCTAGGAAACGCTGGGATCTGGATGTGAGGGTGACTGCGGGGACTTCAGGGCCTGGGGGGTGTGTTTGGGTGGCTTGGGGAGGGTAGAAGGAGTGTCCTGGGACTCAGCCTAGCCTGCGGGAGAGGCTTAGCTAGACACGCACCTACCTTCTGCCTCCTGAGAGGGCGCATGGATTCTTATCCCCGGTCCCCAGTTCAGGGAAGGCTGAGAAACCTGCCAGGGCCTCTCCCGCCTCTGGCCCCTCCTGCCTCCGCCCCACACTGTTGTGGAGGGAGATAGCAGGGCCCACTGCTGTCAGGGGCTGCCCTGCCGCCGCTCATATTACATGGCAAAGGGAATTACAGTTGCTGATGGAATTCCACTGGCTCATCAATTGACCTTAAAATAAGATTATTCTGGATTGGGACTTCCCTGGTGGCGCAGTGGTTAAGAATCCGCCTGCCAATGCAGGGGACACGGGTTTGAGCCCTGGTCCGGGAAGATCCCACATGCCGCGGAGCAACTAAGCCCGTGCGCCACAGCTACTGAGCTTGCACTCTAGAGCCCGTGAGCCACAACTACTGAGCCCACGTGCCACAACTACTGAAGCCCGCATGCTGAGAGCCCATGTTCTGCAACAAGAGAAGCCACCGCAGTGAGAAGCCCGCGCGCCACAACGAAGAGTAGCCCCTGCTCGCTGCAACTAGAGAAAGCCCACGCACAGCAAGTAAAGACCCAACGCAGCCAAAATTCAATCAATCATTCAATCAATCAATAAAAAGATTATTCTGGATTATCCAGATGAGTCCAATGTAATCAAAAGGGTCCTTAAATGTGAAAGAGGGAAGCATGAAAGTCAGGTCAGAGTGATGTGAAGGCCACCAGCTAAGAAATGAGGGCAGCCTCTAGAAGTTGGAAAGGAAAAGACAAGGAAACAGACCTAGCGTCTCCAGATAGGAACTCAGCCCTCTGACACGAGTCCCAGTGAGTCCCATCTTGGACTCTGGCTCCAGAACTGTAAGATAGTACCCCTGTATTGTTTTAAGCCACTAAGTTTGTGGTAACTTGTTACAGCAGCAGAGTATCCTTGGCTCCGCCATTAGTGTTCACCAAGGTCGGAATTTGCCCATCAGGAATCCCATTCCTGGCTGTCAAGGAACAAATAAGGTGGCATCTGAGGGGATGCAAGTATTAGAGCTGAAGAAGGCGGTTGGGCTCGGGGGATAGATGGGCTGGACTACTTTAGAGAAAAGGATGGGAAGATAGGAATCATACTTGTCAGATGAGTAGGGTGAGAGTAACAACACGGTGACCGTCAGGCTGTGCTAGGTGTTATGCGATGTGTATCTCCAACAATCCCAGCCCTGTCCTGTGGAAACAGCCATACAAGCACGCAAGGGTGTTCTTGCAGTTTTATTTTTGATAGCAAAGTATTATAAAGATCCAAGTACCACCAACAGAGAAATATATAAACAAATTGTGGTACAGCCACAAAATGGAATAATAGTCATTACAAAAATGTACTGACTTGGAAACTGCCTACTAAAAATAGAGAAAGAAAAGTAAGTTACAGAATGGTCTTATAAGAAGAAAGGGGGAGCAAATAAATATCCTTTCTTCCTAAGGAAAAAAAAGAACCAAAAAACTCCTAAATTACACTTATGTGTATGTGTTTGTATAAACATAGAGAAAAGTCTGGAAGGATATGATTACCACTAGGGATAGGCTCGGAGGGAGAAGGAAACACTGTTTTCTTTATATTCTTCTGCATCGTTTGAATATATTTTAATAAGAATTTGTTGCTTTTTTTTCCATGTAACATTATTTTTTAATAAGATGGTACAAAGGTTAAAAAGAGCAAACTTTACTATTACTGTTGTTATTTGCAAAAAGAGCTCTCTGGCCGGAGGAATGCCAGAGCTCCACTTAGCAGGAACACTCTGGACACAGATGAACAAAATTGATTCCTTTTCCTGTGTGAGCTTAGCTGGGGAACGAGGCAACATGAATCCTGTGAGTGGAAAAACGGAGTCATCCTAGCCCGCCTGGCCTTTTACAGATGTGTGACCTGATGTTCTGTGAGGGACCTGACATTTCTCTAGACTGTATGGCAGTTCCAGACTGAAATACAACTTTCTGGTCCCCATTTCAGTGAACTTGGAACTTCCTCAAAATTCAAACCCCCTTTTCACAATTCATAATTTTCATGTGAGGAATAAAAATGTCTGTGTTTTGCTGCCTGATCCCACTTTAAATCTGAGGTCTTGTTTACGTCTTGAAACCCCAGCTCTTAAAAGGAAGGGACACTGGCAGAGAGAGAGTCCTAGGAAAGTAGCCAGGGTGGGGCGTGGAGTCTGGGGTCCTTGCTCTTCCATCAGGCTCACAGCACAAGGGCTGGATCAGGTGTGTGGAAGTTCTCTGTCTGTCCAGCACTTGAAGCTCTACAAGGTGTCCCAGGTTTGCAAAGCTCTTCTGCAGCATCATCGCAACTGTCTCCTGCGATATGCACGGGGACCCAGTGGAGCGGTATCGACCGTAGTTTACAGATGAGAAAACTAAGACCTCGAGACACTAAAGTGATGAACCCCAAGCCATTCAGCGATTTGGTCGCAAAGTTTAGGACAGGGTCACATCTCCTTATTCTCCCATCTCCTTCAGCCAGAGTTTCATTTTTATCTCCTTTATATCTTCTATTTCCAAGGTAGATTTTGTTTGATTAAAAAAAGGTCTGCTGCTTCAGAAAGTTTGAAAGTCAATGATCCAGAATGATGTTTCCAAATTCCCAGCTGATACTAATGTTCAGCAGCCAGGAACGACAAATTGCAATTTCCAGGAATTCTTGAGAATTTCTGAAATCATAAATTATTATGCACTATTCATAACACTTATTTACATGCTTTTAAATAATGAGTGACCGTAATAATAAACAGTGAATAATGTTCTGTGATAGAATGATGCTTAAAGTTTCAGAAGTTTTCAGTAAATAACATAGTTTTATAGTTTGTTATTATTATGAATCAATATATTATGCCAAGATTATTTCAATAACATGGAAAAATGATCTCAACCTAATACAAACATTGGATATAGAAAACGTTAAAAGGAAGGAAACATTAACCCCAAATAAATTCCAAACAAAATCACTTAAAATTGAAAGAGAATACCACAAATATTTGATATTTAAAAGTTATACTTTGATAAATGAACTTTAAAAAGACAAAGAATTAATTGCTCCAACTTTAAAAAGACAAGAATTAAAGATAATCTTGATCTTTGCTTTGTGACAGATATTCCAGACATAGAAAACTTTCATTTTGCATTGATGTTGGTTGAATTAAGAGTGCATCCCAAACATCTTCAAGTTGAGTGTTAGGGTGCATGTTGCTTCATAGAAGCTCATTTCCTTTTTTTATTATAATTTTTTTTTTTTTTTGGTCTGCTTGCCTCGGTCTTGATTTTGCCATTGAATTTAATATTGCCCTTGCTGGTGGCTACTGCCTGGACCTGATTGGAGACCCCTGTTTGGTAGTCCTTACTTTACTGAAAGTTGTGGAGATGGTGGGATGTGAAAATGAATAGTGAGCAAATAAATCCAGCTCTTGGGTTTAAAAAAAAAAAAAATTGCTCTTGCCAATTCAGATTTTAGAGCAGTTTCTGATTTCATGTTGGAGTGTTCTACAACAACAATCACATCTTTTTCTTTTGCATCTCTTCTGTTAAGTATTTACAAAGAACTGTAGCCTATGGTGAATACTCAAATATTTGGAAATGCCAACTACATTATTGGAAAGTTTTCATATAGTATTAATGTTCAGACCTGCTAGCAACGTTAATAGCACTACACAGAATCACTTGTTGAAATTGCCAATATAAGGACTTATTTTGCTTCCAAAGTTTGTTATTTTTTTCTGACACCACTCATAGGATTTGTATAAATATCCTATGTGTATGAACTTACTAATATTTATTTTATTTGTAGAAATGACTTGCTGTTAGAAACAGACCAGGCCACAAGCACACACTTATAACCAGTGTGTGCTGGTAAACTGACTCCCTGGGGGCGGGGGGGAAGTCATAATATGTAGCTTTTGTCAATTTCTGAGGGGAGATGTAAATATTCCCACTAGGGTCAATTTCAAGCTACTGACGTGATGTCACCGAGAGTCAGAAAGGGATGCTCGTAACTGGCTGCTCTCTCTCTCTCCTTTGTGAGCCAGCTCTACCACACCACAGGCAAGACCGATTAGATTGTGACCACATCTCTCCTTCCTGCTCCCATTCCATTCTGGAACTGTCGACCTTAATTTTCCAATACATGCTTTTGCGTTTTCTACTCTCGCTTTCGATTTGGTATTAGTGGATTCCTTTGAACTAGTGAGATCTCTATGTTGATCATTAAGTTTTAATTCTCACAGGGGAATAGTTTTCTCAGGTTTCTAGATTCCTCAACTTATTTTTATTAGGATTTGGGCTTTGGAAAAACATAACATTTCTGAGAAATGCTGGGAAGGAATTCCTGCAGAGAAACACTAATCCAGAAAATCTGAGTTAACACATCCCATTTGTTTGAATGATCATGATTCTACTGGCTATGTTTTCATTGGTCCCAATTTTGCCCACTGGTCATTGTCATTCATCTTATTTTAGGGCATTTTAGGTGTGGAGTCCTATACAGTTTGGTGTTAAGTTTAGTGATTTTCCAGAGAGGCTGACCACCAGGATTGATTAGTAATCACTTGACCTCTGTCTGATCTTGTACACGTGGCACAAGTTAGTTGTCAACATAGCTGGTTGTCTCCAACCTGTTTTCTTCTTCATTCTTTTTTTTTTTTTTTTAATATTTATTCATTAATTTGGCTGCGCTCGGTCTTTGTTGCGGCATGCAGGAGATCTTCGCTGTGGCTTGCAGGATCTTTGCTGCGGCATACGGGACCCTTTTTTAGTTGTGGCATGCGGACTCTTAGTTGAGTCATGTGGGATCTAGTTCCCTGACCAGGAATAGAATCGGGCCGCCTGCGTTGGGAGCGTGGAGTCTTAGCCACTGGACCACCAGGGAAGTCCCCCCCCTTCATACTTATTCTTAGCACAAAAACAACACAGCCTCCCTTGGAGCTAGGAGTGGCCAACAAAGTGGGGTGCAACGTCTGGGAAATGTCCTTAAATAGGGAGGGCGTACTATTCTTTTCTTTTAATCACTCACAGCTAAAATGAATTAAACGGCAGACTAATCCATGTGTTCCTATGGAAAGCACAGACCACTAGGAAGAAACTTAGAAAGGTCAGTAACGGAGTATGATCGATGAAAGAACTCAGCATTATTCAGTGACTCGGGAGGCCTGGGGGAGGAGATTTGACCTAGACGTGCAAATGATATAATTTGTAATGTAGGAGACTGTAGCCCCCTGGGTGCCTCCTGCCTGTCTGCCAAGGTTGACGAGTAAGTAAAATTTTTTTTAATAGATCTTTACTGGAGTATAATTGCTTCACAATACTGTGTTATTTACTGTTGCACAACAAAGCGAATCAGCTGTAAGCATACACATGTCCCCTCCTTCTTGAGCCTCCCTCCCACCCTCCCTATCCCACCCCTCTAGGTCATCTCAAAGCACGGAGCTGATCTTCCTGTGCTATGCTGCTGCTTCCTACCAGCCAACTATTTACTGCTCTGAGTTGGTTAGCCTGGGGAAAGAAGTTTTCAGATTTCTAATCCTTCACGGGATCTTTTCAGGAATGTCTGTAATCTTAACTTTGTAGCAACCAGACTCCTGGAAGGCATAGAATGTACTTTATTGCTCCGCCAGCTGAGAGTATAAGTACTGGTTGAAGGAACAAGGGGATTCAGCCTAGGGAAGAGATCATGAGAGGTGAGCGCTGGGGATCTGAGAGCCACTTTCATACGTCAAAATAAAAAAGAATTTAGGCTTCTTCATGGAGACTCCCCAGGCCAAAATCAGGACCCATGCATAGACGCGGCCAATTTTACCCTTACTTAAAGAGAAACCTATCTAGCAGAGCTGGAAGGAGGTAGTGGAGGGGGGTACCTCTCCACTGCTGGGAGCACTTAAGCCGAGGACACTCTATTGTAGAAAGAATTTATCAATTAAGCACCAGTTCCCAATTACCAGGCTATACATTCGTACCTGTCCATAAAGATTTCCAGGTCTCATTTTCCTATTGAAGAAAGAAAAGACAATGTGGAACATTTGTTTTTTTTAATAATCATGAATCTCAATGCTTTTTTAAAAAATTTATTTATTTATTTATTTATGGCTGTGTTAGGTCTTCGTTTCTGTGCGAGGGCTTTCTCTAGTTGCAGCAAGTGGGGGCCACTCTTCATCACGGTGCGCGGGCCTCTCACTATCGCGGCCTCTCCTGTTGCGGAGCACAGGCTCCAGACGCGCAGGCTCAGTAATTGTGGCTCACGGGCCTAGTTGCTCCGCGGCATGTGGGATCTTCCCAGACCAGGGCTCGAACCCGTGTCCCCTCCATTGGCAGGCAGATTCTCAACCACTGCGCCACCAGGGAAGCCCCCTGGAACATTTTTTATAAAGCTAAATATTTGATATTTGAAGTACATTTCCTTTGTTCTGAGATTATGTTCTATTTATTGTTAGATAGTAGGTGGTATTTGTTATTGTTGTTGTTTAACATCCTAACTCAACAAAATAAAATCTCGACAACTCCATGTAAGTCTCCATTAAAAATAAATTATATCTCTGTGAAATCTGGAAATCTGGTAAACCGCAAGGTGGATGAAACGACACCCAGGCTCTCTCGGACTTGACCTTTCAAGGAGCTGTAGTTTATGCTAGTGGCCACTAGATGCCACTCTTGTTTAGTTACAGCTGCTAGATAATTTCATGGGGCAACTAGAGAAGCCAGAAATGGGATCCACTTGCTTTACAGTAAATTAAACTTTATTAACAAAGTATTCATTTTTTCCATATATAGCTACTTTTTAATAAACACTGATTTTTTATTAGTGTTTGAAAACAAAATTAATTTTCAAAGTTCAATTCTTAAAATTGAAATGATTACTTTCTTAAATGCTTTCTTTGAATAAAAGTGTCCAATAGTCTCAGAAATTTAGTGTACCTACAATAAACTGTTTCCCTTGATCAAAAGCCTTCTGTGAGCATCTCAACTGGCTGATGACTTTATTCACGAGAGCAGGGTCTATGTCCTGTCCATTTTACAGAGCACACAGCATCTAGCACGATGTCATATTAATGTAATGATAATAATCTCCATTTGTCTGGTGGTTTACACTTTACGAAGCCCTTATAGTTTATTCCCTCTCAATGGCAGTTCAAGTTGCAGAGAATGACCTTTTCTTTGTTCTTCTTTGTTATAAGCCAAAGTGAATCTAATGCACATTCTTCACAATGAAAGCTTTCTTCCTCCCTCCCTCATTCATTCATTCAACAAACATTTATTGAGCACTGCTATGTGTTAAGCACTATACTGTGCCCTGTGCTGGGCACCATGTGTTAGTAATAAACACAGCAGATGAAGCCCCTTCCCCCATGGAGTGGACATTCACATGGGGAGACAGTCAGTAAACAAATTAAGAGATTACTTGTCAGGTGGTAATGAGTGTTATGGGGAAGAATAAAGTAGTAGGGGGAGGGAAAGCAATGGCAGGGTGTCCATCTTAGGTAGATGAGAAGCTGTGCTTCATGCAGAGGCCTGAGTGATGTGACAGAGAGCGAAGTTTGGCAATCTGGACAAAGCACATTCCAGATTTTGTGGCAGAAAGGAGCTTGGGAGTTTGGTGTCAAGTAAGGAGCTTGGGAGGACGTCAGTGTGGCTGGAGGGAAGGGAAGGAGGGGCGAGTGGTGGGAGATGAGGCTGCAGAGGTGGACAGGACATGGATTGTGTGGGAATTGGGATTTATTTTCCCAGTGCGACAGGATGCCATGGGTGGGTTTTGAGCTGGGGAGGAACATGCTCTGAAACATGAAGAATGGGAAGCACGTGCACCTGCTGAGTAGGCTCAATTTGTATATATTTTGAAGGAGGCAGACAGGACTCCCTGATACACTGGATGGAGAGGGTGAGGGAAAGAAGAGTCAGGAAGACCCATAGGTTTTCAGCCTGAGCAACCAGGTGGGTGGTGATGCCCCATTTACTTATATGGGAAAAATTGGGGAAGGAGCAAGTTGGAAGAGGGGCATTGAGAAACTGAGAGTTCTATTTTGGACTTATTAAATTTGAGGATTCTACTGTACATCCAAGTAGAGATGTTGAGCAGGCAGGTGTTATTCTAGTCTGGACTTTGGAGGATGGGTTGGGGCTGGCAAAGTTGCTCTGAGATCCATTCTTGTGGACCTCTGCTACCTGGGCAACTTGGGTACAATAGGAGCTATTTAACTTATTCTAATGGCACCTGGGAATTTAGCATGATCCCATAATATCTTCACTGAATTTCAACTGGAATATTTAGTAAGTTTTACACCTACTGAAGCTGTCAGACATAAGACCAATATGTTTCAAAACATACAAAGTGGGCTTCCCTGGTGGCACAGTGGTTAAGAATCCTCCTGCCAATGCAGGGGACACGGGTTCGAGCTCTGGTCCGGGAAGATCCCACATGCCGCGGAGCAACTAAGCCCGTGCACCACAACTACTGAGCCTGCGCTCTAGAGCCCGCGAGTCACAACTGCTGAGCCTGCGTGCCACAACTGCTGAAGCCCGTGCTCCGAAACGAGAGAAACCACCGCAATGAGAAGCCCGCGCGCTGCAACAAAGAGCAGCCCCCGCTTGCCGCTACTAGAGAAAAGCCCATGCGCAGCAACGAAGACACAACACAGCCAAAAAAAAAAAAAAGAAATACAAAGCATATTTTGAAAAGTTAAAGATTACACTTTTCTATTAAATTTACTTAACTAATTTAGAAGTTACTTTGCTTCTGAATGACAGTGTATCAACTGGAGAGGGCTTTCCTTTGAGCACCTCCTGCTGGTGAGAGCATCAGGGATCAGATGATACCTGTTGAACCAGCAATCCCCTTCTAGAACTCAGTCCTAAGGAAAGCATTAAAAAAAATGAATCAAGTCTTCTCAACAAAAATGTTCATCTCATCATCATTTACAAGAGAAACATTGTAAACAAAGTGTCCACCAATAAGTGGCATACTCAGTAACTGTGGTGTAGTAATGGAAATGGAAAATTATTCACACATCAAAAGATGTTAACAAAGGGTTTTTAGTAACATAGTAGGGCTGGTTATGATATAAAATTAGGTGAATCATAAGATATAAATGTGCACATACAATAATATTCTCAATCACATAAAAATGTGTATAAAAATGAACAATTAAAAAATTGTAATACATTAATTATACCACAATAAAACTACAAAAAATTTTTTAAAAAATTAACAGAGGGAACTTATTTCAAACTTTTTAGAGCAGTTAACTCTAGGAGATCAAATTCCCTCTTATACTGCTTTGGTTTTGTCCAAACTTTCTACAATGGGCATGTGTTATTTTGTGCTCTGAAAAAAAAATCATCATTTGGATTGAAAATAATGAAAAAGAAATGGGAAAATGGAAAGAACTAGCTTTGGCCTGGGGATCAGGAGCTAAGGATTTGGGTCCAGAGTCCTGGCTCACCCTCTGAGCAGGGCAGACTCCCTTCTTTCTCTGAGCCTCAGGTTTCTCACCTGCAGAATGTGGATAGGAATCCAGCCTGTCTCTCTCTTGGAGTAGATGTGAAGATCTAGCAATGATGCCAGCAAAGGCGCTGATCCCAGAGGTAATTCAAAGTCTGGAATGTGAGGTGTGCTCTCCAAGGCTCTAGGGACGATGTCCTGCCTTCCCATGAGTGCAGAGTTAGTGGGAGAAGGTAACTGAAGGGGGGAAAAGGTTCACAAACACAGTGGCTCCTCTGGGTACCCTGTTCTGGGCCCCAGGGAAGAAGGTCTTCAGTGTCCACTGGATGTGAGCCTGATCCTAACTCATTCATGCCTTAGAGATTTGGTGGTTAAATGGGAGAGATCTCGGCAAGCATCTGATAATAATACTAATTTTATAGTTGTAGTTATTGAAAATTCCCAGTGTGTCAGGCACTGTGCTTGGTGCCTTTTACTAATTTTGTTCATCAGTTCTACCCAACAAATATTTACTGTGCACATTCTATGTGTCCTGCCTGTGCAGTTTGTGTTAACTCCATTTTTATGTGGCAGGATTTCCCCACTCCTTACCCCTTTATTAGGGCCCGTCACACACCGTCTCCCTTTTGGCATGAGTGAGACACACCACACCAAGGTGGGATAACAAGAGTTCACCTTTTTTTAGCACAAGTCGAAGCACAGAAAGAGACAGAGACTTTTGTGGCATAATAATACATACACGATATATTAAGGGTATATCAACTTATATGGTAGTCAAGAACCTTGCCTACATTTCCGCGGTTATTAAGTGATGGAGCTGGGAACGGAACCCAGGACTGTTTGTCTCTACAGCCTGTGCTCTTTATGACTGTGCTACTTCGCCTGTTTCTAGCCCATCCAGGGCGGAAGCTGTTCTCCCCAGCATCCTCTACTCAAGCTCTGCCCTCTGGATACCTCCTGAGTCAGGGCATCCCATTGGAAGGTTTTTTTCCAGGATGAGCAGTAACTTCGATCCCCTCTTCCTGTCTCATGCCAGAGGAGCCTTCCCTGACCACTGCCACACTAGGCTAGGTTAGGAAGCCCATCCTGGGTTTCCAAAGTGTTCTGTACTCCTTCATGGTGAAACGGAGCAGGACCCTATGATACTCCCCCCACCCGCCCGCCATGTCCTCAGCCTGCCTTTTGTCTGTGGAGAAAATTTAGCCAAAGAATAAGTTTAATCAGAGAAGTGAGATAATGCAGAAACAGAGGAAAACAGTCAAAGGAGACCAAATAATAATAGTTTAGTCATTAAGCATAGTCAAGGACTTCTAGTTCCTCCTTAAGGGCTATAGATAATATTCTGAACCATATCCTGGGAGCTGTCTTATAGATACTGAAGCCCCCATCAGGAGGAAGAAGTTAACTATATGATGACCAGGCTGTAGCCATGACATAAGCTGCCACAATTCTAAGAATCGGCCTCAGAGAAATGGAAACAAACCGACAGTAGAACTGAAGATTAACTGTACCTAAAACAATCGAGATGACGCTGGTCAGATCACCGATGACCAACTTCAAGATGACTGTGAGAGCTGACTGTATTGTTTCTGCATGTAGCCCCCTCCCCTATCTATAAAAGCTCTTGCCCCCTGATTGTCAAGGGGGGAGTCGGCCTTTGGACAGGCGTCCGCCCTCCCCTCCGGTGGCCGGTCTCAAAAATAAAGCAACCTGTCCTTTCCTACCAACACTTGTCTCTCGAGAATTGGCTTTTGAGCAGCGAGCAGCCAGACCTGGGTTCGGTAACAATGGCACTCTCCGCACTTAGAACTCCTTCAACGTTCATTTTCTCCTCTTGGCTCTAGCTCCATGGAAGCAGGGTCTTCCTTGCTACATACACTGCTGTGTTGCTTGTCACTCGGGCTGTTTGCCTGATGTGGAGGAGGTGGACCCTAGGCACGGCCAGGTCACTACATGAGGATGAGTTCCCTGGAGGGTTGGCATCCTGGAAGGCCCCAGTCAGAGGACCCATAGAGTCCTCAGCCCTAAGCCCGTGGTGCTTGCGTTGGATTAGAGACACATGTGGTGGGATGGGTACTTAGGGAACACTGCAAGAATTAGATTATTTCCATGGGCTTTGACATTTTAGAGGTAACCGAATATTGTCAGTTATCTTTCAGGGCAAGAGAAAATGAAAAACAGTGACTGCAAAAGCAGGAGATGTTTAATCTTGCAAGGAAACTTGCCATGTGGATCCTAGATAGTAATGGGATTTTCTTAGAATTGCTGCTTTATCATTTTATCTGTTTTCTGCTTTTGTTTTTTGTGGTAAAGCTCCTGGTATTTGGCCAAAGGGATTGGAATTACAGGTAATGACCCCTAGTATTCAAGATGACTATGGAAGAGCAGCTGGGTATGGGTGGTGGGTGCTCAGCACAGGGATTTCAGCCATATGGAACGGCTCTCACCTGACGTTTGTGGTCTGGTTCTTAGGGAAAGTGAGGACATAGGGCCTTACAGGAATTGTCATACTTACTGTCTGGGTAAAAGCCATCTCATGGCAAGGCTTGCTTTCTATGATAATTTTTATTTATTATTTGTATTTCTTTTTATTTTGTACATTCAAAGATAAAAGGAAATTTAAATTTGCTATCTGGGGAGACTAAGAGGATAGATTTTTTTTCCATCTTGAAAAGAACATGTGTTTATTCTTCAAGAATAAAAGTTAGTTTCTAATTCCCTTACTTATATTTTATTGCTATTTTCCGTTTTTATTTTTGCTATGCATTATGAAAGTCGCACTCTTTACTTACGAAACTAAATTGATATCATTTTTTACAGGGGTAAAGTATACACAACATAATATTTATGATTTTAAAGTGTACAGTTCAGTAGCATTAAGTACCTTCACACTGTTGGGCAACCATCACCACCATCCATCTCCAGAACTGTTTGCCTCCTCCCAAACTGTAACTCTGTACCAGTTAAACGCTATCTTCCCATTCCTCCCATCCTCAGCGCACCATTCTACTTTCTGTCTCTATGAATTTTAATACTCTAAGTACCTCACATAAGTGGAATCATACACTATTTGCCTTTTTTGACTGGCTTATTTCACTTAGAATGTCTTCAGGTGTCATCCATATTGTAGCATGTGTCAGAATTTTCTTCCTTTTTAACAATAATATTCTGTTGAATGGATAATTTTTATTTTAAAAATTCTAGTATGGCAAACTTCAAACATACATAAAAGCACAAAGAATAGTATATTGTGCTCCTAGGTACCCATTATCCCAATGGAAGATTGTTTATTCCATTTATACTTCCACCCAGTCCACATCCTACCTTTGGAAGCTAATCCCAGAACTATCACTTAATCTGCAAACAGTCCAGGATGTATTTAAAAGATAAGAACTTTAATTAAAAATGTAACCACAATACCATTATCACAACACCCTGAAACACTGAACAATGATTCCCTAATATCATCAAATATCAAGTCATTATCCAAATTTCTATATAATTTAAAATGTTTTAGTTGATTATATTTTCTTATATTTGTAACTGGCCATTTCAAGCCTCTAAAGATCTGGTGGTAGTAGAAGGGGGTTAGTTCTAAATCAAGGTAAATGAGATTTGAACTAATCAGGCTTCAGGTAAACTTCACGTACAGGTACTTGAAAGAATCTTTTCCTGGCTTGTCTGTTCCAAAGGATGTTTGCTTTCTTCTAAAAGCTCCAAGAGTAGTGAAGCAATTGTGTCTTTGCAGTTGAGCACCCACAGAGATTTAGCCTTTTAATTATTTGTGCTCTCTCATTTGGATTTGTCCTCTTATGCCCTTCCCTAGGGAAACTTAGTAGTTTCTAGTTTTGAGATAGGTAAGAGGATGGACTCTGGAATATACCTGGTGCTGTTAACTGCAACTTGAAATTGAAAAGGCTTATGAATGAAAAAGAAAAAGGAAATGAATGACGGATATTGGAGGATATTGTAAGACAGACTCAAGGATAAGGGTAAAATAAAGGGACTAGCTGAGCAATTCCTGTTATAAATGGTTGGCAGTAGTATTCCCTGGGGGAAGGGACAACATAAAAGAGGAGACTCAAGGCAGGATTTTTAGCAACAATCCAAGGTACAACTTTCTTCTTCTTCTCCTTCTTCTTATTGTTTTATATTAAATTAGGGCTGCCAGATAAAACATAGGTTGCCGGTAAAGCTTCAATTTCAGATAAACAGTGAATACTTTCTAAAGTATTATAAGTATGTCCCGAAGTGTCCTGGGTACTTTTGCCGTAAGCATTTTTGCTGTAGATATCTTTGCCGCAGGCATTTTCACCGCAATATTTTTGCTGCATCACTAATTGGCCGTAAGGCAATTTTGCCGTGAAAGAGAAAATAACGAGTTGACAGTTTTGGGTTTGACAGGTTGGTTAACTGGTTGAAATGTGTTAGCATTTCTTCCAGTTGGCGACATTATTGATGGCTTTATCGAGCTGACAGATGAGGATGGGATGATCTGCCCCCCAGAGTTGGCTTCCAATTTTGAAACACACTAGGGTGGAAGAGAAAGAGACCTCGGAGTGTCTTGAAGGCATACCGTTGAACCCACACTTCCCACAGAACTTTGGAACGTCTATCAATAGACATGTGACAATGTGCCAAGAACAAACAACTGTGTAGAAGCTTTCATTATGCAATACAAACCTCGGTCACAAACGTGCACTCTAGTTATTGGGAACTAACACCACTCTTTTAAGTTTATTTTTATTTTTATTGAAGTACAGTTGATTTACAATGTTGTGTTAGTTTCTGGTGTACAGCAAAGTGATTCAGATATATATGTAAATGTATATATATATATATATTTTTTTTTTCTTTTCCATTATGGTTTATTACAGAATATTGAATATAGATCCCTGGGCTATACAGTAGAACCTTGTTATTTATCCATTCTGTATATAATAGTTTGCATCTGCTAACCCCAAACTCCCAATCCAACCCTCCCCGCAACCCATCCTCTTGGCAACCACAAGTCTGTTCTCTATCTGTGAGTCTGTTCCTGGGAACTGACACCTCTCTTTTTGGCCTGCTGCACCGCTTGTGGGATCCTAGTTCCCTGACCAGGGATTGAACGCCCGGCCCTCGGCAGTGAGAGCATGCAGTCCTAACTGCTGGACCGCCGGGGAATTCCCGACAGCTCTCTTAACAAGGGAACAAATTTTAGCAAAAAAGAAAAAGTGTGATGCTGAACAAGGACAGGAATCAACAAAGCAAAAAAAAAAAAAAAAAAAAAAAAGGGCGGGGGGAGGGCGTACAAAATACTATGAACGAGAGACTCAGAAGAGAAGTGCTTCGGTACAATGCACAAATAAAGTCAGTTATTGTGCATTATTGCCATGAATCTATACACATTTTAAATGTATTCAAATGTTTTGTATTTTGCAATAAAGTCTGTTTAATTTTGTTATTCATTTCTCATGCTTCATTGTGTGCTTTTTAATGTTCGTTCCCCTTTTATTTTTCGTTCTTATCTTTTACGGCAAAATTGCCTTACGGCCAATTAGTGATGCGGGAAAACGCTTGCGGCAAAGATGCCGCCGCCAAAGATGCTTCTGGCGAAAATACCTGACACGGTCCTGGGTACGTTGACATCTTTATACTAAAAAAAGTATTCGTTGCTTATTTGAAATTCAAATTGAATTGGCTATTCTGTATTTTTATTTGCTAAATCTGGTAACTTGGCCGTCAATGCGTAGGGACTCCACCTGTGAAACAGGGCTTTTGAGCTTTAGGCCCCTTAGTTTTCTTAGAGGATGGTTGATGGTTGAATTTTCGTTTCTTTATTCAGTCTCCTTGTCCTGCATGTTCTACCTAATATCATAGCTTTTTATTAAAAAAATTGACGTAGTTTACATTAGCACCAACAGAATATGAGTACTTATTTCTCTCTATCCTCATCAACATCTAAAGCTATTGTTAGTCTTTTAATTTCTGCTAATTTTCCGGACAAATGTTTGAGAATTGCTGGTTTAGAGCACTTCTTAAATGAGACGAACTTTTCTTTTGTGACGCCTAGTATCAAGGTTTTGGTTAAAAAGAATTTTAAATTTTATTCTATATTGTAAAGAATTTTACAATGGAATGTAATGACTTACAACAAGTTAGCTGTTTTTAAATTCCAACAGTGGATTTTCCAGCTGCTTCCAACAAAACTGATCTTTTCTGTGCATACTCAAGGCAACACTCAAGAATTTCAAATTAGCTTTAGCAAAATCAAATATTTATATTTAAAAAGAAAACATTTGAACTTAGAACTCGTTAAGATAAAAAAGTTAACAAGCTGAAGATGCCTTGTTATTTAATGCCACTAATGGCAACATCTAGGTCAGATAAGTTATAGTGATTTAAAACAGCATTCCCACTAGCTTTGTGTAACCATATTTGTAATTATTGCCATAAGTGATTTAAAAAGTCCCGTAGTCTCTTTAGTCTACATTTCCACAAAAAGCTCTTGAAAGAACAAATTCTGCTCAGTTGTTTTTCCCTTTGCTTAAAAAAAAAAAAAAAAAAAAAGTGCCAGGAATCTCACCCCACCCTGCTGCTGGGTAAAAGTCAATCATTTATTATTCCTGGATCAAACACAAGCATTCATGTCTAGGAAAACATTTTGCAATGAATGGGATCTTGGTCTCTACTAAAAACAAAAAATGGCTAAAAAGAGACTTCAATTTATTTTCAAATTCTATGGCTAAATTCCTATAATTCCTAACTGGTGAAAATATTGGCAAGCTACTAGATTTTACTTAGGATCAGATTTACTTCTTTGGTGTCTGCCCAGAGGAGCTATTGAGAGCTACTTGTGGCTAGCTTTTAAGAGACCAAATGGACCTCGAATGGAATGAATATTGACACTAGTGTACAATGCACAAGGAGAAGCAGAAGAAAGAATTGAATACTTTTATTTTTTGAATAGCTAAGTATAACCAACTTTCACTTCAAAGTTTTAACATTTGGCAAACCAAAAAGGTTACTTCTCAAAATGACCAAACATAACTGAACCCTTTCTTTGCATTTTGATATTAAGCTGGGAGTTATATAGCTTATCAAAATTCTTATCTAATCAACTAATTCAGGCTCACCAAATACAATCACTGTCAATCCAGACATACTC
This sequence comes from Balaenoptera ricei, assembly GCF_028023285.1. Lineage (NCBI taxonomy): Eukaryota > Metazoa > Chordata > Mammalia > Artiodactyla > Balaenopteridae > Balaenoptera > Balaenoptera ricei. Next base: position 86,394,361 of record NC_082644.1, read on the forward strand.
AGTGGTCTTCCTTTCCTTAAGCCTACTCAGACCTAAAGCTAATTAATCCCCCCAAAATAATCAGTTCCTCTCAAAGTGATCAAATCCCTTCCCCCAAGCATTCCCAATCATCTAGTCAACCACTAGCCATGATCTAGCAATCATCCATTAAATAAATGTCATTGTGGCAGGGACTGATAATCTTTCAATATCCATTTTTCATTAACCCTTTCACTAATGGAAACCTCTAAATTTTAAGCATCCGGCTTCCTGGCTAGACACTATATTTCCCACCATCCTTTGCATCTGGGCATGTCCACGTGACTAAATCTGGCCAATGGGATTGAGTGGAAATGATGTTTTCAACTTCCAGGTCAAGTCCTTGAGAAAAAAACTGTCCACGCCTTCTCTGTCCCCCTTTCTTTCGGCTGGAATGTTTGAATTAAAGTGGTAAACCAGCTTTGATCAGTTGGATGAGGACAACAACATAGGGGAGAGTGGAGCAAAAAGAAAGAAGTGGGTCCCTGGATCACCTTGTAGAGCAGCATGACAGAAGTGTCAGTGAAGTCTCATGGTCATCCAGTCCAGATGCATGTAGGCCAAGGGCTGTTTCCTAACACCTACAGTCATGATGCGGTGTCCTTCTGTCCCACAGGTCAGATCTCAAGGTGTGGCCAACCACAGAGGGGTTTTGAAGGGCTCAGTACTTTCCAAGTCCTTGTCACTCAGATGCTGAAGCCTGTGATTAACCAGCAGAAAAAGAAGTTGGCCCCCAAGTACCCCTCTTGCAGTCTAGGAAGGTGAAGTCACCTAAGACTTCTGGTGAGAAGTCCTTGTGTTCCCTTAGAGGTGAGCATTGGTGAGAGACCAATGAGATACTTTAGAGTTATGGACTATTAAAACTAAATCTGGGTAGAGTAGAAGCCTTTAGCAAGACCTATGGGTCATACCTATAGACATTTAACATCTGTGGATGAGTCAAGATGTTATCAATTCTCAATATTTTCAAATGGATGGTGAACCAGCTTCAGACACCTCTTTGTGGTTCCTGCCGCCTCCTTGTATGCCCTTGAGTTTGGTGAAATTGGTTTAATTATATCATTAGGCCCAGCTGCCTCTTGAGACAGGATTTCCTGCCAGAACATTCAGTTGTGCACTTTGAGGACTGTTTACAAGAGTTGGTGAAGTTGAACAGTGAAGTGTTTCATTAGTGGGGGAATCAATTCTGCTCCAAAGTCATCTTTATGCTCTTACACTAGGAACATTATTAGAGAATCAGAGGGTACTCAGAGACATTTAGTTAGAGCACAGTATATGGAGAAGACAAACTTTGCATAGATTGTCTCCTTGGACAGAGATGAAGGTGAGGTTTATAAAAACAAAATCTGCAGATGATCTTTGTTTTTGGGTAAGTTCATTGGCTCCAAGGAAGGCAGTTTGTGCTTGAAAAGGGCTGACAGAGTTATGAGGAAAGACAATTCTTAGTTGTATGTGGGTTTTTCTGAGAAGCCTTATGATTTCAGCTGTAGTACGTTCGTCGTGTGTCCCTCTCTGTATCCTAGCAGCCGGTGTCCTTCCATTGGTACCTGCATGATTTTTCTCATTGGAATTTCCTTGGGGAATTAATAATATGGGAATTTCATGATGGTGCTTTTGGACCCAAGCTGAAACATAAACATATACATGTATGTCATGGCTGTTGATCCCTAGCTTACAGAAGGGGGCATGAAGCGAGCATACTGCCTTTGTTATAGGACTGTGTGGATCATCTGGCTGTGTGTTTGATGTAGTACAACACGTGATGAGATCTTAGGCAGCCTAGATAATAGGATAGGGAATTGTGATAACTATTATTAATACATTTCATCTTCTCTGAGAAGCACAAAGTGAAGCTTTACTGTCATACTTGCTGGGAACATGTCCCAAAAGATGAAAGACATTTTAATTATTTGGATCCAGTCAAAGAACCTGATTCCACATCCAAACATATTACTTATTATTTTAGATGTACACGACAAACCAGTATCCATAATCCAAATCACAATTATGCTGCCCAGCTGCATCTCTGATGAACCTGAATGAGAATTAAAGGTGAAGAATGTGTTGATCACTTGATGAAGAAATTCGTAATGCCACATTAGCTAAACTTGATGTGTATTGCCCATAGTTCAAAGTCTTATGATAGCTATTTTATCATGAGCTAACACCGTCCTGGCAATTGTGCGACCGGCTGGGAAACAGATACGTATGGAGATAAAATTTCTAAGAAACTATTTTGTCAACTCTTTTATTTTTTTCCCAGTGTAGCTGAGTAAGTTTCTATAGACAAGGGGCTTTCTGGGAGTGAGTGGCAGCTCTTACATTAAAAACAATATAATGCAGAATTAGAATTATGGAGGATTTTGTGGTAGAAACTGTTTATTGTTCCACAATATCTGGTCATCTCTTCTTTCAGAATCAAAGAATCCCCAATTTTTAACTAGGTCACATGTTTGCACAGAATTAAGGCTGTATTTGTCAGCATCTCCTGCAATTAACTACAGCCACGTGACTAAGGCGAATGGATTGCAAATAGAATTGTAGCATGACAGCTTCTAGAAACCTATCTTATAGGACAGCTGGCATATGCCCTTTGCTCCCTGTATTATTCAGGATTCTCCAGAGAAACAGAACCAACAGGAGATATTTATTTGTTTATTATGAGGAATTGGCTCACAAATTATGGAGCCTGGGAAGTCCCACAGTCTGCTGTTTGCAGATCCTGGAGACTCAGTCTGAGTCCAAAGCCCTGAGAACCAGGGGAGCTGATGGTGTAAATCCCAGTCTGAGGCAGGATGAGATGGGATATCCCACTGAATTCCTCCTTCCTCCACCTTCTGTTCTATTTAGGCCCTCAACATATTGAATGATGCCCACCCTCATTGGGAAGGGCAGTAAACTTTATCAAGTTCACAAATTCAAGTGCCAATCTCATTGGGAAACACTCTCACAGACACATCTAGAAACTGTTTAATTTGAGCATTCCATGGTCAGTCAAGTTGACACATAAAATTAACGAGCACCCTCCCCTTCTTCTTTGTCATTCTTTCCATCCTACCACTTGTAATGTGGCATGAGAGCTGGAGCTCTAGCTGCCTTCTTGGACTATGAGGATAAGGACTACACCATTGTAATAAGAAAGCAGTAAACTAGAAGGAGGTAGAGTCTTTGAGGAACAGAGATTCCACAATATCCCTGGATTACCTACCCTGCACAGAGAAATGAGCTGCTATCTTGTGTAAGCATTACTAATGTGAGGCTCTGCTATATTTGATTAAACCTAATCCTCACTGATACAAAGCCTTATCTTTATGTTTACTTGATTCTTCATGGGCCTTAGTCAATGGGTCTCTAGCCATTTCCCCTCAGCGGTAAGAGGCCAAACCTTGGTTCTTAGGATAACAAACTCAACATGTTAAGAATAGGGACAGGTCCAATGAATCTTAAGGACTTAAATTTTCCAGCTGCTTCAGTTGGTTCTGAAGATAATAGCCACGAGCTCTATGAGGCAATGTGACTACATTTTTACTCTTTGGAGAGCATTGCTAATGCAAAAAGTATACCTATCCTTTGCCTAAGGATGTCAATTCATTCCTGAAAACCTTGCTGCTAAGGGAAAAAAGTCAATAGATGGAAAAAATTTTCTAATGATTTTAATACGAAAAATTAGGATATGTTTCATCGTGACCCAAGATACCCTAAATAGTATTCACAGATAGAAGAATGTATTATTTGAACAATGAAAACAAGTTTATGTAATAAACAGCAGTTAGAAAGTAAATAAATAGAGTTTATATGTAAAATGTAATATAATGAAGTTTACAGTACTTTCCAAGGGAAGAAGAAGGACTTGATAGTGGGTGGGGCTGGGGGGAGAAGGGATTCTTTGGAAAATGGAGTCTTCTTTCTGCCCTATTTTCTTCAACAATATTTCAGCATTTTGGGGGTTCGTGGTAATCTTGCATTCAAACTGCACTATAAATAAAATCATATCACAGAAAATATTTCTAGGGCAAAATAAAAATAAATACACGAATGCTTCAAAACATGTAAAAAATAGTGCATGTGCACAGCGCACTGAAGAGTCACAGGAGGTACTGCCTCTTCATTCGTCTCGCTTGGCAATACATTTGTGTTCATCCCTATGTGGCAAACATCTCCTGTTTGTTCCATATGATATTTTCCAGCTAGAAACTGCTGTGCTGAGTAATAAGTTGGTGAGTATGTCTTTGCTTGAAACCAAAAGTCAAAAATCTTGTAGTATATGACATTGGGTGAGAACATTGTTATTCTGAAAAAAAATTTTTTTAATTTAAATTATTTTAAATTTTTTTAAATTTAAATTATTCCACTTTTCAGACAGTGACTCCTTTAAAAAATTAAAGGAGTCACTGTCTGAAAAGTGGAATAACCTTCAAAGCCGTAATGGCAGCAAGTCATTACTGACTGGTCATTATGTGGGGTACATGTATGGCTGGGGAGGAGGGGTCAGGAAGAGGCAGCAACTCAAATCTCTTTACAGGGGTCTTACACTTGGTAATAGTGAGCTAAGTCCTTATGAGGTGTGGTAAGAATGCCAAACTGCAGGCAAAACTGCCACATCTAGCCTTTTTGCCAGGGCCCTAGGCCTAAAATCGCTCCTGTGTTTTCTTTCAGCCAGACTTGAGGGATGCAGGGTGTGTGTTCACCCGTCTGGGAGAAAGAACGGGATAGTTCACCTGTACCTGTTTGCTCGCCTCCCCATTTTCCTGAAATCTCTTGAACGCCGGCTGGGTCTATGCTCGCTCTTTTCCGGCTCTGAGCCCCACCGGAAACCTCGGTAAGTGCTGCTGGAGCCAAAAGGCATGGGCTTTGGAGTCAGACGAAGTTGGATTCAAATCCTGGCATTTCCTTCTCTGAACACTTTTAAGTCTTTCTTATTCACCTCCTCCCTCTTATCCCCCCAGACCTTCCTCTGACCTTGCATTCTCCTCAAGTTGCATCGTATCAAGTTTTTTCTTCTCTAACTTCACTGTGTTACACGTGTTCAATCTGCCATCTTATCAGAAAGACTTCTTGTGCTGGACTCGACTCTCCTGGAGTGCTCTTGGCATGTTTTTGTTCCTCTGGCGGTTCGCTCGCATCAGGAGACTTGTTTCTCTAGGTTCTGTTTACTCCTCTGTCTGGCTGCTGGGTGCTCTGCTGCTGGCGCTCTTTAGGCAGCCGCATCCTGGGAGTGGGCCAGGCACTGTAGTCTGCCCCTGTGCGTTAGGGTGTGAGACACTAGCCGCTTGTGAGTCCTTTAATAGGCCCCAAGCTGCCAAGACGAGTAAAACCTGCATAATTCTCTACTCTGGGCCAGAGAGACAGACCCCTGGGCTCTTCCAGCGACCCTGACATGGAAGCAACAGCCGTGCCCCTCTGTGGTCCAGAAATTGCCCAACCAGACTCTCTTAGATACCACAGCGTTTCCTCTTTCTTGCCCCAACACGTGATGCTTGTCTCCAGGATCTCGTACAGAGGAGTAAAATTCCTGCACCACTTCCATCTTTTAGGACTCTCACATAGCCTCGGCATTGCCCACGGCTCTGAATCTCAGCAGCTGCCTGTTCTAGGAAAGTAGAGTAGCTGGATTGGGGTTGGGTTGTGACGCATCATGGATTCTACAGAACAAACTGCTGTTTTCCCAGAATCCTCAGAGGATTCTCTAGTAGAATCTTTTAAGATTTTATTTTTTTATATTTTAATCTTTGACTCCTCTGGAATTTATCTTGGTATTTGGGGAGGGGTCTTATGGAACTGAGACCCAGAATAATGAGCCCTGAGAATGTGGAAAGAAGCAGGACATTGGAACCAACTGATGTAAGAAGCAACTGCTGCTGCTCAAAGGCATTGTGGGGCAACAAGGACGGGAATATGGAGCAAACCAGGAGGAAGTCCCTTTTTCCTCCTCCAGCCTTCCACTCTCCCTCTAGCGCCCCCTGTGGGCAGCACCTATAGGGAGCCAGCTGGCAAAGCAGAAATGTGGTTTGGGATCCCAGCCCAGCAACATAAAACTGAATAGTATAGAAGGATAGCTTTGGAGCTGAGAGGCAGTAGCTTAATAATTAGCACGTATTAAATGACCATATATATTTGGGTCTATTTCTAGACTCTATTCTGTTCCAATGATCTATTTATTTCTTCACTAGTACCAAACTTAAAAGAAAAATTACTGTACTTTTGCATACATTTTGATATCTAGTAGGACTAATTTCCCATTGTTGGTCTTTTTCCAAATATTTCTGGCTGTTCTGACATGTTTTTCTATATGTATTATATTATATATAATATATAATTTATTTCTGTGTGAATTAGAGTTAGCTTGTTAGTGACTGGGATTGCATTGAATTTCTGTATTAATTTCGGGAACTTGAGAAGTTTACACTAGCAAGATTTCTTATCTGAGTTATATTTTTCAATTTATTCAATATTCCTTTGAATTCTTTCAATAGAGTATGATGCATTTATTCATGTAAGTATTGTGGATTCTTAACTTTATTCTTAGGTATTCCCCCCTCCAATTCATTGCTAGTATAGACGAATTCTTTTTCCCCCATAATATTTCCTCCTGGATACTGTTTGTATGAAAAACTTGATTTTTGCTTGTTAATTTCATAACCAACTTCTTCGTTGAATTCTCCTATTTTTAAAAAAAATTTATTTGTTTACATTAAAAAATTTTTTGGCTGCATTGGGTCTTCGTTGCTGTGCACGGGTTTTCTCTAGTTGCGATGAGCGGGGGCTACTCTTCGTTGCGGTGCATGGGCTTCTCATTACGGTGGCTTCTCTTGTTGCAGAGCACAGGCTCAAGGTGCACAGGCTTCACTAGTCGTGGCTCGTGGGCTGTAGAGCTCAGGCTCAGCAGTTGTGGCGCACCGACTTAGTTGCTCTGCGGCATGTGGGATCTTCCCGGACCAGGGCTCTAACCCGTGTCCCCTGCATTGGCAGACAGATTCTTAACCATTGCGCCACCAGGGAAGTCCCGAATTCTCCTATTTTAGAAAAATTGCTTTTCAATCAATTTTCCTGTTTCATCGAGGTATAAAATTATTAGTATATGTTATCAATAATAATAAAATTATTCCCCACTTTCTTCTATTTTCACTCTATATTTCTTTCTGTTCTCTAATTAAATGGTTGGTATTTCCAGAACAGTGTTAAATTGTAATGGGTTTGATCTACTGATTCATCATTAAGCATGTTGCAGACTTTTAAAATTAGAGACATTTTAATTTTGTTAAAGAACACACCTGTTCCGATTTTATTAGAAGTTTTATAAAACTCAGAATTTGATTTGTTAAACTTTAAAAAATGACTTTGGGGGAGCTATTGAAATGGTTATTTTTTCCTCCTTTGACCTGTGAATGTGATGAATTATCCCAGTAGGTATCCTTAAAATTTTCCACCTTTACATTTTAAAAGTAAATCCACTTGGACATTATTTTAATGTATTGCTGAATTCTATTATATATGTATAATACCTATAATATATGTATATACACAGACACATACATTTGTGAGATGGGTCTCTGGTTTTCTCAGTTGTACCTTCTTTGTCATGTTTTTCATGTTTCAGTATCATTGTTATGCTGGCTTGGTTAAAGGAATCTGGAAGATATCTTTCTCACTGTATGCTCTGAAATAATTTAAACAGTATTAAAACCTTTTATTTAATAGCATTCACCTGTGAAACTCCCTGGATCTAGAACATCTTCAGGTGGTCAATCTTTGACAATTTCTCAATTTCTTCTTAGGTAGTTGGTGTTTTAAGATTGTCTAAATCTTAAATGGTTAATTGGGTCCTTTATTTTTTCTTAGAATATAATTTTTCCCCAGATTCTCACATTTATTTCTGAGAGTAGAGCAAAAATATGCTTTTACAATGTTTAATTTTCTTGGCTACAGTGGCATGCATCATAATTGAGTTGGGTGGTCCATCCGGATTGGGGACCCCTGGGGGGTGGAGATAAAGGGCAGGCTGAGCAAGTGGAACCCGCCTCCCGCCACTGTCTCCCACCTCCATTCTGCCCCCAACCCTGCCCTGCTTCCGCCAAAGCAGATCCACTTTATATTTGAAGTTTCAGCTGAAAGATTTCATTGGGGATTTGGTCAGTAAAATAAAAGCCTGAAAAAGCACAGATCCAGAACTGTAAAGTTGAAATAATACATTTGTTTGAATAAGTATAATAACATGATAGTATTCCTGTCCCCCCAAAGAATTTATCCATTCTAGTCATTTTCATTTGGGGGATTTTAGGAATGAGTTCCTATATTGTATGATGTCATATCAATACTTTCTCAGAAAGACTGATGACCTAAGTCAGTGAAAAATATCCTCAGTCTGGTTGTCTCTTCTTGTTCCTGTTAATGCATCTTGTTCTTTTTGAAAGCGTCGGCTAGAAGAAAGGTGACTGACATTGAAAGGCAAGAAATGTGAAGCTGGAGTAGGGTTAGACATTGTTCCTAGAGAAAACAATTTATGTGATTTCTAATTTAACAGTTACATCACGATCATGTAGTTTGTAATATAAAAGGATACAGCTGCCATTAGAGGAAAAGAAAGTAGAGGACAGCCTACTAAGAAGGTAGACTTGTTCTCGGTGTTTCTCAACGTCAGTCTGATCTCAGTTACCCTGGGGAAATAGAGTTAGCTTAGTAGTGTTATTATTCCCAAGGTATTTTCAGAAATATCACATCCTTTCTATTGCTGGAATGAACGAGATGATGCTTTAGACACAGTTTGGTACCTCCAGTTGGGTAATGTTGGGTGATTTTGGCACAGGAGGAAGGGCTGGGGCTGTTTGGGCTGGAGGGGAATAGCCTCGGGAAGAACTATCTTTATATGTCAGAGGGAAAGGGATTAGGTGCATTTCATATAGAGGCACAAAGCTGAATTAGGACGGGAAGGTAGAGGCTACAGGAGGATATATTTTCGTATAATTCAAGGAAGAATTTGCTAGTAGGGCTGAATGAAACAGCTAGAATCTGGAAGTATTGAATTCTTCGTCACTGGAGGTATCCAAGCAGATGCTGGGTGACTGGCGTCAGGGATACTGGAGAGGAACTCCATGCATCATGTAGCTCTGGTTGAACAAGAAGACCTCTGAAGCCTCATCTAAGGATGATGTTGCACGGCTCCACAAGTGTCTGAAGTTTGCTTAAATTGCCACTAGATGTCACTCTTGTATGTTTGCAATAGCAAGATTTTTTTTTTAAATAGGTTTATTTTTTATTTATTTATTTTTGGCTGCATTGGGTCTTCATTGCTGCTCTTCATTGCTGCATTGGGTCTTCAAAGCTGCAGGCTTTCTCTAGTTGCGGCGAGCTGGGGTTACTCTTTGTTGCAGTGTGCGGGCTTCTCATTGCCGTGGCTTCTCTTGTTGCAAGCATAGGCTCTAGGTGCACTGGCTTCAGTAGTTGTGGCACGCGGGCTCAGTAGTTGTGGCTTACGGGCTCTGGAGCGCAGGCTCAGTAGTTGTGGAGCACAGGCTTAGTTGCTCCATGGCATGTGAGATCTTCCCGGACCAGGGCTTGAACCCGTGTCCCCTGCATTGGCAGGCAGATTCTTAACCACTGCGCCACCAGGGAAGTCCTTTTTTTTTTTTTTTTTTGCTGGTGCAAAGTAGAAATCAGGAACATGACTGATTAACATAAGACAGTGAAACTTTATTAACAAAATGTGCATCTCTGTCTTATACAATTCGTTTTTAATAAATATAAGAAAACTTAAATATCACTTGAAGCAAAAATTTCCAAGATCTACTATATTCTCAAAATTGGATTCCTTTTCTAAATTCTCTTTTAGTTTTCCAATATTCTCAGAATTTAATATAACTTGCCATAAAACCGCTTCTGTTCATCCACTGCCATCTCGAATGTCTCATCCATCTTTTGTGTCTATTGTTCTAGATAGGAACTATATCTTGCTCTCTTCCACATGGCACATTAGCACTCTGCGGCACTCATAATAATACTTCTAGCAATATCGTACATTTCTATGCTGCTTACTATTTACAGAGGACTTATTTATAGTGTCTTATCTAATCCACGTAAAAAAAATAAAGTGGTTAGGTTTTTAAAATATGAAGAAATAAGCTGAGAGATGTTAAGCAACCTGCCCAAGGTCATAAGTAAGAAAATACTTCCCAGTTTTATTGTGCTAAACTATGGAGGCTCAGGAAATGCTACAGACTTTATGTCTCTTGGACATTTGCAGTGTACATTAGTATATTAAAGTCTCTGAGAATTCCTGGCAACTTTAACCCCCCACCCCAAAGTCTTCAAACATATGTAGCCACTATCTGTTTCTTTCTTTATCTATCTACCTGTCATCTATTTTTTTTTCCAGAATGTGAGTTATTATGTAACAGACTACTAGCTTTTCTATTGGGAATTGCTGTAAGTGATGAATATTGAATTCAAACCCTATACTCCTTCTTCAATTTAATTTGATTGACTAGCAGTGTTTCAAAATGTGCAGTGCATCAAGAAAAATATAGCTTCAATTTTCTCATAGATAAAAAAGAAATTTATTTAATCAAAATAGGTTATTCTCACCCAAAGTCTTTCTATGTGGCAAATTTTGTCTCTTCTGAGCATTTCAGGCAAACTCAATCTAATATACAGAAGTCCAAGATGAAAATGTCCACTTCCTCCTTGTTCCTCTGACTCTCCCTGTGATTCCAACAGGGGTGGCAAAGCTGCTGTGAGAGCCGTCTTACCTCTCTGAACTAACTCTGCAGTTTAGGCACAACACGGGCCATTAGGCTTGCTCTAATGGTCCCTGTCTCCTTGGTTTTAGCATGTTTTCAGAATGTCTTCATCCTTCAATTAGAGGATTTATTGTCTGGCATCTGTTGAATGTCAGACATGTGGCCAAAACTCAGGAAATACACTCTGGAAAGTTAAACATTCCCTGAAAATGGACTTAAGGGGAAGAGATTATTCCAGTTAAGTTGACTTGGCTTTAGAATGGCAGCTGTAATGATTGAAGTCCTTTCTTCCATGGGGGTGAGAACCACAGAAGGCTCCTCCTACAACACTGACTGAAGGATTTCTGACTCACCAGTTTCCTCACAGCGGCCTTCACATCCTTGTTCCTCAGGCTGTAGATGATGGGGTTGAGCATGGGGGTCACCACCCCATAGAAGAGGGGGATGAGCTTGTCTGAAAGATCCTCTTTGTCTACCCCCAGGGGGTGCTTAGACTTGGGCTTCCCATACATGAAAAATAAGGTCCCATAGAATATTATCACCACAGTGAGGTGGGCAGAGCAGGTGGAGAAGGCCTTTTTCCTCCTCTCAGCTGAGGGGATCCTCAGGATGGTAGCAATGATGAAGACATAAGAGGCAGAGATGAACAGAACTGGGACCCCCAGGAAGATCACATTGGTCACGCCCATGCTGATCACATTGATGGAGATGCCAGCACAGGCCAACTTCAGGACAGCCAGGATCTCACAGGTGAAGTGGTTGATGATGTTGTCCCCACAGAGGGGCAGCAGAATTGCCAAGGATGTGTGTACCAGAGAAGCAGCACCACCAATAGCCCGGGAGCCGGCAGCCATGGGCACATAGGCAGCCTTGCTCATGACCGCAGGGTATCTAAGGGGGTTGCAAGTGGCCATGTAGTGGTCAAACGCCATCATGCTCAGGAGCACACACTCTGTCCCTGCCATGGCAAAGGAGAGGAACATCTGCACGGCACAGGTGGAGAAAGAGATGGTTTCCTGGGGGGCCAGGAAGCCATCCAGGACCAGAGGGACTGAGGAGGCTGTGTAGCAGATGTCCAGCAAGGAGAGGTTCCTCAGGAAGAAGTACATGGGCTTGTGTAGGCGGGAGTCAAGGATGGTCACCAGGATGAGGACCCCGTTGCCCAGCAGGGTCACCAGGTACATGGGCAGGATGAGCACAAAGAATGTTTTCTCCAGCCTTGGGTGGGCTGAGAGGCCCAGGAGAATGAACCCCACTGGGGGGAGGTCTGATTAGCTTTTTCCATGTGATATCCCCTCTGTCCTCAGCAAATTACAAAAGTAGCACATTAGGCTTTCTTGAAAAGAGTCCCAGGCATCTGGTATGCGGTCACTTCTGCTGCGTAATAGGAGAGCATATGTGTGTTAGAGAAAAACAACTGAAAGAGACAGCAGGGTGTCCTCAGCTCTTACACGAGAGAAGGTCAGAGTTGGAGCAGAGCTTACAACGGGCCAGCATTGGGCGAGGGCCTCAAGTAGTCTAGGTGTGTGAGGGGTTTTTCCGGAGTTGCTACATCCTCTCATTGCCCGTAAAAGCAACTGAGACCTCGAGAAGGAAGTGACCTGTCCGAGTCTTCTACGTTGGTGACAGAGACGGGACTTGACCCCAGCGGACCTGATCCCCAGTCAAGGAGAGATTTTCCTCCACATTATGACTAGCGGCTGGAAAATCCTATGAATGATTTCTCTTTAAAGTAAATGTGTAGACATTTCATTTAATCTGAGTTTTCTTAGATTCTCAGGGAGGAAAATCCCCAAGCTGATCCAATTCTTAGAACCAGTAAATTTTAAAGCCTCTTTAAATTTTGACTACAAAACTTGTATAAAATGTCAATCCACTTCCAGACAGAGACAAGCCCAGGTAAAGACTCAAGCATACTGAGGATGACTTCTCCAGTCTGCCTACCATAAATGACACAGACTTGATGTTGTCAGCATTGGAATCTGCCTGTTTTAATACAGATTGATAGCAATATATGGGGAGCTTCCTATATGGGGAGGAACTTTATGAAGTCAACACAGGATTGATTGGAGTGATTGAACACACACTATGGGCTGACAACTGTGCAGCTTACTAACCAGTTAACTCAGTGATCAATAACCATATGAACTACACATACCAGATAGTAGGCTGTACAGCATTAACTTCTAACCTCATCTCCCTGGAATATTGGTGAACTTCTTAGCCAGAGGTAACTAAGAAATGTTTTTCCTTTGTCCTTTTATGCTATATTTTATCCTTGTGTAATATTCTGGCTTTCTGACCCCATCCTTGGGTTCCGTACAAGCAACTAGCTTATAGGGAGACCTATATGCCTTTGTGTAGAGGATTTCTAGTCTCTTAGCTGCAATTGCTCAGACTCTAAATTCAGAATCCTCATTGATAATATTTCTCTAGCTCCTTCTTAATTGCAATGGGTGTGTGTGTAGGAGTGGGGGCATGGTGGAAGATGAGTGGTAAATATTAAGGAGCATCTACTCTGTGCCACATTCTTTGAAACGCCCCAAGAAGAAGATACTGTCATTCAAGGTTTATAGATGAAGTAACCAAAGCTCGGAGGAGTGGAAGATTTTCTCTCTGGGGTTGAATGACAGATTGGGGTTGAATGATTTTCTCTCTGGGGTTGGATTGCAGGCTCCAATTCTGAGTTCTTTCCACCAAATAGTTGCCTTGATGTCTTGGTGCACAGATTTTTGAAAGCTCCTGTCTCTCCAATACCAGCTCTATATATTCTCTGATCCATCTCTTTGTTCAGCATGCCTTTGCTTCACTCATGGTGGAAGAGTTTATGTCAGATGTGTTGTCAGGCAGTTCAGCTCCTGCCCTGAATTGAATCCAGTGTTTCTCAACCTCAGCACTATTGGCATTTGGGGCTGGATAATTCTTTGTTGTGAGGGGCTGTCCTGTGCATTGTAGGATGTTTAGCAGCAACATCCCTGGCCTCCACCCACCAGTTGCTAGTAGCACCTACTCCCTGAGTTGTAAAAGCTAAAAATGTCTCCAGACATTGCTAAATGTTTCTGGGAGGAGAGGGGTGTGCAGAGTTGCACCCAGCAGAGAGCCATTGACCTAACCCAGGAGACGGCTCCCCCATTATGCAATCACGGGTTTCATTGTATTTCCTGTGCAAGCCTATTACCCTCCCCCCAGTCCCTCAGCACATGAGGATGTTTCTGTTTTCTCGAGGCAGGTCCACGCTGTGTGCCCCGCCATGAACTTCTGCCCCAACTTATCTCACATTCCTCCCAGTGTCTCTCCCAGCTCTTCCAGGAAATGAAAAGTAAACATTATGGTCAGTGTCACAAACAAAATTTGATAGTGACAAGGACATGCTGTGCTGGCAGAAGCCAAGGAAAGTGGCTTCTGTTAGAGAAGCCGTCGTGTCCACTCCCAGCAGACAAAATCTGTGCACACAGAAAGTCCTGCCCATGAACAATACGGTGTGGGCGTGAGTGATACACAGGATTTGACCTCCGTGAGAGCTGCATCCATGGAAATCTTAGTGCCTGTCACGTGGGAGATGCTGAATAAAAGTTGGTTCGATCAGGATGAACTGAACAGCTAGGAAGACCTTGCACACCGAGACCGGAGCTGTGGGACCCGCCCCTGCCCATGACATGGGTCTGCTCTGTGGCTTGAGCGAGTCCCTTCTCCTCCTGAGGTCTCAGTTTCCCCACGTGCATCCTGAGAAGGCTGAATCAGGTGCTTCCCTGGGCATCCCAGCTCTGTTGTGGACTATCCCGTGCTGGGAGCAGTCTTTGATAAAGGTGGCTGCCCACTCCTTCGGGTGTGGTGTGTGTGCATGTGTGCGTATGCGTGTGTGTGTGTGTGCGCGCGCGCGCGCGGGTGCGTATGCGTGTGCGTATGCGTGTGTGTGTGTGTGTGTGTGTGTGTGTGTGTAGGGGAGATAAAGTAGGGCTGTGTCAGGCTTTGGAGGGGACTCAGGATGGAAGAAAACAAAGAGCTCTGACTCATACAGCCCAGTGAGAGGAGGGAGAGGAGGCCAGCCGGGAGAGCAGGGAGAGGAACGGAAGCTTTCACCTTTGTGGGGCTGTACGTGCAGGTGTGGCTCCTTGGCTTGTCCCGAGGACCTGGCCTGGCTAGTGGTTCCACCACTACCTGTCTCTGGAGCCAGCAGGTAGCTGAGGAGTGGAGGCAGCTCAGGGTAGTCAAAAAGCCCCTTACATGTTCATACAGCCTTTCTGAGGAGCTCTTTGCCTAGAAAAAGTAAAAACCTGAAAAACCTGCATACCCATCACCTTAGCAATTCCACCTCTGGGAAATAATTCTACAGAATCAATGAGAGTAGAGGGCCAGTGTCTCACAGTAAAGGCTTTTACATAGCAATACTAGCAAGTGAAAATAGGAAACAAAATAACTGTCCACCAAGAAATGCCTAAGTAAATTATGCCACTTCCTATAATGGAACATAAATTATATCTATATATTTAATATATAATTAAAGTTATATTTGTGATTTTTTACACCATAATATTATTCCACTATAATGGTAAACGAAAAGGGAGAATACAAAATTTTACACACTGTTATGATCTCAATTAGGTAAACGATATGTGTGGATTAAAGTTACCGGAAGGAAATTATAGCAAAATCAGTAAGGGAGGGATTCCTCTTTGTACCTCTTCAGTATTACCCCATTTTCTATTAATACAATGGGCACAAGTTACTTGGTATTCAGAGGGAAAAAATCTTAGTAATTATGAAAGGAAAGTGAGAAAAACAGAAAGAACTAGCCATAGACTGGAAACCAGATGGACCAGGCTCGGGTCTGCTGACCCTCTGACCCTGAGGAAGACCATTCTTCTGAGAAATCTCTGCAGGAGGGGGATGACAGGAATCCCATCTGCCTCCCTCCCTGGGTTCCTGTGAGGAGGGAGCAGCAAGGGCAGGGCAGGGGCTTGGAAAGTGGTGAGCCCTGGAGAGCGTGATGGACTGCCTAGCGCTTCCTCTCAGCTGCTCCTCCCTGCTCCAGCATCAGCTGCGGGAAGGTTTCTCAGAGCAGAGGCAGGGGAGGGGAAAGTACATCTTTGGGAAATGCTCTGCAGAAGGCATGGCCAACTACCTCTGTCCGCGTCACAGCCCAGCTCTCCCCACCTGTGGCCTGCTTGTGACCGCCTCTCTGAGTCTCCTGATCCCAGACACAATTCTCAACTCCTCACTGCACCCCAGGACCAGACCCTAGATGCCAGGGAAAGACCCAGACACTCCCCTGCCTGACTTCCTTTACCTCTGAGACCCTCTTTCTTCTTTTTCCCCCTGAATCCTTATGGGAACTTTAGGCTCTGGTGGTTGTTTCTCTCACGTCCTTCCTCCCAGCTGTGTTGGCTGAGCCCTGGGTATCTCAGTTACAGACTCTTCCTGTACAGGACCTGTCATCCTTGTCTGAGGCTGAGGAATCCCAAGGGTCCATTTTCCCCAGCAGTGAAGGGAGTCCTGAAGCTGCAGCCGTGGACTCCTACAGGGACCCTGCTAGTCCCAGAAGCAATTTAAACTTTGGAATGTCGATTGTGCACAGAGTGCTGGGGCTTAGCATACTTGGGGGCTCCACATCCCCGCCGTCCGTTGCAGTTAGAGGCAGTGACTGGGACATGGCCAACTGGAGATGGAGAGGTGGGCAGAGCAGATGCTGCCTTCCTCCTGAGCCTTCCCCAGGGTCTCAGAGAAGCCAGTGCTCGCTTTAGGGGCCAAGCACCTTGTCCCCAAGGTGAAGGCCTAGACACCCAGAATGGGGAGGCAGACAGATATCTAACAGCAGCAGCTGCTGCAGAATTAACTACATTCATTGAGCTCCCCCATGTTCCCGTCACTGTGACAAACACTTTACACACATTATGTAAGTTCAGTAAAATCCAGCAATGCATGTATGTTAAGTATCTACTTCCAGTCTTCCCTGGGAGGTTGTATTTATTATCCCCCTATTTTTTTATTTGAGGGAACAGACTTTAAAAAGTTAAGTGATTTACCAAAGACCACATCTTGTAAACAGCAGAGCTGGGATTTCAATCTCAATACATCTAATTCTCTTTGTCATTATTGATATCACCATCATCATCATCATCATAATCATCGTGATTATCATCACTGTTATTTAGTAGGTATTACTTGTACTTGGAACAAAATTTATAAGGTATAGAAGGTATAATAAAATTAAGCCTCTGTCTCCAGTCACCCAGTTCTTCTCCCTCGAGGCAAACAATATTAGCAATTTCTTGTATGCTTTTTCTCCAGTGGTGTTCTATGCATAGTTAAGTAAGAAAGGCAAGATAGTAAGACATTGTGTATTTGTGCTAAATTTGTCTCCAAAATAAAGTTAGCACAGATACACACTATCTTACTGTCTTGCTTTTCCTCACTTAGCAATATACCTTGGAGATCTATACCTTGAAGAAAACATATGTAGTACTGCTTCATTCTTTTAAATGTCTGCATATATTCCATTGTAAATATAGATAATCATTTAATTAACCAGTCTGATATTGAAGGACATTTAGATTTTTCAGTCCTTTCCAATCTTATGCTATTACAATCAGTGCTACAACAAACATCCTTGCATATTTATAATTTAGCACATGTGGTAAAAATATATGTTTTATGTACATTTGTAATTTTTATGGATATTGCCAAATTTACAAGGTCTTATCAGTATATGAGAATGTCTGTTTTCACATACTCTGTCAACATACTATGTTGGTCTTGAGACTTTTTGGTCTTTGCCAAACTGATAGTTGAGAAGTGACATCTCATTGCAGTATTTAAAACTTTTGGTATTTAAAATGATTAAAAATGTGAAATATAGCACGTATATGTAAATGCATATGAAAGTATATAAAACATATATTTTTAATTTAAAGAATAATAAAGCAATTGCCACCTAATTTAAGGAGTAGAACATTGCCACATTGTCAGCACCTTGAAATCTTCCTGGGTATTCCTTCCCACTCCCAGCTCTCTCTCTCTCTCCTCCCAGAGATAATCACACTCCCTACTTTTGTTATAATCATTTCCTTGCTTTTCTTGAATTTTATCACCTATGGATGCATCTTTAAACAATGTAGTTTAGGTTTTCCGCTTTCTGAACTCTAAAAATCAAATCACTTGTAGGTGTTCTTTTTGACTTGTTTCTTCATTCAATATTATGTTTGCGAGATTCATTCATATTTATAAGTGTAGCTAAACTCATTAGTTTGTATTGCTATATTCCATTATATGACCGTAGCACAGCTTATTTATACGTTCTATTTTGATGGATAATTGGGTTGCTTCCCAACTGAATGCTGCTATAAATATTTTATACTTTTCTCCTGGTACACACATGTCTTCCCAATTGTCCTAGTTGTGTTTATAGCCCATCCTTTCTCCACCAGTCTGCAGTACCATCTCTGTCATATATCAAGTCTCCCAACATAAATGGATCTGCTTCTGGGATCTCTATTCTTTTCCATTGGTTCATCTATTCCTGTGTCAATGCTATACTGCCCTAATAAATACTGCTTTATTGTGTGTTTTGATTTCTTGTAGGGTAAACCCCTTTATTCCCCCCCTCCAGTACTTCTAATACGTCATGCCTGTTCTTGGTCTTTTGTTCTTTCATATAAATTATTGAACCAGCTTCTTAAACTCTGGGGATTAAAAATTTGGGATTACACTGAATATATAGAGATCAATTTTGGGAGAATTAACATCTCTATAATACTGAATTTTCCTACCCATGAATGAGAAGTATTTCTCTCTTTAATATCATTCAAAACATTTTATAATTTATAATTGTATGCATAAAAGTCTTGGAGCTGTTTTACTAGGTTTACCCCTGTATGGTGGTATTTATATCTTAATATATAAATATCTATATTTATATTTCTCAATATCTTTAAAAATATTTCATAATCTGCTGCTGGAATATAGAAATGCAATTGGGTTTTTTAAAACATTGATTTTGTCTAGGAATCTTGCTCAACTCTCTTTTAAATACTTATATCTCTAAATTATTTTAGATTTCCTATGTAGTAGGTAATAATAATATCTGTGAATGATGACAGTTTCTTTTTCTTCCTTCAAAAATGTTAGATTTGTAGTCTTTTTTTCTTGGCCTGCCTCACTGGCTGGGGCTTCCAGTTCAGTGCTGAAAGTTTTTATCATGAATGAGTGTTGTTTTTTCAAAAGCTTCTTCTGTTTCACTTGATATAATCATGTGATTTTTTTCCTATTTAGCCTGTCAATATGGTAGATGCATTGACTGATCTTTGAATATTGAACCAGCCTTGTATTCCTGGGAGGAGGGGATTCTCCTTACTGCTGGGTGGGGAGTGGGAATTTCAGCTCCCTACTAGGGCTCTGCTGATTCCCTTCTGCCTGGCAGAGGCAGGAGTGCCTAGTACTACTCCCACGGCCTCCACTGACACTGTGGGAAGGGGTGGCCTCATTAGCACAGGCACAAGTCCTGACCCTCCTTTAGGCCCCCTCTGATACCACCCAAGTGAGAAGGAGAGGAGCTTCCCACGTGGTCTCCACTGACACTGTGGGTTGGCGTGGGGACTTGTTACTGCCCAGCAGATATAAACATCCCACCTCCCTATCCAGCCTCCTCTGATACCACATTGACAGGGTAGTGGTTGGGTTGCCTTGTCATAGCCTGGTTAGAATGGAAGTCTAGGCTGTCTGCTCAGCCTTTGCTGGTGGGGTGAGGGTGCTGTTTTTTTTTTTTTTTTTTCCTGAGCTGTCTGGCTGGAGTAGAGTGGTTATTGTCAAGACATTGAATTTTTAAAAATTAATTAATTTATTTATTTTTGGCTGTGTTAGGTCTTTGTTGCTGCGTGTGGGCTTTCTCTAGTTGTGGCGAGCGGCAAGTGGGGGCTACTCTTCGTTGCGGTGCACAGGTTCTAGGCACGAGGGCTTCAGTAGTTGTGGTGCATGGGCTCAGTAGTTATGGTGCATGGGCTTAGTTGCTCTGAGGCATGTGGGATCTTCCCGGACCAGGGCTCGAACCCATGTCCCCTGCATTGGCAGGCGGATTCTTAACCACTGAGCCACCAGGGAAGTCCCAGGACATTGAGTTTTATCAAACACTTTCTACATCTATTGAGATGATCATTTGGTTTTTCTTCTTTAATTTATTAATGTGGTAAATTTTTAATATTCACCCTATCCGTGCTTTTTTGGGATGAATGCAACTTGCTCACAGTGTATTATCTTCTAAGTGTATTACTATATTTGTTTTATTGTAATTTAGCATTTTGGCATCAATGTTCAGGGAGAGTGCAGGCCTGAAAAGAGTTTATTCCTTCTGTTTTATTTGAAAAAGAGCCTGGAATTTGATCAAGACTAGTTTGCAGTTTTTTGTATCTCAATTGGGAATTATCTACCATGTAATATAAATATAGGATTGCAGCTGGAGTATGCAGTGGTCAGCAAGAGAGGGTGACTTTGTAAAGATGCTTTTACTTTGGGCTTTGTAATTGTCAGGACTTTGTAAGTTTCTAGATAGAAAACTTACTCCAACCAGCATAATCCCAATACAAACTTTAATGCTCATACAACTGAGAAGTTTAAGGATGGATTCAGTCTCAGGCACAGCTGGAATTAGGGACTCACCAATGTCATTAGGACTCTCTGTCCCTTCATCTGGTTCTTATCTCTACTTGTCTTTTCCTGGCTTCATTTTAAGCAGACTTTCTCACGTGCTAGGGAAGAGAGCTGTCAGCAGCCTAATCCACATTTTTCTATTTGAGTCTCCAGATAAGAACTGAGCCTTGGCCAACACCTTAGACTGCAGCCTTGCAGAGGACTTGCTTGAATTCCTAACTCACAGAAATGGCAGGATTATAAATGTGTATTGCCTGAAGCCACTAAGTGGTGATCTGCTATGCAGCATAGAAAGCTAATACAGGACCCCTTTCTTCTTGCTCCAGTTGAAATATGCTGGGGAATGGTTCTGATTAGTTTGACCTAGGTCACATGCTTTCCCTTAGACTGACTGCTGTGGCCAAGCGTTGGTGTAGTACAATTGGCAGCCCCACTAGAATCACATGATAAGAGTGAGAGGGCAGTTTCCTCCCCAAACAATAGATGCACAGTGAAGATGTAAGTGACCTCTGTGACGGCATCCTTAGGAACTCCAACAATACTGTGACTTACATGTGCTTCTAGCAGAGGTCGTAAATTGCAACCCATAGCCAAAAATGGCTGAGGAACAAATTTTGTTTGGTCCTCATAATACTTATACTGTTGAAGAATTATGGGAAGCACTCAACTCTGCAAACACCAGAGGTAAATGTGGCGCCTGCAGCAGAGGGAGCAGCTCTTTGCATTCCCTCCCCGCCCCCTTCCTGCATTCCTGCCTGGCAGCAGCTGGCTGGACCTGAGGAGGGAGAGGCAGTTAGCTCCTGCTTTCCCACCTGGTCCTTTCACCAGGACCTGGTCCTGGTCCTTTCCCACCTGGTTGTGTCCACAGGGGACACGTTCCCTGTCCGGCATCTGAAATGCTCTGATTCCTTAAATGCTCTGATTCCTTAAATGCAGTTTGGGTGATTACATTCTAGACACATTGTCTGTGATCATCTGTGATGTTTGATTAGGTCATATTTTGTGATAACCTTCATTAGATACTATACTCTCTTGAAGATTTTAGGGATCATCCTAAATTGAGAGAAACGGTCACCAGAAGTAATCAGGTAGAAATTAATTTGCACGTACGCAGAGCTCTGAAAGACTCCATTTGTCAGTGGTCTGGTTTAAACTCTGGTTATCTTCAAAACCAAGGGCTGGAGTAAAGACTGGTTTTCTTTGCTTCTGAGAACCTTTGATGAGTGAGCCTTTGTGTTTGCCTCCAAGCCCGGGGCTTGGACCTTTTCCCAACAAATAGGATGGACCTGCTGTAGGGATGGGAGAATGGATGGAGCATGGGTCATCCCAATCTGTTAGAAAGGGGGAAAAAGGCTTCGAATGAGGGCACTTGGAGGATACTCTAGACTGCCCTGAAGTTTACATTCAGGGCTTTTCCTCCCTCCAAAATGAAAACATCTTTTTAAAATATCTTCTGTTAATGCATGACCATTGTAAATATATGATGTACTCAAACTTCTTTATGTACTTTCCCTAGGTATTTTAAAGTTGTGACTGGTGTGAATTATATACAACCCCCCTACTGTACTTTCTTACTAGTTGTAGTAGTTTTGCACTTGATTAAACCTTTTTCCTCAGTAAACAACATCTGTTTACTTACTGAATAGTTTTCTTCTTTTCTATATTTTGTTCCTTATTTATTTTTCTGATCTGATTTAATTAGCTAGAATGATGCAGACATGGAGAGCAGAGGTCCTAATCCAGACATGCATTGTAGGCATGTCACTGGTATTCTGCCATCAAGTATGCTGTTTGCTGTTGTTCTGATACTTTCCTTTCTTGCCAAGGATGGTTTCTTCTATTCAAGTCCACTACTTTAAAAAGTCAGAAATAGATGCTAGATTTTACCAAATGACTTCTCAACATTTGTGGATGGGATTACTTTTTCTTCTTTAATCTGTTAACAAAATGGTTGTAGTAATTGATCTCCTAATGTTCCTAATGTTAGAAACCTTGAAATTCCTAAAAAAAAACCCACTGGGTAATGTGTATTATTTGTTTACTGTACAATGATTTAAATCTACTCAGGTTCAATAAATGAGTTTTTTCATTTGATGAACTTTCTTTGTTCTTTCATAATCCTCTGATTCTTTCAAAGAAAGAATTCTAATACTTGTCTACTGGTATTTACTCGTAAATTTTCAACAAGCATGTTAAGACTTTTGTTGCATTTCAGTATCAATGCAGTGGGTTGTATTTATAAGAACCCCTTCCCACCATATCCTTTGTAAAATGAGGCCTTCAGTGGCCTTTGCTTCTCTTTCTCCATTTCCCAGCTTGATGAAGTCATCTAGAATTGTAACTGGAGCTCCATCATTGCTTTGTTGTCACTGTTAACCTCGACATGATTGCTAATAATTCCTTCATATATTCGTCTTTGCAAATTTGGTGTAAGAATTGACTAGACTTCATTGGTCTTATGCATTTCATCATTCTCCACTGTCTCTTCTATGGCATATCCATCACATCCTTTCATTTATTTATTTTTAACTGTTTGTTGGGAGAATGTTCTAAACAATTTTTTTTTCAGGAAGGGATTGCAAGGGTATGTGCTTTCTGTGTTTACACATGACAGCAAGTGTCTTTTTAACCCTCGTATCTGTGCAATGATGAGGGGTATGTAGAACTCGGGACTCACAGCCCATTTCCCTCAGAACTTAGTAAACCTTGTTCCACTGATGTCTACATTTAGGGCTGCAGAACAGCTGGCCAATGGCAATCAGATTCTCATTCCTTCTTAGGAAATATGCTTTTCTTCTGTGTAAAAGTCTATAGAACTATTTTGGTATATATAGGAATCAAAACTTATCCTTGAATAGTTATCCTAGGTAGGTGTGTCTTTTGCTACAATTCTTACCTGGTGATTGATGAACATTTTATGAACAAAATATCTAAAACTTCTATTCAGTGAAATGTGTTTTTTTCTCTTTAGTTATTATTTGTCTTTCGTCTGCTCTGTTTTCTCTTCATGATTTCCATGATGGATCCCCCTGGTCTATCTCCCATGCCTCTCATCTTTTCTCAAATAACTTAAATCTCTTTGTTTTTCTCTCTGAAGTCTAGGAGAGGAATTTAAGTTATTTTTAATTTTAAAGTTCATTTAAAAAAATTGTGCTATCTACTTTTAAATACTTTCTACTGAATTTTATTTGATCCAGTAAGTGGAATCTTTCCCCTAAGAAAAAGTTCTTATTTCCCAGTTATCTTTTGTCCTAGCTTCTTTTTTTATAGACCTCTTGTTTTATTGACTCACTACCCTCTTGAATTCTGCTGAGAAAACCACTGAGAATTTTCTTTAATGCTTTCACCATCTTCCTGCAATAACTCTTTTTCAGCAAAGGCTGATTGTTTCGATTGTTAGTTTCCTCTCTATTGGATTAAAAATTGATATCAACTGTCAGAGGTTTTCTATTCTGCTCATTCTTTAACTAGACTTCTAGAGTAATTACTCTACGGAGCTGCCTTGGAATTCCTCACCAGTCATGTAGGTGATTCTTAGGTGTCTCCTCCTCCCTCTGAGCACCACCTCCTCTCCCTCTGACTACCGTGTGGCTTTGGGGTTTCTTAGGTAGGAAAGCAAGTGATGGTCACCCCTTGGCTGCACACTCGGTCAAGCCAGGTCAGGTGGTTAATAGAATTCATTTGATTCTCCTCCATACCTCTCAGTTTCGACATTACTCTGATGACCCTTGGAGGACAAAGATATCTAGGGAAAGAACCCAAGGATGAATAACATTTTCAAAAAAGGGAAAAGAAAATAGGCCTGAACCTTTGACCTTTGTGTCAGTTTCGCCACACCTTACTCTCCTCTCTGCTCCAAAGATGTAAATGAGTTTCTGGTGGGGGACTTGGTTAAGGACAAGAGAAAGAGGTTAATTTTGAAGACACAGGAAGATAATGATTCAAGAAACAGTTTTAAGAATTTAAATGACAATAAGGAGAAAGAGGCAATGAGAATAAGGATAAAAAAATTACTGTTATTTAATAATGGAGTAGGAAGAGTTGATAGGTGACATAAAAATAAGAACCCTTTCAAATATGTTCAAAGGGCGAGCCAAGGAGTAATTGAATTATGGTCCTACAGACTAGAGCTTTTCATGAGTTAAACAATATATCTTGAAGAGTTACTTTTCCTTGACATCAATTTGTTTAGTATGCATCACAGATATAGAGAACTGTAAGGCTTGATCAACAGGAATATACTTTTGTAGAATCGCCTATAGAATGAGGGGAAAATTCACATTAAATGCTTTCTGTTCACACAGAGCTCTTGGGTGTAATGAGATTCCGTGTAATTAGACTTACCTACGTAAACTTGCATGACGTTAGCCCTTCATCTTATCCTCTGAGACCCTCAGGTGAGAGAAACCAGGGAACAGGAACCATCAGGACCCCTCCAGCATCGCTGGGTGAAGCGTTTCCGAGTTACCAGGTTCCTCACAGCGGCCTTCACATCCTTGTTCCTCAGGCTGTAGATGATGGGGTTGAGCATGGGGGTCACCACTCCATAGAAGAGGGAGGTGAGCTTGTGTGCAAGGTCCTGTTTGTCTGCCCCCAGGGGGTGCTTGGATTTAGGCTTCCCATACATGAAGAGGATGGTCCTATAGAAGATAAGCACAACTGTGAGGTGGGCAGAGCAGGTGGAGAAGGCCTTTTTCTTCCCCTCAGCTGAGGGGATCCTCAGGATGGTGGTGAGGATGAAGATGTAGGAGACAAAGATGAACAGAACTGGGACCCCCAGGAAGATCACATTGGTCACCCCCATACTGATTATATTGATGGAGATGTCAGCACAGGCCAACTTCAGGATAGCCAGGATCTCACAGGTGAAGTGGTTGATGACATTGTCCCCGCAGAAAGGTAGTTGCATTGCTAGGGATGTCTGCATCATGACAGTGGTGCTTCCAGCTGCCCAGGAGCTGGCAGCCATGGGCACATAGGCAGCCTTGCTCATGACCTCAGGGTACCTCAGGGGATTTCAAGTGGCCATATAGCGATCAAACGCCATCATGCCCAGAAGCACACGCTCCGTGGCCCCCATGGCAAAGGAGAGGAACATCTGCACAGCACAGGCTGAGAAGGGGATGGTTTTCCTGGGGATCAGGAAGCTGTCAAGAATGAGGGGGACTGAGGAGGCTGTGTAGCAGATGTCCAGGAAGGAGAGGTTCCTCAGGAAGAAGTACATGGGCTTGTGTAGGCGGGAGTCCAGGGTGGTCACCAGGATGAGGACCCCATTGCCCAGCAGGATCACCAGGTACCTGGGCAGGATGAGCACAAAGAATGTTTTCTCCAGCCTTGGGTGGGCTGAGAGGCCCAGGAGAATGAACCCCACTGGGAGGGGGAGGTCCAGTTAGACCTGTCCATGATGCCTCTGCTCTGTCACCTGTAGGAACTCAAAAAGCCAACTTCATGATTCTCTGATGCCTAAAGTAGCCAGAAAATCAGTGAGGAAACTTGTCCTGCTGAGCAGCTAGACAACAGCTCTAGCAATCTGGGGGGTTCTTTGTGTTGTTCCAAGTAAAACAGAGAGAAATTGATCAAAATCTACTTTGTGATATTTGGCTGCCCATAGAGGTGTTTGACATGTCACCAGATTGGATTGAATTTTTCTAATCATAATCAAGATTGATATCACACATTTACTTCAAGTTATACCATGTGTGGCCAATCATTTTAATCAATTTTGTGAGAAGTATTAACATTCCCTTTGTGTGATTTCCCCCGCTTTGGGGTATAGGACTGGTAGAAATAACTGATCTTCTTCATCCTCAATTCCTGACCATTCCTCTCCAAGCACTTTTCGATATTACCTTCCTCATCTTTCATAGTTCTCTCTCTTACAATCCCCAGGCCCCTGGGATATTCATTCCTTTATTCCTTCACTCACCTGCCAAACTCTGTGGAAGAATTTTCCCAAAGAGCTGGCCTTTGCCAACTACTCAATGCCTGGGAATCATTAAATCCCTTTTCCTCTTTGGACATCTGGCTCCCTAATACTCACTCTGGAATGGATTATTTTTAAAGGTTTTCCATCCCAGGAACTAAGTGATCTCACAGATTTCTTGTTCTTGGACTTTCTGTCACACCACTAAGATGTCCTTTTCCTTCAAGTTCCCCACATGCCACTTAATCACAAGGAATGAAGCCAGGAATGGGGCTGGGCCCTCAAAAGTTTATATATATATATACACACATATATATATGTGTGTGTGTATATATATATATATATATTTTTTTTTTTAAGTGTTCTCTTACCTTTTTTGTAAATAGATCGATAAAAAAAATCACTTTTCTTCGGTCTGGGAATAGTCCAGAGGCCTAAAATAGCCAATCTGGTCTGAAAGTAGCAGCCAGAGGAGTTAGCGCCTGAAATCGATGAAAGCTAAGTTTTCCTGTCTTTGTTCTGTGTTTCAGAAAAGTGCACAAAGGACCATACATTGCATATATGAAGCCATTTAAATCCCACCCTGCTATTGGGATTACTCTAGTCCCTGAAGTGATTTAAAGTTTAGAAATTGAAGTGACAAAATTTAGAAACTTTATACATCTGAGATTATGTCCCCAAGATCCAATTATTCTGAAGTCCCTCCAGAAATACTTTCTTCCCCCTCCCTCCCTTTGTATCCATCCTGCTTAGCTACTGGAAGGCGTTAGAGAAGAAGGGTCATTCTGGTCGTGCCAGAATTAACATGAACCCCCAATCAATTAGAACTCTCAGCAGAGCCCACAATAGATCTGGGAGAATGTGAAACCCACTGCACAGGACAAATCCTTGTAGCACCCCTGGCATTTCAAATTCAGGATCTCAGGACTGGAAAGAAGCAAGTGACCTAGAAGTTTCCCTCTTGTCTGTGTCCCACTAAATAGATTCTGAGTGCCTACCATAAGCCAGGCTTTCACAGGGTATTGGGAGAGTCATAAATGAATCTGGTCCTGGCTCCTGCCATGAGAGTTTCACAGGTACCGCAGCTGTGGGCTGCTGTAAAAGGTCAGTTGTAAAAAAGGTCAGGTGATCGCAGAAGTGATGTCCTTTTGCTTGAAGTCTTTCTTAAGTGCATGTCTTTTATCCTCTCCAGAGAATAAACTTTTTGTTGGGGTAGGTAAGGGACAGTCGACCAATGTCATGGAATGAGGGAGGGGGTATAGGAACTCTGTTTCTTATATGTTTTTTTGCCTAATCCTCCTTATTTTAGCAGCACCCCCCTTCATCCCTGGTCCCAGAGGGACCTGGTACAGCGAGTCCTCTGTGCTGTAGGTCTGGTTGTGTCTCAGCTCTCCTAGTTTCTGGCTTAGGATTTGACTCTATCAGATCTGCTGTGGAAACGGCCACTAGTCCATTCACTTTCCAGCCTTCAAAATGTTATCACTGTGATGTCTCCCTTCTTCTCCTTAACCTTGTTGATTTTGTCATTAAAAACAAAAATTAAACAAAACAAAATCATATTACTGTAGTTTTTGTGGGTTTCAGGAAGGAGCAAAATCAGATGCATGTGTTCAGTCCTCCTTTATGCCTCAGTCCTGATCCCATACAGTTTCTAACACCCTCTATTATTTTCTTATTTATATTAGTCATTGTTTCTTGTCTGTTTCTCTCCTGATAGAATGTAAATAAGTTTCACAGAGACAGAGGTTTTGTTTTTTTTTTCCTGCATTGTTCGCAGATGTATCCTATGTATAAAAACTGTACCTGGCTCACAGTAGGCACTCAATGAATAGTTGCTGAATGAATTAATAAATAAATTTGTGACCTACCCTTGTTTTCTCCTTTGCCCCATGTTAGCTCTTCTTTTTTATATTTTATTTTATCTCTATCCCATCTTTTTAATTTCTATTTTTTAATAAATTTATTTATTTTTATTTATTTATTATTTTTGGCTGTGTTGGGTCTTCATTGCTGCAGGCTTTCTCTAGTTGCGGCGAGCGGGGCTACTCTTCATTGTGGTGCGCGGGCTTCTCTTGTTGAGGAGCACGGGCTCTATAGAGTGCGGGCTTCAGTAGATGCGGCACATGGGCTCAGTAGTTGTGGCTCGTGAGCTCTAGTGCAGAGGCTCAGTAGTTGTGGCACACGGGCTTAGTTGCTCCACGGCAAGTGATATCTTCCCGGAGCAGGGTTTGAACCCGTGTCCCCTGTGTTGGCAGGCAGATTCTTAACCACTGCACTACCAGGGAAGCCCTTTAATTTCTATTTTTATAAGCATTTTATAATGTACATAACATATTTGTACATAACATCTATACCTTTATAAATGAATAAACAAACATACAGTGTAAATTGTAAGAAAACATGACTTTAAAACCTAGGAGACCATTGACCCTAGGTACCTAGCTTCTGGCTGCGGCTACATCCTTTTAAATAGTCAGCAAACCTCTGTTAAACACTGGAAACCTCTATCTTGAACAGAGCAGCACTGCAGAATTTAGGGCTTTTGGCCTCATTCAGAGGAGATCTGCCAGCTTCCTTCTTGTCTGCACCAAATGCCTTTTTTTGCCAGACGCCACCCGTGGTGAACGGGGCAGGTGACTGCCCTCACCAAGATTCTGGAAAGTCACCCCTGAGCTGTAAGATGCCTTAAGGGTCTGGTTTGGAGTCTTTCTTTCCTCCTTTGGGTTTCTCCCTGAACTCTTCCCCAGCCCGTCGCCTCCCACCCCCAGGTACTCTACTCATGAGTTCGGGTCTCCTGTGGAAAGCTCAGGGGTAAATGGAAGAGAAGGGCCCACATCGTTGCCTCAGCTGTTATAACTGGCCCCAGTTACTGCCAGGAACATGGGAATCAGGATACATATCACAGGGACGACTTGACTCACTTCTGCTCTTTACAAGAGCTGTGCCCATGTTAGCTCTTGACATAACTTTAAGGCCTCTCCCTACTTTTCTATGAGGAGAAAGTACTATGAGGAGATAGTACGTGGGGGAAGAAATCAATGAGGTTAAGTAAAAATTCTGTGGATCTTAATTTGAATTGTACATATGTATTTTCTTTGCACGGAAAAGGCCTGGAAACTATGACAAACTCAATAGCACCCATAGCACCCAGATTGTGGTTTTTAAATACCAAAAGGAAACAAAAGCTCCTTAGAGAAAATGGTTGTTTCCAGGTCTGGAGAGGAACTGTACATGTTGAGCCTGGAACATCTAGATAGAACCAGAAAGCAAAGAAGCCATCAAAGATACTAGGATCCTGTCAAAAGGTCTCAGGAGCCGTGAGTTCATCACTACACTGAAACAAAAACCTCTCAAGTATCTAGATGTAATCACCAATTTATAGGAAACACAGGGACAGATACTACAGGACTGTAATCAGCAAAATGCAGACTATGGTAACATGGTACTGTGATTTATAAGAAATACATATTTGTTCATTCAGATGACCAAAATATTTTTATCATGTATATTTGGTCTTCGTCCACAGTTCCTGGCTCACAGCTGCCAAACCTGTCACAGCTCTTAAAGTCCTTGGAATTTCCTGAGTGATAAGAGCAGTGGGAGCAACTTTCGTCATAGTATTTGGTCTTTTATCCTCAGTTCCTGAAAAACACTTTAGAGCCATAAGGTGAAGTGGGTGTCTTGTTATTCATAACAAGCCCATTTCAGCCACAACCAGGTTTATGTTAACTAGGTGAGTTTTAGAAAGCACCTAAGATTGGAGTCAGTTGCCAGGGGAACCAACCCTGAATAGAGAGTTGGAACTTTCAGTCTCACCCCCTGATTTCCAGGAAGGGGAGAAGGGCTGGAGGTCGAATTAATCACTGGTGGCCAGTGATTTAATCAATTATGCCTTTGTAACGCTGTCTCCATAAAAACCCTAAAGGACATGGTTTGGAGAGCTTCTGGGTTGGTGAACATGTGGAGACGTGGAGGAGTGGTGTGTTCTGGGAGGGCATGGAAGCTCCGCGCCCTTTACCCATCCCTTGCTCTGGGCACTCTCCATCTGTCTGTCCCTGAATTATATCCTCTTATAATAAACCAGTGATTTAGTAAGTAAAAGGTTTCTCTGAGGTCTGTGAACCTATCTAGTAAATTAATCAAACCCAGGTTGGGGGTCGTTGGAATCTCTAATCTACAGCTGGTCAGTCAGAAGCACAAGTGACAGCCTGGACTTGTAACTAATGTCTGAGTAGGGGAGGGGTGAGGGGAGAGAGCAGTCTTGCAGGACTGAGCCCTTAACCTGTGGAATCTGATGCTATCTCCTGGTAGATAGTGTCAGAATTGAGTTAAATTGTAGGACACTCAGCTGGTGTCTGGGCATTGCTTGGTGGGATGTGGGGAATCCCCAGTCTACACTCACACATTGAAATTGGTACCAGAACTCTTAGGTAAACTCTACAGTTTCCCTAGTGGGAAACTATTCCTTCCCCAAAAATGTAACTTAAAAAGGAGGGGGGAAAAAAAAGACTAATTATAATATATAGTCTTATTTATATTCTAGTTCAAATAAACTGAGATCAAGCATATATAAGACATTTGGGGAAATATAAATGCTGGATAATTGATGATATCGATGAATCACTTTTGAGTTTTCGGTATAATAATAGTGTTGTCGAATCTAAGTTCGTGTGCCTGACACACAGTGAGGCCAAACAAACTGAACTGTCGGAGTTTGGAGCAGAGAAAGGTATATTAGTTGAGGAGATGCCAACCTGGAAGATGGGAGACCTAGATTGTCTCAACTCCATCTTGCTGGCTGGCCAGGGTTCAAGGTTGCAGACTTCCTGGCACCATCTCATCACTCAGTGTGTCACTGGTGATTGTGATTGATCTATGTGTTCCTGCAAAGCAAACTAGTAAATCATGGTCTTGTGATCACTTCTTTCTAGGAGAGAGCAAAAACAGTGGTTGAGGCATTTTATTATTTACTTAGAGCCTTCATGATGGTTCAGAAGTTTCAGTTCTTGATTGACCCTCCTGGTGTCATCAATGTTAAGTCCGCTTGGGGCCAGCTGGTTGCAGCCACAGGACATTATCTCAACAGTTTGGGGTCATAAATCAAGGCATAAGGTTAAGCTAACAATCATGGAAAAGATTATGTTGGGCTTGCTTTTCCTTGTTTCTGCCTTCCCTCACGTCCCTAGTTAGTAACTGTTTGAATCTGCTCTTCGGAACTCAGGGAAGGTCTATGAGGCTAAGGTCTTTTAAAATTTATTTTTTTAATTTATTATTTGGCTGCGTTGGGTCTTCATTGCTGCCCGCGGGCTTTCTCTAGTTGTGACAAGCGAGGGCTGCTCTTTGTTGTGGTGCGTGGGCTTATTGCGGTGGCTTCTCTTGTTGCGGAGCATGGGCTCTAGGCGTGTGGGCTTCAGTAGTTATGGCACGCGGGCTCAGTAGCTGTGGCTCGCGGGCTCTAGAGCGCAGGCTCAGTAGTTGTGGTGCACGGACTTAGTTGCTCTGTGGCGTGTGGGGTCTTCCCAGACCAGGGATCGAACCCGTGTCCCCTGCATTGGCAGGTGGATTCTTAACCACTGCGCCACTAGGGAAGTCCCTAAAGCCTTTTTATACAAACAGGAAACTGGGGACACGGAAAAACTTTTTTGTACCCAGGAGGGCCTTGCAGGGTCCTGCTTGGTTTCAGTATAATTTATTTATATTTTACAAGAGTACTAATTTTTACAGATAAATACTGAAATATTAAAGGATGAAATGCTATGATCACCTAGGATTTGTTTCAAAATAATCCAGGAGAGGGAGAAATAATCCATGGGGGTATGGATGAACAAGATTGACCACGAACAGATCATTGTTAGTTAGCCATTTTATTATTCTCTTTATTTTTCTATAGGTTTAGATTTTCCCACAAAATGAAAGAAAAAAAGACTTCTCCAAGTCTTAGCTAATGTATTGCAGCCTCTATTTCTGTTTTCATGGTTCTGTTTGTGTCTTTGATTTGTCATCTCTCTCTGCAGATCAGCTTTCTCTTTCTTGCAAGGGACATGTCCACATCAGACCTGGATTTATGTGGTCAAGAGCCCTATGCCAACTAACAGGGGTCTCTATATCCAAATTCCAAATTCCTTGGAGAAAAAATATTATTAGCCCAGTTTTGGTCAAGAGTCCAGTCATCTGTGGCCAGAGGGGCATGACTGTCCTCTCATCAGGTGCTAAAGGAGGAGACATTTCACTGCCAACAGGGCTTTCTAGCTAGGATGCCACAGGCTCCAGATATGCCAAGCTCAGTGTCCCCAGGGTGTCACTAAGCAGAACATGTAGTGACCTAAGTCCCCAGGTGAATTGCCTTCAGCCATGAGTAGACTCATCCACTTAACCCAGGATGCATACAAATTCCATTATTTTCTGTGTGTTTCATAGCAAGAAAAAGATAGCAAAACACTGAACTAGAGAGGTAGGCAGGGTGTGGTGGTAGGAAGATGTCAGAGAAGTTATATACAGTATAAAACAAACTTCAAGGTTATAACCATGATAAAGAGAGGAGCTGGAATCTAACCAAGGTCTGGTTCCAGAGCTTCTGATGCTAACACAACTATTCTACATGATTTTTGCTAAGTATCACCAATGTCCAAGATTCTGAAAAGAGGGCACGTGTTACTTGAGCATTGGACTTTGCATGGTGTCGCAGTTTGGTTTTGCCAGGAAGCAAACTCTGAGACAGAGATTGGAGTGCAAGAGGTTTATTAAGGAGTACTCTTGGGATCAGTACTGGTGGAAGGGAGGATGAGGACGGAGGATTGGGCAGAGGGGGAAGTTGGGCTGTGATGCAGTCTCAACAAAGGCCTCAGCCAACCCCATGGGGGACTCTGGTACTGGGATGGCCCTTCAGAGTTGTCCCTAGTCGGGGCAAGGCATTTATATCCCTTCGCCAATCAGTCATTGGGTATGGGCTGCCTTGGGGAAAGGAGCATGACCTTGGGTGAGTCAGCTCCCTTCAGCTAAGAGCCCCCTTATCTAATTCCCAAAGATGACTGACAGCTGAAGCCTGTCTGCCAGCCGCTCTTTCAGCAACTGGGGAACACCTCCTTTGGTCCTTTAGAAAGAGTTGGGTAGGAACTAGGCACAG
This sequence comes from Balaenoptera ricei, assembly GCF_028023285.1. Lineage (NCBI taxonomy): Eukaryota > Metazoa > Chordata > Mammalia > Artiodactyla > Balaenopteridae > Balaenoptera > Balaenoptera ricei. The sequence goes on from NC_082644.1 coordinate 86,427,797, forward strand.
TTCTCTAAGCCAAAACTAGTGAAATAAAGTATGTTGAAAAGGAACTTTGCTCTACAAGTACGTTTCATTTTTAAGTCAACTCTTGATTTATAAAGGTCAGAATTAATCCCGAGTTGATGTCCTCCTCCCTGTGGTGAGCTGAGAAGGGCGTAAGTGGGCTCTGTGCTCAATAGGGAAAGGCAAATCCACCCCCAGGGTGGGACAGATAATACTGGGGATGAAAGGGTGGGACAGGAACATGTCCTGCTCTTGCACAGCCCCAGAGACTGTTGAAGAAGCCACGTGGGCAGTGACCATGCCTGAGTTTCTGCCAGGAATGGGCAGGAGAGCGCTGTGGGGACCAAGAGAGTGGCTGGACATGTCTCAGGCAGGAGGAACCCAGGGCACCCAAGCAAGGCAGGCTGAGAGCATTTGTTTTCACTAGAAAGTTTTGATTCTCAGGGAAAACGGGATATCTGACTGCCTTGAGAAAAAAGAGGCAGTTTCTCTCCCTTACGATATCTTTGCCCCCTTTTGTGTCACTGCTGACTGAGATCCTCACACATTTTACCTCTGGACCTCTTGTCAGGTACACGTGAACTGGCTCTGCCTTTCAATTTTATCACCCCAGTTCTCCACAGCACAGCCACCTTGCTCCATCTTCTGCGGTCACGTTTCACCGTCCTGACTCCAGCTTCCCTCAGATCACTGTGGTGCCCCTGCCCTGCTCTCCCCATAGATCCATCCTTTAACTCTCCAAACTACAGGACCAGACTGTGTACTTAAGACTTACCGAGGGGGCTTCCCTGGTGGCGCAGTGGTTAAGAATCTGCCTACCAACGCAAGGGACACAGGTTTGAGCCCTGGTCCGGGAAGATCCCACATGCCGCGGAGCAACTAAGCCTATGCGCCACAACTACTGAGCCTGCACTCTAGAGCCCGTGCTCTGCAACAGGAGAAGCCACCGCAATGAGAAGCCCGTGCACCACAACGAAGAGTAGCCCCCACTCGCCGCAACTAGAGAAAGCCCGCACACAGCAACGAAGACCCAACACAGCCAATAAATAAATTAATTAATTAAGAAAAAAGAAAAAAAGACTTACCGAGGGCAGGAAAAGAAAGCTTAAAACCACATTCCAGGCTAAGACCCTCCACACACATGTTACAGGATCCACCTTACTTGCCCTCAGAGGAAATGCCCTACCTAGAATCTACACAATCCCAACTCCTCTGAGTCTCAGGGAAAGGAAGAAGACTGACTTCATTCTTATCTCCAGCCTCAGCCTTGCTTCCAAGAAAAATAAAAAGACGTGCCATTTCATCTACAAGGAAGACTATCTTTTATACTGCTGTGTCATGAAGTTTTGCCCCACACTGTCTCCACAGTGCCTCCTTTGAGAGCAGGATTTTGAATCTTTCTGCGGCACCAAGGCAAACTAAGCTGTTTTTCTCAAAGTGAATGAGCAACCTGCTCACAAAGGTGAATTCAGACTTGCCCAATAGAGAAGCGGGAAAATCACTAATTGTTCTCTCAGCAGCATTCCACTTCCATCCCCTCACGTCACACTCCCATCAGGTTTTAGGTTTCATTGTTTTTAAAAATTAAGTCCAGTAACAGCTAAAATTTTCCATTATATGTGTAATTCAGTTTTCTGGTAATCACTCTACATGTATCTTCTTTGGGAGGCACAGTCTTCTGAGATTCATGGGTGAAAGCAGCCAAGAGACACAGAACTCCAGGGGCATCTGTCCTCCAAACACCACCGGGTGAAGTGTTGCCGACTTACCAGGTTCCTCATGGTGGCCTTCACATCCTTGTTCCTCAGGCTGTAGATGATGGGGTTGAACATGGGGGTCACCACCCCATAGAAGAGGGAAGTGAGCTTGTCTGCAAGGTCCTGTTTGTCTGCCCCCAGTGGGTCCTTGGATTTGGGCTTCCCATACATGAAGAGGATGGTCCCATAGAAGATGACCACAACTGTGAGGTGGGCAGAGCAGGTGGAGAAGGCCTTTTTCTTCCCCTCAGCTGAGGGGATCCTCAGGATGGTGGTGAGGATGAAGATGTAGGAGACAAAATGAACAGAACTGGGACCCCCAGGAAGATCACATTGGTCACCCCCATACTGATCACATCATTGGAGATGTCAGCACAGGCCAACTTCAGGATAGCCAGGATCTCACAGGTGAAGTGGTTGATGACATTGTCCCCACAGAAGGGCAGCCTCATTGCAAGGGATGTTTGAACCATGGAGGCAGCACTTCCAGCGGCCCAGGAGCTGGCAGCCATGGGCACATAGACAGCCTTGCTCATGACCACAGGGTACCTCAGGGGGTTGCAGATGGCCATATAGCGATCAAACGCCATCATGCCCAGAAGCACACACGCTCCGTGGCCCCCATGGCAAAGGAGAGGAACATCTGCACAGCACAGGCTGAGAAGGGGATGGTTTTCCTGGGGGTCAGGAAGCTTTCAAGAATGAGGGGGACTGAGGAGGCTGTGTAGCAGATGTCCAGGAAGGAGAGGTTCCCCAGGAAAAAGTACATGGGCTTGTGTAGGCGGGAGTCCAGGGTGGTCACCAGGATGAGGACCCCGTTGCCCAGCAGGATCACCAGGTACATGAGCAGGATGAGCACAAAGAATGTTTTCTCCAGCTTTGGGTGGGCTGAGAGGCCCAGGAGAATGAACTCTGTCACAGAGGCTGTCTGGTTGGCACTTTCCATGGTCTGTCTCGTCTTTCAACTGAATAAAATATTCATTGATCCAAACTCAACATCCTTTGTCTCATGTAGGTCCAGGGCATCTGGTCTGGAGTTCCAGTCTGGCTGAGTGATTGAAAAACCGTTGGGAAAGTCCACAGTCTCTATTTGTTTCCAAGAAAAAGGAGAAATAAAATTAGAAATTACTTTGGGGTCATAGAATATCAAATTTACAATGTTTAAAGTGATGATTCTGATTATTTAATGCATTCGATCAGAGACAAGATACATAACATATTCATTTTAGTGGTTCTATGTCCTATATGGCAGTTCATCTCATTAAACTTGGCCAGAAAAGTGACTTTAAGTTTGCTCTGTGTTCTCCCACTTTGTGCTAGGTACTAGGGAAATCATTAGTTGTGAATACTCACTCTGTTTCTCCAGATCATTTTCACAGAAAACATACTCCTGTTGTTCCCAAGATCTCTTTTCTCATGAGCAATGCTAGCTCCAGGGCTTTCCATTCATCTGTCTGTCCAGCCACCTGTCTTGTCCGTTTGTCCATCCCTCCATCCCTCCATCCCTCCATCCCTCCATCCCTCCATCCATCCATCCCTCCATCAATCTATTTGTCTGTGTCTGAATATCCATCCATCCGTCCATCAAAACACTTGTTGATCACCCAGTATATGGGTGTGAGAATTCCTATGAGGAACAAGGGTGACCTGTGGCCCAGGCTTAAATGGGCACACAACCTGTCAGGGAGGGGAAGCAGAAGGATTCAGGAGAGGCCAGAACATCCAAAATGACATGCACTGTGTTGATAGAACAGGGGTCACGAAATGCTTCTTAAGTGATGTAGAATCTAGCTGGGCTTTTAAGGACAAAAGGACACTGGACATGGAGGGATACCTTGGGGAGGTCTCCAAGGTAATTTTGTGATCTGGAAATGCTGGTATGTTCCTAATAGTTTGAATCTGATGTTTTATGAAGATAGACAGAGGACTGTCTCCATAAATCCACAGTGGGTCACAGCTTCTGGAAATCTAGTTCTCTCAGATAACTAAAAGCAGTGCTTTTTTCTTTTTTTTTCAGTCTTGAATATATTTGACATAAAACATGTAAATTTAAGGTGTACAATGTGTTACTTTGATACATTTACATATTGTAATATGATTGCTATTGTGATATTTATTATATTACATAATTATGGTACAATATTGCTGTCTATATTCATTGAACTGTGGATTAGATCACTGGGTTATTTACTACTTGTCGCAAGTTTGTACCCTTAAACAACGTCTATTTTATGTTATGTTATTTTATTTTTTTGTTATCATTCCCTCCTGGTGAATGTCCGCACAGGAATCAGTGGACATTAATAGTCCTTGAACCTTTTGGCTAAGCTTCTAGGTATGTTACACAGACTTATATCGTGATTATGCTTCCCCAAATAATCTAGTCCAACTCTGTCTGCCATTGTAGATCTTTTTCTACACCACAGTGATGCATGGCTTTTCAGTTTCCGCTTGATTTCCTCTAATGATGAAGAGCCCACTACATTCCCAAACAACCTACTCCATATTTGCAGAGCTCTAGAGTATTAGAAAATTCTTTTTCGTATTGAGCCCAGCAGGCAGTTTTCTAAGTTTTTCTTGTTCATATGATGGTGGTCAGCTTCCTTCAAGAATTGCATTGAATTTGTGCAAATACACCAGGTCTGTAACCACAGAGATTTGGGCCGCATTCTAACCTGCTGTGTAGACTTCAGTACTGCTTCCCTCTCTTAGACCCTCAGGTTACCCTATTCTATGTTGGGGTTGGAAGAGATCAATGATATTCAAACTCTTTAAGAAAGAGAACTCTTGTTTTCTTAAATTCAGACTCCCCCCAGCCCCCCAAGGATAAAGCAGAGCTGCTGTTGCTGAAGTGGTCAAGGAGGGCTCAGAAAGTCTGGGCTGCTCAGCCCATGAGGCCCCCCAGAGGCCAGACCACAGGGATACGCAGCTCCCGGAGACTCTCTTTTCATTGTAGTCAATGTAAATGGCACCTCTGTAACATAACAACAGTACAACTCCAGCCATTTCCATGGCTACAATGTGAATGTTGCTCCCTGGAGTTGTACAAGAAGAGGCTCTGAAACTGTGGGATCATCTCATCCTGGGGGTGTCTTTGAAGTTAGAGGAATCCATGAAATAAGACAAAGTTTCACAGGCTTCTTGCCATCTAGGTTTTTCTGAACAAGGGGTTTTGCATGGCCCTCAATCTTTGAAATTGTTTCATTTTCTCCCTTCTCAAGCGCCAACCCCTTTGAAAAATCAAGTCAGAAGCTGGAAATGTCCCTGGGCCAATAAAAGGTTGAGGATTACTCTTATAAGAACTCTCACTTACCTTTTTCAGGAACCTACTGAGAAAGGGTCCCTATGGCCTGGGAACAGTACATGGGCCAGAAATATCAACACTAGCTTGACAGGCCCAGGCTGAGTTGTCTGCCTCTGATTTGAAGAAGGGGTGAAAGCCAGTTCCTCCCACTCTTAGTTCTGTGTTTTAGGCAAAATCTCTAAAGGAACAACCAGTCCATGTAGAAGGCAATTTGAAATCAGTACTGCAGTTGGGACTATTGTGTTCCCTGAAGTGATTAAAGGTTTGGAAATGGAATCATACAAAGTCAGGAAGATTTTTATACTTCTGGGACAATGTTCCCAAGATCCAATTATGCTGAAAGCACTCCAGGAAAACTTCCTTTTCTCCTTCCTTTGTTCCTGCTGTAACTTTCCACTCTTAGGCCACTGAAGGATATCAGGGGAAGCATTTCCATTTGCTGCTTGAACTTCTACGAACTTCAAAATGCTTAAACTTCTTGAAAATAGCAGTTGGGGAGATAAAAATTATTTAGGAACACTCTGTGTTCATAGCATTGTGGAACCAGCAGGGTTCCTGGCCACGTAGGCATCTCCTCCCCTCCACTGGGTGACCCAGGGTGTGTGCTCTCTCTCTCTCTCTCTCTCTCTCTCTTCCCCCTGCCTCCCTCACCCTCTCTCTCCCCCACCAGCCTGCCCTCCACTCTGAACAATCTCTGTGCTACAAACATGTCATGTGTGCTAGGCCTTGTGCCAGGTACCAAAGGGTAGGGGTGAGTGGGGGACACGATGGCAGAAGTGAGTCTTTGCCTTCAGAGAAATGTCCAGCAGAGTGGGAACATCCAGAGACTGAGGCAAGGCTGAGAATGTCACAAAGCTGTCCAGGGGGCTGGTCACGGGAGGAGCGGGCAGCACTAGCCCAGGGTGACAATAACAGGGATGGAGGAGAGAGTGACCCTGGGAGACGTTTAGGAGGAAGAAATGATAGAATTTAGAGATAGATCTGGGGTGGGACATGCAGGAGACAGGAAAATGAACAATGGCTAAATTCCCAGATCTTGTGAACGGGAAGGAAGACCTGGAGGAAGGTAGAAGGAGAGCCTGTCTGGGCTGGTGGAGGTAGGGTGGCTACAGGGTTGTCTCTGACATTTCTGTGTACAGTTTCTCTACATCTTTGTGCCCAGCTCCAGGCTGGTTACTAGAAATAGAGATATGACTGAGAGATAGTTTCTGTGATTGAGGGAGTTTATGGCCAGTTTGATTTGTTGTATTTGAGATAATGGTGAGGTATTAATATTAATATGGGTTGCCATTAATTTACAACTGTTTTCTTAATCTTATCTAATGCTCCCCAAGCCCCATGAAGGAGGTACGAGGGATACTTGGATGTGAGCGGGTGGAAGGACCCTCCTTCGCTGGGCTGTAGTGACTCGTATTCGGGATGTCTAGCATCTTTGACCTCTGCTCTCTAAATGCCAGGAGCCTCCCCCTCCTTCACGCTTGGGCTTCCTCAAGGGTTAGGGGATGTCTTGGGGTTCATGGGGGACGGTGGCACAGTCAGGCCTCATGGTTGAACAGGCATTGGACTGTCAGTCAGGATCTGAGTGGCTCCTGCTGGTCCCTCTGTGGCAGAACTCTCTGTCCCCCACCTCCAGGGGCGACTGCCCAGGGTCCACCATGTTAGAGACTCAGCCACCCTGGCCTTGCTCCTCCTCCTCCAGCTGGGGCTAATTACCCCCTACCCTTCTCCCTGTGACTCAGCTTCAGCTCCCACAGGCCAGGCCTCTCCTCACTACCCGCTTTCTTTGTGTTACTCTGGTTTCTCCTTCCTGTCCTTCCTTCCTTACACCAGCTGCTGACTCTGTCCTGGTGTTTTGAGTTCAAGCTCCTGAGAGACAGAACTAAGGGGTTTGGTTAGTCATCATCCAGTATCGGCCACCAGACAGCCCATATGCTGACTGCCCCTGGGACAGGGGTCCACTGGTCAGTCAGGTGAGTCCTGTGGCCAGGGCGCCTCGTGGTACAGAGCATGGAAACAATGGAAACTGAGGAGCAGTCTCCTCCTCAGGAGACTGTGATTCTTCCTGGAATGAAGCAGCGAATCGGGCAAATATTGTTTAGACGATCCAGCGTTCAGACATGAGAAATTATACACTTACTTCCCCCCTGAGTGCTTGCTGCATGAGTGGGCTCCCCTCCATGAAGGCGCAGTGCTTTGGCCCCTCTCCCTTCCACCTCTTCCCTTCTCTCTCTTCAGGGAAGTTCTGTCTCTCTGACCTTTATAGCACCTGATTCCAGCCCTGGTATTATCTCAAAATGGTGGTGGTTCTTTTCCACCTTTACAGAGAATGTGCTGTTACTCATGACTCCCAACAGCATCTCAAAGTGTTTTGAGCAGGGATCTGGTTACAGACCTTATGAACTTTGCGGGGTGTCACGTCCACATTTGTCCTTAGAAAGCCACAATCAACAGATGCCTCCCAGGAAATGAGGGGGTTGGTGGAGTTCAGACTACCCCTTTGGTCCAATTATCTATGGCAAACTCACATTTACACACATACACACAAACGCACTGTAGAAAGGAGATTTCTGACACACAAAGCTTTGTCTTGGCCGATTAAAACCCAGTATCCCCTTGGCTGGTCTGTCCAAGTCTTCCCTAGACAATGAGGAATAATGAGGAGAAGCATTTTCTGCAATACCTCAAACTTCAGTGCCCCGAGACCCTACACACTGAGTAAGAAGCCTAACCCTGGGCTACTCAGTGTGACAAACAGAGGGCAGTGTCGGCATCACCTGGGAACTTGTTAATGCAGATTCCTGGGCCTTTCCCAGGACCTACTAAATCAATCTCTGTGGGTGGGGCCCAGCAACCTGTGCATGCACCTATATGTGTGTGCGTGTGTGCCTATGTGTTTCCAGTCTGTGTTTTAACAATTCCTCTAGGTGATTCTGATGCATGCTACTGTCTGAGAAGCACTGGTCTATCTAGACTTTTCCTAGGATTGGGGTCCCAGTTATTCCTTTTAAGGAATCCAAGAGGAAGGAGGGTGTTTCTTATGCAGGATCAGAACAGCTGCCTGTAATTCCTCTGCTCTGGAGACAACTGCTTTTCCAGTCCTTGCTTGTCCCTAACTCCTGACTTCTGACCCTTGACTGTCCACACCCCTGCTGACCTCCTCTGGATCACTGGTCTCTGGGGCCTTACCCTCTCCTCTACCAGCAGCGAACCTCGTTCCTATCCTCAGAATCCACTTGCTCAGAGGGTTCTCACGACAGAGTGGGTGGGTCCCTCGTGGCCCAGAGGTCAAGGAAACCATGTAGATATTATGAATTGCATTTCAGGGGGCCCCCAACAATCTTGCATGGCAGTACAGTTAGACTTGTATCTACAGACAGCAGAGCAGTGCTAGCATCTCCAGGGTTCCAGCCACTCTCCCTAAGTGCTGGATAAGTTGATGAGTCTCCAGCTCAGACATCTCCCCCATCTCTAGCTGGAAGTTCCTCAAACACACTGTACTCCAAAATGAATTCATCTTCTCCCCAAAAACCAACAACTCGGTTGATATTCTCTACTCTGGTGGTGTCACCATCATCCACCCATCATTTCAGCTAGAAATATTGATTCTATCCTCTTTCCCACCTGCTATATCCAACCAAAATCTACTATTGTATTTTGTACTTACCAAACCTTTCTTGAATCTCCCCATCTTCACCCCTCAATCACTCCCCAGTCAATGTTCTTATCTTTGTTTGCCTGAAGTGTTTCCCTGTCTCTTTAGACCTTGTCCTCCTGCCCCCAGTCTCGCCTCGACATTGTGCCCAGAAGGATCAACCTAAGATGCAAATTTCATCATGTCGGACATTTACTTAAAATTTCTAAGTGCCTTCTCATCCCTTACAGCAGAAAGTCCTAACTCCTTAGGATGTCCCAAAAGATCAGCTTGGGTCCAGCCCTGCCTTCCTCCCCATCAGCAGCCCCTTTGTGCTCCAGCAACACTGCACTGCTGGTCACTCCTCACTCCTGGGGCTCTTTCTCATTTCTGTGTCTTTGGTTATGCAGCCCCCTCTGCCTGGGATAATTACCCACTCCCCTTCATTGGGCAGATTGACATTCCTCCATTCCAGTGGTGTGCTGGTGAATATTTAACGACTGCCATCTCCAAGTCAAAAAAAAGCCCTGATCTGGAGCATTTGATGATTTCTGTGATATAAACACTCCCAGGATGGCCCATTTCAAGCTACCAACAAAGTCACTGAATCGGAGTTGGGAAGAGACGTGCACAATTGCGAGCCAGCGCCAGCACACCACGGACCTTGGGTCACCTCCTCCAGGAGGTCTGGCCCCTGCCTCCTCTGGGCTGCCACATCAGCGTGGGCATTCTCCCTGGCCTGCACTTCCTTCCTTGTTTGGTAGTTTTCTTTTCACATTCCTGTCTCTAGACCATGGTTCTCGGCACATTTCTGCCTTCTATGTAGTACACACTTAATAATCGTTTGCTGGATAAAGGAGGGTACCCATTTTCTGGACCCATCCCTGTTCTGGGTCACATTCTGTCCGTGACTACCGTAAGGTCTAGGAGCACGCATGCAGATGATAGGTCACTGAAAGGACAGTGACTTAGATGGATGCCAAGTGAGGATTCAGGAAGAACATGGCAGGTTACTTCAAGGGCCCTAATCCAACAAGTTGAAAATCCAGAGGAGAATATAAAATATTCACTCAGACCCCTAAAAACCACTGCATAAGCACATACTTGGGGTAATGAGGCTTAACAACAGCACAGGAGAAAAGACTTGGCGTCTGAGTGAGTCATGTTCTGACCAGCAGGCTGCTGGACTCTGTTAATGGGATTATGATGTTCAGAGAGAAGGAAGGGAGGGAGGGAAAGAAGGAGGGAGGGAGAAAGGAAGCAGGCAGTAAACTTCCTCCAGTACCTTCAACATAATTGGATCTTGGAGATGTAATCCCAGAAAGATACAAAGTTTCTAAACTGAGTCAACTCACTTTCCAAACTTTAAATGACTTCAGGGACTAAAATGGTCCCGAAGAACAGACTGGAATTTAAATGATCTTCTAAGGGTGATGGCCAGTCCTTTGGAGATTGCGCCCTGAACACAGGAGACAGGTGGAGGGCAGAGGACTGGCTGGACCCTTCACCTGTCACACATTCCGAACCCTCACCCTGATGTTTCCCAGCTGGTATTGCTCTTTCTGATATGTGACCTCTTCCCAACTCTTAGGAAGCAGATCCTTCTTGCTCACCATGTCTCTGATAAAGGTAAGCACAGGATTTGATCACACCAAAAGTTTCGTTAGTGCGGCTGCATTTCGGCCGTCAGACTTGATTGTAATGGAATGGAGTTGAAAAGGGGAGGTGGGAAGCCCTTTCATTGATATGATGTTATTCTCACAGAGTCAAATAGACCCATCAAACTGCAAATGTCTCTGAGGTCCTCTGCCCTCACCCCACTTTGTGCCGACGGGAAAGGTCTTGCCTGGGACCCCGCAGTCCTAACCTTCTCACACAGTTGTCTCTTCTTGATTGAGACTGGTGTGTGGGGTGGTGCTGTTTCTTCTTTTGTAGTTGAGAATCCAAAGTCCAGCGATAATAATGAGCCACGATTCTGGATCTCGTGATGATGACATGGAGTGAATATCTTCTTCACAGGATCCAGGTTTTGGAGAGAGGTTGGAGAGCTGGCTGACGTAGAGTGAAACCCCAGCCTGGGACTGATCTACTACCCCAGAACACACATCCACCTAGCAGTGTGGCACGTGAGCCATCCTCAAGCTGGGGGCTGTTCTCAGTGCTGACCAACCTTTGTAGTCAGTTCCTGGCTGGTACATTTGCCCGTGTGAGAGATATATCTGTTTTAAGGCCCTGGGAGGAAAAGGGAGATGGACTCTTGTTTATCTTCATGCTGAAGCCAAGCTATTTCTAGACACTTGGAGGACTGTCTGTGGAAGAGGGATTAATGTTGCAAAGGAGCAGATTTTGGCTCAGTATCAAAGGGGAACTACTTCAAAGTGCAGTGAGCCTTGCCAGGAAGTACAGCACCCCACATCATTCAAGGAGCCAAATGCAGGCCAGAGGACTGTGAGGAACGCAGCAAGGGGCTTTCCACATTGGAAAGGGAGCAGATTGCGAAACAGATCCCAAGGCCTGTTGTCAGTAGCATCAGAGCGATCGTTTGGGTTGATAAGGATGAGGATGATATAATCACTTGTGTGTGTGACTATTTGCATGACTATTTCCACTACTAGATTTTGAGCTCTTTGAGGTTATGGGCTGTGACTGTCTTTGCTGTGATCCCAGCACCTAGAATTATGCCTTGCTTAGCACAGATGCTCAATAAATATGTCAACCTGAATTGAATTATTGTGGCACTGACTTGGTCACAACTACAATGCTGAGCACCGCCAGAGGAGTGTCTCAGAGCTCCCCAGGCAGGAAGTGCCCCCATATAATTGAGGCAGGGGCTGGATGACTGAGAGCACTTGAAGAGATGGAGATCTGGGAAGTTCATGAATATTTTCGATACGGAGCAAATAAAACCAAATGCCCAACATCCTCAATGTCACCTACAGTTTTTCACTGGTCCAGAATAAATCCTAGTTTGGGGAGCTCTTAGAAGTCTGAGGAGAGATTCAAGCTTCCCAGAAAGAAGGCCTGACTGAGCAGGACTCAGGGCTCTGTGAACCGTCTTAGGAAGAAGTCAGTGCCTCTGGTGAGGCAGATGGAGAATGAAGAAAAGAGGGACATTCAGTCAAACTCTCCTTCAACTTGGCCACAGTGCACAAGAGGCTCACTTGTACCCCAAATGTACAAAAGGATCAACTGGAGGTTAAGACCTTGGCACTGTGTCTGGGTTAATTCTCTCAACAGGCAACACCAGGGCAGAGGAACTACAGGCTCCCACCTCCCCCTAAGAGAAGAGGCTTGATTTTCTTTTTTTTCCTGTTGGTTTTCATTTATGTTGTCTTGTCTCCTGTGTGCCTTATTCTTTTTCAATGTGTGCTGGATGTTGTATTTGTAAAATTACTTGTAGACATGATTTAGAGACGGGGTGGTACTGCCTTCCTTCAAGGTAGATTTATGTTTGCTTCTGTTAGGTATTTGGGAGCATCAAAAATTTGGGACCACCTCAATCCAATTTCAGGGCTTGATTTGAAGCTGAGCTACAGCACCTGTAAATGCCTGTTTCTTTCTGATTCACTCATTCCTATGGTGCTGCCCTTTGGGTTCCCTACCAAAGGGAGGCGGTTTAGTTAGGAGCCCTTCACAGTGGGCCTTGCACTTCAAAACCTGTTCCCACCTCCAGGAGGCTATGCGTAGTGCCTCTTGGCCTCTCAGTGGCCACCTCCAGAAGCTGCAAATGCCCTAGTTGAAACATAGCCTCAAATGCTAGATTTACTTCTCTGAATTCCTTTTTTCCCCCAGAGTTATGACCCTATGATTCTTTGTTGTCTTACTTACCTCACCAGTGCTTTACACAGATGTTTTAAATCATTTGCCCAGTTTTCTGTGCTCTAGAGCCTGCGAGCCACAACTACTGAGCCCATGTGCCACAACTACTGAAGCCCGCGCACCTAGAGCCCATGCTTTGCAACAAGAGAAGCCACTGCAATGAGAAGCCCACTCACCGCCACAAAGAGTAACCCCCACTCGCTGCAACCAGAGGAAGCCTGTGTGCAGCAACGAAGACCCAAGGCAGCCAAAAATAAATAAAAATAAATTAATTTATTTATTTAAAAAAATCATTTGCCCAGTTTTTAAAATTGTCACCTGCAGATGAGTTAATCCAAATTAACTCTTCATTCTTACTGAAAACAAGTTAAATACTGATCTCTACTATATTTTTTCTAGAACCCCTTAGACATGACAGAATTGTCAGAGCTATTCTCCAGTTGCTCAGCAGGGTGAAGATTTTTGCCCTGCTTCCCAGGTACTTTTGGAGTCAGAGAGTGCTGAGATTGACCTCAGAGACTTCCTTCAGGTGACAGATCAGAGGCACCATGGACAGGTCCAATCAGACCTCCCCCCTGGTGGGGTTCGTTCTCCTGGGCCTCTCAGCCCACCCAAGGCTGGAGAAAACATTCTTTGTGTTCATCCTGTCCATGTACCTGGTGACACTGCTGGGCAACGGGGTCCTCATCCTGGTGACCACCCTTGACTCCCGCCTACACAAGCCCATGTACTTCTTCCTGAGGAACCTCTCCTTCCTGGACATCTGCTACACAGCCTCCTCCGTCCCCCTCATCCTTGACAGCTTCCTGACCCCCAGGAAAACCGTCTCTTACTCAGCATGTTTTGGGCAAATGTTTCTCTCCTTTGCCATGGGAGCCACAGAGTGTGTGCTTCTGGGCATGATGGCGTTTGATCGCCATGTGGCCATCTGCAACCCCCTGAGGTACCCCATGGTCATGAGCAAGGCTGCCTACGTGCCCATGGCTGCTGGCTCCTGGGCAGCTGGTATCACCAACTCTGTAGTTCAGACATCCCAGGCTGTGAGGCTGCCCTTCTGTGGGGACAATGTCATCAACCACTTCACCTGTGAGATCCTGGCTATCCTGAAGTTGACCTGTGCTGACATCTCCATCAATATAATCAGTATGGTGGTGGCCAATGTGATCTTCCTGGGGGTCCCAGTTCTGTTCATCTTTTTCTCCTATGTGTTCATAATTGCTACCATCCTGAGGATCCCCTCAGCAGAGGGGAGGGAAAAGGCCTTCTCCACCTGCTCTGCCCATCTCACAGTTGTGCTTTTCTCCTATGGGACCATCCTCTTCATGTATGGGAAGCCCAAATCCAAGGACTCCCTGGGGGCAGACAAACAGGACCTTGCAGACAAGCTCACCTCCCTCTTCTATGGAGTGGTGACCCCCATGCTCAACCCCATCATCTACAACCTGAGGAACAAGGATGTGAAGGCCTCTGTGAGGGACCTGGTTCATGAGAAACGCCTAACTGAGTGACTGTCACAGATTCTCAGACTGCCAGAGTGCAAGGACTCCAAACTCCTCATTATCCTCGTGGGGGAACGGTAACCCAGGGAGGTCCTTAGGTTGTCGGTGGTAAGAGCCTTTTCATTTCTGGTGCTGCTGATTAGTTTGTTGGCTTCACCCAGAACGATACTGTATCATATCATAGCTTATTTTGCTGCCTAAAGCTGAAATCCTCTGATACCAGAATTTGATGAATACCCATAAAAAAGTTATAAATATAGTCAAAAGAGACAAACAGAAATTTTGGTGGTACTGAGACTTTGGAGTATTTTGTTTTTCTCTGTGTAGAACTGTTACCAAAAGTGGGGTCCAGCTACTTGCTGCTCAAAAGCCAATAAAGAGGCAAAGTTAGTGGAAAGGAAAGATTGCTTTATTTTGGAGGCCGGCAACTGGGGTTGGGGGTGGGTGGCAGACTCCTGTTCGAAGGCCGATTCCCCCTCCACTGACAATCAGTGGGCAAGAGCTTTTATAGGCAGAGGGAAGGGCTACATGCTGAAACAGCACAGTCAGCTCTGACAGTAGTCTTGAAATTGGTCATGCGGTGGTCTGATCAGTGTCATCTTGATTGTTTTAAGTGCAGTTAGTCTTCAGTTCCAGGGTCAGTTTGTTGCCATTTCTTTTGAGGCCAGTTCAGGGAATTGTGGCAGCTTATGTCATGGCTACAGTCTGGTCATCATGTAGTTAACTTCTTCCACCTGGTGGAGGTTTTAGTATCTACAAGACAGCTCCCAGGACATGGCTCAGAATATTATCTATAGCTCTTGAGGAGGAACTAGAGGCCCTTGACTTTAGTGACTAAACTACTATTTTGTCCTTTGCTTCTGCATTTTTTCATTTCTCTGATTAAATTTATTTTTTGACTAAAGATTTTTTTAATAGACAAAAGGCAGGTGGAGGACATGGGGGAAGGACCATAGGGTCCTGCTCCGTTTCAGAACTGTTGCTTCCCCTATTCTGCTTTGGTCTCATCCCAGAGACCTTGGCTTCATCTGATAAATTGGAAAATGACAACTGCCTCAATGTACAATAGTGCTTATTAGCACCATGGCAGGCATTCCTCTCGTATGTTAGCACTAGACATAGTGAGGCTTATCTTGAGCTGCCGCTTTGTTTTGATCTGATGGACACTAAGAATATTGGCATGTACCATGTTCTCCTCTTTGTTGTCACTGCAGGGAAGTCAGAGGCAAGTGTGCCACTCCGCCGCAGCAGAAGTAGAGTGCCGCAGGACAGGTGGCCTACAGCTCCTACACTAGTGTCCACGCAACCCACATGGCTCATGGATGCCAGTTACACCCAGCACACGCTCCATGAGTATGCCCACACTGAGATGAAACCCCAGAAAGACTGTGGGAAAGCAAATGCAGAAATGTTCTCAACCCTACAGCTAATGAGAGCAGCAGTGATGGTCACCCCTTACCTTCTGTGGCACAGGCAAGATGGGCTGTGAGGCCAGTGCTGCTCCCAGAGCTCTATGTCCATGATTTTCTCCCAAGCTCAAGGAACATATTGAAATAGAAGTGAGATTTACTGTATTATA
This sequence comes from Balaenoptera ricei, assembly GCF_028023285.1. Taxonomy (NCBI): domain Eukaryota; kingdom Metazoa; phylum Chordata; class Mammalia; order Artiodactyla; family Balaenopteridae; genus Balaenoptera; species Balaenoptera ricei. The sequence continues at coordinate 86,443,383 of NC_082644.1, forward strand.
GTGACGATTTTTAATCCACTTTACATTTTTAAAAGTCAGCGATTGCCAAATTTTGGTCCTTTGACTTTTGTGAGTATGTAACACGTTGTTTCCTCTCTTTCTTTCCTCCCTCTTCCCTCCTGTCCCTTAAACCAGATCCAGGTCCTTGTCTCAGATATGTTTTTGTAGGTGGAAGTACAGTGGAACCATATGGGGGATGGTCCAGAGAACTAAAACAGAATGCCAGAGCTGGCATTCATCGGTTCCCTTCACTTTCTTAAAAGCCTAAGCCCATTAAAGAAACTCATTTAGATGTCCTGAAGCGGAAGGGAAAGATCATCTGTGAGATGAAGGAGGAGAGATTCCTAGAGGCGGGGAGGTGTGGAGGTGTGGAGGTTGGCAGATCCTACTCTGGGTGGGACTCATCCCTACACTAAGGCAGTGTCCTGGGGTCTCGGAGAGAGTGGCTGCTTAATGCTCGCACGGAGGACAGCCAACGCCAAGCTTTTCGAAGATGTCGGTCTCCCCTCACCAGTGCCTGCCTTACTGCCTTAGTGGGGGGTGGCCTCTGGATTTTTCCAGGGTGGTGGGTTCTTTGATCTCCCCTCAGAAGCCCTTTCTAACATTCACACTCCCTGAACCTTCTCATTTCTTCCTCCACACGCTGCCAAGGCGGTGCCAGCCTCCTCACCTCATTTAATATGGACCACTGTCACATCCCAGCTTCATGAACCCATCGTCCTGCACGTTAGGACAGCTCCGGCATTCTTGCTGAGTCTTCAGTCCTGAGTCAAGGAGAGCATGTCCACATCAAGACACTGTCCCCATGTAGCCAGTGTGCCCACACCCTGCTCTCCACTCCAGCACCCTCCAGGTCCACTCCCACACAGATTCCGCAGGTCCTAGCATCCTTTTGCGGAGTCGCTGTTTCCTCTCAGAGCAGGAACTGTACTGAGGGGAGTCCAGGCTTTATCTTGAGAAGAGTATCTGCCTCAGATGAGATCCCTGCACGATCTCCAGGCAAGCAGAGGCTGCTCTGTGGCAGCACCAGGGAGGGGACTCAGGGGCTGATTCTGTGGGTCTGGAGGGTTCAGAGGAATCTGAGGGCTCTAGATTCTCAGGAGCATCCACCCAGATACCCTGATCCCAGGATGCAGGGTCCCACTCTTTCCCTGTCAAGGCCCCAACTTTAGCATTGGAAACCTGGCAAGGCTGCACAATCTCCTTTGTAGCTCTGCCATTTTTACAGTCAAGTCCTGGCCCTGCCTTGTAGCACAATCTGCCTTGTGGGTGCAGGAGATGAGAATCTCTTTAAAAATTGCCATGGATGCCTTCTGGCTTTCATAGCACGTTCTGTGTTTACACTTAGCTTACCTGAGCCTATTTTTCTTTCTTTAAGTCTTATAAGGTAGTTAACAAAAGAGGGTCAATTTTACCACCGTTAAAAATACCTCATATTATCAAAGTACTAGAGCTACTGAATAACTCATGCGTCCCCTTCAACCTGTAAAACACTTCAGCCCCCTGCAGGTGAATGTCTTAATGAGTATGATGCTACAACAGGCCAGGGGTTATCGCCACTTCACTTACCAACAGAAATGGGGTCCTTGTTGCCGTCTGAGTGGTGAGGGCATGTTTTCTAGGGCTACTCCTGGTAGCAGTTGTGTTCCCCCCAAAGCAGAGCCTGAGGCAAGGACTTGGGAGCAGGCAGTTTATTTTGGAGGTGATCTCAGGAAGCTGGCATGAGGGAACAGGAGGAGTGAGATGTGAAAGGAGGAAAAGCCAATACAGGGGCGCATGATTAAGGTGGCTGCTGTGCGCAATAGGGGATCAGTTCTGCTGGAGGGACCCAAAGAGCATGAACAATGCCTCTCAGAATTGTCTACGTGAAGGATGGGAGGCTGGTGACTTTATCCCCAGCTACCTTCCCCTACTGGTTGATAGTTCCTCCAAGGTTGTGTCAGTTTTCTATTGATGTGTAGCAAATCACCACAATTTAGCAGCTTAAATCAATGCCCATTTATTAGCTCACAGTTCTGTATGTCGGAAATCCAGCATGGCATGACTCGGTTCTTAGGGTATCAAATGGCTGAAATCAAAGTGTCAGCTGGAGTAAGTTCTCATCTGGAGGCTCTGAGGAAAAGTCCACTTTCAAGCTCATTTATGTTGCAAAATTCAGTTTTTTGCAGCTACAGTACTGAGGTCCCCATTTCCTTGCTACGTGGCTCCTTCCATCTTCATGTCAGTAATGGTGCATCAAATCCTTTCAGTGCTTTGAATCTCTGACTTCCATTTCTGTCACTAGCTAGAGAAAAACTCTCTGCTTTTAAAGGATTCATGATTAGGTCAGGACCACCTGGATAATCGCCCTATGTTAAGGCCAACTATGTCATGTAGTATAACCCAATCATGGGAGTAAAAGCCGTCATTTTTACAGTCCTGGGGATTATGCAGGGTGTATACACCAGGGGGAGAGAAAACTTGGGGGCAGCTTAGAATCCTGCCTACCACAGTTGTAACCCCTGTTCTTCTGGACTACACACAGGTGGCTTCCATAGCATTGGAGAAGGCCTGGGGCAGAGAAGCAGAAAGATGGATGGTGTTTGAGGTGGGATCCTGTTAGCTCAAGGTGAGTCTAACATGCACAAACTGTCCACCTGAAATCATAGGTGGACTGAGAGATTGGGAAGTGAGATACCGTAGCATTTGCTAATTATGGATAGATCTGTAGAGCCAAGCTCATGTCACATCTTAGAGATGTCATAGAGCCTGCCCTGTCCACATTTCCTCTAAAGGGATCTGTTCCAGCTTCAGCCCCGTGACACTACCAGTTATCCTGCAGCTGCAGTTCACTGGACCAGAGCAACTGATCCAAGAGGAGGTAACCTATAAATTTGAGGGTAATATATCTGAAGCAAAAGGACAAACTGGGCTAATTAGATTGATCTTTGGGGAACTTGGAATTGGGAAACAGGGAGACTACATCAGTTTAGTGAGACTCAAATCAGAAAGGACCCACCAAAGATTCAATGAGGTAAGGTTGATGTTATAGCAGTGAGGTGGGAAGAAAAAGCTCTGAGTTAGCAGATGAAGCCCATTAGAAAAGAGGAAAAAAAGAAACATATGTAGAAAGTGTCAGGACTTCCCTGGTGGTCCATTGGTTGAGACTCTGCGCTCCCAATGCAGGGGGCCTGGGTTCGATCCCTGGTCAGGGAGTGAGGTCTCACATGCAACTAAAGATCCCACATGCTGCAACTAAGACCCAACGCAGCCAAATTAATTAATTAAAAAAAAAGAAAGCGTCTGTCTCATTAATAGAGGAGATTCAGAAGGTGAACCTGTGAATTCTGTTTCTGGGTTTCCTGGAGCTGCCTGCTATCAAGAATACTCTCCATCTCTACAATCCTTTCACTTTTCCCTGTTAAGAATCTTTTTCTTTGATTTATATGATTCCATAATTGCCCCAAATGCATCTTTATTTAGAACCACTGCAGCAATGAAAATTTCCCTGAGCTAGCCTGAGCGGGTCTTGGTTTCTTATAACCAAAAGAGCAAAACTAAGCTAGATCAGGATGAGAGTTATTGAGAGCCAGTTGCTCACAACCAGTCCTGGCCCTAGTTTAGAAACCAGCAGGCTTCTTGGGGAACCCCAGTGGGGAAACCAGGGCTGACCTGTTTGGTCCCAATTAATGCTGGTTCAGTGTGCCCTTGAGAGTTAATTTAGAGTTAACTTTTTTCCCCTATATTTTGGCCATGCCACGCAGCATGCAGGATCTTAGTTCCCCAACCAGGGATCGAACCCATGCCCCCTGCAGTGGAAGCATGGTGTCTTAATCACTGGACTGCCAGGGAATTCCCTGAGGACCCTGAATATTATAAGGAGGAGATCCTAGGTATTACGAGGAGGAGGAGGAGAGAATGGGGGGGTCCATTAACCATCCCAAGTAAATTACTACAACAGCTTCTTCTGTCACACTCTCAGTATGGCAGGTGGCTGTTCAAAGAAGGTAGATATGAGACAGGTTTGGCCTCTGTGTGACCACAGACCACAGAGGCCACCATAGACTAGGTTGATTCATTTGCCCTTCTTTGTTCCAGTAGAGGAAGTCCCATCCCAGACTACACAGCCAAGAGTACCACTGCCTTTTAGTTCTGCCTCTAGCACTGTATACTAGTGCAATGACCTTGGCAAGCTCCTTTTCCTATCTGGGCTTCACTTGTTTTATCTATAAACTGGGAGATATTGCCGTGACTCTGATACTAGAAAACATAAACTCTAGTTTCAAGCATGTTCAGAAAGAAACAATGTCCAATGCTGTTTGTGCAAAAACAAACGGGCACCTTTTATACAACCAGTCTAGATCAGAAAGGCCTGGGCATGTTTGAAGGCAGAAGGGAATAAAGGCAGCTGATGATATAAATGGAGGGAGCAACCTTGGGAGCGGTTGACATGGGTCAGGATAGGAACAGGGGATGTGTAAATAGAAAAATGGAGGTTCTATGGCTCTCCTCACCCCGAAGATGTTTACTTCTGGAGATCTAATGGTTTGGATGGCCCAGTCACAAATAAACTCTAAACAAGTCTATCCCACTTCTGTAGAGCTCCTGTTAGTGCAGGGTGCTGAAAGAAAGCTGGGAAGAATCCATCTCAGTTCCTGCCCTCAAAGGGCTGGAAAGAGGGACAGACACACAAGCACATCCCCAAATAACCAGCACACGGCAGGCAGCCTGTCAGATGTCCTTGTAAGTGGCAGAGTGAAAAAAGAATGCAGCAAAAAAGAAGTTAACTCCTCTTAGACATACATGAGTACAACCAGAGAAAAATGCAACTAGAAACTGATCCTCAGGAAGGCTTCAAGGAAGAAAGAGTGTTTGAGCTGGCATGAGATTAGTGTCCTTAGAAGAGGCAACAGAGAGCTCTCTTTCTTTCTGCCATGTGAGGACATGGCAAGAAGATGTCTGCAAGCCAAGAAGAGAGCTCTTACCAAAACCTGAACATGTTGGCACCCTGATCTCAAAATTCCAGCCTCCAAAACAGAAAGAAAATAAATTTATGTTGTTCAAGTTTAAAAAAGAAAAAAAGAGTATTTGAACTGGACTTTGAAGGATGCGAAGAACCACAGCAAGTGCTTCATAAACATCCACCTCACTCTGGGTGATCAGCATCTGATGTTTCATCGGCTCTGGGACAATGAGAAGGCCTCAGATCAATCACTGCCAAAAGCAGTCTATGGGTCATTAAGCACCTTGTTCTGTGTCCACTTGTGTAAGCCTGGGATGGTGAGAACCCCCAGCGTGACCCATCAGGTCAAAGGATGAGGCGCCCCCATACACAATCTGTTTGCATGATGCCTGCCTTATTTTATTACCCTCTGTCTCACTTATAATACATGGTACACTCAAAACAATATTTTAACTGATTATAAAACAGTAAATCACATGGATTATATTACTTAATGTTAGTAAAGAGCAAGAAAATAGAAAAACTCAGTTTTTGGTTCTCTGAATATATACAAGTATTTTTTTAAGTACACCAAATAAAATTGAGCCTAACCAAAATGTCACATTTTACTATTATTAATGCTATGACAGCTATTTCAATACAGATAAGAAATATACTACAATCTTAGATAAATAGAAATAGTTAGCATTGTTTTTATGTCCTAAGAGAAATGAGTATATGATTATCAGATGAAACAGGAAGAAAAGCCATAGAAGTTGACCAAAAAATGTTTGCAGGTACCTTTTAAATCTTTTAGAGCAGAAGCAAGAAGAACTACAGCCCTGCAGCCTGTGGAACAAAAACCACATTCACAGAAAGATAGACAAGATGAAAAGGCAGAGGGCTATACACCAGATGAAGGAACAAGATAAAACCCCAGAAAAACAACTAAATGAAGTGGAGATAGGCAACCTTCCAGAAAAAGAATTCAGAATAATGATAGTGAAGATGACCCAGGATCTCGGAAAAAGAATGGAGGCAAAGATCGAGAAGATGCAAGAAATGTTTAACAAAGACCTAGAAGAATTGAAGAACAAACAAACAGAGATGAACAATACAATAACTGAAATGAAAAATACACTAGAAATAATCAATAGCAGAATAACTGAAGCAGAAGAATGGATAAGTGACCTGGAAGACAGAATGGTGGAATTCACTGCTGCGGAACAGAAAAAAGAATGAAAAGAAATGAAGACAGCCTAAGAGACATCTGGGACAACATTAAATGCAACAACATTCGCATTATAGGGGTCCCAGGAGGAGAAGAGAGAGAGAAAGGACCCAAGAAAATATTTGAAGGGATTATAGTCAAAAACTTCCCTAACATGGGAAAGGAAATAGCCACCCAAGTCCAGGAAACACAGAGAGTTCCAGGCAGGATAAACCCAAGGAGAAACATGCCAAGACACATAGTAATCAAATTGACAAAAATTAAAGACAAAAATTATTGAAAGCAACAAGGGAAAAACAACAAATAACATACAAGGGAACTCCCATAAGGTTAACAGCTGATTTCTCAGCAGAAACTCTACAAGCCAGAAGGGAGTGGCATGATATATTTAAAGAGATGAAAGGGAAGAACATACAACCAAGATTACTCTACCTGGCAAGGATCTCATTCAGATTCGATGGAGAAATCAAAAGCTAAGAGAATTCGGCACCGCCAAACCAGCTCTACAACAAATGCTAAAGGAGCTTCTGTGAGTGGGAAACACAAGAGAAGAAAAGGACCTACAAAAACAAACCCATAACAATTAAGAAAATGGTCATACGAACATACATATCGATAATTACCTTAAACGTGAATGGATAAAATGCTCCAACCAAAAGACACAGGCTTGCTGAATGGATACAAAAACAAGACCCATCTATATGCTGTCTACAAGAGACCCACTTCAGACCTAGGGACACATATAGACTGAAAGTGAGGGGATGGAAAAAGATACTCCATGCAAATGGAAATCAAAAGTAAGCTGGAGTAGCAATACTCATATCAGATAAAATAGACTTTAAAATAAAGAATGTTACAAGAGACAAGGAAGGACACTACATAATGATCAAGGGATCAATCCAAGAAGAAGATATAACAATTATAAATATATATAATATTATAAATATATATGGTGCACCATAGGAGCACCTCAATACATAAGGCAACTGCTAACAGCTATAAAAGAGGAAATTGACAGTAACACAATAATAGTGGGGGACTTTAACACCTCACTTACACCAATGGACAGACCATCCAAACAGAAAATTAATAAGGAAACACAAGCTTTAAATGACACAATAGACCAGATAGATTTAATTGATATTTATAGGACATTCCATCCAAAAACAGTAGATTACACTTTCTTCTCAAGTGTGCACGGAACATTCTCCAGGATAGATCACATCTTGGGTCACAAATCAAGCCTCAGTAAATTTAAGAAAATTGAAATCATATCAAGCATCTTTTCTGAGCACAATGCTATGAGATTAGAAATCAATTACAGGGAAAAAAACGTAAAAAACACAAACACATGGAGGCTAAACAATTCATTACTAAATAACCAAGAGCTCACTGAAGAAATCAAAGAGGAAATAAAAAAATTCATAGAGACAAATGACAGTGAAAACACGACGATCCAAAACCTATGGGATGCAGCAAAAGCAGTTCTAAGTGGGAAGTTTATAGCAATACAAGACTACCTCAAGAAACAAGAAAAATCTCAAATAAACAATCTAACCTTACACCTAAAGGAACTAGAGAAAGAAGAACAAACAAAACCCAAAGTTAGTAGAAGGAAAGAAATCATAAAGATCAGAGCAGAAATAAATGAAATAGAAACAAAACAGTAGCAAAGATCAATGAAATTAAAAGCTGGTTCTTTGAGAAGATAAACAAAATTGATAAACCATTAGCCAGACTCATCAAGAAAAAGAGGGAGAGGACTCAAATCAATAAAATTAGAAATGAAAAAGAAGTTACAACAGACACTGCAGAAATACAAAGTATTCTAAGAGATTACTACAAGCAACTTTATGCCAATAAAATGGACAACTGGGAAGAAATGGACAAATTCTTAGAAAGGTGTAACGTTCCAAGACTGAACCAGGAAGAACTAGAAAATGTGAACAGACAAATCACAAGTAATGAAATTGAAACTGTGCTTAAAAATCTTCCAACAAACAAAAGTCCAGGACCAGATGGCTTCACAGGTGAATTCTATCAAACATTTAGAGAAGAGCTAACACCCATCCTTCTCAAACTCTTCCAAAAAATTGCAGAGGAAGGAACACTCCCAAACTCATTCTATGAGGCCACCATCACCCTGATACCAAAACCAGACAAAGATACTACAAAAAAAGAAAATTACAGACCAATATCACTGATGAATATAGATGCAAAAATCCTCAACAAAATACTAGCAAACAAAATCCAACAACACATTAAAAGGATCATATACCATGATCAAGTGGGATTTATCCCAGGGACGCAAGGATTCTTCAATATACGCAAATCAATCAATGTGATACACCATATTAACAAATTGAAGAATAAAAACCGTATGATCATCTCAATAGATTCAGAAAAAAGCTTTTGACAAAATTCCACACCCATTTATGATAAAAACTCTCCAGAAAGTGGGCATAGAGGGAACCTACCTCAGCATAATAAAGGCCATATATGACAAACCCACAGCAAACATCATTCTCAATGGTGAAAAACTGAAAACATTTCCTCTAAGATCAGGAACAAGACAAGGATGTCCACCCTTGCCACTATTACTAAACATAGTTTTGGAAGTCCTAGCTTTGGCAATCAGAGAAGAAAAAGAAATAAAAGGAATACAAATTGGAAAAGAAGAAGTAAAACTGTCACTGTTTGCAGATGACATGGTACTATACATAGACAATCCTAAAGATGCCACCAGAAAACTACTAGAGCTAATCAATGAATTTGGTAAAGTTTCAGGATACAAAATTAATGCACATAACTAATAAGAACCTGATATATAAAAAAATAAAATTCAAAAATTCAAAAAAACCCCAAAATTAATGCACAGAAATCTCTTGCATTCCTATACACTAATGATGAAAAATCTGAAAGAGAAATTAAGGAAACACTCGCATTTACCATTGCAACAAAAAGAATAAAATACCTAGGAATAAACCTACCTAGGGAGACAAAAGACCTGTATGCAGAAAACTATAAGACACTGATGAAAAAAATTAAAGATGATACCAACAGATGGAGAGATATACCATGTTCTTGGATTGGAAGAATCAATATTGTGAAAATGACTATACTACCCAAAGCAATCTACAGATCCAATGCAATCCCTATCAAATTACCAATGGCATTTTTTACAGAGCTAGAATAAAAAATCTTAAAATTCGTATGGAGACACAAAAGACCCCGAGTAGCTAAAGCAGTCTTGAGGGAAAAAAACGGATCTGGAGGAATCAGACCCCCTGACTTCAGACTATACTACAAAGCTACAGTAATCAAGCCAATATGGTACTGGCACAAAAACAGAAATATAGATCAATGGAACAGTATAGAAAGCCCAGAGATAAACCCACGCACCTATGGGCAACTAATCTATGACAAAGGATGCAAGGATATACAATGGAGAGAAGACAGTCTCTTCAATAAGTGGTGCTGAGAAAACTGGACAGCTACATGTAAAAGAATGAAATTAGAATACTCCCTAACACCATACACAAAAATAAACTCAAAATGGATTACAGACCTAAATGTAAGACTGGACACTATAAAACTCTTAGAGGAAAACATAGGAAGAACACTCTTTCACATAAATCACCAGAAGATCTTTTTTGATCCACTTCCTAGAGTAATGGAAATAAAAACAAAAATAAATGGGACCTAATGAAACTTAAAAGCTTTTGCACAGCAAAGGAAACCATAAACAAGACAAAAAGACAACCCTCAGAATGGGAGAAAATATTCGCAAATGAATCAACAGACAATGGATTAATCTCCAAAATATATAAACAACTCATGCAGCTCAATATTAAAAAAACAAACAACCCAATCAAAAAATGGGCAGAAGACCTAAATAAACATTTCTCCAAAGAAGAAATACAGATGGCCAAGAAGCACATGAAAAGCTGCTCAGCATCACTAATCATTAGAGAAATGCAAATTAAAAGTACAATGAGGTATCACCTCACACCAGTTAGAATGGGCATCATGAGAAAATCTACAAACAGTAAATGCTGGAGAGGGTGTGGAGAAAAGGGAACCCTCTTGCACTGTTGGTGGGAATGTAAATTGATACAGCCACTATGGAGAACAGTATGGAGGTTCCTTAAAAAACTAAAAATAGAATTACCGTATGACCCAGCAATCCCACTACTGGTCATATACCCAGAGAAAACCATAGTTCAAAAAGACACATGCACCCCAATGTTCATTGCAGCACTATTTACAATAGCCAGGTCATGGAAGCAACCTAAGTGTCCATCGACAGATGAATGGATAAAGAAGATGTGGCACATATATACAATGGAATATTACTCAGCCATAAAAAGAAACGAAATTGAGTTATTTGTAGTGAGGTGGATGGCCCTAGAGACTGTCATACAGAGTGAAGTAAGTCAGAAAGAGAAAAACAAATACCGTATACTAACGCATATATGTGGAATCTAGAAAAATGGTACAGATGAACCGGTTTGCAGGGCAGAAATAGAGATACAGATGTAGAGAACAAACGTATGGACACCAAGGGGGGAAAGTGGCGGGGGTGGTGGTGGTGTGTTGAATTGGGAGGTTGAAATTGACATATATACACTAATATGTATAAAATGGATAGCTAATAAGAACCTGCTGTATAAAAAAAATAAACAAAATAAATCTTTTATTTTCAGCACTTTGGAATCCAGCTGTTATTAAATTCTGTGAAAAATCAACTTTGCTTTCCCATACACACTAATTTTCAAAAGAGGGATAGTAGAAATGAAAACTATATAAAGTCTACATATTTGGAACTTATTTGAGTTGAAAAAAATATAGAAGTTTGGAATCCATGTTACCTACTAATGTAATTGTACTATCTACAATATCTGAAAAAATTATCTTATTGAAAATGGTATCTCTTTTAAGAATGATGTATGTATGTGTGTGCATGTATATGTCTCTGTGTGAAGTTTTATTACATAACTGGAATGGAAAAAGATTAATAACAATGCCTTGATTTATGGCTGCCTCATTTAAGCTTTCTCCCATAGTTTACTAACATAACTCAGTTATTTCCTTCACACAGACCTTTATTCCAATCAGTCATTTCCCACGTTTTTTGACTTCCTACTGTAAAAAGAATACATGAACAAAACAAAATCTTTAACAACCACATCTGATGAAACAGTGTGAAAAAATGCTTTCAAATATTTTCTTTCTACAAAAACAGCCCATGGCATCACAATGCATATTAATCACTATTATAACTGAGGAAAAGATTTTAAATTGCCCTTTTTAAAAAAGATTTTTTAATGAATTTTTAAATTGAGGTACAGTTGATTTATAATATTATATAATTTTCAGGTGTAAAACATAGTAATTCACAATTTTTAAAGGTTATACTCCATTTATAGTTATTATAAAATATTGGCCATGTTCCCTGTACTGTACAATATATCTTCATAGCTTATTTTATACATAGTAGTTGTACCTCTTAGTCCCCTACCTCTATCTTGCTCCTCCCCTTCACTCTCCCCACTGGTAACCACTAGTTTGTTCTCTGTATCTGTGAGTCTGTTTCTTTTTTGCTCTATTTACTAGTTTGTTTTATTTTTTAAATTCTGCATATAACATACAGTATTTATCTTCCTCTGTCTGACTTATTTCACTGAGCATAATACCCTCCAAGTCCATCCATGTTGTTGCAGATGGCAAAATTTCATTCTTTTTTATGGCTGAGTAGTATTCTATTGTATATATATACCACATCTTCTTTATCCATTCATTTGTTTGTTTGTTTGTTTTTTGAAGTATAGTTGATTTACAGTGTTGTGCCAGTCTCTGCTGTACAGCAACATTCATCTGTTGATGGACACTTACGTTGCTTCCATATCTTGGCTATTGTAAATAATGCTGCTATGAACATTGGTGTGTATATATCTTTTCGAATTAGTGTTTTCATTTTCTTCAGATGTATACCCAGGAGTGGAATTGCTGGATTATATGATAGTTCTGTTTTTAATTTTTTAGGGAACCTCCGTACTATTTTCCACAGTGGCTGCACCAATTTATGTCCCTACCAGCAGTGTACAAGGGTCCCTTTTCTTCACATTCTCACCGACATTTGTGATTTGTGATCTTTTTGATGATAGCCATTCTGACAAGTGTGAAGTGATATCTCATTGTGGTTTTGATTTGCAATTCTCCAGTGATTAGTGATGTTGAGCATCTTTTCATGTGCCTGTTGGCCATTTTAAAGTCTTCTTTGGAAAAACGACTATTCAGGTCTTCTGCTCATTTTTTAATCTTGGTTTGTTTGGGGTTTTTTTTTTTGATGTTGGGTTGTATGAACTGCTTATATTTTTTGGATATTAATCCCTTATCAATCATATTATTTGCAAATATTTTCTCCCATTCAGTAGGTTGTCTTTTCATTCTGTCAGTGGTTTCCTTTGCTGTGCAAAAGCTTTTAAGTTTAACTAGGTCCCATTTGTTTAGTTTTGCTTTTGTTTCCTTTGCCTTAGGAGACAGATCCAAATATATATTGCTACAATTTATGTCAAAGGGTGTTCTGCTTGTGTTTTGTTCTAGGAGTTTTATGGTTTCCAGTCTTACATTTAGGTTTTTAATCCATTTTGAGTTTATTTTTGTATATAGTGTGAGAAAATGTTCTAATTTCATTATTTTAATGTAGCTGTGCAGTTTTCCCAGCACCACTATTGAAGACACTATCTTCTCTCCATTGTATATTCTTGCCTCCTTTGTCATAGATTAATTGACCATAAATGCATGAGTTTATTTCTAGGCTCTGAATTCTGTTCCATTAATCTCTGCGTCTGTTTTTGTTCCAGTACTGTACTGTTTTAATTACTGTAGCTTTGTTGTATAGTCTGAAGTCAGGGAGTGTGATACTTCCAGCTCTGTTCTTTCTCAAGATTGTTTTGTCTATTCAGGGTCTTTTGTGTTTCCATGCAAATTTTAAAATTATTTGTTCTAGTTCTGTGAAGAATGCCATTGGTATTTTGATAGGGATTGCACTGAATTTGTAGATTCAATTCAAAATATTTCCTGTAATATCAGGAACAAGACAAGGATGCTCACTCTTGCCACTTTTATTCAACATAGTGTTGGAAGTCCTAGCCACAGCAACCAGATAAAAAAAAGAAATAAAAGGAGTCCAAATTGGAAGGGAAGAATAAAACTGGGAAGAATGATACTATACATAAAAAATTCTAAAGACACTACCAAAAAACTACTAGAGCTCATCAGTGAATTCAGTAAAGTTGCATGATATAAAATTAATGTACAGAAATCTGTTGCATTTCTATACACTAACAATGAACTATCAGAAAGAGAAATTAAGGAAACAGTTCCACTTATGATCACATCAAAAAGAATAAAATACCTAGGAATAAACTTACCTAAGGAAGTAAAAGACCTGTATTCAGAAAACTATAAGACACTGATGAAAGAAATTGAAGATGACACAAACAGATGGAAAGATATACTGTGTTCATGGATTAGAAGAATTAATATTGTTAAAATAACCATACTACTGACATTATCCCGCTGAAAGAAAATCTGTGTTGATCGTTTTTGATTTTGCCTTTATGGGGGTAAACTCATGACAGATTGACATTAAAAAATCTGAGAAAAAACACCCATACTACCTGAGACAGTCTACAATTCAGTATATTGCCCTTTAAAAAAGAAACAGTACATTTGTACAACCCTTGGCTAAGTAATCTGAGGATATTTTAATCCAGCTCTGATTAGTTGAAGAATACAAGACCACTATCATGAGCACATCAGTTTTAGCTGTCAGAATAAGATGTCTCTGATGAGAAGCCATTGTTGTCACCTGTTTTTCTTCGCCCAGCCAACTCCAGCCCCCTTCTTCCAGTTACATAAACATTGTTATATAAAGGCCAACCGTCATATTCCATCCATCATTCTAGATTCATCATCCGTCTTGTTTGCACTCACAGTCCCAGCTCTACCTTTTCTTCAGCTCTACTTCACAGTCGATGGGTGTGATCCCTGTTCCTGGGTTCCACATTCAATGCAGAATCCACATAGTTCACATCACAGTCATAGGTTCATTCATCTTTTCCTTTGGTCTTTCCCATTCAGTAAGCTCTCGTACTAATACTTTGTCTGAATTTATCACTTACACCATGAAGTTTTAGAAGTACGTGCTGGGAAGAGCATCCAAGTTCCTTATGCTATTCTTTTTTTTTTTAATTTTTATTTATTTATTTATTTAGTTTTGGCTGTGTTGGGTCTTCATTTCTGTGCAAGGGCTTTCTCTAGTTGTGGCAAGCAGGGGCCACTCTTCATCGCGGTGCATGGGCCTCTCACTATCGCGGCCTCTCTTGTTGCGGAGCACAGGCTCCAGTCGCGCAGGCTCAGTAGCTGTGGCTCACGGGCCCAGTTGCTCCGTTGCATGTGGGATCCTCCCAGACCAGGGCTCGAACCCGTGTCCCCTGCATTGGCAGGCAGATTCTCAACCACTGCGCCACCAGGGAAGCCCCTTTATACTATTCTTGAGTTAACCAAAATACTTGGTTTCTAGTGTTGTTGGAGATCAGTTATTGCCCAATACAACCAATATCCTCCCACACATCTTTTAGTACTGCTTTTGCTACATTCCATAAGTTTTGGTATATTGTGTTTTGTTTTTGTTTGTCTTGAGGTATTTTCTAAGTTCCTTTTTTATTTCTTTTTTGACCCAATGGTTGTTCACGAGTGTGTTGTTTTATTTCCACATATTTGAATTTTCCAGTTTTATTTCTGCTATTGATTTCTAGTTTCATTTGATTGTAGTCAGAAAGGATGCTTGGCATAATTTCATTCTTCTTAAATTTGTTAAGACTTGTTTTGTGACCTAAGATGTGATCTGTTCTGGAGAAAGTTCCAGGTATACCTGAAAAGAATGTATATTTTGCTACTTTTGGGTGGAAGTACTGTATTGATAAAAGTTACGGAGGCCGAGAAGTCCCACAGTCTGCTATCTGCATGCTAGAGAACCAGGAAAGCCAAGGTATAATTCAGTCAGAGTCTGAAGGCCCGAGGACAAGGAGCTGTGGTGTCTGAGTAAAGAGGTTGATGTTCCAACTTAAGAAGAGCGATACTTGACTTTTAACTCACCTTTCTCAATACAGAGGGTGAGTGCCCTAAAGACTGAGCCAGTGTGCTACTCCTCTACGTGTGGATGCCTCCCACTCCATCCTGAAAAAGTAATGTCCACAGAGACAGTCTCTCATGGAGTGCCTCAGGGCTCTGTATCCATTCCTGTCCTGTGTTGTGCTCCTGTCAGTGACTCAGATGAGGAATTGAGCATGCACAGAGGACAGGAAGCTGAAAGGACAGTAACTTACTAGAGGCGGAGTGAGGATCCAGAAGGAACACAGCATGTTGCTTCAAGGAGCCTAACCACTCTGCAGATGAGTAGCCATCCTGAAATCAAACTCTAACTCTCCTCCCAAAACCACTGCAAAGTCCAGCCTGGGGATGATGGAGCTGCTGCTGCAGCTGAGGGAAAAGGACCTGGGGGCTGAGTGAGCTACAGGATGACTGACCAGCAGGCTCTGGGCTCTGGGTGATGTCTTCATAGGAATACGTTGACTGAAGAAAGGAGAGGAGGACATGGAAAGGAGGGAGGGAGGCAGCAAGAAGAAAACCTCCTCCGGGGCCTTCAGTATCAATGGATTTGGGGATATTATCCCAGAACAATACACAGTTGTTTTTTTTTTAATAAATTTATTTATTTGATTTATTTATTTTTGGCTGTGTTGGGTCTTTGTTGCTGCGCACAGACTTTCTCTAGTTGTGGTGAGCTGGGGCTACTCTTTGTTGCGGTGTGCAGGCTTCTCATTGCGGTAGCTTCTCTTCTTGCGGAGCACAGGCTCTAGGTGCGCGGGCTTTAGTAGTTGTGGCACGCGGCTCAGTAGTTGTGGCTCGTGGGCTCTAGAGCACAGGCTCAGTAGTTGTGGTGCATGGGCTTGGTTGCTCCGTGACATGTGGGATCTTCTCGGACCAGGGCTCAAACCTGTGTCCCTTGCATTGGCAGGCAGATTCTTAACCACTGCACCACCAGGGAAGTCCCAATACACAGTTTCTAAACTGAGTACAACTCACTTTCCAAACTTTAATGACTTTAGGGACAAAACTGGTCCCCAAAAGGAAACTGAGACTCAAATTACCTTCTATAGGCAATGGCAAGTTCTTTGGAGATCATTCCTGGAGCACCAAGGCAAGTGGAGTGGGGAGACCTGGACCTTCATCCATCACAGGGACTGAGCATCTCCCCCCTCTTCCTGCTTTAGACCCAGTGTGGCTATTTCTGATACGTGACCTGTTCCCAACCCTTAGAAGAGTGATCACTCTTTCACATCATGTTTCTGATAAAGGCAAGTGAAGGTTTTGGTAAAAGGACTCTGAGATTTTCATTAGCACAAGCTCATTTCTAAGAATAGATCTGATTGTTCAGTGGAATAGGGCTCAAAATGGGGGAAAAGAGGTGATTTCAGTGGTATGGCAAGTGCTGAATGCAGCACAGCCCCTCATGGTGGGACATAATATCCTGAAAGACATCTAAAAATTATTCAGGAATTATGCACAGTTCCTCTCAACTACATGACATTTTTTTTGGATGCTATAAGAATAGCAACGTTGATTCTCTATCATCTTATTGCCAAAACCAACTGATTTCTGAATATCTGGAGGGCATGGGGGAAGAACTAACTTTGCTTGAGGACTGCAGAAGGCAGAGCCAGGTGGAAATTGCAGGGAGGCAGATTTCCTATCTATAGGATTGATACTTTAAAATGTAATAAACCTCCTCAGCAACCAGAGAGCCTGTTTTACTCAGGTATTCCAGCTGAGGCCAGAGGACCATGGTCAAGGAAGTAGTGGGCCTGCATGCTTTGGGGGTGGGGGTGCAGTGGTTGGCCTGGGTCGACCCTCAGGCCTCTCCCACGCCTGGATCTACAGTTGTCTGTCAGCATAATGAAAGCCAGAACTGAAGGATGGCCAAGAAGGTGTGTTTTAGGAAGCCCTGCATAAGCAGGTGGCATCCACCCCATGACTGTTTCTATGACTATTTTTGCATGTCTGCTGAAAGAAAATATTTTGGAAAATCTTTCCAAACATGAATTACTTCCAAATCAATTAATTGGGCTTAAGTGATGCCAAAGGGAAGCATTCTTTATTCTTAGGGAGGGGGAGGTTGGAACCATGATTCCAGTCATGAATAAACCAAATGGTTTCCTTCCTCCAGTGGAAGAGGAGCTGCTCAAGGGGATTCATGACATCCAACCCCTGGATCGGAGAGGGACTCTGACCTCGGAGGTATGGGGCCCCATACAGAGTTCCTGCAGACACCACCTGTGTGGGGAAGAGGTCAGGAGTGATGGGCATTCAGTCATCTAGCCTGACCTTTGCATTTAGGGGCAGAGGGGGTAACACGGCTGGTAATAGGGCCTCAGAAAAACCCAAGGAGGGTGAGGATGGCTTGTCCTCAAAACCTGTCAGTGGACATTGCTTATTCTGGGGAAGTCTTTTGATCAGGCAAATGTCCAGGAAGAAATCGCGCAAGTCTCTAAAGAATGCTTTTCATTTGTTTGTCTGTTCATTGTCTGTTTTCAAAAGGTCGTGACAGCAGAATGGAATACCTGGGAATACAAAGTTAGGATAGTGTTGTCAGCCTTGGCTGGACATTGAAACCATCTGGGGAGCTTTAAAAAGTCCTGATGCCTGGATTCCATCACAGACATTTGGATTTACTTGGCCCAGCGTGTAACCTAGGAAAAGAGGAGAATTAAGGGAACCATTATCTTTAGATCTCTGATGAGCTGTTATGGGGCAGAAAGGGGTGACATGCTCTGTGTGTCCCCAGAGAGCAGGACTAGGACTAAAACTAGGAAAATATAAAGAGACTTGACCCAAGAGACAAATTTTTCAGATGATAAAAGATGTATAAAACTAGAATTGGCTTCCTAAAAAGGTGATGAGATCTTCATTGGTGGATGGGATCAAGCAAACACTGGATAGTAGCAGCTTGGATGTAAAAAGGAAAATTCAGGGAGACTAGATGTTTGGAGGTCCCTTTTCCAAGGCTGAAGTCTTTAAAGTCAGGGATGCGGCATTAGCCTGACTTCAGTGGCAGTGGTATGAGAAGCTACCCAGGGAACTGGAGCTCTCTAGAGGCTGAGATGGTGGCTGTTAATGCAGCCTGGCTTCCCAGGGCATCGGTGCAGACTGGCCAGGACAGCACTACAGCCAGGGGGATGATAAGCGCCTTAGAATGCAACCATACTCCACAACACAGCTGCCCAAGCCCAGCCCTCAGCCTCCTTCAAGGACCCGATTGGATGTCACCTTCCCCAGGTGGCCTTCCTGTCCATCCTGCCCTTCTAAAGTGACCTATCAGTGCCCCCTCCATGGAACTGTAGTCTATTCTGGAGCCAATGCATCCTTCCCTGAAAGGCTGTGGATTTTCTGTCATGTGTGAGTGAGTCACGTTGGCTGATGAATGGAGAGAGGAAGACAGGATGGCGTAAACGGACAGATGAGAAGATGGCCTGGGGCCTGGGCTGTCTATTACAGGAGGATAAGGGGAAGGTCAGAAGATGTTTCTGTGAGGGTAACATGAAGAGAAGAAAGCCTGCCAAGAGCTGTAGATTCAGGGCTGATCATTTCACCAGCCCTGGGCACCAAGGGAGAAAAACATGAAGTGAATCTCATCTCACTTTTCTGACCAAGATTTAACAAGATAACAAGATTTAACAAGATAAGTCCATCATCCAGCATATACCAGTAGAAATGAATATGTTTGATCAGGTAAATTAAATCACCACAGGGGCATCTCAAATGTCTCTCGCACAGAGAGTGGCTTAAGATGTCAAAGTAGGTTCTTTTCTAGTCCCCTGAATTTTACTGAGAATCACGGAGAGACCATCCATTGTTAAAGCTGTTTTCCTTTTGCTCAGCAGAGAGGGCGTTCCTCACTAGCAAGCCAGCAACTGCAGAGTCAGAGGATGCTGAGGTTGACCTGAGTTCCTGCAGGTGACAGAGCAGATGCACCATGGCCAGGTCCAATTGGACCTTCCTCCTGGTGAGGTTCATTCTCCTGGGCCTCTCAGCCCACCCAAGGCTGGAGAAAATGTTCTTTGTGCTCATCCTGCCCATGTACCTGGTGATCCTGCTGGGCAGCGGGGTCCTCATCCTGGTGACCATCCTTGACTCCCGCCTACACAAGCCCATGTACTTCTTCCTGAGGAACCTCTCCTTCCTGGACATCTGCTACACAGCCTCCTCAGTCCCCCTCATCCTGGATAGCTTCCTGACCCCCAGGAAAACCATCTCCTTCTCAGCTTGTTTTGGGCAGATGTTCCTCTCCTTTGCCATGGGAACCACGGAGTATGTGCTCCTGAGCATGATGGCGTTTGATCGCTCCGTGGCCATCTGCAACCCCCTGAGGTACTCTGTGGTCATGAGCAAGGCTGCCTATTTGCCCATGGCCAGCTCCTGGGCAGCTGGTATCATCAACACTGTGGTCCAAACATCCCTTGCAATACGACTGCCCCTCTGTGGGGACAACATCATCAACCACTTCACCTGTGAGATCCTGGCTGTCCTGAAGTTGGCCTGTGCTGACATCTCCATCAGTGTGACCAGTCTGAGGACAACAATTATTATCTTCCTGGGCATCCCAGTTCTGTTCATCTTTTTCTCCTATGTGTTCGTCATTGCTACCATCCTGAGGATCCCCTCAGCTGAGGGGAGGGAAAAGGCCTTCTCCACCTGCTCTGCCCACCTCACAGTTGTGGTCATATTCTATGGGACCATTGTCTTTATGTATGCCAAGCCCAAGTCTAAGGACCCACTGGGGACAGATAAACAGGACCTTTCAGGCAAGCTCATCTCCCTCTTCTATGGGGTGGTGACTCCCATGCTCAACCCCATCATCTACAGCCTAAGGAACAAAGATGTAAAGGCTGCTGTGAAGGACTTTGTGTGTCAGAAACACCTGAGTAATGTTGCATTGTGTATCTAGAAAAATAGTATAGATGATCTTATTTGCAAAGCAGAAATAGAGACACAGATGTACAGAACAAACGTATGGATACCAAGGGGGAAAGGGGGGAAGGTGGGATGAATTGGGCGATTGGGATTGACATATATACACTATTGATACCATGTATAAAATAGATAACTAATGAGAACCTACTGTATAGCTCAGGGAACTCTATTCAGTGCTCTGTGGTGACCTAAATGGGAAAGAAACCCAAAAAAGAGTGGCTATATGTATATGTATATAGCTGATTCACTTTGCCGTACAGTAGAAACTAACATAACAGTGTAAAGCAACTATACTCCAATAAAAGTTAATTTTTTAAAAAAGAAATTTAAATTAAAAAAAAAAAAAAGGAACACCTATCTGAGTGACTGTCATGGAATTCCACACTGCCAGAACACATGATCTCCAAACTCCTCAGTGTCCTCCTGGGGAAGTGGGAGCCCAGTGTAGAGAAGGGAGTCTCCCAAGATTCATGTTGTGGACCATGTGAGTAAGACTAAAAAGTAAACTGGCCCTCCTCCCCTTGTTACATAGGCAATGGAATCTTCTAAGAATCTAGAAGGAAAGAGCTTCACATTTCTAGAAATGCTGGCTAGTTGTTGGCTTTGTGCATAACCATGGTGATGTCACATCATAGCTACTTTATGCCAATGAAATCTAAGATCCTCTGCAACCAGAAGCTGACTCTTTGTTCTTATAACTGAAAAAACAAAACTAAATAGATTGGGATGAAAGTTCATTGAAGAGTCAGTGGCTCATAGCTGGTCCTGGCCATAGACTCAGGGACCATCAAGATTCCCAGGGGGACTGTCTGGGGACCATGGCTTGTCCTGTTTGTTCCCAATTAAATCTGATGCTTTGTTCCCCTGGGGGTTAAGTCCAGAACCCTAAGTATTGGGAAAAGCCCATTAACATTCCAAATTATTGTATTATTACAACAGCTGCTTCTAGTACTCCCAGAGAAAACAAGATAGCTGTTCAAAGAGCAGCTGGGTGAGAGAGGACAGGGAAGGGGATAAGCAGGCCACCCAGGTCAGCATAGACTGGGGCTGAACCATCCTGCCCTGTCCATCTAGAGGTGCTCTCAGCCCAGGCCAGGCAGCCAGAAACCGGCCTTCCAATTCCACTTCCAACACCATTTGCCACTGTTGAGCGCTTGGCGAAGTGTCTTTCCCTCTCTGGACCTTAAGTCCTTTGTCTGTAAAATAAGAGCTTATGGCCCATCCCTCTCACTAGACAATGCGTGTAAAAACACCTGGGGAAAGCCCAGAGAGGAGTAGTTCATGGCTCACACCCCACAAACTGCCGCTCATTGATTAGGGATCTCCTCTGGGCTCTCTCCCCATCCTTCGCAGATCAAGAGCAATGGCTCCAAATTTCTAAGGCCACTTAGGGCACTATTGGAAGGAGACTTGGGTGGGCTGATTGTGGCTCTGGATACCTGTGCCTGCTGCAAACCCGCCATCTGGTGGACATTCTGCAAGCTCCTGAGATCAGTGCTTCTGGAACTTTAACGTGCTCCTGATTCACCTGGGGATGTTGTGAAAATGCCAGTTTGGATTCACTGAGTCTGAGGTGAGGTTGGAGATTCTGCATCTCTGACAAGTTCCCAGGTGATGCCTATGCTGCTGCCCTTCGGACCACACTTTGAGTAGCAGGCTCTGCAAGATGTGCGACTAGGGCCAAGGGTCTGAAGGGAGAGTCAGGGAAGCAACTCCTGTGTGTGCCAAGTCCTCCAGCATCGGCAACCGAGGCTGCTCTCTGCACTCTGGGGGCAGCAGTTCGCCCTGTGACCTCTCTGCTCTTACAGGTCTAAGAAGAATTTTTGGTTTATCAGTTTGTTCAGCTTTTCACTTGTTAGTACAGAGTGGTGTCTTCCAAGCTTCTTCCATGCTAGACCAGAAACCAACCGTTCCCACTTCAAATAGCTCTAAAAGTGCAGTCAAGTGCAAGTGCAAATAGATAAAACAATGTTGTCAAGTGCAAAATTAGAGGCATAAATATAGCAGAGAAAGAAACGGATGTCAAATTTTGCAGAAAACAAAATTGTATTTCTAAAAATTAACCAGAAAAATATTATCAGTAATATGAGTTCAGAAAAGCTAAGGAGACAGAAATAACTTCTCAAAAATCAATTGTATTCCTACATACCATCAGTATAGAACAAAAAAACAAAACAAAACAGAAATAATATCCTATTTGCAGTAGTAACAAGTACCAAATAATTGGGAAAAAACATAATTCCAGACATGACAGACTGTGTCAAGGAAAAAATGATGCGTGTTGTCAGAGTATAAAGGAAGGCGGAGTGATTGACCAGGGGCTTGAGAGTATAAATACAAAACAATGGCCTTAATTTCTAAGGGGGAAGCTCTCAAATTGTAACAAATAGAACTTCTTTCATATGCATATTCCTGGTCTCTACCCCTCCCCCCCAACAATGATTCAAATTTCACTGTGTCTGCGGTAAGGCCAATAGGAAACCTGGGCTTAGAAACAAAGTTATTTAGTGTTTTAAATTCCCCAGAAGCCAGGACTTCCTTGGTGGTCCAGTGGGTAAGACTCCGTGTTACAACGCAGGGGGCCTGGGTTTGGTTAGGGGAACTAGATCCCACATGCATGCCACAACTAAAATGTCCGCATGCTGCAACTAAAGATCCCAAGTGCCGCAACGATGATCACACATGCTGCAACTAAGACCCGGCGCAGCCAAAATAAACAAACAATAAATAAATTCCCCAGAAAACTGTACCGAACTACATAAATTGCTAGTGAAGAATAATTGAACGGGACTTCCCTGGTGGCGCAGTGGTTAAGAACCTGCCTGCCAGTGCAGGGCACTTGGGTTCGAGCCCTGGTCTGGGAAGATCCCACATGCTGTGGAGCAACTAAGCCTGTGTGCCACAACTACTGAGCCTGCACTCTAGAGCCCGTGAGCCACAACTACTGAGCCCACGCACCGCAACTACTGAAGCCCACGTGCCTAGAGCCTGTGCTCCGCAACAAGAGAAGCCACCGCAACGAGAAGCCTATGCACCGCAACGGAGAGTAGCCCCTGCTCACCGCAACTAGAGAAAGACCGCGTGCAGGAACGAAGACCCAATGCAGCGATAAATAAATAAATAAATAAATAAATAAATAAATAAATAAATAAATAAATAAATAAAGTTAATTGTTAAAAAAAAAAGAATAATTGAACAATACAAGGATCTTTTGAAAGTAATGATGTTAGAGTCTTCCTGCCAGATTTGAACTTATTACAAAGTAACAATTACTGAACGATACACCACTGGCTATTTTTAAGTTTTGCAAAATCAGTGGTTATCAGAGATACCAGAAAATTAATTCCAACTATAGAATTTAATACATATATGTCAGGTCAAAATTAATAGCATGAAGAAGGAACCACTTTTTAATAAATAGTGGGACAGCAGCAACATTCAATTGAATGAAGGTTTGCCTTTAATCCATACATCACACCACACGCTACCATAAACTTAGGATGGATTAGAATTAAACATAAGACACCATCATGATCACACAAAACAAAAAGAGAACAGAATGACATATTTATTCCAGCTGGGGAAGAGGGCATGATTCACTATTCTGGAAGAGAAAGAGGGTTATCAGAATTAAAATAGACATATTCAAACATACATCGTACAAAACTCTTGAATAATATGGTCTGATCATACAAGAATCAAACTTCTCCCAAATGGAGGTTTGTTGGGTTCTGCAAGTATTTGATTTGAGTTTCTTTTATATATATGTATATATATTCTAAATGACTTTTAATATGTAGTAAGACCATGGACACATGCAAACTTACGTTTTGATTTTTGGCACACAAGAGGCCGCTACCACAATAGCATGTGTATTGTTGAGTTGACTCCTTTGCATAGACCTCAGAATAAATCTTTTCCTGCCATCTCTTCATATTTATTTTATCTTCTTTAAATGTGTCCTTGATTAGAAAAAGTGTAATTCTGCAGTGATCTTTTCCCTAATCCAAGCCTACGCTCAACTGCTCATTTATAATTGTACCAGGGAGTACAAATGTGCACTGTTCCCAATTAAGTGTTAGGCAAGGCTCAGAAGCATCTGCTTGGTACATGTTCTCATCATGGTGTCATAGCCAATTGCACAATAACAAGGAAACATGTAACTGGTCACACAGTAATAATGTCTCATTGTAAATAGTATTGGGATTAACCATACATTTGGGGTGTTACTTCCCTGACTACATTTATGATAAGGAACTTGAGCAGTTATCCAAACTTATTAGTAAATCAATATTTTTTCTTATTTTTAATGTCTAACGGGCATTTAAAAAATCAATACAGTTTGTTTTTTAGAGCAGTTTTAGGTTCACAGCAAAACTGAGCAGGAAGTACAGAGTTCCCATATACCCAGTCCCCCCACACACACAACCTCTCCGACTATCAACATCCAGCAGCAGAATGGTATCTTTGTTACAATCAGTGAATCTACATTGACACATCATCACCCAGAGTTCATAGTTTAGAGTTCACTCTTAGTGTACATTCTGTGGATTTGGACAAATGTGTAATGACATGTATCCAGCATTATAGTTTTGTACAGAATGCTTTAACTGCTCTGAAAATCCTCTGTGCTCTGCCTCTCCATCCCTCCCACCCCCTCTAACCCCTGGCAACCCCTAATCTGTTTACTGTCTCCATAATTTTGCCTTTTCCAGAATGTCACAGAGTTGGAATCATTTAGTATGTAGGCTTTTCAGATTGGCTTCTTTCACTTAGTAACATGCTTTTAAGTTTCCTCCATGTCTTTTTGTGGTTTGATAGCTCATTTCTTTTTATTGCTGAATAATCTTCCATTGTATGGATGTACCACAGTTTATGTAACCACTTACCTATTAAAGGACATCTTGGTTGCTTCCAAGTTTTGTTAGTTATGAACAAAGCTGCTATAAATATCCGTGTGCAGGTTTTGGTATGGACATGAGTGTTCATGAGTCAATATTGAAATTAAAATCTCTCAGTACTTCTTTTTCAAGGTACCATCTTAATTTGAACAAAGAGTAGTCTGAGATTGCAAGGTGGGCTAGTTCAAAAAACATGACCCTTTGCAAACTACTCATCTGTATCAATCAGGATTTTCTCTTATAGCAGGCAACCAAAACAAAATACAGAAATGGAAGCCAAGACTGATGTGACTGCAGTTATCATACATAATTCCAGATTTCAAGTTTTTGTGTTCATCAAAGTCTCATTTATTATCTTTGAAGTCTCATTTATTATCTTTGAACCAGTTATTTATTATTAATTATTATAAATTTGAACTTAGAAAATAAATGTAGAACTAAAACACAGCTTTTTTCTATTTTGTATGGCAGAACTCTGTAAGATTTTGTTGGAAAAAGGATTCCACTGCTAAAAAATAAAAATAATATTTTTTAAGTTTGAAAATTACTGAAATAAGCAGGCAAGGAAAGTAGAGAATGGGGACAACTTCATACTCACAAGCTCATATCTTTAGAGGGCTCACTGGAGGCTGGCAGGATATTGTACCAGTATCACAGACTAAGGTCACAATGCTAAATTTTATAACGTGTTGGTGTTGGATGCCTTGGCATTAGGGCTTCTCTCCCTCCTGTGAGATCTCAATATAGGGGCCAACGGGGCTTTCAGATACACCGATTCTGCTCCAAGTCATGGGATCCTTTGTTCTCCAAGGCCATATTCACAGTTAGTAAATTAACAGAGAACATGATAGCACTTAGAAAATGTTTGCTCTGGCTGGGCAGTTGCTTCCAAGCGACAATTTCTAGAAGGGCTGCACAAATCTTTGATGGACAGCTACTTGTCTCTGCAAGTCCCCTTCCTGCTGAATGACTAAAACTTAATCTCAGTCAATTCAGTAGGATCTCAGCTTAGTCAAGGCCTCTCCCGAACCGCCCCCCGAGTTTTGAGAGGAAAATACAGAGTCAAATCCACCAACTGGGACTGAGGAAGAAGGCAGGACATCTGGTCCTCAGTTGTCATCATCAATCCCTGTTGACACCTGCATTCTCACCTGGTGTCCAGTGTATAGACCATGCAAATGCCAACTACAGCCTTCTCATTCTGATCTTGAGGCCTCTTCAGGCTCTCAGCTTTCTCAGCTCCTGCCTTGCCCCTCTCAAAGGGCATAGAAAACACTCAGCTCCTCTTCTGTGTCACTTTAGGTGGGGAGCGAGGAACAGTACATACCTGCAGCCATTTCTCCTCTACACTCCCATCATGCTCAGTGCAGGGGAACTTCATGAGGTGTGTCACTTCCCTGAGCTCCATGGGAAACGAGGCTCAGATCCCCTCTTATCTCATATTCTCAAGCCTTTCTGGGGTTCTGTGTCCCAGCCCACAGTAGCCTCCCTTCTCCAGTGGCTCGCCTCCTCCCCCATCACAGGGAGTCAAGTTGTTGGGGACTGATGGGGGTGGAGGTACTGTATTGACTGACCACGGTATTCTTACAAGTCCATTGTTCAGACAAATACTTTACGCCCTCAGCCTTTTGGGCTAGGTTCTGATATCTCAAAAGCTTTTACTCTTGAAACCACTGTCTCTGGGAATTTCAGATGTCTTGTTTTTAAAACCAAAAAGCTAGGAATTATCATCTTTGTCTACTTTTCTACTCTAATAATCATCCCTGAGGAAATGAATGCCTTGCTCTCATGTCTAGTTTTAGTAAAGAAATTACTGGGAATATACTTAAAATATATTAATATTTCAAAAAATTGGCCCACCATATATATATATATGTGTGTGTGTGTGTGTATACATATATATGTGTGTGTTTATACATATATATATGTGTGTGTATACATATATATATATATATATAAGACTTTATATATAAAGTCTTAAAGAATTCAAAATGGACCTATTCCTTATCAAGATAGGTCAATTTGTGATAAGAAAATGTGTTTAGGCTAAATAAACCCAGAAAAATTATTTCCATTAAAGATTAACTTCAGGAATTTACTGTGCATAAATTCCAAAAACCAATGTATGGGGTCCTAGTTAATTAAAATCAGCAAAACTTGCCATGTTCTTAATAAAAATGTTTCTCTTCCTCTAGATACTAGAGAGAAGGAGCTACATAAAGGAATGAAGAGCATTAGAAATGCTTAACATGTGGGTAAATATAAAACACATTGTCGGGACTTCCCTGGTGGTGCAGTGGTTAAGAATCCACCTGCCAATGCAGGGGACACGGGTTTGAGCCCTGGTCTGGGAAGATCCCACATGCCGTGGAGCAACTAAGCCCAAGAGCCACAACTACTGAGCCCGCATGCTGCAACTACTGAAACCCGCGCACCTAGAGCCTGTGCTCTGCAACGAGAAGCCACTGCAATGAGAAGCCTATGCACCACAACGAAGAGTAGCCCCCGCTCGCCACAACTAGAGAGAGCTCGCGCACAGCAACAAAGACCCAACGCAGCCAATAAATAAATAAGTTTAAAACACATTGTTTCTCATTTTATAATCTCTCATTTAAATAATTGACTATTTAAAGCAAAATAATAACAGTGTGTGGAAGCAAAATGTATGATAACATTAACACAAAAGATGGGAGGGGAAAATGGAAGTATACTGGTGTCACGTTCTTACATTTGACATGAAGTGATTATTATTTGAAGGTGGAGTGTAATAAGTTAAACTGTATACTATAAACCCCAGCGTACCTACTGAAAAATAAAGCAAAGAAGTAGAGCTGATAAGCCAATAGAGGAGATAAAATGAAATCATAAAAACAACACTCCAAACGCTTTATTATTCTAAAAGAAGGTAGGAAAAGTGGAAAAAAGAAAAAAAGAACAAATGGAGAAAATAGAGAACAAATTGCAAGATAGATTTAAACTCACCCATATCAATAGTTGTATTAAATCAAAAGGATCTAAACATTCCAATTAAAAGACAAATTGTCAGATTAAATTAAAAAGAAAAAAAGCAACCAACTATATGATTTCTACAGGAAACTTACTTTAAATATAAAGAAACAACTTAAAAGTAAAATGATGGGGAAATTATACTACACAAAGATGAATCAACAGATTTGATGGGGTTTATTTATCTAAAATACAGAAAGATGTTTTTGAGCTCAGGACAAAATCATTGGTCAGAAACATTTTTTTAAAGTGCCATTTTAAAGATGACCTCTAAGCATTAACCTTTGTTTAGAATGAAAGATAATTACACCAGCACTGTACAATAGAACTATGTAAACGCCAGAGTGAACCACATATGTAATTTTAAGTTTTCTAAAAGGCACATTAAAAAAGTAAAAAGAATAATGGTGGCTACATGTTGTTATACGTTTGTCCAAACCCACAGAATGTGTTACCACCAAGAATGAACCCTAAGGTAAACTATGGACTTTGGGTGATAATGATGTGTCAATGCAGGTTGATCAGTTGCAACAAACCTACCACTGTGGTGTGGGATGTTGATAGTGGAGGAGCCTGTGCGTATGTTGTTATGTTGAGAAAGGGGGTATATGGGAAATCTCTGTACCTTCTGCTTACGTTTTCTGTGACCCTAAAACTGCTCTAAAAAATAAAGCCTATGTAAAACAAAAACAAGTCAAAAAAAAAAAGGTGAAATTAATGTTAGTAACATTTTACATTCTTGTTTTCATACTGAGTCTTCCAAATCTGGTTCCAGCACATGTCAACTTGGACTTGCCACATCTCAAGTACTCAACAGCCACATATGGCTAGTGGCTACCATATTAGTGCAACTCTAGGATTTTTGACTCTTCTCTCCTGGGGAGGAGTGGGGAGTAAGGTGGGATGAAGTGGTAAAGGTGACTGGGTCTAAATGCTGAGAACCTCTGACACCACGTCGAATAACTGTACATCATTCTATCTTATAAGTAAAGAGGCGGCCTCTCAGAGAAGCAAGAGAATTGTTGCCACAGCAAATGTTTTAGAAAGATTATTGTAACTTATTCATGTTTTCCTTTTGTAAACCTAAAAGAGAGGGAATAGAGAGAGACCTAAAAGACATACAAACCAACTTCAGTATATGGACATTGGTTGGAACTTGAAAAACTGTAAAAGGAAATTATGAGACAATAACGAAAATGTAAACTTACTGGACATTTAACATTAGGTATTTTAAAATGTAACTGTGGTTATGTTTTTTTAAAAAGGAAGGGGAACGGAAAAAGTTATTAACATAACTCACGAACGGAAAAGAGAGGGAGAGGAGGAGGGAGAGAGGGACGGGTGGAAAACGCTTGATAGCAAGTGAATCCTCTCAAACATACCCCACAGGAGCTGTGGGGATAAGGGGTGGAGTGGGGACCCACCTCCAAATTGTCTCTTAAAAGTCTAAACCCAACCTGACATTCAAGGCTCTCCATATTTAGATACACAAGCATTCCTCTCCCCACATTTTCCTGATAGGAATAGGTACCTAGAACATCAAAGACATTGAGGCTACACGTGCCAAAGAGCTTTGGTGGCGAATTCGTGCCTCGGGCCCTTGTCAGGGGACCGTGTCCGCGGCAGATTCCCTCCAATTTCAGGAGTTGTCCCGGGTGGCACGCCTTCTTCGGGTGTGAGGCAGCGTCTGGCAGAAAGGATATTAAGACCATTGAAGGTACGCGAAAGGGACAAGTCCCTTTGGTTCAGCCTTGGCTTATGCCCCAGTTCTCAGGCGAACTTGCAGTGTGACCTGGACCAGATGGTCTCTTCTCTGAGCCTCAGTGACCACATCTGCAAACCTTGGGAGGTCCAGGCGTTCCAAGGGCGGTTCCAGCTCTGACATCCTCCGACTCCACTCTTGGAGAACGCTGGCTGCGGTACTCCGCGGCAGAAGCCGACACACAGCTGGGCCTTAACAAAGAGCCCGGGTCTCGGGCAGGTTCCCGCCCCCAGCAGGTTTTGGAAAGTCTGTGCGGCCGAGGGGCGGGGCTTCAGCGCGCCGCAGCCAATCACCAAGGGCCCAGGCCGCCGGGGCGGGGCCTCCGCGAGCTGCGGCGGCGGGCAGGCTGGGTCCGAGCATCCCGCGGCTCCGGACCCCCGGCCCGGACATGGCGACCGTCCGGGCCTCCCCGCGAGGCGCGCTACTGCTTCTCCTGGCCGTGGCGGGGGTCGCGGAGGTGGCAGGGGGCCTGGACCCGGGCAGTGCGGGTGAGTAACTGCTGGAGCAGCGGTTCGGGGCGGTCCGGAGCGGCCGCCTCAGCGCTCCAAGATGGCGCGGGGCAGGGGGCGGGGGTGCCGGCGACCCCCAGACCCGGCCCAAGTCTGGTGACCCAGGGTCCGGAGGTCCCAGCAGGCTGCAGGAGGAGCTGAGGCGGGCCGAGCAGGACCCCTCTCCACGCTCGCTCTCCCTGCCCCGATCTGCTGAACTGGGAGCGGTGACCCGGGTTCGAGGCCTTATTCTGTCACCCACCGAGCAGGGGCCCCCAGCTCAGCCCTTATCCCCTCACCCGGCTCGGGTCTCTGTCCGAAGAGGGTGAAATGCCTTTGCCCAGGATCGTCGCGAGGGTTGGATGGGATTTCTGAGGTGCCGCCGCCTTACCCCCGCCCTGGCCAGTTATTGTTGCTTGTTCCTTGACCCGCGGTTCAGAAAGGCCGACCTCGGGCAGCAAGCATTGATGGGCCCTGCAGCCTGCCTGACTTCTGAAGTCTCAGAAGAGAGTAGATCCAAGCCTCCTAAATCCGATTCTGCTGCCGTTCGCTGTGGGTATGCTGTGTGTCCAAGACAGCGCTGGGCTCTGGCGGGAGACAGATTAAAAATCAGTAAACTGTCTCTTTGGGGGCTGACTGGCTTGAGGAAAGTTTTGTTCTTGCTCTAGAGGAATTAGACCACGAGTGGATAGCAAGCTGTTCAGTGCTTATTGAGTGTCTCTCACGTGCTGGGCTTTTAGGAGTTGTTGCCATCTCCTGCTTTCCAGCAGCCCTGGCTAGGAGGTGGGGTGCAACAAGACATGAGCAGCTCGAATTCAAGGCAGAAGGGTCCAGAGGAGATGAAGGGCTGTGAGTGCACAGAGGGAGAGAGATGATGGATGATGTCCACCTAGGGTAGGAAGAAAATTGAGTGATGCCCCAACTGCACTAGATATTAAAAGATGGCTGGGATTTGTACATGCAAAAGTGGTGGAGAAGTGCATTGCTTACAGGGAGACACACCTAGAAAGAGCAAAATCAGTCTCAAGGTTATAAGGTAGCTTACAATGTTAGAAGTTTTTTTGTTTTTTGTTTTTTTTTTCAGTCAAGAGTATTTAAAGAAGGGAGAGGATTGTCAGGAACCTGGGGTTAGATAGTTAATTATAATTGGATTCTAACAAGCTGTCAATTAGACAAATCAAAGGAGAGAGAGAGACAGAATGCTGTGTATTCGTGGCTAAAGCAGCTTACCTTTCTGGGTCCCATTTTTCTCATTAAGTTAAAGAAATTGAACTAAAGCACTTTCAAAGTTATGGTTCATTAGAAAATTAGTCGTCCATTCTTATTCTACAACTAGTCAATTCTGTGGGAGATAGTAGGGTAGAATATAGTTAGGAATATTTGAACAAATTAGTTAGCTTTAGTCTCTTTGTGCTTTAATATCCACATTTATTGTATACAGAAATTCTCATAGATTTTATTGTGAGAATTGAGGTAATACATGTATAGCATTTAGAATAGCATATAGTAAGCACTGAAATGTTAGCTCTTAAGGTTGGGAAACACTGTACACTGTACCCCTCTCTTATAAATTCACAAACACGTTAGATTCATAATAATTCACAAGGATTCCTGTGGTAAAGAAACTTGTTGCTGGGAGAATAGAGAAATGGGGAACTGACTGCTGATGGGTATGCGGTTTCTTTTAGGGTGATGAAAATGTTCAGAATTGGAAAGTGGTGAGCACAGTTCTGTAAATGTACTAAAAACAACTGAATTGTGCCTTTAAAAGGATGAATTTTGTGGTATATGATTGTTAAAAGATAAACTGAGGCATATTAAAATGTTAAGAGTTTATTTGAGCAAAAATTGATTTGAATTGGGCAGTGCCAAATGGGAAGTAACAGGAGCTAGCGGAAGGACTCTTATGGAAGAGGTGGAAACAAAGCAAGGAAATATTCGATTGGTTATAGCTTGAGCAGGTGCCTTATTTGGGAGAGTCCAGGTGGCTGTTTGTGATTGATTGTCCTTAGGGTTCTGATTTCTTAACCTTGGGGCACTATAGGCTTAGGTTTTGGTTTGCTTAGGTAGGCTACTGAGGCATTGAAGCCGCCTCAGTCTAATGGCCTCCTTGTTTTATTAATTTAACATGATTTATATCTCAATAAAATTATTATGCAAAGAAAGAAAGAAACTTGTTTGCTTAAAGAACTCTTTTTTTCTTCATAACACCTAAAGCACACTTCAGAAAATTCTGGGCTAGATGATTTCTAAAGGCCCTACCAGTTCAAAAAGTCCATGACAATATAGAGTTTGCATTGTTTAGTAAGAAGAAAAATTCCAAGTTTGATGTAAAAGTGAGATTTGTTCCTTTTACTAAATTCTTAGGCATATATTGCCTGGTTCCTTACATAAAAGACATTGAGTAATACAATGGACAAAGGCTTCCACTGTGGATTTGTATAAACTGTGGAAAACGTTCTTCAATCCTAAACAAAAATTAAGAACACAGTATTAAATTGTATTTCATTGAAGGCCTGACTTGTATTCCTGCTCAGACAGTCTTCTTTCCCATCTCCTTACCCCATCCAAAGTCGGGTACTCCTGTCTCCTCTGGTATAAAGCGTTTCACAAGTCTCATCTGTTCTGACTTGCAGATTTTTGTTCCTGTTGGGGGAGAGGGGGTGAGGGAAGGAATCATTTGACTTGCTCAATTATTATTATCTCCTGTGAAGTTTGGCCACACCCTCCTCATTGGAGTAATGCCACACTTCCTATCCTGTGTACTTTCTGGTCTCCTCAACACCCCCAGCTCTCCTCCCCAGCACCTCTGGTGTTCCCTTTGGAGGATGGGATGGAACCCTATGCTGCAGTCTCAGGATCTGTGTGTCATGGCACCTGATATTAGCTCTGTTTCTATTTAAGATATTTTCTAATAGTACAAAAGAGAGAAAGATGTAACATTAAGGGCTAGGTTTCAATAAGTTGACATTTAAGAAATTATGTAATAGTCAGCCTAGAATCCTGAAAAAGAATGTAATGAATTTTAAGTTAGAAAAAGCAACCGCCTATCTGGAGGAATGTAATAAGAAGCAGATTCTCTTCCCTAAGAACTATCTTGGCCCACACTGTACAAAGAGCTAGAATTGGTGATAGACCAGATATGACAGTTTGGTGTGCTACTAAAAGTTCCTATCTTATATCCATAGATTTAAACAGTCTTTCATTAATCCATAGATTTAAACAGTCTTTCATTAATCATACTTTTCACCATATGCCACTTCTGGAAGAAAGTGGGACAATATCAAGGAGGTGGTTTTTATATATTATAAAATTATTAGAATTTTAAAAGAATTTTAAAAGAGCAAAACAGATACTACAGGGGTTTGTTTATTCAAAAAATATTTGCATGCTTACTATATGTCAGGCACTGTTCTAGGTGCAGGGTTGCTGCTCTCAAGGGGCTTACATTCTAGCAGAGGGGAGACAGACAATAAACAGTTAAATAAAATGATTTCTGGTAGGGATAAATACGCTGTGAAGGAAACACATAGATGGTAGCGTAGAGCAACAGTCCCCAGTCTTTTCGGCACCAGGGACCGGTTTCGTGGAAGACAGTTTTTCTGCGGGGTGGGGGGAGGGGGTAGGGGGATGGTTCGGGTGGTAATGCTAGCAGTGGGGAGCAGCAGTTGAAGCTTCACTCACTCGCGCTCCACTCACCTCCTGCTGTGCGGCCCGGTTCCTAACAGGCCACGGGCCACCAGTCCATGGCCAGGGGTTGGGGACCCCTGGTGTAGAGGGGAGTGGTTCTTAACATAGTGATGACAAGAATGGCTTCTTTGAGAAGGTAAGGTTCTGAACTGAAATCTGAAGACCGAAGGTGCTGTCCTTAGAAAAGACCGGGGTGGAGACCAGGAAGTACATAGGCCCTAAGGCAGGAAAGAACAGAAGGTCAATATGGTTGCAACATAGTGGGCAGGAGAGTAAACCAGGGCTAGATGGTGCTGGGCCTTGCAAAAAGCCGCGTAAGGACTGTGGATTTTATTCTATATACAAATAAAAACCAATGGACTTTTAAGTAAGAGATAAGTGCTATGATTTCTATTTTAGATCACGCAGGCTGCTGAATGAAAAAAAGTGATCGTAATAGGGTAAGAGTAAAAGCAGAGCTACTAGAAGCCCATTTAGTAGTCGAAGCAGGAGATAATGTCTTACAGTAGAGAGTAGAGTGGTGGTGGAGATAGAAGAGGAGAGATTCAAGATATATTGCTGTTGGATTGGATGTGGGAAGTGAGGGAAGGAGGCAGTAAAGATTATTTATAGATTTTTACCTTGAGCAACTTAGTGAAAAATAATGCTATTTACTGAGGTTGAGAAGATGGGGAGGAGCAAGTTGGAGGGTTGGCAGGTGAGTCAGGAAGAGAATCAAAATTTCCGTTTTTGTATGTGTTTAAGATGGATATTAGGAATAACTCCCCTTGGTCCATTGCTTTCTAAACTTAATTTCATGCCTGTAAGTATTCCATTCAGCAAATATTTGTTAAGGGGTTAATAGTGCCAGACACTGTGATAGGCACTAGGTATATAATGTGGTAAGCAAAAACAGACATGGTCTCTGCTTTCATGGGGTTTAAGGTTTATTGAGAACATCAGACATTAAATATCACCAAAAAGTGTATAATATCTACACTGCTAATATTTATGTGGTTATATTAGTACATATCCATTTATATTCTAAATCTGAATATATTTGAGGAAAAATGTGATTTAGTCAAGTAATGGATGCTGTAGAGCACATAGATTACATGAAGAAGACGTCAAGAAAAGTATAAGTATTAAGAGAAACATTTTGACCATGGACTATACCATTGGGAGCCAGACATTAATACTTTCAGATCCCTTGTTTTACACATGGGTGTCCTATGGCATAGAATGGGGAAGGGAATTATCTGAGAGTACTGGCTATTAGCATCTGCAGGGAGGATCTGAGGAGTCATTTGCTTTAGTTGTTTCATAATGATGAATGATAATGTGTTAAGGCTCTTTTGACCCCCAAAAGAACAGAAACCAGGGTTGCTCAGGATTAGGGAGCTAGTTATATAGCATCTAACAGGGAACACATGGAAATCCAAGCATAGGAAATTGAGCACAGCACAACCTCAGGGACTGCTGTGGGAACTGGAAAGCTGCCAGCAACCAAGACTACTTTTAGAGACAGTCTCTCTCTCTACCTCTCATAGAGTCTCTCTGTACATCTCTTGCATTTCCCACTCTCCACCAACCAGCTTCCTCCTTTTACTCATGGTTTCTGCACACCATAAAACTTCCTCAGCCCCAGCTCATCTTGACCTTATAGATGCAGAGCCCACCACCAACTGGCTGTATACCTCTGTGCCTGTGCATATGATTGGGTCCAGCTTATCTTTTGACCTGGGTCAAAAACTCATATGATGTTTGCTAAATCATGGCTTGGTCACCGTGTGAAATATGGTATGGCAGTGGTATAGTGGGAGAAATAAACTTTTTGTACTTTTTTTCCTGATTAAAAAGGCATTGTGTAAATAGGAAATTATTACTTATTAACCAATGAATAAATAAAATTTTTCGAGCTGAGCACTGTGCTAAATGGGTACAAGAAGTTTCCGTTCAATCTGGAGATACCATTAGTACACACATGAAATTATTAGAGTTAAGTGTTAAAGCTTCCAGTTCTGACTGGAATAGTAGGACATTAAATAACCAAAAAACCAACATGGCCTGGAGTTGTTGGAGAAGAAAGGCTTACTAAGAGTTGAGTTGGGATTTCAGCCTTGAAAGATGTTTAGGATTTATGTCAGCAGGAAAGAGGGCACTAAGCATTTCAGGCAGAAGGCTGTGTTCATGGTAAATGTAGGCTTTCCTTGTTAAAAAGTAATAGAAGATCAGGGAAGGGGAGGTAAGAAGACGACTTGGAAAATTTAGAACTGGAATAGCAGGAAGCCATTGTAGGCCCTTAGATTAGAAGAGTGACATCATGAAAGGTCTATTTAAAAAATTAATCTGGCACTCACTGATAATAGAAGAGAATAAGCATAATTGGCTGTTGTAGCAGTGCAGTATGAGGCAAGCAATGAAGAAGGATATCCATCTGTCTAGATAAATAAAGCGGTATGACAAGATGTTAGCAGTGTTGAATCCAGGTGGTGGGTATATAAGTAATCATTTTATTGTTTGGCTCTTCCTTGGCTGATGATATATTTTATGTATATACACAGATATATATATATCATTAAAGGGATAAATGTGACAATTGTAAGAATGCATTTATAAGTTAAAGTTGCAGTTGTCATTTAAATGTTTTTAAAGTGATTGTCAATTTCCAGGCTGTTTTAGAAATAAAAATTTGATTAAAAGTAAGATGAGATTTTTAAAATTAGCGTATGATTTTTATTTGAAATGACTGTTTTCCGCTGTCAGCTTGGATTTAGTTTTTTCCCCTTCAATAGTGCAGGATATATATATTTTGTTCTAGTAATTCTCTAGGAATACGTTAATTAGAAGGAATCTTTATTTTCTTTAGAAAAGAAAACAGGACTGGCTTTTCATTAACCAAATTGAATTACAGCTTTTGGGAGGCTTCTGTGGCAAAAT
Organism: Balaenoptera ricei; assembly: GCF_028023285.1. Classification (NCBI taxonomy): domain Eukaryota; kingdom Metazoa; phylum Chordata; class Mammalia; order Artiodactyla; family Balaenopteridae; genus Balaenoptera; species Balaenoptera ricei. The sequence goes on from NC_082644.1 coordinate 86,480,401, forward strand.
CTCTTTTAACTTCAAAAATCCTATAATTCTGTGAATATTTTAGCTTTAGATTAGGGTGTGTATTTGTTTTTAAATGCTGGTTGGTCTTAGAAGTTGCATTTTTCCCTTGTGGCTGGAGCATGTGCTTCCTGCTTACTTGCCTATCTTTAGTAGACATGTGGTCCAAACCAACAGACAAACCTTGATGTTTCTAATTATTGGATGATTCTACTCACATATTTCTAGGTTACATTAATACCTTCTTAAACCCAATATACATGGCCTTTAGTAAGCAGTTTTTGGTTTTTATTAATTTTATAATTACAGACTTTTGGAATAAGAATGCAAAATATGACGCTCTTCCTTATGTCTCTAGTAAGGATAACACCTGTGCTGTTTATTTTCATCCTGTCAATATCAAGTGTTATTTTGAACTAATTTACCTTTATCTGTTCAGTTCCATTTTATGAAAATAACCAGAGTTTTAAACTATTCTTGAAGAACTAGAAATTAGGTTAGAATCAAATTATAAAAACAAAACATTTCTAGAATTCACTGTCTTCTCTTGTATAAAACATTAGGCTTTGGAGAGTTTTTTTGCACTCTAATAGTTCAATGACCCAATTAATCCATTTTAAAAGCTCTAAAAAAGACAAAGACCTTTAATTGCCACATTAATTGCATTTGAATCCTTTGCCCTCATTCTTAATGAAGGCATATGACTAGATGTCTATTTGTAGATATTTATTTCTTAAAAAATATGCAGTGTTTAAGATTCTAGTAAGTTTTTGTTGTTTCAAAGAAAGAAAAATGTGTACTAATATAACGATGACTAAGGTTAAAAATAAAGTGTGGAAAATGTGATGGAGTGTAGGTCCCCTAGCCTGTTCTAGGAGGGTGGCAGTCCTCTCAAGGGAGGAAATGTACTATTACAGAGGAATGCTTGGTTGGGAGGGGGAAGGGCATTATTACCAGAAGACTTCAGGCTGCTCTCTTTAATCCCATTTTGTCAGAAATTTCAGAAGGCTTTTGGAAAGACTAGAAGGGAATATGTCAAAATGTCAACACACATTCTGGCAGGACAGTGGGAATATTAGGTCATTTTTCTTCTTATTTTCCAAATTTTGGGGTTTCTTAATGAAAAAATGAATTATTTTAAAATTTTAACTTTGGTGGCCACTCTACTATAAATTTGACCTTCACCATTAAATAGGAAAAAAACAGGCCTTTATATTTTTAATAAAACCTTTCATTGTTATTGGAGTTTTAATTATGACATGTTTTATGTTTCTGTTCTAAATAGACCTTTGCTCCAAGAAACTTTTTTCCAAAAATCCTTAGGCCCAAGTCAGACTCTTGTCTGCCTGACTGTTTACTTTTTGCTAAGCCTGTGCTTATTGGGACCATATGTTATCCTGAGCTATCTTTGCTCTTGATCAGCTGGATTTTCTGCCCTCGTGTGACCTTTGTGTTGGGGGACAGTAGAAAGTGGCAACAACTTGAGCACTTCAAAAGAGCACATCAGTATCACACAGGAGACTCCCCCCCTTTTTTTCCTGCCTGTCCTCTCCATTCTAATGAGGCTGGGGACATAACAGAATCTTAGAAGAGGGGATCGGCATGGTGTGGCATGGCAGGGGAGAAGGGGTGTTGTGAGAAAGTCTCATGAGTGATTGGGCCCTCCCTCGAATTAGTAGCTTCTAAGAAAGTAACTACAGCCTATAAACAAGGAATTTTTTAAATTTCTGAAACTTAATGGAATTTCTATATGTTTTTCAGAATTTTAAAGTCAAATGTTTAGAACTTTAAGACAGCTTTTCCCACATAGTATTAGAAAGCCAGCCCCACAATAGTCTTTTATGAAACTAAACTATAGTGGTATAATATCACTATGTATCACAGTAATATCATACACCCTGTCATTGTTTTACGGATTAACAGTGATCGGTTTTGAACTTAAAGGATTGTTGGTAAGAGCTAAAGAGGACCTTTTTTATTCATTCATTTCTCCCCAATACTAATCCTACCTTCAATCAAAAAAGCTCTGCTTTCACGTATACTGAAATTGTATAGATTTCATTTAAAGAGATTATGTTGCATATATATATATAAAACCATTGTATTTGATCTACCTGCCTGAAATATAATATTATTACGTCCTTGTCTCTTTTGACTTAGCAGTCTAAACAGGCACTGATCAATGTAGTTGTATCTTTTTTTTCCAGTCAACATCACTCTAGAATAGTAACATGCCCCCCTGCTGATTATCTCTATCACCAATTTATTAATTTCTCTGGGCCCATAATGCTGCTTGGCAAATTTTTCCTTTTCTCTGATATTTCTCAAATTGGCATTCTGAAATGTTAATACGTGGCATGAAAAAAAGTATTCTGTGCTCTGAGAAATCTGTCTACTTAGATCCCTTTTTAGGAGATTAATGATGCATATTAACATATTAAAACCTTCATAAAATCCTACAGAAAAGAATTCTCTTTAATTTTTTAATCCTTTGTTTCCCAATGTATTTGAACATGAAACATTTTCTCTTGAGGGATAGATATTAACAATTCATGAAACAGTGTTTCATAGAACAGAAGTTTGAGAAACATTTATAGTTGCCTCCTTTATTCTCTACAATGGCTGTTCCAGACCTCTACAACCTCACCTCAAGCCCAACACCATCTCAATCCTTTTTGTTTTCAGACCTAATCTCTACTTCACTGAGATAATGGAGGCTTACGTGTAACATGTCCAAAACAAAATTCACTATCTTTTTATCATTTAACCTTACATTATAGGTATAATAATAGAATATAGTCCATAGGGTAATTGTGAGGGTTGAATGAGATAATACATAAAGCAAGCAGTAAAATTCTGGCATGTAGAAAGTACACAGTACCTAGTAGTTATTATTATTAAATGACAGTCTCCCCTATTAGATTGTAAGCTTCTTGAAGGCAAAAACCATGTTCTGCAACACAGAACCGTCCTTGACTTGAAATAGGTACTCAGCAAAAGTTTGTTGAGTTAAAATGGATAGTAATAGTAATAATTGTTGAATAAATGGTTTGTGTAACCATCTGGCTTAGCTTAATCATCATGTTTATTTAACAATAGGCAACATCAGGTGTTTATTTTTTCTCCCTAGGTGCACTGTGTTGTAATCATTCAAAGGATAACCAAATGTGCCGTGATGTATGTGAGCAGGTAAGCTTACATAATAATTGTAGAAGATATTATTTAGTATAATTGTTTTGGAGAAATCTGCTGGGCAGCACTTAAAACAAGTGTTCAGAGTTCACATCACCAATGATGGAACAAATTAACGTGTGTCTGCTGACATGATGGAGCACAGTATCTTAAGTAGGATTCTTGCCCAAAATACATAACCTAAATCATGAGGAAACAATAGGGCAAACCCAGATTGAGGGATATTCCTCAAAACAACTGCCTGTACCCTTCAGAGGTATCAGTGTTATAAAAACAAAGGCTAAGAAGCTTCTAGATTAAAGGAAACTAAAGAGACAACTAAATGCTAGTGCATAATCCTGGATTGGGTCCTGGAATTAAAAAAAAGATTGCTATAGAGGACATGATTGAGATAAATTGGTGAAATTTAAATATGAACTGTAGGGACTTCCCTGGCGGCACAGTGGTTAAGAATCCACCTGCCAATGCAGGGGACACGCGTTCAAGCCCTGGTCCGGGAAGATCCCACATGCCATGGAGCAGCTAAGCCCGTGCGCCACAACTACTGAGCCTGCACTCTAGAGCCCGTGAGCCACAACTGCTGAGCCTGTGCGCCACAACTACTGAAGCCTGCGCGCCTAGAGCTCGTGCTCCGCAACAAAGGGAAGCCACCGCAACAAGAAGCCTGCGCACCGCAATGAAGAGTAGCCCCTGCTCACCGCAACTAGAGAAAGCCCGCACGCAGCAATGAAGACCCAGCACAGGCATAAATACATACATACATACATACATACATACATACATACATACATACATACATACTGTAATAATATTGTACCAGTGCTATGATCTGAATTTGATGATTATATTGTGGTTAGCTAGGACGGTGTCCTTGTTCTTACGAGATATGTGCTGGGATTTAGGAATGATCATGTCTGTAATGAATTCTAAATGTTTCATCAAAGTAATAGTAATAATGTGTATATGTAGAGAAAGTTAAAGCAAATGTTGCAAATGTTAGTAATGGGTGAATCTAGATGAAGGCTATGTTGGTGTTCATTGTACTATTTTGGAAACTTTTCTGTGGTTTTGAATTTTTCTGCTTGAGCCTTTTTAGGCAGGTTCCACTGAGACAGTAGCTGTTTGTGTCTTACCTTTCTTTCATCATCTTGATTGTGTAGTTCTAGTCTTACCACTTGAGAATTAACGACCTCAGTCATCTTTTGAGGAGTTTTCAAGTAATAACCTGGATTTTGTTACTTCTTAAAAATGAGAGCACTACCTAACTGGGATTAAAACTTCTCTCAAACAGTATTATGAATTTAGAAAGATTTTGCAAGATACTCTAAGTATAAAACAAGACAGCTCATCTAAATAGCTGCTAGAGAATTCATGTCAAAACACTATAGCAGATTAGGTTTTCTACAAGTTTACTGCCAGAACGATAGCTTTTGAAAGCAAAAATGGCCTCTTGATGGTGTCACCATAAGGGAGCTTTTAAAGTAGCTCTTCTACTTTTGGAAGCACTGCTTTCCTGACTTTTTGCTTTGTTTCCTCTTGTTTTTTCCACTAAGGTTCCATAGGGTAAATGATTTTTATGAGGCACCTGGAACAGGCAAGGTCTAATTTCTTTAAATATGAAGTGCTAGAAATTCTATAATTTAGCATATTAAGTGAATACTGTAGTCATCCTAATAAAAAAAAACATTCTTCCCTGACCAAGTTCTTAACTAATTGAGAAATAAGGCAAAGGAGTAAGGCAGGTAAAACCCCAAATATTAATTTTATCACTAGTTACACAGATGCTGAATGTAGCATTTATCTCCAGGTAAACACTAAACTACAGAATTAGACTTACTCCCAGAGGAGGAGAGGTAAGGGTTGGGTTATATATGTTCACTTTCCCCTGCCAAACTCAGCAGTCAGATGAGTCAGTCATCGCAATCACGGGAGAAGTGAGAGAGGCCAGGGTGCTAAAATTGCTAGAGCTCACTGAAAATGAAAGGAATTACCAGGAGTGAGGAATCATTATTTCTTCAACCAGTAGGAAATGAAGAAAGGGTGGCGTTCTGCTGATATTTAGGTTTTGAGTTGGAGTGAATACTAGTGCCCTTGATGGCTGTGGAAAGTTAGGAAAAAGATGGTGGGGGGATGAGTTGCTGAATTATCAGTGAAAACCACTATGTGAAGACAGTTGGAGATTTGGAGTTAAAACTTTTAGAATTTGAATTTAGATAAGAAGTCAGGACTGATGTTTTATAATAGCACAATAAGGTGTCAGATGCCATATAATTCAAGAAGTTTGAGATCTGAGAAAAGTCCCTCAGTTTTAAAAAGAGGACTTTTAGAGGAGATATTCTAGAACAGGGACTTTTGTTTGCTTTGTTTGTGCTGAATCCCCCAGTGCTTAGAATCAAAACTCTGCCTTTTCCAATTCCACTACAAATGTGATGTGCTTCCTCCTTCCCTCCTTCTCTCCCTCCCTCCCTTCTGTCCTTTCTTCCTGACTTTTTTTAATTCTTTCTTGCCTTTCGTCGTTGTCTTTTCCCCTTTCTTTTTCTTTTCCTTCTTCTTTTTAATCTTTTCATGATGGGAATTTTCAAATATATACAAAAGTAAAGAGAAATACAATAAACTCCCATATTCAGCTTTCTCATTGTTAAGTCAAGGCCAGTTGTGTTTCATTTACAGTCCCATCTACTCCTCCCCCCGGCGCATTATATTGAGGCAAATTTATATTGAAACAAATCCCAGTTGTCATATCATTTGCTCCATAAATTTTCAGTCTGTATCTATAAATTATAAGTATTTGTTTAAAAAATAACCATATTACCATTACCACTTCTTTAAAAATGTAATACTCAAATATCTAGTTATTTTTCAAATTTATTAACTGTTTAATAAGTTTCATTTTATAAGTTTGAATCAGGACCCAAGTGAGATATAAGCATTGCAGTTGTTTTTTAAATATCTTTTAATATGCGTTTCTCCTTGCAGTTTGTTTAATGGATAAATCTGGTCATTTATCCTGTGGAGTTTCCCACAGTCTGAATCATGCTGTTTGTAACCCTATGGTATCATTTAATGTGTTCCTCTTTCCTCTGTATTTCTGTAATTGGTAGGTAGATTTAAGAGCAGAGCTGTCCAATAGAATTTTCTTCAGTGATCAAAGTATTTCATATCTGTATGATCCAATAGGGAAACTGCTAGCTCTGTGTGCACAGTAAACACTTGAAATATGCTTCAAGAGACTGAGGAACTGAATTTTAAATTTTATTTCATTTTCACTGATTTAAGTTTAAATTTAAATAGCCACGCATGGCTGGCAGCTACCTTATGGAGTAGATCCAGAGGCTTGATCAGATTCAGGTTAGGTTTTGTTTTTGTTTTGTTTGGCAAGTCTTACTCATAAATAGTATTGTGTCTGGTTGTCTCTTTGTAATGTTAGCAGTCATTGTTAATAATTGCCTCAATGCATTAATTCACTAGGAGTTGCAAAATGGTGATATTCTAGCTCTCTTCATTTATTAATTATAGTTTGTGGTTTGGGAGAAAAATGGCTGTTAAAACTAACTGGAGATAAATCCTTTTTCATTGTCGTTAGCATTCATAGACTTTACAATCTTGACTATTTGCAGGTAATAATATATGTAATGATTTAAATTTACAGAGACATTAAATTGTAATTGCATTAATTAAAGTTGTATTTGGAAGTGAGCCAACTAGCCTGTTGAGTGAACTTGTCAACCCCTCAGCAGCTTTATTTAAAAGATGGCTTTGTCTCTATTTTATGGAATTCTGTGGAGAAGTTTTTGCTACAATGCTATTCACACAGTTGTTCTTCACCAATATAAAGGGTATGGCATAGTCTATTTTTCATTGTGGTCAGTTGACTAAAAGCAGTTTGTAGGACAGTTTAGAATAAATTTATTGTTTTTTCTTCCTTTTCTGTTTTTTTTTCTCCCCTATACCCTAACAGGTTAACAGCCTGGTTTTCTCCATTTTTGAGCATTAGACTTGCCGTATTTAGATTTTGTTGATTATTTGCCAAGCTAACCAACCTTTCAAGAAATATTGCCTCAACTTAATTTAGATCTTTCCAAAGGTTTTCCGTATATAAAGGGAAATTGGAAAATATTCTAGACAATTCATATACCTAGAGGACAATAAGTTTACCTCTTCTATTTTCTTGTTGAAAAAAATGCCACAAAACTTTTTTTTTTTTTTTTTTGTCAAATAGATATTCTCCTCGAAAAGTGAATCCCGACTAAAACATCTGTTGCAGCGAGCCCCAGATTATTGCCCTGAAACAATGGTAGGTCTTATTTAACTTAACTATGGAAGCTTTTGCCTAATGAAGCACTCTAATGAGTTACTTTAGATTTAGCAAATTTTTCAGTGTGATTGGGGTTTGTGGTCAAATAAAATGTTAGATTTAACTAGGTACTTTAAAAAGATCTTCACACAAATTGCTAGATAGAATATTGTTTTTCATCTTTCATTGTTTATTTTATACCTATGTTGTAGGTATATGATATATTCCAGTCTTTAAATTTCATTATAATAGTTTATCTGGAATTGGGAATTTTACTTATTATCATATTTTGACAATTTTATGAAAACCATAATAACTAAGTCTTACATATATTTTGATTTTTAAAAAGTTGGATTTGGGGTAAGGGAAAATGTGTGATTTCTCATTACTTCTGTCTTCCCATTTTCTGGTATATTATAGATACATTGCATTCCTGTCTGAATCATGTAACTTAAAATGCCTCTAATGCGTGGGCCATCCTCAGCGTTTGGGATACTCATGAGCCAGGCTAAGAAAGTCTGAGCTGGCATGAGGGAGCCTCCTTAGATAAGGTAGCTTGGGTTAAATGGGGGGAAGGTTGATGATCAAACAGTTCTGACTGACATATTTTCCTTTAGTCACTCAACAGGCACTTTTATCTCTGTGCTTGGAAACAGTTATCCCAGTAAGCATCCTGAGTAACCATATTTGTCCTTAGTACTCTCAGATGGGAAGATGGGAAAACAGCAAGTATTTTTACACCTCAGTTCTATTTTTTCTTCCCTGAATAGCTGGTTGATACTCATATAGTTCTAGATCATTGATTGTATAGACACAAACATAATCAAATTAGCTATATATAATTTCTGTAGAAACTTTCATATTTAGGAACTGGTTATCTACATAAAAGTCTTTTGGTGATTACAATTTTAGGTTGAAATTTGGAGTTGTATGAATTCATCTTTGCCAGGTAAGCAATAGAAGTGCAACATTTAGCACTTTATTTTTTAAAACTTATTTTGTGATTGTAAAATCTGTGTCATAGTCCTGTAACCTAATGTTTACCCTTGAATTTCTATCCTCTCCTTCCTGTAGGCACCCAAATTTTCAAATGTATAATTAATTCTCATTCACTCAGTCCTTAATGGTACTCTTGTCTCCACTTCTACCATTCTATTGAAACTGGTCTTTGAAAGATCACCAGGATCTCTTGGTTCCTAGATCTTATGGCTTTTTCTCAGTACTTATTCTCTTTGACTTCCCTGTGACACTTGATATGATTGACCACTCCCTTCTTGTGACTTTACCTTGGCCTTGTGACTTTGCCCTCTCTTATCCCCACCTCCCCCACACACCGTTCCCCCCATAACTACCACAGTTATTTCTGTGTGTGGTCCTCTTCCCTTCTCTCTCCACATTCACCCTGGTACCCACATTCCTTCCCAGAACTGTTATCTAATCAGCTCTGGGAAGATAACTTTCAAATCCAAGTCATTGTTCATGACCTCTAGACGTCTTTACCTGGATCTATGCATCCAGGTGGCATCTGAAGTGCCAATTCAAAACCACACTCACCTTATAACTGCTTTCTCTTGTGAATGACACTCTAGACTGGAATCCCTCAAGTCATTATCTCTGATTGCTTTTTCTTTTTAGCTCATTGACTCTCTTCTTGTAAAATCTTGCGTCTATCCTCACCATTTCTAGTTCAAGCCTTTATGATTACACCTTTGGGGTAGATTATTGCAATAACCTTGTAACTGGTGTTTCAATACACCATAGGTGTCCTCCCCACCCCCTTCAAAAAAAATCCCTCCGGGGATATCCACTTCCATTAGAATAAAGGCCAAACTCCCTAGCCTGGCGTTCATGGTCTCCTAGGATTAAAGCTCATTTTCCAGTCCTGGTTAAAGCCAGTGCCTTGAAAAAAAGGGAGTATATCTTATGTTTCTCTGAATTCTAAAGGCTCTCACACTGTTTGAAGTTTTCATTTCAAACAAATTGTACTATTTGCTTCCTAGAATTGCCCACGTCCTTGCTTGTTCTCCCAGTTATCCCTCTCCCTGGTGTCTGCAATTATATATATGTGTGTATTGTTCCTACCAAACTGTAATCTCCGTAAAGGGTTAAATCATATATTTTATCTATCTCATAGCCCACAAAATACCTAATAGAGTGCCTTGTACATAATAGGGGTTCAGTGAATGTAAATGCTTGTTGAATAATTTAATATTTTCTAAGAGACACTGGATATGTGAAAACAGCAGTAAAATGCTTTATGGTATAAAAGTTCACAGAGTTTATGACCTACATTGATTCCATTCAAAATTCTTTCTAGAATATGAGTGATTCTGAATAGCAAGCAGCAAAGATTGAGAGGAAACTATACTAGGCAATGGGACTAGATGGGAGTCTGTTGCCCTTTATACCATTAAAACATGTAGGGTTACAGAAGCTTATGATATGCAGGATTTTTAGCCAGTTTTAACAATTGGGATGGTTTATGATTATATTTTGAGAGCTTTGTCTGTCCATGGGCCTTTTGTTTGCTTTTGTTTGGTTTGTTTTTTAGCAGAACACTTCTATTTGTTATATTAGGTCTTAGTTTCGTGTAGAGAACTATGTTACATATTGCCTTGAATCCCTGACATTTTTTAAAAATGGAAATAATAATCTAATGTACATGTGGATTTGCAGATCTATGTATTATATGGAAGCAGCATAAAGCATTTCTTAAAAGAGATAAGAAGGAATTTGCAGCATTCCTACAAGTGAATCTTTTCTTTTTTCATAATTATTACTTATATCTCCTAATTTTATCCTAGGAGTTATTCATTGACATTTATGATTGCAAAAAGGGATCTGAAAATTGCATTAGAACACTGTAATTTTATCACCTTTTGGTATCACTGTAATTTGGTTGGAGAAATAGAGCTATGCATAAATTGAACCAAAATAGTCATTTTGCCCCACAATAAAGTATACCCATCAAAGTCAGTCATGGCTCACAGGAGGTGTTCCTGTCTGTTTACTAAGTATCAGTTTTTAAACAGCATCATGTGTTTTATGCTATTCTAGGTATTTAATAATTTGAATGTTGGAATACAATAATACTCATGCCCATTTTTGTTTGTTGGCTTATTAAGTTAAATGGAATCCTTTCCTCTTCTGGTTCATAGTCCAAAGGTGAAGAAAGCCTCTCATTGCTTTCCTTAGCCTGTATATCCTCTAGAGATTCTGTTTACCTAAGAGTGAGAATGAGCTAAAGAGAGTTTAGGGTGGGCAGGGAGAAGAGGGAAAAAAACAAAGGACTTGGTAATTATGCTGTGAGGGACCCTGAGAAGACTGATAGCATTGAGAGTAAGGGTGGGAGGAGGGGCTTCATACTTTTGAGACCCTGCTATCTAAGCTAGCTTTCTTATGGACACCTGCTTTGACTTGTAGTGGTATCCATGAACCAGTTTGGCACTCTATTTGTGTTTGTCACTACTTATGACCAAAACATTTGAACATTTTGTTTTTAAGGTGTGTTTAAGAAGTCTGATGGCTGGGTTGGCTTAGGCTGCTGTGAACTGGCTATTACCTTGGAGTGTCGACAGGCATGCAAGCAGGTAACACTTGGCAATCAGGCTTTTAAGCAGCGTGGAGTAGAGTTTCAGTTTTGGCTGTGTCTTGGACCTAGCCTACCTCATATCTTTGGAGAGGTGACCCATAAAAGCTGCAAATTTAGCATTTCTTACATGGACCATTTCCTTTTAGACATGCTGCTTTTTCAGTTTTGGCTGCTGCATGTAAGACCCTCAGCCTTCTCTTATTCTTTCTTAACTTCTCTCTGCCACACAAAGAAAGAATATTATAGGAATCAAGGCCTTTTGTATTCTGCCTATGGTCATGCTTAGTCAATGCTGAATGACTCCAAATGGTCTTGTAAATTTCAGGCATGCTTGGATGAGAGCAGTTGACACAGTTGGCTTATTTTGCTTTCATCTTCCCTCTGTCTTTCATCATGGGTTTACTCTGAGTATGTTCTTTTATACCTTCTCTGCTCCTAAGGTGAGCGTGACTCCTACAGTGAATTATGACTTCTCTTTGATTTGATATATCTCAGGTCCAATTCAAGTTAGGCCCCTGAACTCTTCCTCACTGTGTATATTTTCATAGTGGTTCCTCAGAGTGCTGTGGAAAAACTGGTCTCCTGGCTCCTCATACTCCAAATGGTGGGAGTATGGAAAACTGGGAAATTTAAGTGTCCCTAAAACTAAACTGGAAAGCCTTCTCTTATTTTCTCCTTCTAGTGACTGGTCTCTAGACAGGAGTATATGAGACATGCTGATGCCTTTGCTTTCATACAGACCACTGAGCCACACTCTTTGGGCAGCACATAGCCTAGCTATCTGCTATTCTCCTCCAGGCATTGAGATGAAACTGAGTTGTAGAGGATTTGAGCTATAGTACATCTAGTGGGCCACAGAATAGTTGCCAGTCCATTCTGCTTCTTGCTTTCCCTGTCCTCATCAGCTGGTCTATTCAGAATTGCATGAGCTTAGGTGATAGAACAGGAGGAAATAGAACAAGGAACCGGAGTCCATGGCTTTGGAACTACGTCTCTAAATGAGGATTATCATCATGTGGAAGAACAGCCACCCCTCAGCAGATTTGTTTTGGCTTGTTTTTTATAGAAAGTGTATACTTAAATGTAGTAAATAACCTTCTGTTTTTCTGTGTGTCAGTTTCCTCATCTGTAGAAGGAATAATATCTTCTACATAAACTTGTTAAGAAAATTACATAAAAATAACTTATTAATTGCCTGGCATTGCCTTTCCCTCTTTAGCTGTCTCCTCTGTTATATAAGGATCTTGGCTCATATGGGAACTTAAAACATGAAGGGTTAAAGAAAAAGCAAACTATAAATGCCCTAGCAAAGCTTCACAAGAAAATTCACTGCAGCAGAGCTTCAGAGCTTCACAAGAAAATTTGCTACAGAATGGAATTCAGCTTAAAAAAAAGTCCTCTGTTTACAGTTCCTTCAAAGTTATCTAGTTTCTGAAATAACAAAAGGACTGTGTCATTATGTGAGATAAAAGCCATAAAAGTTAGAGTGAAATTCTAGCATATCTGGAGCTAATGTTTGTTTAATGTGGATTAAATAAATTAATGCAGAAATTTGTTATTTTTTAGGCATCTTCAAAAAATGATATTTCCAGAGTTTGCAGAAAAGAATATGAGGTATGCATTTTATTTAACAAATTTGGATAGATTAATTAGATGTTATCAGAATTGATAAAATCGCTCAAATTTTAAAAATGAATTCATTGTTAAATAAATTGCCTTTTACTTTACAGAAAATATGGCCTTGAGAAAAATGTGATTTACCTTTTTTAGAAATGTTATAACTTTAATTAACTTGTTGAAATTAAATGTTAATTTGAAAGAAATGCCTAAATCACATATACAGAGGATTTAACCTATAATGTTTTCATAATAAAGCAACTGGTTGTATCCAAGGTTGTAAAATAGTTTTCCTTAGGTTCCATATCCTCTTTTGCCCCTTTTCCTATACCTTGATCCATCCAGGTATCCACCTTTATCAACTACCTCTAATTTGAAGAAACAAAATCACATCGCTAGTGTGAGTAGCTTCAGACTTTCCTAGCATCTTACATTTGCGGGGGAAAGGTACATACCAAATTACAAAGGCTGTATTAAATCTGAAGGACTCTTGTCTTCCAATGGTGGTGTTTCATGCACTGTGGTATCTAGATTGGGCGTGGGGGGGGACACAGGTTGAGGAGGGGCAGAGGTAGAGGAGGTATTTCACACCAGGCAAATATGTACAAAAGATTGTCCCTAATGTGATAAAGCTCCTCACTGGGACTACTTTGTTCAGTTCCTAGAACTTCATTGTTAAGTATGATAATATTATTATTTTTTATAGTGTAAGACCGTGTAATTAAGCATACTTAAGCACATATGCCTCATTCATCATTTGTATGTATAAACATTGGGATTCCTATTGCTTTTAATAGTCTGTATTCTCTTGGAGAAGAAAGATAGACCAACTCTCTTAACTGCTTCTAGATTATAGTTCTGATTTTTTTTTTCTTTTCTCAAAGCCTGTAATTATATCTCTTGATTAATATTTTGGAATTGGAAAAATCTTATTTATCTTTTGTTCCTTTGTACTATTGCTAAGTTATATCTGTTTCTCTGAAGACAAATTTCCAAATTAACTGCAACTCTTCTCTGTTCTTATTGAAAAGAGCCTTTCTACAAAGAAGTAAAAGATCTTTCTTTTTTTTCTTCTCTCTCTACCTTTGAAATAACTAGTTTTAGTTTCTCTTGAACAGAGTGGCTAACTGTGATAATTCCTTCTTTTCTCCCACATGATGTCTGACACTGTCCATCTCCTGTAGCCTGTCCTCCATTATTTTAGTGTGCTTCCTTCTCTTGTCTGGATTTCTGCATTGCCCTAGGAAGTCTGCCAGTATGTGTTGATGAAGGACGGGACAGGAAAGGTAAGAGAGATAAACACTGTCCTATGAGAGAAATACTAAGAGTAGTTTACCTTTTCCAGTCTATCCTCCCCTATTTGGCCTAGAATTAAGCAACTATCTTCCAAAAATATACATGCCAAGAAGGTTCTTTCGCATATATATAAACGTAAAATATATATATGTAAAGTATACATGTGTTTTATATATATGTGTGTGTTTTATATATATATATAAAACTGACTGTACAAATTATTCAAGATAATTCAAGATTCAATTTGATTTTTTATATGTTATTTAGAAATAAAAAGAGAGGCAAGAGCACTTTAACACAGAAAGAAGTTTCTGCATTATAAGCCCCAAATAACAGTCACTCTCACTGAATTGTTAAAGTCTTGTCTAGACACAATGGCTATTTGTTATAAAGTGAATTGGGTAACATTGGTGTAGTGCAACCTATTTTAACTGGATTAGTTGCTTATTAACATTAGAATAATTTATAAAACTAGGCTTTTGGTACCTTTTCCTTAACCCTGGAGTGGTCCCTGGATGTGAACTTCCAGATGTGTAAGCTATTCCTTTAGGCTTACAACTTTAGGGGTTAACATTTACCCTGAAGGATGGTGTTGTGTAGTTTGACTAGAGATTCAGAGAATGAGCGGTTATATTTGAAGGAGCTAATGTTTATCTTTACTGATAAGCTGCTGCAGAATCCCCTTTGAGGGGTTTCCTGAGCAATTTACTTACATGAATAAAGTTTAAAATTTTTATGCCATCTAAGATTGTTTTGTTCCAACCAAGCTAAGATAAACTAGTAAAATGTAAAGCATTTTTATGTCTGATTTTATAGTATCTGGTTTCTTTTTTATGCAAATCAACAAATATTTATTGAATAGTGAGAGGCAGTTTTATTATATTAGAAAGAAAACAAACTTTCGGGAATTCCCTGGTGGTCCAGTGGTTAGGACTCCGTGCTTCCACTGCAGGGGGCATGGGTTTGTTTCCTGGTCGGGGAGCTAAGATCCCTCATAGCTGCACAGCATGGCCAAAAATAAATAAATAAAATAAAATTATCTTAAAAAAAGAAAGAAAACAAACTTTGGAGTCAGACCTAGGTTAGAATTATGGTTAAGCTACATATAGCTCAACTTCAAATACTAAAGAATTATACCTGAGTCAAGATAGTTAAAATATGTACTGAACGTGCAAGAACTCAAGGAAATTGGAAAGCAGACTGAGCATGTTGGGAGTTAACAGGGAAAACTTTGCAAAAGAGAGGCCTGAAAGGATTGGTATAATTTGGGTTAGAGGACTGGATCAACAGCATGTTAGCAAAAATGCACATGACTGAGGTGGGGGGTAAAAACGAAGATAGGCCTATTTTGGGCTGAGAATCTGCTTGGATAGGCAAAGTGGGACCAGATCCTGGAAAAATGATATTTTGGGGCTCAGCCCATTATTAAGTAGAGGGAGATGATAAAGATTCTGTGATAGGAGACCAACATAACAAATGAAAGTCCAATATTTTAGAAAGCTTCAAGTCTTAGGTATGTGCAGGCTAAGTTTTAGATCTCCCAAATTCCTCTAACTTAGCTAAAAACAAATAAGGCCCACAACTAGGATGATAGCAATAGAATTGAGTATTTGGGAATAAATCAGAGATTTGAAGGTAGAGTCCATCATTCAGGATTTGTTATAAAGGATTGAATATAGGAGATGATGTTCAGGGAAATATAAAAAACAATTAGTGAATTGGGAGATAGGACTAAAGAAGTTATATGGAAAAGCAGCGCAGGATAGGCTGAAAGAGAGTTTAAGGGACATGGAGGATAGAGGAAGTATTCTAATTGGAATACTCAAAGAAGAAGAAAGAATATGGGACAGAGGCAGTGTTTAAAGAAGCCCAAGAAATCCCCAGCAGAATTTTTTTTTTAAAGCCATACGTTACAGATATACCTCATAGCCACAGGTCTTAAAAGCAGTCAGGAAAAAAGACATTGTCTTCAAAGGAGGTCAACAGCTGATTTTTCAGTAGCAACAGAGGAAGCCAGGAACAGTG
The DNA here is from genome assembly GCF_028023285.1 of Balaenoptera ricei. Taxonomy (NCBI): domain Eukaryota; kingdom Metazoa; phylum Chordata; class Mammalia; order Artiodactyla; family Balaenopteridae; genus Balaenoptera; species Balaenoptera ricei. The sequence continues at coordinate 86,496,414 of NC_082644.1, forward strand.
GAATGATACCTAAACTATTCTGAGAGAAAACAACTATCATATCCAGCAGAAATATTTTTCAAGAAAGAAGGCAAAATTAAGGTATTTCCAGACGACAAAAACAGAGAATTGCCAGTACTGGACCCTTGCTAGAAATCCTTCTTTAAAGGAAGTTCTAAAATATCTATAATTATTTGAGATGCAAAGGAAAATGAGAACAATAAAAATACAAAGTGACTAAGTTAAAACACACACAGGTTGTATAAAACAGTAATAATTTATTATTGAGTTTAAAAAAAGAAAGAAAATACACAGCAAAGATAGCATATACATTGGGAAGGGATTTTAAAGAAATTGAAGTATATTGTTAGGTCTTTTTAAGTGTAAAAACCCGTATCTCAGAGGTAGTTAGGAATACCAGACTAAAGATGAGGAGAGATCATGCCCAAAGTCAACCATGAAGTAACCCTTGAACGTTGAGCGTGAAAGAAAGCTCTGTGAAAGAAAAAATATAGAAAAAAATAGAAAGCTGATTTTGAAAATCGTTTTTAGGGAACGGAAAGAGGAGGAGCCATATACTGATCTGACATTCAATGAGAATATTAGATTGAGATATTCCAAGAAAAAGAGAAATTCTTATTAGTGAAAGTGTTCAAAGCAAAGATTTACTGGATAAATACATTGTGGAGGGGATTTCTGCAATGGACACGAGATTTGGCTGTTCTCCCATCTTTGCAGTTCTCTTATTCTGACTCATACCTATGAAAGAGTACTTCCTTCAGAAATTGAGAATACTTCTTTCAGAATCACACACATTTGGTTAGAGCTATCAAAATCGACCAGTGGCTTGATAACTCCATCACAGACGTGTTCAAGTGTCACGGGCATGCTTGATTCTAGGTTAGCCATGCGTTTTCACAGGCTTGGTCTTGGCCCATCTAGAAGTATTTATCAGGCCACATGCGCTCATGGATGTATGATACTAGACCAGGGATGATATTTAAAATATTAAACAACTGGAATGACAGGCACCAACAATCAGAACAAATGCTGGATATAAACTAGAGCCATACTAGTTTAGCCATACTAGGGCAAATTGGCAGATTAGAACTAAAGTAAAAACTTAATCATGTTTTCCATGAGGTGTGAGACATCTAGTGTAATACTTTTTGCATAGTCTTTGTCTACAGCTGGCTGAAAACATTTTCTTCTAGCCACCAAGACAGTGGTTAAAAACAAAAATTGGTTGTTGATAGTGATTTTCTTGAATGTCAGAATAGACATCAAGATGATATGAGGCTGGTGTATTTCCAGAGACCTGGCAGTGTCTGTAACATGATGAGACAAATTTTAGTTTCAGGTTCATAAACCCATTTCATACCTTTATGTCACACCTTACCTGCCATTCTCTAACATAATGGCCATAAATATATATACCTTTCCATTTGCTGCATGAGCCACTGAAATACAGTGTTGCAAATTTGTCATCACACTTTTGTGCTTTTACTCTTTTGTTCCTTCTTTCACAGATCCTTCTCTACGCTTTTCTTTATATTGTTTTCAGAAATGTGATTTTCAATTCTCTCCTTTCTTCCTAGCTTTCTTCAGTCCAGTTATTTGATGTTATTTCATTAAGGAAGTTGAGAAACTATGAAGGAAAGTCAGTAGGAGATATTTTTGTGAGGATTTGCTTTTTTTTTTTTTTTTTTTTTTTTTTAAGCTTAAGCCATTTAAGTTTTAAACTAAACTGTTGCTAAAGAAAACTAAAATAATGTTCTGTCCTGGGGCTCTGGTTCTCTGAGAATGCTGAGATAAAATTAAGACTCTGAGGATATTAAAAAGAGGCTCTAAGAACCACAAAAACAAAGATGGTCAGCCTTGTGAGTGCCAGGCTCAGTTCTGTCAGCACTGTCCTATCAACACACAGCTAAATGCATAAGAGAAGAGTGCAGGTATGTGTTAAATTTTATTTTTTGAATATTCACATGTTCAAAATTCAAAACAGTATACAATAAAAAGTCTCCTTCCTACCTCTTATACCACAGCCACCCGGTTCCTAAGGTCACCAGAGATATTTTATGCACATAAAAGTAAATATGTATATATAGTCCTCTTCTACCCTTCTGTACACAAATGGTAGCTTACCACACACTTTGTGGTACCCGTGGATGCCAGTGTTTGGTGCATATTTATGTATGTCTATATGGGCCGTCCAGTGTATCCTCAGGAAATGTCGCAATAAAATGCTCTGTTTTAAAGATTTCTATGTTTTAATTTTATTTTGTTCCTTTTCTCTCAAATTAACCTTGATTCTAGATTTACTACCAGAAGCATAAAGGAAAAGGGATGAAAAAAATAGCCCTAAAAATTTAGACCTAGGAGGGCAGGGATGTAGGACCAGCAGGATTCTCTGGACAGCTAGAGGCCTTCTGTGCCTCGGTATGATTGGATCTGTGCCGCAGTAGTTCCAGGAATAGAGTAGACCTTCTTACATGGCAGATGACAGCCTAGGCTCTGGAAGTTGGCTTGGGGATTTTAGCAAAAAGAATCATGTGGTACTTTGCCTCAGCAGAGCCTTCAGCACCTAAATGTAAAGCTTCTTTTAGTTAGTACCAAGGAAACTCTGAGAATTGTCAGAATATGGTAAGTAGAAGACTGTGAATGGGAGGCTTTGTAAATGGTAAAATGCTATACAGGTATGTTGTATCAGAGTAGATTTGAGCCGTTACCTGCAGCTGATGAGCTCCAAAAAGAGCGAAACCTATTAGGTCCTGCAGTACTGGCTTAAGATAATATAAAACCTTGATTATGTTCCATTTGTATGTTGTTTTGTTTTGTCATATTTTGTGCTGGGGAAGGGAATAGCTCCCATTTAGTCTCCTTGAGCTAGTGTATTTCCTCTGCAGTCCATTCTTCTTATAAGTCACCTGAATGAGATCATCCCAAAAGGGAAATCTGATCAAGTCTGATTAGATTGTGACCTGGTCTAATCCAAATGGCCAGGTTTTTCTCCCTAGGCAATCTCATCTACTCCCATAGCTTTAATTGCCCCAATATGATGACAACTCCAGAATCTTCTTTGCTAACCTCTTTTTCTCCTGAATCACTGCTGGATATGTGTTCTTTCGATGCTCAACTGACATTTCAAATCAGCCAAACTGACTGTTAACCTTCCCTACCTCTCCTTCCCTCTACCCTACTGCTACACAACACCACACATACACACATCTCCAAACAAAAACTTATCATTTTTCTTGCATTTCTTGCTTGGTTGTTTAAGTACAGTCCTCCCAGACACATAAACTAAAAGCCTAAGAGGTATTGTCTACTCTTTCTTCTTTCTCACCACCTCCCACAAAACAAAACAAAACAAAAAATAAAACAAAAAAACTGGCTATCAAGCTCTAAAGATTTGCCTCTGAAATATGTCTTAAATTGGTCTCCTTTCCAGATCCTCAGTTACTGCCTACCTCAGGCCTTTATACCACTTTGGGGGACAACTACAATAGCTGCCCAACTAGCTTTCCTGTCTCTAATTTCTCCTTTTATTTACTATCTCCACTTCTCCTAGGGTGACCTCTTTAAAGACCAAATATGGTCGTATCACTCCCTTCCTTGAAACTCTTCAGTGGCTCACCTGTAAGATACAGTTCATGTTCCTCAGCCTGGTGTACTTAAGCTTTTCTCGATCTAGCCCCTGACTCTTCCCTCCTTGACGCTTCAGCAGCTTACTGCTTATAACTTCCCAGATTGACCATGTGTTGTATTTGTTAGTTGTAGTTGTACCACCTGTTGCCCTCCTGGAATTCCTGTTTCCTGAATCCATCCTATCATCCCCATCCATTAGTAGGCTGGAGCCAGCTCCTACCAGCTAGGGAGAACTGGTTGTTAAATATTCAGGAATTTGGCAAGCCAGTTTTTAACTTGAAAAGCAGGTGTGATGGGGGTATTTATACCACACATATCAGCAAATATTACAAATCAGAACTCCCCTTCACCCCCACCCCACCCCAGCATGCCACAACCCCTACTGAAATTCTGGCTTAGATGGTTCCTCTTTAAAACCTTTCCTGCTCAGCCCTCTACCCTCACACACACAAAATTAGTTGCTATTTATAAACACTTGACATGCTTTATTATAGCATTGGTCACCATGTAGTGTAACTCTTTGTTTTCAAGTCACTTTTTAATGCTAAAGTCTTGAGTTCCTAGGACAGAGTCCATGTCTCAATTATCTTTGCATGTCATTCATTCATTCCTTCAACATTCATTGAGTTGATACACTTAATATGTATCAGGCACTGTTCTCAGAGTACAAAGATGGAAGGATTTAGCCACTGTCTGTAAGAAGTTCATAGCCTAGTCCATGGGAAGAGAGAAATTCAAATAGTCCATTACAATACAGTGAGACAAGTACGTTGCTAGAAGTCTGTGCAAGACACGTTGAAGCCTGGAGGAAAAAACCCTTCCCAGGGTAATGGGGAAGTCTTCACAGAGCAGGTAAGACTTAAAGGATGAACAAAAATTTGTTGCCTGTAAATAGGTGCTACAGTTAGTATTTTTATAGATAGAATTTTTTAATAGAAAATTTTCCCACTCTGGACAGTACACAAGTTTCTTTGTTTCAGAGTAAATAGCCGTTTTATGTGAAAACCCTGTGTAAATGTCTATGAATCAGGCATTCTTTGAATGAGCAGAGAAAGCACTGAATACTGTATCTGTAATCACAATGTTGTGTAGCAAACCATCCCAAAACTCCATAGCCTAGAATTATTATTATTTAATAATAATTTAGTATTTCTCATGCATTTAGCAGGCCTAGCTGCTTCTGGCTGGGCTCACTTGTGCATCTGCAGTCAGCTGGCAAGTCAGCCAGGGTCTGGCTGGTTTAGGATGCCCTTGGCTAAGTCAGCTCAGCTCTCCTCCATGTGTCTCTCCCAGCCTTCTAGCAGGCTAGCTCAGGCAGGTTCCCATGGTGGTGGCAGGGGCCCAAGAAAAGAAGTGGAAACATGCAAGTATATGTGCAGGTCTCTACTTACCTCATGCTTGCTACTGTCCACTTAACTAAAGCAAATCACATGACTAAGTCCAGAGTTAGTGTGAGAGAAATAGATACAGGGAAATGTAAAAAATTGGGGCCACTGCTGCAGTCAATCTGCCACAAATACATACTCTGTGTAAGCTGTCTTCTAGACCTTATGTTACTCTGCAGGTGTTACTTGCCAGTGAATTTGCTTCCAGCTGGTTGGATGCTCTGGGTGATAATGAGCAAACTTCTCTGAGCAGTCTGGACCTATTAATCTTATCTCAGTTTTGGGTTTCATTTTTATCCCACTATTGAAATGACATTTATTATTTGGGAGGCTGAAGAGTCATTTGTTTAGTGATATCCATGTCCTATTAAACTCCTTTACATATTCTAGTCACTTAGATTTTTTTTACTAAAAAGCCATGGTGTCCACAAGGAGAAAATATCTTGTGGAGGTTTAAAAAACATGTTTTTAAAGGTCAGTTATTGGGGAATTCCCTGGTGGTCCAGTGGTTAGGACTCGGTGCTTTCACTGCCATGACCTGGGTTCAATCCCTGGTCGGGGAACTAAGATCCTGCAAGCTGCATGGCGTGGCCAAAAAAAGAAAAAAATAAAGGTCAATTATTTAATCTCTCCAACTTAGCATTTAATAAGCTAGATTCTTCATGCAAAACTTCAAACTGGGAGAACTCTCAGTCCATCTGTGAAAAGCAAACAGATTTTATTTATTGAGACCTTAGGAACAAAGCAGCCCCTTTACTTTTAACTAGTAGCCTTGGGAATAGGAAACATTAATAACAGTTCATAGAATGTACTCTTTTGGGTCTTTGTCCAGAAGTGACTAAAATATCCAAGATTCAAACCTGGTTTTGTTTGTTTTTAATAAGATTCATGTGAAATGTTTGTTTCATTTTCATTATCCTCATCATTGGTGAGAAAGGGAAGCTGGAGGGACCAGTAGTAGTAGAAGGGCAGTGGACAGAGAAAGTATTGAGACAAGTGGACAAATGGAGAAATGCTAGAAGGGGTCACAAGTGGAAAAGTGAGTGGCCAGGTCAGAAAATAAATCTGCAGAGCCAACTTCTGAGCAAGAGGTTAGAGCCGCAGTCTACCTCGCAGATGGACCCCAATGGCTCTTCTCCCCAGAAGGAAGGTCAGTGTGGCATAAAGGATCACATAGGGTTCCCTTGACTTTGATTTCACTCTGTATCTGAGTTTTTCTGCTAGGTGTGCCCACAGGTGGGAGGGCTTATTGCAGTTCTCAAAAACCATTTTAGGTAGGGCAGGGAACTGGCTAATGAAAGCAGCTGCCTGAGGAAAGATTTCATGATCAAAAATTTTTAAGGGAAATAATAATACTTCAAGAAAATGATTTTTTTTCACAATTTAAGATGTTGATTTAAAAAATAGACTTAAAATAGGTTACTCTATGGACATAAATTCAACCTTGCATTGGCTGCATTCAGAATAATAATCCAAAGTCTTCTCACAGGATAGTGTCATGCGAGAGCACTGGCAGAGCAATCTGGGTTCTAGCCCCACCTTTGCCCTTTGCTTACTGTGTACATCTCTCTATCCAGCTGTATAGTGAAGGCTTTGGGACTTGAAGATCTCTTGCTGTCAACGCTCACATACTGACTTGTTCTTTGGGTCTCTGAGGTTTTCGTAGATCCTAACCTCAGTTACACTGTAATTTTGATCTCTTCTAGAGTAAGATGAGTGGGGTGAGGGAGCTGCTATATGGAGTCACATTGGGTATAATATTGGTGGCAGAAGGTCAAAAGAGGCTCGGTATAAACCCAACTGAGTATAAACCCTCAGTTACTGCCCACTTTTGCCACTAGATGGCGATTAGACATTTGAAAGACTTAAGAATTGACTAGCTAAGACCCTGATGGACCATCTTAAGAAATGAAGAGACTGTCGGCCAGGGCTGTAACTCATGTGTGTCTTAAGCCCTGTCAAACTAGTCAGCAGTAGTTTTAGCAGTGAAAAGGTAGAGTTACCTATAGTTTATACCTTAGGTAGAGTTACCTAAGGTTAAGAATCTTTTATCAAAGAGGGGGATATGATAAAATCATGATGCGTGTAAAGTAAGCAACAGAGAATTGATGAATTCATCAAATACCAGTATACTTGAGTGAAGGATCATTCTTTTTTAAATTTAATTTAATTTCATTTTTTACTGAAGTATAGTTGAATTACAATGTTGTGTTACTGCTGTACAGCAAAGTGACTCAGCTATACATATATATACATTCTTTTTCATATTCTTTTCCATTATGGTTTATCACAGGATATTGAATATAGTTCCCTGTGCTATACAGTAGAACCTTGTTGTTTATCAATTCTGTATATACCAGTTTTCATGGTATATATACCATGCAACCCCAAACTCCCAATCCAACCCTCTCCCACCCACCTCCCCTTTGGCAACCGCCAGTCTGTTCTCTATAAGGACCATACTTTGAAACCTTAAAACTGGTAAAGATAAAGAGATGTAAAAATGGTATTAACACTAGAGGTGCTGCCATGTGGAAATATAAAAGTTTTTAGTTCAACAAGTTAGAGTAACTCTATGCATGAAAGGTCTATCAGTGAACATTAAGGGAAACGAGAAATGCTTAGGGAACATCTCTGAACTCTGGATGTGACATAAAGAGAGACAGCTGAGCCCTTCTATATCAGCGGTTAGCAAACTTTTTCTGTGAAGGGTCAGGAAGCAAATATTTTAGGCTTACCGGCCAGTTTAGGCTTACTATCTACTCAACTCTACCATTATAGTGTGAGATAACTGTATACAATATGTAAATGAATGGGTGTGACTGTGTTCCAATAAAACTTTACTTACAAAAACAGGCAGCAGGCAAGATTTGGCCTGGGTGCCATAGTTTGCCAAACCATTTGTGGGTGAAAGCTAGGGTCCATAAGTAGTTCTCCTTTCTAGGCCTCAGACTCTGGCTTCTTCTGTCAAATGAGTTGGATTAGCTGATCTCCGACATTTTTCAGATTTTGTGTCCTTTAGTACCTCTCTCTGAAGCTAAGTGATCCACAAGGCTGACCCAGAGTGATATTTCTTTTTATTTTTAAGATCAAATTAAAAAAAAAAATCAAGCTTGAACAAATTTGTAAGTTTCTAGAGCAGGATTTCTCAACCTTGACACTATTGACATTTGGGGCCGGATAATCCTTTGTTGTAGGGGAGCTGTCTCATGCCTTGTAGGATGTTTAACAGTATCTCTAGACTCCTCTACCTACTAGATGTCAGTTCAGTAGAACACCCCAACCCCCCCGTGTTATGACAACCAAGAATGTCTCCAGACATTGCCAGATGCCCCCTGGGAAGCAAGATTACCTCCACTTGAAAACCACAGCTCTAGAAACTTTAAGAGTAACTGGAAGAATAACAAAAATGGAAATCAGAGTGTGTAACCCAGGACGGCCACCAAGGTAATATACATACTTCTTTAGGAACAAGACCAAAAAAGCCAAAACCAAGAGGAACCAAGAGGAACAAGAGGAACAACCAGCATATTAGAAAGAGAATGGCAGGGAATTCCCTGGCGGTCCAGTGGTTAAGACTCCGTGCTTTCACTGCTGAGGGCCCGGGTTCCACCAGGGAACTAGGATCCCACAAGCCTCTCAGCTCAGCCAAAAAAAGCAAAGCAAACAAAAAAAAGAGAAGGGCAATGAGAATTTTATTCACCCAGTTAAGAGGGGCTGGAAAATTGGTAGCAGATGACTTTTTTTTTTTCTTTTTTTTGGCTGCACCAGGTCTTAGTTGCCACGTGTGGGATCTTTAGTTGCTTGCAGCATGAGGGCTCTTTTAGTTGCGTCATGCGGGATCTAGTTCCCTGACCAGTGATCGAACCTGGACCCCCTGCATTGGGAGCTTGGAGTCTTAACCATTGGACCACCAAGGAAGTCCTGGTAGCAGATGACTTTTTAATGTTGATTTAGATCATTTTATTGAAAGTGTTCCTGAAACCATTGAACCAAAATAGAGGGCTACATATAATGGGTAGCTGAAAAGTCAAACTAAAACAAAGAAACATGGATGAAGAGAAATATAAAAAAGACCACTATTAAAGAATACCAAGAATATTTACTCTTCACTATTTTATATTTATTGAGATCTCTAACAGAAAGAATTCATACTGGGTGAATTCATTAGCCCTTTTCTGTGGGTCCTGGGTATTTTGTTTTGCTTTGGATAAATCAAGTGTGGTTTATTCCTACAGTAGAATATTATTTAGTAGAGAAAATGCAGTACAGCTTCACACAACTACATAGATGGATCCTTGAAGCTAGGTTTTAAATGTCAGTAAAGCTGATCCTTTAATAAGTCTAGATCATGTAGCCAGCTTGGAAGTTAGTTGCAAATAAAAGCCAAAATCATCTCTATTCATTAATAAGGGTGTACTTGTTTTCCATCTACCTTTTATTTATGCCCATATTCTTTTAAGAATTTATTCTCTTCCAAGTGTGATATTAATCATAGTCTACAAGCCCTGATTATCCAAATAGCTTTGTACAAGGAATTTTTTGTTTGTCTTGTTTTGTTTATTTTCCTTACAATGACTTTAACACAGTGTGATATTTTCCGAACAGTGATCTAAGAGATCTAAAAACATTAATTCTAGTCTCAGAGTCTACTTTTAACTTGCTCTGTGACCTGGGGCAGTCTCTCCCCTGCTAAGGAAATGGTTTCTTTATCTGTAATATGGTAGAGAGATTCCCCAACTCTGGCCCCAGGATGGCTACATAAGAATCATCTTTGAGGCCTTGTTTAAAATTTAGATTTCTGTGCTTCATTCCCAAATTCCAATTCTGTAGTCTAGGGTAAGGCCTAGGAAGCCCAGGTGTTCTAGTGCATGGCCAGGTTTGAGAACAATTAGAGGTGATCTCTAAGGTCCTTTCAACTCTAAAATGCAGTGGTTATATGAAATATGTATTTCCCTAAATAACCTTTATTATATTATTTTCTGAAAGCTTTTTTATGTTCTACAAGAAATAATTGAGATTACTACATTGTACTTTCCCCACATATGCACATTGGTACAGCTTTACATAAACTTGGTTTGCTATAATGTGGTCAGCTTATGGCTTGGGTGATAATCTTGATCCCCAAAATGTATTAGAAGATGGTTTCTCTTTTCACCAGAATGCTATATCATAGTTTCTTTGTTTTTAATCTTGGATTTAGAGAAGGATTAAATAGTTTGATATCCTGATTTCTGTATAACTATAAAAGTGGAATAAAATTAGAAATTCTATGTGGTTGTTAATTTCTGTTTGTTTTCCTTTAATTTACAGAATGCTCTTTTCAGTTGCATTAGCAGAAATGAAAGTAAGTATATTGTTGATGGTTATACAAGCAATCCAAAGAGCAAAACACAGTTTACAGAATATGATTTAGCTGTTATAAATATTGCCAAAACTCTGACATTATAACTTAGGCTGTTACTAAACCGTCTGAAGGAATGTGCACAGCAGGATTCTGATAGGCTCTTTCCTCTGGAGTGTTTGGGCCATTCATGAATTCGAACAATTCCCATGTCCTAATTACAGATTTACAAAGCAGATATCAGTGCTGGGTGTTTTAGAGGAAGATCATGCCCCACTTGGATAAACAGGAAGTTGAGCACTCCCATGTGATATAAACAGAAGTTGAACACTCCCACGTAATACAGCGCAATATAATTGCAGCACTTGCTGAGGGCTGCCTCTCAGTTCATTCAGCAGATATTCACTGACTGCTTGCTCTGTGCAGGGCAGATGCACACCTGTGGGGGACACAACCTGTACACAAAGAACTCTGGGACACGGTGGGTATGGGATAGAGTTACTGATAAGGTGCCGAGGGAGTTCAGAGGAAGGAGGGATCACATCTTGCAGGGGCGCTTAGAGGTGACTTCATGGAGTTGGTAGCTGAACTGGGCCTTGAAGGATGGACATGATGTGAGCAGTAGAGATTGGAGGAAGGGCATTCCAGCTGAAGGGAACAGCGAGAGCAGTTGGAGATGGGGAAACAGGTGTGAGGAGCAAAGAGTTGTTAGGTGAGCTTGGCAGTGGGGTGTATTAAAGTATAAGAAACATTAGCTGTCTGTACTTTATCTTCTACTCTTTCTAACTGGGGTTTAGTTCAAGATTTTCCAGATAGTCTTTAGCACATAATCCTATATCCTCCCACACTGTGAGGAAGCCAGCCTAATTGGGGCATCAGAAGACAGGCATCTTTGTCCTATTCTCACTTGTCTCCTCTGTCCTCAGCATCCCTCACCCCTGCCCCCAGTTTTAGCTTCATTGAGGTTGACAATGATAAATGTAGCCATTAATGATTGTTCTTTGTGATTAAAATGAACAATTCAGCAATGAACAATGTAAGTTTGTTAGTAATTTCAAATCAAAAACTTAGCTGGCACAATAGGTATGAAACAGTTTCCTTGTCCAGGAAAGAGGCTTGTCTTGCTATCAGTTTAGTCCTACTTTAGTTCATTTGTGTATGATTTTATCATTATCATTATTTCTGGAAGTCGCCTGAGTTCCCTGCTCATTCCTTGGTCTGTGGAATCCACCAGAAACCTGATTCTGGTTCCTCTATAACCATCCCTACTTATTATCAGAGGTTTCCTACCTGCCATTTTCTTAACCTTTTCCGGCCATACCTCTACCCTTTTGGCTCCCTTCAGCCTCCCACAGACCCCTTAGCCTCTCCTATGAGGACCTCTTGCTCTTCATTATAAATCCCACATCTGCACCCCCAGCCACTCATCCTGCTCTTCCCAGATACCTTAAATAGTCCACCTTGATTTTTAAAAACACGTACTACAGAATCATTTATTCCAAATGTGGGTTTTATTTTTCAGTGTTGAAGCAAGTCAGTCATATCAGTTATGAGGTGAGGACTTTCAATTTAGGCATAGTCTTGGAGATTTTCAAACAGTATAGAACTTTTGGGATTTTGTTTCAAGATAGACAGTTATATAATTTGCAAATTTATGAAGTGGTCCTGATATCTCTTAGTTTTTACTGGTCCTATTTTATAAATGTGAGGTATTTGGGGTTTTGTTTTATTTTGATTTGTTTGATTTGTTTTGCTTTGGTTTGCTTTGTTTATGAATCTCCACAGATCTAACGTGGAAAGAAGCTGTTCCAGTGGTTCTCAACATGGGTGCTATTAGCATTTTGGGAAACAGTTTCGATTGTATGAGACTTTCCTGTACGTTGCGCAGCATTTAACAGCCCTGACCCCCATGTGCTAAATGCCAGCAGTCATCCTTAAGTCATCATGAAAACCAGAAACACTTCCACATGCATCCAAATTCTCCCAGGGGCTGGTACTGCTCCTGCTGAGAACCACTGCACTATAGACTATAAGTTGACAAATAATGACTTTCTCAGACCAGTGAGCACCTGAATGTCCCTATGGCCATGCTTATAGTAGTGCTGACTTTAACTACGTGTCTTCTATGGCATGGTTTTATTTCTGAAATTCAAAAAGACACATATTGTTCCATCATTATTATGATGATTTAATGTTAGCAAATAGCTGATTTCATTTCAATGTAATCTCCTTTTTTTTTCCCCTAGTGGGCTCAGTTTGTTGCAGTTATGCAGGCCATCACACAAACTGCCGAGAATACTGTCAAGCCATTTTTCGAACAGACTCTTCTCCTGGTCCTTCTCAGATCAAAGCAGTGGAAAATTATTGTGCCTCTATTAGTCCACAATTAATACACTGTGTAAACAATTATACCCAATCTTATCCAATGAGGAACCCAACAGATAGTAAGTAAAAGCCACATATTCCTCTCATTTCAATCTATGGTAAAATAATTTGTAAAAAAAAAGAAGTAAATTCTTGAAGATATCTACAGTCTGGGTCATTTGGGAAATACCAGGCTTCCTTTGGTCTTTAGATTTGGCAGACTGGACATTATCATCACAGCTAAAAGATGCCGAGAAAGACAGTGCTGTCAAGGGTATGAAGAAACAGGCACTCTCTATTCTGAAGTGGGAAAATTCACTGGTATGGATATTTTAAGAGGGAAAATTGGGTTATGACCATGAGAATTTCAAATAATCATACCTTTTAATCTAGCAATTCCATTTCTCAGAAATTATCCTTCACAAAAACTCACAAATTTTCAAAAATACATCTACACATATAAAGGATGTTTACTACAACATTGCTGGTATAGAGAAAAATTAAAAATGACCTAAACATCCACCAATAGGATATTGATTAAAGTTGATTAAATAAATTATGTATCTCTATAATAACAACATTATACAATCAACATACTGGAAAATGTATTATGTAAATCAATGAAGTTAGAACACTCCCTCACACAATACACAAAAATAAACTCAAAATGGCTTAAAGACTTAATTATAAGACATGATACCATAAAACTCCTAGAAGAGAACATAGGAGAAACATTCTCTGACATAAATTTTAGCAATATATTCTTAGGTCAGTCTTCCAAGGCAAAAGAAATAGAAGCAAAATAAACAAATGAGACCTACTCAAACTTATAAGCTTTTGCACAGCAAAAGAAACCATAAACAAAATGAAAAGACAACCTATGGCCTGGGAGAAAGTATTTATAAACAACGCGACCAACAAGGGCTTAATTTCCAAAATATACAAACAGCTTATACAACTCAATATCAAAAAAATAAACAACGCAATCAAAAAATGGACAGAAGACCTAAATAGACATTTCTCCAAAGAAGACATACAGATGACCAGGAGGCACATGAAAAGATGCTCAATATCACTAATTGTTAGAGAAATGCAAATCAAAACTACAATGAGAGAGAGGGCAGACAGCAGAAGCAAGAAGAACTACAATCCTGCAGCCTGTGGAACGAAAACCACATTCACAGAAACATAGGCAAGATGAAAAGACAGAGGGCTATGTACCAGATGAAAGAACAAGATAAAACCCCAGAAAAACAACTAAATGAAGTGGAGATAGGCAACCTTCCAGAAAAAGAATTCAGAATAATGATATTGAAGGTGATCCAGGACCTCGGAAGAAGAATGGAGGCAAAGATCGAGAAGATGCAAGAAATGTTTAACAAAGATCTAGAAGAATTAAAGAACAAACAAACAGAGATGAACAACACAATAACTGAAATGAAAAATACACTAAAAGGAATCAATAGCAGAATAACTGAGGCAGAAGAACAGATAAGTGACTTGGAAGACAGAATGGTGGGATTCACAGCTGCAGAACAGAATAAAGAAAAAAGAATGAAAAGAAATGAAGGCAGCCTAAGAGACCTCTGGGACAACATTAAACGCAACAACATTCGCATTATAGGGGTCCCAGAAGGAGAAGAGAGAGAGAAAGGACCCGATAAAATATTTGAAGAGATTATAGTCGAAAACTTCCCTAACATGGGAAAGGAAATAGCCACCCAAGTCCAGTAAGTGCAGAGAGTCCCATACAGGATAAACCCAAGGAGAAACACACCGAGACACATAGTAATCAAAGTGGCAAAAATTAAAGACAAAGAAAAATTATTGAAAGCAGCAAGGGAAAAATGACAAATAACCTACAAGGGAACTCCCATAAGGTTAACAGCTGATTTCTCAGCAGAAACTCTACAAGCCAGAAGGGAGTGGCATGATATACTTAAAGTGATGAAATGGAAGAACCTACAACCAAGATTACTCTACCCGACACAGATCTCATTCAGATTTGATGGAAAAATCAAAAGCTTTACAGACAAGCAAAAGCTAAGAGAACACAGCACCACCAAACCAGCTCTACAACAAATGCAAAAGGAACTTCTCTAAGTGAGAAACACAAGAGAAGAAAAGGACCAACAAAAACAAACCCATAACAGTTGAGAAAATGGTCATAGGAACATACATATCGATAATTACCTTAAACGTGAATGGATAAAATGCTCCAACCAAAAGACACAGGCTTGCTGAATGGATACAAAAACAAGACCCATATATATGCTGTCTACAAGAGACGCACTTCAGACCTAGGGACACATATAGACTGAAAGTGAGGGGATGGAAAAAGATATTCCATGCAAATGGAAATCAAAAGAAAGCTGGAGTAGCAATACTCATATCAGATAAAATAGACTTTAAAATAAAGAATGTTACAAGAGACAAGGAAGGACACTACATAATGATCAAGGGATCAATCCAAGAAGAAGATATAACAATTATAAATATATATAATATTATAAATATATATGGTGCACCATAGGAGCACCTCAATACATAAGGCAACTGCTAACAGCTATAAAAGAGGAAATTGACAGTAACACAATAATAGTGGGGGACTTTAACACCTCACTTACACCAATGGACAGACCATCCAAACAGAAAATTAATAAGGAAACACAAGCTTTAAATGACACAATAGACCAGATAGATTTAATTGATATTTATAGGACATTCCATCCAAAAACAGCAGATTACACTTTCTTCTCAAGTGTGCATGGAACATTCTCCAGGATAGATCACATCTTGGGTCACAAATCAAGCCTCAGTAAATTTAAGAAAATTGAAATCATATCAAGCATCTTTTCTGACCACAATGCTATGAGATTAGAAATGAATTACAGGGAAAAAAACGTAAAAAACACTAACACATGGAGGCTAAACAATACGTTACTAAATAACCAAGAGATCACTGAAGAAATCAAAGAGGAAATCAAAAAATACCTAGAGCGCTTCCTTGGTGGCACAGTGGTTAAGAATCCGCCTGCCAATGCAGGGGACACGGGTTCGAGCCCTAGTCTGGGAAGATCCCACATGTCACGGAACAACTAAGTCCGTGTACCACAACTACTGAGCCTGCGCTCTAGAGCCCGCGCTCCGCAACAAGAGAAGCCACTGCAATGAGAAGCCAGTGCACCACAGCAAAGAGTAGCCCCCGCTCACTTCAACTAGAGAAAAGCCCGGGTGCAGCAACAAAGACCCAGTGCAGCCAAAAATAAAATTAATTAATTAAAAAAAAACATTTAAAAATATACCTAGAGACAAATGACAGTGAAAACATGACAATCCAAAACTTATGGGATGCAGCAAAAGCAGTTCTAAGCGGGAAGGTTATAGCAATACAAGACTACCTCAAGAAACAAGAAAAATCTCAAATAAACAATCTAACCTTACACCTAAAGGAACTAGAGAAAGAAGAATAAATAAAACCCAAAGTTAGTAGAAGTAAAGAAATAAAGATCAGAGCAGAAATAAATGAAATAGAAACAAAGAAAACAGTAGCAAAGATCAATAAAACTAAAAGCTGGTTCTTTGAGAAGATAAACAAAATTGATAAACCATTAGCCAGACTCATCAAGAAAAAGAGGGAGAGGACTCAAATCAATAAAATTAGAAATGAAAAAGGAGAAGTTACAACAGACACCGCAGAAATACAAAACATCCTAAGAGACTACTACAACCAACTCTATGCCAATAAAATGTACAACCTGGAAGAAATGGACAAATTCTTAGAAAAGTATAGCATTCCAAGACTGAACCAGGAAGAAATAGAAAATATGAACAGACAAATCACAAGTAATGAAATTGAAACTGTGATTAAAAATCTTCCAACAAACAAAAGTCCAGGACCAGATGGCTTCACAGGTGAATTCTTTCAAACATTTAGAGAAGAGCTAACACCCATCCTTCTCAAACTCTTCCAAAAAATTGCAGAGGAAGGGACACTCCCAAACTCATTCTATGAGGCCACCATCACCCTGATACCAAAACCAGACAAAGATACTACAAAAAAAGAAAATTACAGACCAATATCACTGATGAATATAGATGCAAAAATCCTCAACAAAATACTAGCAAACAGAATCCAACAACACATTAAAAGGATCATATACCATGATCAAGTGGGATTTATCCCAGGGACGCAAAGGTTCTTCAATATATGCACATCAATCAGTGTGATACACCATATTAATAAATTGAAGAATAAAAACCATATGATCATCTCAATAGATGCAGAAAAAAGCTTTTGACAAAATTCCACACCCGTTTATGATAAAAACTCTCCAGAAAGTGGGCATAGAGGGAACCTACCTCAACATAATAAAGGCCATATATGACAAACCCACAGCAAACATCATTCTCAATGGTGAAAAACTGAAAACATTTCCTCTAAGATCAGGAACGAGACAAGGATGTCCACTCTTACCACTATTAAACAACATAGTTTTGGAAGTCCTAGCCACGGCAATCAGAGAAGAAAAAGAAATAAAAGGAATACAAATTGGAAAAGAAGAAGTAAAACTGTCACTGTTCGCAGTATCATTTGACATGATACTATACACAGAGAATCCTAAAGATGCCACCAGAAAACTACTAGAGCTAATCAGTGAATTTGGTAAAGTTTCAGGATACAAAATTAGTGCACATAACTAGTAAGAACCTGATATATTAAAAAATAAATAAAATAAAATTCTAAAATTCAAAAAACCCCAAAATTAATGCAAAGAAATCTCTTGCATTTGTATACACTAATGATGAAAAATCTGAAAGATAAATTAAGGAAACACTCCCATTTACCATTGCAACAAAAAGAATAAAATACCTAGGAATAAACCTACCTTGGGAGACAAAAGACCTGTATGCAGAAAACTATAAGACACTGATGAAAGAAATTAAAGATGATACCAACAGATGGATAGATATACCATGTTCTTGGATTGGAAGAATCAATATTGTGAAAATGACTATACTACCCAAAGCAATCTACAGATTCAATGCAATCCCTATCAAATTACCAATGGCATTTTTTACAGAACTAGAACAAAAAAATCTTAAAATTTGTATGGAGACACAAAAGACCCCGAATAGCCAAAGCAGTCTTGAGGGAAAAAAACGGATCGGGAGGAATCAGACTCCCTGACTTCAGACTATACTACATAGCTACAGTAATCAAGACAATATGGTACTGACACAAAAACAGAAACATAGATCAATGGAACAGGATAGAAAGCCCAGAGATAAACCCACGCACCTGTGGTCAACTAATCTATGACAAAGGAGGTAAGGATATACAATGGAGAAAATACAGTCTCTTCAATAAGTGGTGCTGGGAAAACTGGACAGCTACACGTGAAAGAATGAAATTAGAACACTCCCTGTTTTTGTGTATTAGAATACACAAAAATAAACTCAAAATGGATTCGAGACCTAAATGTAAGACCGGGCACTATAAAGCTCTTAGAGGAAAACATAGGAAGAACACTCTTTGACATAAATCACAGGAAGATCTTTTTTGATCCACCTGCTAGAGTAATGGAAATAAAAACAAAAATAAACAAATGGGACCTAATGAAACTTCAAAGCTTTTGCACAAAGGAAACTACAAACAAGATGAAAAGAGAACTCTCAGAATGGGAGAAAATATTTGCAAACAAATCAACGGACAAAGGATTAATCTCCAAAATATATAAACAGCTCATGCAGCTCAATATTAAAAAAAAACCCAATCCAAAAATGGGCAGAAGACCTAAATAGACATTTCTCCAAAGAAGACATAAAGATGGCAAGGAAGCACATGAAAAGCTGCTCAACATCACTAATTATTAGAGAAATGCAAATCAAAACTATAATGAGGTATCACCTCACACCAGTTAGAATGGGCATCATCAGAAAATCTACAAACAACAAATGCTGGAGAGGGTGTGGAGAAAAGAGAACCTTCTTGCACTGTTGGTGGGAATGTAAGTTGATACAGCCACTATGGAGAACAGTATGGAGGTTCCTTAAAAAACTAAAAATAGAATTACCATATGACCCAGCAATCCCACTACTGGTCATATACGCAGAGAAAACCATAATTCAAAAAGACACATGCACCCCAATGTTCATTGCAGCACTATTTACAATAACCAGGTCATGGAAGCAAGCTAAATGCCCATCGACAGATGAATGGATAAAGAAGTTGTGGTACATATATACAATGGAATATTACTCAGCCATAAAAAGGAATGAAATTGGGTCATTTGTAGAGACATGGATGGATCTAGAGACTGTCATACAGAGTGAAGTAAGTCAGAAAGAGAAAAATATCGTATATTAACACATGTATGTGGAACCTAGCAAAATGGTACAGAAGAACTGGTTTGCAGGGCAGAAATAGAGACACAGATGTAGAGAACAAACGTATGGACACCAAGGGTGGAAAGCGGCGGGGGATGGGGGAGTAGTGTGATGAATTGGGAGATTAGGATTGACATACATACACTATTATGTATAAAATGGATAACTAGTAAGAACCTGCTGTATAAAGAAAGAAAATTCAAAAATAAATTTTAAAAATAAATTTTAAAAAAACCTACAATGGGGGCTTCCCTGGTGGCGCAGTGGTTGAGAATCCGCCTGCCAATGCAGGGGACACGGGTTCGAGCCCTGGTCTGGGAAGATCCTGCATGCCGCAGAGCAACTGGGCCCGTGAGCCACAACTACTGAGCCTGCGCATCTGGAGCCTGTGCTCCGCAACAAGAGAGGCCGCGATAGTGAGAGGCCCGTGGACCGCGATGAAGAGTGGCCCCCACTTGCCACAACTAGAGAAAGCCCTCGCACAGAAGCAAAGACCCAACACAGCCAAAAATAAATTAATTAATTAATTAATTTAAAAAAAAACCTACAATGAGAGAAGAAAAAGAACTACACCTCACACTAGTCAAAATGGCTGTCATCAAAAAGTAAATAAATAAATGCTGAAGAGGGTGTGGAGAAAAGGGAACCCACCGACACTGTTGGTGGGAATGTAAATTGGTACAGCCACTATGGAGAACAGTATGGAGGTTTCTTAAAAAACTACAAACAAAGTTACCATATGATCCAGCAATCCCACTCTTGGGTATATTTCTGCAAAAGATGAAAACTCTAATTTAAAAAGATACATGCACCCCAATGTTCATAGCAGCACTGTTTACAATAACCAAGGCATGGGGCTTCCCTGGTGGCACAGTGGTTAAGAATCTGCCTGACAATGCAGGGGACACAGGTTCGAGTCCTTGTCCGGGAAGATCCCACATGCCGCAGAGCAACTAAGCCCGTGTGCCACAACTACTGAGCCTGCACTCTAGAGCCCACGAGCCACAACTGCTGAAGCCCGCGTGGCACAACTACTGAAGCCCCCGCACCTAAAGCCCGTGCTCCACAACAAGAGAAGCCACCACAATGAGAAGTCCGTGTACCGCAACGAAGAGTAGCCCCTGCTCGCCGCAACTAGAGAAAGCCCACGCGCAGCAACGAAGACCCAATGCAGCCAAAAATAATTAAATAAGATTTATTTTTAAAAAAAAATAGCCAAGGCATGGAAACAACCCAAGTGTTCATCAACAGATGAATGGATAAAGACCATGTGACACACACACACACAAACACACACACACACACACACACACAATGGAATATATTACTCAGCCATAAAAAAGAATGAAATAATACCATTTGCAGTAACATGGATGGAGCTGGAGATTATCATCCAAAGGAAGTAAGTCAGACAAAGACAAATACTATATGATATCACTAATATGTGGAATCCAAAAAATAATACAAATGAGCTTTTTACAAAACAGATAGACTCACAGACGTAGAAAACAAACTTATGGTTACCAGAGGGGAAGGGGGGTGGGGTGAGGGATAAATTAGAAGTATGGATTAAGGTGTACACTACCATATACAAAATAGGTAAACAACAAGGATTTACTGTATAGCGCAGGGAGCTATATTGACTATCTTGTAATAACATATTATGGAAAAGAATAAAAAAAACCAACATATATATGTATAACCGAATTACTTTTCTGTGCGCGTGAAACTAACACAATATTGTAAATCAACTATACTTCAATACAAAAAAAAAAAAAAGATGTATGTTTACAGAAGTCCAAGATGTAATAAGCAAAAAAAAGCAAGTTTCAGAACTAAATGTATATAGTAAGGTACATTTTTAGTTATATACCTATTTGTTCCACATTATATGGATGTGTAATGTTTGAATTTTACCAATGAAATTTATTACTTTTATAATAAAAACATCAATATAAATGAGATCCTGATACTTTTAAAAAATTAGGGCCTCCTAATGAACTTGCACCTTATGGGGTCTTCAAAATCTCAGCTTTGGAAAGCCCATAATCCACTTTCTTCATTTAGAGGTGATCAGACTTTAAGAACTGACTAATTAAGCAAAACTGGCAAGAGACTTGTAAGACTCAGAAGCCAGATGCCAATGTTTTGATTTACACTGGGATACTGAAAGACTTGTTTTTGTAAACTCAAAAGCAGTGCTATGGGCCTTGTTTGGCCAGAATCTAAAGCAGAACTCTAAGGCTTAGGACATTTGTGTGGTTGTGTGATGAAAATCAGAGGGTGAAGCATTTGCCATAATAACCTTCATTCATTTTAAAGGCAGATCTGTCTTCACTGACATTTAGGCTATAGAGAGGTGCTGCTGAAGCAACGTTGATAGATAGCAGCTCAAAAAAAAAAAAAAAAAAAAGGCAGAAAAATGTTTTAAGGGTAGAACAACCATCTCAAATGTCTGTGCTAATACACAGGAAATCCGGAAAAGAAAGCTACAGACAGATAACAGATATGCCTGAATAAGCTTCTTAAGAAGTCAGACTCCTAAGAAAACTACTTCAAAGAAGCCCTCTGAATCCTATAGACTGGTTGAAAGTGTTCTCTTGCTTTCTGATTTTTTATAGAAAAGTAAAGGCAGAAGCAAACTGATATCTTGTCAGAGTTTGTAATTGTATTATTTAAATTACTACTTAGATTAATTAATTTGCACAGATTTGTAAAAGCTTTATATCCCAGAATGTAATGAAATAACAGTATTTGTGGTTATTGCTATTAAAATTATCATCTTTCTCATTATGTCAAGAACATAATCCCTTTTATGTAGCTGTTTCTAACATGAAATAATTCCAGTTTGATCTACAATACCCTTTCCAAGAACATAAAATGCCTTGCATGTAAGGACGTCTTAGGTGTAAGAGGACCTTTCATTTATCTAGGACTAGTGCTGGAGATCCCATGATTGAGCACAGTGGTGAATCTGGTAATAAATACCTAGTCTACCTTTAGCTTTTCACTTATTTGCTATATTGCAAAGTAATGGAGAGAGAATTTGGTAGGCTCAGTATCCTGGAGAAATTGACATGACTCAAAGTAATAACAGGTTCCAGTACACCACTGGGTCCTTCTGTCTGAGCAATGCATGACATAAAACCAGCTAATTAAGCCACTTATATTCTGAAAATGTAGGTTTATATTGCTGTGACAGAGCTGAAGATCATGCTTGCCAAAATGCCTGCAAGAGAATTCTGATGTCTAAGAAAACAGAAATGGAGATTGTTGATGGCCTCATCGAGGGTTGTAAGACCCAGCCTTTGCCTCAGGATCCACTTTGGCAGTGTTTTCTTGAAAGCTCACAATCTGTTCACCCTGGAGTCACTGTACACCCTCCTCCCTCTACAGGCCTTGATGGCGCTAAATTGCACTGTTGTTCTAAAGCAAACACTTCAACATGTAGGTCAGTACCTCATTTTCCTTTATTAAAAACAGTAGAAAATAACATTTTAATTAATGAATTTAAGTCTAGCAAATGTGTGTTATATTCTTGCACTGTGTAGTCTTAAGAGTCTAGAAGATATAAAATCATTCTTTCATCCAGCAGATATTTATTGAGCATCATGTATATATAGAACATTGTTTTTGTACATTGAACTAAAAGCACTGTGTTTTGGGGTGTGGAGGTTTAGCATTGGCAGGGCAATAAATATTTAAAGATGATGCAATATGAATTCTACCCTCGAGGTTATCGTCAAGTAAGCTTACAATTTAGGAGATGTTTTGACCAGACATCTAAGGGATATTCTTTTTGTTAAATTGTGAAACTTTGAACTTAATCAACTTTTTGCATATGTTGGTGAATAACCTGGGCTGGCACTTATATCCAAAGTTAGACAGCAGTGTATTGGCATTCATTTGGATGATACACTTAGGGATAAAAAATTGATAATACTATTTGTGTAGGATGGAGGAAACACAATCTAGAGATAAGAATAAATGGAGATAAGGTAATGGTTTAACACAGGTGAAACAGAAGTTTGCTTTATTAGAGATATTTTGGGTGAAAAGGTACCACATATTACTAGAATATCCTGAAATGAATATGACATACAAGGAGTAAAACGATCTTCCTGTGGTTTCTAAATTGGATGGACTTTAGCAAAAAATTGTGCCTAGAATAGCTCATCAGACTTTATCAAAGATATGAAAAAATCTGGAAAATATCCAAAGAAAATTAACAGAAGGGCTAAAAGAGAAGTTAAGTTGGCCCTATAATTCAGGAAATTGGGTTGCTGATAGGAATTAAGAAATGTACATATGGGAGGGATGCTGAGTACTTCTCTGAATGTCTACAAAAGAGTTTATGCCCTGTAGTCACTGGAGATAGGACTGGCTGTGTCATCCCAGCAGAATTTCAGTAAGAAACATGGCATCTCTTACCTTGATGTAAGGTTTTATGGTATACTGAATGCTTTCACTTTCATCTTGTTTCATCCTCATGAAACCTTACAAGATGACTGGTATCATCTTATGACTGACGTCAATTTGTATAATTCTTGTATGTGTACAGAAAACTAACTCTGAGATGTTAAACAATATGTCCAAGGTCATACAGAAAGTTAGGACTAAAGAAGGGACTGATTTCCAGATCAAGGTACCTAATGGATCTTTTTTTTTTTTTTTAATGGCTGCGTTGGGTCTTCATTGCTGCGTGCAGGCTTTCTCTAGTTGTGGCGAGCAGGGCTACTCTTTGTTGTGGTGCACGGGCTCTCATTGCTGTGGCTTCTCTTGTTGCGGAGCACAGGCTCTAGGCACAGAGGCTCAGTAGTTGTGGCACGTGAGCTCAGTAGTTGTGGCTCATGGGCTCTAGAGCACAGGCTCAGTAGTTGTGGCGCACAGGCTTAGTTGCACCGCAGCATGTGGGATCTTCCTGGACCAGGGCTCAAACCTGTGTCCCCTGCATTGGCAGGCAGATTCTTAACCACTGCACCTCCAGCAAAGTCCCTACCTAATGGATCTTGATATCAGCTTTCTCATCCCCATGATGTGTAAGCTCAATTGAGAGCAGGGACTTTGTCTCTTTTATTCAACACTGCATATCCAGTGCCTTCAACAGGGCCTCACACAAAACAGGCACTCAATAAATGCTGGTGGAATGAATGAGCAAACTTATAAAAGTAAAGATACCCTCCTCATAGGGGTAATTATGAGAGTCAAAATGTGACAGGGGTGGAGAATTTTTACTTGTGACTTTGCATATTCCGGTAGTATTAAAATTTTATGTGTTACTTTTTTTTTACACTTTTATTACATTTATAAATGTTAAAAATTAAACTAATGAATATAATGTGTGAAAGCACTTTGGAAATGATACTGATGTTATTTTAGCTATATACATGCACTGAAGTTGCTTTATAATCATCGAGTACTGAAATAAAAATGCATACATACTACAATAGTGTATATATATATAGTATATATTGCTATATACAATAGTTTATAGCAGCTTTGGAATTCATAAAGCCTTTACATGTAGGCTATCTTGGTATATCTTAAGGAATATAAGTGGCTTGGGGATACTTTTTCAGGGAGAATCCAGTGAACCCTAAGTCTATAATGCTTCTTAAAAGGAGTCTGAGGATCATGTCACAGTTTTGCCTCCTGTGATTGAAGCATAAATATAGTGGACTATATCTTTGTGGAGACAAAACCATATGCTTTATCTTACTTCAAGTAAAGGTAAAAGAGAGATCAGAAATATAAAGGGGAATAATTGTGCCAAGAATAAGGATGTACAGATACTATAATTAAACATTAAATTTAGCACTGAGCTTTCTAGAAACCATAGCAAAAAGGAAAGAGATGGATAATAAAAGAAAGCTAACTTTTTCATATAAAAGATTACTTTTTCAGGCTCTAAATTCTAGAAGATAGATCTTAGTCTTTTGGTTTTTGTACTTTTTTTTTGTTTATGTTCCAAAGTACAGTTCATAGAGTTCAAGTTTTATGCAAATCAAATATTTATTCATTTGGCTCATCTGTAAGTTTCTTCATTTGTTCTTTTGTTTCAGGGAACTGTGCACTAAACTTTATAGCATGAGCTGGGGCAATACACAGAGTTGGCAAGAGTTTGATCGCTTTTGTGAATATAATCCAGTGGAAGTGTCCATGTTGACCTGTTTAGCAGATGTTCGGGAACCTTGCCAGTTGGGCTGTAGAAATCTTACTTACTGTACTAATTTTAACAACAGGTAGGAGCAAGTTACTATACATGGAATAGAAGTATTTTATCATTAATTGCCTTGTTTTTAAATAAGTGAAAAGATCATTTTACTCTGATTTTGTTCCTGCTAAGTTAAAAGGAAGTAGTATACCTTTATCATTTCATCTTTAAATGCTGTATTCTATCTTGTAAATCACCCCTGGGAAAGGAAGCACT
The DNA here is from genome assembly GCF_028023285.1 of Balaenoptera ricei. Taxonomy (NCBI): domain Eukaryota; kingdom Metazoa; phylum Chordata; class Mammalia; order Artiodactyla; family Balaenopteridae; genus Balaenoptera; species Balaenoptera ricei. The sequence continues at coordinate 86,521,954 of NC_082644.1, forward strand.
GTAACAAAGTCCCTTCTAATCTCGAGATACTTCAAACTTCTAGAATTCAAAGAGTCTCCTCTTCAGTCTACCATTCTTCCCCTCTCCCTTCTGCTGCACCACCAGTGGAAATAATTCACTGCAGAATAAAACACTGTGAGCAATTTGTTCATCCAAATGTCCTCTTACGGACAATTTGTTTTGAAGGACCTTCAGATTGGTTGAAGTTCCCACTCAGTGAGTCCCCTATTTCATACAAAAACTTTCTTTACAGAAGCAATTTGAATAGGTGTTTCCCTGAGATATCAATTATGGTATGAAAAATAAGGGCCAAGAACTGAATTAATGGCTGAAGAAGCAATGAATAAAACAAAAAGGGCATTCAGAAGCATAGAGAATGCCATATAAGAGAAGCCAGAGAGGGAGACTTTCTAAAGAAAAGGGGACTGGCTGGTTTTATGAGCTGCAGCCCAGAGATCAAGAACACAGAAAGGAAGAGAATCATTCAGTTGAGGCAGAAGGAAGTTCAGAGGATACTCACCTCAAGCTAACACACATCTGATCCTCTTAAAAGTATTCAGATTATTATTTTGAGTAAGAAAATTGAGATATCTTTACAACTAGTGTTAGCCAATAAGGACCTGGCTTAGAGGTTGAGCAAATTTGAAGTCTATGAAATGTTTCAAGTTAAATTTGCACATAGTTCTAGCTTCTGGTAATGGTGAAGCAGTTTGTATCAGACTACCACTCCTGTCAGTACCAATTATGAGCTCTGCACAAAATATAAAAACACAATTGTTTTGAAGGCATTTGAGAGTGAACAAAAGCAGGAGGAGGTACATCTCATTAAAGATAGAAACCACACTGAGTGGGGGCCACATTTATCCAGTTTTTTCTTCATGGGCACTCTCAGTCCCCTGGCATGGCATATAGAATTCAAGCAAGAAGCAGCAGTCTTGGGCTGAGGAGTTAAGAGATCACAGTTTGGGGCTGCCAGAGTGGCTGGATATGAAATTGGAAAATCCCAGAAAGGAGGGAACCACAAAAGGAGATGCCCCAACAATCTGCATACAAGCTCCCCTTAAATCCTTGAATTTAACAAAGTCACAGGGTACAAGTTTAACATACAAAAGCCAATTGTATTTCTGTATATTAGCAACAAACAGTTAGAAAATGAAATTTATAAAAAAAAATTTACACATTGCATCAAAAATATGAAATACTTAGAGGTAAATCTAACAAAAGATGTGCAAGAACTCTACACTAGGAACCAGAAAACTTTGCAGAGAGAAATTAAATGGAGAGAAGTACCATGTTCATGGATTAGAAGACTCAATATTGTTAAGATGTTAATTCTCCTGAAACCAATCTCTAGATTCAGTGCAATCTCAATCAAAATCCCAACCAGCTTTTTAAAAAACAAAGTGCCAGACTAATTCTAAAATTCATATGAAAAGACAAATAACCTAGAATAGCTAAAACAATTTTTTTAAGGAATGAATTTGGAGAACTTACAGTACATGATTTCAAGACTTATTATAAAGCAATAGAAATTAAGTCAATGTAGCAATTCCCTGGGGGTCCAGTGGTTAGGACTCTGTGCTTTCACTGCCGAGGGCCCAGGTTCAGTCCCTGGTCAGGGAACCTAAGATCCCGCAAGACGTGTGGCACAGCCAAAAAAGAATAATAATAAATTATATAATAATAAATAAATAAATAAAATTTAATTTTAAAAAGAAATTAAATCAATGTAATATTGGCATAAATTTAGACAAATAGATCAATGACAAAATAGAGAGGCAAGAATAGACCCACACATATAAATTGATTTTCAACAAAGGCAGCAAGGCAATTCAGTGCAAAAAGAAACATCTTTTCAACAAACGATGCTGGAACAACTGAATATCTGTATGAAAAAAAAAAAAACCTTAACCTCCATCTCACACCATCCATAAAAATTAATTCAAGATGGGTCGTAGAACTAAATATAAAAGCTAAAAATAAAAGCTTCTAGAAAAAAAAATAGGAGACTATGTTGATAGCCTTGATATAGCCAGAGATTTTGTAGGCAGGACACAAAATACACTAATTATAAAAGAAAAAAATGAGTGAACTAGAGTTCAACAGTAAACATTTTTGTTCACCAAAAGACACCATTTAAAATTTGAAAAGATAAGCCACAGTCTGAGAAAAAATATTCAATATATTACACATGTACACACACACAATCACACACACGTGCATTTGACAGAGGTCCTGTATCCAGAATATATAAATAACTCCCACAGCCTCATAATAAAAAGTCAAACAACCCAATTAAAAAATGGGCAAAAAATTTTCAAGGACACTTCATCAAAGAAGACATCAAAAGAGCCACTTAGTATATGAAAAAGTGTATTACCATTAGTCATGCAAAATGCAAATAAAAACCCCAATGAGATGCCTCCTCATACCAAATAGTTAAAATTAGAAGACTGACAAGCATGTAAACCAACTAGAAGTTTCATACATTGCTGGTGAGAGTGTAAAATGGTATGATGGTACCACTTTGGAAAACAGTTTGGCAGTTTCTTAATAAGTTATGACCCAAAAATGCCATTCATAGCCAGGGGAAAGAGACATGAAAACGAGAAACAACCTTAATGTCTATAAGACAGTGAATGAATAAACCAGCATTTCTCAAAGTGTGGTCTGTGGTCCCCAAAACCCCTTGAGATCAAAACTATTTTTATAATAATACTAAGATGTTATTTGCCTATTTCACTCACATTCTCAAAAGAGTGAAGAGTGAAGTTTTCCAGCTGCTTTAAGACATGATACAGCAACAGATTGAATGCAGGAGCAGATATGAAAATGCAGCTGTCGTCTATAAAGCCAGACATTAAATAGATTTTCAAAACTATAAAACAGATCTACCCTTCTCACTAATTTGTGCTTTAACATGTAATGGGCTTATTATCATTTTAAATGAATTAATAAGTACTTTAAAAATCTCTCAGTTTTGATTTACGATGTGATGGGTAGGGGTGGATATAACCCACATAAACAAAAACTTTTTGAGAACTTAATAATTTCAAGAATGTAAATGAGTCCTGAGATCAAAAAGTTTGGGAACCACTGAGATAAACAAATTGTGGTACATTTATTAATGGAATACTACTGAACAATAAAAAGAACAATTTATATGTACAACAACATAAGTAAATCTCAAGAAGATTATTTAGCTAAAGACACTAGACCCAAAAGAATACATATAGTATGATTCCATTTATAGGAAGTTCTACAACAGGGAGAATTAATCTATGGTGATCTAAGCTCAAATGGTGGTGGCCTCTGGGGTGCAGTCAGCAGGGAGGGCATTGACTGGACAGGGACACAAAGGAACTTTCTGACGTGATAGAAATGCTTCTTTGTTGATTTGGATATGCCTGTGTGAATGTACATGTTTGTCAAATCACATCAAACTAACCATAAAATCTGTAAATTTTATTTTTATAAATAATACCTCAATTTTTAAAACTTGGACTTCAATATTTATTTTGTGAAATGAAAGAAATGGTATAGTTGGAGATGATAGTCCTGTCCACAGTGTTTTAAAGTTTTTAACTGCCTCACAAAAATCCATATTATGAAGAAAAATTGCAATTAGAGTCTTAACGCTAGTGTCTATGTCTACATTGAATCTTCATATATTCAAAGCTGACAATCTTTGATGGGTTGTATGTACTTTCTTCTTTAAAAAAAAATCAGATTTTCCTGATGCATTAGCATGTCAAGATTTTACATATTGTTTCTCTGTAGAAAGTAATTGCCTCTTGATTCCTTCTGGCCTTTTGTCTCTTCAGGCCAACAGAACTTTTCAGGAGTTGCAATGCTCAGTCAGATCAAGGAGCCATGAATGACATGAAGCTGTGGGAGAAAGGAAGCATAAAGATGCCATTTATCAACATACCTGTTCTTGACATTAAAAAGTGCCAGCCAGAAATGTGGAAAGCAATAGCTTGTTCACTGCAGATTAAACCTTGTCATAGTAAATCCCGGGGAAGTATTATTTGCAAGTAAGTTTCTTTCATCATAATGACTCTCTGGTTTTGGTTCAGACCCTTCATGATCTCTACCCACAGCCTATCTTTAGTTTTCTTTCCCACCACTTCCTTTTGCCCATCACCCCCGCATGTCAAATGCTTTCCCACTTTTCCTCCTCTGCTGAAAATACTCTTCCATCTCCACTCGCCCACCACTTGTCCTTCTTAACCCCTCTCAAATACCAGTCATTCCTATGGAATCTTCCCAGATTTCTCCAGCTGATAGTAATTTATCCCTACTACAAATTTCTGTAGACCTTTATTTGTACTTCTCTAACAGAACTTAGTTCAAGAAACTGTGTATCTTCAATGCACAATTCTATTTGTATATTTTAATTTGTGTACTTGTTTTATATTCTGTTAGACTTTGCTCTCCTTGAGGAGTTTATTCTTCTTTGTACCTCTCTTTTCTTATCTCCTCTCTCCTCTTTTTCTCCTCTTCAGGGATTAGCATAATCCTAATATGCAATAGGTATTCCAAAAATGTTTGATGAGTGAAAGACTTAGTAAATATACTCATTAGGGCCTGTTCCTGAAACATTTTATGAATGGTTTGCTTAAGATCTAGGATAAAGTACAAGGACCTACTGTATAGCACAAGGAACTATACTCAGTATTTTGTAATAACCTATAAGGGAGAAGAATCTGAAAAAGAATATATATATAAAGAAAAAGAATATATATATATATATATAACTGAATCACTTTGCTATACCTGAAACTAACACAACATTATAAATAAAACTATACTCCAATAAAAAATAAAATTTAAAAAAAGTAAATAGGAAGACAAAAAAAAAAGGATCTAAGATAAAGATGAAAGCTGCTATGGTGGGTGAAACCAAAAGCATTAACTACATAGTAATCTGTGTCAGCTGCTCTTCAAGCATCTTTTTTTCCAAAACCAAGGTAATATCCAGCCCCTAAGGTAATGGTATGTGACTCAGTGCTGCTGGGCACTTGATGACTGACTGCAGATTATTTCAACCTTGAATAGGGTCCAGCTCTGTTCTCTGACATGAGTTTAGGGTGGCCTGAGTAGGGGAGAGATGAGGGGTAACTACTGGGTGACAAGCAAGAGGCAACAAGTGGGAAATTTATAAACTCTTAGCACAGAAATTTTATAGATGTCAAATCCCTATTGAAGACAGAAAATTTTAAAGTAGTGGATTTTCCAGTTGTTACAGGCCAAACACCTTAATGTTGATAACAAAGCAGATTTTTAAAAAGAGAACGGCAGGAAGGGAGTGATAGAAGAAGAAAGGAAGAAGCAAGCATGCATAAAGTCCTGAGACAATGTATGATTTTGCAAAGAGCAAATCAGATTAGCCTAGGTTCATTTCCTTTCAAAGACAGTGAAAAGCCACACTGATGGTAGTAACAGTAATTATGAGTGTAAAATCTGAGCAAGGCCTTTGATCTCAGGTTGGAGAAAGTTAGGCATGCTTTGATGTGGTAATACATTACTTACTCCTCAACCTAATAAGGTCTGCTATCACTCCTGTTCTCTTTTGTCATACTTACACCTATAAAGTGTGAAACATTGTTGAGTTATGAAAACTGAAACAGAATTGATATTGGCTAGACAACGTGAGGCAGTTCCTCAAACCCTAAATTTGTGTGTGTATTCCTTTTCAAGATCAGATTGTGTGGAGATTCTGAAGAAATGTGGGGACCAGAACAAATTCCCTGAAGACCACACAGCTGAAAGTATTTGTGAGCTTCTATCACCTACAGATGACCTGGAGAACTGTATACCTTTGGATACATATCTCAGTAAGTACTTTGTTTTTTTTAATTTCAAAGGCTTCTCCCTTCTGTCTCTGCCCTTGATGTTTGCTTTGGATGAGCATCCTTCTGTTGAGAACATGCGGTTTAATGATACTACCTCAACTGCAGACTCTTATTTGCTTGGCCTCTTTGGCCCAGGAAAGAATTGTCATCTTTCTCTCTTTTCTTTTTTTAATTTTTATTGGAGTCTAGTTGATTTACAACGTTGTGTTAGCTTCAGATGTACAGCAAAGTGAATCAGTTATACATATACATATATACACTCTTTTTTAGATTCTTTTCCCATATAGGACATTACAGAGTATTGAGTAGAGTTCCCTGTGCTTTACAGTAGGTCCTTATTAGTTATCTATTTTATATATAGTAGTGTGTATATGTCAATCCCCCCCATCTTAAAATACGTACACAGAAGCAATTATTATATCAGTCTGAGGAGGTAGTGAACTGTTATCAATCAGGAATTCTAAGTGGTGACTCAGGGGCCAGCATACTCAGATAACCAGCTCTTTATCATTGCCGTCTCCTTGCCATGATTTGACCAAGAAGTGGAATTTCCCCTAGGGAGTCTTCAGCTTTCTGTCATCAGAATATCAGTGGACCTGAGCCAGGTGTTGGCTTGGACTTACCCACCAAATAGGGGGTAAGGAATGATGGTCTGGGTTAGTACATGAAAAATGGAATTTTTCTGTGCCAAATACTCCTACCAAGAGCTAGAAGAATAAGTTGGTATCTCCTTGAAGGATTCTGGAGCTAAGCTTCCTGGCAGGAGGTGACTATGTGTGGTGGAAACCAGGGAGTAACAAGTAGAACTCATACACACCATGTAGTTAGGGTAAGGGAAGTGTTTAGGCTGCCACCAGGGGGCATTAGTGCCTTGAGCTAGCTGGAAAGGCAGTGAATTCAGCTCCTGCTAGCTTTGTTTTCCTGTGTTAGATAGGATTAAGTTCAACTGCAAATAACAGAACAGATAGAAGCAAAAGAAAGCCCAGAAGTAAATAGTCCAGGGCTGTTATAGTGGCTCCATCATCAGGAACCCAGGCTCCTTTTTCTTTCTCCACCATCCTTAGTGCTTGGTTTCCATCATCAAGGTTACTTCATGTATTTATCATAACAACATGACTACTGTAATTCTAGCCACCATATCCTAGTGTAAGGGAAAACCACCCCTAATTGTAAGGGAAACTGGGAGAGATGTTTTTATCTGTGGGTCCATTGCCATCCTGCTATATATAGCAGAAAATATCTGCTATATTTTCTCAAGACAAACAAACTGTGTCCCTTAGCCTTAGTGACCAGTATAGAAAAAAAGAGAGCATTAGACTAGAATCATAGGCAGATCACTTCTTTGAGTCTCAGCTTCCCTATTTATAAAATGATTGGGCTGGATGAGATAAACTCCAAGAGCCCTCTACCTCTTTTAGCATTAGAGGCCTAAAATCAAGTAGGCAAAATGAATGTATTCACAATCCTGGATGCTATTAGAGCAGTCAAATATATGTGTAGAAGGAAACTATTTCAGTGGGAGGAAACTTAAAGAAATGCTTTTGTTTAAATTTCAATACTCTTTTTAAATATCACACATATAGTTGGCCCTGCATATCCACAGGTTCCGCATTTGCAGATTGAAAATATTCGGAAAAGAAAAATTCCAGAAGGTTCCAAAAGGCAAAACTTGAATTTGCTGTATACCTGGCAACCATTTACATAGCATTTACATTTTATTTACAACTATTTACATAGTATTTACATTGTATTAGGTATTATAAATAATCTAGAGATGGACTTCCCTAGTGGTGCAGTGGTTAAGAATCCGCCTGCCAATTCAGGGATCACAGGTTCGAGCCCTGGTCCGGGAAGATCCCACATGCCATGGAGCAACTAAGCCCGTGCACCACAACTACTGAGCCTGCACTCTAGAGCCCGCGAGCCACAACTACTGAAGCCCGTGTGCCTAGGGCCCGTGCTCCACAACAAGAGAAGCCACCGCAATGAGAAGCCCGTGCACCACAATGAAGAGTAGCCCCCGCTCACCGCAACTAGAGAAAGCCCGCGCGCAGCAACGAAGACCTAACACAGCCAAAAATAAATAAATAAATAAATAAAATTAAAATAAATAAATAATCTAGAGATGATTTAAACTATACAAGAGAGAGTACTTAGGTTATATGCAAATACTATGTATGCCATTTTATATAAAGGACTTGAGCATCCTCAGATTTTGGCAAGTTCATGGGGGTCCTGGAACCAATCCCCCACAGATACTGAGGGATGACTGTATATTAAATGAGATTCTTCCTTGGTCATTGTTTAACAAGTTAAGAAATATAATCATGGTATAGGGTCCATCGTACCATAATAAATTATCATCATTTATGGTGAAATGTGCTAAATTATCCCTCTTAGACATAAGCTATTTGACTACCTTATTCAAAATATACCTGTTACTTTCCATCCCCTTACACTGCTTATCATTTATTGTTATCTGACTTTTTATTTACATACATACACACACACACACACACACACACACACACACACACACACAGTGTCTATTTATTGTCTATTTCCTGACCAGAACGTAAACTCTATGTCAGAGGTTTGTCTGTTTTGTTCACTACTGTATCTCTAGTACCTAGAACCTTGCCAGGTGTATTGTAGGCACCCAGTAACATTTATTTATAACAAATGAATGAATGTACGTTTATGCTAAATGCACAAATGATCAAGGAATCTGAGTATTTTAATAGCTTACTAGAATCAGTCCTCATGAGCTGTCCATTTGTTCCAGATGTCATTAACTCAGACAGTTTACAGACCTCTGTTACTCTTTTGGGTTGGTTAAACTGATCTGTTTTTGTTTTTTCAGGACCAAGTACTTTAGGTAACATTGTAGAAGAGGTAACTCATCCCTGTAACCCAAATCCTTGCCCCGCTAATGAGCTCTGTGAGGTAAACCGGAAAGGGTGTCCGTCTGGTGATCCCTGCCTTCCATACTCTTGTGTTCAAGGTAAGAGGTAGATGGGTGGGGTGTGGGGTGGGTATGAGTACGTGCCTCTGCTGTTTCTTCACAGGAGTTATCTTTGGAATGAGATTATTTTCTAAATTATGTTTTTCTATAATGTTCAAGGTTTTTCCAACATGTATTATTTATGTAAGCAGAAAAAGACAAAGGCAAATGTAATTTTCGATAGTCATTTTGATTGTAACCTAATTTCAATCCAAACCCAGACTCTCATAACGAGTCGTAGGGTTCTTGACAACAAAAGAAGAAAGACCCTTGGGCCAGCTTTTTGTACTTTGTCTTCTATGCTATAATGTTTGAGAAGATGTACTGCACATTGTTCGTGTTTTTTCTTTTCTTTCCTTTAAAACATGGAGAAATAGCATTCTCAATCGGATGTGTAATTATCTTCATAAATTTAATGTTGTGCTGAAATGCATATGATTTTAAGGCTGAAAAATTTTTATCCCATAGAATTCTTATGGTCTTTATCTCTCTGTGGGTCCCTTTAGAATATAGTTGCTTTCTTATGTCTATTTCCCAATTGAATATGTTTCTTTATCATGTTAGAATCAACATTTTTAAACATGTGTGAAGTAAAAAGGAACAAAAGATTAAATAAGCATGATGTCTCAAAGGACCATGTATAATATTTGTGTAATGCTATAATATATCAGCTATAGCATCATAATAAATCTTGTTAAATTTGGAAACAAATGGGTTTTCCTTAAGTCCAATCAAGTATTCAACTTTTCTTTGAATTTAAGATGTACTTGTTTTCCATCACTAAAAGTTTTCTGACCAAGATTATTCTAAAACTAGTCAGTCGCCATACTCCATTTTAAAAATATCTGTGATTCCAACTACTGAGCCTGCGCGTCTGGAGCCTGTGCTCCACAACAAGAGAGGCCACAATAGTGAGAGGCCCATGCACCATGATGAAGAGTGGCCCCCACTTGCCACAACTAGAGAAAGCCCTCGCACAGAAACGAAGACCCAACACAGCCAAAAATAAATTAAAAAAAAAAAAAAGAAGATGTGAGCTATATATATATATAATGGAATACTACTCAGCCATAAAAAAGAATGAAATAATGCCATCTGCAACAACATGGATAGACCTAGAGATTATCACACTAAGCGAAGTAAATCAGAAAGAGAAAGACAAATATCATATGATATCACTTATATGTGGAATCTAAAATATGACACAAATGAACACATCTATGAAACAGAAATAGACTCACAGACATAAGAGAACAGACTTGTGGTTGCCAAGGGGGAGGGAGGAATTGTGGGGGAAAGGATTGGGATTTTGGGATTAGTAGATGCCAACTAGTATATATAGGATGGATAAACAACAAGGTTCTACTGTAGAGCATAGGGAACTATATTCAATATCTTGTGATAAACCATAATGGAAAAGAATATGAAAAGGAATATATATAACTGAATCACTTTGTTGTACAGCAGAAATTAACAGAACATTGTACATCACTATACTTCAATAAAATTAATAAAAAATACAGTAAAATTTTAAAAAAACTGATTTTAACATATATTTGATAAGCCTAAAGAAATAAAAAACTACATATCTTATAGCATTTTTGTACAGAACTATTGCTATCTTTGAGGTACATGTCCTTTAATCACCACCAACTCACAGAATATGGAATTTTTGTTTGAGAGGATATGTTTTTGGCCAGTGAACCAAAGCAGTTCCTTAGTTTAGTGAAAGTTCTATTACATAATCTTTAGTGGCCACACAGTACCTATAAGACTTGTGTGAAGTGTATCTAATGTCATAAAACAATATCAGAGAACAATACCAGCTCTCTCAGCTAATTTTGTCTATACAGGTTGCAAATTGGGAGAAGCATCTGATTTTATTGTCCGTCAAGGGACACTGATCCAAGTGCCATCATCTGCAGGGGAAGTTGGTTGTTATAAAATTTGCTCATGTGGGCAAAGTGGACTCTTAGAAAACTGTATAGAGATGCACTGTATAGACCTTCAGAAGTCTTGTATTGTTGGAGGAAAAAGAAAAAGTGAGTCTTGAACTGTTTTTGTTTTTTGTTTTTAACATGAGATTAGTTATATTAATTTTGTAGGGAGAACATTGGATGGGTTCTCACCAGAAAGTAAAGTCTACAAAGCAGATATTCCAGGGAAGTATTTTTCAACTATACAGAACATGAGGACTTCTAAGGAACCCTCTTAGAAGCCTCATCAAGAAGGGACTAACAGCTAATAATAACTAACACTTGAACTCTTAACTGTGTGCCAAGCACTATGCTAAGTCTTGGCCTGTGTTATCTCCTTAAATCCTCCCAGTTGCTCTTTGAATCCTGCCCAGGTGCTATTGTAAGGAAGCTGATGGTAAGAGAGGTCACCCAACTAGTAAGTGACCAAAGCAGAATTCAGTCCCAGGCCTATTCGACTCCAAAGCCCTTGCCCTCAACAGGCAAGGACACAGGTCTACCCCTCCCCACCCCTTCCTCAACAGTCTCTCTCCCCTCTGCCCCTTTCCCAGAAGTAAAACTCAGAGTTTGACGTCATGCAAAGCAAACTGGGGGATGGAAACGACACTGTTGATCCGTGGTTGCGAGAGAGCACATTAAAAGGTGCCCCGCTTTATCGCCTTCTCTAAAAGTCTAAGAGTCTTGCTTTCTCACTGTTTCCTTAACCATCTTTTGCTTATAGCCCTAATAACTGTTCTTATCAATATATAACCTCAAAAATTGTGAAAAAATACCACTTTTGAGAATGTGCTCCCCACTACACGTGCTCATTCTGCTATCCTTACCTCTACGTCCATCCCCCTAGCCATCAACCAGAGTAGTTCAGCTTGTATATGCCTCTTGTTTTACTCTTCTGTGTGAGATTTTATTTTAAGAAGAGTACTCTTGGCTAAAAAGGGCTTGCAAATTTCTGCTTAGACCAGCAAGTCAGGTATTCATTGCTTAGTCCATATTCTAAAATGTAATGTATGTACCTTGAATCACAGAAAACATCTGAAGATAGACAAGTTCATTCCTTCCCTAAGCTTTCACTGATTAAATGCCTATTCTATACAAAAGAACATACTAGTGCCTTGTGGAGCTGAAACTGGGATGAGGGATTGAGGTCATGCTTTGCATGCTAAGATGGGAGAGAATTTGAGCCACAAAAAGGAGCAGACCAAATGTATGTACTTTAAGGAGCTAGTCATTTCTGCCAGGGCATCAGGAGAGTCTTCAACCCAAAGATGGCATCAGGGCTGGTCCTGGAAAGATGAGTTAAGTTCCAGAAGGAGGAAAGGAACGAGCACTTGAGGCAAAAGAGGTAGCCAGAAACATTCTCAGAGAATAAGGTGCAGTCTGGTGAGATGAGCACATTAGGGGTTTTGAGGGATATGGTGGGAGGTAAATACAAAAATGTAAGTATTACAAATTTAACTCCCTAGTTTGTGTATTCAGAAGTCATCTTTCAAGAATTTCTATTTTAGAGCTCTTTAAACTATTAAATTTTTTAATTTATGATTTATTTATAAATGCATGACATAGATCAACATTTTATTTCTCTTTCTCTCAGGTCATGGAACTTCCTTTAATATTGACTGCAATATCTGTTCTTGTTTTGCTGGCAATTTGGTGTGTTCTACCCGCCTGTGTCTCAGTGAGCACAGCTCAGAAGATGACCGTCGTACCTTCACAGGTAACCATGGTCACCCAGAAGCTGCCCTCATCCCTTTGTACTCATGTTCCCTTCAAGGCAGCTTCTCTGCTCTTGCCTTAACTGCAAATTTTCACAGTAAAATTAATACATAACCTGAGAGCAAGGTACTTTCCTCTCTGGATCTGTTGCCTCCTCTAAAAATTGAAGGCATTAAACTAAGTGGTTTCTTAGGGTCCTTTTGGAGTTCCATGAGTCAAAAAGAACAGGGCCAGTGATTGGGATGGTTTTAGTTAAATGTAATTTTTCTACCTGCTAAAATAACCATTTATCCCTACCATTATGGTCTAAAGTGTCCATATATTTTCTAAATTTGCTTCTGTTTTAATGTTTTTTTTACCACCTTCTTTCTTGTCCTACCTTGTCTTACTGAATTCATATAGGTAGGGACCCCTATAAACAAAGCTATAGGTAGAAAAAGTAAAGAGTGTTTCTCCCAATCTAGTATATAAAATCTAGAAGTTAGATGTGTCAAGTCTTGCTTGGGAGATTTCTGGAATGTTGAAGGGTGATAACAAAAGCAAGACAAAGACAAAGGTTGTAAACACCTTACATAGATTCCTTCCATTCATATCTCATTAGGGATGGGGAAAAACAGGAAATTATTGTAATTTTGAAACTTAAGAATTTTTGTGAACAATCGGTCAAGAATACGACTTTCTTGACTTTCCTTTGCTTTATGCTGCTGGTATTATGCTCACACCAGCTGCAATAAGTGAAAAGCCTAGCTCGATGGGATGCTCTTTTCTTGAGAAGAAGCTACGGTTGTCAACAGCAACAGCACAGTGGCTGGTATCTGCTGGTGTCTGCTTTTTCCCAAATCTGAAATACCTTCGGTTCTGGGTGAAGAGGAATCAGGTAGCTTCCCTTACTCCATTTCTTGCTGCTGCAGCAGCAGCTTGATTCTCCTTCCATGGAGTTGGTATTACACATGGAGTGGGGTAGGAAGAGAACAGAATAGGGTTTTACCAACCTTGTATCCCCAGCCCATTGGAAATAAAAAGGAGATCAGAAATAAGAAGTGAACGGCAGACTGATGAGGAAGTAGAGGCAGGACTAGCTCCACGCCATCCTCTATCCACCCTAATGAGTACCAGCCTTTGCTGCTTTATTCTGTTGTTGTTGTCCTTTATTTTTATCCTTTGTCTGCTTGGTCTGATGAGGACAATTCATTCTACTTAGAGAAACAGTTAAAATGATGTGGGGATGAAAAATGAACTAAGGATTTACACAGAAGTCTTCTATTTATTTACTTACATCTAAGTGTTTTTGGAAGTTGAACTTTACAACTAGCAGGACGCTTTTTCCCTGTAGTGTGTAGCCCCTCATGTCCTGGGATAAATTACATTAATGACTATTTAGCTAGCAGACTCTAAGGAGATTTTACTGGCCACAAGGTATACCACATTTTGGGGGACTCAGAGAGTGCCCCAGTCCACACAGGACTCAGAAGGAGATGTTCATAAAAATTCTTAAGTCTCAAGTTACAATAATTTCCCAAGTTACTACCTTCTTGTTCTTCCCCCTCCCTAAGGAGATGGAAGGAACCTATGTGAGGCATTTACAACCTTCATTATTTGTCTTGGTTTTGATATTATCCTTTAACATTCTAGAAATCCCCTAAGCCAGAATCAAACATCTAAATTTCAGATTTTATATACCAGACTGAGAGAAACATTCTTTACTTTTCCTACCCATAGCTCTGTTCGTCTCTACCCCTGGAATCAAGATCTGGAGGCCCTCAATTAGCTGGCAATAAATGGAACAAAGGACAGTCGTTATGCAGACAAATGGCTTTTCAGAACCTTGGCACCTTTAAAAACACTGTCAGAGATTGGAAGGATTTTTTTTCTGACTTATTAAAATTCTATTTTAACCTGAGACCTCTGCGTGCTTGTTAGTGGTTTGCCTTAATTAGGAAACATGAGGGGAAGGGGACCATACAAATGCACACTGTTGAGGCACTCTCCTCCCTTCAGGTCTGCCCTGTAACTGTGCAGATCAGTTTGTCCCTGTGTGTGGGCAGAATGGACGCACTTACCCCAGCGCCTGCATTGCTCGCTGTGTGGGCCTCCAAGACCATCAGTTTGAGTTTGGATCATGCATCTCAAAGGATCCATGTACTCCTAACCCCTGCCCAAAAAACCAAAGGTAAGTCAAATGCCTCCTTATCTTTTTCAACTGAAGGTCACCACTTACTCTATACCAGACAGTGAAAATACAAAGATGAATTAAGGTGGTCTCTGCCCTGAAAAGTTGGAGTCTAGAGGGAAAGATCCAGGTAAAGCTGCTTGGTAACATGCTTTGATTGGGGGCCCAGAAGTTGAGCAGTTTACACAGCCTGGGGGAACCTGGGAAAGCCTCTAGAGCATGTGATAGTCGGCTGGAAAAACGAGGAGGAGACTGACAGCAAGGTTTACGGTGGAGGAAAGGTGGTGCTGGTGAAGGCAGAGAGAGTAACAGGAGCAAAGATCTTGGCTGCTGGAAACGAGTAGAGAGCGTGGTGTATGCCGGGAGCTAGAGCAGTTCTGTAAGACTGGAACAAAGTGTGAGGCGAGGAGAGGTGGCAGCTGAGACAAGAGAGGCAGATGCATTCTTGTTACTAGCTACCTATGCCTGATGGCAAGAGGAAACATTCTACTTAAAACCTACCTCCATTGTAGGGATGGGACATGAGAAATCTCTGGAAGCACAACTTCAGTATTTTATGAAGTTGTTTAGGGGCTCCTTTCTCTGCAGTTTCCTCAGGAGCTCAGAGTGCAGTTGACCTCGCCTTAATGACGGATTTCTGCCTGTGGTGGCTGCAGGGTGAGGGTCCTGATGATTCACTTAGGTTTCAAGCTTCTAGAACTGGAGTGTTCACCGACTACCTCAGAGAGCTGAGCAGGACATGTCCCAGTGCCACAGTCCTTGCCTTATGAAGGTTTTGTGGAGAATAAGCAATTGCTTCTCCATCCTGAAAATCCTGGTGCAGCATGAAGGGAGGGAAAGATTTTCTCGTGTGTTAAATTTATTTTAACAAACTTAGATTTTCTTTTAGCAAAGAGAGTTGGTCACCCATCTAGCAAAGTTTACATCATGAAAACTAAGCCCAAAGAGTTGCTATGGAAGGAAGACAGGGTGCTATACATAAGGAAACATGATAAAGAAATAAGTCAAAAGGATAATATAGTTGTGTTGGGAGGTAGAATTGAGGGTTGTTTTGGTATTTGTTTGTTTCCCTCTATTTGCTAAACTTTCTGAATACGGTTGGCTTGCTTTTATAATAAAACAATAAAATCTCAAAGTGGAAAGGGCTGGCTGGGTATAATACAAAATAAATATAAAAGAAAAGTTTGAAAAATGCAGCTACATGAAAATGAAAATTTTCTGCATGGTAACAAACAAATGACAAACTGAGAAGAATCTCAGAGAAAGGGCTGATGTCCTTACAATATAAAGAACCCCTACAAATCAATATGTAAAAGATGAACAACCTAGTATAAAAATGGGCAAAGATCAATAACCAATAGAAAATGGACCAAGGACGTAAACATAGGAGAAGAAGTACAGATGGTTCTTAAACACTTGAAAAGATGCTTATATTAGCTGGGGGGGAGTAACTCTAGCTACTGTATACAAACTCCCAAATATCAGTGCTTTAACATAGTAGAAGTTCAAATACAGTCCATTTGGGTGTTCAGCAGGTGGCTTTCTACATGTGATTCAGAGACTTAGGATCCTTCCATCTAGCAACTCTGCTCCTACAGCCTCTAGTCCTCCTCTGTCCAGCAGACAAGAGAAGGGAGATGATGGAGGTTGCTCTTGAGAAGCTTTTATAGGCCAGGTTAAAAATTCATCTCTACTTCCAGCCACATTCCATTGTCTAGAACTTAGTCATTCGGCCAGAACTACTGCCAGGGAGGCTGGGAAATGTAATCTAGATGTATGCCCAGGAAGAAAATTAAATGAATTTGATGAATGATCATCTAGCCAATCTACCACAATGCTTAACCTTTCTCATATTAAGAGAAATGTAAATTAAAGTAAAACTACAATTGTGTACCATTTTCTGTCTACCAGATTGGTAAAGGTAAAAAGTTTGATGACAAAATGTAGGGAAGTAGGCACTCCCATACAAGAGGGTTTTGGGGTGAAGATTGGTACATCCTCTTTGGAGGGCAATTTGTCCAAGGCTACCAAAATTTTAAATGCACATACTTTTTGAGTCAGCATATATAAATGCTTATTCTTATATAAAATATCTCTGGAAGAATAAATAAGAAATTGATAATAATGGTTGCCTCTGGGGAAGGGAATTAGGTGGCTGGGACACAAGGAGTAGGAAGGAGATTTACTTTTCACTATATATGATTTTGTGTCTTTTCACTTTCTACATGGGCTTGTATTATCTGTTCAAAAACTAATTGTTTAAAAAATAAGAAGTTGAGAATAAATAAATAAAGTTGTAGTCATTCATCAAATATCTACGGATATACCAGGCATCTTTCTAAACACTAGGACACAATAGTAAGCAAGACAAAGTCCCTGCCCTGATCGTGTTTATTTTAATTTACCCACCAGAGTCTCAGCCTTTCCTATTGATCCTCTTATTTTTGTACGTTCAAATTGGTAATGTTTTTCCTTCCAAAATTACCAAATTTCTCCTGATATTCTTTGTTCTCATTCCTTCAATGTTAATAGATAGTGAAGTTCTAAATATTCTTCTTTTTCTTTATTTCTCTTCAAATGTCTTAAATTTCTGTAAAATTATTACTACATGCATTCTAATTTCTTTCTTCTAGTTTTATTGAGATAGAATTGACATATAGCACTGTATAAGTTTAAGATGTATAGCACAATTATTTGACTTACATACATCATGAAATGATTACCACAATACGTTTAGTGAATATTCATCATCTTATATATATACAAAATTAAAGAAATAGAAAAAAAAATTTTTTTCCTTGTGCTAAGAACTCTCAGGATTTAGTCTCTTAACTTTCATATATAGCATTCAGCAGTATTAATTACATTTATCATATTGTACATTACATCTCTATATTATAACTAGAAGTTTGTATCTTTTGACTACCTTCATCTAATTCTCTCTCCCCTCACCCTTTGCCTCTGGTAACCACAAATCTGATCTTTTCCTATGAGTTTGTTTGTTTGTTTTGAAGTATAATTGACCTACAACTCTGTGTTAGTTCCTGGTATACAACATAGTGACTCAGTATTTCTATACATTTATAGTTTAGTTACTGTCTTTCATCATACAAGGATATTATTGTACGTAGTTATCGACTGTATTCCCCATACTGTACATTTAATAGCTGTGATTCCTTTATTGTGCAACTGGAAGTTTGTACCTCTTAATCTCCCACACCAATTTCTCTCCTCTCCCCACTCTCCTCCCCTCTGGCAACCACCAGTTGGTTCTCTGTATCTATGACTCTGTTTCTTTTGTTATGTTTGTTAATTTGTTTTGTTTTTTAGGCTCCACATATAAGTGAAATCATACAGTATTTGTCTTTCTCTGTCTGACTTATTTCACTTAGCATAATACCCTCTAGGTCCATCCATGTTGTCGCAAGATTTCGTTCTTTTTTTATGGCTGAGTAATATTCCAGTGTGTGTGTGTGTGTGTGTGTGTGTGTGTGTGTGTGTGTGTGTGTGTGCACTCACACACACATGAAGTTTCCCTTTTCTCCACATCCTCACCAAGACTTATTTGTTGTCTTTTGGATAATAGCCATTCTGACAGGTGTGAGATGATATTTCATTGTGATTTGATTTACATTTCCCTGATAATTAGTGATGTTGAGCATCTTTTCATGTGCCTGTTGGCCATCTTTATGTCTTCTTGGGAAAATGTCTATTCAGATCCTCAGCCCATTTTTTGATTGGGTGTTTGTTTTTTTTGATGTTGAGTTGTATGAGTTCTTTGTATATTTAGGATATTAACCCCTTATCAGATATATTGTTTGCAAATATCTTCTCCCATTCAGCAGGCGGCCTTTTGATTTTGTTGATGGTTTTCTCTGCTGTGCAAAAGCTTTTTAGTTTGATGTAGTCACATTTGTTTATTTTTGCTTTTGTTTCCCTTGCCTGAGGAGACATATCTAAAAAATATTACTAAGACTAATATCAAAGAGCATACTGCCTATGTTTTCTTCTAGAAGTTTTATGGTTTCAGGTTTTACATTTAAGTCTTCAATCCATTTTGAATCTATTTTTGTGTATGGTGTGAGAAAGTAGTCCAATTTGATTCTTTTACATGTAGTTGTCCAGTTTTCCCAACACCATTTATTAAAGAGGCTGTCTTTTCCCCATTGTGTATTCTTGCCTCCTTTGTCATAGATTAATTGCCCATATAAGAATGGGTTTCTTCGTGGACTTTCTATTCTGTTCCATTGATCTATGTGTCTGTTTTTGTGCTAGCACCATACTGTTTTGATGACTGTGTGTAATATAGTTTGAAATCAGGGAGAGTGATACCTCCAGCTATGTTTTTCTTTCTCAAGATTGTTTTGGCTATTCAGGGTCTTTTGTGTTTCCTTACAAATTTTAGAATTATTTGTTCTAGTTCCATGAAAAATGCTATTGGTATTGTTACAGGGATTGCATTGAATCTGTAGATTGCCTTGAGTAACATGGCCATTTTAACAATATTAGTTTTTCTAATCCATGAGCATGGCATATCTTTCCATCTTTATGTGTCGTCTTCAGTTTATTTCATCAGCGTCTTATAGTTTTCCAAGTACAGGTCTTTTACTTCCTAAGTTAAATTTTTTCCTAAATATTTTATTCTTTTTGATGTGATTGTAAATGGGATTGTTTTCTTAATTTCTCTTTACATGCATCCTAATTTTAAATCCCATCAGAAGAGGCAACCACATTAGTAGTAGTGATGGTGGTGGTGGTGATTTCAGTGCAGGAAGCTTATCTCTAAAAAGAATAGAAGTAATTTCCTTTGAAATTATATGATGCTAGCTAATATATTCTTCTCCTTTTACTTTATAGATTAATATTTGTGTATCCTATTATTTCAAATACCCAGTAAAAGCTAAACATTTTCATAGATCTTATCTTGTTATAGAAAATTATAAATACCCTTTATAGAAATGAGGGGGGCAAAAAGAGTCTAAAGAAGAAAAGAACCATCCTCCCTAACCCCTCTGAAGAAGTTCAGAGATTGAGAATGGAGCAAGGTTCAGGTATTACTGGGAAAACCCAGCTTCAGGGGGTGGCATTCTCTCAGTGATTCACTACCAGCCAGCATCAGGTCCTCAGCCTTGTAAGCACAGAAACCTGAAATTTTCAGCACATACTGTGAAGCCTTCTCTTAAGATAGACTCATATTAGCCAAGCTGATAATTAAGCCTCTGAAAATGCTTCATTTATTACTAACGAGAAGGCCTCCAGCCTTGGGCCCCAGCCCATTTGATGGCTTCATATCATGCCTCTTCCACCCTGAGCATACTTTGCTCCTGCTCTCGGTGTCCCCTGCCCTCTCCCCCAGCACCACAGGGTCTCAGGCATCACACCTTTGCTCTGCTGCTCCCTCAGCCTGGCAGGCCTTCATCCTCCTGGTTCTACCTCCTCCCGGTGCTTTCTCCAGGCTCCCCAATCAGAATGACTCATTCCCACGATCATTTGGTGTGTGATTTTCTACCTGATAGCCTGCTTTACATGCACGCTCGACTCCCCACTCTCCATAAGCTCTTGGGCACAGGGACTGTTTCTGATTGCTCTCTTACTTTCTCCTCAGCCTCCTGTGCCCTGTCAGTGCTTTCTTTACCGGCCCCACCATGGTCCCTTACGACATTGGCTCATGGTGCTGCGTTTGTGTTTTTCAGATGCATACCCAAACCACAAGTCTGCCTGACAACTTTTGATAAATTTGGATGTAGCCAATATGAGTGTTTGCCAAGACAGCTCACCTGTGACCAGGTCCGAGATCCTGTTTGTGATACAAACCACATGGAGCACAGCAATCTCTGCACTTTGTACCAGAGAGGGAAAAGCCTCTTATACAAAGGCCCGTGCCAGGTACCACTGTTTACCTGACAAACCCAAGTACACTGAGCATGAAATCAGCTTATGATCTTTTACACATGAATCAGCAGTGAGACCCCTTCAGGGTCTGCTGTGAATCCCGTCAAATCTAGAGCACTCAGTCCTCCACCAAAAATGAGCCATCCCGAGGCTGGCTTTTCCTCCTAACACTGAAGGGCCCCCTTGCTCATGTGTGAACCTTTGCACATCTAGTGTACAGAGCAAGAAGAGAGAGGCTTCTTGCCGCCAACCATTAGGAAAAGAATTTAAAGTCTCACACCCCCTTGCATTAGTCAGCAGCATCTTCACTTCCCCTAGTTCTGCGGGCCCTCGTTAGAAAACAGCCCAGGAAGAATGCCAGGTAAAACAACGAAGAAAAGAGCTCTTTCCCCACTCTTCCCACTGAAGTCCCACCTGAGGTATGAAAAGTGACTGCAAATTTCTCTGAAACTTAATGTTGTCTTACATCAGTTTATCTTTCAGTCTTTGAGGGTCATGAAATCTGTATTCATGTTAAAAATAACCCCAAGGACAACCCCACTGAGGCCTCCCACAGTAGCACTGATCTGTGTGCTGGGCCCTCTGCCTGGGGGAAGCCCAGCCTTGGGCCAGCATCCCCTGCCCACAGCTGGCTGACACCAGACATTCTGGCTGCTCATTTCCTGGTCTTCATTGTCGGAAAATCCCTTCAGCTCATCTCCCTGGGCTTGTTTCCCCTCAGAGATCATGTTCCAAGTGCACTGATACCTTTACTCTGAATTCCCAGTCTTCTCTTCCTGTTGTTCCCTGTTCCTGGCTTCAAGTTTTCTCTTCCATGTTCCTAACCTACCTCATGGATCCAGTCTGTCTGCTCTCCTGATCTCTCCACTCTTCCCTCTCCTTATCCTGAACCCAGCGTGAAATGATAAGGCCTCTGAATTTGCATGAAGATTGGTCTTGTTTTCTTCTAACAGGTTCTTCTGGAATAATGGAAGTCTGGAGGGAGGGAGGATTTTTATCTCATATCAGTTCACAGAGAACAAGTACCCAAGTCGAGTACCCAAGTCCCGGAGAGGCTGAGAAAAGTAATCTCTTCAATTCATCTTGGGACAGCCCTATTGCCCCCAGCCCCACCCCATGTTTAGCAACCTCAGGAGCTTACTTCAGAGGGTCCAAGAATTTTTACTGTCTTTTTTCCTTCCTGAAAATAAGGAGACCTACTCTGCACTCTTGGTTAGGAAAAGTGCACCACAGAGGTTTACAGGCTAAGTGTGCTTTCTTGCCCTCAGGCCTTCTGCAGAGCCCCAGAGCCCATCTGCGGGCACAACGGGGAGACCTACAGTAGCGTGTGTGCTGCCTACTCGGACCGGGTGGCGGTCGATTACTATGGGCCCTGCCAGGCCGTCGGGGTCCTCTCCGAGCACAGTTCTGTCACTGAGTGTGCTGCTGTGAAGTGTCCTTCGCTCTCAGCGACCGAATGCAAGCCCATCATCCCACCCGGTAGGCTGGCGGTATTGGGGGTGGGGCAGGGGTGGAATTGGGAGGATTTGCATATCTGTCTCCAGAGAGTGAGTCACTGAGAAGAGAGATGACTAGTGTGTTTAAACTTTCCAGAAAGTCTTGACTCCAGCTGATGCTGATTAGATGCATTACTCTGGGCCAACCTTAAAAAGCTGTGGATCTGCCTTAGACATCATCTGGTCTGGTGATTTTAAAACAATGTGGAAAACTTTTTTCAATCCTGCCTTAAACACCAATAGATAAACAGCAATATATAATTGCTAGAGGGCTTCCCTGGTGGCGCAGTGGTTGAGAATCTGCCTGCCAATGCAGGGGACACGGGTTCGAGCCCTGGTCTGGGAAGATCCCACATGCCGTAGAGCAGCTAGGCCCATGAGCCACAATTACTGAGCCTGTGCGTCTGGAGCCTGTGCTCCGCAACAAGAGAGGCCGCGATAGTGACAGGCCCGCGCATCGCGATGAAGAGTGGCCCCCACTTGCCGCAACTGGAGAAAGCCCTCGCACAGAAACAAAGACCCAGCACAGCCATATATAAATAAATAAATAAATAAATAAATATAATTGCTAGAATTATGGTTATTAGTTCAAATGCGTAGTGTTTGCATATTATAAAGTTAATGAATAAGGAATTGGTCACTAATGAATGAATAATTGAAGTAGTTTTGATGAACACAAACATTTGAAATTGAGAAAAACAGAAGATAGTTGTTGTCTTAGATTGGCCTTAGCATCTAATTTAATTGTTTTGGTTGCATATAATCAAGAAAGTCTTGTTTCGTACAGGCTATTATAAGCGGTGACAGTTTTCAAACAGCTTACCTTACAGTCTCATACTCTTCAGTTAAACAGAGGTGTCAGAAGAGACTTTATCCCAAGTCTGCACAGAACAGATTAATCTGGAGTCCAACAAGTTCATTCCTCTGTCCATGAACTCAGCAAATGTTTCTTGAACTTCCGCTATGTCCTAAACACCTTCTAGGCACTGGGGACACAGCAGTGAGCAGAACAAAGCCTCTTTCCTCCTGGAGACCACGGTCTGACATTTTATTATGGTTTAACGGTTTAAAATAATTTTTAAAATTAAATTTGAATTAAACACTCATGGAACCCCTGAAACCCTTGCTCCTGTGTTTCGCAGACAGGAGACACTTGCCCAGGATCACACAGTGAGTTCTGAGCAGGGCAGGGTCTAGGCCCTGCCTGTCTTGAAAGGCCAGCTCTCCCTGTGCTGTATTAAACCACAGCTGCCCCGCCTGAGAAGTAGCACAGGAGGAAAGCAGGGATGGAGGAAGGATTTCGGTAAATGTATAGATTATAAGACTCCAGGTTGGTCAGGGAACATATCTAAAAGTGCAGTCATCAGGAAGGACTGCTGTGACTTTCCCAGCACAAAATGAAGGGCTGGTCATTTCACCAACTATTATGAATTCTCTTTGTTTCTAATTCTGAACACACATAAAATGGTTTCTGTTATACAGGTGCTTGTTGCCCATTATGTGCTGGGATGTTAAGAGTTTTATTTGACAAAGAAAAACTGGATACTATTGCTAAGGTACGTTGCTTTATGTGCCATGTACTGTTGAAACCTTATCGATAAACCTGTCAGTAATCGTACAGACAGAATGGGTCATGACATTTATAGATGAAGAAACTAATTTGCACAGGAGCAACTTGCCCAAGGCCGTATAGTAGCTCACAACCAGGAGAACTGGGGTTTGAACTCAAGGTGTCTGGCTGCGTCCTGTGCTGCTTCCCTCTACAGCCTGGCTGTGTGGTGACCTTGCTCTGCAATCCGTCAGCCCGGGCCTTTCTCAGAAAAGGTCTCCTGCCAGCATAGCGGAGGCAGACCAGGCAGCCAGGGACTGGTCACGCCCAGTTGGTCTCAAGGTTGCCAGCCCTCACATGGTCCCCATGCTGCCGGGGGCTGCGTCCAGAACCGGCCACATTCCTCTGATGGTTTTGCCTCTTGCCCTTTGCTGTATCATCACTTTTTCTGCTTGCTGTTATAGAGACTCGTCTCTAGAAATGTAGCAGCCAACACCTGCCACTACCTAGAAAATTATGCCCATTTATATGAAAACACCTGTATTTTTACAGGAAGGCTTTAATTCTTTTCCTGTGGCGTCCAACTCAGAACTGTCCCTTAAAAAAGTGCTCCTGGTGAGTGTGTTTATCTCAGCCAGAAAACTCAGCAGTCAGAAAAAAAAAAAAAAAAGGCCATTGGAATGGGCTCTGTGGATATTTTAGAATTCAGCCAACAAGGCCCTGTTGGGGCCCCGCACTTAGGGGTTCCTTGGTTAAAAGAGCCTCTATGGCTTAGGCAAGGTGGCAAGGCAGCTTAGGCAGTACTAAGGAATTCTTCTTTTTCTCGGGTAATGAATTTTTTTCTCTCTCTAGGTGGCAAACAAAAAGCCAATAACAGTTCTGGAAATACTTGAGAAGATCCGCATGCACGTGTCTGTCCCGCAGTGTGACGTGTTTGGATACTTCAGCATCGAGTCAGAAATCGTGATCCTGATCATTCCTGTGGATCATCATCCAAAAGCTTTGCAGGTGGGGTTCAGCACATGTTGTGCAGCCATCCTGTTACTTTCAAGTTTGGAGGACCTGGGAGGGGGCGAGGGCAGGAGGAAGGAAAGCATGGCAGTCTCTGAGGGACGGAGCTGCACCAGGTTAGCAGCGGCCAACAGAACGCAAAGGAGTGGGAGAGGGGAGAGGTTGAGATGCTGTGACTCAGAGCGTGCAGAGATGGAAGGCATCTGCTCATCGTCCAGACGAGGAGGCGGCTGAGGCCCAGGGAAGGCAGGGACTGACACAGGTCACACAGTAACAAAGCCGGAACCGACTCCTGTCTCCCGAGGGCTGTGCTCCCACTGGGGAGGAGGAGCCCCCCAGCGCTGGTCTTATGGGCCGGCTCACAATCTAGAGGTGAACTTCACTCAGGAGGCCCAAGTTTCAGCATCAACATAGTAAGGGCTCCAGTGAAGGGGGTGAATACAGCCGTTTATAAACTGCCACAATTAGGAAGCTCATTAAGTCTAATTGCTTTCCTCCTGATGTGTGGGTGGGCATTGAAAGGCCACTCCCTGTGACTATGTTTAAGCATGAAAAGATAACTTCTAAGCGTGGAGAAGGGGTGAACAGGATTGTGGGAAAAGAAAGGGCAGTGGCAGTGTGGGTCATGGCTTTTTTCATTTGATTTCCATTGATGCAGTTATTTTTTGTGTAATAAATTAAGACTATTAAAATGTTACTTTGGGTAAGAAAAGAAGGACAAAGAGAAAGCGTATTCCTGGTGTTGGGATATTTGTGGAATTTGTCTGACTTGACCTTTTCATGGATTCTGTGATTTTATATTAAAAGAATCTGATTATCCTCTCTCAGATTGAGGCTTGCAATAAGGAAGCAGAGAAGATCGAATCCCTTATCAACTCCGACAGCCCTACTCTGGCGGCCCACGTCCCTCTGTCCGCCCTCATCATTTCTCAGGTGCAGGTCTCCAGCAGCGTGCTTTCTGCTGCTGCCAGGGCCCAGCCTCCCTGCCACTCCCACCTCTTCCTCCTCAGCCTGGGTCTCGCCTTGCACAGGGTCTGGACACACAACTGACTGCCCGTGAAAAGTGCAAATTATTCCTCGATCTAATCTTTCTACTTTGGAAAAGACGTACAGGACTGCTGGTTTATAGTTGAATAGTGGCCAAGTCAAAGCACTTGTCACCTCTAACCTCTATGCACCACACAGTATTTTTGTTAATCACCAGTGTTAGTAAGGGTTTTGTTTTGTTTCTACAAATGTTACGATACATTCTTCCAAATACTAATGAAAAGAGGATGTCTCCTTCTGGCAGATCACTGCCTTACAATTTACATTTTGCTCATTAGATGGGTCCCCCACTCTAAAACAAATTCTATATCATTGGTAAATGAGATGATCACATTTTAGAAAGATAACTCACTTTACTATGGGCTTCGTATCACAAAAACTTCATTTCCAAGTTCTTTTTAGTATTAAAGTGCCCCTAGAGTGTGTGTGTTTGTTTACAGATATTCCCTACTCTGTCTAGAAGTGAGGGGTCACAGCAAAGAGCCACTGCTATTAGAGTATGAAATAAAGATAAGGCATCTTTGGAATTATCATATAAATCATCATGCAAATTTAATTTACAGAAATCTAATTCAGGAATCCATTTAATGTGGTAAGCAAAAGCAAGCTAAGTAAATGGCACTCATATAATATATTGTAAGTGACAGTCTCAGTGGTTCCTAATGTGTGTCTGTGACTTTTGTGAAAGGGAGAAGTCATATCCCATCAAAGCGACTTGTATTATGCATTTTTATATTAACCAGATGTATATTCTTTGGTATCATCCAAGTTAAATTTAGAGTTTTTAAAAATCGACCTTTAAACCAATTGCTGCTACTTATGTAATTGCCAAAAAGTGAAATAATTAGTAGTTCATGTAAATAATACATGATTTTTCTATTTTATTATGAAGAAGGTGAATAGCCATATTTGTAAAATGACAATCATGTGTGTTAACCCAGTACTTTCCGTTCATGAAGACACATTTGCTTTTTGTGATATGCACAGTGTAGATAAGTGTTCTGTTTGACTTTCTTTTTTGATATAGAATTATAAAGAATTGTGGTTTATATATTTAAAAGTGTCAATCTAAGTTTGAAAATGTTTGCATGTTGTCTAAGAAATTGAATACTTTGAATGTGTTTCACAGTTTGAAATAAGCTATTCAGTGTAATACTTCTTGTTTATATGCACCTAAACTTAGATTTTACATGAAGTGTTTTTTTCAGTGTTATATGTACCTTCTGAAAAATATAGGGATATGCATATTATACCAAAATGTTGTTTAAAAGTGGGCACTTAAAGCTTTCAAAATTTCTCAGTGGTGATGTAGCATGTTTGTTGCAATTGCTTTTTCTATATAAATGTCTTCAATGCAATATACTGGAAAGCTTTTCTATTTTAATAAAATAATTTTATATGATTATGTGTATTTCCAAGCAATGTGCACATTTTAAATGAAACCACTGATCATTCTTGGGCAAGCTATGTCCTTTGCTTTGGAATAAGAAGTTATGGGAGTGTTATTACTCCAAACCTGGGAAAGCGGAGCAGCTGGAACAGAGCTGGTCAGAGCAGACCCAGGCGTGACCAGAGGCCAGGCTGTGGCAGAAAGTCAAGTACAAAGACTCCAGCTTTAGGTCTTCAGGACCGAGAGAGCTTCAGGTCCTCCAAGACCAGGAACAGACTAGGGAGTTCTACTCCCCACTGCCTCGGCCCAATATTCCAGCCCCAGGATATGTCCTGGGAAAAAGAGAACTGATCAGCCGGTCTGAAAGGTTCTGTCAGTCAGTGGAGGCTAAAGCCCCAAGCCTCCATCTTGCTCCCATCACATGTCTGCTGTAGGTCAGTTGAGCTTCTTCTCTATACTGTCTTCACTTCTGGACCCACCCAGTGTCCTCACAAAGAGAAGAAGGAGACGAAGAAAACCACAACTGGCCCTTAGGTCTCTGCTCAGAAGCGACACTGTCGTTTCTGCCTACGTCTTACCAGCCCAAGCAAGTCACTCCCGAGTTCAAAAGGTAGGGATGCATCGTCTTCTGGTGTGTGTGTGTATGTGTGCGTGTGTTGGCGGGAGGCAGTAGGGAAGGAGTTGGGGGCGGGACCATGAGTATTGTGAACAATGATACAGTATACTGCAGAGGCCCTTTCTCATCAGGATAGGACAATAGCCAGGACTGACTAAATTTCTTATTAAAAAAGCAGTAGAATGAGAGTGGTGCTTGGGTTTGGGGGAGGGGGAATATCAAGGGAGGAAAAGATCTAAAGGTTGGTCCTGCCCTGAGGACACAATCACACAATCATGAGAACTCTGACGATAGATAGTCACTGGCCAAACAAGCCCAGTGCTGGTCAGTTCAGGAGACGGTGCTCCCCACTGGCCAGTGTCTGTGGTGATCACAGCCAGGCTGCCTCATGGACAGGGTGCCAGTGGCTTCCTGGCCTTGAAGCAGGACAGAGCCCCTGCTGGTTGGCTCTGCCCTAGTGTGTCAGGCAGGCTAATAGAGGCCCTGTGGGAGACAGCGGGGCTGTGGGAGAGAGAGAAATGAGGCCCATGCGCCCCTGTAATTCTGCCAGGACCTAGTAGCGGGGGGGCCTGGAAGTCCAGGAGAAAACGGTTCTGCAGGATGGGGACAATTTAGCAGGTGAGGTAACTGCATGAAAAGGGGACTCCAGAGAAAGATTCAGAGGCTCCTATGGCCATGGGTGATGAGGCCAAGGCACTAGGAAACAGATGAGATGGCCCCCTATCCAGCCTACAGGAAGTAACTGGA
Organism: Balaenoptera ricei; assembly: GCF_028023285.1. Lineage (NCBI taxonomy): Eukaryota > Metazoa > Chordata > Mammalia > Artiodactyla > Balaenopteridae > Balaenoptera > Balaenoptera ricei. The sequence goes on from NC_082644.1 coordinate 86,550,423, forward strand.
CAGGAATGGACCCTAGGAGAGTCATAGGCCTGGCCTGGGTCACATGCTCACCTCTGTGGCAGAGAAGGAAAATCAGGAGAGCTTCAGCCCCACCTAAACCAGATGGAATGGATTTCTCACAGGAAACAGCTCAGTTCCTAGAAGAAAGCTTCTGCTAGATGTGTCCTCTGGGCTGTGTGCATCTCTCACAGGCCATTAGCCCCCAAACCAGTTCAGCCTGGGAGCACACAGCTATGCCTCGCCCTCAGGCCGGGTGCACACCTGGAGCTGTCAAACCGTCAGCCACCAGAACCCAGGAACAACCAACAGGGTCCCTGTGAGACCGACCTATTGAAAAATGGAATTATCCAAAGTGATTGATAATAAAGTAATTGTTATCCACAGAGCAAAAGTGCCAACCAAAAGGAGAGACTGTGATGAGTGCAGAAATTTTAAATCAGTGCATAAAGAAGCAAGCCAACTTGGGGAAGATTTTGTTTGCCTCCTGGATGCCTCGCTCCAGAGCAAGCTCTATCAGGGAGCTTCCCAAGGGCTCTGGGACAGAGGACCCGGGCTTAAGACTTGATTGTCACTGGATGACACTAAATTGTTAGTCTCTCCTAAGTCATTTTTCTGTAAACCAGGGACAGCAAATGCATGTCATTCATGCCACCAAATCGTCATTTGATGTCCATGGTAAAGTGATCAGGGCTCCGTCATGGTCTCCTGGTGGTTGTCTCCGCTCCAAGCCGAGCTTCAAGCACAGCGTTCTGAGCGAGAAAAAAAGGGGACGAGAGTCGTGGTGCCTTCTTTTCCTGCCAGCACCTCTTATGAGTAAGAAAAAACATCTCTCAGAAATCCCTCAACAGTTGTCCCTTGTATTTCCTTCAGGATCAGGTAATATTCCCAACCCTAGTCAGTTGGCCAAGGGGAGCAGGATAGCCGTAGCTGGCTAGTCAGGGGTTGTACACACTGCTGCCCCAACCAAGTCGAGGTGCAGGAGGACAAGAGTAAGATGGTCAGGGCCGCCAACAGCATTCGCCTTAAGATAAAGCCAGTTTTTTGCAGTCTCAACTTGTTAGAGTATAAATATGAAAAGTTTTGTTTTTCCAGTAATTGCCTCCAGCTGTTCTAGGTGGACCCCTATTTCTAACTAGGTAGCAGAACCCCATAAGAACAACTCTCTGATTTCATAACTTTAGTGCTTTCCTCCAGTTACTTAAACAGCCTCACTTCATTTCTCAGGCCTCTGTCCTGGTTATTTTAAATCTTCAATCCCATATCCAATGCGAAGGCCTCTTCCACCTCCTCTGGCCTAGATGCTTGCTTAGAGTAGGGGGCGTGGCAGGGATGGTCTTTTTGCAGCCAACAGAGGCAAGGCTTACTTCTCAGTGCGTCGGTGAGCTTGTCCTGGTGTCCCTAGTGGCATCAGTCACAGACATTAGGATGTCTTCAGTACAAACTGTGGGACATTAGTTTCTAGTAAGAAAACTTGTCAACCAAGAGCTGAGTGGTCTTGCCCTCAGCTATGGTTTGCCTGTACAAGACAGGAATAGGTAACCTTATTGTACAATGTGTCATGGGAAGTGTGAGGAGGGGGAGAGAAAATCTAATAAGGAGCAGACAGAAGTCTTCCCAGGGCGCTTGATTTGAGCTGGGCCTGGTAGAAATAGGGATGCTTTGCCAGATTGCTTTGAGGTGCGGCATTCTAAGTAGAAGGTACGGCTTAAGCAAAGATACAGAAGCAGGAGAGTCTGGGTTCATCCCAGTGGTAGCGCAGTGGAGCTGACAACTTGGGGAGGGTTGGTGAGGGGAGGTATAAGGCAGGTCATGTGTGCAGCCTTGAATGCCAGACCAGAATGGCACCCAAAGCCTCTGGCCTTGCCTTCCCAGCTATACTGGCTGACTGGATAGCTCCGGTGTATGTAGGACTGTGGCCGTCCAACTTCAGTGTCCAGAGAGACCCTCAAGATCACCCACTGATCTTGTTATGGGGCTGTGCTCCCTTCCCCTCTGTCCTGTGAACATCCTGGACTCTACTGAGGAAACATTAACTGAGCCTGGCTGGGTGCCAGGCTTCCCCTCGGCCTGGTACCCTCCCTCAGGGTTCAGCCTGGGTCTGTTTCAGCTCCACCTTGGGAAGAAAGTTAAACCCGCCAACAACACTGATAGTCTTGACACAAAATCCATAGAAGACATTTTATTTTCCTTCATTTGATTGAATGGTTTTCCTCTAGCCCTGGCTGATGGGAGTCGAACCCATACATTCCCACAGAGGGAACTGTATTTCTCAAAGGGACCAGAGGCCCTGCTCCTCTCGCCCTCCCTCCCAGCTGCGTGTGAGCTTTGCCAGGCGAGGGAAGGGGAACGCTGAGGGATCATTCCTAAGGAAATTCCTTTCCCCAGTCCAGCAATCTTGGAGCTGGGGAGCGGACATCCATTTTGTAGACAGAGGGCAGTAGACTCAGAAAGCAATATTAGCCCAGGGTCACACTGCGAGTCAGGGCAGAGCCAAGCCTGAGGCCAGGTCTGGGCTTTCCCTGGCACAAGGCAGCCGGGCAGGATTTGTGTTCTCAGGGATGGAGCCAGCCATGCAGGAGAGCTCCGTGAAGGTGGACACCAGGAGTGGCCCGAGTGAACTAGGTTCAGCAGCAGGTCAGGCTGATAAGGCAGGCACCTGAGTGGAGTCTGACAGGTCCAAGGAGCAACAGGGATCATAAAAGTAACAGACACAGCTCTCCTGCCCTTTCTGTGGCAGAAAACGGTACACAGAGAGGGCACGTGCTGAGTCTAAGATCTGGTTAGGTTCTCAGGAAGTTAGGCTGGCGGGGGTAAGGGTGAGGCAGGAAGCCTTCACATGGGGAAGCGTGTTAACACCCCTGCCCCCAGCTCCACCCACTCTTTCATTTTTCCTAAATGAAATTCTATTGTTTTCTTAATGTAAAAAATAACCTGTGTGCATTCCCCCAAATACCTGGAAATATAAACAAAGGAAAAAGTCACCCTCAATGCACCTTCCTTCCCCTGCCTCTACCAATGAGTGCAGAATCCTTCTAGAGCTGTCTCTGTACCTAGTTGGGGCAGGGTCCTTCCTCTGTGTGCGTGGGAGCACAGGTGGTTACCTCAGGACCATGGTTTCATATCTGGGACGTTGCCTGCTGGTTGGCACTTCCCTGCCTGCTGGTTCGCAGGTGGAAGCTGCATCTCGGCCAGAACCTCGCCAGGTCATCAGCTGTCCTATTCCTGAAGCCTGCCTCACTGTTTCCCTGGACAATCTCCCTCTGACCTCTGCTGGAGATGTGAACCGCAGTTTTACTAAGGAGTCATGGAGGCATTTATGTTGGTCAAGACCCAGCAGGAAAACAGGTGGCCCACCCAAATCAGGATAATTTGCGGAAGGCTTAATAAAGGGACTATTTACAAAGGTGTGAGCAGGATGTAAGAAACCACAGGAAGAGTGCAGGGCATGAGCTATGACATGGGGCTGTTAGCACCCCTTGGCCCAAATCAGTGAGGTGGTTACCAGAACCCAAGGAGAGTGCTGCATGGAGGAGGCGTCCTGCCCCTCCCTCAGGTCTCCTCCCATTGCTGAACCCTGTCAGAAGCCAGAGGACAAGGGAGCCTGCTGCAACTATACAGGTCAGCCTTCCCAGCAGAGAGCAGGGCGCGGAGTCAATTTAGGGAAGGAAGTGGAGCAAAAGAAGACACCAGCACAACAGACCAGGGCAATGCCAAGTAAGAGGACGGGAGATGTGACAGTATCTGCCCCCTCATTCCAGTGCACCCCCCTCTTGATTTAAACTTTTGGAGGGGTCCCGCTGAGCACGCCTACCTTCCTGACCTCACTCAGCCTCCGCAGTTCCTCTCTATCCTCCTCTCATAGCCCTTCTTCATGCCCACATTTCCCAGACTCTCTCCCCAGCTCCCCACCCCTCCACGACCTAGAAAGGATCCAGGCCCTCTGCCCCTTCCTGAGTCACACAAACGCACTCCCAGCCTGTAGCACTTCAGGCAGGAGCAGAGTTACGGGCTGCGCTTGTTCAGGCTATGGCAGAACACTTCCCCTCCCAAGCAGAGGACCAGGCTTCAGGATCCAGCTCACCTTCCCCATCAGCAAGGAGCTGCCCAAGAGCAAGTACCCTCCTCAACGTGAGTATTCATTTTCTTCCTAAAGCAGCCCAGGCTGTCGCATGTAAAGGGACAAAATCCTCATAATAAAATGAATTTGATCATGTGTCTAGTGAAATAAGTCTATACTTGGGTGCTTTTAAAATGGGTTGCTGGCTTTCTGGGGTCTCTATTATAACAGCACTAATCCCATTCATGAGGACTCTACCTTCATGACCTAATCACCTCCCAAAGGCCCCATCTCCAAATTCCAGCATATTGGGGGATTAGGTTTCAACATATGAATATCAGCAGGACACAAACATTGTCTACAGCAATACAGTTATCAGTAAGAAGGGATTTTCCTTGAAGTCCCTTTATTTTCAAATCAAAGAGGTATCAAGTGATAAGTCACGGGGACTTCCCTGGTGGTCCAGTGGTTAAGAATCCACCTTCCAATTCAGAGGACACGGGTTTGATCCCTGGTTGGGGAACTAAGATCCCACATGCCACGGGGCAACTAAGCCAAAACTAAAGAAGCCCGTGTGCCGCAGCTAGAGAAGCCTGCGTACTGCAATGAAGAGCCTGTATACCGCAATGAAGAAAAGACCCAGTGCAGACCAAAAAAAAAAAAAAAAGTAATAAATCGCTACCTATAGACACTTTTCTCAGCCCTTTGATGGTGAAGCTTCTCTCTTTACTGGTTTCCAAGCTCTGGGCAGAGAGTCGGGTGTGTCCCCTCTCTTAAGAAGGGGATACAGTAAGAGACTCATCTAGAGTTTGGCTCCATTGATATGCTGTGGCGACTGCTTCTCTCCCTTCCACCTTCTTACCTTCCTTTGCTTATCCAAGTTTGACAGCAATGCCATCTAACTACAGCTTTTCTTTCCATCTGGAACACTGAGAGATAAACTTGGTCTGTATGTTAACAGGAATACATACTACAAATCAGCAAAATGTAAAATCTAGCAAACACTCCATGCTTGGTTATATCTTACATCTATTATCTCATGGAACTAGTACAGCTTAAGCCTTGTGTATCATGCTCTTCTACTGATGGTTCCCACTGGAAGAATTATCATGTGAAAAATGACCAAGAAGGTTCCTAGACCATTTTCTCAAGATTGTCCAAGGATTCCTTTCACACAAGCATAGTGGTCAAGTGTTTTAAATGAATTACCTCATGCAATTCTCACAACCTCTCTCTGAGATAAATAGTATTATTAATATCATTTACAGTTGATGCAATTAAGGCTTGAGGAGATTAAATAATTTCTCCAAGGTCACATGGCTGGTAAGTAGCAGAGTAAGGATATTTTGAATTTAGGTCTAATTCAAAGCTATACTCATATTTATTATACTGTGTATTTTCCTCTAAGTACAGCTTTGGCTGCATCCCATATATTTTCTAACAACAATAACAAAGAGAGCCTAACCCAATAACATAAGGAGATTTTCTGCCAAGGTTTTTCTTTCCCCCACTTTTCTAGTTGCCATGGCCTTCTACCCATTGAACTATTACAATGAATTTTTTATTCCAAATAACTCTGCAGATCAAGACCCAAAGGCTGAAGGGCTTAAAGCATTATACATATCTTAAACCATAGTTTAGGGAAGAATTCATAAGAATATAAGACTTTAGACACTGAGAAGGGCTGAATCATGGAGTGCAGCACACTCTGGGGAAGCATTTAGGACAGAAACAAAATTTCCCTTTCTGAAAAGGGAGATATGGTAGACATCTTCTGGGTTTTGGCTGCTCAGCATGTGGAGAAGTTTCTGTATGAGTGTAAAAGATCTTGTATCTAACTATGGAAGCTGAAGGGGGGCAGACATTCCTCTGTTCTCTTTCTGAAAGCTTGTGTGAAGGCATGTGACTCAGGCTTAGCCAAACAGGTGCTCCTGCCCAAGAATCTGAGTCTGGAAGAGTTGACCCAGAGGTGTAGAGAGGGGCCAGGAAAGGTTCTGGATTGCTTGAATATTTATCCCCAAGAGACTAAAATAGGTATGACTGAGTTTCTGTCAATATGCAAGTTTAAGTTTTCTACCATCAGCAGAATTTGGACTAGATCTATACAGAGAAAAAGTTACCTTATTACATATCTAAATTGGGACTGTGAAATATTACACACACAAAAATAAGTGATTTTTAAAGAGTGCTTTTAAGTAGCATCTCATTTAATTAAAAAAATCCTCTAAGATAGGTATTACTGTCTTCTTTTCAAGCACCTGGATCATATCAGTCAGTGGGCAGCAGAGCCAGAACATGGATTTGGGCCACATGACTTCAAGTCCATGCCCCAGGCTCTTAACTGAGTATTCTAATTGCCATTCATCTCTGAACACCTGTTTTGACTTCACCTTTCAGTGCTCTAGGAGGGATTTTTAAAATTTTCTAAATAGTTCAAAATTTTTCAGTTAATCTTTTGTTAAATTTTAGTGTTATTATATTGTGTTCAGAAAATTTAACTGAACAGTTTTTACTTTCGGGAATTTATCATGGTTTACTTTAAGGCCTAATATTTGGTCAACCTTGCATTTGTTCCATAGAAATTTGAAAATAATGTTATCAAATAGAAATGGTCTTAACACAAATTAAAAGACAGATATTGTCAGACTGGATAAAAAGAAAGACCCAACTACATCTTGTCAACTACAAGCTAGACATTTTTTTTTTTTTTTTTTTTTACTTTATTTATTTATTTTATTTTATTTTTGGCTGTGTTGGGTCTTCGGTTCGTGCGAGGGCTTTCTCTAGTTGCGGCAAGCGGGGGCCACTCTTCATCGCGGTGCGCGAGCCTTTCACTATCGCAGCCCCTCCCGTTGCGGGGCACAGGCTCCAGACGCGCAGGCTCAGCAGTTGTGGCTCACGGGCCCAGCTGCTCCGTGGCACGTGGGATCTTCCCAGACCAGGGCTCGAACTCGTGTCCCCTGCATTAGCAGGCAAATTCTCAACCACTGCGCCACCAGGGAAGCCCCCAAGTTAGCCATTTTTAATGTAAAGAAAGAGCTGTGTTAAAAGTTAAAGAATGGAGTGGTGGTAAACATTTCTACAGTGCTTAATATTGTCAAGAACTGTTCTAAGTACTTCACATATATTAGATTTAGTGTGAACAATGTTGCAATAAAGCAAAAAGTATACAGTTTTTGCCTATGTGTGCAAATTTTGTCTTTTGTATGCTAGTCAATATATACAACCTTCCAAATAAGTCAATATCAAGTTTTATGCCAATAAGGCTATAATTCTATAAAACACAAAAGCAAAATGGTGTTTTGCTATGTAAAACAGTAGTCTTCTGGGTTGCTGAAAGAAGGAAGAAAAAGTTAAAGGATGCAAATTAAATGAACCTACTAACACTAATTAAAAGAAAGCTAGAACGATTATATTGATATCAGACAAAGTAGAGATTTCACAGGAAGGAGTATTGCCAGAGATAGCATCCTTGCATAATGACAAAGGAGTCAGTTTATCAAAATGATACATGAATTGTCAATATTTATGCTCCTTATTTGGAGCATTACCTTTTTATTTAAAGGTTCAAAGTACACGAAGCAAAACTGATTAGAATATAGAGGAGAAACAGACAAATTTACAATTATAGCTGAAACTTTCAACATCTCTCAATATTTGATAGAACAAGTAGACAAAAAATCAGTAAAGATATAAAAGACTTGAACAACACTATAATCAACTTTATCTAATTAGCATTTGTGGAATATTCTACCCAATAACAACAGAACACATAATCTTTTCAAGGGTACACAGAATATTTACCAAGATCACATTCTGGGCCATAAAACAACTCTCAGTAAGTGTAATAAAAGATTGAAATCATTAAACAATATTGTTTCCCAAATATTTAGAAACTAAATAGCATTTTTTTTTTTTTTTGGCTGTGTTGGGTCTTTGTTGCTGTGCGCGGGCTTTCTCTAGTTGTGGCGAGCGGGGGCTATTCTTCATTGTGGTGCGTGGGCTTCTCTTGTGCAGCGTGGGCTCTAGGCGTGTGGGCAGCACGCGGGCTCAGTAGTTGTGGGACACGGGCTTTGCTGCTCCGCAGCATGGTCTGGGATCTTCCCGGACCAGGGATCGAACCCGTGTCCCCTGCATTGACAGGCGAATTATTAACCACTGCACCACCAGGGAAGTCCCTAAATAACATTTTTAAATAACCCATAAGTCACAGGGAATAAGTCACGAGGGAAGTCAGAAATTATTTTGAACTGAATGAAAATGAAAACACAACATATCAAATTTGGTGACATGCAGCTAAAGACAGTCTTAGAGGGAAATTTATAGCACTAAATGCTTATGTTAGAAAAGAAGAAAGGTTTACTCAGACTTCCCTGGTGGTGTGGTGGTTAAGAATCCACCTGCCAATGCAGGGGACACGGGTTCGAACCTTGGTCCAGGAAGATCCCACATGCCGTGGAGCAACTAAGCCTGTGCACCACAATTACTGAGCCTGTGCTCTAGAGCCCTCAAGCCACAACTACTGAGCCTGTGTGCCACAACTACTGAAGCCTGCACGCCTAGAGCCTGTGCTCCACAACAAAGACAAGCCACCGCAATGAGAAGCCCATGTACCTCAATGAAGAGTAGGCCCTGCTTGCCACAACTAGAGAAAGCCTGCAGGCAGCAACAAAGACCCAAGGCAGACAAAAATTAATTAATTAACTATTTTAGAAAAAGAAGAAAGGCTTAAAATTAGTGACCTCAGCTTGCACCTTAAGAAACTGGAAAAAGAAGAACAAATTAAACCCAAAGTAAGTGTGTGTGTGTATATATATATATATACACGCATATATATTTATAAAGAGAAATCAATGAAATTGTAAATGGGAAAACAATAGTGAAAATCAGTTAACCCAAAAGCTGTTTTTCTGAGATCAATAGTACAGTTGATTCTCATTATTTGCAGTAATTATGCTTTATAAAGTTGCCGGGAACACTGAATTAGAGAATACTGAACCATTGCTCCTAGAGACAGTACAGGGTTAGGTTCCTGTGAGCTTCTAGTCACATTTTTTTTGTCCGACAATCAATAATAACCCTGATTTATGTGTGTCTCTGTTTAAAGACATTCTATTTAATATATATTGTTGATTCATCAACATTGGACTCATGGCCAACAGCACTATACCTCATGCCTGAAAGAAACTTATCTAATGTACATTTTCTTCTTAAGGCACACCACAGCCTTCTTGCACTTAGGAACACTAAACAGCACTTCAGCACTTCACTTGGGGGTCATTTTAAGGAGGAAAATCACCACCACCACCACCACCACCAAGAAAAAGTTACCAAAGCTCACTCAAGAAGAAATAGATCATCTGAAAAGTTCTATATCCATTAATAAAGCTGAATTTATCATTTAAACTGCCCCCCCAAAAAAGGACCTCCATGCCTAGATGGCTTCATTGATGATTTGCAGCAAATATTTAAGAAATAATACTAATTCTATACAAACTTCCAGAAAACAGGAGAACCCTTTCCAACTTACTTTATAAGGCCAGCATTACCCTGATACCCAAGTCTGAAAAAGACATTACAAGAATAGAAAACTAACTATAGATCAACATTCTACAAAACATATCTGAGAGGGATTAAAGAAGATATAAATAAACAGAAAGATATACCATGCTGGTAGATCAGCAAACTCAATATTGTTAAGAGGTAACAGTTCTTCCCAAGTTTATCTATAAATTCAAGGCAATCCCAATCAAAATCTCAGCAGGCTATTTTTAGTTGTTTTGTTTTAAAGTAATTGACAAGCTGATTTTTTAATTTACATGGAAATAAAAAGGACTTAAAAGGAACAAAACAACCTTGAAAAGAAAAAACGGGTAGATTTACACTATCTGATTTCAAGACATTATAAAGCTCTAGTAATCTAGACAGTGGGGTCTTAGTAAAAATAGGTATATAGATCAATGGAATAGAATAGAGAGCCCATATATATATATGGCCAGTTGGGAAAGAATAATCTTTTCAAGAAATTCTATTGGAGCAATTTGATATTTATATGCCAAATAAGAAAACAAAGAGAGAGACATAGAGAGAGAGAACTACAACCCTGACTTCACACCATACACCATAATCAAAATGAATGTAAGAGCTAAAACTGTAAAACTTCTAGAAGAAATATAGAAACTTTTCATGATCTTGGAGTAGGTAAGGAGTTCTTAAATAGGACATAAAACAAACAAAAAATAACTTGGGTCAAACACTCTTTCCATCTGACTTTTGTTGCCATATCTCTTTTCTCTGGGGCCAGCTAGGCAGTGACTCCCCTTCCAACCAGCCCAGGGCCCTTGGTAGGGGTCAACTTTGGCACTGACATAACTCCATTCAGCACACTGTCCCTTCCCCGTGCCTGCTGCTAAAGCCAGCTCTAAAGCCCACAGCATCCCACCCTGCACAGACTCCAAAGATGCCACTACTTAGGATTCTGTCCCCCACCCACTCTCAGGCTCTCACCTCTAGCCCTCAACTCTATACAAGGAGATGTGAGTGAAACTTGGTCCCCACATGGGCTTCCAGCTGTGCGCAGTGAGTGGCTCCACTGTGCTCAGCTATCTCAGCCCGTGCACCGCCTTGAAGTTTTGTTTACAATGGAAACTGCCTTCTAGAGATTCTAGAGGTGACATGGAATTCTTCCTACTGGGTTCATTTGGTCATTTCAATGGGGATCTGTTGGCAACATGGGAGAGGAATTGAACAGAGGGAATTAGACCCCCACCTAGCACCAGAAGTCTCTTTGGATTTAGAGTGGGCAGCAACTTGGTCCCCTCTGATGCTGTTTGAAAGTATGAAACTACAGTAAATGTATTTGCCTGACATAGGGGAGGGAGTAAAGACGGCAGTGCCCAGCCTTGCTGTTGCCCTACTGGACATCTGAAGCCCTTGGTGTTAAAAAGTCTACCCTTATAGGGACTTCGCTGGTGGCGCAGTGGTTAAGAATCTACCTGCCAATGTAGGGGACATGGGTTCGAGTCCTGGTCTGGGAAGATCCCACACGCTGCGGAGCAGCTAAGCCCGTGCACCACAACTACTGAGCCTGCACGCCGCAACTACTGAAGCCTGAGCGCCTAGAGCCCGTGCTCCGCAATGAGAAGCCCGTGCATCGCAACGAAGAGTAGCCCCCCGCTCGGCACAACTAGAGAAAGCCCGTGCGCAGCAACGAAGACCCAACGCAGCCAAACAAAAAAGAAAAAAAAAAAAGTCTACCCTTAAAATAAGCAAGTCAGAAAAAAAAAATAAATAAATAAGCAAGTCAGTTCACTTCAGTGCCCACTTATTGAAAGGTCTTAAAATTAGCTCCCTTCAATTAGGGTTTACTGAGCCCCTTCCCCAAAAAGGAGTTACTCTGCGGAATCTCACACAGGTGCCCCAGGCTATGTCTTTATTCCCCACTCTTCTCACACGGGGTGGGGCTGTGACTGAGACCAAGTCTCCCCAGTGCCAGGTGTGTACTGACCACTGCCCCAAGGCCAGAAAAGGTCAGGACCTCTGGAAGTTGAAGGGACCCATACGCCCTGAGGGAAGGGTAGTACTTGAACCGGCAGAGATGGGCCAGCAGCCCAGGCTGACGGAACAGCCTGAGGAAGGCAAGGAGGCGAGGAATCTCAGAACATGTTTGGGGAATATCAGAAAGTCTACTTTGGGGAATTCCCTGGCGGTCCAGTGGTTAGGACTCAGCGCTTTCGCTGCCAGGCCGGGTTGGATCCCTGGTCTGGGAACTAAGATCCCGCAAGCCGCTTGGCGAGCCCTCCCAACCCCGCAAAAAAGTCTAGTTTGACTTCAGGGGTGGGGGATTTGGCTTGGTGTGACAGGCAACGAGGGACAAGAGGACAGGTCAGAGCGGGGCTGCAGGAGCCTCCCCGGGACGGCCACGCAGGAGGGTTGGGGAGCGCGCATCTCCCACCTGGACTCGCACCACAGGGTGTGTGCTGGGGAGAGGACGGAAACGCCCTTCGGAGCCCGGGGTGCCTGCGGAGGGGAAGGCGGCATGCTTGCGGCCTTAGGGGTTTGTGGGGGTCAGGCCGCGGCGGGAAGAGCACCGACCCCTGGTGACGCGGGTCGGAACCGACCCTCACACCTCGACTGTGAGTCCCGCGGTCCCCGCAGCGCAGCAGTTGCTGAACATCTACCAGGAACAGGGCGAGAGGCCTGGGCTTCCCTCTGCATCCCCATTCAGTGTCCCAAGAGGCACAGGTATCCAGGAGGCCCAGAGCTCCCCGTCCGCACTTGGAGAGCCCTGAGCGGTCGCTGGGGTCCCCACGCGGGGCAAGTTCTCGGGAGCAGGGCGAGAAGGCGCGCGGAGCGCCGGGCGCGCGGTGCCTCCTCCAGGAAGCCGGCGGGGTGTCCCCAGGCGCCTCCTCCTGCAGCTGCCGCTGCCTTATAAGGCGGGGGCCGGGCCGCGCCGGGGGTGGGCCTGCGGCCGCCCGGCCTCCTCCTCGGCTCTCGGAGCTGCGCGGGGCCGGCAGGGAGCGCAGCGGGAGCCGAGGAGCGCGCGGAGCCTGCCATGGGCAAATCAGGTGAGCCCGCCGGGCCAGCCGGGCCGGGGTGCGGGGATGGCTCGGAGCCCCAGGCTCCGGGGTTTCACTGTCACTCTTCCCGCGGTGGGCTGGATCCCCGGGGAGCGGGTCGACAGCCTCCGCCGGGGCGACACGGCTCCGGCCGCGCTCCGGGACCACTGGGTGCGGGATGGAGGGGCTCGGGACGCGGGCAATTTCCGGGGCAGCCAGGAAGCCGGGGTGGCCGTCGGGCCCTCGGGAGAGAGGGAGGAAGGCGAGACCGAGGGAGGGTCCTCCTGTCTGCGAGCCAGAGATTGCGTCAGGGAGGGCTTCCAGGCGCTGATGGGATTAGCGCTCAGCGTCCGGCCAAGGCGTGGCTTTTGCTTTGTTTCAGGACAGAGTTAGAGTTGGAAAAAGCCACAGAACTGTGACAGCATCTCTTCCTGCAAAACAGCTTGCCCCGACCAACCCTCCGAAAGACAGCTCTGAGCATCCTTTTCTTCTGTCGTTGTCCCTCTTCCTTTAAGCGCCCCTCCACCCCTACCCCGTGCCAGACTCAGTCAGGCTACACACGGCTGCCAACAACGGCTTCCCCTTTCTCTCTGACCTGTCGCGGCCCATCCTCACCACGGTGGCTGTCCCGGTGAAGTCCCGTCACTCCCTAACACCTTCCATCCCATTGTCTGCAGGTGAAAGAGTACACATTCTTCAGCCCCACGGTGGGGCCCTCTGGGAGTTGATCATCGCCCGTTTCCTCCCCCTGCACTCAGCTATGCTCTGGGCATAGTTCTTCCCCTGGGTTCCCTTTCCCAGAGCTCACCACCACCACCAGCACTCCACCTCTCCCACTTCTGTGAAGTTGAAAATCCTCCCCATCTTTCTCGGCTCAACTCCTGTGCTGGGAGCCCACCCCGATTTCCCCACCTGGTGTCTTCTTTGTTGCAGCCCTCCCAGCAGTCAGGTTGGGACACTACCCAGGCAAAGACCTGTTTCCCACAGACTCCTCACTTTGGGCAGCCAGGAACCATGTCTATCTCAGCATAGTTCCTGCCTCACAGGAGGCTTTTTAATGAACAGCTTTTGAACAGAGTTCAAAAGTCCTGCTTCATGGGAAGTTGAGATTGTCAGCCTCAGATGGGTAAGGCTGGGTCTCTTCTTGAATCTGTCCTCAAGATCTGGACTTATGAGGTACCAGTGTTGGGAGTAAGTAGCTTTCTCTGGCATTGGTCCTAACTTGCCCTTATCTGTAGTTACAGGTCTGGCTTTCAGCCCCGACTCTGCTAATCACTTGCTGTGTGATCTCGATCAAAGCCCTTTCCTTCTCTGTGCCTCAGTTTCCTCATCTATACAAGGAGGATGGCCTATATCATCCCCAGGGTCTTTTACAGTATGGAAAGGTGACATGCAGTTAAAGAAGAATGTGATAGGTGGCGGATGTGGGGAGAGGAGGGCGGGGACATGAGCATGGCAGATGTGAGAGGGCACTTTGAGATCCCTACTTGGGAAATCAGTTCCTTTCTCTATAGGTTAGGAGAAAATCCACAAATTCTCTAAAGCTACATTTTAATCAGTTGTTTCTGGCTTCTTCCCTAAGAAACAGTTTTCCAGAACTGCTGGGTGCCTATCTTCTATTTGTTCATTCATCCCTCTCCCCCTCTCTCCCTCCCTCCATCCTTCCTTCCCTCCCTCTCATCCTTCCATTCCACCATCTATCAGCTCTGTACCAAGCTGTGGACCCAGTGCTGCGGAGGGCATGGCCCCTGCCCTCAGGAGTGTTCATGTGGATTACGAAATGCACCATAAAGTGGATTGGGGGGATAGACAGGCACCACATGGCTCCAGTAAGAGGTGTAAAGTGATCTAAGCCACAGACAGGTACAGGTGAAGAGCAGTGGGAGCTCAGGGGAGGGGGAAATCTCTGCCCAAGCATCCAATGAAGGCTCCTGGAAGAGGTGGTCAGACCCCAGAGTGTCTTGGAACTTTGGACTTTTTCCGATGGGACCTGGGGGGACCATTGAAAAGCATCGATCTAAAAGCCAAAGGACTAGAGCTGTTCCAGGGTGGAGGGTGGATCAGATGGGAAGAGGGTGGAGGTGGGAGAGGCTGCTGCAGTTACTCAGGCAAGAGATGACAGAGACGTCTAAGGGACTGGAGAGGAAGCAGGGATGGATTTTCAAGATGGTAGCCTCGAGCAGACTTGGTGACTAACTTGTTGTGAATAAGAAGGAAAGGTTAGCGGTATGAATCTGGGTGCAGGAAGGTGATGACACCTTCTAGGACTGGAGTTGCCGAGTTGAGCAGGATGGTGGTGGAAGACAGGTTAGAGGTGGTTCAGGCAGTTTCCACCCCCCTTCCCATGCCCACCCTCCACATATACCCAGGGACCTTCCAGAATGCTGGCCCTTAGCCACATGTATTTTATTTGTCTCCCTGCCCCCCCAAAAGACTCTGAGCCCCCTGGATAGTATCTGGCTCCCCTAAGGGTCCCCAAGAGAAAATGACTTTTCTGGGTGACACGGGCCCAACCTTGATCTTCCAGGCCACCAGCCAGAGGCTGTCTGTGCCCAAAAGACAGGTGGCATCACAGACGTGTATCCATACAGGGGCTTTTTGTGGTTCCACAAAGACCTTCATAAGGAGCCTGCCTCTTCTGGGCCTCAGTTTCCTCATCACTGCCTAGGAGCCCATCTCTTTTTAATCTTCAACCTCAGATATACCCCAGAGTTGTTGGGGTAGCGGGCGTTGCTGGAAAAGTGTCACATAACCAAAACAGCTTAAATTCCAGAAGTCACTTGGCCCAGTGTTCAGAGACTTCCAGGTCCGGCCGCTGGCCCTGGTCTCCCTGCTGGGCTTCAGTCTGCAGCTGAGCAGAGAAAGGCAATGGCCTGGGGCTCAGTGGAAGCCTCTAATATAGTCCCTAATAATAGCGATCACCAATTATTCTGCTCCTGCTGTGTGCCAGGCTTGGAGCTGGGTATTTCATATGTTACTAATTTTCGTAACAGCACTGTGAGGCAGTTGTTAGCAGCTGAATAGATTTAAAGAGGTTGAGTACTTCGCCCAAGCTCACACCCTGACCAATAAGTGGACAAACTGGGATTTGTACCCAGCTCTCTGACTTCCCAGCTGGGCGCTGTCCCCTCTACCACAATGACCACTTGTCATCCTGTTTCTCAGCCTGGACTCTGGCCCTTAGGGACATCCACACACCCTCCTGACGCACATCTCCCAGCCCCAGAGGTTATCAGAGCAGAAAGACCTTCAGGGACCAACTAATCCAGGAATTTTCTACTGAGCAGGGCCCTCACACCTCTGCAGGGGGAGGCCATGTGGCCAGGTCAGTCCCAGCAGTACCGTTTTCATCTGTTGATTCCAAAGAAAGGTTCAAAGAAAGGGTTTCCCTGCTTTGAAGCTATTTTGAAAACCACAGATGTCATCCTGCCTTCTCACACAGGTGGGGAAGCAGGGCCCCGGCACTGGGCAGGGACTTGCCCAGTGCTGGTGGGCAGGCCTGAGTGGTGGCAGGCAGGGCTGGAGAGGGGACCGCCTGTCTGCTGGTGGGAACAAGCGCTCTCCCTGCCCTGGCTCCTTCAGCCCTTCAGTGACTATTGCCCATCACAAAGGGGCAGCCGATACACTGGGACATCCTTGTCATTCTTGCTTAGGGAAAGGAAGATGTATGTAAGGTGAAAAGTGTGTGAGATGCGGGGCAAGGGAGGGACATTCTTAGATCTGGCTCTAATGTGGACTCACTGTGTGACCTCGGGCAATTCACATGTCCTCCTAAAGACCAAAGTTTCCTCCTCTGTAATGAGAAGAATCCTGTCCTCAGGCTTACCCAGTGATGGTGTGAGATTCTCATTCATTTGTTCTTGTGCTCACTTACTCAGTAAATATCTTAGCTCAGAGGTACTGAAAGAGGTCATCAAAGGCCAAGTTAAATACCAGCAGCCCTGCTCCTGTTAAAATCAGGGAAGGGATCTGATGGGGGCAGTTTCCCCCAAGGCCAGGAGGCTAAAGGCTCCTCTGCCCAACAGTAATGATAATAATTATAGCTGACATTTAGTTGAACTATAGTTGTTCACTTTGCTCCAGATCTGTTCTAAAGCATTTATGAAGATTAATTTATTTAATTCTCACAACAACCCTGTGAGGTGAATACTGTTATCCCCATTTTTTATATGGAGTCCATGAGGCACAGAGTGATTAAGCAACTTGTCCAAGGTCACACAGCTAGTAAAAGGCAGAGCTGGGATTTGCCTCTTGAATTTCCTGGAACCCAAGCTGAAAAGAGCTACTCATCTGGAACTCATTGCTTTTTTGTTTGTTTGTTTGTTTTTTGAATTTTATTTTATTTATTTTTTATACAGAGGTTCTTATTAGTTATCTATTTTATAAATATTAGTGTATATATGTTTGTTTTTTTAATCAACTTTTTATTCTTTCTTCCTGATAAACTAGCAAAACCAGCTTTGCCCCAAAGGCTTTCTAGCCTCTTGCCAGGGGACCAAACAAAACCAGCTTTGCCCCAAAGGCTTTCTAGCCTCTAGCCAGGGGACCAAAGGGGCCTGTCCATAATTCCTGCCTTGGCCCCTGACGGTCCTGGGCCTCTCTGGTGGGGAGTCTGGAGAGGGCTGAGAAATGAGTCAGCTGGGCTCTGGGAGGCCTCGGAAGAGAATGGATGCTGAGGGAGGAGCCCATCCCAGCCACCAGCTGCGAGGGAGGAGGGGCACGGACCTCCTTAGAGCCTTTATTCAACAGTTAGAAGCTCTGCCCTAAAGAACCTTCAGGAGCCCCCAGTCCAGCCCCACCCAAGACGCCTGCACCCTCCACGCAGCAGAGACCGCCCTGGCCTGCCGCCTTCCCTCAGCCACAGGAGCCAGGCCCAGGCAGCCCCTTCCACCTTTCAACAGCTCTGGCCTTAAGCCCCAGGTCTGCCCCCTGGAGCTTCTACTCCACAGCCCCTGATTTTCCTCTAGGGCCCCTCACGCCGGTCTGTCTATAAAGGCCTTGGCACAGAGGAGGCTCTTGAGAAATCTTAGTTCTTTTCTCCTCTTCCTTCTTCCTCTTCTTTCCCCTCAGAGATTTGAAGGCGGCTGCCAACCCCACTGGGCTGATCCTCCTCCTGGGTCTGGTGGCCCTCTCTTTCTCTTCTCAATGATTTCCTCTGTCTCGTGACCCTTGGGGTGGGGTGGGGTTAAGGGCAGGGTTTCTCTCCTCGTGGGCCTACCTCTGGACCAGTTGTGGGAATGTGGACAGGTTACTTCCTTCTTGAGCCTCAGTTTCCTCATCCAAAAAATGGGTACAGTAGTGGAAGCTCCCACAATGGTGGTGAGAAGTAAATCAGATCTTGCACAGGCCTGGCACCTAGAATGGTTGGCCATCGAGCAGAAGAAAGGTCCTCCTTCATTCCAGGCTGGTACCCTGAGGCTGTGTGACCTCTGAGCCTCAGTTTACCCTCCCACAAAATGAGGGCATAATCCCTCCCTTCCCCTCCCCCCCAACCATGGGGTGGCTCTGAGGGCTCTCCCTGCCTGATGCAGGGATTGGTGGGTTTTCTTTGACTCCTTTTTTCCTTATGTTTATCTGCTCTCAGGTTTTTCTAAAAAAGTGAGGCGTGCCTCTTTCTGGGTGTGGTCATCAGTGGTATCTTGCCTCCCTGAGGCTGCGGTTCTGCTCACAGGGGCCACCTGGACTGGGACTGGCTGCCGTGTTGGGAGGGGACTCGTGAGTCAGCCAGGGGTGTGGTCATGGGGCCCCCAGGCCTCCCAGCCAGGCGCAGGGAGAGAGGGCACCCCTCCTGACCCCTCCCTAGGAACCCTGGCCCAGGGCACTGGCTCTGCTGGAGACAATGACTGGCTTCAGCTTCTGGGCCACGAACTTAGATTGGGCACAGGAACTTTCACTTTTGTTTCACTACTTCCCACATTCTGGGAGTGCAGTGACCTAGTTTTTGGCAGCCTTATGTCCCCTCTGCCAAGGAGACTGCAGGGCCTGAGCACTCCAGAGTCCAGTGTATCCTCACCTCAGCACTCAGAGCTGTCTTTAAACGGGCTTCACCTTAGCGACCCACCCATTCCCCTTATCTCCACCTCCTCCTCACAGCCCCGGGATACACCAGATCCCTTCCACACTGGCCCTTTCTGCGCTTTTGTCTCCTCATCACCTCCTCCAGGGAGCCTTCCCTGATACATCTGTGGTCACCATTGCCCATGCCACTCAGTCCCATGCATCTCCCGTAGTGTCCCACCGTGGCCTGCCTGGGACATAGGAGCTGGAAGGGACATTAGTATGGGCCTGGCCAGGTCTGTCACTCAGATAGAGACCTTCTGCCGCTTTGTGTGTATCCACATCTGCCCTTGCATGGACACATACACTTACCTTGATCACTCCTTAGACAAGCTATGAACTCCTGGAAGTTTGGGGTCAGTCGGTCATCTTGCCTCCTCTCACCCCTACCCTGATGGGACCTTATGGGATCTCAGGGTTGGAAGGGACTTAAAGGTCATCTGACTGGGTCTCCAGCGCCTGAATCCCTCTGAGAGGCATCACCTGCTTGTTTGCCCCCAGTGCTGGAGAGCTCACTACCTTGCAAGGTAGCCTTTTCAGTCTTCAGAAAGCTTTCATGGAGAGAAAGATCTTTCTTAGGCTGAGCTGAAATCTGTCATCCTGGCTTTTCCACCCACTGGCCCCAGCTCTGCCCTGTGGTGCCCCAGAATTCAGCAGGGCCCTCTACGGTGTCTTCCAAAGTCTGATCTTCTCCTGTACTTGCAACCATCCCTTATAAGACCACATATCCAGCCCCTCCTTCACCTCATCACCATCTCTGAACACACTTCAGATTCTCACTGCCTCTAATGCAAGGTGGGGGCTGGGCTGGGTGAAGCATTCCAGCTGGACACTGGCTTGTGCAACGCATCGCCCTGGAGCCCGTGGGTTTCTGGCCGCCATGCCACCCAGCTGACTCCTTAAGTGTTGTCAGCGAGGCCTCAGTGTGGTTCCCATGAGTTGCTGTGGCTCCCGCCACTTGCACCTGAGATATTCTTTAAAAGCCTGTGACTCCATTATCCAAGGAACATGCTAAACCCACAATCTTTTTTTTTAATTGTGGTAAAAAACACATGACATAGAATTTACCATCTTAACCATTTTTTAGTGTAGTGTAAAGTATATTCACATTGTTGTAAAACAGATCTCCAGAACTTTTCCATCTTGTAGATCTGAAACTCTATACCCATTAGACAGCACCTTCCCTTTTCCCCCCTCCCTCCAATAAACCCGAAATCCTTGTCTTTTGTACCAACAAGGGCTTGGCCGGCCTCTTGGCCACAGAGGCCTGAGACTTCAGGTGGAAGCTCCACCCTCTGCCTTGTGCCCAGTTACCATCACCAGGGTTTTCACCCACATGCCTTTGTCACAGCATCTCCCCATCTCTGCCTGTCAACCCAGATCTCCCAGATCCTGGCATTCAGCACCCCTCTCCCACCCCTGTCCCTGTCCCACTCCACATTACTGTGACTGGACCTCACTGGACTGCCCTGCCGGGCCCTGGAATGTTTGAGGTCAGGACCACTCGCTGTCCAATATCTCGGAAACCCCTAAAGCTCAGCCACCACTGGCATAGCCTGCAGTTTCCTTCCCTCTCCTGGGTCGGCATCTAGCCCAAAGCTCCGGAGGGCAAGCCCTGGGTCTTCTTCCCTCACATCCCCTCAGAGGCCCAGTGGGATTCTATCTGAAGGCCCAGGAGACCTGGGGGATCTGGCTGAGGGAGGGGAAGAGGACCTCTGCTGGTTCATCTTCACGGCCTCTGGGGGAAAAGACAGCAGAGGAGGAGAAAGGTGGCTGGTGAAGGTGACCTGGGCCAGTGGACGGAGGGGTGCTTCTTTCATCCTCCGGTTTACACCCTCCCTGCCCATGGCCAGGCCTCATGGGTAGGCTCCCTCCAGAGGGGACTAGCTCAGTGTTATAGACCCTCTGTGGCCATCGCTCATAACTCACCCAGCTCACACCCCCGTTTCCATGGTGGGGGGGTGGGGGGAGGGGGAGGGGGGGACTCCCAGATTCCTAAGGCTGCACTCTGTGCCTTCACAATCTTAGCCTGGCCAGCTCCTGTCCAGACATCTGTGGGGCCTCAAATCAGGGGTCACCTTCCTGATCCCCCAGACCATGTTAGGCTGCTTTTCTCTGAGTTCCTCTTGACCTGTGCTCACCTGCACCTTGGCCATACCACACTGTTGGCTAGTGTCTGTTTACAAGGCTGTCTCCCTTCTGTGTGTGAGCCCTTTGAGGGCAGGACATGGCTGATTTGTCTCTGGACCCCCAGCATACAATATGTGACCTCGCACAGGGGAGGCACTCAGAGAGCAGATGAACAGAGGGATGGGTTGGATTGGATGGACGATGGATGGGTGCTTGGACGCTGATGCTTAGATCATGAATCAATAGGTGGATGGATGAGTGGTGGAGAGATGGATGGAGGATGTGGGATGGATGGGGTTCCATTTCAGATCCGAATTGAAGTGACCTCTGTCCACTACTGACCTGGCCTACCCTTGGCTTCACCACTTCTTGGCCTTGCTCTTTCTGAGGTTGTGACCCAGTTGGACACAGGCTCCACCTCTTCCCTCACCTGCAAGCCTGAGCCCAGCTGATCCCACCCCACCACCGCGTTCTTTCCCACACTCTCCCCTCTCTCCACTTCCCAGTGCTGTCCTACCCTGGTTGGTCCTCTTCTCTTCATCTGTCCCTCTCTCTCGGGACAGTGCAGGCACCCCTCCACCCCAGCCAGGCCTGTTCTCTCTGGGCTCCCACCTCCAGCCCTTCCCAGTACCCCCCACCATGCACTGTAGGTCCGCTCTGAGATACCGTCTCCTTCAAACATTTTCTTGCAGAAGTCCTGCTGCTTCCTTTCCAGCCTCCCACCATCTGCTCTGCACCTCCAGCCCATCCCCCACTCAGCAGCCAGCAGGGTCTTCCAGAAACACAGCTCTCCTCAGCTCACTTCCCCGCCCCCATTCAGTCACTTCCCATTGCCTTGGATAAAGATCCAAAGGCCTAACATGCCCCATGGGGCCCTGCGTAGTCCAGGGGGCATCAATGTGCAGAGACTGGGGCAGCAGCCTGGGCACGTGGCCTGAGGTTTGAGCTGGGCTTCGCTCTGAAGCCCGCTGGCGTACTTTCCGTGGCTCTTTTCTCAACGCTGAGACAGTCTCCATCTTGAAATCATTGCAGCTTCCAAGCAGTTTAATGACGAGGTCCTGAAGGCCCACAATGAGTACCGGAAGCAGCATGGCGTCGCCCCGCTGAAGCTCTGCAAGAAGCTCAACCGGGAGGCTCAGCAGTGAGTCCCCCCAGGGCCCCGGGCAACTCGGGCCCTTCCCGGTGCTGCCACTGCTGCAGTCCCAGATGGGCTCTGGAAGGCAGGAGGGACGTGGGTTGGGGGGCAAATACAGCCAGACTTGAATAACCACTCTGCCACTTACCCAGGCAGGTCCCCTTGTTCCTCTGAGCCTCGGTTTGCTGCTCTGTAAAATGGGACTGGAGTGGGGGCTTAGACAAGATGCAGGTGTGATGCTCCTGATTGCCTCGGCGAGCCCAGGGCAGGGAAGGAAGCTCAGCCACACCAGGTTAGGGCTCCTACTCTGGGGGCTTCCCTGGGCTGTACTCGCTCTAAGGAAGCACCGTGGGCTCCGGCAGGTATTCAGAGGCCCTGGCCAGCACGAGGATCCTCAAGCACAGCCCGGAGTCCAGTCGTGGCCAGTGCGGGGAGAACCTGGCGTGGGCATCCTACGATCAGACAGGTGAGTCGTTTCTCGGCTCCCCTCCTCCTGCCTGAGCCGGGCCTAGGACATCCAGCGTGCAGGCCCCTTCGGGCCCCAGCGCCCCCCGTGGTGTCGTCGCCGTGATGCAGCCACAGGCCCAGAAAGGGAAGAGAACCCCAGAGCTGTCTGTCTGCTCCCAGGAGCTGACTGCAGCTCACCACAAGGTCTCCGATGGCCAGCTCAGGGCCAGGCCTGCGCTGGCTGCCAGGGACACAGAGATGACTCAGACTGCCCGGCCCCACCCCCTTTCCAGAAGAGCTCCCAGCAGAGGAGTGAGGGCGGGGAGACAGACCGTTTCTGTGCTGAGTCTCAGCCTGACCCTGCGGGCCCTGAAGCATCCCCAGCCTCAGAAAGATTTTACGTTCCTCACGTTCTTCTGAAAATATTTACAGTGCTTGTGTATTAACTTTCTTCACGAGAAAAATGCAATAGAGCTTTCTTCCGTGCTGGAAAAAGTAATCATAATGGGAAAGACAATTCCTCATCCAAGGTCACAGCCTGGAATGGTGATCCCACCGCACTGACCAAACATTCTTGAGCTTCCTGGCTCTGACAAGGCTGTCGTGGCTTTTTAGGAAAAATGCTGGAGAGAGCTACCTCGTGCTCTGAAGCTTTCTCCAAACTCCCGCGGGAGAATGACTGCTCCTTCCCCGGCCTCACATTCCTGGGAGTTCCCTGGGGAGGCCCTGGGAGTCCTCTTGGTTTCCCTGGGGCAGAGTCCCTCCAGGAGAAGTGTGCGCTTGCTGCCCGGGAAAGCAGGAGCCTGAGGCCTGCGGCCCCTCCCCAGGCTCAGGCTGTGGGCCTTGGCGGGGAGAAGGGAGAGGGGTGGGAAAGAGCCAGCAGGAGACATGGCTCCTCCTCGCACTGGCTCCCTGTAGAGCTTTGAGCAAATCTGCTACGTTCCCTGGCCCCAGTTTCCCCATCTCTACAGAGAGGGGTTGGGTAGGACATCTCTAGGGCAGGGGTTCCCCACCCTGGCTACACACTGGGATCTTTTGTGGAGCTTTCAAAAAATACTAGTGCCTGGATCTCTCGTCCCGAGACACTGATACAGTCCGTCTGTGGCAGGCCCCAGGCATCAGTAATTTTGAACAGTTCCCCAGCTGCGGCCACTATGCAGCCACTGTTCTCGAAGGACTTGCTCCTCAAAGTGTGGCCCACAGATGAGCAGCAGCACCTGGGAACTTGTTAGCAATGCAGACTCAGGGCTCCACCCTAGATCTTCCAGAGTCAGAATCTGCATTTTAACAAGAGCCCCAGGTGATTCGTGCACTCATTCAAGTTCAAGACTTACTGCTCTGAGGTCCCAGGCTCCCAGCTCTCTGGCCCTGAGATGAGCCGCTCCCAGGGAGATGCTGTGGCCAGTGGATGCTCCAGGGGAGTACCCTTCTGCCTGCAGTGGAGACCTTGACCCACCGGCCCAATTACATTTCCTCCTGTGGGTGTTTCAGGAGCCAGACTTGGGGTGGGATGAGGGTGTGGTCTCCCGGAAACTCGGAGCATCATTAGAAGCCCTTGGAGTACGTTGCATTCAACCCGATTGTACAGAACGGGGCAGGCCTTGCCCAGGATTACACAGTGAATTAGTGTCAGGGCAGGGACACAGATGCTGGTCCCCTGACCTCAGGCCAGGGCTCCTCCCAACCCCTAACAAGGCCCTCCCTTCAGCCTGGATGTGCTCATGGGCAGGAGTCCCCATGTCAGCTCGTTGGTGCTTTATGAGATGTCTAACTGTGGGATGGGTGCTTTGGGGTTAATGGGAGAAGATGGAAGGAATAGGGAGTCGGTTGATTTTGCTGCTGAGTTTTAAACTGTCTTTTCCATACAGGAAAGGAGGTGGCTGATAGATGGTACAGTGAAATCAAGAACTACAACTTTCAGCAGCCTGGCTTCACCTCCGGGACAGGTGAGTGACATGGTCACACCAGTGACCTGGCCCTGGGCTGGGTTGCAGTTTGGGTCTGACTTCAGAGAGGAACTAACCCTCTGAAAATCAATCATTTCTCTCCTGTTTCACCTCTTCCATATTTCTCTGGTTGGACTTTGCCCAGAGG
The DNA here is from genome assembly GCF_028023285.1 of Balaenoptera ricei. Lineage (NCBI taxonomy): Eukaryota > Metazoa > Chordata > Mammalia > Artiodactyla > Balaenopteridae > Balaenoptera > Balaenoptera ricei. The sequence goes on from NC_082644.1 coordinate 86,574,901, forward strand.
GCAAAACCCTCTTTCCCCAACACCTCTCCCAACACACACACACACACACACACACACACACACATCCCCCCATCCAAGAGCACCCAAGCTGCCGATTCCTGCCCCACCAGCTCAAGGCTCTTCACCTGACTGGAGTGTGATATAAGGAGGCTGTGGATGTCAAAGGCCGCTGAGTGTTTCTTTCCAGGAGTGACGCCTCAGCGCTTTGAACCCGTCATGCCACTTCTGCTCCTGTTCCCCTCCAATCCAGCCTGCTCCCCAGCAGCCAGAATGTTCTAAGACCCTTTCTGCCCACGCTGCTCTCCTGATTAAGCTGCCAGGGGCTTCCTGGGGCCATCAAGAAGAGGGCCAAGCTGCTGGCTCTCCTCCTGGTCTTAACTCCCTCCTCCCCCCACATCCTTCCTCTCTGTCCCTCACTCCTCACAACCTCCCAGGCATTCTCCCTTCACCTTTATACTCGAGTTTGTCGTTCAGGCGAGCTTGGAATGCAGAAAGCTTGGATCTGGTCTCAGCTCTGACACTATTAGTTGTGTGAACTCGGGTCAACTCCCTGTTCTTCCCTGTCCCCAAGGGAGAGGGACAAGGTGGAGGCCTCTATGGGCCGTTCTGAGAGCCGGTATTTAGATGCAGGGAACCGGCCACGGGACCATCAGCCTTTGCCATAGGCCTCCCCGGTGAGCAGTAAATGGTTAGCTTACTAAAGCCCCGGTCAGCCGCTCCAAGCTCTGGGCTCCCCGCTGCCCCTCAGCAGGAATCACCAGGCTCCTGTCTTTCCTCAGAACCAACTCACATCCACCCAGGGCCCAGGATGGGTTGGAAGGGGCTGTGGATTTCTCTGACCGGAAGGCACCAGGGAAACTGAAAAGGGGGTTCTCTGTCCACCCCCCATTCCTCTACCCCACCCCATCTCACCCATGGGTGGAGCCACTTATGGCTTCTTACCCTCTGGAGGATTCTTCAGAAGCAGGAAGTGACATGTTCTCAGAGCCAGTCACTGTTTCCTGTGGCCTGTGCTCACCCCTTTGGGCAGGGGTTCTTGCAGCCGTGTGGGGAGAGGTAGAAGCGTCTGCCCTGCGGGGCAGGACAAGGAGGCCACTGTCAGGCCCTGAGTGAGAACTGCTGGTTCTGTGGCAATTAGATTTGAGAGGTGAGGGAGGGAACGGTGACAACCTGCCACCAGTGATTAAGGACATGTAGGCAGAACCTGGTCTTCTTTTCATAAAGATCAGTGACCAGAAGACGTTTTATTTCACAGCGTCTGGATCTCCTTTTCCGTTGAGCAAGATTCTTGAGCAATCAGACATGTGTCAGAGCAAGTGATTGGCGTTGCTCGTGTGTGCACGCCACTTGACAGTAAAAAGCATCTCCGCCTTCATGGCCACGTAACCCTGCTACGCCGTTTGAAGGTGGGGCTTTATTCCACCCATTTGCAGAAGAGAAACTGAGGCCCAGAAAAGGGAAGAGACTTCTGTTTACCTTCTATCCTCTATCTGATGCTTTTTCCATGGCCCCTGCTCCAAGGTGGGAATCTCTCAAGTGTCAGAGCTGGAGATGGGACTCAACTTTCCGTGATCACTGACCCCCTGTGATCCTGTCTGTTGCCCCACATCTCCCAGCCCTAAAGAGGAAAACCCCAGAGCCTCCAGCCCCTATGCCATCCCAGGTGCCAGTGGACAATGCCTGGGGTCACACACAGCCTGATCCTCAGACAGGAGCACAGCTTTGGGTGGTGATATAAGCGGGGCTCGCAAGACCCTTAAAGATGCTCAGGCCCATCCCCCATGAGTCAGCCTCCCCCAGAGCTGCTTCTCGCTGCACCATGGTTCAGGGGTTCCCTGACCTGAGTCCATGTTGTAGGTGAAAAGGCCTTTGAAATATCCTATAATCTGTCCCAACCTCACCCCACCTGGGTCAAAGTCTTGTGATGAAGGACACTGTTCTGTGCTTTGTGCTGAGCGGAGAAAAATAGCTTCTTGCAGTCCCTTTATGTTTTCTTCTAATGAGTAGGCCTTGTTTATTCTGAATAAATAATACTTTTATATGACATGAAATTTGCAAGCTGTATAAGGTGGAAAGTCTTCCTTCTGTCCCTGGCCTCCAGCGCTTTCCCTCCCAACCAGTAATACCAGTTTCTTGTGCATCATTCTAGAGATGTTGTGAACCAGCAGTTGCATAAATGCTCTCTTTTCCCTTTTTTATACCCTGGTGTCAGATAGATGATCTGTTTTGCACTTGCTTTGTTCACACAGCAGGTTGGCAGAGATTGTTCCATATCAATACAGAAAGAGATTTCTCTTTCTTATGCATTATTCTCTTGCAAGGATGTACTGTAACTTATTCAACTTGTTTTTCAAATGCATATTCTAGGAAGTTTGGGTCCATAGCAGGAAAGAGGATGTGATCCCTTTAGGAAAAAAAAAGAAAAAGGAAGCCGTTAGTAGTTTAGGGTTAGAAACCAATGTGTATCTGATGGTTGCTAAGGAAGTTGTGTCCTTTAATTCATCTCTAAATACCCAGGCTTAATTATCTCTGTGCAGACAGAAACTCTCCAGTCAGAAGAAAGATTACTTAGTCTCATCTGTTTGGAATAGGCTTCCATGGGCATTCACACTGCTGGTGCGCATGTGGTGTCTGTAATTATTTTCTTGGCAACCAGTGGATAAATGGCAGCTCTTCCTTGTCTGGGTGACAGAGAGAGTGGGTGGGTCAGTGGCCAAAGCATGTGGTCTCTTGGAGAAAAGGCTTGTATGAAAAAGGGCATGAGCCTTAATGAAAAGACAGTCTAAGGGACTTCTCTGGCAGTCCGGTGGTTAAGACTCCATGCTTCCAATGCAGGGGGCTTGGGTTCAGTCCCTGGTTGGGGAAGTAAGATCCCACATGTCTCATGGTGTGGCCAAATTAAAAAAAAAAAAAGAAAAGAAAAGAAGAAGAAGAAAAGACAAGACAGTCTATAGAAGCAGTGACACCTGGCAAAGCTGCTGACAGCCTGGAGATGGGAAAGAGATGTGACTCAAAAGTGTAAGGACCAAGGGTGAATTGGAAAGTAGTGTTTCTTCTTTTCTGAGGTGAGAATCAAAGTGTATTGAGCAGCAGTTAACATGAGCTTAAGGATAAGTGGTCAGGATGCATACTTGTACTTAGTGTTTGTTTTCTTTTAATTCTTGCTTTGATTGTATCACATCAACCCTACTGATGAGTGTTTATGTTTGCTTATTTTCATAAAGAATTTAGTAACCTCAAATCTTTTAGGGATGTAGGCAAAGAAATAAACTATACCTAAATTTCAAAATTATAAAAATGGAGTTCATTTATAGGGGGAAAAAACCACAATTTAATTAATGAAAGTTTATTTAGTCCTTACCAAATACAAGACACAATGGGAAATATCAACTCTGTCTCTTCCCTGAATGGAAGAGTGTGGGTACCAGCCTGTCTCTTTCCTTCCTTCCTTTCTTCCTTTCTTTCTCTTTCTTTCTTTCTTTCTTTCTTTCTTTCTTTCTTTTGTGGTGAAATACACTTAACATAAATTTACCATTTTAACCATTTTTAAGCATACAGTTCAGTGGGATTAAGTACATTCATGTCGTTGTGCACTCATCACCACCATCCATCTGCTGAACTTTTTCATCATCCCAAATTGAAACTCTAAACCCATTAAACAATAACTCTTATCCTTTCCTACCACCCCCAGCCCAAGCCTTGGTAACTACTATTCTACTTTCTGTCTCCATGAATTTGACTATTCTACCTATATAGGTAAGAATCCTACAATATTTATCCTTTTGTGTCTGGCTTATTTCACTTAGCATAATACCCTCAAGGTTCATCCATGTTGTAGCATATGTCGGAATTTTATTTCTTTTTTAAAGTTGAATAATATTCCATTGTGTATACATACAACATTTTGTTTATCCATTCATCGATCGACAGGCAGTTGTTTTCTTTCCCCCTTTTGGCTGTTGTCAATAATATTGCCATGAACACTGGTGTACAAATATTTGAGTTCTGCTTTCAGTTCTTTTGGGTGTATGCCTAGAAGTGGAATTACCGGATTATATGGTAATTCTGTATTTAATTATTTTAGGAACTGCCATACTGTCTCCCACAGTGGCTGCACCATCTTACATTCCCATCAGCAAAACAAAAGGGTTCCAATTTCTCCCCATCCTCACCAACATTTGTTATTTGGTTTTGTTTTTAAAATAATTTCCATCTTAATAGGTGTAAAGCGGTTGCCCTCTTTCTTTCCCAACCAGCCACTGGAAGCTTAGCTACTCTGATCACAATTTTCCTCCTTCCCTCTGTCTCTTCCTTTCTTCATCAGATATTAATTGGGCATCTACTATGTGCCAAGCCCAGTGGTCAATAAGACAGATATGGTGCCTGCCCTCAAAGAGGAAACATAATCTCTTCGGGGTTGTTTTCGAAAATGAATGCCATTCTGTGACATGGCAGTAAATATCCCATTGACCTGTCAAAGGATCTCTATGAGAAAGGTGCGAAGGATGAACTCCCAATCTCTACTCCCAGGAGACGAGAATTTATGGTCATTGAGCAAAGAGTATGTTACAGCATCAGCTCTTTGACCCCAAAGCAGGAGGGGAGTTAGAAGCTAAGCTATGTTAGCAGTTTGAAAATACCAGTGAGTGAGGGGCAGGCAGCCTGAACAGTGGGAGAATGATGCTGGGAAGCCTTGGCAAGCCACAGAAGCACCTGGAGGGACAGGCAGTAGCTTGAGAAGGAACTGGGCTATTTGGCTCAGAGCAGAGGGAACTGAAGGAGGCTCTAACTTGTCAAGGTCTCAAAGAGCTCTCAAAACGTAGAAAGCCTGCACTTCCAGTGGTGGCAGAACTCAGTCCAAGATGGTTCTTCCATATGCCTTTCATTCATTCACTCATTCATTCCATTCATTCATTCAACCAAGGTTTATTTTACATTTTCCATGTGTCAGGCTGTGCCAGGGCACTGCGTGTACTTTGATGAATAAACCAATTTGGTTCCTGCCCATGTGGGGCTCATGGCCTAGTAAAGGGGCCAAACAATTAGCAAAATATCAAATATATCATTGCAAATGGTAAGAATGCTACGAGGGGGAAAATGGTGCAATAAGACTCTCTGGGGAGGGAGGTGTTCAGGAAATAAGAGTGATTGTGAAAGGCCTCTCTGAAAAAGTGACATTTGGGCTGAGACCTAAGGGACAAGAAAACGCTGGTCATCAGAAGAGCGTTGCATACAGTGGCCAGTGTGTGCAAGGGCTTTATAGTCGGAAATAACCAGATGTGTTCAGGGAATGGAAAGGAGGCCACTGGGGCAAAGCATTCACTCTCGTTTTAGGTACGACTAGAAACAATGGAAGGATTTTTAAGCAGAGAAGTAAACAGATATGACTTATGTCTCAAAATGATCACTCTGGCTATGTCAGTGGAAAGTGAATTGCGGAGGCAAGGGTGGATGCTGGAGAGCCGGGCGAAGGCTGTTGCAGTGGTCCCAGTGAGAGAAGTTTGCGCTTGAGACCACAGTTTGGGGAGTGGACGGACTAGAGATGTATTTTGGAGTTAGATTCTTCAGGATTGAATGGTGGGTTGTTGTGGGGAAATGAGCGGGAGGGAGGAATACAGAGCCACCCTGAGGATTTTGTGCACAGAGGTGCCAGTCATGGAAATGGGAGGGACCAAAATCAAGAGTGAGCTTTGGGCAGGTTAAATTTGAGATGCCTGTGAGTCATCCAAGTGGAAATGTCAAGTAAGTAGTTGTGTTTGGAACACAGAGGAGAGATTTGGGCTGGAGAAAGAAATTTGGGAGCCAAGGAAAGATGAAATTGCCTAAAGAGTGCAAAAAGAAAAGATAAGAGAGCCCAGGATTGAGCCTTGGGAAATGCGGGTCCTCCAATATTCACAAGTGAGATGGAAGAGGAGGAGGAAGAGGCAGTGACATGGGAGGAATGCCAAGAGAGGAAACCAAAAGAGGAGAGTCCTTTGAAAAGCGAAAGAGTCGACTCCATTAATGTTCCTGAGATGTCAAGTAAGATGAAGACAAAAGGTGACCATTGGGAAGGAACATGGAGATCATTGGTGACCTTGAAGAGTACAGTTGGGGGGAGGGGTGGAAGCAGGTGCCAGGTAGGGTGGCATCCTAATTGTTGGGGTCTCTGGGCTTTGCCATGGTCGCTGGGAGACCATGAAACCTTTGGGCATCCGAGAGTGAGATGAGTAGGGTCTTTGTGGCTGACTGAGAGGACCTGATGCATTAGAAAATCGGTCAGTGTTTTGTGTCTCCTTCCTCTGATTGGTGGCTGAAGATCAAGCCTCTAACAGCATGGCAAGATGGCACAGGGGTTCAAGAGTCCCTTGAAACATCATTCTCCAGGCTTTGCTAACTAATCTGTTTCCCTCTCCTCATGACTGTTCCCCTACAGGACATTTCACTGCCATGGTATGGAAGAATACAAAGAAGATGGGAGTGGGGAAGGCATCTGCAAATGATGGGTCCTCCTTCGTGGTGGCTAGATACTTCCCAGCAGGGAATGTCGTCAACCAGGGCTTCTTTGAAGAAAATGTCCTGCCTCCAAAGAAGTAATTTGTCCAATGTAACGGGAAGGTGGCAGACTTAAGAACTTGGATTTGAAGTGCCTAGAACAACAAAAACTCAGCTGTGTGTCTGTCCCTGTGGGTGTATGTGCTTGCTTGTGTGATGCTATGGGTCCCTTGAGCACACACTCGGTTTTACGGTTCTGCATGAATTCATTCTTACCAAAGAAATGAGCATATGAAGCCTTTACCTTGATGGTTCCCTAGACTGCAATTATTTGGACTTTGGGGGGGGGGGGGAATCAATTTTTAAACTTTAAAAAATTTTTTTAAGCAAACTCCTTTTGTACCTTTCTTACTTATAATATCCATCCCTGGACTTTCTGTATTCCAAATGTTTGTGATGCTGAGAAAATGAAGTTCATTTTATGTGACCTTCATGCATTGTAATCTACTTTTGGTAGATATTTAAGAATATTAAACCCTCATTAAATGTGACACAAGATACAGCTTTAAACACATAAATATAAAGCAGCTTCCATCGGAAACACGGGGTCGGCAGGGGCTCCATTTCACAGAATTACTGAGCTTTCTCAGTTGTAAGCCATGATGTCATCTGCACGCCTCCTGGAATTCTCTAGTGGGATTGCCAAAGAACAAATGGAGAAAAAAGCTTTACTTCCTTGCATTTTTCTACCTTCCACTGCCCCTTGCCCACCCACCACCCTCCCTTTTTTCTTAAAATCCTCTGGCATTTCAGAGTTCAATATGCCCCCCAGCACCACCTTGGTTTCTAGGGAGCTGGGCTAGGCCTGCGACTCACCCATCCCCCACTCGGCCTGGTGGCCCAGGGCCTGTTCTGGGAGAAAGCCCCTCACACTGCCTGGGCTCTTGGCCAAGCAGCCTTGGAGGATGAAGTCAGTGAGCGTGGGGGTGAGGGTGAGCTCACTCAGGGCCCCCAGAGGAAGCCCTCCAGCCTCTGCCCTCCCCCTAACACAGAGGGTGGGAGCCCGGGGCGTGTTCCTGGCAGCTGTGCCTGCAGCTGTGCTGTTACTCCCTCCAGGAATGTGTGACAGGCCCAAGTGTTCCAGGGAGATATCTCCCATGCGGGGGCTTAGAGTCGCTAATTTAGTTCCGTGTTTTGCCTCAAACTACACAAAGTCCTCTTGAATAACGACTTCACGTGGTCCATGTGGGAGGGACCAACCCAGGCGCCAAGCTGTGTGTCCTTGAAACCGTGGCATCTCCAGGTGGTGAGATAGGCAGGGCTGGGGGTCTGTGCAGGCCAGTCTTTGAAGGTCTCTGTTGCACTGTGAACACAGGCTCATGCTGGGCCCTTCATTTCACCCAGGGATATTGACTAAGACAACAATAAAATCTTTTTTGTTTGTGTAATATCTTACTCCCATGTGATTCATGCCCGATTCTTTATCAGTGACTAAGGTAATCCATAACTCTGAGTTCCCATCTTAGGTAACTCAAGATTCTGAATACCTCCAACCTCTCCCCTGTAGACTGTGCTCCTTAGGTGGCTATGTTTTGAATCACGTGACCTACCATCACACAGCTGACTGGACTAGAGTGGACATGTGATCCAAGGGCAGCCAATCCCTAGGCTGGCCATGCACTGGGAATTGGAGCCAAGAAATATGGAGAGAATTTACCAGTGGAACTGAAAAAATAAGGATGCCACGAGTTTGAATTAAGGCCATGGCAAGCTAAAGCTATATGCAAGCCCTGTTATGAGTTGGAAATATATAGAAGTGAGAAAGCCAGTTGTTAGAGGTATAAAGCAGGTGGAAATACGGAAAGACTCTTCTTGACCTTTCTAGTTCCAGGCCAAATCTGTATCTTTAAAACGTACCCTTCATTTTCTTCAGGGCTTCCCAACAAGTTGATATATCAACTGATGGTCCCCAGAAGATTAGAATATTAGAGGCCCCTCCCTTCGGGAGTTTCCAGGAACAGAAAATGCTGAGCTGGGCAGGAAGCTGAGGATGGATGGAGTAGAGAGACCCAGCTGAGGGCCTTGAGCTGAGGTCCTATTCTGGCCACACCTGGGCAGCTACCACGAACAACACAAACTCAATGACCAGTCACTGAACTTTCTGGGGCTCCTAGGGATACACTCTGCCCAATACACACATACATAACCAGGTGGTGGACACTGGCAGGCTGCCAGCCGCTTTAGGCTGGAGTCTGTTTCCTCAGTTGGCTGGAGTAAGGGACAAGCTGACCAGGGGAGATTTCCAGGCTGAAGACAAGCCAGACCACAAAACTGGCTGAGCGGGTGGGCACAAATCTAACTTCTTTAATGGATTTCTTAAAGATGGCAACTCCCACAAGTTCAACAGGAGCAGAAGACAAGCCAGATTGCCGGCTCTCCTTTACAGCCAGAGGGCAGAGGAAGGAGTTGGAAACCCTGGCTCCCAGCCCTAGCTCTGTGAACTGAGTTAGACGAGCCCCTTCCCGCCTCTGGGCCCCAATCTGTCCAGCTGTACAAGGTCTGGCACATGGAGTTAAGTCTAGTGGATGCTCTCAGGTCTCCATGACAGCCCATAAGCCCAACTTTCTTAACTGGGAGGAAGCATCTGATGAAAGACCTCCCCTCCATGGTGTTCTGGGACCTGAAACAAAAGCAGAGGGGCATGGCCACCTCCTCCACCATAGTGGGTGTGCGGGCAAAGGAGTGGTGAAGCACCAGGGCCTGACCCTGGGTGGGCAGGCCTGGAAGCCAATGGGAGTGACAGGTCTCTGACAGCAGCACCAAGAGACCTCATCCTCCTCCGCCTGAGTCATCGCTGCCTCTCGCCTCCCCTCTCCAGAGATCAGAGCTGGAGAAGCAATTAGAGCTCAATTATCCTCACACGGAGAGAACGGACCAGGTGGAACTCACCTCAGCCACACAGCTAGTCTGTGGAGGGGCTGAAAGCCAAGCTTTGTTCCTTTGGGGAAAACAGAAAGTCTTAGTCCTGTGCAGACTGAGCGCCTCTAACCCTGAAGACATCAAGGTGAACAAATTCAGCATTAAAAGGTAGGTACTTTAAAATAATTTTCAAATTAAGAAAAAGCCAGGTCTGGAATGAAAGGATGAGGGAGAGACAGTGAATAATAGTGAGAACTTGACTACTCCAGGGAGGGAAAGACCTGGCAGGCTCACATTCCCCAGGCTGCAATGACAGTTTTCCTAGTAGGGACGCTAAGGACGGCCTGAGGGTCAGGAGTGGGGCTCAGGGCCCAGGCTGGAGATCAAGGACGCGGCCCGAGGCCAGGTCCTCTCTGCACGACCTCGCCAAGGCCGCCAGGGTCTGCGTGTTGAGCCGCTTCCGGGGAGCCCCCAAAGGCTGGTCCGGGTGGGGCCCGCAGGAGCCTGCCCTCCTCCGTGGGAGGCTCCGGCTGGTCCTTATCCCCTCCTGGGTACAGCCGCGCCTCGGGAACTCCGAGGGACCCACGCCCGCTCGGAGGCGGGGAGTGCAGTGGACGTGCGAGCCCGCCGAGCCCGCGAGCACCCCACCCCGCGGGGCGCCGAGGGGGACGCCCGGGGTCTGGATGGCTCCTCTCTGGCCGCCGGGCCCTGCGCCCTCAGTCTGGAGCTCAATACCCCCTTCTGGAAAATGGGCACAGTTATGTTTTGTGTTGATCGTAGGAGGCCCGGCTACAGGGAGGAGGGGGTGAGGGGCGGTGCGCCGCTCCCAGGCGGGAGATGACCCTCTAGCGCCACCGCGTGGCCGAGGGAGCGCATGGAGCCCGGCCGGAAGGGATGGCGATTGCAGACTTCCCAACCACCGCGAACTGAGAACCACCACAAGGGTTTCCGAAGGGAGCAGCAAGCCAGGAACGCCGGAGCTTGGCGAACTGGTGTAATATTAAAGTAATGGCGGCTAGCAACTATTGAAGGTTTGTTACGAGGCAAACACTGTGCTTAACACTTTCTAGTCCTTTTCTCTTGTAAACTCGTATTAATCTTTTTTTTTTTAAATTAATTAATTTTTGGCTGCGTTGGGTCTTCGTTGCTGTGCGCGGGCTTTCTCTAGTGGTGAGCGAGGGGGGGGCTACTTTTCGTTGCGGTGCGCGGGCTTCTTATTGCGGTGGCTTCTCTTGCTGCGCAGCACGGGCTCTAGGGTGCGCAGGCTCAGTAGTTGTGGCGCATGGGCTTCGTTGCTCCGCGGCATGTGGGATCCTCCAGGACCAGGTCTCGAACCCGTGTCCCCTGCACTGGCAGACGGACCCTCAACCACTGCGCCACCAGGGAAGCCCACTTATTAATCTTTGAAGCGGGTACTATTATTATTCCCATCTCACAGAGGAGGAAACTGAGGTTTAGAGAGAAGTCCACACTTGATGAAGAGAGCAGACCCATCACAACCCCCAACATTTTACAAGCTAGAGACTTGGAAATGTGGAGAGAATGTCCCAGTTTTCGGTGGAACTGAAATAATCAGGGCTTTGAAGGCCCTCTCATCCCCCAGTACGCAGCTTACTCCTGTGTCCCTGCTCCTGGGAGTGGCCTCCACCTTTCCCTCTATTTTATAAAGAATGGTATCTGTAACCACAAAGGTCAGAAGCCAAAGGACAGAGCTTTTCTTCTGTGATATCCAGGAGCCTTGGCAGAGAAATGTACTTTGGGGCTTGAGAATCAGAGACAGAGGAAAGCTGAGTAGTTACGAGCATCCTGGAAGGGTGGGGAAAATCCTACATTACAGAAGGCCTGGGTTCCAGGCCCTGCTCTGCTTCCAACTGGCTATGTGATCTTGGGCAAGTCCCTTCTCTTCTCTGGGCCTCAGTTTCCCTCCTGTACAATGTACATTCTTCTAGATGATCTAATAATCCCTTTCCTTCCCCCCACCCCCAGCCTTCCTAACCCTCTTCACACCACCCCTGCCCAAACTGGCTCTGACATTCCAGAAGCAGCCCTGAACTGAGGTTGAAGGTCTCAGGTGGGAGTTGCGACCCATCTCTGAGTTTCCTCCTGAGTTCTGGGCCCTGGCACTAGGCCCTGGCAGGGCACCTGGCCTTGGCAGCTCAGGGCCATCAGAGGGGAGAAAAGCCCTGTGCCTCTGAGAAAGGCCTCTGGGGGGCCTGCATTGTGATGACCTCATCCACTCTGTGACATCATCCTCTCTCCCACCCCCACTCCTCCCTGATCAACTGCTCTGCAAACAACCATCAGTCTGAATCCCAAAGGCCTGAGAAAGTCTGTTCTCCAGTACCTGCTGCTGATCTTCTGCCTCAGCCAGCAAGAAGCACCATGAAATTGGAATTCACCGAGAAAAACTACAACAGCTTCGTGCTGCAGAACCTGAACAAACAGAGAAAACGCAAAGAGTACTGGGACATGGCCCTGACTGTGGACCACCATGTCTTATTTGCACATCGCAATGTGCTGGCTGCGGTCTCTCCACTGGTGAAGAGTCTCATCTCCAACCACGACATGAAGACCACTGATGAGCTCTTTATCACCATTGACCCCAACTACCTGAGTCCGACCACGGTGGACCAGCTCCTGGACTACTTCTACAGCGGAAGGGTGGTAATCTCAGAGCAGAATGTGGAAGAGCTGCTTCGTGGGGCCCAGTATTTCAACACACCACGCCTTCGAATTCACTGCAATGACTTCCTGATTAAGTCCATCCGCCGTGCCAACTGCTTGCGCTACCTCTTCTTGGCTGAGTTGTTTGAGCTCAAAGAGGTATCGGACTTGGCCTACTCTGGCATTCGCGACAACTTCCACTACTGGGCCAGTCCTGAGGCCTCCATGCACTTCATGCGCTGTCCACCTGTCATCTTCGGCCGCCTGCTCCGAGATGAAAACTTGCATGTGCTCAACGAGGACCAGGCTCTCAATGCCCTCATCAATTGGGTATACTTCCGGAAGGATGAGCGGGAGAAGTATTTCAAGAAGTTCTTTAATTACATCAATCTTAATGCTGTCTCCAACAAGACACTGATGTATGCCAGCAACAAGCTGATGGGCGTGGAGAACAGCTCAGCCCACTCAACCCTGATTGAGAGTGTCCTTGTGGACCGCAAGCAGGAGAGGCCAACCAGCCTGCTGAGCTACCAGCGGAAAGGGGCCCTGCTTGATTCGGTGGTCATCCTAGGTGGCCAAAAGGCCCACGGCAAGTTCAACGATGGAGTGTTTGCTTATATCATTCAGGAGAACCTGTGGTTGAAGCTCTCAGAGATGCCCTATCGGGCAGCAGCACTTAGTGCCACCTCTGCTGGTCGCTACATCTACATCTCTGGTGGTACCACTGAGCAGATTTCAGGGCTGAAGACGGCTTGGCGGTATGACATGGATGACAACTCCTGGACCAAGTTGCCCGACCTGCCAATTGGGCTTGTCTTCCACACCATGGTGACCTGCGGGGGGACAGTGTACTCAGTGGGTGGGAGCATTGCCCCAAGGAGGTATGTCTCTAACATCTATCGCTATGATGAGCGCAAGGAGGCCTGGTGCCTGGCAGGGAAGATGAGCATCCCTATGGACGGCACAGCCGTGATCACCAAGGGTGACCGGAACCTGTACATTGTCACTGGGCGGTGCTTGGTTAAGGGCTACATCTCCCGGGTCGGGGTGGTGGACTGCTTTGACACCAACACTGGGGACGTGGTCCAGTGTATCACCTTCCCCATTGAGTTCAACCACCGGCCCCTGCTCTCTTTTCATCAGGACAACATCCTCTGCGTGTACAGCCACCGGCAGAGCGTGGAAATCAACCTGCAGAAGATAAAGGCCAACAAGACGACTACCTCAGTGCCTCTCTTGCCCAACAACTGCCCCTTGGATGTGTCCCATGCTATATGCTCCATTGGAGACAACAAGGTGTTTGTATGTGGAGGTGTCGCCACAACCAGTGATGTCCAGACAAAGGACTACACCATCAATCCAAACGCCTACATGCTGGACCAAAACGCAGGCGAGTGGAAGACCCTGGCCCCCCCACCAGAGGCACTGGACTGCCCTGCCTGCTGTCTAGCCAAGCTGCCTTGCAAGATTCTTCAAAGGATTTAAACGGCTTTTTAAGTGGGAGAATAAGTAAATGCATTATTATTCACAATTTAATGAGAGAGAGAAAGAGAAGAAGATGGCCTGTTGGTTCCTTCTTAGTCTTTGTTTGGCCGTAAAGGTGGAGATGCTGGGCTACAGCTACCCCCAGTGGGGGGAAATTCACGGCCACTCTGTCACTGGAGGGATCCAAGCTGAGGCTGGAAGAGTCCCTGATGTGTGGGATCAAGACATCTCCTGGGTAGTGGCTCCCAGTGGGTGGAAATTCAGGGCTACTCCGTCACTGGAGAGATCCAAGCAGAGACTGGAAGGGAATCCCTGGTGGGTGAGATTGAGGCATCTCCCAGGCACTGGCCAAGGTGATGTCTGGAAGGCCCCCTATTCTATACCCCTGTAGTCACCTTGCGGGCATCTGCTAGACTGACAGTTAAAGCATTTACTTAGAGTTGTGAAGCCTCAGACTCCTCCAACACTCATTTCCCTTGAGTCTGCCTAGGAAGGCAGGGGAGGGCCAATCTCAGGTCTGGGAGAGGAGCCTCCTGGGCTGGGGAGGGGGAAGACAGTGTGAGCCAGGCTCAGGGATGCGGGCAAAGGGAGTGGGGTTGGGATGGGAGGGGAGGCAGGGTTACTTGGCTGTTGTGCTTGGCCACGCAGCTATGGTGTGTTTGTGTCTCATTTGTGGGAAAGTTGGGGGTTTACTTACAATTGTTTCCAGTAAGCAAGGTTCATTGGGAACTTTCTCCAGGAATACAAGTTCTGAGGAGCTGGGGGTGGAAGAGAGGCGAGTAATGGGAGAGAAAAAGGAAACTGCATCTCTGTTGGAGAGAAGATTGGCGATAAGGCGAGATGACGGGATGAGAGACAGGATAGTGTTGCAGTTAGGGGTCTGGACACTGGGGACAGATGGCCTGGTTCAAATACCAGTTCCATTACTTACTGGGTAATCCTGGGAAAGCTGTTGACATCTCTGTGCCTTAGTTCCCTTATCTGTAAAAGGGGGACAATAAGAGCACCTACCTCACAGGGTGATGTGATGTGCAAAATGCCTAGGACAGTCCTTGGCATATATTAAAGTGCTGTAGGAGTACTTTTTGAAAAGAAAAAAAAGAGGAGTGAGGCAAGGGTCTAGGTTCTTGGGTCCTTATATTAAGTTAGGTTCCATAAAATGTTCTTTGAGACTCCCTACCTCAAAGTCTTAGTGAGCTCTCCTCAATTCTAACTCCCTCTTCCCTTTCATTCGTGTACTTGCATATAATCCTCAACAGTTTAGAAGAAACTGACTCACGTCCTCGAACACTATATATAATCCTCATTCACCCATTCACTCGTTCATTCATGAATGTACTTGTCCACTCATCAATTCACACACACACACACACACACACACACACACACACACACACCAGTCACTGAGGCCTCTCTGCAGGTCCCTGTGCCAGTGTGTATTACACTTACAGCATGGCTCATGTTAGACTAACTACATACATAAAGCCCCGCAAAGCTAGTGGCTACTGTATTATACAGTGCAGGACACTTTACATATCCTCATGGTTCAAATCTGCTCCATCCCCTGCCTTTTCCCACTCAGTCCTGCTTCACCTGCTTAGCGGCATCTTCCTGACTTCCCTGACAGGTGGCCTCCCTCTTCAAAGCCTACCCCTCTGCCCAAGTCTTACTTTCCTCCTTGCAGGCCAGGACCTTGGATGTCACAGCTGATGCGCTCTCCCCTGGAACTTCTCCCACGTTTCTCACTTCTCCAATCCTGGGCAGCCCCCGACTCTGCTCACCTCATTGCGTCCCCCAGCTGGAAGAACAGGGTCTTACAGACCCACGCAGCTAAACCCAGCTGCCCCATCAGCACCCCACCAGGCTTGGCTGACCCCAGAGTCACCTCTTATGACATCGGATGCCATTCCGTAGTGCTGATTCTCCAACCTTCTCTGGTGTCCTGGGGCCCGGCCCTTCCTTTCTCTTTCTTCTCAGCCACTTACCTCTCATTCTGCCACCAGAACTCCAAAGAAATAGAGGTCAAATTACCTAGCACCATAAACGATCCCTTATCCCCCAGAGCTTCTGCTGCTTTTCTGCACCTCAGAGGAAAAGGTGTCCTTCCATGATTCAAAGCTGACCCCTCCCTGTCTCTCTTTTTTTTTTATATACATTTATTTATTTTATTTTTTATTTATTTATTTTTGGCTGCATTGGGTCTTCGTTGCTGCACTCGGGCTTTCTCTAGTCGCGGCAAACGGGGGCTACTCTTTGTTGTGGTGCGCAGGCTTCTCATTGCGGTGGCTTCTCTTGTTGTGGAGCACGGGCTCTAGGCACGCGGGCTTCAGTAGTTGTGGCACACGGGCTCAGTAGTTGTGTCTCGTGGGCTCTAGAGCGCAGGCTCAGTAGTTGGGGCACACGGGCTTAACTGCTCCACGGCATGTGGGATCTTCCCGGACCAGGGTTTGAACCCGTGTCCCCTGCATTGACAGGCGGATTCTTATACCACTGCGCCACCAGGGAAGCCCCCCTCCCTGTCTCTTCATTCTGTGACCTCACAACTTTTCAGGCTCCCCAGTGCCCGTCTCTCTCCACATCCGCTTCCTGATGTCTTCTCTTCATCCCGTAAAGGTTCTCCTATCAAGGTTCTTCTATCCTGAAAACAAACCCTCCTCAGTTCTGAGGTCCGCCTCTTGCTATCTGTGCATATCTCTCCTCAGCTGAGCTTCCTAAATGTTGCTTCTGCTCTCTGGCTCCAGATCAATCTCTAACCCACTCAGTCTGGCTTCTGTTCCCACCATGCCACCAAACTGTCTACTGATGACACGGTCCTCTGTCTTTTTCTCAGCATTCTTTCTATTCCTTGCAGTACTGGACAGTATTGGGTACTCCCACCTGCAGCAGAATCACTAGAGTGCTTGCTAAAATGGGAGATTTTTAGCATAGTGGGATTATAATTTGATATATTAACCAATGTGGCCTTTCCTTCCTCCTTCCCACATTAAAATTAAACCATGAGGCTGAAGCATCAGGGTTTATCACCTTGAGGAGGCTGACACAGCTGAATGTAGGAATCAGAGTCCAATTCTTTTGTTGCTAGGGGAACTTTAGCAATTCATAGCAGAGATTATGGTCTTGAAAGACATGACTTTTGTACTACAATCCAGGTCTTCAAACTGGGGTACATGAAGTCTTTCCAAGGGAAATTCAGACATTCATAGTTTTAAGGGAATCAGTTTCCAGATCCTCAACTTTTTCCTAAAATTGATCTGAGAATACACCTGTGGTGGAGATTTCATTCTAGCTCCCTTTTCCCATCTTCCCTTTCAAAATTATCTGTCAAACATTTTACACACACACACACAGAGCAAACTTTAACCATCCCAAATCTTCCCAGGATGCACTGCCCCGGATGCCACGTAAGGGTATAAACTGGTGTCAGTGAAGTGTCGGCGAAGACTCCTTTCATCAAGACACCAATATCCAAAGAAGAGTTTGTTGGATTTATCTGGCTTTTCTAGACAGTGTTTCTGCCAAGGTGTGAAATCTGGTGTTAGAAACTGGGGTATTTTGGTCCAAGTTGGTTTTTTCAGAAATGTTAAATAGCACAATGGTATGATGACATATTTTTAAAAGCTTTATTGAGGTGTAATTCACATACTACAATTCACCCATTTAAAGTATAGAATTCAATGGCTTTTATATATTTACAGAGTTGTACAATCATTGCCACAATCAATTTTAGAACATTTTCATCGCTCCAAAAAGAAACCTTGTACCCCTTACCTATAACACTCCAACCCCCTCATTTTCCCAGCCCTAGGCCACCACTAATCTACTTTCTGTCTCTATGGATTAGCCTATTCTAGACATTTCATATAAAATATGACCTTTTTTCTAGCTCTCACTTAGCATAATGTTTTCAAGGTTCATCCATGTTGTGGCATGTGCCAGTACTTCATTCCTTCTTACAGCTGAATACTATTCCATTGTGAGGTTATACCACATTTTATGTATCCGTTTATCAGTTAGTTGATGGACATTTGGGTTGTTTCCACTTCTTGGCTATAATGAATAGTGCTCTATGAACATTTGTGTACAAGGTTTTGTGTTCACATATGTTTTCATTTCTCTTGGGTATATACATAGGAATAGAATTTTTAGATCAAATTTTAACTCTATGTTTAACCATTTGTGGAACTGCCAGACTGTTTCCCAGAGGAGCTGCATCATTTTACATTCCCACCTACCATCTATGAGGGTTCTAACTTTTCTGCACCCTCACCAACACTTCTTATTATCTGTCTTCCCAAATATAGTCATCCTAGTGGGAGAATGTAACATCTCATTGTGGTTTTGATTTGTATTGCCCTGATGCCTAATGATGCTGGATATCTTTTCAGGGGCTTTTTTTTTTTTTTAATTAATTTATTATTTATTTATTATTTTATTTTTGGCTGTGTTGGGTCTTTGTTTCTGTGCGAGGGCTTTCTCTAGTTGCGGCAAGCGGGGGCCACTCTTCATCGCGGTGTGCGGGCCTCTCACTATCGTGGCCTCTCTTGTTGCGGAGCACAGGCTCCAGACGCGCAGGCTCAGCAGTTGTGGCTCACGGGCCTAGTCGCTCCGCGGCATGTGGGATCCTCCCAGACCAGGGATCGAACCCGTGTCCCCTGCATTGGCAGGCAGATTCTCAACCACTGCGCCACCAGGGAAGCCTCAGGGGCTTATTTTTGATTACAGTTGTTTAATAACCTTGCCTCTTCTGTGCTCAACTGTTAGCAGAGAAAGTATTACTCTTGAGGAAGAGTTCTGTGAAGACAAAACAAAGATAGCATGGCTCAGAAACATGACAGTTGTAGTGCATTATTTCATTCAGGCCACAGAATCATGACAAGTCTCTATGCCTTCCTACCTAGCCATCTATCTTAGAATATTTAAGATTTTTTAAAGTATGTTAGAAAATATCCACTACCAAGCATGTCCTCTCTGCATTTTCACCATTCTCAGTAATAAGAAAGCACTCCCATTCTCCTGGGTCTATTTGCATATTTGGTACCATTTAAAGGATGACATAAAAAGTTCCACATTTCTTTTCTTTTTTTTTTAATCTTTTAAAAAATTTATTATTTAATTTATTTATTTTTGGCTGCGTTGGGTCTTCGTTGCTGCGTGCGGGGTTCTCATTGCGGTGGCTTCTCTTGTTGCAGGGCGGGCTCTAGGCACGTGGGCTTCAGTAGTTGCGGCGCATGGGCTCAATAGTTGTGCCTCGCGGGCTCTACAGTGCAAGCTCTGTAGTTGTGGCACACAGGCTTAGTTGCTCCGTGGCATGTGGGATCTTTCCCGGACCAGGGCTCGAACCCATGTCCCCTGCATTGGCAGGCAGATTCTTAACCACTGCACCACCAGGGAAGTCCCCCACATTTACTTTCAAAAGAACAGTGTTATATCTTTGAGCAAAAGTAAATATATCAACTGTAAGTTAGAACGCTTATTGGGAATTCCTTGGCACTCCAGTGGTTAGGACTCCGCCCTTTCACTGCTGAGGGCCTGGGTTCAATCCCTGGTCGGTGAACTGAGATCCCTCAAGTGCACAGCATGGCCAAAAAAATTAAAATTAAAAAAATCAAAACAAAATTTGGGACTTCCCTGGTGGTCCAGTGGTTAAGACTCTGTGCTTCCACTGCTGGCGGCGCGTCTCTGATCCCTGGTCGGGAAACTAAGATCCCACATGCCGTGCAGTGCGGCCAAAAACAATTTTTTTAAATTTTATTATTAGAATGCTTTATTCAGACTTGTAAGAAACATTTAAAACCTTTTTTATTAGGAATATAACACACATAGAAAAGTGACAATACATAATTGTATAGCTTAACGAATTATTGTAAATATTGTAAATATCCATGTAACCACTACTGAGTTCAAGAAATAGAATGTTGCCAATACGTCAAAAGTCTCCTATGTGGCCCCCTTCCTGATTATATCCCTTCTCTCCCCTCTGACCTTTATGATAATGCCTTCCTTGCTTTTCTACATAGTTTACCATCTAAGTAAGCATTTCTAATACACAGATTAGTTTAGCCTGTCCTTGAACTTTACATAAGAGAATTGTACAGTGTGAATTATTTTGTGTCTGGCTTCTTTCAGTCAAATTGTTTTCACAGTTGATCCATGTTGTTGTATGTAGGTGTAGTTCTTCCCATCCCTCTTCTATATAGTTTTCTGTCATATGAATGTATCCTTTCATTTATCCAGTCTCCTGTTGATGGACATCTGGGTTGTTTCCTGTTTGGACAATTACAGGCAATGCTATTCTTGTGAATGTATCTTGGTGCACGTGTACTCAAGTTTATCTGGGACATATACCTAGCAGTGGAATTGCTGTCTTCATTTCTAGATAATGCCAAACTATTTTGCAAAGTGATTGTGCCAATTTACATTGCCATCAGCAGTACATGAGAAGTCCTGTTGTTTCTACATGCTTGCCAGTACTTGGTATTGTCCGACTTTTATTATCGCCGATCAGATTATGAAGTATTATCTCCATGCAGTTTTAATTTGCATTCTCTTGATTGATAATTATAGGTTAAGCACCTTTTAATGTTTACTGGACATTTGGATTTCCTCTTTTGTGAAATCTTTGCTTTTTTCTATTTGGTTGACTATTTTCTCTTTTTGACTTGTTGGAATTCTTAATATAGACTGGATATGAGTCCTTTACCAGTTTCAAATGTGGTAAATATCTTCTTCCACTCTGTGGCTTGCCCTTTCACTCATAATGGTATATTTTAATTTTAGTTAGTCTGATTTGTCTTTTTGTTTTTGGTTACTGCTCGTGATACTTGAGGAAACCATTCTCTACCCAGAGGACACGAATATCCCATATGGATATATAATTGTCCCAGTACCAATTTTCTCACTTCTCTGCAGTGCCGACATGCTTATGAGCTCTCTTATTCCATTAGTCTATCCGTCTGACCTTATGCCAGTACCACAGCCTCCATTTCTATAGCTTTAACATATCCTATACAGTTTAGAATTCATTTGTCAAGATCAATTTGGATTTTGGTTGTGATTGCAATGAATTTACAGATCAATTTAGGAAAATTTCATATATTTAGATTATCAGTTTTTAAAATTCACGGAGGTGGTATGTTTCCATTTTGGGGAGTCTTCTTTAATTCCTCTTAAAGTTTTATACTTTGTAGAGGTCTTACACAACTTTTGTTAGATTTATTCCTAGGTATTTGATGTTTTAAAATTAACAAGTGTTATTAAAATATATATAGTTATGTATATTATATATAATATTCTTTTAAAAATATGTAGTATTCTTTTAAAAATTCATTTCCTCTTTTTATAGTTAGTCTATAGAAATACAGTTGATTTCTGTATATTCATTATGTATTTAGCAGATCGTAGGAGATGTTTAGATATTCTAGATGTGAGCCCTTTATCAGTTGTACATGTGGTAAATATCTTCTCTCCACTCAATATGAATCACAGCTCTAAATGTAAAATGTAAAACTACAAAACTTCTGGAAGAAAACATGGACAAAATCTTTGTAATTGGGGGTTAAGCAAAGATTTCTTAAATACGACACCAAAAGCATGATCCGTTTAAAAATTGGTAAATTGGACCTCATCAAAATGAAAAACTTTTGCTCTGGGAAAGGCGCTGTTAAGGGGATGAAAAGACAAGCCGCATATTGAAGAAAATATTTGCAAATCACCTATCTGACAAAGGACTTGTATCCAGAATATAGAAAGAATTTGTAATAATTTATTTGGAGATATTTCCATAGTTTCCATATACACAATTATATCATGTATAAATAATGACTTGTTTTTTTTTAAGGAAGTTCCCTCTATTCCAAGTTGCTAAAAGCTTTTATTGTGATAGATGTTGAATTATCAAATATTTTTCTGAATCTATTGAAATGAGCATGTTTTTCCCTTGTTTTAGGACAATTCACTTTTATTAATTTGTCAATGTAAAACCATCCATCCATTCCTGGGATAAACCTAACTTGCTTATGACATATTACATATATATTTTTATATAAAATACAATATACATTTATATAATTATTAGCCTCAGTAATTATATAATTTCTTTAAAATATTACCGGATTCCATCCACTATATATTCACTCAGGTTTTTATTTGTAAAGTTCTCATATGGAGCTATTGTAAACGGTATTTTCAATTTTTTAGTTTCTAATAATACACTGCTAGTACTATATAGAAATACAATTGATTTTTGTGTGTCGACCATATACCTTGCAACTTTGCTAAACTCACTTATTTTAGGAGTTTATTGGGTAGATTTCTTGAAATTTTCTATGTAGACAATCATGTCATCTACAAATAGGGACAAATTTATTTCTTTCTCTCTAATCTGTATGCCTTTTATGTCTTTTTCTTGTCTTGCTGTGCTGGCTAGGACTTCCAGTACAATGTTGAATAGGAATGATGAGTGGGAACATCTTTGACTTATCCCTGATCCTAGGGGGAGAGCATTCAGTCTTTCACCATTAAATAGGTTTTTCATAGATGTCCTTTATCAGGCTGAGGAAGTTCTGCTCCATTCCTAGTTTGCTGAGATTTTATAATATATATATTATACATATATATTATATATATATAATATATATATTATATATATATAATTTATTAAAATGTTTTTACTAGCTATAGGAATATTCAGTTCTATTTCTCCTCGTGTTATTTTTTTTTTAATTAATTAATTAATTTATTTATGGCTGTGTTGGGTCTTCATTTCTGTTTGAAGGCTTTCTCTAGTTGTGGCAAGCGGGGGCCACACTTCATCACGGTGCACGGGCCTCTCACTATCACGGCCTCTCTTGTTGCGGAGCACAGGCTCCAGACGCGCAGGCTCAGTAGTTGTGGCTCACGGGCCCAGTTGCTCCGCGGCATGTGGGATCTTCCCAGACCAGGGCTCGAACCCGTGTCTCCTGCATTGGCAGGCAGATTCTCAACCACTGCGCCACCAGGGAAGCCCTCGTGTTATTTTTAAGTTGTATTTTCTAGGAATTTCTCTATTTCATTTACATTTTCAAATTTATTAACATACAATTGTCTGTATATACTTTTATGATCTTTATAATCTCTTTAGATTCTTCAGTGATCCTATTTTTATTCCTGATTTTGAATTTTTTAAAAACTTTTATCAGTCTCACATAGGTGCCTTTATGACTTTGGATAGTCAGTAGTTTCTTAGATATTACCAAAAACATAAATGACCATCATAAAAATTAAAAACTTTTGTGCCTCAAAGGACACCATCAAGAAAGTGAAAAGACACAAATGGAAAAAATATTTGAAAAGCACATATATGACAAGGAACTTGTATTAGAATATATAAGGAAGTCTTACAACTCAGTAATAAAAGGGAAAAAAAGCAATTTAAAGATGGGCAAAGGATCTGAATACATTTCCTCAAAGAAGATACACACATAGCTAACATGCACATGAAAAGATGCTCAATATCATTAGCCATCAGTGAAATGCAAATCACAACCACAATGAGATGCCACTTCATACCCACTAGGATGGTTATAATAATTTTTTTTTTTTTTAATTTTTGGCTGTGTTGGGTCTTTGTTGCTGTGCGCAGGCTTTCTGTAGTTGTAGCAAGCGGGGGGGCTACTCTTTGTTGCAGTGCGCGGGCTTCTCATTGCAGTGGCTTCTCTTGTTGTGGAGCACGGGCTGTAGAGCACACGGGCTTCAGTAGATGCGGCACGTGGGCTCAGTAGTTGTGGCTCACAGGCTTAGATGCTCCGCAGTATGTGGGATCTTCCTGGACCAGGGCTTGAACCTGTGTCCCCTGCATTGGCAGGCGGATTCTTAACCAGTGCGCCACCAGGGAAGCCTAGGTTATAATAATTTTTTTAAAAAACAGATATGAAATATTAGTGAGAATGTGGAAAAACTGGAACCCTCAAACAATGTTGGTAGGAATGTAAAATAGTACAACCACTTTGGAAAACAGTCTGGCAATTTCTCAAATGATTAAACATGCAGTTACCATATGACCCAGTAACATATATACTGGGTATACATACCCATTAATTTCATTCCTAGGTATGCATACTCAAGATAAATAAAAACGTATATGCACACAAAAACTTGTACGTGAATGTTCATAGCGGTATCATACATAATAGTTAAAAAGTTGAAATAACCCAAATGCTTGACTCATAAATAAATAAATGTAGAATATCCATATAGTGGAATATTATTAAGCCATAAAAAGGAATGAAGTACTCACACATGGTACAACATGGATGAACCTTGAAAACATTATGCTAAATGAAAGAAGCCAGTCACAAAAGACCACATGTTGTATAATTCCATTTTTATGAAATGTCCACAATAGGCAACTCTACAGAGACAGAAAATAGAAAATTAGTTGTTGCCTAGAGCTGGGGGATTTGAGAGTACTGAGAAGTAGAGACTGAAAGTACAAAGTTTCTTTTGGGGGTAATAAAAAGGTTCTAAAATTGATAGTGGTGATAGATGCACAATTCTGTGACTATACTAAAAGCCACTGAATTGTATACTTTAAATGGGTGAATTGTATGGTATGTGAATTTTACCTCAATAAAGTTATTAAAAAGATACCATGCCTCTGTCTCGGTCATTCTTTCTTTCTTGGATTGCTCACTCTGGAGGATGTCAACTTCTGTGTCATGAGCAAGCTTTTGGAGAGGCCCATGTGGCAAGGAACTGAGACTTCCTGACAACAGCCATGTGAGACAACCTCATGGGAGATGCCCCTCAGATTCCTGACTCTCAAAAACTATGTGAAGGGGTGGGATGGGGAGGGTGGGAGGGAGGGAGATGCAAGAGGGAAGAGATATGGGAACATATTGTATATGTATAACTGATTCACTTTGTTATAAAGCAGAAGCTAACACACCATTGTAAGGCAATTATACTTCAATAAAGATGTAAAAAAAAAAAAAAAAAAACTATGTGAAATAATAAATGTTTGTTATTTTAAGGTACTAAATTCTAATTACACAACAATAGATAATACAAGCCCATCAAGATTTTTAAGACATGATGTTCTAATAAAATTTTACTTTTTCTATTTAGTAATATTTAGTAATTATAAAATTTTCTGGTATATTTTGTTGCTTTGGTTAAATGTATACTACTAATAATGATGTCAATGCAAAACAAAATTTTAACATTCAGAGCCTTATTATGGTCATAGGATATTTTAAACAGTTAATTATATTACATATTTTTGTTACCAAGAAGTATGATAGGGGCAAGTGTTGGAATGGTAGTATGTGTTCATGGAGCAAAAGTAAGAATCTGAAATTTAATATTAATGAAAAGCTTTATCATATTTTAATGGATTATGGTATCAAATCACTATGGTATTTAGATGCTACCAGATACATTTAAAAGAGCAATGCAATGATTTTATTTGAAAGGATCACTATTACAAGATTTGAGAAATTATATCCCTTGCAACTAATTAAGTTATGAAAAAAATTAGATGTCAATTTAAAAACGCACAAGAGGCATGTAGATTTTAACAGTTCCTTTAGGGAGCGTTTCTTTTTTTTTCTTTTTATCTTGCTTGGAGTTCATGGTGATTCTCTTAAATCTGTGGTTTGATTTCCTTTACCAATTTTGGGAAATTCTTAGCCATTTTCTCTTCCAACATTGCTCCATTCTTTCTCTATTCTCCTTGCTAAAATTTTTTTTAAATTAATTAATTAATTTTTGGCTGTGTTGGGTCTTCATTGCTGCGTGTGGGCTTTCTCTAGTTGTGGTGAGCGGGGGGCTACTCTTTGTTGTGGTGCGTAGGATTCTCATTGTGGTGGCTTCTCTTGTTGTGGAGCATGGGCTCTAGGCGTGCAGGCTTCAGTGGGTGTGGCATGCGGGCTCAGTAGTTGTGGCTCACAGGCTCTAGAGCGCAGGCTCAGTAGTTGTGGCGTACAGGCTTTGTTGCTCCGCGGCATGTGGGATCTTCCCGGATGAGGGCTCAAACCCGTGTCCCCTGCGTTGGCAGGCAGATTCTTAACCACTGAGCCACCAGGGAAGTCCTCTCCTTGCTAAAATTACATTATAAAACCTGTCCCTCATATCCCATGTTTTTTATGCTCTTTTCTGTGGTTTTCATCCTTTTGATTCTGTTTCAGCTTGGATATTTTTCTGCTCTGTCTTCTGGTTCACTAATTCTCTTTTCAGCTATGTCTAATCCACTATTAAACCTATCCATTGAACTCTTAATATCAAATACTGTAAATTTTAGTTTTCAAAATTTTAAACTGCTGAAATTCTCATTATTTTAATTCCTTGAAGTCTTTAATCATAGCTAGTTTAAAGTCTAGGTCTGGTAACTCCATTATCTGAATCCTCTGGAATTTCTATCATATGCCTGTCCTTGAAAATATTTCTGAACATGTTTTGTCTTTTCATGCTTATTTATTTTTGGATGAAATTTTTTTCTGTTAGAGAGAATTTACTCTTGCTTTTGGCAGGCAGCTCTAAGGTAAGGGCACTAGAAAGCCTGGATCACTTTAATTCAATCAAGGCCTTTTCCCCCTTTATTCCTAGTAGGTAGCCCTTTGGGGTCCCAACAAAAAGCCTGGTACATTTATCAGGGCCCCTTCTTCTTGGTAGGCCCTCAACTATTTTCTTCTCCCAGCCTTGTTTATTGAAAACGCTACTCAGCTTCTCAGCCTCTGCTTTTACAACTAACAGTCTCCTTGAGGGGAAAAATGGCTCCAAATGTTAGGCTCACTTTTCTTGGCTTCCCTCCCCTTCTAGAACTTTGGCCCACAATTCCTCACTGCTTTGGTAGTCCTCTGATGCCTTCAAAGATTTTTAAAACTTTTTGCCCAGATCTTCTAGTTGTTTTCAGCAGAACAGTTGGCCCAAAACAACTTGCCCACCATTGCTGGAATTAGATCTTCCTCTCTCCTGAACTTCAGACTTAGATTTCCAATATCCTGTGGAATGTCTCCTGAATATCCCACAGGTCCCTCGTGCTCAGTATGTCCACACTGAACTCTTCATTTGTCTCATCTCCTCCCATTCCACACAACCGGCTTTTCCTGTTGTGGCTATTTCTGTTCGTGGTTTCACAAGCTATAAAAGTTATCTGTGAATCTCCTCTCTCTCTCTGTGCCTCCTCTCTCTGCTATTACTTACCAAGTATTATACTATGTATATTACCTCCATTATTTTCCTTCCACCTGAGCCCACTGCTCTGTTTCCTAGAATATCATACTTGGCCCCCTGCATCTCCCTCCTGAACCACTGCAGCAGTCTTTCCTAACTGTCCTCCCTGCTTTCAGAACCCTCTGCCATGCTAACTGCCTGAGCTGCCAGAAGATTCTTCCAGAACAGGGTTCTGACCAAGTCATTGGCCAGGTAATGTCCATCAAA
Source organism: Balaenoptera ricei (assembly GCF_028023285.1). Lineage (NCBI taxonomy): Eukaryota > Metazoa > Chordata > Mammalia > Artiodactyla > Balaenopteridae > Balaenoptera > Balaenoptera ricei. Next base: position 86,601,859 of record NC_082644.1, read on the forward strand.
GGCTCCCCACAGCTTCTTCAAATTTAGTAATAATCCTCACCTGGGCTCTCAAGTCCTCCATGATTTGACTCCAACACACTTTCTTCAGCTGTATCCATTTACTTTCCTGATCTTCCATCACGTAGCCAAATCACTTCCCAGAGCACAGCCTGCCTTTCTTCCTCTCCCTCATATATATCTCACAACCCTTCTCCTTTGAGATCCATCTCAAATGCCACTCCATTCCAGCAACAAATATTTATTGAACACCTGCTATGTGCCAGGTATAATGCTAGACCCTAAGAATACAAAGATAAGTAAGGCATACATGGCCCCTGCCCTCACCTAAAGGTCTAGTGGGAGAGATAGACACTGCACTTATCTCCCATATGAAACTTTTCTAGGACTTCTCAACCAAATGTGACTCGCCTCCCTTCGATCCTTTCAGTTCTTTGCTTGCTCACCACTGCCCTCTCCACACCCCTACCATATCACCATCTGCACCTATCTTAGAGTAATTTGTATGCATTTCTTACCACCCTTCTTCTGGATCAGATACTTTTTGGCTTTAGAGAGTGGGGTCTGAGTCTTAACCCCTCAACCAAGACCCATCAGACGTCACTGTGTGGCCCTTGGTCCGGCTCTGGCAGAGTGCTGAGGAAAGATCCTGCACAGTCCAATCTCTGCCTCTCCCTAGAACCAAGGGTTCTTCCCAGCTGTGTCACCCAGTACTTCCCTCTCCCCATCTCTCCCACTCCAGGCCAGGAGCTCCCCTCCTTGTGTATACTTCTAACTACCTTCTGGATATCACCTAAATCTTCTTCTCTGTCTCTTGGCAATTACTGGAACTCCCCCAGAGAGCATAAATTAGTGGCTTTGGTGATTTCAGGTATGATTTATGATCTCATCCTTTCCCCCTGCAACTCTCCCAGTCCCTACATCTTGTGGTAGGTAGGGACTTCCCATCAGTGCTCCCTGGATCATCCAACTCCACATCACTGCCCTGCCCAGACCTTCATCATGCCATTCCTCAACTTCTTTCCCACAGCCTCTGTTCCCATCCATCCTGCACACAGGGATCAGATTAACCACCTAAGCAGCACTTTGATCAAAGCATTCCTTTTTCTGGAACCTTCCATAATTTCCTATTGCTAATAAGCCTCCTTAGCATGGACTGCATTCAAGACCCCAGCATATGTCTCCAGATTTACCTTCAATTGTTCCTCTACTTAACCCCTTCAGGCCCAGCCAAACTGATTTACTCTCTGTCCCCCAAACATGCCAAGCTATGAAACCTTGCACAACTGTAACATTAGGCCACCAGGAGTAACTCTTCTAAACCTTACCCAAATATCATAACTGAACTCCAAGCCACCTCCCCTGTGAAGTCATCCCTAAACACCGCAGCTGATTTCCTCAATTTTGAGTGAATAAACACTTGCTGATTTTGCATGATGAGAGGTGGTGCCCCCTCTAGCAAGTGACTCTCAGGACAGCTTCCCCAGAGTTACGCACTTGCCCCCGAGAGAATGCTGTCTGTCCCTCAGCTACTACTGCTGTGAGCAACCAAAAGTTGTCTTCCTTGGGCCCTCTCAGGGTAGTCCCTGTCCCTTATCCTCCTAACAGGGGCAGGATATATTGTTTCAAAGAGAAGAGGAATGTGAAACTACTTCATGCATTGTTGCCAATTTCTGTTAGGGATGAGCCCATTTATGTTAGGGATGAGCATTAAAACAAAAAGAGGGGGGAAACCGAGTCAGGTGCAGGCCCTAATATTTTAAATTTGTTAAATGATTTTCTTCAAAACTTTCCTACACTTCATACTTTAAACGACTTTAAAGGTAAATACATGCTTTAAGGAAGCAATTACCCTTTTGTGTCAACAAAGATTAGTGTATATTTTTAGGAACCACTTTCTTGTCCCTTGCTGACTATTTCTGGAGGCAACTTTGACCTCTGGCTGGTTCTTTTGGTTTGTTTCTGTTTTCGACTTTTTAGAGTAGTGGTGTTGAAGGAGAAAGGTCCTTCTTTTGGCCAGTGGATAAGCCCCTCCTCAATATGAGCACGAGAAACTGGAATCACTGGATTATCCTCCCTAGGGTGTAGACAAAATTAACTAGCCATGTTATTAACATGTCCCTGATTTAAAAGAAATACTGACAGCACTGTTTTCTAAGCAAGTTCCTGCTGTCCTTAGGTGGGAAGGGTGTGCACATATAAGATGTTGTGGCTAGTACCATTCGGGATTGCCCAGGAGACCTGGGTTTCCTCTTGTCCACTGACTCCCTGTGGGACTGACCCCTCATGGGGGCCTCAGCTTCCCTACGAACCCGATGATCCTTAAGGAATTTTTCAGTCCTAGAAACTTCTGTCTAGCTCTGAAAAGAGTACTGGCTGCAAAAGGGCTTTGTATAAGGGGATATATTCGCCTTTTTATAACAATACTATAGGGGAGAAACGTCAGAGTGGATTTGAATTGATTACATTTAAGTCAGGCGGCTCTAGGGGAGAAAACAACCCAGACTGGGACAATGGGTTAACAAATAAAAATTTTTTTAGAAAGCCAGTACACAGCCGTAAAAGGAGTCAGTTTTCCCAGTAATCCTGGGAGGGACATAGTGCAGGATTCTTGTTCCCATTTTACAACTGAGGAAACTGAGATTCAGAAAGCCTAAGTGGCTTGACTCTTCTGCAATCAGCCAATCATCGCCGCCCTAACTTCACCTCACTTCCCGGTTCAGCACGAGAGTCCTCTGTGAGGTGGCGGTCCCGGGTCTGTCCAGCCCCAAAGGCGGGTCAGGCAAAGCTGCTTTAAGTCACGCACCACTTCCGCCTGCCGGGGGCCGGCCGGGCTCAGCACCCTCCACGCAGGTGCTTCCCGAGTCACGAGCCTCACTCGGGGGTCCAACCCTCCTCCGGCTGATTGGTTAGCTCTTGAACCACTTCTGTCCTCTGATTGGTTATTACCTTTTCGGCTCTCCAACACCGCCTAGACCGACCGGATATTGGGGCAGGGTTTCCGCTTCCGTCTTCTCCCTCCTCCCGCTTGATATCAGTCGCCACCACAGCGGCCGCTGCCGGGCGCGGAGTCGGCTGGTGTGTCTCTCAGCGTCGGTGTCCGTGCTGTTGAACTGCCCGCCATGGCTGAGTTAGATCCGTTCGGCGCCCACGCTAGCGGTCCCGCGCTGGGGAACGGAGTGGCCGGCGAAGAGGACCCTGCCGCGGCCTTTTTGGCGCAGCAGGAGAGCGAGATTGCGGGCATCGAGAACGACGAGGCCTTCGCTATCCTGGACGGCGGCGCCCCCGGGCCCCAGCCGCACGGCGAGCCGCCGGGGGGTCCGGGTGAGTGTGGGCGCGTTCGGGGCGGGAGCACTTGTACGGAAACGGCCCGGAGCGGGTCTGAGAGTTCTGTGTAACTCTTGCACCTCGCTGAGCGGGAGGTTAAGGAGGAATGCAAAAAGGAAACGGGACCCCGGCTCAGTCATGCAGAAACGCAGGCTCGGCAAGTCTGGTCCGTTCTGTGAGTGTGTTTGAGCGCTCCCGGGCACGGGCGGGGGATAAAGTCAAGAAAATAGGATGACAAGCTGAGGATCCCGAAGAAGCCCGTTCAATGCAGGGATCTTTCATTGAGCACTTGCTGTGCCTTGAGCCTGGCCTCAGAGGCACAACCGCATTGGCGCACTTTGGCCAGACTTACAGGCCAGTCTGAGCCTAACACAGACCAGTTAGTAGGAAGGAAGGCCGGGAAAAAAAAAAAAAAAAAGAATCGTGGTATCGTTTTCGAGACAGAAACGAAAATGGCAATGCAGTTCAGTATTTCAGCACTTAAGGTGTACAGAATGTTGGGTGAGGGGGAGGAAAGGAGGAGTGAATAGGGAACGCGAGAAAGACGGTCTAGCCCTGGAGAAACTCTGGCCAAAGAGGGCAAGAGTTTTACCGCTTGTGGAACGTATCACGGCTAGGACTTCCGGAGCTCTCCTTCCTCTGGGAACAGCTTTGGTAGGCAGTGTTGCCTAAGCAGAACCTGAGATTAGCCTGGATCGGTCTTCCAGGAGGTGAAGGGAAAAAGTAGTGTGGCCTTTCCCCAGCCAAGCTCCAGCAAACAAGAGAAAGCGAGCACGTGGCAGGCTGCCAGTCTGACTTCTGAATGCCTTACCTGTGTGCAGTGCTTCGAATTGTGGCGGTAGGAGGAAAGGATGAGTCGAAGAGACCTTTTTAATCGTATAGGGAAGTAGGAAATGAGCTAGAAGAAACGGGAGGCGGCTTTTCATTTCTTTAAAAAACGTTCCAACTAAGGGAGAATAAGGTACAGGTGGGACAGATAGGGGTGTTTATGCTACCCTAAATTCAGACCTTACGGGGCCAGGCAGGTAACATAAATGAGAGAAACGTGCGGGCTGTGAGTAATAAGGAGTATTGGAGACTGCGGCTTTGGTGCACTAGAGTAGTGAGTGGTCTTGGTAAAACCGTTCAGACTCTGAAATCTCAGTCTTCAGCCAAGCAGAACCTGTTTGGGGAGTGGGGGTGGGGAGACTGCTAGTTTGCAGCCTGAATTTTTATACTGCATCATGCTGCCTCCTGAGCAAATCAGTTCCCCAATAAGAATTTACAGGAGAATGGGTAGTATACCTGAAAATGCAATTTATAGCAAGCAGGTTGGGCTGAACTAGGCTGTGGCTGGAAAATGAATTTGGCTTTAGGTGATTAGGGTTTCTTTGTTGTTGTCGGGAGGTCTTCAACATTTGCCTGAGAATCGTAATATTTTTAGATCCTTCGTTTATCTCCCTCATTGAATAGAAGGAGAAAACTGAGTCCTGCAGAGAAACGACTTGCTTAAGAAAAAAGGGCAAGTTAATAATAGCTGAGCGCCAAGTCCCCCCACCTTAGACTGTGCCATAGTCTATTGCAGTTGTTTAAGCAGGGGTGGCGTGGGATAAGAGATTGTCATTTCTGAAAGGCAGTTGTGGCTGCCCTGGGGAGGACAGTTGGGGGTATCAGGACTCATAGAAGACTGTCCTGATTGAAGGACGGTGTTGACTCTTGCTCACTGTTGTATCCCTGGTGCCTAGCAGGGTGTCTGGCACACAATAGATAAAAAGGAATGTGCAAAAATGTCAGGTACAGGGGTCCTGTATAGAACCAGCAGATCTTGTTGATGGGAGGGGTAAAAGGGAAAGAATAGAGCTGGACACACAGATCCCTTGTGCATCAAGCTTTCAGCAAAGGGAAGGAAGGGATGATTGCTGACTTAGTTCCTAGGAAGGACTTTCTTAGTGAACTAAGCATTTAGTGACTTAAAGCCAGATCTCTGACAGTGTAGTTGAGGTTGGTAATAGTGCAGTGGTCAGCACTTCCTTTGAGGATTAGAGCACTAGTTGGACACTTTATCTTCTTTCTTTTTCTCTTTTCTTCTCTCTCTCTAGGGGTTAAGATTCTGTGCTGTCCTAGACTGCTTGAATGTGAGTTTAGCTTTGTGGTCTCAGACAACTTGCATAACCATCGCTGCCACTGCCCTGCCTCAGTTTTCTTCTCTGTAAAAGGTGCGGATACACACCACACAGGATTGCTAGGATTATATTGGAGAGCACCTGTAAAGTGCTTACACACAGAAGCTGGTATGTTATGACTACACACAGTCCCTGCCTATTATTCCTTGGGAGTGAGGTGAGAAAGGTGTTACAAAGCCTGTAGGCTTTGGGGTGTACTGAAGACACAGATTTTAGGAGGGAGCTCTGTATCTGATGTGTTACCGTACAGAGATATATAGGCAGGAGGCACTAACAGAGATTGAGGAGAGAGGAACATACCTAAACTCCCCCAGCCTTGGGGAAAACTCCCATGGAGGAGGGGCTAGGCCTGAGCCTTGGATGACGCCCTCAGCTGTTAGGACATCAGTTCTTAGGACATCCGGAGAAGAACATTAGCTTAGAGGTGGGAGGTAACCAGCTGAGTGAAGTGGCTCGGGGATACTGAGTAAGAACAAATGGTCAGGAAAGAGGCAGCCCGAGTCTAGAGCCGAGGAAAAGCCCTCAATCGTGAGGGCTGAGGATGGAGGAGGATAAGAGAGGCGATTAAGGAGCTACCGAGAGAGTATGGCAGTGAGGCACTCATCGAAGGAAGAGAGGTACATAAAGGAAAGCTTTCTGGAGGTGGAGAGTAATTTTCTTGGTAGCAGTGGTGGAGGGAAGTTCGGGGAAATTGCATGCATGATACTTAGTGATACTGCACATTGGCTGTGTCCCGGGTTCTCTGTGTACTTTCAGATCCATGCAGTAACTCTGCAGGCAGAGTGGTAGTGTCATCCTGTTTCAGGTGAGAACTGATGGTTGTGGAAGTTAAGCAGTGTTCCTAAAGTGGCCAGCTAATTCATGATTCCACAGGAATTCAGACCCAGGTCTGCTTGACTTCCATTGCTTGGGGAACATGGGAAGTTGAAGGTGAGTTTGGGATAAAGAGTCTTTCATCTCTGGAAACTTATTCTGGCCCTTGTTTCTGTCTGGAGTTCTAGAGATGCCCTAGAAAGTTTCCTTCTGGAGCATTAAGTTGGTTAGCTTAGTTGTCCTAATAAATCAAGGCCCTGGGTGGCCTGCCTTCTGCATGTTTCTATAGCAACAGATGATCCTTTGATTTGAGGCAGTTGAATGTCAGTACAGTAGTACAGTAACTAATAAAAGCTCAAAGCACTTGCCAGTGAGTCTGGTTGAGTCTTCATACCTAAAGGATGGGCAACATGTGACTTAGAAAGAGCTATGGGATGAGAATTGCTTCTGATGTTGTGTCTGGAGTAGTGACCAAGGTCTCTCCTACTGACAGTGGCCCTGGGTTGAAATAAATATTAACTGGATAGTTGGTGTGTTAGTTGTAATATATTAACCAGAACGTAGGCCTGGCCAGACTAGCCATTGTAGGCCCGAAGATTTAAAATTATCTCACTTTTTTTAATAGTATTTACTTACTTATTTATGGCTGCATTGGGTCTTCGTTGCTGCGCATGAGCTTTGTCTAGTTGTGGAGAGCAGGGGCTACTCTTTGTTATGGTGCGCGGGCTTCTCATCGTGGTGGCTTCTCTTGTTGTAGAGCACGGGCTCTAGGCGTGTGGGCTTCAGCAGTTGTGGCTCTCGGGCTGTAGAGCGCAGGCTCAGTAGTTGTGGTGCATGGGGTTAGTTGCTCTGCAGCATGTGCGATCTTCCCGGACCAGGGCTCGAACCCGTGTCCCGTATCTCACTTTTTAAATTTTACTCAAAAAAAAAAAAAATAAATTCCAGGTGGATTAAAGAGAGGCTTTTTTTTTTTTTTAAGTACCAGAAGAAAAGTGAATATTTATCTTAGAGTAGGAAAGGCCTTCATCATAAATGCAGACAGAGAAATCATAAAGGAAAAAAAAACTGATAGTGTCTCATACAAGTTAAGTAGTTCTAGGCATTAACTATTGTAAACCATACAAAAAGATAATGGGGAAAATATTTGCAATGTGAGAAAACAAATAATACAGAAAGAATACTTAGAGATCAAAAGATAGCAGAAAAATGGGCAAAACTCAGGCAGTTCAGTAAAGAAGAAAATCAAATGTCAGGTGATTACCTCACAGAAGATTGGCACAACAAAGCCACCTTAAGGGTTTTTTTCCTGATAATCAGATTAGCAAAAATTTTAAAACACGCTAAAACTCAGTCTCTAGTATCAATGAAGGTCTGAAAAATGGGGCACTCGTGGTGATGGTGGAAATACAAATGGTGGACCAAAGGGGGCAAATGGCTGGTGTTTAGAGGTCTTTAGAATATATATTCTGTGATCCATCAGTTCTATGTCAAGAAATTTATTGCTGAGGAAGGATTGAATATGCCCCCTGCAAATACTTTTATTAGTTTTTTGCTAAATTTACATTTCCAAAACTTGATAGAATACTTTAAAAATGATAGGGATAGGTGACACAGAAACAGCTTAAAGTAGAAAAAAGCCACTGACAAAAACTACAAGAAACTCATTTTTGTACTTTCATAAATAAAGCATAGGAGTAAAACAAGTAAGGAAATTAAGAAAAGTACGAGAAATATGTTGAAATGATTGATAAATAACCAGCAAGTGAAACATGGATCAGAGCTGTGGTGGGTTGGTAAGTGCTTAGATCCTGTGGTTTGTCTTCATGCCTCAGGTTATCAGATGATCCTTCCTCTGACTTCTTGCTTACCCAGGTATTGCACCACTTTTTAAATGCTGATTATCTCATGATACATGCATTTAATGTTTTTCTTATATATCTTAAACATAAAAAATAAATTTAAGAGTGAAAATACTGTCATTAGTTATCTGCCCCTTCAAGAACACCTTACTTACCTCTCAAGGAACCAACCCTACATGTATTTTAAGGTCGTTTGTGAAGTGCTGATACGTACAGATGTTGTGAGGATTAAACTTAATGTATAGAAAGTGTTTAACATTGTGCCTGGCACATTGGAAGCAGTAAGTAGTAGGTGTTTTCATACTAAAAAAGTTGAGAATTTAATGATAGAGATGAATGGATTACTAAAAAGCATTTGTTACAGGAGTTGTTTTGCTGCAAGAAATTTTATGTATATGCATTAGATAAAGTAAAAAAATAGAAACCAGTAGACTGAGTAATGAAATTATGTGGTATTTTCTTCTCTCTCCATTTTCCTTTTTTTTAAAACAATGTTTTGGTATCAGGGAGACATGCTGGGGAAATGAAAGTTTTCAGTACTCCCAAAGCTAAGAGGAGGGTAATTGGGAGAAGCAAGAGAACGAGGCTGATTTGGAAAATAGGCGGTTCAAGTTGGGTTTAATTAGTTAGGAACCAAGAAAACTGGAGGAGTGGTTTGATGAAATCTTTGCCTGTTCAAAGGAAAGAATGTGGCTGAGAGCGCCCTGCCTCTGGCTTCTAGGAAAACCTCTGATGTTTCTGAGGGCCTTGTGATGGTGACCCACACTAGCTGCTCTGCATTCCTTTTACTACTTGGGTTCTTGTATCTTTTAGGTTCATCTCTTTTCTCCTCTTCCCTCTCCCATCCCATGCAATAACATGGTCATCATAGTTTGAAAACAATTGGACAAAATACTGGAAGTCCTACATAGTAGGCAGTAAATACGGGTCAACCAACAGATAGAGAATACATAGAATATGTAGGTGGACGCTGCATTTTTGTGGTGCCTGTATTGAAGCTTTCAAGGGGAGGCAGAGCAGCCACTCCAAAGGGCTGGTGTGCGGCCTGGGACAGGCTGTCTCCGTGACGGCTGTTGGGTCAGGGCATGGGTTAGAAACACATGCTTATTGGGCCAATCAGGTAACTGAATTAGTGACACACAGAAGGGGTTTAAAAAAAAAAAAAAAAATGAGGCTAGTGGGGACTGGCAAATTGTCCAGAGCATGCTGCACGTAAAGGCTGCCTTCATTTAAGGAATGCAGGCCCAGTATTGCCAGATCTTCTGTCTGCACGCCCCCCCACACACACTGGGAATCCTGATTTTGTGAAATTTCCTGATTTAGTGCTTTGTATTTTAAATAAAATATGTTCAGCCTGTGGACCACCATCTTGTACTGTATGGATTGATAAGCTCTGGGTCTTAACTTAGACATTTTTCGTATTTCTGAGATGGACTTTCTCATTTAGCTCATGAACAATTAATTGTGCCAATAAGATCAGATTGTATACAATCTGAGTTTTTGTAACTTGCATCCTTGAAAACACTAATTTAATTTGGTATGCCCAAATCTTACTGTTCTGGACTAATTCCAGGTAGACTAGAGGAATTAGCAAGAAGTCTCAACTGTAGACCCTCAGGTGCCAAACCTATTCTAGCCAAAGGATGGAGAATCCTGACCCCCAAGAAAGCACCTTGGTTTAAATATGAAGCTGCATATCTCTGCTCGCTGTGAAGGATTCCGGGCCACCCTTATCCTTTGCCTTCTCTAGAACTTTCATAAACTGTTGCTCTGTGAGGCACTTCTGCCGGACTTCTAAGTGTTATCTCTAAGCCAGAAGACAATTATCAAAAGCTTTTGGACAGATTTGTCCACGTTTTGGTGAAGTCATTTGTGTAAGCACATCTTGATTTCATTAAATAGAAAGTTGTCCATTCTTCTATCTGGTACCTAGCACAGGGATAGTATTTAGTAACTTAGAGTACTTACAGCAATGTGTCATACTCTATAACCCTTTGGCCCAGCATATGACCAGCCCTGATTGACAGATTGAAATCTTATGTCTTGCAGATGCTGTTGATGGAATCATGAATGGCGAATACTACCAGGTACAGAGTACTCTGATTATGTTGCATGATAGTGTTGAGAGTCTTCCTTTCCTGTGATTTGAATTGACTGACCTGGAAAGGACCCCACTCCTTTGACGTCCCTGGATGTATTAGTAACTGGTATGTTACCTGCCAAAGTGGAAGGATTTGAAGAGAGGTGGCATTGATAGAGTAGTCTTTTAAAATGTGATTGACCTGGCCCTAGTGTTACCAACTTTATTCTCAAGAAATGACCCTTCATGATGATGGCAGTGCTGGTGGCAGTGGCAGTGGCGGCTAATTTAAACACTGTGCCATGTAGTGTCAAGCACTGTTTATACTGAATTTTCTTTAATTCTCACAACAATCTGAGGGACCTGAACTATTGTTATTCGCATTTACAGATGAATAAACTGAGGCACACAGAGGTTAAACCAGGAGTCTAAAAGTAACAAAGGTAGTATGTGGTGGGGCCAGCATTGGAACCTTTTAGCTTTTAGATTGTCTTGAGGGTGGGGGGTGGCTGGTATTTGTGATGGCTACCATTATTTTCCCTCTGTATCACTGAGTTTTTGGTCACCAGCCCAACTTGCATTGGCTTAAATAGAATTCACTAGCTCATATAATTGAAAGAACTCTGAGATAGGCTAGGGGTCCTCGGACCTGGATTCCGACTCAGTTCCTCTAGGACTCTGGTTCTGCCAGCTGAGTGTGCGGTTTTATACTCTTTCACGGTGGCAGAATGGCTACAGCACTTCGAGGTCTCACATGTGCATGTCATACTATCTAGAACAACTTGGAGGTTTCTCCCAACCACTCAACAAAAGTCCTATGTTTCCCTCTTGACCAGATGGAAGTAATCACTGTAGCCTGGGGAAATAGCGTGGTGCTTTGCTTCTGCCTGGGTTTCTGCCCACCCTTCAACCAGTTAACTGTCAGGAAGGATGAGATTAGTCTAATTGGTTTAAGCCAAAGGTGGACTAACTTTTGCTGTAAAGGACCAGATAGTAAACATTTTAAGCTTTGTGGGTCATAAGGTCTCTGTCAGCCTATTCTGTTGCTGTAACATGAAAGCGTCTGTAGACAGTATGTAAATGAATGGGCACAGCTCTGTTCCAGTAAAATTTAATTACAAAAACAGGTGGCCGAGCCTGGCTATAGTTTCCAATCCCTGGTTTAGAGCTTGGTCTTCAGAGTGAGATGGAATGGGGTTCAGTCCTGGCTTTATCCCTTACTAGCTGTGAATTTGGACATGTCATTTCTCTGCACCTCAGTTTAATCCCCTGACTGTTGACATGGGAATAAAAATTTGACTTGCAAGGTGTTTGGGAGATAAAGCTTTTATGTGGCTGAAACATGGAAAGTGCTAACAAGTTAGTTACTAATAAATACTACTGTAAATAATTTTCTTTACATCTTTGTTTATAGTCTGGTTAAGTTAAGCTGGTAATATTCCCTCCCTAGTTCAGTAGGTGAAATAATTCTATAAAGATTAGATTCTTTTTGAATCTTTATCAATTTATTAGCTCCCAAATCTTAAACACTGTAAAGAACCTGTGTGTCTCCCTCCCCTCCCCATACACTGTGACTCACATTGGCCTGCCTTTTTATTTTCTTTGGTGTGACTGTAGTAACTATACATTTTCTTTCGGACTCTCTTTTTCCTAGAATTCACTATATTTTGATTAGGTGGTATTAAGTGTACTTTTCCCTGTATTGTATAATAACATTCAGAAGTGTCAGGTTCTAGGCCTATGCCGTGCTGTGTATTTACCTTTGTTACTTTGAAGATACCACAATCTCTGTGTCAAGTAAGGAAACTAAAACTGATCACACTGTTTCCTAGTAAGTCCATTACTCACTTCCCCAGCTTTCCTATCTCCCACTCATGTCCCATTTATTAACAGGATAAGAACTACTCAGGCTCCCTTGTGGATTGCAAGGATTGAGTGCATAATGTTGAAAGCTCCCTATTGGCACGTAAGGTGGTGGTGTTGCTCGGAAGGTAATCCTTTACATTTACCACAGCCATCAGTGTTGCACATAACCAGCGGTTCTAACTTGGGTGAAGCGCATTTCTGGGAGGAGGTTTTGGTACTGATAGAGCACAACTGTGTTTTGTGTTAAGGAGAGTAATGGGCCAACAGACAGTTATGCAGCTATTTCACAAGTGGATCGATTGCAGTCAGAGCCTGAAAGTATCCGTAAATGGAGAGAAGAGCAAACGGAACGCTTGGAAGCCCTTGGTAAGGAATCCCTTTCTGTCTTTGGGTGTCTGTTTTCAGTGGAATAGTTGACTTTGACTCTACTTTTATCCCTTTTTAACATGAATTTAGCCATAATGTCCTTGTACAGTTTCGGGGAAGGTATCTTTCCCAACAAGGTCACAAGGCCACCACATGGAGATGCTTAATCACAGGCCGCTGTGTGGGGATTCGGGCAGCCCGGAGAGCCACAGTGCATCTCTCCTCTCAGGAAGGGCAGAGTGGTGCTGTGGAAAGAGCCTTGGACTTGGAGTGAAAGACTGGGCTCCAGGCCCAGCTGTAACTTACCAGCTGTGGGCACTTGGTTGCTCAAACCTTACAGAGCCTGTTTCTTCATCTGTGAAGTAAGATCAGTGTTATCAGCCCCAAGGGTAGTCTGAGATGGTATTTATGAGAGTGCTTTATAAACCTGAAGGTGTTATATCCATGTGAGGGACTGCACAGTCCATTTACCATTTGAAGGCTGAATTTAAAGTAATGCTTGAGAGGAAAATGTGAAGGATGTTAGGTAATATGTACGATTTGGTTTTCTTACCCTAATATCCCTGTAAGTTTTTACTTTTTATGGGTGAGGATCATAGGAAGAGTAAGTTTTTGAATCACCACGGCCAGAAGTGGTAGAGTCAGAGTTTCAGCTTAAGTCTGCTCTGCTTCAGAATCCACACCCATCCCTTCAGCTGCATTGCATTTAGTGTACGCCATCTCGAGGGGCAGGCCGAGCGTGACGAGCCTGAGAATCAGTGCCAGCCAGCCTGGCCTTTGCTGAAGCGCCTTCTCCATGGAGTGTCAGCTGTTGGTCAAGATCGGGAGAGACTTGGTATCTGTACATGTGGGTTGGAAAGGTGTGGCAGAGGCGGTGGGGGGGGTGTTATCCACAGGGTATTCTTTTCTCAATTTTTTATTAAAATTTCAGACACAGAATAGAGTAAAACAAACATGTGTGCCCCTTCCTCCAGATTCAGTAATGAACATTTTGCCATATTGGGTTGTCTTTGTATAAATGAGGCATGTATGTGTATGTTTTATACACTCACATGTGCATACATTTATATGTGTATTGTGAATATACACATAATTTTTTTTTCTGATCCACTTTAAGATATAGACACCACCACATACATCGTACCTAAATATTTTATTGTACATCTAGAAGTAGCAACATGCTTCTATGTTACCACAGTGTCAGCATTATTATTCCTTCTTGGGAATCGCTGAACTAGTGAAAACATGACTCAGATGGTGTAGAAATAGGAAAGGACACCTAGAAATAGGAGAGGAATTGACCCAGATAATACAGCCAATTAGTGTCTCTCCAGCCCAGTTTCTGTGGCTTTCAGAACAGAGGGCACACTTACGTTTAACCTTTACAGCAGTATCCGATAGTAGTTTCTTTGATGACGGAAATGTTCTATATCTGTGCTGTTCTGTATGGTAGCCACTAACTGCATGTGGCTATTATGACTGAGGAACTGAGTTTTAAATTTTATTTAATTTTAATAAATTTAAATAGCCACATGAGGCTAGTAGCCACTGTACTGGATAGTGCAGCTTTAGAAAGATGAAGATAGGTCTTCATGGTGCAGACAGCCTTGGTCCTTGCTTGTTCTTCTTTGAGCATCTCTTCTGAGTAGACTTTGAGGCAAGACTTAGCAGGTATTAGTACTATTAGAGTCTTTTTCATGATGCAGAACCCAGCTTTATCTTTTCTCTTTCCCCAAAGTTTAGCAAAGTTGTCTTCTCCATGCAGAAGCATACACTTTGGTGTCTGGAAAAATTTCATTTTCTTTTTCAATTATCAAATTGGGCTCTTTGGGAATATTCCATGAAGTGCTGTTTTCTTAACTCATGTTGCCTTCCTGAGGGAAGTCAAACATTTGGCCTCGTATTCCAGTAGAATCGAATTAAACTGGTCCATGAATTAGGTGTTTCTGCAGGTTCACCTTTTTCCCTTGCAAGAACTGTGAGAAAGTGCAAGATGCTAAAAATAGAGAAGCAATGTCCATGGTTTTAAGCTTAGCTGTGTGCTACGTTTTCCAATAATTTTCTGTGAACAGTAATGCGTATGGCCAGAGAAGACAGCTGTCAATGTACCCTGCTCTCTAAGAGGATTTTTCACCCTCTCCTCTCCCTTCTCCCTCCCAGATTCAGAGATGCTGTATTACAGCCTGGATCTTTGTTCCATCAAGCTGAGCATTTAAGAATTCTAAATTCTTGTTGCCAGTGTCACTTCATAAATTTATAAAAGCAAGAAGACGATTTAAAGGAACTATTTTATGCAGTAAAATGATCATTAGACTATACAGAAAGAAAATACTCTCCAATCAAAAAGTAATTCTTTGGAAGTAATTTCACAACTCTTGAAAAGGAGACCTTATTCTTTAAAGTTTTTTCAGTTTCTTGTCCACAGGGCACCGTCGGCCCACAGCATCTCTCCCTGCATCACAGCACCCTCCATTCCACATACACTTAATGCCATGGACAGACACACATCACAAGTTTACTGTGTATACTTGAGTCAGTGGAAAATTTGAGCGAAATAATTCTCCTCCTGAGCCAATAGGTCACCTTCTGATAAGTTAGGTAACAGGGTAAAAAGTTCTTTATAATCTGAAACTTTGGGGGAGTTTCTAGCTGCTACTAGGTTATTTCTAGTAGTTAAAAAGTCTTCTGCAGGTTGTTACTACAAGACCTTTCTTGCAAAGGCCCTAAAATTGCCCCTGAATGCTTACTTTCTTCCCTTCAAGAAGTTGTTTGCTTTGTACTTTGCTCCTCAAGGACACTCATTACAGGTTGGGCTCTGGCTCTGCACTGTCCAGACTCTGGTCTGGATCACTGATGCCCATCTGCTGGTCACATCTGTGACTGTTGCTGGGCCTGCCTCCCTTTCCGTCCCTCATCCCTCTCTTTGGAGGCAGCACAGTGAAGTAAGAATGTGTGAGCTTTAGAGTCAGACCTGGGTGTGAATCTTGGCTCTGCCACTTATTATAACCTTTGGGAACGTTACTCAAACTTGCCGAGCTGTAGCTTTTCTCACTGCTGAATATGGGACTAGTTTACCTTCTTGGGATTGTTGTAAAGATTAAATGAGATGTCTGTAAAACACCTTCCAGAGAGGACATCCTTAAGAATGTGCTTAACGTTTAGGTATTAGCGTGACTTCCGGTGTCAACTGTGGCAAAAGTATGACCTGTATTTCCTTCTCTCTACGGTAATTTACTGACATGTTTCTTTAGCTCAGTATCTTAGGGAAACTCGTATTTAGTCCTGAGAAACTTCGTGGGTGAGAATCCAGTCTGGCACACCTGCTAGGTGTGCATTTTCTCTCTCACCTAGAACCTTTTGGATAGCTGTTAATGACGACCCTCACCTCTCCCCCCACAGTTCTCTGCATTGGAGTTTCTCCTTTAGTTCTGCCCTAGACTCGCTCTGTGGCCTAAGCAGGAGTAGATATTTTGTGCTCCCCTCAATTCCATCTATACCCTACTGTTTCCTGGTTCTGGAATCATGTCTACCTCTGATAATTTTTCTCATAGCTCCCTGCTTCATAGATGTGCATCTACCATTAATTGTCCAACCTGTGTGGAATATAGTTTGTGAGGAGATTTTATTAAAAGATTATCTAATATGAATAGTCCACCCTGAACTGGCAGCATCATTAAAGAATCACCTGTAATTGCTTTTTCCCCAGTTGGTGTCCCAAAAGCCTTTTTTAAAATTAAAAGTCAGTATTTCCATCTCTCCCCCACCTCAAAAAAACCCCCAAACTAGTGATCCACTAACGTGTAGGTGGACTGGGATAAATGGTGGTGAAACACTTTGAATAGAATTGCTGAGCTCGAGAGCTGGACATACAATCAGGGAAAAGAGAATTTTATCTTTCCTCCCGACTGTTCTCCCTCCAACACACACATGCGCCCGCACACAGCATGAGATTAATAAGCCCAAATACACGGTGAAGCGGACTTCAATTTGCATTTCACCTCATTCGTATTGTCTTTCTTTTCCTTCCCTTCAAAGATGCCAATTCTCGGAAGCAGGAAGCAGAGTGGAAAGAAAAAGCAATAAAGGAGCTGGATGAGTGGTATGCGAGGCAGGACGAGCAGCTACAGAAGACGAAAGCGAACAACAGGTCAGTCTGCACTGCTTCTAGAACAGCTCGTTTGTCAAGACAAAATCAGGTCTGTTTCCACCAGCCAGTGTAGGTTTTCAGCTGCCGCGTCTTTTAGTGTGAAATGTCTTTGCAGGTTTTCAAAAATATACTTTTGAAACATAAGGGTTACGAGTCTCTTGGATCTTGTGAGAGTAATTCAGCCTGTTTTTTCACCACACTAGTTGTAGTGAGTCTAGCTCTGCATCTGAGAGTTTGGTTAGTATGCACTGCCTGTAATGGTATGATTCTGCAGAAGGAAGTGTCATCTCACGGGATCAAGTGCACATGTAAAAATGTAACCCTGGAATGAAAGGCCACTTTCATGACTATTCCAGGATCTCAGTACTTTGGAGGTGATTATAGACTCAGTCATGTCGCATCCCCTACCTCTGAGGGCTGCTCCCCAAAGGGTCCAGTAGCAGGGATGTGTGTTTTGTCATTAGGTGGCCAAGATTTTCCAACACAGTGACTTCAGAATTAAGGGTTCTCTGGGTGCTTATTATCTGTGTCTAAGAAAATCATGAGTTGACTTTTTAAAAATGCTCTTTTCAGAATTTACTCACTTACTGAAGGTTAAGTAGTTGTAGGGAGTAAAGGGTGTCATTCTCCTTCACCACCGACCAGCAGCTGTGGTCTTTAAATGCTCCGTGCTCGGAGTCCACTTGGAAGCAGCTCAGAGAGATGGGGGCAGCACTGCTTGCCTGGGCGCAGGCCGGTGGGCTTGCTTCCCCTGCCAGACTGGAGACTCTGAACTGGCTTTCACTTCATAGTCACTCCACCCACTTCAGTGTAAAAGATAGGTTAGACTCGGCCTGGGGCTATTTGTAATTTTCATGGTAAAGAGCCTTGGGTCCTTGTTCTCAGAGGCAGGAGTGGGTTTAAGTACCCTTGTCTTTGGCAGCTCTTAAGTGGAAATCTGCCAGAAGAGAGGGAGCTGACCTCTTTGCCGGATAGTTTCTGCCGTCGTGGGGCGGCTACGGCAGAGCAGGTGGACTGTTTGTGCAGCAGCCTTCAACTACCTGTCTCCCGTTGCCCGTTCTTGGTTCTGTCACTGCCTCGGGTGCCAGGCTCGAGCCTCTGTCCTGGCCACCTTCCTGTGGGGCATGCGTGCCTGTCAGGTTCCATTTGAAGTTTTATGACAAGTGTGGTGGGTCTGCCCTCTGGTCGGGGTTGTGTTGCTGAGGGTAGTAACGTTAGCCCGGGGCTTCTGCTGTGAGATTGTGGTCAGTTTGAAGTGCTGACAGGTCCAGGCTCCTTTATCCTGTGCTCATTCAGGATGATTTCCCCCAGATGGAAGTTCAGATTTGCCTCAGGCCGTGAATCTGCTCTGAAGTACTTGGTAAAACCAGGCTGACCCTCCATGTGTGGAGTCCCCTTCCTGCCTTGCCTGAGGACTGCTGCTTTCAGGCCCCTCTCAATAGGTGGAAGGGCCAGCTGAGTTTTTGTGTGTGGTTTCCCTTTTGTTCTGGGGCTGTAGCCTCGATGGGGCTGTGCTGTCCTGTCACCAACAGCTCCTTCCTCTCGGGCTAGCTGCAAAGGAGCAAAAGCCTGACAGCAAGCTTTTGTTGTCTTAGTAATGCTTTGAACAGGAGTCATTAAACCTTTATTCTCTCCCAGTAGAGGCAAGCACAAGTTGAAATTGACTAGGTTTAGCCCTTTGTGTAAACTAAAAGGATTATGGGTTTACAAGCTGGCCTGCCTTTCCTTTCCCTCCCACTCATTGTGCCCACAAACTACTCTGTTTTCCTGCTGACTTATTTGGAGTTACAATCAGGCTGTTCTTTTTGCTTTCTTTAAATTTCCACAAAACACCTCCTATGTATAAACCAAAATGGGAGAGAAGCAAGGGTATGTGTGAGTTTAAAAATAAAATTACTAGAATTTCCCTGCAAATAAATATGGGAGCTTAGGTTAATGACCAGGCATGATTGTCCTTAAAAGGTCCCTCCCACTCCTGTGCCCCAAACCCACTGGACAAAGGAGAGGGTAAGACTCATTGAGGGAGGTTCCCTGCCCACCCATGCTGGATGAGGGGGGCTGGCTGGGCCCAGGGATTCAGCCTGTCCCCTGCTTTGTGAACTTGTCCACCCAGCTTGCCCCCCTTTCCTTCTTGTCCCAGAGTTGCCATTTTGGTCCATCCCCGTGTGAGAGTGAAGGGGGGATGAAGTTCTGGCCTCTGGGCTGTACGTTGTCAAAGCAGTCGAGTCTGGCAGGGACTGAGCGGACTGACGGTTGTGTTCAGGGACACACAGTACGCCAGAGCCAGGACCCTTGTCTGCTGGTCTTCTCACTGCTTGCCTCCAGCTCCTCTTTTTTCAAAGGTGGGCATTTTGAAATGACCATCTATGTTCCCAGGATACTGGCAGTTGGTCCCAGCTAGTCAGTGTGGGGAAGCAGTAGTCGGATAATCCAAGATTAAGCTGGCTTTGGGCCCTAGCGTTCCTGGCGTCTGGCAGCGTTTGTGCCCAGTGGTGTTTACTGAGGCTGGCAGGAAGGAGGCGTGGCTTCCCGAGTGCACACCAGCTGGGGAGCAGCAGTAACTTACAGTGAAAAGAGCCAGGCCGCCTTGGTTGTGAGTTCTGCCACCCCTGTTGCTACTTGCTGCCAAACAGGTTGCTTCTTCTCGAGGCCTCCCTTCCCTATCACGTCATCTGTAAAGTGCGGGGAGAACACTCAGCGTCCTAGGTTGTTTGGGGTTGAGGATGGAATGGACACACAATGTCTGTCAGAGGGCTCAGCCCATAAGTGGGTACCTAGGAACTGCTCGTCGTTGCTGGGGTAAGGCCTGGGGATGAAGCTGGCAGCGCTCTGGAGAATCCCACGGGGAGGGCCGGTAGGAAGCCTCACCTGCTGGAGTGTCCGGTGCTCGGTTAGGATGGAGCCTTGGGAGCAGCTCCCCAGAGCACAGTCGTGCCTCTATTGTGGATTTGAGATGTTTCTGCTTCTCAATGTTCTCTCTTTTTTCCTGCCTGCTTGCCTGCCTTTTGGACCTCTTGCTGTCTAGGGTGGCAGATGAAGCTTTCTACAAACAACCCTTCGCTGACGTGATTGGTTATGTGTATGTTGCAAAACTAATTCCTTTTCTTGTCTTGATTGTTCCTACTTTTTGTTTATAGTTAATGCTCCTTTTATGTCACAAGTTGCTTTGCTTTTAAAATTATTTCAAACTGGCACTGTGGGGGCTGCCTAAGAGTTGATAAGCTGGGGGAATGTTCCATTGATTGTCTCACAGAACCACGACTCCCTGCAACTCTGGTTGCCATTTTTCATTTTGGGGTTTGGAGGGAAGGAAGCTAACTCACTTTCAAAACGTGAGTCATTCGTGATCTCGTCTGGGAAGGCTTTGGGACTGGGGAGGGCGCTGACCTCTTGTTGCTGCTGCCACTGCTGCCTCCCTGCCCCAGGTGGGAAGGGGGAGTGTCCCCACCTGGGGAGGGGGAAGAAGCCCTGGGTTAGGAGCCAGTGCCGGCAGCATTTTCTACACTGGGTTCCTTTGAAGAATGTGAGGTTAGGGCAGAAGAGTCAGCAGAGGGGGCAGTCTCCCGTGGGGTCCGTAATTGTTTCTCTCTGGTCTCATACCAGAAATTGTTGTTTTGTGGCCAGCTTCTGATGCCCTGTCCCCCACTCTGGCATAAAGAGACCCCCAGCTCTGAGGTTGAGATAGCCAGAGCTGTCTGATACAGGCCACTGTGGCTTTTCCTCCTAAAGAAAACTGCAACTTCTCTGGAAAAGTGTTGTTTTGTTTTGGTTTAAGGATTCCTGTTATCAAAGCAGTATTGCTGAATCGCTTGTTTCCTCCTCAAAAATTAGGACTAGCCTTTTGATGTAAGGGAGATGAGGGTGGAATGAAGGAAGTGAGGAACTTGTGGGAAGAGTAGACAACAGGCTGAGGTCTGTAGAGCCTCTTAGGGCGCGTGACCTTGAGCCCTTCATCCCGTTAGGAGATAGAGCTGGGTTTCCTGGGCCCGTGGGTGCATTTGCAATGAGACTTGTGAAATGCTGGACTTACAGGTGGTGTTGGATTTACTTTTTGCACATTCTCTCTGGAGTAGAAAATGGAGACTGGAAAAGTCAAGTCTGGGTTTGCTGGGCAGCAGGTGGCCCAACAAAGCCAGCCGCACGTCCCCAAGAGTACAGAGTGGCAAGGGCATGTCTAGCTTACTGACCATCTGCATTGAGCTCATTCTCATTTTCTGTATCTGACCTAAAGTTTTTCTTGTTTCTTTTCTTCTCTTCACCTTTAAGCACAAACATAAACCATCCTTGCTACAGCCTAGAACAGTTAAGTAAACCTTTCTCACTGCCCCTGTGTGTGCCATGAAGTCGCAGTGTTGTAGTGGCTCTGGGCTTCAGCGGTGTTTGCCACAGCCATCCCTGTGAGAGTGCTACCCCTCTGTCCCCACGGACCAGTCATCTCCATTGCTTTCGCTTTGCCCGTGATGCCTGTTGGGAGTAGATGAAGTAGTGTGTCTTCCCTCCTCTTAGCATTGTCCTTTTAGGCTGTAGCTCCTACAAGTTAGTTCCCAACTGGGGATGGGCTGACCTTGGTGTGAAAAAATGTTGGAGCAGCATCCTACCAAAAAGCAATTCACACTGATTGGCTCTCGGCCATTGGGTGCCCACTCCTGCCAGAGTGCCCTGAGAAGCCCATGGTACCTGGCTGGAGGGAAAATGGCAAACTTTTGGCTGAACTGGAGAATGTTGTAACAAACCCCTTCCAGAATGGCTTTAGTCTCTAGTGCCTGCTAGCATGGGAGCTTTGTCTTGAATTCCTTTTGATCTGCCCTATTTCTCTCCAGCCTTAGGAATAAATCCAGAGGCTACTGTGCAGTGACCTGTGGGCTTCTTTGGAGGTCTCTAAATTTACTTGAAACTCAGTACAGCCCAACATAAACTGCTGTTCAAGTTCTTGGCCAGCCTGCTGCTTTGCCCTTGCTAATGAAGGCGGTGAGTAGCTGGCTAAGGACTGGCTTTTTAAATTCTCTGTATGAACAGAGAGAGTGAGCCCTGAACCAGACAAACACCTGTATTCCAACATTTTACACAGCAGTCCGGGCACCCTGTGCCTAGGAAAGCTGGCCATGTGTCTGCTCCCGAGTCTGACCTGGGCCAGGGGCTGTTATTCTTTGGAAAACCACAATGCCATTAAGTCAGGCATAAAGAGGCAGTTGCTTCCATAACAGGGCAGCTGCCAGGTAGCTAACAGGGATTCTACATTAAACCAACATCTTTTGTTGTTGCTTCCAGGGCAGCAGAAGAAGCCTTTGTAAATGACATTGAAGAGTCGTCCCCAGGCACTGAGTGGGAGCGGGTGGCCCGGCTGTGTGACTTTAACCCCAAGTCCAGCAAGCAGGCCAAAGATGTCTCCCGCATGCGTTCTGTCCTCATCTCCCTCAAGCAGGCCCCCCTGGTGCACTGAAGAGCCACCCTGTGGAAACACTACATCTGCAATATCTTAATCCTACTCAGTGAAGCTCTTCACGGTAATTGGATTAATTATGTTGAGTTCTTTTGGACCAAACCTTTTGTCTTTAGAGTTGATCATTGTTTGTGATTGCATGTTTCCTTCAACTGTGTTGTCCCTGGCATTCAAAGAGGAGGGGAGGCGGCGGAGGAAGGGAGGGAAGGCTCCCAATGGCAGCCTCAACCTATGCTTTTGTGCATTATTCTGAGAATAAATTTCTGTTTCAGACAATAAACAAACATGAAGCTTCATTATTGACCACAAGATGTGCTGCAGTTGGGAGTGAGGTTGGTGAGGAATTTCCTTTTATCCTTTCTAGGGCTGAGGCACAGCCACTGGGTGCCAACCCCTGCCTTGAACTAAAATAGCTCTGAGTTTCTATTGTCTATAGTAGGAGTCTGTGAAAGTTTCCATTTGAAAAGGGAGTTCCTTGGCTAAAAGTTAACCCCTCATTGCCCACCAAAGGTAGAGCTTTGAATCCCCACACCACCCTAGACATTTTCTCCCAGGTGGCTCTTTTTTGTCACTGTCCCTTACTGTAGGATCTTGGATAGTATATTTCAGCAGGGGTCTCTCTGGGAAATAAAGCTAGTGAGACCCTTACTCCTTTGGATTCAGCCAGTAAACCTGAGTCAGGATGGCATGAATGTGGCTGGCCCCATTAACTCTGAATCCCTGTAGCACACATTTGGATCTGTGCCATCCTTAGCACTTTTCTAATATTTATTTCTATTGTCAAGTCCTTCATCTAGACCTTGCTGGCCAGTACAGTAGCCACAGGTGGCTATTTAAATCAATCAGAATTAAAAATACAATTCTAGCCCCTAGATCCATTTCATATGCTCTGTGGCCACATGTAGTTAGGTAGCATTCGGATTGCACAGGACAGATTATAGAACATTTACGTTATCACGGAATGTTCTGGACCACACTGATCCACACAACAGGTGCCTGTAGGAGACCGTTCCATTCAGGCATCAACACATTCATTATTTGCTCTCAGAACCTGTCACATTTTAGGTGATGGCTCGAGTGACTGATAAAGCCATATTTCAGAAATCTGCTACTAATGGTTACCTGTTACTAGTCCAAGTTGGAGATTGATGTAAACACCTGTAATGCCACACTCAGGAGGTGGAGCTGGGTTAGGTCTTGCCATTGCCGAGAAGGAAAGTCCACCATCTCTCCTATGGTAATTATGTCTGGAAGGGAGAGGAACATTTACTTTTCTGCCTACTTTCCCCTCTCCAAGCTTCTTAGTTGGGCATTCCTTGATCTGGCCCACATTTCTGGCCTCTCTGCTATTCCTCCCCTTTAGCCACCTCCACTTGTAATCAAGCAATCACTTGCTGTTGTTCACCAACCATTAGTTGCTTCTGGGCCTTGCTAATGCCCTTGAAAGTGTTGAAATCTGGTTTAAGAAGTAGCTGAAAGGCCACCTCCGTAATGCCTTTCCTTTCCCCTGAGCTCCCATGGCCCTCTATGTGCAACAGCTTACCTTTTGATATTGTCTTGGTTGGTGTTATCTGGACTTGTCTTGCCTCCCACACAGGATGGGCTTCTTGAGGGTGGATGTGGCAGTTAATCAGACGTCAGTGAAGTCTGACTTTCTCGAAATCAAGAGGTGACTGGATAATATGACAAAAGTAATGCTATATGCATCCAAGGTTAGGTTGTAAAAGGCAATACAGCTTACGGCTGGTTTGTTGGAACACAGAAGCTGGTAGTCCTTGAGCCACCATGTAAAAAGCTCTACAATCCTGAAGCCACCATGCTATGAGGAAGCCCAAATCAGCCCACGTGGAGAGACCTGGAAACTACAAGCAAAGAGAGATGCATGGCCAGCCCTATTCCAACCTATTCCAGCTCCAGCCACTGTCTAACTGCAAGTGCATCTGATGCCCTAAGTCAGAATTGCCAAGTAGAGCCTTTCCAAAATTCCTGACCCACAGAAACCATGAGAGAAAATGATTACCGTTTAAGCCTCTTAAGTTTTGAGGTGGTTTGTTACATAGCAGTAGTAGCTTTGGATTGTTTCTAATGCCTACATTACTCACATGGGGCTTCATAAAAAAGGAAGGAGTTGGCTCAGAAACTCAGTGAGTGCTCAATATTTAGTTTCAAACCTCTTTCTTGGGACCACTTTGCTTTTTATGTCAAATTTTAAATGGATTCAACATAGTATTGGAAGTCCTAGCCAGAGCACTTAGGCAAGAAAAGAATAAAAGGCATCCACGTTGGAAAGGAAGCAATAAAACTGTCACTATTTGCAGATGACATGATTTTATATATAAAAAACCCTAAAGACTCTACCAAAAAATTGTTACTAATAAATGAATTATGTTGTAGCATACAAAATTAGTATACAGAAATTTGCTGCATTTCTGTACACTAATAACAAACTATTAGAGAAATTAACAATCCCGTTTACAATTACATCAAAAAGAATAAAATACCTAGGAATAAATATAACCAAGGAGGTGAAAAAACTGTACACTGACAACTGTCAGACACCGATGAAAGAAACTAAAGACAGACACCAAGCTCATGGACTGGAAAAATTAATATTGTTAAAATGTCCATACTATCCAAAGCAATCTACAGGTTCAATGTAGTACCTATCAAAATCTCAATGGCATTTTTCACAAAAATAGAACAATCCAAAATCAGTATGGAAACACAAAAGACCCTGAATAGCCAAAGCAATCTCAAGAAAGAACAAAGCTGGAAGCATCACTCTGATTTCAAACCATATTACAAAGCTATAGTAAAACAGTCTGGCATTGGCATAAAAACAGACACATAGATCAATGAAACAGAATAGAGAGCCCAAAAATAAACCCCTGCGTATATGGTCAGTTAATTTATGACAAAAGAGCCAAGAGTATACAATCAGGAAAGACAGTCACTTCATAAATGGTGTTGGGAAAACTGGACCATTATCTTATACCATACACAAAAATTAACTCAAAATGGATTAAAGACTTGACTATAAGGCCTGAAACCATAAAAATCCTAGAAGAAAACACAGGCAGTAAGCTCCCTGACATCAGTCTTGTGATGATTTTTTTGGATTTGATGCCAAAAGCAAAGGCAACAAGAGCAGAAATAACTGGGACTACATCAAACTAAAAAGCTCTGCACAGCAAAAGAAACCATCGACAAAACGAAAAGACAACCTACTAAAAGGGAGAAAATATTTGCAAATCATACATACAGTGAGGGGTTCATATCCAAAATATGTGAAGAATTCATACAACTCAATAGCATAAAAACAATCCAATTTAAAAATAAGAGGATTTGAATAGACATTTATCCAAAGAAGCCAAACAGCTGGCCAATGGGTAAATGAAAAGGTGCTCAACATCACTAATCATCAGGGAAAATGAAAATCAAAACCACAATGAGATACCACCTCACATTTCTTAGAATAGCTGTTATCAAAAACACAACAAGTGTTGGAGAGGAGGTGGAGAAAGGGAACCCTTGTGCACTGCCGGTGGGAATGTAAACTGGTGCAGCCACTATGGAAAACAGTATGGAGGTTCCTCAAAAAATTATAATGGAACTCCCATATCCAGCAATTCCAGTTCTGGGTATTTATCTGAAGAAAACAAAAACATTAACTCAAAAAGATACATGCACTCTTACATGCAGCATTATTTACATAGCCAAGGTAATGGAAACAACCTAAGTGTCCATCAACAGATGAATGGATAAATAAAATGTGGTGTAAATATATATGACAGAATAGTATTCAGCCATTAGAAAAAAAATGAAATCTTGCCATTTGTGAAACATGGCTAGACCTTGAGGGCATTATGCTAAGTGAAATAAATCAGACCGAGAAAGACAAATAACGTATGATCTCACTGATATGTAGAATGTTAAAAAAACAAAACAAAACCAAGCTCATAGGCAGAGAACAGATTGGTGGTTGCCACAGGTGGGGGGTTGGGAGGTGGGGAGTGGGTGAAGAGGGTCAAAAGGTACAAACTTGTAGTTATAAGTCATGGGGATGTAATGTACAGCATGGCGACTATAGTTGATAATACTATATGGCATATTTGAAAGTTGCTATGAAAGTAGATCTTAAAAGTTCTCATCACAAGGGAAAAAAACCCTTAACTATGTATTGTGATGATATTAGCTAGACAGTGTGGTGATCATTTTGCAATATATGTATTTTAAAGTTATATAACAATGCTTTCTATTAACAAAGTTTTTTGGTGGGGTGGTTGTTAAATCAATTATTAAATGCCTTAAAGAAGTTATATGACCTTCAGAAAGTAAGGAGCACAACAGATCTCTTTTGGGAAGGGGAATGCTTTTAGCTAATGAGTTAATTAAGAACAAAACAAAATACAAAAGTGGCAGGATTTCCACAAGGAAATACATTTATTTTTTTAGAATTTGGCTCAGAACAGTAACATAAAAATATTTACATTAAAATAAATTAAGATGTGATCATTTATCTATATGTAATAATTATGTTGGAATATATTAGCCTTTCCGTGAATTTAATAAAAACTAAGATTTGGTTTTAGATTCAATACCATCCTTCCAAATATTTGGTATGAAACTTGGTAGCAGTGCAACTGTCTGGTGTATACAGTGGTTGTAGGTTTTGTCAAAGAACAGCTGATGCCCCTTCACGGTATACCGACCCGCCCCAGACACTGATGGCCAAGCCAACTAGCTTCCTTTCCAGGAATCAGCTAGGACCTGGAGATTATTTCAGAGCTGACAGAGTTCTAAGAATCAGCCAACCTATCTTTTCACATTAACCCACCAGGAAGGAAGTAATTCAAATGCAAACTTGATTCCTTCATTTTATATGTGAACACTGAAATAATGTTGTAGAAACCTTCAGGTTTTCCTAAAATAATAAACAATCTGAAAAACATGTGCATGTCCTTTTTTAGGTCATCTAAAAGTACCCATAAAAACCTGTCACTAGGCCAAATACTGTACTGACAAAATTTCCACAGCATACAGGAATATTTTATTAAATTCACCACTGAGAGATAGTGTCAAAGATGAATCGATTCATTTGGTAATGAGATATTCTTGTGAAAGCTCTTGGTAGCCTGGAATAAATTAGAATATATTTGCACTTTGGAAGTTTTTGATATGAAGAGAGGTTTGTGTGGCTTAGCAGAAAAAACACAGAGGGACCTGGGTCAAACCCTGTCTTTAAGACTCATTAGCCACGCGGCTTTAGGCACACCACTTAAGACTTAGTTTGGGGTTCTATAAAATGGGAATTAAAACACCTACCTTACTGGTTGTGAGAATTTAGAATAATGCATATGAAGCACCAAGTTCAGAGCCTGGCACACACTAGGCACTTAATAAATGGTGGCTATCAGTATTTCTTCCAGGTTGAAATTAATAGCAAGAACCTTGGCCTTTGTTATCTTGACACCAATGCGAGCGTGGAATCTTATTTAGCCAGAATCCAGATTCACAGATGTGGGCTCTAGGTATGACACACAACAAACACTGCCTTAATCAACACTCCAGGGTCATATTCAACATAGTATGAAACGCTATTGAAGGAAGAGGTGTCTGCTTGTCAGTAGCAACGATCCTTCTGGGATGGTTAATCTTTCAGAGGCTGTAAGTCCTAGTGGCTTCTCAGCTAGCCTTAAGAAGATAAGGACAAGGTCACTAAGGCCACTGTAATTCAGATCCCTGATCTAAAGTTGCTCAAGATTCTGAGAGAGTAATAGCAAATAACATCTTTCAACAAGTAACGTTTGGGGGTGAGAGATATATACACCTGATGTCCTTATCGTGGCCATGGTTTCATAGGTATATATATGTCAAAACTTAACCAAATTGTGCACTTTAAAAAATACCTCAATAAAACTGCTTTTGAAAGGTTTACTTAAGCCCTTCATGGTGAGATTTCCTTCTCTTCCCTGACTGGATCCCTTTCTGTGTTCTGAACTTAGGGTCAGAGGAGGCAGGATTAATAATCCAAACTCCAGTATCAAGGTCACACCCCAAGCAAGGCCTGCAGGTCTAAGTGGTACTCTAATAAGCAGAGTCATAAGGCTTCCTCGGCTGCTACTGTAGCTCCTTTTGGCACAGAAGATTGTGACAAGGTTTGAGCTGAAATGACCCCACAAGGAGCAGCATCTACAAAAACAGGGAAAAGTGACTTTGGAAGAGGAGACTAAAAGCAGAAACTGCCAAAGTTGCCTGCCAAATAAATTGAAATACCAAATTTGCCTTTTAAGAAATGCTCATCTAGAAGACAACCTGATTCCACCAAGGAGCTCTTGAATCTCGGTCCACGTCCACTCTTTGGAGGACTAGTAGATCCTGCGAGTCGTGTAGTCCAGAACCATGCTGGCGGCGCCGAGCAGGGCGGGTTCCACCAAATCTGAAACCACCACGTCCACGTCCTGAACCGAGGACAAGGCTTGCTGGCGGATGACGTCTTTGACAGTGTGGATATAGTGACTGGCTAGGACTCCAGAGAGGATCACAAGGGAAGGATTCATAGTGTGGAGGATGTTCACAACCCCAAGACCCAATGCTGTTCCAGCTACAGGAAAACAAAAATTAAAAACAAGTTTTCAGGGAGAGAGCCAAATCCAAAGTCAAAGAGGAAGGTGGAAAAGAGCACCAGCCAGGAATAGTTCGTTCACACTACCTCATGGAAACAGTACTTTTAAAGCTGTTTATATGATTTATCCTTAATATGAAAAGATGATTATGTGATACTTGGAAATGAAAAGAGCTGGGTATAAAACTGTACATATACTATACTATATGATCTCAACTATGTAAAAAAAAAAATAGACTGGAAGGAAATGTTAATAGTTGATATCTGAACAGTAAAACTAAAAGATACTTTTTCTTACTCTCCTGTATTTCTCTAAATTTCCAGAAAATGAACAAGTAGTTTTTTCATAGTTGTAAAACAAAACAAAAACCTGTTTAAAAAGGCAATGCTGCCAAATACCTTGAATGCAGTAAGCAGGAAAATTACCTCTGCACTGGTCCTGAGGGCTGGGCATTTGCCAGAGCCCTGGGCCGTCTGAGGGCTCACCGCCCCCGTGGCAGAGCTGCCCAGACCCGCGTGCTCACCTGTTCTCAAGATGCTCTGGGCCTTTGCATTGCCAAGTTTCGCAGCTTGGATGAGATGGAGTGCGCCCACAGCTTCGTCTTTTGGCACTGACATCCCTTCCACCAAGAGCTGGTCTTCTGTTTGAGCAGAGGTGAGAAGGAGAAGCAGTCATTCATGAGCTGCGGAAGGCCAAGCTCATAATTATGCCTGTGGGCGGCAAGCCCCCAAGTGGGAAGATGATAATCCCTTTTCACATTTGCAAAGCTTTTTATCATTCGTAAATATCCATATACATTTGCCAGAGGGCTTTGCTGCCTGCTTATACATCATCCAGAGCTTCTCTAACTGGAAATCCTCAACTCTGGCCAGAGCCTCCTTCACTTCCCCCTTCCATATTAAACAGTCTTGAAGTGTGTTTTTCCCCCAAATTACCAGAACTCCTCTGCATTCATCTCCTTCCTTATCTATCCCAGATGCAAGGCTGCATTATTTGCCAGTGACCCACAGTGGCAGGAAGGCGCAGCACCTCAGAAACGGACAGACCTGGGTTCAGCTGTCAGCTCTACCACCACTGGCTGCACTACCCTGCCCATGTCGTGTCACCTCCACGTGTTTCTCTTCCAAGACTGGGGTAATGATACCTACCCTAGCAGGATTCCTTTAGGGATTAAATGAGAAAATGGACTTAAGTACTCAAGTGCTGGCCAGAGTAAATGCTAAATGAACAGTAGATATTTCTGTAGTTATCTATAGTCCTTGACTTTCTGCCCCTCACACTGCCAGCCACCAACCCAGATCAGACTCCTTCCTCATCTGCTATTACTTGGGCTCTGATGGGAGAAAATCCCAACCAAGCAGACGGTTACCTAGACAACAAGTGGTGGTCTCCTATCTTCCAGGGGCCCTCACAGCTGCTCTGGCCACTCTCTCCCATTCCCGTTCATTGCCCTTCTCAGCCTTCATCTCCTCAGACCGTCTATCCCGCTCCCGCTACCGAGAGATTTCCCCATTTCTGACCACTCAGATAAAGGACGCCTCCAGGCAGAACTCCCTTACTCTTCTGCCCCTGCTTATAAACAGGCCTGTGTTCGCACATCCCACGTCCCGCTGCTCTCCCTCTCGCCCCTCCACCAGGGCTTTGCAGCTCATCTCTTCCGCCCTCGCCAGGGGCCTTTTGTAAGGGCTCCTCCACCCTTCCTCTCCTGCGTTCTCAACCCTCACTTCTGCTCTTACTCAGGGTAGTTAGGCTTCTGCTCCCACTTGACAGAACTTCTTTAAGATACGCATTTACCCCCATGGGGGCAAAAACTGGTTCTCGTGGGCAAAAAAATTCTTACTCTTTATACAGACAGTAACAAACAACAACAGATAAACAGTGTATCTGTGGTATTAAAGTTTCATGGGGTTGAATGATTAGGAAAAAATGTCTAAACATTTAGGCTCCTCAGTGGGGGTGATGATAAAAATGAGACTGAAAAATAAACACTGTTTTCAGGGCTTCAAATGATGTCCTTCCTCACGGTCAAAGCCAATGAACTTTCTCGTTTCCTCTTACTCAGCACTTGACACTACCCACTACTCTCCCTGAAACACTCCCTTTTTGGTTCCTGTGACTTTACCCTTTCCTGGTTTTCCTCCGTGCCCTCAAGTGCTGACATTTCACAGGGTTCCACCCTCGACTCTCATCTCACTCCAAGTCTCATTCACAGGTTTAATGGCCACCTCAATGCCCATGATTCCAAATCCCGACCTCCAGTCCTGTCCCCTCTCCTGAGCATCAGACCCCTGCAGCCAGCTGCCTCCTGCGCAGTCCCACCTGCATGTCCCACTGGTTCCCAACCGTCAGCTCTGCCAAGCCCTGTTCCTCCTCTCATGTCCCCACCCCCAAAGTTGTCCACCCAGAAAACTGGAAGTCACTCTAGAACTGTCCCCCTTAAAGCCAGCCTCCATTCAACTCCCATTTTCCCGCTAGGAAAAAAAAGTGTGGTGAAGAATCTAAAATTTGGATCTATGTCTTTTCCCTAAAATTTTTCAGTGGTTTTTCCATTAGCTGCTGGTCCTGGCTTACCTCTTGCTGCACTATACCCTGCCTTGCCCTTATGCACCAACACCACTGTTTCCTATGCTTGGAAATGCTCCATGGCTCATCCAAACTTGCCTCAATAATTCTATTTACCCTCTTGACTCTCAACTCCCAGGACAGCACCCTAACGCTCCCTTCCCTATATGGAGAGGGCGGGGAGGGAACACTGGTGTCCTTCCTATATGCATCTATGTTCCTTGGCCATCGTTCTCATTGCACTTGGCACACCATGTTGTAATGATACTAAACGACTCCCTCTTGCATTAGACTAGAAACCATCCTGACATTTATAACATGTCCAGAAATAGGTGTAATTCAAATAAACCTCTCAGAGTTGAAAAATTGTAATATGTTCATCCATTTAATTCTCCATTAAAATCTGTATTAAGTACCCAACCTGTGCTAGGGGCTGAGAAGGCAAAAATGAAAGACATCTCCCCTGCTATCCTGGAGCTCAAGACCCCGGCCCTCCCAGTGCTGGAGAGGAAGGGTATTAATACGGGTCAGGACCAAGGAGACTTTGAGCTGCAGTATGTGGAGCCCTGATTTTCCTCTAGGGAGTGAAAAGGTTAAAAGTTCTGGCGTCAGCGTTCAGCTCTCTTTGGAATAATTACTCTGAAGTACTTGTCTACCATTTGGCTATTTAATTCCTCAGGTGAAAGAAACCGACCATCATGTAGCTTTTTTGCTTCCCTCTGCAAGGCCATTCCAGAGGCATACGCTTCAATACACCCATGGCTTCCACAGGAACAGTCAGGCCCATCCAGGGACACCACAATGTGGCCAAGCTCCGCAGCGCAGAAGGAGCTGCCATGGATCAGTTCATGCTGATGGATGATCCCCCCGCCAATTCCTATAGTGAGAGACGACAATCACTGAAGTGGCTCTGCACCTGAAACAGAAAACTGTGCTATGGCAATGCCTCCTCTGTTTAGCAAAGCTTTGGAATGTGAGGTTCTATATGGTGCCTACTTTCCTAGATAGCTGAAACTTACTAAGTACCAAAGCTTTACCTGGAATCATTTTGTATGGAAATATTTTTAGCTGATCCTCCAATGCCCTGTGTTGCATCTGCTTGGCTCACTATGATTTCAACTTGGTTCTCACCAAGGCCTTCTCCAACACTCAAGTAAGAGCCTAGCAGCCATGCAAGCACAGTTGCCCAGAAGCAACTGTCAACCAAGGAGAGACAGGAGCCAGCAGATTAAGTGGACAACTCTGGGTAGTATTCTGCAGGCTTTCTGGGAGATTCTGGGAGATTTCAGCCCCCACTGTCCTCAAGGCAACTTTGATAATACATCCTCTAATGGCTCTCCTACTCTGTTCCATTCTTCCCACTCCCTCACTCCTGCTTCTCAGAATCACCTCCAAAATAAAATACCCACACTGAACTCCTTGTCTCAGGCTCTGCTGTGGGAGAAACCCAAGATAAGACAATCTTTCTGAAAGGTTTCATACACCACCTGCTTTCTTAAACAGAGAATATGAAACATGGTTTTGCCTCTTCGTAATGCCACCATGTCTAAAAATCTGTGATTCAATAATTATGAATTTCGATGACTATTTTTTGTTATGGAGTTGAGGAGTTAGTAAGGGGTAAAGGGCATTTTGCTTTAATAGGGTCTGCATTTTAGAGTTGTCCTGCCATCTCTTACTTCTTATGGCACCTACTCATCAACCCTCACTCCTCTAATTTGCAGGTTATTACTGCTCTGAACTAGGAAATGATATCCAAGCTTGCTAAAACTGTGTCCGAGACTAAGAGAAGTGCATGAGCTCAGCATTAGGGAGGTAGTATAATGTGGAGTTTAAGAGCACACACGGTTTTATACATATCTGGACAGCGCAGGGAACTCCACTTCGCTGTACAGTAGAAACTAACACAACACTGTAAAACAGCTATACCCCAATTAAAAAAAAAAAAAAAAAAAAGAGCACGCATGGTTTGAAGTTAGGCATATGTGGGACCAAGTGCTGCCTCGAACACTGACTAGCTGAGCCCGTCTTCTCATTTAAACAACAAATTGGGATATCAGCAAAAGTGGCAGAGTAGGGAACTCCAAAAGCCCATCCCTCCACTAAAGCAATGAACAAACTGGCAAAAACTGTCAGAATCGAGTTTTTTGGAACTCTGGAAACTAACCAAAACTTTACAACAACCAGGGGAATAATTAATCAAGAAAAAAACGGCTGAATCTTAGTAAGAGATTTCTGGCATTTTCTGGTCCCATCACGCCCACCCCTCACGCCCCAGCTTGGCGATGGCCTAGAATAATAGCCTACATTCCCAGTACAGATGGCAGTACTGGAGAGAGCAGAATGAACCTTCTTCTCAAAAAACTGTGGTGGTTTGTTTTGACCTGCTTGGTGGCTCCCGGAGGACCAGCTCAAAGGGCTTGCCTTTATCTCACCTACCCCAGAACTTTCCCAGGGCTGAGGGGGCTATCCAGGGGGCACTCATCAAAAACATTTAAAGGCAAAATATAGTTATTAGTCTCTACTGCCTAGGGCAATGGACAACAGTTGTGACAAACAATATACTAACCAAAGAGAGTAGGAGGAAATCCTGGGGCATGAGCAATGAGAAGCTTTGGGGAATAAGAGCTTTGACTAGCTCGGACAATTCCTGGGAATTTAGAAGGCCACATGCATGCACAGGGCCGGGCACACGCTCAGAAAAGACCTGGGCGGGCCCTCAGCTCTCACCTTCAGGCTCTACTCAAGCAGGAAGTGAAGGTGAAAGCTGACTTGTAAACTGCCTGGCTGAGTGGTAAAGGCACGTGCCCCAACACACACCCTAGCTCCTGAAGCAGCCGTCTCTACTCCTCTTACCTGTGCCTGTGATAAGTGTCACAAAGTTTTCAAGGCCCTTTCCTTGGCCGAATTTCCTTTCTGCCAGGGCAGCACAGTTGCCGTCATTGTCTACCCATACGGGGAGATGCAAAGTGTCAGACAGGGGGGTCCTGAGATCCACAGAGTTCCACTCTTGAATCAGTTTGGTTGAATGCAGCACAATTCCTTCCCGAGGATTTACACGGCCACCTGTGGAAATGCCTGAGCTCCACCACAAACACAAGGAAAATGATTCTGATGAGCAATCTCAGAAAAGTGTGCCGACTTTCTGCGCTTGGAACACAAATTAATTCACCCAAGATCTCCTAAAACATACATTACCAAGGACTGCAAGGAAATGTAAGGCAGTTCTGAGCTAACTCTGTGGCTCCCCATAGACTGACAGTTCCATCAATGCTTCCCTCACAATGTTTGTTGGGGTCCCAGGAAGGCCCCATGCTTGGGGCCCACAGACAGGACCTGGAGCCATCTACACACAGGGCAGACAGTGACCTGATGTTCCATCATGCATCAGAACTCAGCAAACTTTGTACATTAAAATGAACGTTGCTTAGGTATGTAATTTACAATCTCACCTACTCCCAAAATTCTGCAGTTCAGTTTTACAGCTTCTGCTGCAGCTTCTACACACATCTGTAGGATTAAATTAATCCTCTCTTCATAGGTTTTAGGATTGAACTGAGTATACTTCTTAACTATTTCACCCTAAAAGAGAAAAAACAGATCTGTCTCATGGTCTCAGCTAAGGAGCATACAGTGAATGTTTGACCTTTTTCATGATAAATCAGACATTACTCTAGGACAGTACTGCAGAGTCAGATGACTGCTGGGGAAGGGATCCACTGTCTGGCTTGGGCCAGCCCTGGGATACACTCAAGTAGTTTCCTGGGAAGACAACCTAGCATATGGCCGTTGAAGCAATGACAACTCCACAGCCAACCAGATGGGCCCTCTCTTAAACATAAGGTGAATGTTGGCTAATCTGAATCATCATTAAAAGGTCATTTTTAACTCTTTCAGG
Organism: Balaenoptera ricei; assembly: GCF_028023285.1. Lineage (NCBI taxonomy): Eukaryota > Metazoa > Chordata > Mammalia > Artiodactyla > Balaenopteridae > Balaenoptera > Balaenoptera ricei. The sequence continues at coordinate 86,637,002 of NC_082644.1, forward strand.
TTGACAAAATTTCCTTGTTTAAATACTGAAGCAACTAAATAAATATCCTAAGTCGTTAAGCTTTAATCATCTGCCATAACTGAAGTCAATAATGGTATGGAACCATGATGTTTAAATTACTGTGCTTGGTGATATGTTTTAATACCAATCAGGGACCGTCCCTCCTAATTATTCTTGTTTTTAAATTTCTTTGCTCTTCTCACTTGTATATTATTTTAAGTAAATTTCAGAATAATGCTGTTAAACTTTAAAAAACCTCACTGAAATATTGACTAGAATTATGTTAAACTCATAATTCAATTTGGAAAGTGCTGACATTTAAAAAAATACTCAGCACTCCTAACCAGGATATTTTTCAAGCCTTTATATTTTATAGTGAAGTTTTTAGATTTTCTTTTTATAGATCACATAGTTTTCTGGTTTAGGAAACCAGAAAACTTTATTTTATAAGTTCTGTTTTTGTTCTAAATAGGATCTCTTTTTCCATTCTTCTGTTATTAATGGATTTTTATCCATTTACAAGGGTTAAAGCTGTCACTAATGACTGTCATTAAAAATAAACCTAGTTGTGCTTCTCCGCCTTCACTGTGCATCAGAACCACCTGGGCAGCTTTGAACAAATATTGATGCCTAGTCCCTACCCCCCGAGACTGGCATCTAACTAGTCTGGGGTGGGAGCCAGGCATCCATATATTTTTTAAAGCTTCCAGGTAACACTAATGTGCAATCAGGGTTGATAAATACCTACAGAAAAACTCAAATCTTTACCTACAATTTCATATAAGTAAAAAGTTATTGATATTTATATATTTATCATAATATCTAGCCATTTTACTCAATTGTGTTATTAATTCTACAAGCTTGTTGGTTTATTCATATTGTCTATAAATAGTATTTTTTGTTTTACCCTGTCCACAATTGCCATTTTTGCTATTCGTTCCTTGCTTTATTCCCTTCCTAACTTTGAGAATTATGTTAAACGTTGCAGAAAACATCCTTCTTTTCCACTTGATTTTAATAGGAATGCCTCTAGAAATGCCACTACAGAGGGTGTTCGCCATTGATATGGAATATATCATCTTTATGTTAAGAAAATATTTTTCTATTAATACTTTTTAAAGAGTATTTAAAAAGGAGGCCTTTGTCTTCACTAGATAAAATTATGTTTTGTTTTGCTTTTCTTTATTTGATCTAAACAACTCTGTGTTTAAAATCCTCTGTATTTCTCATGGATTCCTGAAATTTCACACATCTACAATGCTTCAAACAAAGATTTTTCTGTTAGGTTTATTCTTCCTTGTTAAGTCATCAGAGATCATTTTAACATGGACAGTTTGGTGTTTTATAAAGGCTCTGTCAACACTGTGGTGATGGTTTGGTTAAGAGATTGAAGGTATGCTGTACGCAACTAAAATCATGATCTAGAGGAGAAGCAATTCCCCTCACCATTTGCAGACACCCTCCCCTGGGTAGTGAGAGTAATCAACATACTCCATGCTCCAAGCTGTTACCAAGTATAGAATTTCAGGTCTCCTGGGTGGCAGATGCTCTCTCTGATGCCTAATGGGTCTCCCATTGTCAACTCAAGTCTACTAACTTGGATTCCCTGAGAACTTTACTTCTTTAAAATGTTAGTGATTAGTAAAATAGTGAGACACACATTGTAATGGAACCAAAAGTCAATACTGTGGGCAAATGATTACAAGCTCTTGTGTATGTTTCCAGTCCTACCTTCCAACCACACTTTTTAAAAATCAACTACTCATATGGGATATAAAGTTAAGACCTTAGGAGTTATTTTACCTTCATGCTGACTATTGCAACTCGGAGGTTCGTCCCACCAAGATCAACAGCCAAGGCACTCAGAGTTTCAAGAATATGGTCAATATCTTGGGAGATGTTATCCTTCACAGGAGGAAAACAGAATTTCTTTTGTAGTGGCTCTTGAAGATCAATAGATTTGAGAAACTTCAAAATCCTCGGAACAGCATTTCCATCCCCATATATCTTTGAACTGCAATGTCCAAAGAGTCAATTAAATTGTTTCTCTTGTACATATTAAATTATATTGAGGACATAGTATTATTGGAATCTGAAATTTCGGGTAATAAATAGTTTGGGCTTCTTCTTTTAAAATAACAACATCTGGGTCTCTTCAGCAACACTGTTAACTAAATACCTTCATATTATCAATAGAATATCTAAAACCATTGTTGATTGAAATACAACTGTTTCCTGCCTGAGATATCATTAACAAATTGCCTGAATTGCCTGTAAGATCAAAGAAAAATTTTCTTTGTTAAGCCAATTTCAGAATATATCATAGTTTGGGACAGTAAAAAAATTTTTTTTTGCTTTTTTGGTTTTCATCTTTACTTCTGTAGGGAAAAAATTATTTTCAGAAAAAAAGATTCAAATAAAGGAAAATCTGATTAATTTGAAACAGGATAGTCTAAATTAAAATGCTGAACTATACTATTTTTAAAGAAAATCGTTACATTACTTTCTAATACTTATAGAAATTCAAAATAGGCTAAAGCAGTAGTTCCTAGCAGAAGTGCTATATTAATTAACTGAGACAAATAAATTATTCTCCACTGGAACCCTTGGTAGAGTAATAGGGGGTATATTAGCAAGCCCTGTCTCACCAGCAGATAGGGACCTCTAAGGATGTAGAATGAGAGCACCATTAGGATGACTAAACAGCTTGAAAATGGTGCTCAGAGAAGCTCCTGTTTTAAATCACTTTAAAAGTATACACTCACCAAGGGTACTGTTTACCAAACTGAAGGTGCAGCGCTTGCAATATTTTGTCTTGGGTATCAGCATCCCGGACATGAAGGACATTCTCCCCTAGGTAAATCCAGTGCCGTATGGTGATTCGGAAGTGGGAGAAGCAAAAGAATATAGAAATGAGCAGTGTGTCGTGCTCATAAGTAGCCCTGAAACCCAGAAGGCTTCGAACAAGTCTTCTATTAGAGAGACGAACTTTTCTACTTTGTACCTTTTAAAGCACTCTCAGCAAGATCTCCATATATCAGATACTTAAGGGCCGTAGGTTCCTTTATTCCCAAAGAGAATAAATCAAGCTCTTGTTTATTGGAATAAATAAGGTAATTAATCCAGTATCCACTTGCCACTCATCTATTCATCCAGCATGTCCACTCTTTCCATCTGCCCTGCCTTCCATCTACTCAGCCAGTTGTGGGATCAGTTGGTCAGGCCAGGTTGCCAGTTAGTCAACTGGCCAGTCAGCTGTTGATGCAGTCACTTCCTTTCCATACATTTTCTGACCAATTTGAGGGAGTAAATACAGTGACAATGACATGTTTTTTCAACAGACTTGGCTATGAAGAGGAGAAAAGCAGAAGGGTGGTGGCTGGGGAGAGGTTGTGTTGTATTGTTTTGTTTTGAAGATACCAGAGACTTAGGCATGTTTAAATGCTGAGGAGGCTAAAGATACATGGAAGAGAAACGTCCTTGAGGAGGGAAGAGGGGTGGGGATTTAGAACACAGGCAGAAGGCTGAGCAGTGGACAGGCAGGGGTGACCCCACACCCTCCAATGTAAAGAAGGTAAGAAGAAAAGGATGGAGGGGCACGTGTTTGTGTTAAGTGTGGTGGCAGAAAGGACAGACTGCCATTTTTTTTTTTAAGAGAAATCTTTTAAAAATAAATTTATTTATTTTTGGCTGCATTGGGTCTTCGTTGCTACACACGGGCTTTCTCTAGTTGCGGTGAGCGGGGGCTACTCTTTGTTGCGGTGCGCGGGCTTCTCATTGTGGTGGCTTCTCTTGTTGTGGAGCACGGGCTCTAGGCGTGCAGGCTTCAGCAGTTGTGGCATGCAGGCTCAGTAGTTGTGGCATACAGGCTCAGTAGTTGTGGCTCGCAGGCTCTAGAGCGCAGGCTCAGTAGTTGTGGTACACGGGCTTAGTTGCTCCGCGGCATGTGGGATCTTCCCATACCAGGGATCGAACCCGTGTCCCCTGCCTTGGCAGGCGGATTCTTAACCACTGCACCACCAGGGAAGTCCCAGGACAGACTGCTTTTGATAGAAGACCCTGGTACCAAATCCAATGTTCACATCTTATTTGAACTCTTAGCATCATTCAACACCACCTCCTTGAAACCCTTTCTTTTCTGGACTTTAATAATATCACACTCCTGGTTTTCTGGCAGTTCCTTTTCAGCCTTCCCTCCTGGTCCTTCCCTCCTCATCAGAAGGGCTCCAGAGTTTGGTCCTAGGCTCCATTCTCTTCCCTATTTACATGTTCCCCCTGGGTAATCTCATTTCATCCCTTGGTATTAAATACCATTTCTGGCAGAGTGCGTCATTATCCTCAATATCCTTTGTACAGTAGCAGAATTTTTAGCTTGGCATCTAATCACCCAGCTAAAGGGTATATGTATTCTTCAGCTACTCTTGCAGCTGGATGTGGCCATGTGACGACATTCTGATAGGATGTATGAAGAAATACTTGCAACTTCCAAGTTGTGCTTTTAGAGGGAAGGACATCTTCCCCTCTCCTCCTTTCCCAGTGGCTAAAATGTGCACTTGACAGCAAGAGCTGGAGCAACCATCAAGAAGATAGATGGAGGCTAAGTCTCTGATGACTTACCAGTGAGAAACAAAGAAAATCTAACTTATTTGAGGCACTATTATTTTGGGTCTCTCTGTTACAGCAGCTGAACTGATATCCTAACTAAACACCATCTATACGCCATCACTCTCAAATTTGTGTCTTCAACTTCAACTCTCCCTGGAACAACATAGCTGCCAACCTGCCATCTCCACTCATATCTAATAGGCATCTCAAACTTAACATGGCCATTAGAGAACTCTTCATTCTACCCGCTCCCAAATTATTCCTTCCTCAGGGTCTTCCATATCAGGAAAGAATACTCCCACTACTCAGACCAAAAGTGTAAGAGTTATTGTTGATTCCCTTCTTCATTTTACTGGGCACAGGAAAACGAAAGACTAGCATTCATATAACACATTCAGTCACGTTCTCTCTTAAACACAGCCATCAAAGACCGTAATTAACTAAGAAACTCTTAGCTCTGATGTTACAAAGACAATAAAAGATTTGGTAATCATTGTGTGCTACCTATAGGTTTCAGGCTACAATTGGTCATTAACCTCATTCACTCACTTATTGATAAACACATATGCCGGCACTGATACGTGCATACTTTATAATAACTCATACAAATGTATTAAGCTTAGTCAGTTGAAATATAAGCAAAGGTAAATACCTGTTTCTCTTCCAATCTGACGTGTTCCTAGGTTGATCACAGGTGTTCCAAAAGCTCCAACCTCTCGTACCCCACAGCTGCTGTTCCCAATCATACAACCAGCATGGGCAACCAGCTGTATAAACTGGTCAAATGGGACATGTTTAACTGCACGAAAATTGGGATGATGCTCAATGCCCTTCTTCCGCATCACTCGAACCATCTCTTTGCTCCCTGTGAAAATGAAAAGAACCAACTGTTAAATGGTTTACGAGATAAAGGAACAATTTTCAGTGGCAAGTATAGCCCCACTTAAAGAAATATCCCCTATAAAAACTCATAACAGTTATTAGGGAAATAGTCATTTTAATTACTGATCTTTTCATGAATGATGAACATCCAAAACATCCGGTCAGCCCTCTGTTTCAACTCATCTAGAAACGTCAAACAGCAGCAGTGGGTCTCTTCAAACAGCACTCCACAAAGCAAATACTAACACCCCAGTAAAAGCTTTTACCTTACCAATTAAGAGGCTCAAGACAGGCCAACAGTCTCTATCTCTTAAGCCAGGAGTTCCTAAATGGAAAGGTCTCGGGCTCCACATACCAAGCTGATCAGAGGGCCTCTGCCTCAGCTATGCGCACATCTACATTAACGACGGCTCAAGGGGACAGCAAGCACTCCCACTTACGTGGACTGAACAAGCTCTAAGCAAATACAGATAGATTCTGATACTGTGGCTGATATTTTACTTTATTTTTTTTTTATTTTTTTTTTTTAAGTATAGCTTTAACTCATTATTTATTTATTTATTTATGGCTGTGTTGGGTCTTCGTTTCTGTGCAAGGGCTTTCTCCAGTTACGGCAAGTGGGGGCCACTCTTCATCGCGGTGCGCGGGCCTCTCACTATCGCGGCCTCTCTTGTTGCGGAGCACAAGCTCCAGACGCGCAGGCTCAGTAACTGCGGCTCATGGGCCCAGTTGCTCCGCAGCATGTGGGATCCTCCCAGACCAGGGCTCGAACCCGTGTCCCCTGCATTGGCAGGCAGACTCTCAACCACTGCGCCACCAGGGAAGCCCCTGATATTTTACTTTAAATGCATGACTTTTTTTGGAAAAGTTACGGATGTATGAGGGGGAGACGATATTCAATGCCCCTCTGCTTGCCTCTCTACTCACCCTTTCCTAGTGGCTGTGACCAAGGCGGGCAAGGCGGCTAATCTGATCAGTTACAAGGCAGGACGACGACCACACCATGTCCACTGGTGTGCAGGAGCCGTGAATTTAACAGAAGCTGGGCATGCATGTGTTCTCCTTTTAACTTTCTCCATGGCAGGGTAGGCAACAGACTCAGGGGCTAACTCCTTAGAGCAGGCCCGGCCACTTCTCTCCTGCCAGAACATGCCAGTCATTGCACGCCAGAAGCTGCTACTATTCCAAGATTCAGATTTGGGTTCAACTGAAGGCTTCTCTTTGGCCCTATATCTAAATGACAGGCACTAAACCTGCTTTCCAGAAAACTCTACATTAGGGAATGGGGCACTAAGTCAGATAATGAGAAAGTGATGCCTTGATTCTTATTTCCCTCTTGTTCCTTCTGTATATTTTATCAAAAACCCTGTGAAAAGGAGAGGCGAGTGGCAGACATGATTTAGGCATTCCTGGGACCCTTTCCTTTCATAGGGGTAAAAAATCTCAAATTCTAAAGTATATACAATAAGGAAGGTATATTACAAACAATATCACTGACAATGAATACTGAACAAGAGATATAATTACATTATAAATATTTATGCAAAAATTTAAAGGATTAGAAAAGAATAAATATTAAGGTTTTTGAAATATTGATACATAACCTGGATGAAATCTGGGTTGGGGGTCTTAAAGTTTTTTTCCTACTAACACCCTACTTTGTTCCCCCTAACGGAAAAGATTATTCAAGACACACTAAGGGAAGGATTCTTTCAGTGTAAGATGGTGACATTTTGGCACTGCAGAGAAGGGATCCTGCCTCCTTTACCAAAAAATGCCTAAGAGCTCAGCAATGAGTGGTATCAGCTAATAATAACCAGTATCTGAAAATCCCTCAGTATCAGGCCCTGCTCTGGCATTTCCCATTTATATATCCCTACCATTAACCTAAGGTCTTACCTGCACTTGTTCCATCCACCAGTAGGTGATCAATCAGGTTAGGCTTAAGGATCAACTGGTTGGGAACTAGAGATCTAAATTGCTTAAGCTCAAGATTAAATTAAGGTATAGCTAACATAAATAAGAGAACAAGAAATAAAAATAATGGCTATTTTACTGCAGTCAGTAGGATCATTACTTTCCTAGAGACACTCTTTCAGCTTCTAAGGTTTATATCTCTTGGCTATTGCATTTTTTTTTTAACATCTTTATTGGAGTATAATTGCTTTACAATTGTGTATTAGTTTCTGCTTTATAACAAATCAGCTATACATATACATATATCCCCATATCTCCTCCCTCTTGTGTCTCCCTCCCTAGAGTCTGTCATACAGAGTGAAGTAAGTCAGAAAGAGAAAAACAAATACCGTATGCTAACACATATATATGCAATCTAAAAAAAAAAAAATGGTTTTGGCTATTGCATTTTCTCGTTGATGGAAACTGGAGGGAAGAGACTAAACATGAAACTAGAATGGAGATTTGAGGGTTTTTTTTAAGTATTTCTTTCTTTCCTATTAAGTTTCTACTAGACTTGACAATAATATCGCAAACTCCTCAATCTACTGCAAAATCGGTGATCCTTTGAAAATCAGAATGCATTTCAGAATAGAATGGCCTTCAATGATAAGATAAGCAAGATAGGAAAGTCGGTCAAAAGAAGACATAATAGAAACATAAAACTGGAAAGGTAGGTGGCATACTTTCATTTTCAAGTTCAATTACCTGCATCAATATTTGGAAACAGAACTAGGGTCCGCTTGTTAAATGAGATAAGTGCATCCAATGTTAATTCAAACATTTTTATGGAATGCTTAATGTCCGTGGTCACAGGGTGCTGTAGTGCAACAATGTAATCTTTAGATTTTACATCATCACCTGTTTAAAGAAAATCAAACCACATTGCTTCATTAGTTAAGAATCTTAAAGGAGGAAGAAGCAAATTCTAAAAAGCAAAACCCCAAAGTCTATGTTTTAAAATTCTAAGGAAAAAAACAATTTGTCACATTCTAAGCAGGGCATCCAAATTCGGATCAAAGGATAAGAACTTATAGCAACAAGTCCAAGGATTCCTCAGGGAACTTAACGTTTTACAAAGGTGCTTGCTACCACAAACAAAATATATAATTTTAAATAGTAGACATTAGACTTCATTGTTTTAAAATTCAAAATATTTCAAAGCGTTAGAAAAATGTGACTCTTCCCAATTTCTAACTAGTGTTTCTAATGAATTATCAGCAATATTAATGAGTAATAATGTGTTGCAAATCAGGGCATTTAGAGATTGATTGAGCATGAAATAAATTTCGTATAATGCATAGGCATTTCCCCACTATCGCCCACCAGATTCAACAAACCACCAGTGTTTCTAACTCTGTTCAACGGACTAGAAAGGCTTCACTCACCCCCAGGCTGGGATCCCAAGGACAGTTCCTCAGCAAAAATGTAAAGTGTAAAAGATTTGGATGGACAGTGCCATGCCAAATAACACAAAGAATTCTGCAACAGGGCCTATATTATCCCATAAAACTGAAGATGAGCTCTATTCACTTATTTTGTTTGTTTTGTTGTTTTTTTCTACTCACTTATTTTTAATGAAAGAATATATTTCTTTGTGATATTAATTTTAATGATCAACTTTATCATGAACTATGTTTATCATTAATCCAAATTCAATCAGTAGCAGTTACTTTTTATAATTTAATGGTAACAGAAATTTTTTACTAAGAATCTTCAGTAGTATTTGATTTAAAAGACTACAAGCTCCAAAATTTTATTTTAAAAAATGACTGGTCCCATATCACGTTCTAAACTGGGGGTGGGGTGGGGATATAATTACTAAATTTTTGTACAAAGTAGTAAAAAAGAACAGTGAAAAAGAAAACACAGAGCGATGAGCTGGAGCTACCCATCCCTGGCAATAATATATTTTGTGCAAAGCCTGCACCTGGTCCTCGATGTATGACTTCTGACATTTATCTGCCTTTGTCTCCAGAACTCAGCAGCTTCAGCCCTTCCACACAACCCTTTCCATTATGGTACCATTACTTGGTTTTGGGTCAAAAAGTTCTATATTTACTGTGGTATTTCTTTCAGTATTAGGAATGTAACATGTCTTTTTAAATTTGCTAATATTTTTATTAGGACTGTTATTTATTAATGTTCTGGTTACAAAGCTGCATGTTCTGAGTGGCTTACCCAATACTATTTTTCTTATAAGCAGAAGGATAATGTCAGAAATTGCAGGTTGAGAAGCAGGTACAGGCTTTGCACAAAAGGTATTATTGCCAGGGACAGGTGGCTTTGGCTCAATGTCTTTTCCCCCCCAACTGGTTTAAAAAAAAAAAATCTAGTTTTTGCTATTTCGTCATTCTTCTTTTCACAAACAAACTGCTTAAAAGGTTCCAAAGAGAACCTTAAGCCCTACAAGTACAATTTTGCTGTATTCTGCTTTATAAGGGTTATTTTCTATTCATTACAAGTTTTTCAGAAATACAAAGTTTTTCAGAAGACATAGTGAGCTAACACTATAATCAGAACAGAATGCAAGAATGTTTACGTAGAAGCATGCAGAAAGGGGAGACTGAAGAGACAGAAGCCTGTTCCATCAGCATTATCTTGACAGGTTCCCTGGTAGCTACGAATCTGTCCAAGGATAAGAAATATATAGACTGGATTAACTTATATAGTAGAAAAACCCAATTTATTTCCTGTTCTAATGTAATCTGGATTTAAAATATACACAATCACTTTGATTACACAATCACCCAATCAATTTACTATTAATTTCATTATTCAACAGATCTACCTCTTCACAGAGGAAAGTCCTAAATACCTAAATAGACGATTAGTCCTGATTGGCCCTCTAAATAGTACTCTCACTATAAATTAACTAATTGACATTGTTTGTAAACCTATTTTCTTTGCCTCTGATTAGCAAAAAGTAATTTCCAGGAATCTAGATCATTGATCATTGAAGATTTCACACCTTAAGGCTTACTTACAGAGGTAACAATCTCTAATGGTACAACTATGACTTCTGCTTTTTAATAATAATCATAATCCCTTATAACTGCTTTCAACATTCATTATCTTATCTGAGTATTCCAACAAACCCATAAGAAAGGCATTAAAATTAAACATAACAATTTTTTTCATTGTGCGAAAAAGCAAAATAAAGGGAAAAAAAACACTTAATTCTACTAACCAGAAGTGAATATTATAAATGACTTGATGCACATACTTCCGACCTTTCTACGTTACTGTTTTTATAAAAATGTATCATTATACATATAATTTTATAGCCTGCTTTTTTTTCCTTTTTGATATATCAGGATCGGTCCCTGTAACTAATATTCACCTATAACATTATATTTAATGGATTAAAAGCATTCCATTGTATAAAAGTAGCACAGATTTTAAAAATTCAATCCACTAAGTCTATTTTATAGAAAAGGTGAGTCTCAGAGAGGTGAAGTCATACCGTAGGGTGAGATCTATGAACTAAAAACCTTGGCCTTCTGATTGCTAATGGAACATTCTATCCACAGTAGTTTCCAAAGGATTGAAGCATACCCAAACTTTCAGACAAAAGCAACCATTAGACTGAATGAAGTCTGATACATACCTAACCACATCCGAATGATGCTCATGTAGTCTTTGTTCTTGGCGGAGAGAAGTTTGTCATAGGAAGGGCAGCCTGCCAACAAGATGCGATCATGGTCCTCACACATGGAAATCAGGTGTTGCTCTGCACTTCGGGTGCAGCACACATGATAATGAGCCAGTTTCGTTATAGCGTGTCTGATAGAGTCATCAATGGTCCCACTGACTTCCCCCCCTTCAATGTGAAGGATTCGGATGTTCATCAAGGCAGCAGACGTAGCCAGAGCCAGGGCATCAAACCTGTCTCCATGAACAATCATGATATCAGGCTTCAGGCGGTTAAGAACATCTGGTAGCTTCACAAGGGCCAGGCCCACTGACTCCACCATAGCTGCCTCATCTTCCCCTCTGACAATTGTGTGTAGTCTGGTGTTAATGTCAAAGTCATCTTGTTCAATCATGCGATATGTGTTTCTAAAGCAGGAGAGAAAAATGTGAGAGCATGTTCTTAAGTATAGGGCTATAAAAACATCAACATTAACCCTGAAGGGAGAAATATTTCACAAAATTTCCTTGTTAAAATAAACTGAAGTGTAACTTACACACAAAAATAAAAGCACAGACCATAAATATACAGATCACTTGATTAATTTTTCTACACAAACACCCCTCTAGCCACCACCCAGATCAACACATCCCGCACCTGGGAGGTCTCACTTGTGCCCCCTTCAGTGAGCACCTGGAGGGAGAAACATCGGAGGGAGAATGTTTTTATCAGGAAAAAAGAGAGTAAATTTTACAGTGGTCACAACTTTTTCTTTCTTTTTTAAAATATATATATATTTTTTAAAAGAAATATGCTACTTAATAGAAAAAAATTACTTATAAAAGCAGAGCTCATTAAAAAAAAATAGTATGGAACCAGGATACCTGACATGTCACTATAATATAAATTTCTGAATGATGGAAATTATCTCCTGAATTCTCTTGGTATGTTACCATTAATGCAGCATAATTCTGACTGGGGTGAAAATGTAGGTTTTTAAATTGGCTGTGAAATGCAGTTTCAGGTCTGTTTCATGCTTCAGTAACAACAGCAATTCTCAATGCCTTAAAGTTTCCTGCCTGTTATGACTAGATTTTAAAAGATCTGACTTTTTTTCCTAAATATATAGTACATTTATTATTTAAAAATTGGAAAATACAGAAAATTATCATGCATAAACCTACCACTCAGCAATATCAGTATTACCATTTTGATTTCTTTCTAGCCATTTTATGCATAATATTTTAACATGGTTGAGAACACATCATAGTACAATTCTGTAATCTAGTTAGTCTATTTAACACTATATTTTCTCAGATCATGAAGGATTCTTTACATACATCATACTGATGGCTTAGTAGTCATTTTATAGATTCCTTTGGATTTTCCTACAAAAGCTATGATGTCGTCTGTAAATAAAGACAATCTTGTGCCTTTATTTATATTTCTTGTTTCATTGCACTGGCTATTACATCCAGTACACAGAGAAGTGGTGAAAGTGGATGTCCTTACCTTGTTACCAATCTTTGGAGAAAAGCACAAATTTTATGTTAGCTATAGGTTTTTCACAGGTGGTCTTTATCAGACTGAGGAATTTCCTTTCTATTCCAAGTTTGCTAAAGGTTTTACCATAACTAGTTGTTGCATTTTGTCAAATGCTTTTTTAATATCTATTGAGATGATTGTGTTGGTTCTTGCCCCCCTCCCCCGCCTTTTTCCTTAATTGGGGTATAGCTGTTTTACAATGTTGTGTTAGTTTCTACTGTACAGGGAAGTGAAGTAGAGTTCCCTGTGCTATAGAGCAGGTTCTCATTAGTTATCTATTTTATACATATTAGTGTATATATGTCAATCCCAATATCCCAATTCATCCCACCCCCCCTTCCCCCCTTGGTGGCCATAAGTTTGTTCTCTACATCTGTGTCTCTATTTCTGCCTTGCAAACCGGTTCATCTGTACCATCTGATTTTCCCCTTTACTCTGTTAATACGTGAATCACACTAATTGATTTTCGAATGTTAAATCAATCTTGAATTCCTGAGATAAACCCACTTGGTTATGACATATTATCTGTTTTTGTATATTGCTTGATATGATTTGCTAATTTTTTGTTTAAAATTTTTATGTCTATAATTCGTGAGGGATACTGATCTGAATTTTCTTATAATGTCTTTCTCAGGTTTTGATATCAGGATTATGCTGACCTTATTAAATAATCTAGGAACACAAATCAAGCCTCAGTAAATTTAAGAAAATTGAAATAATATCAAGCATCTCTTCTGACCACAATGCTATGAGATTAGAAATGAATTACAGGGAAAAAAACGTAAAAAACACAAACACACAGAGACTAAACAATACGTTGCTAAATAACTAAGAGATCACTGAAGAAATCAAAGAGGAAATAAAAAAATACCTAGAGACAAATGACAATGAAAACACGACGATCCAAAACCTATGGGATGCAGCAAAAGCAGTTCTAAGAGGGAAGTTTATAGCTATACAAGTCTACCTAAAGAAACAAGAAAAATCTCCAGTAAACAATCTAACCTTACACCTAAAGCAACTAGAGAAAGAAGAACAAACAAAACCCAAAGTTAGCAGAAGGAAAGAAATCCTAAAGATCAGAGCAGAAATAAATGAAATAGAAACAAAGAAAACAATAGCAAAGATCAATAAAACTAAAAGCTGGTTCTTTGAGAAGATAAACAAAATTGATAAACCATTAGCCAGACTCATCAAGAAAAAGAGGGAGAGGACTCAAATCAATAAAATTAGAAATGAAAAAGGAGAAGTTACAGCAGACACCGCAGAAATACAAAGCATCCTAAGAGACTACTACAAGCAACTCTATGCCAATAAAATGGACAACCTGGAAGAAATGGACAAATTCCTAGAAAGGTATAACCTTCCAAGACTGAACCAGGAAGAAACAGAAAATATGAACAGACCAATCACAAGTGATGAAATTGAAACTGTGATTAAAAATCTTCCAACAAACAAGTCCAGGACCAGATGGCTGCACAGGTGAATTCTATCAAACATTTAGAGAAGCGCTAATACCCATCCTTCTCAAACTCTTCCAAAAAACTGCAGAGGAAGGAACACTCCCAAACTCATTCTATGAAGCCACCATCACCCTGATACCAAAACCAGACAAAGATACTACAAAAAAAGAAAATTACAGACCAATATCACTGATGAATATAGATGCAAAAATCCTCAACAAAATACTAGCAAACAGAATCCAACAACACATTAAAAGGATCATACACCACGATCAAGTGGGATTTATCCCAGGGATGCAAGGATTCTTCAATATACGCAAATCAATCAATGTGATACACCATATTAACGAAGAATAAAAACCATATGATCATCTCAATAGATGCAGAAAAAGCTTTTGACAAAATTCAACACCCATTTATGATAAAAACTCTCCAGAAAGTGGGCATAGAGGGAACCTACCTCAACATAATAAAGGCTATATACTACAAACCCACAGCAAACATCATTCTCAACGGTGAAAAACTGAAAGCATTTCCTCTAAGATCAGGAACGAGACAAGGATGTCCACTCTCACCACTATTATTCAACATAGTTTTGGAAGTCCTAGCCACAGCAATCAGAGAAGAAAAAGAAATAAAAGGAATACAAATTGGAAAAGAAGAAGTAAAACTGTCACAGTTTGCAGATGACATGATACTATACATAGAGAATCCTAAAAATGCCACCAGAAAACTACTAGAGCTAATCAATGAATTTGGTAAAGTTGCAGGATACAAAGTTAATGCACAGAAATCTCTTGCATTCCTATACACTAATGATGAAAAATCTGAAAGAGAAATTATGGAAACACTCCCATTTACCACTGCAACAAAAAGAATAAAATACCTAGGAATAAACCTACCTAGGGAGACAAAAGACCTGTATGCAGAAAACTATAAGACACTGATGAAAGAAATTAAAGATGATACCAACAGATGGAGAGATATACCATGTTCTTGGACTGGAAGAATCAATACTGTGAAAATGACTATGCTACCCAAAGCAATCTACAGATTCAATGCAATCCCTATCAAGTTACCAATGGCATTTTTTACGGAACTAGAACAAATCATCTTAAAATTTGTATGGAGACACAAAAGACCCCGAATAGCCAAAGCAATCTTGAGGGAAAAAAACAGAGCTGGAGGAATCAGACTCCCTGACTTCAGACTATACTACAAAGCTACAGTAATCAAGACAATATGGTACTGGCACAAAAACAGAAACATAGATCAATGGAACAAGATAGAAAGCCCAGAGATAAACCCACGCACCTATGGTCAACTAATCTATGACAAAGGAGGCAAAGATATACAATGGAGAAAAGACAGTCTCTTCAATAAGTGGTGCTGGGAAAACTGGACAGCTACATGTAAAAGAATGAAATTTGAATACTCCCTAACACCATACACAAAAATAAACTCAAAATGGATTCGAGACCTAAATGTAAGACTGGACCCTATAAAACTCTTAGAGGAAAACATAGGAAAAACACTCTTTGACATAAATCACAGCAAGATCTTTTTTGATCCACCTCTTAGAGTAATGGAAATAAAAACAAAAATAAACAAATGGGACCTAATGAAACTTCAAAGCTTTTGCACAGCAAAGGAAACCATAAACAAGACGAAAAGACAACCCTCAGAATGGGAGAAAATATTTGCAAACGAAAAAACGGACAAAGGATTAATCTCCAAAATATATAAATAGCTCATTCAGCTCAATATTAAAGAAACAAACAACCCAATCCAAAAATGGGCAGAAGACCTAAATAGACATTTCTCCAAAGAAGACATACAGATGGCCAAGAAGCACATGAAAAGATGCTCAACATCACTAATTATTAGAGAAATGCAAATCAAAACTACAATCAGGTATCACCTCACACCAGTTAGAATGGGCATCATCAGAAAATCTACAAACAACAAATGCTGGAGAGGGTGTGGAGAAAAGGGAACCCTCTTGGACTGTTGGTGGGAATGTAAATTGACACAGCCACTATGGAGAACAATATGGAGGTTCCTTAAAAAACTAAAAATAGAATTACCATACGATCCAGCAATCCCACTACTGGGCATATACCCAGAGAAAACCGTAATTCAAAAAGACACATGCACCCCAATGTTCGTTGCAGCACTATTTACAATAGCCAGGTCATGGAAGCAGCCTAAATGCCCATCGACAGACGAATGGATAAAGAAGTTGTGGTACATATATACAATGGGATATTACTCAGCCATAAAAAGGAACGAAATTGAGTCATTTGTTGAGACGTGGATGGATCTAGAGACTGTCATACAACGTGAAGTAAGTCAGAAAGAGAAAAACAAATATCGTATATTAATGCATATATGTGGAACCTAGAAAAATGGTACAGATGAACCGGTTTGCAGGGCAGAAGTTGAGACACAGATGTAGAGAACAAACGTATGGACACCAAGGGGGGGAAACTGCGGTGGGGTGGGGATGGTGGTGTGCTGAATTGGGCGATTGGTATTGACATGTATACAGTGATGTGTATAAAATTGATGACTGATTAAAAAAAAAAGAAAAAAAAATTTTTATGTCTATAATTCATGAGGGATACTGATCTGAATTTTCTTATAATGTCTTTCTCAGGTTTTGATATCAGGATTATGCTGACCTTATTAAATAATCTAGGAAGTCCCATGGCTCCTCTATTTTCTGAAAAAGTTTATATAGGATCTTAAAAGTTTGATAGAATTCAAAAGTGCAGCCAACTTTGTAGGAAGTTATTTTTATAGGAAGTGTTTGATAATGAATTCAATTTCTTTAATATAGAGCTATTGAGATTTTCTATTTTTTTCTGTCAATTTTGGTAAGTGGTGTTTTTCAAGGAGTTTGTCCATTTCATCTAAATTGACTGTCAAATTTACTGGCCTAATATTCTCCTTTTATTCTTTTAATGGCTGTAAGGTCAAGATGATATCCTCTTTGTTATCCTATATTGGTAAATACTGTGTTCCCTTTTTCTTGTTCTGCAGGAGCTTGTCAATTTTATTATTTTAAAGAAATAACTTGCCTCGATTAATTTTCTCTACTGTTTAATCTACTCTTATATTTCATTGATTTCCACTCTATTGTTCCTCCCTTCTACTTACTTTGGGCTTAATTTTCTTTTTCCTGTTTACTAAAGTGGAAATGGATCCTTGACTCTAAATTTCTCTTTTTTCACGTAAGTATTTAAAGCTATAAATTTCCCCATAAGCACTGCTTAATCTACACCCACAAATTTTGATATACTGTAATATTTTTAATTTAAATTTATTTATTTATTTATTTATTTTTGACTGCATTGGGTCTTCGTTGCTGCGTGCAGGCTTTCTCTAGCTGTGGTGAGCAGGGGCTACTCTTTGTTGCGGTGCGCAGGCTTCTCACTGCAGTGGCTTCTCTTGTTGCGGAGCAGGGGCTCTCGGTGCACGGACTTCAGTAGTTGTGGCTCGCAGGCTCTAGAGCGCAGGATCAGTAGTTGTGGTGCACAGGCTTAGTTGCTCCGCAGCACATGGCATCTTCCCCGACCAGGGCTCGAACCCGTGTCCCCTGCATTGGCAGGTGGATTCTTAACCACTGCACCACCAGGAAAGTCTGATATACTGCAATATTTATTATCCAGTTCAAAACATTTTCTAATTTCCCTTAGGATTTCTTGTTTGACCCCTGAGCTTAAAACTCAACAATAAAAAACCCGATTTAAAAATGGGCTAAAGGGCTTCCCCGGTGGCACAGCGGTTAAGAATCCGCCTGCCAATGCAGGGGACATGGGTTCGAGCCCTGGTCCGGGGAGATCCCACGTGCCGTGGAGCAACGAAGCCCGTGCGCCACAACTACTGAGCCTGCACTCTAGAGCCCGCGAGCCACAACTACTGAGCCTGAGCGCCACAACAACTGAAGCCTGTGCACCTAGAGCCCATGCTCTGCAACAAGAGAAGCCACTGCTATGAGAAGGCTGCGCACCACAACGAAGAGTAGCTCCCGCTCGCCGCAACTAGAGAAAGCCCACACGCAGCAACAAAGACCCAACACAGCTAAAAATGAAAAAAAAATAAATTTATTTAAAAATAAATAAATAAAAATGGGCTAAAGACCTTTACACCTCACCAAAGATGATATAAAGATAGCAAATAAGCATATGAAAAGATACTCCACATTATATGTCATCAAGGAAATGCGAATTAAAACAACGAGATACTGCTACACACCTATTAGAATGGCCAAAATCCAGCAACACTGACAACACTAAATGCTGGCAAGGATGTGGAGCAACAGGAACTCTCATTCACTGTTGCGGGGAATACAAAATGATACAGCCACTTTGGAAGACAGTTTGGCAGTTTATTGCAAAAGTAAACATGCTCTTACCATACGATCTAGCAATCATGCTCCTTGGTTTACCTAAACGAGCGGAAAACTTATGTCACACAAAAATCTGCAAAACGAATGTTTATAGCAGCTTTATTCATAATTGCCAAAACTTGGAAGCAACCAAAATATCCTTCAGTAAGGGAATGGAGAAATAAACTATCATACATCCACACAATGGAATATCATTCAGTGAAAAAAAGAAATGACTATCAAGCTATGAAAATACATGAAGGAAACTGAAATGCGTATTACTAAATGAAAGAAGCAAATCTGAAGAGGCTACATAATATGATTCCAACTATATGACATTCTGGAAAAGGCAAAAATCTATGGAAATGGTGAAAACATCACTGATTGCCAGGAGACTGTTGGGGGTAAGGGATGAATAGGTAGAGGAGAAGACTTGGGGGGCAGTGAAATGACTCTGTGTGATACTATAATGGTAGATACATGTCATTATACATTTGTCCAAACCCAGAGAACTTACACCACCAAGCTGAACCCTAATGTAAACTATGGACTTTGGGTGGTAACAGTGTGTCAGTGGAGGTTCATCAATTATAAAAAACGTACCACTGAAGTGTGGTAGGGGATGTTGATAACGGGGACGCTATGCATGTATAGGGGAAGAGAGGTATATGGGAAACTTCTGTACCTTCTGCTCAATTTTGCTGTTAGAGCTAAAACTGTTCTAAAAAATAAGGTCTATTTTTTAAAGACATTCTTTCTTTTATATATATGCATATATTTTACCATTTCTAGTCACTCCTTCCTGTAGATCTAAGTTCCCAACAGGTATCATTTCTCTTCAGTTTGAAGAATCTGCCTTAGCATTTTTTTGTAGTATATACCTGATGGTGATAATTTGCTTAGCTTTTCTCTTCAACTTTAGTTTTGAAAGATATTTTCACAGATAAAAAATTCTAGGTTAACAGGAGGTTTTTTTTCCCCCTTTGAGCACATTAAAGATGCTCCATTGTCTTCTGGCCTCCACTGTCAGACAGTGAGTTAGTTATCATTCATATCATTGTTCCCCTGTAAGAAATGTAATTTTTGTCTTGTTGCTTTCAAGATTTTCTTGTTTTCAGCAAATTGACTATGCTATTGTATACAGGTAGTTTTCTTTGTATTTATCTGTTAGGGGTTGTTGACCTTTCTGGATCTGTACATCAATGTTTTTTTTGTTTGTTTGTTTGTTTTACCAAATTTGGAAACCTCTGGCCAGTATTTCTTCTAAGATTGCAACATAGCTTTAATTCTGAGACTGTCCTGCCTACAGAATGTTCATACCTAACTGTTTGAATCAGGAACCAGAATCAGAATCCCCTTGAAATAGCATCTCAAAAAACAAAACACTATGTCCCATAACACCAAATATACTTGAAGAATTTGCTAAGCCCTGAATTAAACTGAAATATTGAGTTTATTTTTAATCTAAGTTCTGTATTAAACATGTATTAAACAAACATGTTTTAAGTATTTAGTTTGAACTGCTGCCAAACTTGAACATTTTCAAAAACTATGGGACTGTAACAAAACTAGGCCACCGATATAGTCTCTAAATGAAATTAGACTTGATCCAGTGCATTTGTCTTAAGTCCCCAAACTGAACCTCTTCACAGCAGTAGGGGCTGTCATGGTACCCACACCACCACAACCAATCTTCTCATTAATCTTTACTGATAGTACCTCTCCTCCTCCTCTTAAATAACCTTGTCTCTAATTTGGAAGCATCATTCTTAGATGAAAATCAGTTGAATGATCTATCAGTTGTTGTTTTCTGATTATTTCTTTTCTTTGTGCTGTTGCATATTAAAAGTATAAAGAAATATGATTAGCAGTTCTCAAACTTCACCTCTCCAATAGCAGAATGAATCATCCCTGAGGGATTTAAGTTTTCTCCTCAGCTTTTACATTTGGGATGGTCCCCCTACCATGTCTCTTCCTGCAGAAAAATGCTCAGACAGCTGCATAAAGAGTGCCAACTATCTGCTGTCTTGAGATACAAAAGTTATGCACAATTGTGCTGGAGATACTTATTCTGTTAGAGTCAACTAGACTTAAAAATTACTCAATTCCTCCCGAGAAGATACTCCCACCTCCACAATTAATTAGCATGTTTGGCAGTCTGATTCTAAGTTTTTCACCTTAATTTGTTTTTATTTTCACTTCCTATCCAGAGCAACTTCCTTTAGTTATTAGAATATTAATCCTTCTGAGTCTACGACAGTCATTTTTAACCCTCTCTAAATGAGAACCTAGTTGGGATGGGAAAGTCTTCACAATGCAGTGAGCACCAGTTGAGCATACAGTGCAGGGCACTCTATCTGTGTTAAATATTGTGTGTTGAGGAGAGAGAGAAAGAAGAGAGAGAAAGAAGGTTATTTACTTACAGACACAGAAAAGAAAGTACAGCAGATTTTTGCATGCATGACTTTAAAATTCTCAAGCATTCCTGAAATACCAAGTCATGGAGTCATGAAGTCATGCGCAATTTTGCTAAGCATGAATTTGAATCCCACCTATTTGACATTAACCTTAATAGGCGAGCAAGTCACTTAGCTAATGATTAAGCCAATCTTTCAGACCAACATACAGCATTATTTCCATCATTTTCTTCATGTTTCTGTGGGGGAAATACCATAGAGCAAGGTCTCTCAATGTCAGCAGTATTGACATTTTAGGCCAGACAGATCTGTGTCGTGGAGGGCTGACCCGTGAACTGTAGGATGTTTAGAAACATCCCTAGCCTCTTAAAAAAAATGTGCTGAGATCGGATCAAACTGGAGGAGTAGGATGTGGAGCTCACCTTCTCCCACAAATATGCGATTGGCCAAAAAGTTCATTCGGGTTTTTCCGTAACATCTTGTGGAATATGTTACGGAAAATATATATCAAAATGTTTAAATCAAAATATATCTACATGTGGAACGATTCTCACAGAACATCTACTGAATGCTGGCAGAAGACCTCAGACTTCCAAAAGGGCAAGAAAATCTCCACGTAACTGGGAAGGACAAAAGAAAAAAGAAAAATAAAGAGAGAAAGGAATCAGGATGGGACCTGCACCACTGGGAAGGACCAGTGAAAAAAGAAAGGTTTCTGCACACTGGGAGGTCCCCTCACTGGCGGGGAGATCAGCTGGGATGGGAGGGGGACTTCAGAGCCTCAGAAGAGAGCGCAGCAACCGGTCTGTGGAGGGTAGAGTGGAGAGAGACCTGCACCGAAGGTCGTGCTGCTGCCCGACATTCCCCAGCCTGAGACGCTCGTTCGCCGGGGCGGGTGGGGGCTGGGAGCTGAGGCTCGGGCTTCAGAGGTCAGACCCTGGGGAGAGGACTGGGGTTGGCTGCGTGGAGACAGCCTGAGGGGGCTAGGGTGTGCTATGGGAGAAGGCCTGGGCCCGCCAGAGAGGCAGGGTGCCATTGCTGGGTGGCACACAAGAAGAGGGGTGGGACCGCCATAGGAGCTTCTTTCTCTGCTCACACACTAGCCAGTGGCAGGGCACTGCCTACATGACCCCCAGGGGTAGGCGAGAGCCACCACTGCCATCTGGGACTCTAGAGGCAGGCACGGACCGCTGCTGCTGCTGAGGGTCCTATGAGCAGGCACCGGTCACTGCCCCCACCTTCCTGGGAGCGTGCGTGGCCTGCTGCCACTGCTGCCAAGAATCCCTCGACCGGTGCCATCCACTGTCCCCACCTTCCCAGGAGCACACACGGGCCATACACCTGCACACCCCCTATCAAGGGGCTAACAGTGAGCACATGCTGAGGAAAGAGATGGCAAGCATCCAAACTAAAAAAAGCCCTCGTGCCAAAAAAATATTAAATCCACACAAGCTATGCAGGGATGCTCCCACATATAAATAGCCCTCCAAGACTAGGGTAGATAATTTTTCACCTAAACTCACAGAGTAAAAGAAATATAAGCAAAATGAAGAAGGAGAGAAAGCACTCCCAGTTAAAAGACCAAGAGTATTCCCCTGAAAGAACAAACAATGAAACAGACCTCTTCAGTCTAACAGACACCAAGTTCAAAAAGGAGGTAATGAAAATACTGAAGGAATTAAGAAAGGCTATCACAGAAAGGCAGAGTACTGTAAAAAGGAGCTAAAAACTATAAGGTGGAGCCAAGAAAAATTAGAAAATTCATTTGCCGAGATGAAAGCTAAGCTAAAAGCAAAGAATAGCAGGATGAATAATGCAGAAGAAAGAGTAAGTGATTTGGAAGATAGAATAATGGAAATTACCCAATCAAAACAGCAGACAGAAAGCCAAAAAAAAAAAAAAATGAAAGTAATATAAGAGACCTATGGGATAGTATAAAGCATGCCAATCTATGCATAATAGGAATTCCAGAAGAAGAAGAAAGAGAAAAGGGGATTGAAAATGTATTTGAAGAAATTATGGCTGAAAACTTCCCAAACCTAAAGAAGGAAACAGATATCCAGATACCGGAAGCACAGAGGGTCCCAAACAAGATAACCCAAACAGAGCTACACCAAGAAAGACATATCATAATAAAAATGGCAAAAGTTAAAGAGAGGATTCTAAAGGCAGCAAGAGAAAAACAAAGAGTTAATTACAAGGGAACCCTCATAAAGCTATCAGCTAATTTATCTACAGAAACACTGCAGGCCAGGAGGGAGTGGCAAAATACATTCAAAGTCTTGAAAGGGAAAAATGTGCAACCTAGAATACTCTACCCAGAAAGATTATCATTTAGAATAGGAGGAGAAATAAAGAATTTCTCAGACAAGCAAAAACTAAAAGAATACAGCAATATTAAACCTATCCTAAAAGGAATATTGAAAAGTCTTCTCTAAACAGAAAAGAAGCAAGAAGATATAGGAAGAAGGAAATCACAGTAGGAAAGTAAATCACTTAAGCCAATATACAGATTTTTTTTAAAAAAGCCTATTTGTGAAAGCAACGATAAACACAAGGAACGGCAAAAGGATAAACATAAAGTTGTAAAAAAGGAAATCAAAATCACAAAATGTGGGGAAGGAGAGTAAGAAAATGTAGATTTTTTTTTCTTTAGAATGTGTTTGAGCCTATACGACTATCAGTCTAAAGCAAGCAAATATAGGAAGGGGTTAATTTAACATACTTGAAAAACAGGGCAACCACAAATCAAAAACATACAACAGATTCACAAAAACCAAAAAGAAGAAAACACAAGCATAAAATAAAAGGAAATCATCAAACCACTAAAGGAAAAAGAAAGGAACAAAGAAGAAACATAGAATCAACTGGAAAACAAGGTTTAAAATGGCAATGAATACATATGTATGAATAATTACCTTAGATGTCAATGGACTGAATGCTCCAATCGAAAGACACAGAGTGGCAGACTGGATTAAAAAACAAGGGACAACAATACACTGCCTACAAGAGACCCACCTTAGGGCAAAGGACACACATAGATTGAAAGTGAGGGGATGGAAAAAGATGTTTCATGCAAACGGAAATGACAAGAAAGCAGGAGTTGTAATACTCATATCAGACAAAACAGACTTTAAAACAAAGGCCATCAAGAAAGATAAAGAAGGACACTATATAATGATAAAAGGATCAATACAAGAAGAGGATTTTTACACTTGTCAACATATATGCACCTAATATAGAAGCACCCAAATACATAAAACAACTACTAACAGACATAAAGGAAGAAATTGATGGGAATACAATAATAGTAGGAGACTTTAACACCCCACTCACATCAATGCACAGATCTTCTACACAGAAAATCAATAAGGCAACAGAGATCCTAAATGCTACAATAGAACAAGTTTGACTTAATTGATATTTTCAGGACATTGTTTACATCCAAAAAACCCAGAATACACATTCTTTTCAAGCGCACGTGGAACACTCTCTAGGACTGACCACATACTAGGGCACAAAACTCACCTCAACAAATTTAAGAGTACAGAAATTATTTCAAGCATCTTCTCTGACTACAATGGCATGAAACTAGAAATCAACCACAGGAAAAGAAATGAGAAAAAAACAATTACATGGAGACTAAACAACATGCTACTAAAAAACCAATGGGCCAATGAGGAAATCAAAGCAGAAATTTAAAAATACCTTGAGACAAATGACAATGAAAACACAACCATACAAAATTTACGGGATGAACTGGGAGTTTGGGGTTAGTAGATGCAAACAATGACATTTAGAATGGACATGCCACAGCAACTAAGCCCGTGCACCACAACTACTGAGCCTGCGCTCTACAGCCCATGAGCCACAACTACTGAGCTCGCATGCCACAACTACTGAAGCCCGCACGCCTAAAGCCCGTGCTCCACAACAAGAGAAGCCCGCACACCACAACGAAGAGTAGCCCCTGCTCGCCGCAACTAGAGAAGCCCCGCACGCAGCAATGAAGACCCAACACATCCATAAATAAATAAATAAATAAATAAATAAATAAATAAATAAAAACAAAATTCAAGATACAAAAGCTTGTACAGTGAAAAGGCTACTTCTCACTTTTGTTTTACCAGTTATCCAGTTCTTCTCCCCAGAAGCAACCAATTTCTTGTGCTAGAATGCACTGTAGACATACATTTCCATTAAGTACTAGTCAAGTTTCCATTTCAACAGTCTCACCTGACAAATACTACCTTCCCCACTTAATTACTGTGGTAGGCAGATAAGAAACCTACCAAAATCTCCTTGAAAGTCTCTCCCCCACTAGTCTTCTGCCAAACTTTTCTCACAGAAGTAAAAGAACACACTTAGACTTTCCCCTCAGGCTCTAGCTAAAATTTCTCCTTTACTTTGTCCTATCTCTGTTCAATAACGTAAGAAAACCCAAGTGGATTTTCTTAGATAGCCAGAATTCATTTCACATTTTAAAAATCTATGAACTTTTGAGCTCTCCATAAGTTTCTTCTCTTGTCTTTAAAAGTTATTTTCTTAGAGCAAATTGCTAAACTGGTTTTTGGGGGCAGGTTTTTATTTGTTTTTGCTGTCATTATCTTATTTTTAAAGGACATTTAAAAAGACAATTTTACCTTAACACAAGCTTCTTTCATATTTAATACTTTGGAGGCTGCATTAATGTTTTCATGCCATAAGGGTGCACTAAATGCCACTTTATTACATATAACAAAATGAATGTTCATCTTTGGTTTATACATCTGCTCCCTCAAAGATTTCCCAAGTTTCATTTTTCATATTTAGAGTATGATCGATAACAAACCTAATGTCACCAAAATAAGAATTAATGGTAATGGTATTATAAAATTCTACTTTATCTTGTGGATCAATTAGATTTTAAAAATCTTGTTCTATATCTACTACTTGATATGCAGTTTTAATATAGGATTAGCATTAGAACTCACAAAACAGATTACATAGAATCACATTATAGTCACACAACATATATTTATAAATGACATTTCCGGATGTAATAGCAAATAAAAGTAATAATAATAATAGCTATAATTTACCAACCATCTAATAGGCAGCATCCCTGTATAGATACTTTATGTCACTATCTCCATTCTTCACAATAACCTACAACACAAGTTTTCACTCCGTTTTATAACTGAGGAACCTGAGGCTCAGAGATGCTAGGCAACTTCTCCAAGGCCACCTAAAAACTAAGTGGTAGAATTGGGATTTGAAGCCAAGTCCACACAGCTCCAAGACCGAAGGTCTCACCAGTACATCATGTTGCAATGAAGAATATCGTAAGAAAATGCTTTCATCTTACCCATAGTCATCTATCAGGTGAGAGCCAAGTACCACCACGTCAAGTTCAAAGAACTCAGGTTCCATTTTAATGCCAAACATGATTGGGGCGAGTTTAGAATAATCAGCACGGTTGCAAGTAGCAACACAAACCCGAAGCTTTCGGTTATTCTCCTTCTTCTCCATGACTTGTTTTTTTCTTTTTGAGAGGTTCTTAAAATAGAGTTCCTGAAGTCGCAAAAATAAAAATTAATATCCTATGATAAACCATAATGCAAAAGAATATGAAAAAGAATGTATATATATGTATAAATGAGTCACTTTGCTGTACAGCAGTAATTAACACAACATTGTAGTTCAACTATACTTCAGTAAAAAATAAATTTTAAAAAGACATTATAAACACAAAAAATAAAAATTCTTTATAATCAGAATGATAGGTCCTAGATATAAACGTAAAATTTTGCAGTCTTAAGTCCTTAAGCACCGTTTAGTATAGTGATTCTTAACTTTTTTCCACCCCCCTTCTGTGTGACACACCCAACTGGTATATCAAGTTATGAAATTCCAGCAGACCAACTATGACTCCACCCTTTTCTCTTACACTTAAGAAAGCATGCTGGAATGCAATTTTAAAAGAGTTTAATATAAATCAACTCTCATTGAAAAGGCAAGCAAACATCAGCTCTTTATTATTAATTAAAAATTACTTGCCATTCCTCACAATTGATCCAAACATACCAGACTAGAGCGAAAGTTTGGTTGAGAACCACTGATCTAGTTCAACTTCCCCACTTACAGAAAGAGAAAAACACAAGTCTTAAGAGAGGAAATTACTTCCCCAAGATTCAAGATCACACCTGTAAGGAATGTGAGCTATTCACCCTCACGCTACACACTATATACAAAGCACTGTGATTAGTGCTGAGGAAAAGATGAGTTAAGATGAAACAAAAACCCCTACCTTCAAGGCCTCATTAGCATCCATAGCCAGTACCTACACACTTGACAACTCCAAATACCTACCAGCTATCTCCTGTCCCATAGGCACGTCAAAGTCACTGTCCCAAACTGAACTCACTTTCTTTACCAAACCTGTTCCTCCTTCCTTATTCTCTAACTCTGTTATGAACTTCCACTCATCCAAATGCCTTGACATCCTTGTCTTCTCTGCTCCTCACCCTGTACCTCCTCAGTCCTGTCAATTCAACCTCCTGAATGAATCTTTCAAATCTATCTCCTCTCCATCCCCACCCACCAGAACATCCCCCAGTCCAATCCCTGATCTTAGGTCAGAACTATTCTAACAGCTGTCAAAGAGGTTTGCCCATCTCTAGTCTTGCCCTGCCTCCCAAAAACTTTCAGGGTGATCTTTCCAAAGTTTATAAATCTGATTACACTGCTAAACAGGATATACCACCTATGGATAAATTCCAAATTGCTGATCTGGACTTAGTTCATCCTTCCAACCATTTGTCCCCTTACAACTAACTATCCTTACTCTGAACCAAAGCCACGCCAAAGTGCCTGCAGTTCAACCTGTGGGTCTCCATATCTCTGTGCCTTTCTAGATGCAAGCTCCTCTACCTAAAACTTCCTTTCCCTCTTGCCTGGATTCTTCCTCATCCTTTAGAACTAAGGCTAAGTGTCATCTCTTCTGGAAAGCCTTCGCATAAACCTCAGTTCCTCCTTACTCCACCCCTCTTCGTGGCTGCCTCCCTCTCAGCAGTGTGGCCCCATCATACACACATATACTATTCCTCAACTCCTTTGCCCACCCATCCCCCCACCATTCTATACCCTCCTTTCAAAAAGTAAAAACCAGGGGCAAGGGATAAGAGCTATGTTTCAAGGAGCTTTTTAAACTTCCTTATATCAATGTAAAATTTCACTTCATGGACTGATCTCAATGCTTATGTCTCTGGAAGTGTATCAATATTCAGAATTTGCAATCAGGAATCCAGAGAAGCTTGAGTAAAGATGCCAATAAAAGGGGAGCTGCCTTTTCAATCAGGGTAGACTCTGAAACTCAGTGGAAATCTCGTCAGTAGCCTTCTGCTATTGATATCTCATCTCTCATAGGCTAGAACTTCTATAATCACAAATTGCCCATCATTAGGCCCATTCAGAATTTATAATCTCCAGTAAGAGCTAATTCCACCCAATGGAAAGCATTTGTAAAATAGTGAAGTGAGCATTCGTCAAGCGAGTTGTATTTGTGAGATCTAAGCACTACCTAACCAAAGAGACAAAAATATTTTTCCAAAAACGGTTGTCCTAAGTGTTCTTGTACATAAACCTTTTTCCACTCATCATTAAATTTGAGCTGAATAAATTGTTGGTGATATTTAATTTGCTGGGTGAGGCAAAGCAAATCATTTATGGTTGATAAATTTGTATTTATTTTAAGAGAATAGTAAACTTTCCATTGGGCAATTCTAAAATGTTAGTATTTACCAAGTAACTCAAAGGTTATTATACCAAAACTGAAAGTAAGGTAGCCATATACACAAACTATGAAAAATAAAACAATGTTACTAAGGCCAAAACTTTTTTAAGGAAGAAAGTTAAATCTCAGGGGGAAAAAAATGGTAAAAATCCTTTGTTAAGGGGAGAATTCTTTTTTAAAAATAATTTTTTATTTAACTAACTTATTTTTTTTGATTAGGTAGTACATTCACATGGTTTAAAATTGAAAAGGCACAAGAGGCTATAGAGCAAAAAGTCTTCCCATCTGTGTTCCCAGACATGTAGTTCTTCTCCCTGGATGGTTAGAATTACTAGTTTCTTATCTATCCTTCTGCAGATAAACTATGCATATACAAATAAATATACATTTCTTCACACATATAAATACAAATATATTTTATAAATACATAGAGTGTGTATCATGCAGTTAGTAACATATGCTACACTGTTGTTGCATACCTTGTTTTTTTAACTGCTCTTATGTTTCTGAATTAAGTGGTAAAATGGGAAAGTTCAAAGGCATTAGAAATATCAAACATAAAAGTGCAATTTTGAAAATTGCTGGCCATCAACTTTTCAAATATATGTAGGGTTATGAGAGCCCTGGAAGTAAAAATGACCAATGTCACAAACACTTATTGAGAACTGACTCTGTGCAGAGCACTGTAAAGAAAACTGAGAGGGACTTCCCTGGCAGTCCAGTGGTTAAGACTCCACGCTTCCAATGCAGGGGGCGTGGGTTTGATCCCTGCTCGGGGAACCAAGATCCCACGTGCCACATGGCATGGCCAAAACAAAACAAAACAAAAACTGAGAGACAGAGCTGAGAAAGACCTCACCTCTGATTTTTAGGAACTTACAATCTAGTACATGACACCTGGCCACATAATAGATCTTCACCAGTTCACTTTCCCAAACAGAAGCACCAGGAACAAAATTAACAAATTTTCTTTCTCCGCCTAGTGTACATTATTATTTGTTCTGTATAAAATGTCATGCCCAAGGATCCATTTTTATACTAAGAACTGTGACCAAAGTCTCCATGACCAGTATGGAATGAATAAATGTGACATAATGGACTTAAACTATAACAGGAGGATTTAAGTTGCATAAAGTGCAATGTAAAACAAGATAAAACTAGTTTCTTTACACAATGGAATCCTAGTCAGCAATGAAAACAAATGGACTATGTCTAAGTGTGTCAATATTGATAAACCTCAAAAACATAACATTAGAGGAAAACAAAATTCTAAAAAGTTAGATAAAAAGGGCCATTTTTTAAAATATGTAAAACATTACTGTATGTTGTTTATTAATCTGTAGTAAAATTACACAGCAACTCAGGAAAGTAGTTACGTCTGAAGGAGAAGGGAAGGGAAAGGAAAAGAGGGCCTAAAGGATTTTTGTTGTCTATGTAAACATTTATAAAAAAACATAAGTAGAGGTCTGAAACTAACATGGTAACATGTTAATATGTCTTCAATCTTGATGATTGGGAGAGTGTCGTACTGTTCTGTCCTTTTCAGCATATTTGAAGTATTTTATTAAAAACAAGAAATCTTTTAAATGGACACTGAAGATGCACTGTCCACAGTCCTTAAACCCTAAAGCTCAGAAAGCAGGTGGATTGGATATTTACATCCATTTCACTCAATTCCGTAATAGTTAGTAACCAGAGGCACTAAAACCAGAAAAATACCCGAAAAATACACCTTCACCTTGAACTCACTGGCAATCTCTGAGAAACCTGCATTCTTTCAACTCAAGACTGACCATTACAAATACTGACAAAAGGTGAGTGACCCTGTCCAGAAAAATAAATACTGTTGTCCCACTCAACTATGGAAAAAGACAAACACTTTGCTCAAACAGTCTCTGAGCAGAGGAAACCATCAAAGTAAACAACTGCCAAGCACTGTGTTAAGAGCTTTACAAGCATTAACTCACATCATCCTCACAGCCCTATCTTATTAGCCCGATTTCACAAACCGGCACACTGAGGTACAGCGAAAACCAATTTACTTGCCCCAAATCACAGTTAACAATTACCAGAACCAAATACCAAATCAGCATTCAAGATAGCGCCCATATCCAGTGTTTGCCTGTGTCTGTTCATTTCATAAACACCCATGAGTGAGAACCTTCCTTATGCCTGGTCCTGCCAGGCACCATGGGAATGAAGGGAACATATGATGTATCACTCTCTTCCCTCAGTGCAGACGGGATGACACAGGAATCAGGAGGGTCTGAAATTCAGAAACTCTGGTGTGACTTCTTTCTGAGCTTCCATAGTCGGCTTAACCAGTTATCTCTAAATGCCAAGCTGTACCACACCCCTCTTCTCCACCAGGATTCCAAAAAAATACTTTTTCGTGCTTTTTTACAAGTGTGCTCCGGATTGGGGGGAAAATAAACGCATAACAAGCTTCCAAGGAAGCCCAGACTCAGAATACAGTCAGGGATGGGCGCAGACCCTCAAGATGATCTTTCAGTCCAACCCTTTACACCCCGGGGCCACTTGTCCGTCACGGAGCTCTCCGCCCTCTCCTGCACACCTCCGTGACGGGATGCTCGCTATCTTTCAGGACAGCCGGTGGGATGGAGTGCAGCTGGCCTCCCTCTAACACCCCGCGCCCCACTCCCGGTTATTCGACCGGGGTCCGCACTCCACCCGTCTGCTCCACGGGCCAAAGGCTGAGCCCACAGCGGAACTAAAGAGCGGCCCTGGCGTGCAGGCCCGCGGGAGACAGAGCGAGGCCGGGCCGGGTGCGGAGCCTCTGGCCGGGGAGCTGAGGCCTCGGCGTGCGGGCCCGGAGGCTGCGCTCCCCGAGCCCGCCTCCCCCGAGTCCCCGGCGGGCGCGCGGGTCTCACCAGGCGCCGCTCCGCCGTTCCTCCCGCGTCGCCGCTGCCGCTGCCGGGCCTTGCGGACGAGAGCTGAGCGCCGTGCCGGAAAGCAGGCCGGCGCGAGACCGCCCCCTTGGCTTCCGCCACTCGGTCCCGCGGGCGATGACGCGCCTCGACCCCCACCCCGCACAGCCCGCGCGCCCTGCATTCCCACCCGAATCTGCCGACGCGCCTTACGTGAGCGGGGAGGAATTCTGCGATTGGCTGCGCGAGGAGGCCGGGGCGGGGTGGCGCCTTCCGTGGTCGTGGCACAGCCCTGGGCGGCCGGCCAGTGTCCCGCCCCGGCTGGGCTCGTCTGCCTGCCACGCGAAAGTTCGGAAGCCGAGCGCCGCACGAGGCAGTTGTTTTGGCCTTGGGCCCGAGATGTAATTTCTTACGCCTTCCAGTCACGCAGTCATTTCATAGGCATGACCAAAACAATACGGTCGTCTGGGGGTCGACCCAGAGCCCTCTCCTGAGTGAAGCTGTGCCACTCCAGAACCGTGTCTGCTAGAGGGCTCAGTGGAGTGCTGATGATGACTCAGGCAAGGCAGAGACCAGCTGATCCTTATAATGAGCTCAGCCTCTGCCCCCCCTGCTTGGAACCCCCAGGCCTTCCTGCTGCACGGAGGAGCACATAGGTGGCAGAGAAACTGGCGGGAAAGGCCTCACACAACTCCTGATGAAGACTTTCTAATGATCGTTTCAAATTCCTAGTCACCATTGACAAGAAGCTTTGAGTTGGTGATACAAAACATTAAAATATTTTTTTTACAACCATTAAAGAATTTATCACAGGCGAAACTATTTAAACAGCCCAACAATTCATTGACGGTTCTTGCTATAAAGTGAATTTCAAGTCCAATCAAACTTTTGCACTTGACGTATTTCAGTTAATGATGCTCTAATTTGCGGAATACTTGTGAACTGTTAGTTCCCCTGCAGCTAGCTTGGAGCCACCAAAAGGTCATATCAGCCACAAAAGGACAGACATTAAGGGGTTTCATGCAAGGAAGTGCTAGGAGATTTCTTTTTTAAATATCACTTTGGCTGTTCTGTGGAGAAGGGATTGGGTGAGAGTCAAGAATGGTAGCAGTGGAAAAAAAAAGCCTCTGAAATACACACACAAACACACACACACACACAAACATACACATACAAACAACCTGGTACCACTAATTGCATCTGGAAGGGCTGGGAGGAGATAGACTTTTCACTGAATTCCTACTTATATCTTTTGTATTTTGTAGTATATGCACACATTCCATATTAAAGAGAATAAAATAAAAGTAATTGTAAAAAAAATGGTGGCAGTGAAACTCATTTGAAGTGGATCGATATGATATTTAGTTTGGAAGTAGAATTGATGCAACTTCATTATGGATTGGGTATGAGAGGATGACAGAGAAAACGAAGGAAACAAGGTTGACTTCCAGATGTCTGGCATTAGTAGTTGGGTGATTGGTGCCATTTACCAAGATGAGAAAAGCTGAAGGAGTGAGCAGGTTTGGGGAGTTAAAAAGAAAGGTTTAATTTGTGATGTTAGGTTTGAGATGCCTATGAGATAGCCACATGAAGCTATTAGATAGGCAATAAGATATATGATTCTGGACACAGATTCACCAGACTCCAGATGGCGTATTAGTTTCCTACCGCTGCTGTAACAAATTACATAAAACTTAGTGGCTTAAAAATACGATTGTATTATCTTCCAGTTCTGGAGGTTAGGAGTCTGAAATGGGTTTTGAGGGGCTAAAATCAAAGAAGCAGTGTAGATATCATCACAAGAAAAATTTTTATAACTATGTGCGGTGATCAATGTTAACTAGATTTATTGTGGTGATCATTTCATAAGATACACATATGTCAAACCCTTGTGTTGTACACCTGAACCTAATATAATGTTATATGTCAATTATATCTCAATTAAAAAAAACAAAGGTATCAGTAGTTTTGTCTTCCTTAGGCTGCAGGGGAGAATCTGCTTCCTTGCCTTTTCCAGTTTCTAGAGGCTACCCACATTCCTTGGCTTATGCTCTTTCTGACATCTGCTTCCCTTGTCACATCTCCTTCTCTGGCTCTCCTGCCTGCCTCTTTTACTTAAAAAGACCCTTATAATTTATTACATTGGATCCACTCAGATAGTTCAGGATAATCTTCCCATCTCAGAAGCCTTAATTCAATCACACCTGCAAAGACTCTTTTGGTATGTAAGGAAACATATTCACAGGTTCTGGGGATTAGGACACGGCTATCTTGAGGAAGCTATTATTTTGTCTACCACAAGTGATACTGAAAGTCCTAGAAGGGGGACTTCCCTGGTGGTCCAGTTGTTAAGAATCCGCCTTACAATGCAGGGGACGTGGGTTCGATCCCTGGTCCAGGAACTAAGATCCCACATGCTGTGGGGCAACTAAGCGTGCGCACTCTAGAGCCCGCGCACCGCATCTAGAGAGCACAAATGCTGCTACTACCTAGCCCACGTGCTCTGGAGCCCACAAGCCACAACTAGAGAGAAGCCCGTGCACCAAAACGAAAGATCTCGCATGCCTCATCGAAGATCCCCTGTGCCGCAACTAAGACCCAACGCAGCCAAATAAATAAATAAATAAAAGTGAAAAAAAAACAGAAAGTCCCAGAAGATGTTCAAGATGGGAATGTTGCTTTTAAAGTTACATGCCATACCACCAAGTATCCAGAATAGAACATTAATTTTTTCCTCTTGAAAGTGAATAAAAAATTTCAAAACAGTGTTAATGTTCAGTTTTTATCTAGGGGCTTATTACATGGGTATGTGTAGTTTGTAAAAATTCATATTGTCCACCTAAGATATGTGTACTTTTTTGTATGTATATTGTAAGTACAATATGTTTCTAAAATACTTAATGCTTAAGATTATAGATAGGAAAAATGTAACTAGAAATATAAACACTTGTAATAATAGGAAATACAATTTTGAGAATTTGTACACTTATTAAGCCACTTGGAGATTTTGTGTTTGTTTGACCAATATTGAGAATTTTATATTTCCATATATAGTTGAATGGTTCTGTGTTCATAGAATCATTTAACCCTAAATAAAGTGACCCCTTTTTAGGGTTTTCTCCTATGTTCTCTTGAGATGAAGTTGCAGCAAGGAGCTGTAGGGGGCATTTTCTCCTGACTTTTTAAGACCATTTTTCTTTGAGTAAATATTACATTTCTGGATCTCTGTTACTTTGCTATTTAATAGTATAAATACATATCAAAAATCTCAAGCCATTAAGTTTTAATTTTTTTACTTTAAATAATAATTTGCTGACTTTTTCCCAGTTTTACTGAGTTATAATTGACATACAGCACTGTATAAGTTTAAGGTGTACAATACAATTTGACTTACATACATCATGAAATGATGACCACAATAAGTTTAGTGAGCATCCATCATCTCATATAGATGCGAAACTAAAGAAATAGAAAACATACATTTTTCCTTGTGATGAGAACTCTTAGGACTTACTCTTCCAACAACTTTCATTTATAACATACAACAGTGTTAATTATATTTATCATGTTGTACATTACATCTCTAATACTTATTTATCCTGTAACTAGAAGTTTGTACCTTTTGACTGTCTTCATTTAATTTCCCCTCCCCTCACCACTGGTAGTCATAAATTTGATCTCTTTTTCTATGAGTTTGTTTGTTGGTTGGTTTGTTTTTGAAGGAGAATTGAATTATAACACTATATTAGTTCCTGGTATACAACACAGTGATTCAATATTGCTATACATTTCAAAACGATCACCATGATAAGTCTAGTTGTCATCTGTCACCATACAAAGATATTACCTAATTATTGACTATATTCCTCATGCTGTATATTTCATACCTATGACTCATTCATTTTGTAACTGAAAGTTTGTACCTCTTAATCTTCCCTCACTTATTTCTCTCCTCCCCCTAGCCCCCTTCGCTCTGGCAACACCTGTTTGTTCTCTGTATCTATGACTCTGTTTCTGTTTTGTTATGTTTGTTCGTTTGTTTTTTGTTTTTTTGTTTTTTTTAGAGAAATTCCTTTATTTGGATGTTTTTGGTATTTAGATTCCTGGATAGTTAATCTTCTATTGTATTTTTCTATTTCTTCTTCTGCCTTTTCAGTGAGATATTGGGGTGTGAAAAGATATTCAGTCCGCTGTTTCAAAATGGAAAAACGTTGTTTTTTATTTTTTATTTTATTTTTTAAAATTTTTAAAAATATTTATTTTTATTTTTTATTTATTTATTATTTATTTTTATTTTAGTTGCAGTAGGTGGGCTCTTCGTTGCAACACAGGCTTCTCTCTAGTTGTGGTACCTGGGCTCCAGAGCGCATGGGCTCACTTTCATTTGTTTTTTAGATTCCACAATAAGTGATATTATGCAATATTTGTCTTTCTCTGTCTGACTTATATCACTTAGCATAACACCCTCTGATCCATCCATGTTGTCACAAATGGTAAAATGTCATTCTTTTTTTTGTGGCTGAGTAATAGTCCTGTGTGTGTGTGTGTATCACATCTTCTTAATCTTTCATCTTTTGATGGGCACTTAGGTTGTTTCCATATCTTGACTATTGTAAATAATGCTGCAATGAATATAGGGGTGCATATAGCTTTTCTAATTAGTGTTTTCATTTTCTTCAGATAAATATACAGAAGTAGAATTTCTGGATCATATGGTAGCTCTATTTTTAATTTTTTGAGAAACCTCCTTACTGTTTTCCACAGTGGCTGCACCAATTTACATTCCCACCAAAAGTGCATGAGGGTTCCCTTTTCTCCACATCCTGGCCAACAATTGTTATTTGTTATCTTTTTTATAATAACCATTCTGACAGATGTGAGGTGATATCTCATTGTGGTCTTGATTTGCATTTCCCTGATGATAAGTGATGTTCAGCATCCTTTTCACATGCCTGTTGGCCATCTGTATGTTTTCTTTGGAAAGATGTCCATCCAGATCTGTGGCCATTTTAAAATTGGGTTGTTTGTTCTTTGATGTTGAGTTGTATGAGTTCTTTGTGTATTTTGGATATTAATCCCTTATTGAATATATCATTTGCAAATAGGTTCTCCCATTCAGTAGGTGGCCTTTTAATTTTGCTGATAGCTTCCTTCACTGTGCAAAACTTTATAGTTTGATGTAGTTCCTTTTTTAAATTTTTGCTGTTGTTGCCTTTGCCTGGAGATATATGAAAAAAAAAAAAGTATTGCTAAGACCAATGTCAAAGAGAGTACTGCCTATTTCTCTTTCAGGAGTTTATGGTTTCAGGTCTTACATTTAAGTCTTTAATCCATTTTGAGTTTGTTTATTTATAAAAATTTTATTTATTTATTTATTTATTTATTTATGGCTGTGTTGGGTCTTTGTTTCTGTGTGAGGGCTTTCTCTAGTTGCAGCAAGTGGGGACCGCTCTTCATGGCGGTGCGCGGGCCTCTCACTATCGTGGCCTCTTCCGTTGCGGAGCACAGGCTCCAGACGCGCGGGCTCAGTAGTTGTGGCTCACGGGCCTAGTTGCTCTGTGGCATGTGGGATCTTCCCAGACCAGGGCTCGAACCCGTGTCCCCTGCATCGGCAGGCAGACTCTCAACCACTGCGCCACCAGGGAAGCCCCTTAGAACTGCTTTTGCTGCATCTCGTAGATTTTGGGTCATTGTGTTTTCATTTTCATTTTTCTCCAGATTTCTTTTTTAATTTCTTCGATTTCTTCAGTGACCCATTCGTTGTTTAGTAGTATATTGTTTAGCCTCCACGTGTTTGTGTTTTTTGTAGTTTTTTTCTTACAGTTGATTTCTAGTCTCATAGGTTTGTGATCAGAAAGAGGCTTTATATAACTTCAATCTTCTTAAATTTACTGAGACTCGTTTTGTGGCCTAGCATATGATCTACCCTGGAGAACATTTCATGTGCACCTGAAAAGAATATGTATTCTGCTGCTTTTGGATGAAATGTTCTATATATATCTATTAAGTCCATCTAGTCTAATGTGTTGTTTAAGGCCAGTGTTTCCTTATTGATTTTCTCCCTGGAAGAGCTGTCCATTGCTATCTGTGTGTTGTTAAAGTCCCCTATTATTGTTTTACTGTCAATTTCTCCCTTTATGTCTATTAATATTTGCTCTTTGTATTTAAATGCTCTTGTGCTGGGACTTCCCTGGTGGCGCAGTGGTTAAGAATCTGCCTGCCAATGCAGGGGGCACGGGTTCGAGCCCTGGTCTGGGAAGATCCCACATGCCACGGAGCAACTAAGCCCGTGCACCACAACTCCTGAGCCTGTGCTCTAGAGCCTGCGAGCCACAACTACTGAGCCCATGCGCCACAACAACTGAAGCCCATGTGCCTAGAGCCCATGCTCTGCAACAAGAGAAGCCACCGCAATGAGAAGCCTGCACACAGCAATGAAGAGTAGCCCCCGCTCACTGCAACTAGAGAAAGCCCATGCACAGCAACGAAGACCCAACACAGCCAAAAATAAATAAAATAAAAAATAAATAAATTTAAAAATAAATAAATAAATAAATGCTCCTGTGCTGAGTCCATATATATTTACAATTGTTATATCTTCTCATTGGATTGATCTCTTGATCATTATGTAATGTCCTTCTTTGTCTCTTGTTACAATCTTTGTTTTAAGATCTATTTTGTCTGATATAAATATTGCTACCTCGGCTTCCTTTTTGTTTCTATTTGTATAAAATACCTTTTTCCATCCCCTCACTTTCAGTCTGTGTGTGTCTTTAGATCTTAACTGAGTCTTTTGTAGGCAGCATATATGTGGGTCTTGTTTTTGTAGCCATTCTATGTCTTTGATTGGAGCATTTAGTCCATTTACATTTAAAGTAGTTATTTGCCTTTACTGATGAGCTTTTTCATTTTGTAATTTTTATGTTCTTAGTTGTGGCCTTCTCTTTTTTGCTCAGAGAAGTCCCTTTAACATTTCTTGTAACACTGGTTTGGTGATGCTGAACTCTTTTAACTTTTGCTTGTCTGTAAAACTTTGGATCTCTCCATCAAATCTGAATGAGAGCCTTGCTGGGTAGAGTATTCTTGGTTGTAGGTTTTTCCTTATCATCATTTTAAATATATTGTGTCACTCCCTCCTGGCCTGCAGAGTTTCTCCTGAAAAGCCAGCTGATAGCCTTACGGGAGTTCCTTTGTATATAACTTGCTGCTTTTCCCTTGCTGCTTTTAATATTTTCTATTTATCTTTAATTTTCACCATTTTAATTACAATGTGTCTTGGTGTGGTTCTCTTTCAGTCAATCATGTTGAGACTCACTGTGCTTCCTGGATCTGGATGTCTATTTCCCTTTCCCAGGAAGGGACGTTTTCAGCTATTATGTCTTCAAATATTTCTCTGCCCCCTTCTCTCTCTCTTCTCCTTCTGGAACCCCTATTATGTGAATGTTAGTATGCTTGATGTTGTCCCAGAGGTTTCTTAAACTGTCCTCATTTCTTTTTATTATTTTTTCAGTTCAGTTTCAGTAATTTCAGACAGTAATTACTCTGTCTTCCAAATCACTGATATGTTCCTCTATATTATCTAATCTACTGTTGATTCCTTCTAGTATATTTTTAATTTCAGTTATTGAATTCTTCACCTCTGTTTGGTTCTTCTATATATTTTCTAACTCTTTGTTAAAAACTTCTAACTTCTCACTCTTTTCATTCATTCTTCTCTTGAGTTCTTTGAGCATCTTTTTTTTCCCCCACAGCAACTAATGATATTTATTTAGTACTCATTTTATATTTTCACAGTTCTGAGAACCTTTTCATTTAATCCTCACCAAAAATCCACAGAGAGAGGTTCTGATTTTATGCACATTTTCAGATGAGAAAACTGAAACTGAGAGAGGATAAGTTAACTTGGTAGAATCACCCAGCCAGGAAGTGGCTTAACTGGTATTCAGATCTGGGGCCTCTGACTTCAAAACTCAAATTTATTCGGTCTCCTCCTAAGGAAGCATTTCTAAGCTTAGCCAGAGCACACTGAGGGAGGCAGGTATCATCCTGGGCTTAGGAGACTAAGGAAGCTGTAGAGCCAGATCCAGTTAATTAGCACAGCTTCCTCCCTGCCTGTGGTTCTGTCGATAGCCACCTCTCCAGGCAACCATTGACCCCTCTGTCCGGCCCCTCCTACTTTCCTTTATACCTTCCCTGAGACCAGAGGAAGGCCTTACAAGGTGATATGATTTTCTGTGAATAACATTCCCACAAGATAGGAGCCACCTGAAGGATGTTTCAAGGTTCTTACAGGATGAGAGACACAGAAGGAGGCTCTTCTTTGAGCATCTTTATGATCATTGCCTTGAACTCTCTATCAAGTAGATTTGCTTATCTGCACTTCACTTAGTTCTTCTTTGGAGGTTTTTTTTCTTTTCCTTTATTTGGAATATATCTCTCTGTTGCCTCATTTTGCCTAATTTCCTGTTTTTATTTCTATGTATTTAGTTGGTTGGTTATGTTTCCCAATCATGGAGAAGTGGCCTTATGCAGGACATGTCCTATGGGTCCTGGCAGCACACTCTCCTGTGGTTACCAGAGCTACTTGCTTTAGGGGTGCCCTCTTATGTGGGCTGCTTGGGACCTTCTATTGTGGTCGGCTGACTACTGTGGGCATGCTGGTAGGTGTTGCTGGCCATCATTCCAGTTGGTTTTAAGGCTCTATTTTGTTTAGGCTGGGTCTTGGCATGGCTGACTGCACAGCCAAGGGTGTCCTGGTCCTTGTGCCAGCTCACCAGTGGGCAGGGCTGGGTCATGAGGCAACTGTCTACAGATCCCGCCTGGGGGTCCCAGGGATAGTGCTAGCCCATTGGTGGGTGGAGCTTGGTCCCAGAGTGGCTGAATGCTGGGCTGGGGGTCCCGGAGCTAGTGTTGGCCTACTGATGGGTGGGGCCATGGCCCAGGAGTGTCCT
The DNA here is from genome assembly GCF_028023285.1 of Balaenoptera ricei. Taxonomy (NCBI): domain Eukaryota; kingdom Metazoa; phylum Chordata; class Mammalia; order Artiodactyla; family Balaenopteridae; genus Balaenoptera; species Balaenoptera ricei. The sequence continues at coordinate 86,677,510 of NC_082644.1, forward strand.
GGGGCTGGTGTGGGATGCTGGTGGGTGGGGCTGCTTCTTGATATGGCTGGCTAAGGGTCCCAGGTGACCCAGAGCTGGTGATGGCTCACCATTAGGTGGGGCCGGATCCTAACATGGATGGCTGAGGGGCCCAAAGTGTCCTGGAGCTGGTTTTGGCCTCCCATTGGGCAGGGCCAGGATCCAGGGCATCCTGGAGTGGTGCTGGCCTGCTAATGGGTGGGTGTGATCTTGACATGGCTGGCAGTGGTCTGTGTGGTCCTGGGGTTTGGTCAGCCCACTGGTGGGTAGGGTTTGGGGCCAGGGGGTCCCAGGGCTGATGCCCATCCACTAGTGGGCAAGGCCAGGTCCTGGGGCTACTGCTAGCCCACTAATGGGTGGAGATGGGTCCTGGGGTCTCTGGCTGTGGGGGCCAGGGTTTGCAGATTTGGTGCTGGCCCGCAGGTGGGCAGGGCCAGAGCCCTGGTGATCCTGGAGTTGGTGTTAGCTTGCTGGTGAATGCACCGGGTCCTGACACAGCTGGCTGCAGGGTCTTGGTGTTCATGGGGCTGGTGTCCCCCCACTGGTGGGTGAGGCATCTTCCCAAGGCTAGTGTCAGCCCACTGGTGGAGCTGGGTCCTGGGGTCTCTGACTGAGGGGCTGGAGGTTCCAGAGCTGGTGTAGGCCCACTAGTTGGGTGGGGCTGGGTCCTGGGCCATCTGGTAGGTGAGGGTGTGTCCTGGGGCAGGGCTGGGGCCTCAGGGGGTCCTTTCTGCTGGTGAGTGAGGTCGTGTCCCTGCCCATCTGGGGCACCTGGCCTGGGGCATCCTAGGAGGGTGCTGACTGGCTGGTGGGCAGGTAGGTTCCAGCACTAATAAGCTAGAGGGAGGATTCCAAAGTAGTGCTTACCAGTGCCAGTGTCCTCATGGTGGGTTGAACTCCCCAAAATGGCGGCTGCTGGCATCTATGTGCCCAGGGTGAATTTCAGTTGCCTCCTGCCTCTTCAGGAGGCTCTCCAAGATCAGCAAGTGGGTTTGATCCAGCCTCCTTTCAAATTACTGCTTCTGCCCTGGGTCTTGGAGTGTGTGAGATTCTGTGTGTGCCATTTAAGAGTGGGGTCTCTATTTCCCACAGACCTCTGGGTCTCCCTACACTGGCCTTCAAAGACAAATGTTCCAGGGGCTTGTCTCCCCAGTGCAGGATCCCTGGGATGGGAAGCCCAGTGTGGGGCTTGGACCCCTTGCTTTTGTGGGAGAACTTCTGCAATTGTAATTATCCTCCCATTCATGTGTCACCTACCTGGGGGGCATGAGTCTTGACTAATTGCATCTCTGCCCCTTCTCCCCTTCTCATTGTGGTTCCTTCTTTGTAACTGTCAGCTCTTAGAAGACCTTTTTTGCTAGTCTTCAGGTTCCTCTCATGGATACTTTGTCTATAAATAGTTGCAATTTTGGTGTGCCTCTGGGAGGAGGTGAGCTCAGGGTCTTCCTGCTCCACCATCTTGGCCACTCCTCAAGTCATTAAGTTTTGTTCGTTTTGTTTGATTGCCTTTGGCTTTAATCTGAGGGCTCTACACCAAAAAAAGTCCTGATGGCTTTGTAGTATAATAAAAGCAGATTTTTAAAAAATTAGCAAACAATTTCTTGCAAAAAAAGCAAGGCAGTTACCTTGATATTGTTGGCAGATTACTGAAGGTGTATATTCCTATTGGGCCTAATGTATATTTCAGAGGATGTGTAAAGGCAGGTGTTCATTTTAAAGAACAAATGAAGCAGCCAAATCTCTGTTTCTTTCTTCTTTCTTCAGTTTTACAGGTCGGTGTTTTTCTCTAGGTTGAGGCAATGTATCTTTCTCATGTTTTCACCCAACATTGGAAAGATGAGCTACTGGCTTTCCGAGTTCTCAGATGTTTCCAAAGCATGCCCATTTTGTTATGGGTGACCCCGTCTCCTCTTGGCAAGTAATTCTATAGAACTACTCCATAAGCAGAATTATAACTTCAAGTATTTAGGGCACAATTAGACTGTCAAAGAATCCTAGACCTTGAGAGATCAACTAATCCAACCTTTTCATTAAAGGAAGGGACCTCTTTACAGCATCCCTGACAGATGTTCATCTGACCACTTTGGGGACATTTCTTCTAACAGGGACTTGTCTTGCTCTTTAACTTGGTGATTTAATTATAAAGTACTCTGCCACTGTACAAATTCTACCTGCATATTAGTGGCCTACTATTCTGAACACTATTTATGTTCACTCAGTACTCTAAACCATCTTAAGATGTAGACTCTATCACTCCCATTTTATAGATAGAAAGACTGAGGCATGGAAGGAAAAGTTCCCTAAGGTCAAACAGCTATTAAGCAGAAGAGCCCAGCCCTTGATCCCACATGCTTGGCCTGTATTTCCTCTCTATACTAAACAGAACCCTCACACATTATGACAGAAACCTATCTTCAGGTTGATCTTGATTGTCAGTTTTGGGGTAAGTTGTTCCACTAGTTAAGAATTCACATAACTCTTCTACTATCCAGCCCACATCTCTCTGAACTGCACATAACGGTCTTAGGAAATTTTAAAAGATGTCTTCTTTAAGATGAACATATATGTCTATGACATTCTCCTGATGTACTAGTTTGATAAAGCCTTCAAAAAAGAAAATGAGATCAGTTTGCCACAACTATTTTTAGAAAAATAAACTTATTAAAATATAACAAAGAAACTTGCACATAAGCACGTGTTGAATTTTGAATTTTCATGAAGTGAACACACCTGGATAACTACCACTAAGATAAAGAAAACATTACCAAAAAAAGAAAAAAGAAAACATTACCAGTATCCATGGGCTGCCTACCCAAGGGCTGCCTATTCATGACCCACGACAAAATCTGGCACCAAGGCTACGCTTAGTAATATACACAATGGTAATTAAAGAAGCATGTTAAATTAGCTCTCTGAAGCATTTAGACTGTGGAATACAAAGAGGATTGGCCAGTTGGGAAATGGGGGCACATTAAAAACAGAGACACAGATATGTTATGAGAGGTTGAACAGATGGACCATAGGGCTAGAATCCAGTCTCATGACTTGCCTTGGATCCTGAACAACTCTCTGACTCCAAACTATGTGTATCCTTAAAATAAATCCTCTTTTTCTTAAGGTTCCCTGTTCCTTGTAATCAGAAGATACTAACAGCAAAACTGTAAGCCACAAAGAATCCCCAACCTCATAATTTCAATTCCCCACCCGAACCAACTGGTAGTGGCTGCCTGGAGAACTGTGGGAAATGACTCTGAGGCTGAGTTCAGTGGAAAAGAGTATTGTGGTGTCTGCCATGCGGGCTTTTTTTTTTTTTTGGTGGGGGCGGGGGTGTGCATGGAAGAGAGGCAGGGATGGTGCCATGAACTTGCCATTCCTGCTCTTAGCCCATATGATGAAGAAATCAATAGATGGAAAAAACTGAGTAGTTAATCACCATATTAAGCTGGATATTTCAGTTTAATAAATATCCTTCCCTTAGCTGTTCCCCTCGCCCCACTCTATATCTCAGCCACAACATTTTTATTTTTATTTTTTTTCTTTTTATTCTGTTTATTTGTTAGAAATAACACATTCTGAATTGAAATGAACTTACCATCATTTCAAGTGTGTACTGGTTACAACTTAGCAAACATCCTTCTCAGGATGGGGTCATTTTATAAAGAAGATGGACTGTCCAGTGGAATGATTTTATCTTATCAATAAAAGTGAGACTTTTAAATGCCTTTATTATCATTGTACTGTATGTATAGACTATCATTTTGTATCACATTATTCAAGATAAATTTCAGAAACATCGGAGCCTCACACACCTATGAGTGTCTCAGAGCCAACTAGGCATGAACAGAGGAAGTAATACAATTGCTTTTGTTAATGTTCTCATGCGACAGGCAGAGGCAGTCAATGTTAGACGTGGTAAAACACATCTAGCTCTAGGTGAAATCTGAGGGAAGATGCAGCAACAAGAAAGCAGCACCGACTGAGCATGCTCCTATTCAGGCAGAGACAGAAAGGGAGTGGACGTACTGTAGAAGCTGGCCATTATGTAGTTTTGGCAGGGGTCACCAGTAAACTCATTTGGGCACTTGCACAAGTATCTTGAGGGGTTTGAAAGGTCTTTCACCATGAAGCACTTGCCTAAATTCACACAGAAAGTTTTCTCCTTCTGGCACGCTTGACAAGATGGCTTGTCCCAGTGGTAGATGTAGATGTGGATGAAGAAGTATTTGCTCCTTCTGTTGATACTGATATTCTAATGGGAGACTGAAGACACACACGTTGTCTCAGTTGAGGCTGGCATGCCAGTGATGATCTCATTTGAGTCCACAATGGTGATATTGGCAGAGGCACTGTCATTTCCTAATTTGCTGATCACTTTGCACATACATTCTCCAGAATCAGCCAGTGATGCTTTGTTAAGGTGAAGTTCTCACTTCCCTGGTCTTTTTTTGTATCTTGATGTTTTGAGGTTCGTTCTTTCGGTTTAATTCATTCCCATTCTTGAACCATTTGAATTTGAGAGAGGAGTATTCAGAACTGGTCTCGCACCGAAGCACTAGTTTCGAATCTGCTGCAGACTCCTGACTTTTCATCTCTTCCAAACGGGGAGGCAAGGCGCACCGCTTGCACAGCACTCGGCTGACCTCCTTCTTGAGGTTCCGGCCCGTCTCGAGAGGGGGGAAGGATGCTCGGAAGGCGGCCGGCACGCGGCCGCTGCTGTTGGCGGCATCAGGCTCCATGAAGAAGATGTACCTGCTGTCCTCCTTGAGCCGCCCGCAGGAGGGGAACGCGGGGTGGCCCCAGGGGCCCAGGCGCACGCTGAGCAGCGAGTCCTTCTTCAAGCTTCCGGCTTTCACCGCCCACACCTGGTGCACCTTCACCAGATAGGGCGCCTCGTCTCCGGGCTCGGCGGCGCTGGGCGCGGGGCGCGGGGCCCGTGGGCCAGGAGGGCACGGTCCGGTTGGCGGCGGGCAGCGCTCCCGGGCCCGCGGCTGGCGGCTGGCGCTCGCCTCCCCGCGCCCCTGCCTCGCCCGCCGCCCCCTTCCTGTCGAGTGCCCCCCTGCTGCCGCCGCGGCGGGTGCGCATTTCCCTCTATCGCCACCGCGGCGCGCTGAGCCGCTCCTGCACCGAGCCCACGCTGGGCGGGGACTCGTAGCACACCGAGGGCCCCGCGGGAGCCGCCTCCTCGCCGGCGGCCGCCCCCCGGCGCCACGGCCGCGGTCCACGGCAGCGGCAGCGGCGGCGGTGAGAGGGCTGCGGGGCCGGGCCGCGGGACCGGGGCGCGGGGCCCGGTGGCCGGTCCTCCCGGAGCGGTACGGGGCGCGTCGCCGTCTCAGGGTGCGAGGTGCGTGCTGGCTCCTGGCTGTCGGTTCGGACTCCCCAGCCACAACATTTTTAATGGCCAGTCTCTTGAGTATATAAAGAGGTAAAGCACATCTTACAAACCAGGTATCACTGCATAAGCCAGATGGTTTACAGCCTAACCAAGTCATATGGGCACTTCCCCACAAGAGAGAGAATTGCTCCTGTTACGCTGATGAGGCTTCACTACACAGAAGGGAAAGCACTTCTGTTCCTCTTGGGAAAGGCATGTGAGGATTAAGTTTACACTAGCTGAAAATAATTCAGTAACAATCTAAACTGTATTGGTCAACTTCAGGTTTGTAAGAGCATGAGATTGAAAGATATGCTTGCAAACGTCCTGACTAAGATACTCATGACAAGAGAAGCCTTTTTGAAATTTGTATTTCGGGATCATATATCACAATTCATATCCCCAATTACTAATCATGTCAGCCAATCAGCTTTTTAGAGCTCCTGTGATGTTGAGACATGCCTGTGCTAGCTCTCCCAATTATAGAAGAAAAATACAAAAAAAGTCAATGACTATGTGTTTGTTTCTGTGAAATACTGCCCTTCATTGGACAATTTTTTTATGTATTTTTATGGGCTATGAAAGTATCACATTTTAAACCAATAAATAATTTTATTTCTTATCTGTCTGCTAGGGAAATGAGGTAAGCCAGAGAGAACTAAGTCATCCCTGACTAATAGGGGTTCAGAAAGTTTAACTGGCACAGCTATTCCAGCTGAACTGGTAAAGTGCTAAAAACTAGTTTGCCTTTAACTTTGACTCTGTTATAAAAAGTTGGGTCAACAAAATTACATTCTTAAATAACTGCTCATTAAAGAGCTAGGTGGGAAGTACGTTCTTTTGGACTTTATAGGATCTGGCTAAGATTAACTGCACGTGATACTAGCAACAAGCCTTTGGAGAAATTTCATGATTGCTCAACAAAGGCTGAGGAACCAGCCAAGGTACTGGTCCAGAACTCCTGGAGCTGAGGAATAGCCCACAGTTAGTAGCCAGCATCCAGCTAAGGATGAAGGTGGGGGCCCAAGCGAACATTGCTTTGGAATACTGCAGTGGGCTTCTTCACACCAGTGTGAAGGCTTAAGGCACACCCAAATGCACATGATGAACACCCGTAAATCCTAAGCATGAATATAAGGCTTCAACCTCCCTCTTCTTGTGGCTTTCATGCCCCTACTATGGAATGAATCTAATTCAACCTTTCAGATCATTTCTGTTTTTCTCCCTTACCCTGCTTCCTGTCCCGAAACGTGGGCACTCCCTTGCAATTACACCTCTGCCCCGGTCCTCTACATGCTTGACTTTTCAAAATGTCATTCACTCTCAGACCTTGCATTCCGACTTGTGTGTAGCTAATTCCTTGGATAATAGATCCAAGATCTATTATCTAGAAAGATCTAGCCTGATCTTCCTTCCTAGTTCTAAGCCCATATCTTCAACTGTCTATTAGATATTTCCTCACCTCCAACTCAATATATAAAATTTAGTTTGGTTTTTTTTTTACCTCTTGACTTCCCCATTTCTTTTAATGGTACCAACCTGGTACTTTCATTCAGACTCAAAACCATGGAGTCATATTTTAATCTTCTCTCTCTGACTTTTAACATCCAAATTCTCAAATTCTTCAAGATTTTTTTTTCTCGTTGCATCTACTCTTCCCTTCTCATTCCCACCATCACCACCTTAGTTCAGATCTTCATCTTATTTCCTTAATTCTAAGATGCCTACATTTTTGTAATTTTACATACCTAAAAATAAAGATTTATTTTATAATCAGTGTATACGTTTAATGTGGGTTTTTTATTACAAAAATCTATCATGTCAATATTCTTAGAATCAAAATCTATAGCATCTCAGACCTACGTAACTGCTTCTACTTGTTCTTCTGGCCTCCATTCCCTTGCTTTTCTAACCTGTCCTGCACACTATTGCCTGATTAATCTCCTTAAAAGACTGCATTCATTGTGTCCAGTGGTTAAGACTCCACGCTTCCGCTGCAGGGGCACGGGTTCATCCCTGGTGGAGAACTAAGATCCCGCATGACGTGCAGCGCAGCGAAAACAAAAGCAAAAACAAAAACAAAAAAAACAACTTCAGTGGTTCCCATTCCCTGATAGGTAAAGTATGCAAGTATGTCTAGGGGATCAAGCTGGGCATCAAAGGGACACCGCAATCACACCCTGACGTCTTCCTGTCCTTACCAACATTATTCCCCTATCCAGGTCTTTCTGCCATGAACACATCCTCCTCTGCCTCTGTTTGTGTCATTCCCCACAATTAGAAGGCTATTCCCCCTGCTATGTACACCCTACTCAGGCTTCAAGTCCTATGTCTGTTGTGAAACGTTATCTGAACACCCTATCCGGAAGTAATCTCTTCCTCCTCTGAATTCCTGTAGGACTTGTATTGACTACTTATTTCACACTTATTATTAATTATCTGGTATCTTTGAATGTCTGTATATGTTTATGAGTGTAAAGCAATGAATCCGATGTTTTAATGAACGGGAAAAAATCAATCACATCAGTTACCTCATTCTATATGTCTTATTTCTCTCATCAGATCATAAATTCCTTGCAGTTAGCTCTATTAGGTATACTTGTCTCCCTTGAATTGTGATTTATTTAAGAAATATAGTCTACTAAGCACTGAGTTCAATGGGGGGGATCAATCTCTCATCAGAGAGGCACCGCTACCCCTATTCTTTTCTCTATGGCTGGTCCAAATCACTAATATTCAACTTCTCCCGTCTGCCCTCCTCGAGCACCCAAGCTTATAATCTTAGTAGCACAAGACTGTTGCTCAGGCTTTAGAGTGAATCAAGTGTAAAGGAGCGGGTGAGTTGAAGAACAAGGAGAAACTTCGTGGTGTTCTAAGACAGATACGTGGAGGCAGAAGGTCACTGCGATGCAGCGAAGGTGAGGGAGCAAGGCCAGGTTGGCAGGGACCTTGCATGATGTCATGCTAAGGAGGTCAGACCTTCTTTCTCCTCACTGGAATTGGGAGATTTTTTTAACCAGTGGAGGGACGTGATCAGATGTGCTTTATTAGAGTTGTGGGAGATAGACTGGGAAGAGGAGGAAAGACTAGAAGAAGGTAGGCCAGTTAGGAATACTATTTCAGGACCTGGATGCAGTGGCAGCTGTGGTGGTGGGAATGAAAAGCAAGAGGATGGAATCAAAAGAAGGTGGAGAAAGAATGGACAGAACTTGATGACAGAGATGAGACCAGAGGGATGATGATGGAAGAGAACGAGTGACAGAGGTTTCCACTTCAGACTACGGGGTGGCTCCAGTGCTATCCCTGAAATTGAGGAGAAGCAGGTTAGCAATGGGCTGGAGTATGTGAGAAGACAATGAGACATAATTTGGATATGTTGAATTTGTAGCTTCTAAAGGATATTTGCATGAGATTGGGGACCTGGAGAGACAGATATGGGTTGGAGAGACAGACTTGTGATAGGCACAACTCACTCAATAAAATGTATATCTGTCTTGAAGTACCCTGCTCACTCTTAGCCCAATGCATCCAACTACATTTCTTGTCCTACCTGTTTCACCAGATTTTTATAATGTTCCTGGCTCCCAGTTTGTTATACTTTTACTCTTGGCCAGTTCAGAACTCTTTTTATAATATTTTACGTATAGTAGTTATTTAAGTCTTAGGCAATCTGACTCTTAGACATTACTCAATTTAATTTCATAGAGCGTAAAGTTCTGTGGAAGCTCGGGGACTTCAGTTTACTGCACTTAATGTTAAACATTCCGTGGTGTTTCCTGGCCATGTTTCCCCTTTTCCAGCTCACTTCATCCAACTGCTCATGCATATAATCTTTTCTGCCCTCCAGCTTCTATGCTCTTAACCCCTTCTTTACACTTTTGGCCACTGCTTTATTCTTAAAACTTTCTTCTTCCTGGGCTTCATGACATTTCCCGCCTACCTCCAACCTCTCTGGCTGCTATACTTCCCCAAACGCCCACTTAAAAGTTAATGTTTTCTAGGATTCCCTATTTAGCCTTCCCTTCATCTCGTTTTAGTACACACTTAGTGTGACCTCATCCACTTGCGTGGCTTAACAAACAGCCATTAATATTATTTCTAAATCTGAAGGTCTAGCCCAGTCTTCTCAGTCCAAACCCAAATATCCAGCTCTTTTTAGGACACCTTTATTCGGATGTGTTCCACGGGCATTTCAAATCAACTTGCCACAGTGAAGTTTTCCTCTTCTTCCTCTTCTGTATCAGTGATGGTATTGTCACCCTTCCAGTAACCTGTGAGCCATCCCTGACTTCTCCTCCTTTCTCTTTCAAACTCAGTCAGCCAGGAAATCCTGCCTATTTTACATTTTAAATGAGCATTTTCCTAGATGAGAACACAGTGTGGTTGAAGATAACAAAAAGGGAGTGAGACTAGCCTGGTGGGAGAAGTTTTGTTGAGAAATATTGGGAAAAAATGGTTGGATTATTAAGTGGGAGAGTACCTTGGAAGGTAACGTTAAGGCCGCACAGAGTATTTCAGAGTTGACGTGGTTGGAGAACCACCAGACATTAGGCAGATGGATGAAATGGTAATTTCATCAGTCACTTGAAAAAAGGGAGTCAGAGCAACTATTACCTTTGTAACTAGAGACAGCCATTTCTTACACTTCATTGATGACATGAGGAAAAAAACCCGAACAAGTTACAACTAGAAGCTCAGAAAAGCTGACCCTGAATTTAAATGAAGTACAAGTGCTACTAAAAAATAAAAATAATAAGTTCTCTTTGAAGAAGACAAATTGAAATTAGGTATTAGTGATATAACTAGAAGTAGACTGTGTTGAAAATAATTGCAAGAATGACATCATTTGATGGAAAAGTGCTTATAAGCCAATTCCTTAACTGTAAATAATTTTAAAATTGAATATATATAGACATCTTTTTAAAAAATCACCAGGCTTCCCTGGTGGCGCGGAGGTTAAGAATCCGCCTGCCATTGCAGGGGACACGGGTTCGAGCCCTGGTCCAGGAAGATCCCACATGCTGTGGAGCAACTAAGCCCGTGTGCCACAACTACTGAGCCTGGGCTCTAGGGCCCGCGAACCACAACTACTGAAGCCCGCATGCCTAGAGCCCATGCTCCGCAACAAAAGAAGCCACCGCAACGAGAAGCCTGCGCACCGCAACGAAGAGTAGCTCCCGTTCTCAGCAACTAGAGAAAAGCCCACACGCAGCAACGAAGACCCAATGCAGCCAAAAATAAATACATAAAATAAATAAATTTTAAAAAAATCACCAAATTGAAATGTAATGATGATTTCCTATAACATCTGGATTTCTATATGCCTCAATAAAAATTTTAGGCTAAATAAGCTCTGTTATAATATAATACACTATATGACATATTTATATATTGATAAACATGGTAATTTCCATTTAATTTGGCTTAGATACTAATTAACTCAAAATAAATGCACTCCCCTCACCAATGTAGTAAGTCAATAGGTAAAGAGCTGGGAGAAAAAGTACTCCAAGCCAGGCAGCTCTATATGTTTCAGAAGCAAAGGAAAAAGAAAAATAGTCACAGTAAACACTGCACTTCTGGAAATAAACTACATTTATGAAGCAGAAGATTCAAAAAGTGAAAGCTAACCCTCTTTATGTAATGAAAGCATCACTGAGAAACAAATAGCAACCAGAGAATGACTACCAGGAGTTAGCAGTAAAAAAAAAAATGACATTAGAAAAAAATGGCAGATGTGACAGATTTAAAACCAAAGCTTTCCTCTTACTCCTTGTCATTTTCTCCTTTTTTCCGATTGCAGTTTCAATGATAAAGGTCTATTGAATTGCTAAGTTACTTACATGAGGGCCTGGAAAGCACACTTGGTGAGGATACACATTGATTTCCATCCTGTGGCACAAGCTCTGTACCTGGTGTTTGAATCAATGAGGAGGGCAGCTATTTGTTCTCTTGGTTTAACTGCCACAGAGCAGTGATAAATAGGCATCTGATTTCCAGACTAAATCTTGAGCCCCGGCTCTCTGAAAAGGAAGAAAAAAAAAAGGTGACTCGAAACTCTTCCTGTATTTCTGGACAGTAGCTTGAAAGTAGGACAGTCAGTGTCTGAGTGTTACTTTCCTGTTTTTGATACACAATTCTACCTGATGATTTTATTTTCCACTAGAAAAATTATTTTCTTCTGAGTTTCTTGAAGGTAGAAACAAAAATCTACAATCAAAATCTCAATAGTCTTTTTCACATTGTTTTCACACAGGTTCATTTAAAACATTTATTGATATGCTACTTAGAGGAAAGAAGTAAAAGAGATTAAACTAGAGGATTTAAGGTTCTTTAATAGTCACAGGCCTCAACATACTTAGAACCCTTAGTTTCATGATATTGAAGGAAAAATCAATATTGTTGCACTTTATCTAAGCTATATTAGGATAGAAAACTGTTGCTACATTTTATAAAGGAGGAACCTTATACTTTTGGTGCTCAGGGACCCCACAGCCAGATTGGTGGCAAGGGATATAGGCTGATAATCTGCTTATTCTGATTACATTGGTATATGTTCATTTGAACACATCACCATCCTAGCCTTTTCTACCACATAACGTTACATTCTACTTAAGGAAAGCTAAAATTAAAAGTGATCCATTTTCTACTGTATAGCACAGGGAACTCTGCTCAATATTATGTAACAACCTAAATGGGAAAAGAATTTGAAAAAGAATAGATACATGTAATGTGTATTACTGAATCACTTTGCTGTATACCTGAAACTATCACAACATTGTTAATCAAGTATACCCCAATATCAAATAAAAAGTTAAAAAAAAAATGTAATCCATTTTTGGGAATGCCCTGGTGGTCCAGTTGTTAGGACTCGGTGCTTTCACTGCGGGGGTCGGGGTTCAATCCCTAATGGGGGTACTTAGATCCCACAAGCCTCTTGGCCAAAAAAAAAGTAATCCATTTTTAGGAGAGAACATGCTATACTGCCGTTTTTAAAAACTAATGAACAGAATGGGGAGCATATAGCCTAGCATAGGCTAGCACATTTACTGAACTAGCACAGGCTGGCACAAACCAAAATATGAAATTGATTTAAAGAATCCTAAATAAAATATTAGTAAATAAAATCTAACTACGTATGAAAAGAATAATACCTAAATGACCAAATAATGTTTGTCTCTGGACTGTGAGGATGACCCAACAAGAAGTCTTTTGATATAATCTGTTATATTAACAAAAAAGAAAAACTAAATAAATTAGATTTTGAAAAAGCATTTGCGTCACCCATTTCTAATTAAAAAAAAAAAAAAACCAAGACAAAAGCTCTTTTTGTCATGTAGGATATCTGGAAACTTCCTTAACTCATTAAAGTACAACTACCAAAATCTATAGCAAACCTCACATGTGACAGTGAAACCAAAAACCTCTCATGCTATTGCCACCAGTATTCACATTGCGTTGAAGGTTGTAACCAGTGCAACAAGAAAAATATATGACATATAAATATTGGAAAGTAAGAATTAAAGCTATTATTATTTGTAGATTATGTTGTTGTCTACCTAGCTATCCCAAGAGGATCAACTAAAATAACTATTATAATGAATGAGAGGTTACTGAGGTGACTAGATACAAAATCCCTAGTAATAATGAACAAGAAAATGTAACAGGAAAAAGAAATCCCATTCACAAGAACCACAAAGACAATTGAGTACTTGGAACCAACCTAATAAAAATTGTGCAAGACTTATATGAGGAACACTTACTGGAAGAATGTTGATTCTTCCCCAATAATCTACACATTCATTGGGGAGCCCAATGAAAATTTTCACAAGATTTTTAATTGAACATGAAAAGCTGCTTATCAAGTTCTTCTAGAATAGAAAATAAACAAAAATAACCAAAAAAAAAAAAAAATTGAGGAAAAAAATGAGGTGAATTTGCCCTACCAGATAAGAAAACAATCTATAAAACTACAGTAATTAAAACAATGGAGTGTCAGAGAACAAATAAACATATGGATTAATGAAAGAGAATAGAGTCCAGAAATTGACCCGTGTATTCCAAGGAATTTAGTGTATGATAAAGGTGGAATTTCTAAACAGTGGGAAAATGAAAGATTACTCTAAAAATAGTACTAGGACAATGGGAGCCATAAGGAAAAAAAATAAAGTGAATCACTTCCTCATCCCATACTCAGAAAAAAATCCAGATTGATTCAAGATCTGCATTTATAAAAGTATAGAAGAAAACACCAGACAATACGTTTATAATCATGGGGTGGGAAAGACTCAGTCGTCAAGAAAAACCAGACAGGTTTTATTAAACAGAAATTTAAAACTCCTCAGAGCAAAAGACTGGGAAAAATATTTGCAACATATACCACAGACAAGTGCTTAATAACTATAATATATATCTAGAATTCCTACAGAGATGTGACAAAACATAAGCAAGCTAATGGAGAAAAAAGGCAGGGGAGAAAAACATAACTCTTAGAAGAGGAAATAGAAATATTTCTATAAATATTTGAAAAGATGCTCAACCTCACTAGCACTTAGGGAAATATACATGAAAACAAACAAGGAGGAATTATTTTTTGCCCATCAAATCTTACAAAGCTAAAAGGACTGATAATGTATAATAATGGTGATGGTGTTGGGGAAGAAAACTCTCATACTCTGTTGATGAGAGTATAAATGGTTGGAGGAACAATTTGGCAACATCTATCAGAATTTGTAATGTACATAGTCTTTGACTCACTTCCACTTCAAGTCATCTATCATACATGTATACCTGCTAACGTGTACAAAGATATATGTACAATTACGATCATTGCACCTTTAAAAAATTGGAGATAACCTAAATAACTCTCACTAGGAGACTGGTTAAATATATATAGAATATCCATACTGTAAAATACCATGTACTTGTTAAAAGGAATACCTAAGTATTCCTTTGTATCAGTATGGAATACTTCCTAAGGCATATTACTAAATGAAAAAGCAGCATCAAAACTATATGAAGGGACTTCCCTGGTGGTCCAGTGGTAAAGAATCCACCTTGCAATGCAGGGGATGTGGGTTCGATCCCTGGTCAGTGAACTAAGATCCCACATGCCGCAGGGCAAATAAACCCAAGCGCCACAAATACTGAGCCCACGCCTCAACTACAGAGCCCGCGTGGTGCTAACTACAGAGCCCACGCGCTCTGGAGCCTGTGCACCACAACTAGAGAAGAGAAAACACGCCCGCCACAACTAGAGAGAAGCCTGCGCACCACAACGAAGAGCCCGCACACCACAACGAAAGATCCCGCATGCCTCAACAAAGATCCCGTGTGCCACAACCAAGACCCGATGAAGCCAAAAATAAATAAATTAAATAAATAAATCTTTTAAAAAGCTATATGCAGTGTGATCCCACGTATGTAAAAAATTATCTAAACTATATTCTATGCATTTTATAGACAAGTATGGATATGTAACTAACCGTATTGTAGTCATTAAACCACATGTTTTATTCCTAAAGCAATTCAACATTCAAAAAAGCACAATTCAAACAGGATTTCCAATCTTCATTTATGCCTCTTAAAAACTTAGAGAATTCAGATATATAGTCTTTACTATTTTAACTATTTTACTATTATGACATCCTTTAGATTCTCTCTATTCTTTGCTTTTCCATGTAAATTTTAGGATCAACTTGCCAAGTTCCATGAGAAACTCCATTTGGGATTTTTATTGGTTTAATTAATTTTTAAAATTTCTCTGTCCCTATAGACTGAAAACTCCTTGATGACAAGAGACCACGTCTATCTTGTTCTTACTGTGTTCACAGCACCTAGCCAGTGCCTAGAGGATAGTAAGTACTCAATAAACTCATTCTAGAATGGTTGGATGAATGAATGAATGAACTACGATAGCATAATGATAATATAAAATGTTTTATAGGCGTTAAAATTTTATTTTGGGGCTTCCCTGGTGGCGCAGTGGTTAAGAATCCACCTGCCAATGCAGGCGACACGGGTTCGAGCCCTGGTCCGGGAAGATCCCACATGCCACGGAGCAACTAAGACCGTGTGCCGCAACTACTGAGCCTGTGCTCTAGAGCCTGTGAGCCACAACTACTGAGCCCACGTGCCACAACTACTGAAGCCCACGTGCCTAGAGCACGTGCTCTGCAACAAGACAAGCCACTGCAATGAGAAGCCCACGCACCACAACGAAGAGTAGCCCCCGCTCGCCACAGCTAGAGAAAGCCCGTGCGTAGCAACGAAGACCCAAGGCAGCCAAAAGTTTAAAAAATTTAAAAATTAAAAAAAAGAATGTATGCACATGCATTTTTTAAAAATTTTATGTTCAAACTATAGAAAATTATGGGAAAATGTTCACAATGTATTATGTGAAAAAGTAGGCTTCAAAAAATTTTAAATAAAATGATCCTAATATTGTAAAAAAAAACCTATCTATCTATACTATATATAAAGTTTATGTATGCATTAAAAAAACTAAGAAGGAAATAGAAAATAACAGTAGTTGCCTGGGTGGTAAAATTGCAGATTTTAATTTTCTTATTTATACTTTTCTAAATTTTCTATAATTAGTATATAGTACTTTTAGAATAAAATAATAGACATAATTTTAAATGATTAACAAAAGAAAATATCACAATATTTAAAGTTTCTGGGATAGTATGAGAGGGAAGTGCTAATTTGATAAGTTCAGGGGATTAGGTTGAGTTACTGTATTCTAGTTAAGGCTGGAGTTTTGTCAGTGGACCAAAGGAAAATTTTAAACTTTTTCTTTTCACTTGAAGTAGAACACATACACAAAAAAGGGGCACGGGGGCTTCCCTGGTGGCGCAGTGGTTGAGAGTCTGCCTGCCAATGCAGGGGACACGGGTTCGAGCCCTGGTCTGGGAAGATCCCACATGCCGCGGAGCAACTGGGCCCGTGAGCCACAACTACTGAGCCTGCGCGTCTGGAGCCTGTCCTCCGCAACAAGAGAGGCCGCGATGGTGAAAGGCCCGCGCACCGCGATGAAGAGTGGTCCCCACTTGCCACAACTAGAGAAAGCCCTCGCACAGAAACGAAGACCCAACACAGTCATAAATTAATTAATTAATTAATTAATTTAAAAAAAAGAAGTAAATTGGGAATCAAAATACATGTGATTAAAAGACTTTCTTTAAAAAAAAAAAAAAAGGGGGCACAAATCATAAGGTGTACAGCTCATGAATTGTTACAAGGTGAACACACTGTGTAACCATTGCCCAGGTGAAAATGGACTGTTAGCAGTGTCCAGAAGCCCCCTTCCAAGCACTGCTTCCTCCCTCCTCCATAGAAGCTGCTCACTGGGTTCTGCAGGACCTCCAGGCTCAGGTTGCCAGGCAAATTCAGGGAAGTCCACTGGGGAAGCGGGTAGAAACACCTCTGGGCGAGGGGAAGAACCTTACCACCACCCCAGCCTCCCTCCCAAACTGGGAGCCCCTGGCCACTGCCAAAGTGTGATACCAAGATTTTCTAAAGGTAGAGTGCAACAACACCTAAAATAAAAATTTAAAATACCTCCAGACTCACTCTCTCCTGTCTTCCTCCACTGCATCTGCCATTGTAACCCCAGAGATGGGGAGAGGTCAAACGCCACCACAGCAAGGAGATGAGGCAGGGGAAATTCATGCGAGAGAGAATAAGCCCACTTCTTGCAGCCCCATTGGCTGGTGGGAGGAAGATGGGAGTGGGGTGGGGAGACAGTGACCAGGGGAGCCTGACTTGTATTCTCCCTCTCCAGGCTGAAATCTGGAGTGTGCTCTGGGGTGTTGACAGGTTAAAAGGGATGACAAAAATAGAGGAGATTTGACCCAACTTGCCATTTGGGACCTGGGATGCCTTAGTCTGTTTGAGCTGCTGTAACAAACTACCAAAGCACTACCATAACACATAGTGGTTTATAAACAACAGAAATTTATTTCTCACAGTTCTGGAGACAGAATGCCCAAGATCAGGGTGGCAGCGTGGTGAAGTTCTGATGAGGACTCTCTTTCGAGGTGCAGACTATGGACTTCTCCGCTTCTTGTGGTACCTTCACGTGGCGGAGAGCAGAGGGAAAGCCAGTGCTCCCCTCACTGTTTTTTTTTTTTGGCTGTGTTGGGTCTTCGTTGCTGCTCTCAGGCTTTCTCTAGTTGTGGTGAGCGGGGGCTACTCTTCGTTGCGGTGCGCGGGTATCTCATTGCAGTGGCTTCTCTTGTTGCAGAGCACGGGCTCTAGGTGCGTAGGCTTCAGTAGTTGCAGCACGGGGGCTCAGTAGTTGTGACACTCGGGCCCTAGAGTGTGCGGGCTTCAGTAGTTGCGGCACACGAGCTCCAGTAGTTGTGGTGCGTGGGCTCAGTAGTTGTGGCTCGCGGGCTCTAGAGCGCAGGCTCAGTAGTTGTGGCGCACGGGCTTAGTTGCTCCACAGCATGTGGGATCTTTCCGGACCAGGGATTGAACCCATGTCTCCTGCATTGGCAGGCAGATTCTCAACCACTGCGCCACCAGGGAAGTCCTCCCCTCACTCTTATAGGTGCACTAATTCCATTCATGAGGGGCTCCACTCTCATGATCTCATCTAATCCTAATTACGTCCTGAAGGTCCCACTTCCTAATACATCATATTTGGGGGGGGTAGTTTCCAACATATGAATCTGGGGGGACACATTTAGTTCATAACATTGCCTCTCAGGATGGGCCCCCTTCACCCGGCCCCATCAACATGGGGTGGCTGCAGAAGTGAAATAAACAGCGTGATAAGGTTAGGGAGAGGGAGGCTTGGACTGAATTTCCCAGATATTCTCCATCTTCTCCTGGATGGCAGTCATTCTCAAGGGAGACAATTCCATCCCCAAAAGGGGTATATTCCAAAATGTGTATGGGGGCAGGTAATCTTTAGCTGTCGCAATGAAGAACAGGTGCTTTTGGTTTCCCTGGGTAAAAAGAACTTTCTTGCAATGCCAGAAATTGTCCTGCACACTAAAAAATTCTCCTGCCCCAAATGGCAGGAATATTTCCACTGAGAAATTCTGCTAAAGTATTATGCCCACTCTCCTTTCACCATACGTAGAAAGCTTAAGGAATTTGCAATTCCATAAAAAATAATAGAATTGTCTTTTGCAATTTTGTTGGGAAGTTCAAGAGGGTTAGGCATCATCATCATGGATCTCCCTCCAGGCACAGAAATTCCTAGTTAATCATTATATATTTACAGACTATGAAGCAAGCCATGGTCTGAACTTGAAGCAGTGTTGCAATCAGAGAAATCAGCTGGGCCACCAAAGAGTAATTGTTAAATAACTCAAAATTTTTCTTACGTTTCCCAAATATGATGAAGGGTATACATAACCCTCAGCAGCATTTTTTTGTAAAATGTCCACTCTTCATTCCCATCCATTTCCTCACATCCAGTTTGCTTTTTCTCACTTAACTAAAAACTCTATTTTAAAAAGCACTCTCCCTCCTTTTCTAGTCTCTGTCACTAAAGCTCAGCTCTGAGGGCTGACTTGGAGAATGTTCTCATTGCTGGGTTTCAAGCTGGGTAGCTGGGGGCCCGATGGCTCAGCCGTGAGCAGAGTCTTGTGCAGGGCACCCAGGCGACAGCTGCCCTTTGGTTGCTCATATTTGTCAAGCACACGGCAGGCCAAAGACGGGGTCTGACCAGATGAAGAGTAAAGATACAACAAGCCACTTTCATGGTGCCAACTCCCTTGGTCCCTGTCACACACACCAAACAGGACAACACAGAGACAAAAAGGGACCGTTGACTGCAATGCGAGATGTGGGACACCCCATTGCTGAGGAGCCTATTCTAGGCTACAGCAAGGAGTTTCACATTCTGCAGTCCTATTTTGAGGGGACTGGGGCAGGAAGCCCCTTCCTCCTCAGAACCCAGAAGGCCTAAGAAATCATGCCATGATATCCTCCCGGGGAAGGTAGGGAGGTAGGTGGGAGACAGGCTACAAGCCTCCCATTCTCTCACGTTAAGGTGTCTTTAAATAGAAACACACACCAAACAAGGTTATATATTGACCAGTGGGCAAAAATGTTGTGACCAGAGGCTCACAGAAACCTAAGTTTATGTTTCTCTTAGGGGTGATAAACAGTTCGGTATTCACTAACTCGGCGTTTCACAGCAACTGTATAGACCCTACATAATGCAAAAAATGAGAATAGGCTGTATTATGATGAACACAGCAGTATGTTTGGGCTTCACACACAGCCCATCTCAGGGACTCCTCCTCCCTTCCCAGCGGACCCCAGACCACACTTTGAGAACCGCTGCTCCAGAGCACGACAGTTCAACAGGCTGGCGCTGGGAGTAGAATGTAAACTCCATTAGGGTCACCACAGCTACTTTGTTCATCTTTGTATTTCCAGAATCTTGCATAGTGCCAAGCACATAGTAGGCACTCAATATGTGAATTAAATTAAAATGGGCTGGGATGAGGTATTTATGAGAAGGCTAAAGAAACCTGAGAAAGGCAGAATGGTCTCTTTGGTGCTGAAGGTCAGCTCAGTCTTAATCTTCATGATTTTATGTCTAGAGAAGATTATTTGATCTATTGAAAGTGATTCAACATGTTTTAGATTATTGAAAGTGAGAACAACTATATCAAAGACATGAAAGAGGATTTTTTTTTTAAAAAAAGAGTCAGATGTGGAGAAAGCAAACTCATACTCAAAGAATATGAGACATTGATAAATAAATACAAATCTATACTGATGAACTATCTTGATTATTGAAGTGGATTTTGCAGTGTGAATTTTTTTTTTCTTTTAAGATGCAGGATTTAAAATCAGGCCTCACCTCACATTTTTCTAGTACTGTGTTAACACTTATGTAAACTTTAACTACTCTGGATTGGGAAACAAAACATCATTGTTCCTTATCTTTTCTTATACAAACACAAGCGTTGGGTCCATGGCTTTGATGAAATAACGATTGGTAACTCCTTGTGTCAAATTCAGCCTCTGCCTTACTTCCATTTGGCCTATGGCTTCTTCCACAGCAAAGACCAACAAATGACACCGTGTACATTTTTAAGAGGGTCCACAGTTAAATTCTGGTTCTAATATCCCACACAATGGGATCCTTGCACCCAGAAGGTAGAGGAGGGGCAGGCACTAAGCAGATTGCTAGAAACTGGTGGCCATTGCTAGAAACTCCTTCTTGTGTGTGCAAGTGCAAGGGTGAGGAACCACAGCACAGAAGTGAGGGAGAGGAGCCTCTCACAATTGTCCAGCTGAATTAGTTTCCCATGGCAGCCGTAACAAGTCACCGCAAGCTGGGTGGCTTCAAACAACAGGAATGTATCCCCTCACAGTCTAGAGGCCAGAAGTCCAAAATCTAGGTGGTGGCAGGGTTGCACCCCCTCTGGAGGCTCTAGGGAAGGATCGTTTTTTGCCTCTTCTCACTCCTAGTGGCTTATTTGTGATGTGACTACATCACTCTCGTCTCCTGTCCGTCTCCACGTGGCCTTTCTCTGTCCTGTGCATCTCTCCTCTGTGTGTCTCTTGTAAGGACCCTTGTCATTGGATTAAGGGCTTACCTGGATGATCCAGGATGATCTCCCCATCTCAAGATACCTAATTCCAGAAACTCTTTTTCCAGATAAGGTAACATTCACTTGTTCCAGGAATTTGACAGGGACATACCTTTTGGGGGATATGATGGTGAATTTTATGGGTCAGTTTTGCTGGGCCATGGTACCCAGATATGTGCTCAAACATTATTCACTGATTGGCCTCCATATTGTGGGTGGGCCTCACCCAATCAGTTGAAGGCCTGAATAAAACAAAGGCTGACCTCCCCAGAGCAGGAGGGAATTCTGCCAGCAGACAGCCTTTGGACTTCATCTGCAATATTTGTTCTTCCTGGGTCTCCAGCCTAACTGCCTTTCGACTCAAACTACAACTCTTTCCTGAGTCTCCAGCCTGCTGCCTCCCCCATCAGATTTTGGACTTGCCAAGCCCCCATAATCATGTGATCCAATTCCTTAAAATAATCCTCTTTCTCTCTATATATATTTACATCCTATTGGTTCCGTTTCTCTGGTGAACCCTACCTAATACAGCAGACCACCATTCAACCCACTACACGAGTATCTACCCCAGGGGAGGGGGGATTTGTGAACACTTGAGACTTCCCTTGAATGTGGGGATAAGTGTAAAGGTATCTTGCAGTGGACAAATCCATTAAGTATTAGTTCCTGACGTGGGGTGCCATGGGTGTTACACACTCTCTAAGTGTCTTCCCTTCCCAGTTCTTTTAATTTTCTATTAGTCAGGGTGATTTCTTATCAAATTCCGCACAGTGGCTCAGCAGATGGACTCACCACTGACTTCATGGAGACAGAGAACCTTCCAAGGAAACTCCCTCCTGCTTCCTACCCTAAGCTGAACATTTGCTATAGACTGACTCACTCTTCTCCTTGCCTGGCGGACAGTGAAAGGAGCAGGGCTGTGAAGTCAGCCAGAGCTGTGCTTGAATTCTGCTCTGCCATTTACAGTTGATTGATCTTGGACAAGTTGCTTAACTTTTCTAAGGCTGACAGTACTTTTGAAGAGATAATATTCAGAGGGCTGGTACCAGGTTGAAGGAGACACTGACGCAAAATGTATACCCAGTACCTGACACTCAGTGAATTTCTTTCCTTTCCCCCAACCAGGACGGAATGGTGACAAGGCCCTCATGAGCAATGCAGGCAATGGGGGAGACAGTGCATCTTGGTCTGATGACTGCCCTATTTGCTTGTAATGTTATTTTACTTATATTTTTTCCTGAAATTAAATCAATTCTTTTTTTTAAATTAGCCTTGTCCTAGACACTTGTGAAATCATGGGTTTAACTTGCTAATTATATATAATATATTTTTTAATTTATTTATTTATTTATTTATTTTTGGCTGTGTTGGGTCTTCGTTGCTGTGCATGGGCTTTCTCTAGTTGCGGTGAGCAGGGGCTACTCTTCGTTGTGGTGTGTGGGCTTCTCATTGCGGTGGCTTCTCTTGTTGCAGAGCACGGGCACTAGGTGCACGGGCTTCAGTAGTTGTGGCTCGCGGGCTCAGTAGTTGTGGCGCACGGGCTTAGTTGCTCCGTGGCATGTGGGATCTTCCCGGACCAGGGCTTGAACCCGTGCCCCCTGCATTGGCAGGCGGACGCTTAACCCCTGCACCACCAGGGAAGCCCTATATATTTTTTTTCCAATGCACAGTAAATACACTTAGTCACTCATTCAAGAGTGCATTTTATGATCTCAGTAGGGTTAACAGGCTAGTTATAAATCTTTTTTCTAATATGCAATAGATGAATACGTTCAAGTAGTCATTCATTCAGCAGGTATTAGAGTGCCTTTTTTTGTGCGAACAGCCTGGCACAGCTCTAGGCTCTGAGCACCCAGGCAAGGCAGTTGACTCCAGACGCCACTCATTCCCAGGGCTGAGAGGGTCAGTCGCACTGGTTAGGAAGCTCTGTCAAGTGTTTACCAAGGTACCTAGTTGGGGGGCACTAAACCCCAGGCCTCGAGTCAGAGGCTTTCTTCTGCTCTGCATTTGCCCCCATGCAATGGGAGAGAGGTAAGAAAGGGCGGTGGATCTATTTTAGACCCTGGGTGTCTTCTTGCTTTCCATCTGATTCTTCCTTATAGGTGACTGAAAGAAAAATTGACTCATGCCTGCTCTGTGGGTTTGGCCATCGTGTGTGTGTGTGTGTGTGTGTGTGTGTGTGTGTGTGTGTGTGTTTTCTCTCCCTTTGTTTCCTCTTTCCAGGCAGCTGCATGAGTAAATGGGCTCAGGACCTCACAGTGACTGGCCAGCCAGCCACACTCCCCCACTTCCTTTTCCTCAGGGGTCCACATTCTGCTCACAAGGCTGCCCTGGGCTTCAGGACCAGGCCCCGATAAGATGGCAAGACTCAGATTTGGGGATAGTGTAGGAGAGGCCAACTTTCGGCTGAGCCAAGAGCCCCAGCCCAACTTTACCTGCGCCCATCAGAGATGCACCCAGGGTTCCACACGCTGCCTGCCCTCTCACAATGCCTCCCACCTCCAGCGTGATCTGGGGACCCGGCTTTGTCAATACCTGTTCAGTCTGTACCTTTCTCCAAGGGCTTCCTCTCTGAGTACCAGCGTGTTTCTCTATGGCAAAACCAAACACAACCCGTGCAAACCAGTTCTGTTACGTGCCCCTTGCATGTCAGTGCTGTGCCTCTCCTTCCTCACGACAGCATGCTGGGAGAATGGGGTACACTTAGGGTCTCCCCCTGCCAGCCACCTGCTCGTTCCTGACTTTCCCCGGTCTGTCCTCAGGCCCCACCACCCTCCTGAAATGGCTTTAAGAGTCAGCAGTGACCTTCCCAGGCCCCTCACGGACCCCAGCAGCCTGGGGCGCGTGGACCCTCCCTGGCCGCCGGCACGTGCTGCCCCATCTCAAGGCTCCCGGACCCATCTCCTCCTCCCCGCAAGACGAGGGCCCTCCTGTCTCCCCACCCTCATCCTCTCCTGCAGCAGCCCTGTCTGTGCCCCCTGCCCTTCCACCCTACGTTGGGCCCTCGGCCTCCATGAGAGAAAGGCTGCTGCACTTGGCTGTTCTCCTTCCTTCTTGGAGCCCAGAACTAAAAATAGAAATGGCCAAAGCCTCATGACCAGGCTTCTGGGAAGGCCGGTGGGAACAGCTCAGGGTTTCAGAAAGGAAGCGTGATGTGAGCCCGGGAGTCAGGCGGCCCAGAAGAACGAGGAGATTCCTAAAGAATGGGGCTTGGCAGCCCCGCCGCCCTGCCCTCTGTTGACAGGGAGCCAACTGGTGAGCTGCCAAGGCCAAGTGCAGACCTGAGCGCCTGGGTCAGAGGGGCGTAAGTCACAGCTTATCATCATAGACTATGGACGAGAAGGCAACCTAGGCGCCAGGTGAGGGTGAAGTCAACCTTTCACCTTAAACAGCTGTGGATGGAGCATAGGGAGAAGGCAGGGCTCCTGAGGCACCAGACTGTGTCAGGGTGACCTGAGGCTCCTCCGGTAATGGTGACGGGAAAATAGAGGCCCCGGGAAGTGCTCCAGGGACGTCGGGTGAGCAGGGCCAACCCCCTGCTGCTGCTTCAGGCTCCCTCAACCACCCACGCTGCACAGACCTGGAGGCCCTTACAGATAGATGCTCCTTTTATCAGGCAATGGCGATACCTGTTTTAAACATCAGCAGGTTCTGAATGCAGCCGGCAGAGTGCTCTCCACTGTTCAGGAAACAGGCGCCCCGGGGAGGAACGAAGTTGTGCTTTCCCAGAACTGTGCTCAAGTGCTGCTGGAGAAGCCCAAGTTCCTTCAGACTCCTTGGGCAGACGCACCGGAATGCGATGAGGGAGTAGAAACAGGTGGCTCCCACCTACCCGATTACGATTACAGCAGCAGCTTCCAGAGGCAGAGGGGATGAGTTAGCGTCAGGCATAACTGGGCAGGAAGCCCCAGGCTGTGGTTTTTACCAACAAATATTTGTAAATAAGTTGCAGAACCCCTAACACACTGGTCTGGGCTGTGTACGTGTGCGTGTGTGTGGGTCTGTGTGTGTGAGATGGGGGACACATTTATGAGAATATAAAATAAAGCATGCAGACACAGAGGGGAGGAATAGAAGAGAAGGATGGTAGAGTGGAGTGAGACCTGCAGTCAGGACCCGAGAGCCAGAGGAGGAGATGAGGCCTGAAGAGACTCTTGTGGCCTAAAGCAGCAGATCTTATTCTTGAAGGATCTCCAGGAGCTGTGCTGCACTTCCTAAGAGACGGTGTCCAAAAGCAGGAGGCATCTGTCAAGTAGAAGACAAAAAGGGCTGTTGACCAGCAGGCCAGACACGGATGAGAAGAGCCAGTGGTCTGGGAGCAGCGGGGGCAGCACCAGATCCCCAGGGCTTGTTAAGCGCACCTGGCACCATCCCTGCTCTCCCTCTGCCTCTGTTTCTGCTGTTAGAGTATGGCTCAAAATCAAAACAAATAAGTTAAACCTTTTTCCCTCCAGATTTTCCTTTTCTTCTTAACGATAAACTTATTTTGTATGAAACATAAGAGGCAATTAGAGAAGAATATAACAACCCAGGTTTAAAATTTTAGCATTATGCCATTTTGCATCAGATCTTGTTCAGAGAGAAAATATCACAGATGCAGTGGATCTGTGGATCCAATCTTTCTGTTTCTAAGAAGCTGCTTCATCTCCAGCAGCCCCGTGGTCAGTGGGGCTGCCTTGTGGGAGTGGACAACACATCCCTCTGAGAGTGATGTAGGAAAGCAGGAGCTGAAGTGGTCCCTAAATTCACTCTCTCTTCTCAGGAAGGAGGGCAGATGGCAGAGGGTGGGTGTGTGGGCAGGTCTGTTGTTAAATGAGGTCTAAAGAAACAGGCTTCAAGCTGTATCCATGTAATTAAGAGCTCCGGCCCAAGCACTGGTACCAGTTTTTCTTGTTTAGGACTTTAGTCTTGCTGGTTGTCCTTTCACTCACATCTTTATTGAATTTTATACCCTTATTTACCATGTGCCCTTTTAACTGCCAGGGTTCATGAACCATTACTGTAATTTTCCACTTATGTGACTTGATCTGCAGATGGGTGCTACCATACTTAATTAAATATTTCCTGTTTACTAACCTGCAAAATTAGGACAATAATACCTATTTCAAAAATTTCCCAAGGGTTGAGATAATATAGGTAAATCACCTAGCGCAGTAATTGGCAATATAATAGTAAATGTTTTTTCCTTTTTCTTTCTAAATTCTCATAAAACATCTGTTTGAGAACTCCATTTAGGATTCTCGAAGAATTGCCAACAAGTACCACAGTTAGAATTTCTGGAAACTACTTTTGGCTCAGTAATGGAAATTGTGGCAATTCCTTTCTTCTGATTAACCTAGATGCTGGAAAACCTGCAGGAGTTAACAGTGTTAAAGTATGATTTTTTTAAATGTAAAAATATAACAGTTACACAGTTATAAAATGAACGAGTCAAAGATTAGTTAGTGTGTATCATACTGGTACCCATTAATTAATGAAGGCACCAGTAAGATGTTAAGACTGTTTCAAAGGAGAATTTGAGGAACAGAGAGGCAATGACAAAAGATAAAATGGTTTTGCTAATACACGCAAAACTGGTTAATATTCTCACACAATAAAATATAATGTTTGGGGTTACCTTTTCTACAGAGGAGAAATCAATTGTATCTTCACCAGACAAAATTCACTTGCATTGCTAAGGACAAGAACCTTTTGCATTACTATAAATTTTTTTACAAATTTACTTCAGCTCCTCCAGAGATGGAAAATAGCCTGGTCAATAAGAAATCAATTTGCATAAACCTGTAGAATCAGAAAATGACAGAGATTCCAGCAGGCAACGATAAGCATTCCACTGAAAGGAAACCTAGTAATCTCTCTTGTCCATTTCCAAATCTTGGACAGTTTTCCCCAGTGATACCTATACAATTAGACTGTGATCTAGGAGGGAGGCTTTGGAATTTTCTCACCCTAATCATGGGACCAGGCCCCTGTTATAGCCAGTGCCTCACTCCCCATCTCTGATTACAGGAATTCTCCTCTCCCTGAGCCATGATGCGGATTAGGGTGAGGGTGCTGAGGCAGCCAGTTCCGACATTAACCATTTTGTTCCTGTGTTCTGTAGCTCAAGGGCTAGCTGTATATGTAGCACCACAAACTGCTCCAACTGGCTTCCCAGACTGCTCTCGTACTTTGCCCTTGCAAACCCTCAACCCAAGCCCGAGAAATAATTAACAGACCCTGAGGGACTTCCCTGGTGGCTCAGTGGTTAAGAATCCACCTGCCAATGCAGGGGACACGGGTTCGAGCCCTGGTCTGGGAAGATCCCACATGCCGCGGAGCAACTAAGCCAGTGCGCCACAACTACTGAGCCTGTGCTCTAGAGCCTGTGAGCCACAACTACTGAGCCCACGCACCACAACTACTGAAGCCCACACGTCTAGAGCCCATGCTCCACAACAAGAGAAGCCACCGCAGTGAGAAGCCTGCGCACTGCAATGAAGGTAGCCCCTGCTCACCAGAACTAGAGAAAGCCTGCATGCAGCAACGAAGACCCAACGCAGCCAAAAATAAAATACATAAATAAAATTTTTTTAAAAAAGCATCTGCCCTCCAATGCAGGGGACATGGGTTCGATCCCTGGTTAGGGAACTAAGACCGTGGGGCAACTGAGCCTGAGCGCCGCAACTACTGAGCCCACAAGCTCTGGAGCCCATGCACTCTAGAGCTCATGCGCGCCACGACTAGAGAGCCTATGTGCAGCAACTACTGAGTCTGTACACTCTAGACCCTGCGTGCCACAACTAGAGAGAAGCCCGCATGCTGCAACAAAAGATTCCATGTGCCACAACTAACACCCGATGCAGCCAAGTAAATAAATAAATAAATACTTTAAAAAAAGGAAGAAATGCTTCTCAAAAACACACACACACAAAAAAATAACAGACCCTGAAATTTGCCAAATTTCACAAAATGGTTTGTTGAACAATTCATCATGTACTGCCTTGGAACACCTTTTGTGTCATATTTTTTAACTTGTCTACAATTTTTTTTTAACATCTTTATTGGATTATAACTGCTTTACAATGGTGTGTTAGTTTCTGCTATATAACAAAGTGAGTCAGTTTTACATATACATACATCCCCATATCTCTTCCCTCTTGCATCTCCCTCCCACCCTCCCTATCCCACCCCTCTAGGTGGTCACAAAGCACCGAGCTGACCTCCCTGTGCTATGCGGCTGCTTCCCACTAGCTAACTATTTTCCATTTGGTAGTGTATATATGTCAATGCAACTCTCCCACTTCATCCCAGCTTTGTATACAATTTTTTTTTTTTTTTTACAATTTTTAAAAGAGTTATTTCTTCTGTCTTCAATTAAGGTACACTTCTTTGATAGCAGAAACGATCCCACTCTACCAGCACCCAATATTAGGTGTTAAATTAGGTGTTCAAACAGGTGTTTAATTAGATGTTAAACAAATATTGATTGAAGGGATAGATAGAAGGTGTTAGAATAGAGAACTTCCCTGCTCAGAAAAACTCTTTGACTTCCCAGCGCCTTCAGAATAACATGCAAACTTATCAGAGACCTCACCCTCCCCATCCATGTTGTCTACCTACTCCTGCCAGCCGGATGCTTACTCCCAATACATTTTTTTTTTTTTTTTTAAGCATCTCTGTATCTCCTCTCTCAACCTGGAATGCTCTTTCCCTTCACCTTCAGGGCTTAACTAAAATACCGTCTCTTCCACGAAGCCTTCCCTGATCCCTTAGATGTGACCTCATCACTTGCCTTGTCCACTCAACAGCTGGAGTGAGACCATGAAAGATGAAGGCTGTGGAGCCAGGTGGCCTGAATCCACTTAGTTTTGTGACCTTTGGTGAGTGACGAAACCATCCTGTGCCTGAATTTTCTAAGGTAAATTTGGGGAGAAGAGTACTGCTCACCTCAGGGTTTTTGTGAAGATTAAATAAACGAATACACTTAGAAGACACCTGGGGATTTCCCTGGTGGTCCAGTGGTAAAGAATCCACCTTACAATGCAGGGGACGTGGGTTCGATACCTTGTCAGGGAATTAAGATCCCACATGTCGCGGGACAAATAAGCCCGCACGCCACAACTACTGAGCTTGCGTGCCTCAACTAGAGAGGCTGCGTGCTGCAAACTACAGAGGCCACACACTCTGGAGCCTGCGCGCCACAACTAGAGAAGAGAAAACCTGCGTGCCACAACTAGAGAGAAGCCCGCGCACCACAACGAAGAGCCTACATGCTGCAACAAAAGATCCCGCATGCCTCAATGAAGATCCAGCATGCCGCAACTAAGACCTGATGCAGCCAAAAATAAATTAAGTAAGTAAATAAATAATAAATAAATTGTAAAAACACGAATTACAATTTTAAAAAAAAGAAAAGAAGAAGATGCCTGGAACATAGTCAGTGCCCAGGAAGATTAGTTATTATTATTCCTTTTGGATGCTCTCCTAATTCTATACTGGAGCCTTGTCCAGTTAGTTCATTCTGTCTCACATAGATTTTATTTACCGGTTGCTCTTCTGACCCATGGCTGAAGTAAGTTCCTCAAGAGATGTTTAGGGAACATTTGCTGAATGAATGAACAAATTAAAGAATAAATGAATGGTTAAATGCTGTCCTGGCTTTCAGTAAATAACTCCTCATCAAAAAGATTTTTTCCTCATGGTATGTGGGACTTTCTTTTTAAACCACCAAAACTTTTGAGCTTCTCTTTTGCAATTTCAGGCCTCTGTTTGCTCTGAAGTGTAATGTTTGCATAGATGTGACACCTCCTACAGCAGCAGGATCTTTCCGGCATAAACCATCTTGGGCATATTTGTTTTCTGGGTGTAATTCAGAGTAGTAACTTGATAGTCAATTTGTCTTGCCTTATAAAATTCACACATATAGTTAATTTTTTCCTAACGCAAGTCCCAATGCAAGTTGGAAGGAAGGAACATTACTGCTGGAAAGTTATGTTACCTTGAGCAATTCACTTCCACAACCTTTCTATTTCCTTAGTTTTAAAAGGAGGTGATTTCACTGCTTATGAGGAGTGAATGGTTTGCACCACACATCTAGCCGCCCAACTTTATTTTTTCCACATAGAAATCTGTACTTTCACCTTATTTGGAAAATTGAAAAATTTGACAACTCTGAACCTTTATTCCCTCTAAGAAATATTGGCTGGCACTGAACAGGAGTTGTGAGTTGGGTAGGCACTCTCCAGACTGCCACCGTGCCACCACTCCAAGTTGTCTCCATGACACCCCTTCACTTCTCTATGTTATTTTCCTATGGCTGCTGCAACAAATTACCACAAACTTAGTGGCTTAAAACAACACATACTTATTATTTAACTCACATATTTCAGAGTTCTGAAAGTCAGAAGTCCAAAATGGGTCTCACTGGGTTAAAAACAAGGTGTCTAGCCCCCCAACTTTTAAGACTCCCACCTGAGGGACAGGCCCGCAAAACACCTAGCTCTGAAAGACAATGGGGCTGGTGTCCACAAGACCCACAGGACTATAGCAAACGAACCGTTCCTTATCCGTGCCTGAGCGTTCCCCACAGCTATCCCTGCACAGGGCTCAGCGCAGAGGGAGCTCAAAAAAACGCTCACCTCCTAGGCTTTCCATGAAAGAGGTTTGATTGCTTACTTTACAAGCTGCTGCCTGAGGGTCTGGCTTCTAATTTAGCACACAATGAGGGGTTGGCTGCGATCCTCCCTAGAGTCCAGAGTCTGGAGTTTAGGAAAGCTGGTGGGCACTTCCCCTGCCTTCTCCCGCCAGTTGCTCCAACAATAACATTAAGTCATCAGTATCTCCCTAGAAGGAGTTTGTCCACACCCCAATTTTTAGGGCTGCCACCCAAAGGACAGTCCCCCAGATCACTCAGCTCTGAGAGCCAAGAGGGCTTGCATCCATGAGGCCCCCAGGACAATAGCAAACAAAGAAGCAGTTTTTAAATGGGCTACCCCAAACTATCTATAGGTTCAATGCAATCCCTCTAGAGATTCCAATGGAATTTTCACAGAAAAAAAATTCTAAAATTTGTATGGAACAAGAAAAGACTCCAAATAACCAAAGCAATCTTGAGGAAGAACAACGCTGGAGGCATCCTGCACCCTGATTTCAAACTATATTACAAAGCTATAGTAATCAAAACAGTATGGTATTGACATGAAAACGGACATAGACCAATGGAACAAACTAGAGAGCCCAGAAATAAACCCATGCATATATGGTCAATTAATTTTTGACAAAGGAGCCAAGAACATATAATGGGGAAAGGATAGTTTCTTCAATAAAGGGTGTTGGGAAAACTAGCCTGCCACATGCAAAAGAATGAAATTGAACCACTGTCTTACAAAATACACAAAAATTAACTCAAAATGAGTTAAAGACTTGACCTGAAACTGTAAAACCCCTAGAAGAAAACATAGGGACTAAGCTCCTTAACATTGGTCCTGAGATGATTTTTTTGGGAGTTGACACCAAAAGAAAAGGCAACAAAAGCAAAGATAAACAAGCAGCACTACATCAAGCTGAGAAGCTTCTGCAAAGGAAAGGAAGCCATCAACAAAATGAAAAGGCAGGGACTTCCCTGGTGGCACAGTGGTTAAGAATCTGCCTGCCAGTGCAGGGGACACGGGTTCGAGCCCTGGTCCGGGAAGATCCCATATGCCATGGAGCAACTAAGCCCGTGCGTCACAACTACTGAGCCTGCACTCTAGAGCCTGCGAGCCACAACTACTGAGCCCACGTGCCACAACTACAGCAGCCCATGTGCCTGGAGCCTGTGCTCTGCAACAAAGAGAAGCCACCGCAATGAGAAGCCCGCACACTGCAACAAAGAGTAGCCCCTGCTCATCGCAACTAGAGAAAGCTTGCGCACAGCAACGAAGACCCAATGCAGCCAAAAACTAAATAAATTTTTTAAAAAAGTGTTAAAAAAACAAAATGAAAAGGCAACCTATGGAATGAGAGAAAATATTTGCAAACCACATATCTGTGGTAATACCCCAAATACACAAGAAAGTTATACAATTCAATAGCAAAAAACTCCCAAATAACCCCATTTAAAAATGGGCAAAAGGGGGACTTCCCTGGTGCTCCAGTGGCTAAGACTCTGCACTCCCAGTGCAGGGGGCCTGGGTTTGATCCCCAATCAGGGAATTAGATCCCACATGCCACAACTAAGAGTTCGCATGCCGCAACTAAAGATCCCATGTGTGGCAACGAAGATCCTGCATGCCGCAGCTAAGACCCAGCGCAGCCAAATAAATAAATAAATAAATATTTTTAAAAAAATGGGCAAAGGACTTGAATAGACATTTCTCCAAAGAAGACATACAAATGGCCAACAAATATATGAGAAGGTGCACAACATCACTAATCATCAGGGAAATGCAAATCAAAACCACAGTGAGATATCACCTCACACCTGTTGGAATGGCTCTTATGAAAAAGACAAGAGATAAATGCTGGTGAAGATATGGAGAAAAGGGAACCCTTTTGCACTATTAGTGGGAATGAAAATTGTTACATCCATTATGGAAAACAGTATGGAGGCTGGTATACAAACTGTCAGAGATAAGATGAATAAGCCCTGAGGATCTAATATGTGACATGGTGACTATACTGATAATACTGTTTTGTATAATTGCAATTTGCTGGAAGAGTAAGAACTTGTGTTCTCACCAAAAAAAAAACAACACCGGTAAATATATGAAGTGATGGATGTGTTTATTTGTTCAATGGTAGGAGTACTTTCACAATGTAGACATATACAAATCATCATGTGCACATTTAAAATACCTTACAATTTTATTTGTTAATTATACCTCAATAAAGCAGAGAAAAAAGAACAAGGCCTGGCATCAAGTAGGCACTTGATGTTAAATAAATGGTTATACTCAGGGATGAAGTGACAAGGGCTTGGGCTAATTGAAAAAAGGGTTCAGATGTAAAAAATATTATGAAGAAGCACCTTCAGAACTTGGAGAGAAGACCTAGGCACGGCTGAATTAAATAACTTAGCAACATTAAATGCATACAAGGCAAGAATGCAAGAAATGTCATAAAAATCACATGACCATCATCAGATAAAAAGCATAGGCAACAGTATGTCCATACAGAGGAGAGGGCATCACTTCAGTGTGGACAGGAAAGGCTCCCGCTGGGCCTCAAAGGATGGCTGAAGCAGGAGTATGCTTCCTGTTAGGGTGGTGGTATAAGGCTAAGCCAGACAGAAACTCCTGGAGCCAAGGGTTTACATGGGACTGTCCCTGTGGTGGCCTAGAGACCCCTGGCTGCCGGGGGGGGAGGCCAGATTTCCACCCTCTAGTCCTTCAGATCAGAACTAAAGCTCTGTCTGTTTTGTATTTATAACAACCAGCCAGGGCTTTCCTGGTGGTGCAGTGGTTAAGAATCCGCCTGCCAATGCAGGGGACACGGGTTTGAGCCCTGGTCTGGGAAGATCCCACATGCCACGGAGCAACAAAGCCCGTGCGCCACAACTACTGAGCCTGTGCTCTAGAGCCTGTGAGCCAAACTACTGAGCCCATGTGCCACAACTACTGAAGCCCGCACGCCTAGAGCCCCCAAAACAAGAGAAGCCACCGCAATGAGAAGCCCGTGCACCACAACAAAGAGTAGCCCCCGCTCACCACAACTAGAGAAAGCTCGTGCACAGCAACAAAGACCCAACGCAGCCAAAAATAAAAAAATAAAAAAATAAAAATAAATAAATAAAATAAGTTTAAAAAAATAAAATAACAATCAACCATAATGTATAGGTTATGTATAAATTGCTTTCTGATACAAGCTACCTTCTTTTTAAAAGTGTTTCTAGAAAAAATAAAAATGCAACACAAGAACATGGCTTTAAGACCTTCTTAAAAGAGAATTGAATCCCATGATTGTGAGCTGAGATTGGTTTCATCCCCATAGTGCCAGGATACACACATACCTTCATATTCAAGGAGCATTTGGTGAATGGGTGAATAGATGCACGAATGGACCTGAGGTGGCCGTCTGGATCCCTCAGTGGACTAGAGCAGGGTGACAAGGGTGTTGATGGGGGCCAGATGAGCCATCCAGAAAGAGGTCTAATGAACAGGTTTTTAAATCTGAGGCAAAGAGAGCAGAAGCAGACGTCTGCCTTTGTGGGTCCGGCTTTGTTCAGCCTCAGAGCTCTGTGTGCGGGAGACAGTGTGACCTTTACTTCCCCTGTGTCCGGTCAAAGAGGCTTTCTGATTAATGTTTGCAGTACACGGAGACAATAAACATAGGCAAGTCTGGCCTCTGGAGGGAGAGGTTTGGGGTTGGATCCTTTTCTCCAGTTTTGGCAGTGCCGACGATGGGGGAAGCATTATTTTTAAATCTTTGCCAAATGACATTTTGAAACCCGCACATGTTGGGGTGCGCCAGGCCAGAGCCCTTGAAGAACAGACAGGCAAGGCCACGGGAGCGCTCGGCTGCCCAAGGTGCACTGGCAGCTTGAAAATCCCCCTATCACAGGCCCCGCTCTTTGTTTAGATGAACACTTTCTACAGCCAGAGGGAGGCAGGGACAGGCATTGCTCTTCTGGGGGGAAGAGCCCCAGGCCTAGTGGGAAGAACATTATTTTGGACACTGACAGATCTGGGTTTGGAGTCTGACACTCATGGAAAGCCTGGGGAAGTTATACATAATTCCTGCCTCTTGCCAAGTCAATCTTAATCGGAAAATGTAACATTTAGCCCTGCATGAATAGCACTTAGAAGAGGCCAAAGGAGGCGAGAGAGAGAGAGAGAGAGAGAGAGAGAGAGAGAGAGAGAGAGAGGTGAGAATAAAGGGGGAGCCAGGCTGCAAGACCCAGGCCAGCTCTACCAGGCAAAGAGCCCACTGCACAAGCCTTGACTCGGGGACTCACAGTCAGAGGCCCACAGATAGAACCAAGAGGGTCTGTTTTTCCTTAGCAAGGAAAAAATTACACCCTGATTTTCATTAACCTCTAACTGCAATTTACATTGCCCTTCAGTTAAGCATGTGGGTAACAAACCATGTGTTTCAGAGAACCTGTGACTTTATCACAACTAGAATCACAGATGCTTTCACCATCATACTCTGGTTGTCCCAGAGACCTTGAAATATCACTTACATCTATCACTTTTTCTAAAGCACAGCCGTAATTAGACCTATTGCTAGATCATGTCATTTAATGCATTAGTAAACTAGCATTTTTTCCACATCACAAATTTGTTTATATTCTAATAACTACATTTCCATATGCTCGGTTTCCTCTATAGCCCTTTGTGCTTATTTTACATTAGAATCAGCAATGTGAGACGAGGTCCATAGGCTTCACTGGCCTGCCAGAGGGGTGAGTCAGAGCACACGGAAAGGTTAAGAGCCCAGAACAGCAGCCAGCAAAGGGGAGGTTCTGAAAACACAAGATATATGTTGAGTTCCGTTTCAACATCCTTTTCAGAAGACACAAAGCCCTTTGCTGCTCATGTCTTTTGCCCTCAAAAGTTGATTGAAGGCCAACTGAGAACAGGATGGAGATGTTGGGAGCAGAATGGGTGGAGGGCCCCAGAGACATACAGAAAGGGAAGATCATGGCCGATACTCCCCACTGCTGTCCCCCAACACGCTGTATGGCCGAATCCAAGCTCATAAGTTAGAGCTGAACCAGCAGAGGCTCAGAGCCCGTAGCCTTTGGGTACCCCTCACAGCACAGCAGCAGCTGGCTGCTCACAGACTCAGTAGCTGTCTGCTCAAAACTCCCAGGCCGCTTCTAACACCTGCCCAGCCTACTGAAAAACTTCCAGACCTCAAACATCTTTTCCTTAAGAAGGTTGACATGAACTTTATGGTCTTTGTTTGATGAGTCTATTGCTATTTGATCACTGAGTGTATGAGCCAAAGCTCAATACTAAACACCCACTTGAACTTTGCAGCTTCCGTGTTTCATTAAGAAGGCTATTGTAGAGTCTGGCCATGTGTCAAGGACACGTTGACTCTGGGGCCACCCCATTTACCCGAGTCGGTCCTGGAGGAGGGAAGGGTGTGGCCATGAGCCAACAGGGAGGGACGCGGACCAGAAGGGAGAGGCTCTGCTGGCAGCTGGCAGCCCTGCCTCTCACTCCCTGCTTGACCTCGGGTGACTCTCGTCCCAGGGTGCCTCGGTTTCCCCGTCAGAAGGTTAACCATGGTTGAAGATCAGTGGAAGAGGAAGAGGGAGGAGGGGCAAGGGGGCAGGTGGGTGGGGTTCTGGGAAGCCAGGCTCACACGGGGAGAACCGAGGGAGCAGTGAGGTCTGGCAGGTGGCGGAGTCCCAGCCAGAGACAGACAGGACTCTCAAGGTGCTGGTGTCCCCACCGGTGGCTGGTCATGAGCACAGACCTGTTCCCAGTGCTGGCTGAAAGCCCGCTCCTCAGTGTGGGCAGCCAGAGAAAAGAGGAGTTCTCTGGGCCTGACACCTGCCGCCCCACAGCAGAGATCAGACTGGCCAGCTGCCGTCCTACCCAACTAGTCAAGAGTTCTGCATTTAAATGAGAGAGAAGAGGGATGCAAAGCTGGTCTTTCTGGTAGCTTTCTTTAATTAATTAATTAATTCATTCATTCAGTGTTATCTCTGGATATTTTTCTGCTTCTAAAAATAAAACATGCTTATTGTAAAAAAATTCAACATAATGAAAATCTGAAATCACTGGAAATAATGTTTCTCAGTACTACCCCTTGAGCAAACCATTTATTGTTATGTGTTCATTGTATGTACTTTTTAAAAATTCCTTTATTTTCTCCTTTTTTGGTAACATAAACATGTTTATTTCGGGCAATATAGAAGTATTTGGAATAAAACATCAGAGTTTCTTTCCACACCTTTTGACCCCTAATTCCACTCCCCTCTGCAGATAGAGTTGCTGCTAATGTTCAGGGTTCTTTCTATCCTTCTAGAAACTCAAATGCAGGGAGCTCACTCTCAAGCTTGCTGTCCAGCACCGTCAGTGGTAAGGCAGCTCGTGCCAGTGCAGCCCTGCCCAGCCTCTCCACGCAGCCCTGCTACACTACACTTCTCAGCTAGGCATCAGACCCTGTCCCCTCTGCCCCCCAAAGTCCAGAGGGCACATGTAAGCCCTCTAGTCGTTCCCTGAAGGCTCCTCTCACATTACTTCAGGTAAAGGGGAAGCATCTCTCCCTCCCTGTGGGGAGTGTGGGGAGAGGGGACAGGAAGCCTCCGCACTCCAGTAACTCTCCAGCCCTCTGTCCCTTGTGGGCTGGATGGGGTGAGCATTAATGCCACCAAGGCTGGTTTCAGGACATCTTAGCATGTCCTGCATATGTGGTCTGGCTCCTCTCTTGGGATGCAGGGGAATTAAGCCTCTATCAGGTACTCTCAGCCTTTGGGGTCTCAGCTGAAACAGAGACAGAAAGAGGGTATGTGTGTGTATGTGTACGTATGCTTACGAGCTACCGCAGGCAGGCTTTTAATTTAGCTGCTGATTCTTCTAAACAGTTGTCATTTTGGCCTCCCCAGACCATCCCACCAGTCCTGGAATAGGTCCCCCTGCCCTGCTTCTCAAACTGGGAGAAGCTTAGCACTGGACATACCCAATGTATGCCACGGGGTTTATGAGAGCATCTCATTTATGTAAAAGTTTTGGTGGAAAAGGTGATGTAACATAATTATTCAGTATTTAATACAAGAGGGATAAATTGGGAGACATCAAGAACATTTCTCCTTTGCAGTTAGCTGCTTAGGACTTTGGTGCCAGACCTCCAGGAGATGCACAATTATTCTCCTGTGCCCCGAGAGATGTTCTCCTATGTCGTTCTCCTATGCCTCTCGGGACATCTTGAAATGTGCTGCTTCCAAGAAGGCCCCTGCTGATCCTGCCTCCCAGTAGTCACACCTTTGAGTAGTCCCTTCCCACACTGTGCCAGGGCTGGTCTGTGTGACCAATAGAATATGGCAAAAGAGATGTCATGTCACTTCCAAGATTAGGTTATAAGGTTACCAGGTTATGAAAGACCTGAGTTCTCTTTCTTGGATCATTTGCTTTGGGGGAAGCAAGCTACCATGTGAAGCAGCCCTATGGAGAGGCCATAAGTGAGGGGCTGAGGGCTGCCAACAACCATATAAATGAGCTTGGATGCAGACCCTTCAGCCCCAGTTGAGTCTCCAGAGACTGCAGCCCCAGATGACAGTTTAATCACATCTTCATTCACACCTTGAAGTGTGAATCACTTCAATCACACCTTGAGCCAGAACCAGCTAAGCCGCTGCTGGATTCCTGAGCCTCAGAAACTGTGTGACATAATACATGTTTATTATTTTAACCTGTTAAGTTTTGGAATAATTTGTTATGCAGTAAAAAACTAATGCCCTGCCTTATAACACAGTTTCTTTTATAAAACAGCTTGACTACAGGTTGTCTTTCTCTTGATCTCTCTCACTCTTAGCCTTTCTGGCTATTAAAAATTTATGCTGAAGTAAACGTGGCAGGCATGGGCCTCCATATGCAACTATTTCTGGACCCCTATGTGGTTTTAACACAAGGTCAGAAATTCAGGATTACTGCTGCTGACAACTGCAGTTTGAGAGGGCTAACTTCTGGAAGGATGACCTGATCAACAGCCCAGGCCTTTCAACTTGAGCACCTCTCTTCTTTCTGAGTTGCCAAGGGGACATCCAATCTGAGACTCAGGAGAGACGCAAATCTGACCATTATTGACATATGAGTAATAGCTAAATCCAGGTGATTAGAGGAATTTCCTTGGGGTAAAAACTTTGGTTGAGAACTCTGATGTTTGGGGAGAAATTTGAATAAATTGTCTTTCATCTCAAATACTAGTGCTGCTTCTGTTTAAACACTGGCACTGTTCATGGTTATCTTTTTGAAATCATGAACCCCAGAAGATGTTTGCATGGTTCTATCAGTTATGATCCTATTTTGCCAGTTACAGAAAAGCCAAATTGAACAGGGGCTTTGCTGGCTCACATGGCCAGAAGTCAGATGAGAGTGAACTTTGGTCCCATTTCTTTCCAAATCTCCTTTGCCTTCACGGGGTCAGCTTCATCCTGAGGCTAATTCCTGTAGGATAATTCTGGGTAGCCAGAAGGGACACATACATCCATGTTTACATCCAGGGGGACAGAGGGCATTTCTGAACCAACATTCCAAGTAAGAGCTGGAGATTCACCATAACTTGCCCCTCAAAGCCCTGACTGTGCCCAGAGGAATGGAATGTCCTCACTGGCTTTAACTACCCAGGGCCCACCTGGAGCCAGGACTGAAGTCCATTTCCTCCGGAGAACGTGTGCTGCATGGGGAGGGTGGTGGGGACTTTAAGGAAAAATGAGGGAATGGTAGGTAATGAAAAATATCCTTTAGACAAGCATCTAGATCTGCCATCCTAAGAACATAGTGCAGAGAAAGATGCTGCCTCTTCAGTTTCAGAAGACACTCAATGCTCTAGTCCTCTTTTAGGGGGAAAAAGAACTGATTTTTCATCCAATTCTGGGTTTCAACCACCCATCACCAATATGTGAATGAATCTGGAGTCTTCTCTCCAGATCTTTGCGGGGCCTTTGGTCTCTTAGGGAAGGAGTCGATGGGAAAGTCATCAGTCACGAGCCTGCTGTGTGGGTGGTACTATCGTCAGCACTTTCCCTTGCACTACATTATCTGATTTAGTTCCTTTGATCCTGTGAAGAACCTTATTATCCTCAGTTGATAGATGAGGAAATGATGCCCAAAGAGGTTAAGCAAATTACCCATGGGCACAGAGCTAATTAGTGGCACATTTCCAGGACTGATTAGGATTCTCAGTGAGTTGGAGTGGACTTAGCCGAGTCAAAACCCCGGACGTTTGTCGTAAGGATGCAAGGGTATCTCGTGGAGCCTAAGGGCTGAGATACAGGTGGGAAAAGAACCAGGCACTGAAAAGCCATCAAGATTCTATTCTTCTATCTCCGCTCATTTCTGTGTTTCTGCTTCATTCTTCTCTCCTCCAGCAGACATGTTCTCTGCTTCTCCAGGCCTTGAGGCAGGAGAAGAGGCCAGTAAGTCACTGTCCTTTTCTTCCTCCCCAAATCCTGGGAAGGCACACCCCCTGATACAGGGGGTGAATGACGTTATCTGAAATGGCCGCTCCCCCGGTCTCCCTTTGGATGGGTGTCAGCTAAGTAAGGCCATGGTGAGCTGAGCAGATACCCCAGCAGCAGTATTTTCTCTGCAGACCAGCAAAAGGGATCACACCTTCCAGCTAGCGGGTTGCTGAGAAAGGAGCTTGGAACCCACAAGTTCTGCTGGTTGCCTACTTTTTCTCTCCGTGGGCATTTGGTCCAAGCAGCCCCTGTGGCTGTTTATTGTGCAATTCACAAAGTGGACTGAGAGCCCGTGATGAAATAGTCACTTGGGACCTCAGAGTTCTCTGCCACGTTGTGTCATGAAGAAATTCTGGGGCATTTCTTCCAGCATGGCCTTTGGTTCCAGGTTGGGTTTGGGTGGTGGATTCCCGGGAAGGATCATAACACTCCGGCCCCTGGGGGGCAAGCAAGGCCCTCTCTGGAGAATCGGCCCTGCTGGACCCTGGGTGGTCAAAGAACTGATGGCATCTGTGTTCGGTGCCCAGGCCAGGGCTTGCTCCTGATAGGGGTCTACTAGTGAGTGAGGCCAGTATGAGGGGCGAGGCTCTCACCTGCCTGAGTTAATGTTGACCTGAACCAATTCACCCCACATGCGAACCCAGGAAGTGCGGTTCTCTCCGAACTGGGAGAGTCACTGACAGCTGGGGCAGCCTCTCCCTGGCGTGTTTGAGTAAAGGAGTGTCTGTTTATCTTCCACTATTCAGAGCCACTAGGAGCCTGGCCCAGGTCAGCATGCTCCAGTTCATGAGGAAGGGAGGGTTGGTCCCCCACCTCTCGGCCAGCCCCGAGGAGATTCCCTCCTGAGGCCTCTGAAGTCAGCCTTGTCCTCTTAGCTGACACAATTAAACACTTCCAAAACCCAATGGCCCAGGCTTCTCTCCAGAGCTCCAGACCTGGTCATCCAGTTGCCCATTGGACATCTGCCCTTGCGTGTGCACCTCACCGGGAGTCTAAAAGGCCAGGCCCCCATCCTTCACACTCTCCTCTCCCATCCTCACTTTTGTCAAAACTGCTCCTAGTGCAGATTCATCCCTTGGGTGATTGTTCCCACCAGCCACCTAACCATTCAAGCTGGGGAGCCATTCTCCATTCCTTCACTCAGGAAACATTTCTTGAACCTTTACCCTGTGCCAGATTCTGTGCTAGGCCCTAGAGGTAAAGACATGCCTCAGTGCAGACTCAAGATGCTCACAGGCTAGCGAACAAATCCCACAAGTACTGACAACACCCTGGGGAAGAGAAATGGCTCATCCCAGGCTGTTAGAGAAGGAGTTAAAGCATCTGACCTGACTTACAGTACCAGGAAAGATCTTCTGGTGATACCTGAGTTGAGTCATGCGAGGAGAGAGCAAGGGAGGAAGAGGCCTTCTGGGCAGAGGGGTCTGCCTGAGAAAATATAGAGAAAGAAAGAATACGATGTGTCTGGGGAACCTTCAGCAGATTGATACTGTTAGAGGGTAAATTACAAGGCAAAGGGGTCTTGAGCATTGAGGCTGGGACCACAGTCAGCAGCAGACCAAAGGGGGGCTTTTGTTGGAGAGGGGCTCCTGCTGTAAGCTTGGATTGTGTCCTGCAGGCAATGAGAGCCTTTTAAGGGTTTGAGGCTATGGGTGGGGGTGGGGGTGAAGGGAGCCAGATTAATACTTTGAAGGACTCATTTTGGAGGCTGTGGAGAGGTCTGAATATGAGGGGGTGGGGTGCAGAGCTGGAAGCAAGAGCTTGTAAAGGCAGATGATGGAACCTGAACTAGGGGGCTGTGGAGGAAGGAGAGGAGACAAAGGGGAGACTGATTAGATGTCACAGAGGCACAAGATGGATGAGTCAGGGACGACTTCCCTGTTTCTGGCTGGGTTATTTGGGTGGGTGGTGGGGTCAGCAATGGAAACAGAGAATGCAGGAGGAGAAACAAGTTTGGGGGAAATTTGATGAGTTCACATTTGGATGCACTGAGTTTGAGTGCCTGTGGGCTGTTCAGAACGGGGAGGGGGAAGTTCAGGAGGAAATGTTCAGTAGGCAGAAACTCTGGAGAGAAGCTGGGACCGGAGATGTGAATCTCTGGGTCAT
The DNA here is from genome assembly GCF_028023285.1 of Balaenoptera ricei. NCBI lineage: Eukaryota > Metazoa > Chordata > Mammalia > Artiodactyla > Balaenopteridae > Balaenoptera > Balaenoptera ricei. The sequence goes on from NC_082644.1 coordinate 86,719,673, forward strand.
GAGGACTGATCAGTTGAATCAGTAGGACAGGATGCGGTCACTCAAGAGAAAGGGTGCGGAATGAGAAAACCAGAGGGTGAGGGACACGTCCTAGGGAGCCCTGATATTAAAGCAGCAGGCCAAAGAAACTCAGAGAGACAGGAGAGAGAAGAAACTCAGGAGAGAAACAGGAAGATGGGAGTGAGAAGAGGACCGTAACAGCCAAACGCACTTAAAGAAAGGAGTCTTTTAGCTGTAGTGATCCTGTACTATTCTGGGAAACAGATTTTTTTAATGTATGCTTTCTGTAAATAAAAGCAACATTAAAACAGATTTTGGATGTTTATAACCACATCAGTCCTGACCTGTACATTAAAAGCCTTTTATTTGGAACCTGGTTTTGTACAACAGTGCCCCCTGGTGTAGATGTCATGCTTAAATACTTACCTTTTATTAGCATGGAGGCAATATCCTGGAAATACTGTTGCCGCTCTCACACTTTCTTTTTTAACTTAAAAAGAAAATTCAAAACACAGATGTTTTGGGATGGGGAAGCGTTTAATTTGGGGAGCTTAAGTTTTATGTGATGCAACATTGGGGGTATTGATGTACCTGGTATGGCTCATTTAATATGACAAAAATTTGGAGTTCCCTGGCGGCGGTCCAGCAGTTAGGTGGGCCCTGGTTCAATCCCTGGTCAGGGAACTAAGATCCTGCAAGCCATATGGCAAAAAAAAAAAAAAAAAAAGATAAAAATTCATTTGCCCACGTTCATTGTATAGCTGTGCTTCTACCAAAGGGTCACAGAGCGGGACCTACAATTTATTTTTAAAATAAAGTTCATAAAATGATATATACAGGGCTTCCCTGGTGGCGCAGTGGTTGAGAATCTGCCTGCCAATGCAGGGGACACGGGTTCGAGCCCTGGTCTGGGAAGATCCCACATGCCACGGAGCAACTGGGCCCGTGAGCCACAATTACTGAGCCTGCGCGTCTGGAGCCTGTGCTCCACAAGAGAGGCCGCGATGGTGAGAGGCCCGCGCACCGCGATGAAGAGTGGTCCCCACTTGCCGCAACTAGAGAAAGCCCTCGCACAGAAACGAAGACTCAACACAGTCATAAATAAATAAATAAATAAATAAAAGAACGTGAATTTCTAAAAAAAAAAAAAAAAGATATATACAGAAAACTGGACAAATTGTAAGCATAGATTACAATTAATTTCTCAAATAGAACCACTGTGTAAAGAAGCACATAGATTAACAAACAGAAAATTCCTAACAGCCCAGATGCCCCTCGTGCCCTCTGCTCCTTTCAGTCACTACCACTGCTGCCAAGGATAACCACTGTCATGCCTTCTCATGGCATAGATCCATTTTGCTTGATTGTGAAATTTCAATAATTGGAATGATCAGTATGTATTCTTTTGTGTCTTATTCAATATATTCGTTGAGATTCATCCATGTTGCTCTGTGTATTTGTACTTTATTCTCTCTGCTGCTTTAAAAACCATTGCAAAAATCAACCATAATTTATCAATTCAGTAGTTGGTAAAAATTTGGGTTATTTCCAGTTTGGGGCTATTAGAGTCTGCTATGAACATTCTTGTACGTACTTTTTGTGTATGCATTTCTGTTTGGTATATACCTAGGAGAGAAATTACTGGGTTATAGGATATGCTTAGCTTTAGTAGATACTATCAAGCAGTTTTCTAACTCAGTTGTCCCAACTTATATTCTCATCAACAGTGTATGAGAATTCCCTTTGCTTCATGTCCTCACCAACACATGGTATTGTTAATCTTCTTAATTATAGACATTCTGATGGGTATTGTGTTGTTTTTTTGAAAAACAGCTTTATTGAGATATAATTCACATACAATTCACCCATTTAAAGTGTACAATTCAATGGCTTTCAATATATTCACAGAATTGTGCACCCATCACAACTTCAGAATACTTTCATTACCCCAAGAAGAAACCCATACTCCTTGTCTGTCACCCCCAACCCTCCTAGGTCAGCCTAGTCAACTGCTAATCTACTTTCTGCGTCTACAGATTTGCCTTTAACATTTCACATAAATGGAATCATACCATATGTGGCCTTTCATCTGGCTTCTTTCACTTACCATAATGTTTTCAAGATTCAACAGATTTTGATTCAACAAAGGAACCCTCATGGATCAAATCGTACACCTGGGACATAGAATGCAGGCTTGTTCCTATTTATTCATCCCCCTTTAAAAAAAAAATTGCTAACTGTTCACTTACCTGATGGTACATTTCATATTGAACTCTCACAGTTAATTTCATGGATATACTAGGAAGCTGTGCTACTCTGAATCAATTTGTGAGAGCATGACTGAGGTTTATCTTTGGCTGCAAGAATGAACTGAAGATAAAGGAAGGAGCCCCTTCAACACTTTCCAAGTCAAAATTATTTTGGTCATGCTTTATAAGAAATTCTGGGGGACTTCCCTGGTAGCGCAGTGGTTAAGAATCTGCCTGCCAATGCAGGGGACACGGGTTCGAGCCCTGGTCCGGGAAAATCCCACATGCCGCGGAACAACTAAGCCCGTGCGCCACAACTACTGAGCCTGTGCTCTAGAGCCCGTGAGCCACAACTACTGAGCCCACCTGCCACAACTACTGAAGCCCACGCGCCTAGAGCCCATGCTCCGCAACAAGAGAAGCCACCACAATAAGAAGCCCACGTACCGCAACGAAGAGTAGCCCCCACTCACCACAACTAGAGAAAGCCCACGCGCAGCAACAAAGACCCAACGCAGCCAAAAATAAAATAAATAAATAATAAGTTGTAAAAAAAAGAAAAGAAATTCTGGAATTTTGAGTTCATTCATTGAAACAGATTCAAAAAAGTTACTGAGATTGGACAAACCTGGCTTTCCCTTGGAGGTACCCCTATAGCTGACTTCTATGTAGAGGTGTGGGGACTTAAAATTCAGTTGAAGACACACAGAGATGCAGGGGAGACGTGAAGACCCATGTACAGACAGGCAGAGACTGGAGTTTTGTGTCTACAGGCCAAAGAACTCCAAGGAGAAAGAAGCATGAAAGATTCTCACTTGGGAAAAACAAGGCTGCCAACACCGATTTTGAACTTCTGGCCCAAAAGCTGAGAGATTAAATTTGTTCTAAGTCACCAAATTTGTGGAAATTTGTTACGGCAGTCATAGGAAACTAATACATTAAGACCTCCTGATTCTGAAGCTGCCTTGCCTAAGTTGGTGCTTAATAAAAACTTGTGTTAGCATAGTCTGTTCACAGGAGACTCCTTAGGAAGGACTTGGATCTCTCCTTATTTTGTGGGAAACAAAAATTGATTGACCTTGAACTATTTCCTTTCTGATTTGCCTCCCCAACTAAAATTTAGTAGCTTGGATTAGATAGAGGATCCAAGTTTCTTTTAGATATTCTGGAATTAGAGTAAACACAATCTATATTTCTCCTCACTGATATCAAAACTGGGGCATTCTGAGCCTGAATCACCATAGATTGAGATAACATTTTTTCTTGGCAAGGCTGGCTTTGTTTTGGTAATGGAGTCAAGGTTATTGTTCTCTGATTTAGCTGAAGTCCAGTACGAACATATCCAAAAGCAGAAGGGGAGAAAAAGAACCAACTAAAACATGTGGATACCATATTGCTTGCACTGACTACAGAAATGTCTATTATTACCAGGATTACGTTGGCACTGTCAGAAACCTACTTGGCACATGTTTGGAGAACTCTTCTTTATTAAAAGATAATAACTACCAAGAAGGCTGGATAATATAAAGCTTATTCTCATCTAAACCTGAAAGTACTGTGGTAGTGAGAAGAGGGAGGCTGCTTTAGAATCTCTTAAGTTTACTATTAAGGGAGGGCTGTGGGGAAGGGATTCTAACACTGAAAGGGAGGCTAAGAAGGTAGCTGGTGAACACCTTTCCTGTATACCTGGCTGGGTACTGGCAGAGTGCTGGGTGTGGGCTGTAGGTCCTTCTATTAACCAGCCGCTATACTTTGTTTCCATGAACCAAGAACCAGAGGTTTGAAGGGAATGTGGGTTCCTTCCTCCTGAGTAATTCTCTTCCTCTTTGTAGTGAGAAAACATCCATACTGATTCTGCAGCACATTTCCAAAATATGACATTCAGTATCCCTGGCTGTCACTATGTTCATTTTTTTTTTCTTCAATCTTTCTTATTCCTGCATCTCCTGCCAGTTTGGGAGGCAAGAGATAGCCACATAAAAAAGGTTAAGAGCATGTGCACTGTAAAGCAATCTCAGTTGGGATCCACCCCACCCTCTCCGAGTGGGTTCAAAGTTTCTTATTCTCTTCAGAATGCCCAATTTTCTGATTGGCAAGTTAATCTTTTAAATAGGTATGAATCCTGAAGGTGCTATAAGCAAATGTTTGATTTGGCAACTTACTGACAAACAAGAAACTTTGTTCTTGAATGTTAGCCAGGGAAGCTATATATGATGTTCACAGGAACTAAGTCTGATTTTTACGTATTTATGTATTGAATATAGCAACGAGTTACATTCAACTCTACAAAGAGTAAAATATTTCTAATCATACTGTAGTTTATTAAGGCATGCAATGAAAACGTTAAGAAGCCTTGGGATATCAAGAGTAACCTTCAATTATTTGGAAACCAGATAACCTGGCATCTAGACCTGTCCTGTCCAACATGGTAGCCACCATCCACATGTGGCTATTTGAGCATTTGAAATGTAGCTAAATTGAGATGTACTGTAAATGTAATTTATACACTGGATTCAAAGACTTGGTACAAGAAAATACAAATTATCTCAATAATCTTTTATACTGACTACATATTGAAATATTTTGGGTATGCTAGGTTGAATACATTTTTAAAAAACTTAACTGTTTCTTTTTACTTTTTAACATAGCCACAAAAATTTTAAGAAGTACGTACGTGGCTAATTACACTTCTATTGGACATCCTTGTCTATACAGTTCATTAGTCTGAAGCACACAAGAGACCTGAAACACTTGATAGTGATCTGACCACATTCGAAAGAATTTTATCCTGTGGTGCAAATCAGATCTTGTGATCTAGTAAGTTAACTGTAGCCAGTGATGTTTAATTGGCACATTTGAGGATTAGTATTATCAAAATGTAGTTAGAATAAGACTAAAAAGACTTGTAAAGGGGGAAATAAACTGGCAAAGATGAAGTCCTGATGAAGAGTAGTTTAAGGACCTCTATTTATTGTTAACAGAAAATCTGTGGAGTCCAGTGGCTTTCTAGGACAGCTCTCTTCCAGACAGTGGCTCAGGATCCAGGGCTGCCATCAACATGGCAGAGGAAAAGAGAGCTAGCTTTTAAATGCTCCCCCATGGCCTAAGCTTACAGTCCTTCGGTCAGACCCAGCTGCACGGGCCTTGCTGCCTTATTGTAGGAAGGGGGATGGGAGAGAGCGCATAGGTACTGACTGGGCAGTAAATGCTTCTGCAGTAAGACAGTATAAGTTTTGAGTCATTCAAAGTCCAACACAAACACTCACTCTTTCAAGTATGCTGGAAAAATGAGGGAAACAATCAGGACTTAGTCCCTTTTCTGAATGCTTCTGTCAAGGGAGTACTGGAGCCAGTCTGAGGGTATCACCTTAAGCCAAAGGATTGCTTCCTGAAAGAGTGAGGAGAATTGGGATCTATTAGCCTCATATTTTCTGGTATTTTACTTCTACTTTCAGCATGTATATAGACTGCTTTACTTTCTTCCATTTTTAGTCGAAGGAAAGCAATTACACAAACATGTATGGAAAATGATAAGCAGAGGCTCCTCTTTCCATATTATATTGACAAGTCAGACATAAGCTACTATAGCTAATGTGAACAAATCTGCCCAATTATCTTTTTTTTTGGTTTCCATAGTTTATTTTTTTTAACATCTTTATTGGAGCATAATTGCTTTACAATGTGTGTTAGTTTCTGCTTTATAACAAAGTGAATCAGCTATACATATACATATATCCCTGTATCTCCTCCCTCTTGCATCTCCAATTATCTTTTGTACTCTTATTTCCTACATCTTATAGTTGACATACACAGAAAGAAACCTAGCTACCCACTTATGTAACCTTACTGTTCAATAAGCTTATACACCATGTGTGCGCCTACACTCAAGCTATCCTCTTGGCCTTTGTAAAGATATAAATATGTACCGTATGAGTTACAATGCAAGTTGCTTTTATGTTTCTAAGTTGTTTATACACAAACACAGAAACAAAAATCTGAATTACTGCCTAAAAGTTAAATCTCCCTGCTAGTAGCTCAAGAGCTCTATCTTCCTGTGGGAATCCCTCTCTACACCCCTCCCTCCAAACATACACAACCCCTACCCTTCCCTAACACAGTAACACCAAACACAACTGAATGTTTTAAGTGTACATCATACATTTATTACCAACAACCCTCTCAACTCCAAAATTGGGCACAGGGATTAAAAATAAAAATTCATTGCACTACTTAGTAAAGCATTACTAGTAACTTTCATAAAAAATGTACAAACTTTGTTAAAAATTTATCAAGCCTTCAAATGATTTGGTTACAGATATTTATAATACGTACATTTAAAACTATATGTTAACTGATACAATGGAGTATGATTTGAGGAAATGACTCAGCAAATGATTCCAAAGATACACCCCTGTAAGCTTTCATAATCTGAAAGAAACAGCAAAATGAGGTAACCAAATGTACCAACAGGGGGATAATAGCTTTCTAACAGGCCTAAAGATATCTGTGAAAAATATTCTCATAAGTGAGTTGGTAGATCTCTTTCAAAATGTTGTAAGAGGCCCAAATATAAGAATCTTAACAAATCACATTTCAGAGAGTGTATAAAATCTAAATATGCTTTCACGTTTTCCAGATTTTGCTCAAAAAAATTCAGGACAGAAAATCCTAATGAGATCTTGATACCTGGAGGCCTTGTTTTTTGTTTTGTTCTGTTTGGGGAAGAGGGGGCGCTAAAAACAAACAAACAAAGATGGTATTTCATGCATAGAAAAACAAAAAACACAGCAGAGTTAAGGTGGTAAAGCCAAAATTGTTTTAGGAGGAAAGAGGAAGAAGGCAACAAACCAACATCTGCCTGCTATCTGGTGCATCACCCAAGGTGTCAACAGCTGGGTATGAATCAACTGTTCTTTCTTTTCTGCTAGCCACAAAGTTGCTCACTGTGGCTAGTCTAAGCTGGTTCAGAACACATGCATGTATGCTCCTAATATGCACTAACCACTTAATAAGCAAGTCTGCACACATCCTTAAGAGCCCCATGCAAGGAAGACATTCCCAAAGACAGATCAGTCACGAGAGTGCAACAATTAATTCAGGATTTTACCAAAATAGACCCTGCTGCCTCCTAAATTGCCAACAACCTCTCAAAATTTTAATGGAAAAGGGGTATTAAGAATTCATCAGAGGGAGGGAAGAAAGAGCTACTTTTCCTAGTCATTAGTACAATGTGCCTTGTTAATTAGGTATCTATATAAATTAGAAAAAGTGCTTTACTTGCATGCTTCAATAAAATGAATACTGAGTGTAGTAGTGTTATGTTAGATCTGTACAGATATAAATTTTTTGCAGCTATATAAAAGAGTCTATGTATAAGATGGGCTTTTGCCATTTTAAACATGATTTCTTAATTAAAAAAAATAAAGATTAAACTATACGTGATTTGTAATGTAGCGGATTATTACGCCAATAATTTTGGTCTTTCACACACTTTATTCATCAGGAACAGGTGGAGGATATTCTAATGATTTAAAAGTAACGTGCATTTTACCACTGTTTAGATGTATTTCTGATGCACTGACAAATACAGGGGCAAACAGAAGGTACACAAAATCCTACTTGTATGACTAGATAGAGGCAACAGTGTCTGGAAAAGGGCAAAATTGTGCTTCTGTGTGAATTGACTTTACTGAACTCTAAGCTGTGATGAGCTTATAGAGTCTTCAAGGGAAGGCAAGTAGCACGGCAGTAACAAGTAGTTAACACTGAGTAGAAAACGGACACAGAGCCAACTGAAAGCTGAGTGAGGCTGGCAGCAAGTCATTACAGTCCCGACTGGAGTTATGCAGCTTGTGCTACTGCAAACAGAGCAAGGACATCAACTGCAGGAAGAGGCAACGTTGACCACACTAGAAGAATGAGAGAGGAATCCAAACATTGCTGGAAAAATGATTTTAAACAATCTGAATTATGCTCAATGAACCTATTAAAAAAACCCACACAGCTATGTATTATTTTCAGATCAACTAAATGAAGGTCAATTCCTGTTTTACATCATTATTTTTTATACAAAAATCAAATCTTCATTTATACTGCAAGTATTCTGGACACCTGTTAAATTAATCTTTTTCTCATTCAAACAAAAATTAAAAAGAAAAGTAATAAAACATCAAAGCACATCAGGTCTAAAGAACTTGAGCTGTCACAGCACTTGATCCATCCTGGAAATGAGGATTTCGATGAGAAGCACATTTACTGAGGGGAAAAGAACTAGACAACTTTCAGAACTGGAGCTTGGCAGAACAGAAATATAGTTTTCTTAAAACAATTTAGTTGCCTATGGGAGCTTGAACAAAGAACATATCAGAAGTCAAGCTGAGTTAACAGATTTTGTTCTGGTGGAAGTAGAGGAGGTGAGACTTCATGGGACCAGTGGTATTCTTAGAAATATATTACTCAAATATCTTCAGAATAGACTACAAATCTAAACATCAAAAAAAAAACCAAAAACACAAGTACTTCCGGTAAGAAGCTTACTGGAAAGGTAAAGGAAAAACAAGAGAGTATCAACATTCAAATCACTGATTGAAATGCTAATATTGCTAACTGATGATGTATGATATTGCACCTTCTTTTTGGAAACAGCAAGTTGGAGATTTAAAAATTTCTTTTTCACAACAGAATCAAAATATCAGGTTCATGGAGTGAGAATCTGTTACACTTTTTTCCTTAAGTGACCCACTTGGGATCACCAACGAAGAGAAGGTGACAGCTGCCTGAAGCAAAGGAAGAAGGCTTTTCTCATTCCATTCATTGGGAGGGAAGGGGATGGAGTATTCAATGTTATAATTGATGCACCCTTAGCAATCAGTGTGCAACAGCAAACACAAGGGAAAAAACCAGTGTACAGTACTAGTGCTGTTTAAATAACACACCAGATTATACATTGCAGCATAATTAAAACTACACACACATTCTTGGTACATGCTGGTATATAGGATCTCATACACACTTGAGCTACCATGCCCTCAAACAAGTAGTTTCACACACTCTCTCTCACAGACACACAGATACATTTATCACCAAACAGTCATACGCTGCATTCATTTCCACTCACAGTTTCTGAAGGCTCTATATAAGGTAGATTGCTATATCATCTGGAGCTACCACTTTTTATAAAAGCACATGCTAAAAGATCACGTCCACTGTAATCTTGCAGCAACACTCGGAATGATCACACAAAAACCAGGGAATGTTAGTGCACACACAAAATTAAGCTAAAGAAAAAGTCTTTGGAGTTCCAATCACACGGTTAGTATAACAATCCCATAATTGTGAAGACTAATTGTAAGCTTTTATAGTTGATTAAGTCACACAGTGCAAAGAAAGGTCCATTGACCCTTTTGGTAAAGGGAGGGCTGGAAGCCACACAGATTAAGTTCAATGGATAGTCCATATATACATGTGATGAGGAACACCCAAATTAAATTTGTGCTCTTAGGTTGGTCATTCTGAATCCCGATGCACTTCTGAAGCATCAGCTCGGCAGATTGGGCAAGTACGATTTGCCTAAAACACAGAAGAGAAAACTTGTTTGAATTCTGACTTATAACAGTGAAACATATTAAAAGCAATAGAACTATTTTTACTTTCCACATAGTTTTTACATTCTTTGTTTCTTTAAGAAGGTACAAAGCAATCATTTAATCTTTTAAAATATACTCCACAAACCTCAAAAACAATAATAGCCTATGAATAATTTTTTAATAGGTCCGTGTCAACATACAGACAAAACTACCCATCACCAGTTTAGACAAATTTAATAACTGGCTTAAAACTCCATCTCAACAAATGGCACTACCATTGGCTGTGCTGCTAAAATCAGAAACATAAGCAACACCTGCTCTCTTACGTTCTACGAAGCATTTTTCATCAAATACTCTCATTTCTACATTATGATAGCTCTCAAATCAAGTACTCTTCTTTTCATCCAACTTCCTACTGTTTCTTCTCCATCTGGCCCAGAACATCCTTATTTCATCTCTCTGTCTCTCAGAAATTATCTCCTCTATTCCATTCTCCAAACTGTGGCCGTGATCTTTCTAAAACATATCCTCTCACACGTTTTCAGGATCAAGTCCAAACTCCCGCACACTTCACAGTGACTTTGCAATAAGCTGGCTCCTGGTTTTACCTCTGAACCCTTCTCTTCTCTTGCCTCTCTCCCTCACACTCTAGCCATCAGCCACATGGAACCCGTGTTTTTCTGGTCATTCTCTGTTCTCACATGTCAGGGCTATGCATATATAATAACCTCATTTTTCTAAAAAGTCTAGACTCTTTGCCTTCAGGATTCACTTTGGACTAAACTGGGTACCCTTAATCTGTGCTCACACAGAGGACTGATTCTATTTTATTTTAACTCATCTGTCTTCCTCACCAACCGTGAAGTTATCTAAGCCAGTATTATCATCTCCTACTCAGAATAATCTAAAACAAACAAACCATAAAGTTTACTAAATTATTTTACTTCATCACATTTTTATGCTACTATTATAAAAAATAGAAAATAAGAAGTCCCTGAAATAATTTTACCCTGGCATACTATTAGAATTTGTGCCTTTGGACTCCCCCCCACCCATATACACAAAGGAGAAAATGGTCAGAATTATGTAAAAGCACTAGAGGTTTATTTCTCATGTAAATCTCTGACAAAGAACCTCCAGTGAGGTCCCCTCTAAACTCTTAGAAGAAAGTTAGGACATACTGATTATCAAGGACAGAAAACCCATTTTCAGATTTTGCTCAATCACTCCCACGTTGATGACTGTAGTTCATTTCTACTGGTCTTTTCTCTTAATTTGCAGAAATCATACTGAAAGCTGTGTTTCAGTTTTGTCTCCTTAATCACCCTCCACCAAACCATAGACTTACTCTACATGAAACTATGATGAATAAGAAAGAAAATGCGATGTCATTCTCTTCAGATGCCATCATTTTACCTTAAGCCATTTGTCGACACACTTGGCATGGAACTCGTGGTTACAGGGTAAAACTCTAAGTAGCTGCCTTGACTCAAAATCACACATGCATACTACACACCTAAAATAAAGCAAAAAGATTGTTTAACCATAAAACCAAGTGGTTTCTATTTTGTTACAAATGTCGAAGCCTACAAAACCACTTACCAATCTCACTTATCAAAATATTTAAATTTTAAAACAAAATAATCTATCAATACCTCAAAAAAAGCATGATATTAAGAAATTTAGTAGGAGTGCTTTGTTTTACTGAGTGAGAGATCATCAAGAAAATTCCTGGCTTAACATCCAAGACAACTTTAATACTGAAGATACTATTATATTCAACAAATGGTGTTGGAACAGCCGGATACCCATATGCAAAAGAATGAAGTTGGACCCCTACCTCACACAATATACGAAAATTAACTAAAAAATGAAAAGCCTAAATGTAAAAGCTAAAAACTATTAAACGTTTAGAAGGAAACACAGGAGTAAATCTTCATGACCTTGGAATAGGCAATGGTTTCTTAGAGATGGTATCAAAAGCACAAGAAACACCAACCAGAAAACGCAGATAAACTGAACTTCATCCATTAAAAAAAAAAGTGCTTCTAAAGATGTCAATCTATAAAGTGAAAAGACAACTAACTCACAGAATGGAAGATATTTTTGAAAATCATAAATCTTACAAGGACTTATATGTATAATATACAAATAACTTCTACAACTCAATAAAGACAACCCAATTAAAAAAATGGACAAAGAATGTGAATACACATTTCTCTAAAGATATATAAGTGGTCAATATATAAATGGTCAATAAGTATAGTAAAAGAGCTCAACATCACTAGCCATCTGGGAAATGGAAATCAAAACCTCAGTGAGATACCACTTCACTCCCACTAGGATGGCTAGAATCAAAAGACAGAGAGTAACAAGCGTTGGTGAGGATGTGGAAAAACTGAAAACTTCTATACACTGCTGGTGGGAATGTAAAATGGTATAGCCAATTAGGAATGAAGTGATACAGTAAGGGGCTGAGTCAGGGTTTAGAGGGTTGGGGAGAAATGGGGAGTGGTTACTAATAGATGAGGTTTCTATTGGGGGTGATGAAAGTGGTGTAAACTTGATTGTGATGATGCAAATCAAATTCAGAGTTGCAAAATTCTATGAATATACTAAAAACCACTGGATTATACACTTTAAATGTGAATTGTATCTCGCAGAGTTGCTATTAAAAAAGATACTATAATAAGGAGAATCTTCAGGTAAAAGCCTCAAATTTTACAGGTATGAAACGTTTCAATCTAATATAATTCTAGTGTTTGAATTTAAAACCTTAAGATTTCTAGGCCACCTAAAAATCCAGAACAACACTGTCCAATAGAACTTTCTCAGGTTACAGAAATGTTCTACATCTACATCTTCTGATATAGCATCACTAGCTAGTGCAACTAAAAATTTTAACTTTTATTTTATTTAATTTAAATAGCCCCATGTGACTAGCAGCTATCTTACTGGACAGCATAGGCCTAGAGTATGAAATAGTCACTACTTATCTTTATCAAGTTATCTTTGACTTCCAAGCTTTTATTTCACAAAAAGGTGGAAAAGGAAATTTAACACAGAATGAGGTCAGAAAAATATACTTACAAAGTCTGTTCTGACTGGTGGTTGTTAGGATTGAACCGGTAAGAAGGAAGTTGTTCAATATCTGCTTTAGTTAGTCCTCGAGGCTTGGCCTCTCCCAGTCGCTCTGCTAGGTTTAACAGGGCCTACAGAGGGAAAGAGAGACGTAGCTGCATTTTTCTTTAAATTTTATATTCCAATATATATTTTTTTAAACTACCTTTATTATGGAAAAATTTTAAATACATACAGAAGTAGAGAAATAGTATAAAGAAATTACTTCCATATGCCCATTACCCAGGCTCAACAATTCACAGCTAATTTATTTCATCTTTTACTGTCCACTCCTAAACCCCAGATTATTTTGAAAGAAAACTAAAACATGGTATTTCATTGGTGAAATAGTTCTGTTTGTTATCTTTAAGACAGTCTGTCAACCTCAGCATTTTGGACATTTGGGGCTGGATAAAATTTTGTGGGAGGTTTTTCTGTGCACTGTAGGATGTTTAGCAGTAACACTGGCCTCTACAAAAATATCTCCAGATGTTGCTAAATAGCCTCTAAGGGATAAAACTGTCCCCAGGTTGAGAACCACCACCAATCTAAAAACTAAAACACTTTTTACAAGAATATAATCACACTAACTTCATCACACCCCCAGAATTAGTAATTCCTTAATTATCAAGTATCTCTGATTTTTTCAATTATTTTCAAAACACTTTTTGAAATAGTTTGTTCAAATTAGGATCCAAATAAATCCATGTTACCACTGCTTGACGTCTCAAGTATCTTTTTTTACTCTTTTATTTGTTAAAGAAACCAGGTCAATGGCCTGTAGAAATTCGCAGTCTGAATTTTGCTGACTGAACCTCCCCATCCCTGACTCGTGTGGTTTAATAACGTTCCTTCCTTGTCCCCTTTGGAAGATTTTACTATTTCCATCGTAAGGCTCAGCATGTCTAGTTGTTATGTTAGTTAGCACTGATGGAACACTGCCTAGATCCATTAATTCATTAAAGATGGCAAAACGATAATATTCTATCACTCTTTCTTCATTAGATGAAATACTTCTACACTGATCAGCTGCCTCATATTAAACTATACTCAGTAGTTTAATTTATATAAAATAGGCAGGATAAGACCAATGAGTTCATTTTTTCTTTTATTTTTTCTTTTATTTTTTGAAGTATCACTTATGAATTCATGGATTTTAACACAGTTGATACGTTTCAACACATTGCAGCTATTATGCTTGATTTTACACTAGTACCTCCTTTCTCCCAGTTTTCAATGGCTCTAATTGCTCATTTGCTTTATCCTACAATCAGGCAGCCATGTGCATGCTGCTTCCCCTCGTTTTTATTTTTTTAAGGCTGCCACAGGGTTAAGAGAATAGGTAACAAAGAAATAATGATGGACAATGAGAGGAATAAATTTAATTTCCCATAATATCAATAATCAATGCTGTGATAACTGTGTGTTTTAACATGATGCCGCTGCAACACTGCTTTTGGTACAGCTTTATTTGGAGAATTGTGTCATCTAAATAAATTGCTCCCCCTTCCCCATGCATGCCCCTAAGTCCTTCTAAATGCTAGTAGATGGTAATTTGTTAAATTTAATTGATGCTGATTACAATTAGCCATAAAGTTTATGATAGAGGTGATATATCTTTTACACCTATATTTTATATTCTATAGGACACTTACGTCAAGTAATATAATTTATGACCATTATTTTAAGCCCTTATTGGATGGAGAATGTAATGATAATTGAGCCCTCAACAAACCTACATGATCTGAAAGCAAGACAACTGAAGGCAGGACATGATTAGTATGTATTGTTTTATAAGACCTATGAGATCAAAAAGGAGGGAGAGACTCACATAGACCTGGGAATGGGCTAGAAATGCCTTTAACAGAGGTAGCAGGTTTTTAACTGGTTCTTGAAAGATGGCCATGTGCAGGAAGGGGGAAAAGTTCTTAAGCAGAAGAATCAAGGGGAATAAAGGCACTGAAGCAAGGATGTATAGCGCAGACTCAAAAAATGGTGAGTACTCTGGACTAGGGTGTGTTGTAGGCATGTATACTATGAGACAAAACCAGAAAAGCACACAAGACTATTGGCTGGATTAAAGTATGCCTTTGCAGAAGATTAAACATAGTCAACCCAAAATACAATTTAGAAAGGGACTCCTGGGACTTCCCTGGCAGTCCAGTGGTTAAGACTCCGCGCTTCCACTGCAGGGGCTCAGGTTTGATCCCTGGTCAGGGAACTAAGATCCCGTTGCCACATGGCGGGGCCAAAAGATAAAAATTAAAATTAAAAAAAAAAAGGTACTCTAATGCCAAACACAAAATATTTTTCTTATACTAGGATGGTATCACTGTTTTTTTTTCATTGATACATATATGATTTGTTTAACAAAGAGCTGTCCTTTTCAGCAACATGACTTATGACTTAATTTTAATACAGAATGCCTGAAGGATAACCAACTCCTTTTCTTACTACTCTGTACAAAACTAGCATAAACAGTGTAGAAACAGGAAATTATTATAGTCCCTTTCTCAAGAAATCTGAGAATGCAATCCAAAGGACACTGCAGTGTGACTGTATATGCAGAAAGTAACATAATGGCATTTTATAAGGATATAGATAGCATTTGGCCTGATCTCTTCCACATGCATTAAAAAAAAAAAAAAAAAAAAGGTGCTGCAAGACTGTGT
Source organism: Balaenoptera ricei (assembly GCF_028023285.1). Taxonomy (NCBI): domain Eukaryota; kingdom Metazoa; phylum Chordata; class Mammalia; order Artiodactyla; family Balaenopteridae; genus Balaenoptera; species Balaenoptera ricei. Next base: position 86,735,300 of record NC_082644.1, read on the forward strand.
TTGCGTATGTGTGTCTTTCCTCCCTGTTCCCAGGTTCAATTCACCTAAAAAAATGAACAACAAAAAAAAACCCTGTTCCAGTATTCATATTGCATAGAGACTCATAAATAGAGTGAGGCTGGGGTAAGGCAGTACCAAAACAAAGTCACATAGTCACTCATATTCAACATTTCCAAATCCAAATGTGCCTTCCAACCCTTAAACTGTCTGTCCTATTCCTAACCTCAAACAATATAACAATGTCAACATTGTCTATTTGCCCCATCATCTTTGAGTTTGCCTTCTGCACAAGCTATTGTAGTCCTTTTGCAAAGCATCTTCTCTTGCAACTTTCCCACTCACAACCCTGACACTACCACAAACCATTCAATGATCAAATCCTGTTGATTCTAGTGTTAAAATGTCTTTCAAGATGTACTCTTTTCTATTTGCAGTTCCCATAGTCCAGAACTTGCATGGTTTCAGAACATCCACTCATAATTCACCATTTTCTCATTTACATTCTTTCACAGGAATTGTATGTAATTCTAATAGAGCACCAAAGTCTATCTTGTTATCATAACTGTGTGGTACATGCTGAAATATCTTTAAGGATGAACAGTATTTTTGACACATTTGTATCTTGAAATATACAATGGATTTACCTAATAAATGTTTAATTAGATCAATGAGTTGAGTAGCACAATATTTTTATGCATACAAAATTCCCCAAATTAATTCACATTTCACCTACTAACCTCGTAATTTTCTACTTCTCCATCTTCCACATCCAATTCAAAACTGAAAGTTGGGCCCACTGCAGGTGGCACTGGAAGCATTGATCTGCAATGAAAATAAGCAACACAAGCACTGATAATGCATTAATACATTATTTCAATGAACAGGATGAGAAGAACAAGGCCAGTGCTAAATGGATAAAGAATGGTCAGTGTTGATCAGTGACAACCTTTTAAAGAAACTGACTTCACTAGTAATAAACAATTAAAAACTGACATTAAAAAAATACCATTCACAACAGCATAAAAAAACATGAAACATTATGGATGAATTTAACTAAACATGTGCAAGACCTGTATAATATAAACTGTAAAAATACTGCTAGGATAAATTTTAAAAGATGAATAGAGAAATATACCATATAAGTAGGCCAGAAGACTCAATACTATTAAAGACGTCAATTCTCTTCCAAAACTCACCTACAGATTTCATGTAATCCCTACCCAAATCCCAGCTTTTTTAAAGTATAAACTGATTGCTGATTTTAAAATTTATATGGACATGCAAAAGACTTTAAATAAAATCAGTTTAAGAACGAAGTTGGGAGACTTATACCATCTGATTTTAAGACTTACAATAAAGCTACACAGTTATCGAAATAGTATGATATAGGCACATGGCCCTCTGGTATAGAGACAACATTCCCCAGCCTTCCTAGAAGGTAGTTACAGACATGAGACTAAATTCTGGCCAATGGGATGTAGGCAGGAGTCATACACGCAACTTCTAGGAAGTATCCTTGGAAGGAGGCAGGTAGGCAGAGAGATCCATCTTCATTTTTGCTAGCTGGAATGTGGATGTAATGGCTAGAGCCTGAGGAGTCATCTTATATCATGCAGAGGAAGCCATAAAATTTTGAAGATAGTAGAACCATTCCTCAGGGTTACGGAGCTAACAAACCATGTTTGAACTGCCTACTTCTAGACTTTAATTACATGAGAAAGAAATAAAGAACTGTCATATTTAAGTCATGGGTGTTTCTGTTACAAACTTAATCCTAGAAGAGTATTTCTAAGGCACAAATACAACTTCTTTCTCCCTCTTCCTCTGAGAGTAGTAGCAGCATCAAATGGTAGATAACCAAAAGAAGGTAGCAAGTGATGCCAGCTGTAAAAGATGCAAAAAATTTAAACTTCTCTATCTTTTGATTTGTTAAACCTATCTTCTGGCTCACAAATTTCTCCCCCACGCCCCCCAACTTCTACCTTGTCCTTGCTCTTTCTTTCACCCTTAAATGGTCCCCCCCACCCCAACCTCTTAACATTAAATAAAAACAAGTATCTAACACACTCTAAATTAAATATATACTACACAGAAATATTCATAAAGGAAAGAGAATCTCAAGGATGTCAAAATTCAGAACTCATTAAAATAAGAAAGACAGAACTTACAACACATATGGCAGTAAGCTGGGATGATAAGGGGGAGGTGGTATTGGCTGCTGGGATCGATATCTACTACGTCCTGTGAGCCTCCGAGGCATAAATGGAGGATAAGACTGTAGAGAAAAAAATGGTAAAACAATTTAAGATCATTCTACGTTCACAAGTTTTTAAGCTGTCGAATAGTCTCTTCTTTTTTAAAAACCTAGGAAGTTATTTACTGTTCAAGTGGTATTTAATATTTCTTAAATGTTAACATAGATGCGACAGCTTGTTTAAAACATACACTTAGGTGTACTAAATATAATTTTCCAACTTACTGCAAGAATACATTTAAAACTCTAAACATGTAGAGTTATACTGAAACAGAACTCGAGGGGCTTCCCTGGTTGTCCAGTGGTTAAGACTTCGCGCTCCCAATGCAGGGGGCCTGGGTTCCATCCCTTGTCAGGGAACTAGATCCCACATGCCACAACTAAAGATCCCGCATGCTGCAACTAAGACCTGGCGCAGCCAAATAAATAAATAAATATTAAAAAAAAAAAAAGAAACAGAACTCAAAACAAGTAATCAAGTAATAAATTAATAACAATGAATGAAAACTTACTACTCCAAAGGAAACCTCCTGATGCAAAGGATCATGTGTTAAGAACTGCAAAGGAGCTGATGGAGGCAATGTTGGGGGATGGGCTGATGGCGGGTAAGTAAAACCTCCTACAGGAAGATGTTCTCCTAAGAGTTCCACTTCGTTTTCTATCCTTTGCAGAGGCTGAGGGGTGGGAAAAAGCAAACTAATATACTTCCAATATTTAGACAGATTGTGCTTTATAACAACAAAAATCAAAAACCCCAAAAGACATCTTTAAGGTCATGCATTTCTTGATGTTTACATCAGTCTAAATTCATACATGTGGACATATAGCCTATAGTAAAATCTTACTGCCTTTAACTGAATTTCAGTAAGAAAATCTCTCAAACATGTTATTAAACATTTCCACTATCCATTAAAGGATACATTTCTTTCACTATTTGAACGTTCTCTAAAAAATGATAGAAGGAAAGACAAAAAGTCATGTAGTAAGCCAATTATCTGAAAGTTAAAATTACTTTAGTCATGGCACACTGACCTACATCAGATTTTCAGACACAACCTTTAACAGATGAAATCAAACACAGTACATATTGCAAATGAGAACTAAATAAGGCTAAATGGAATAGAACACAGCAGGCTGTACACTATAGTAGAAAGCTTACAGGCTTTGGCATTAGACAAACTCTTGGTGCTGCAACTAATGAGCCATGTGGCTTTTATATAAATTACTTAATCTGAACCTCAATACTGTCATCTATAGAACTGATATGTTCACAGCCTACTTCAAAAGTGTGTTGTGAACACTGAGACAATGCTCAAAAAGCACACAGTGCTATGCAAAGCACATTTGCTATAGATTTGCTTATTCTGGACATTTCATATATGTGGAATCACACAGTATGTGCCCTTGTATCTGGCTCCTTTCAAGTATGTGCCCTTGTATCTGGCTCCTTTCAAGTATGTGCCCTTGTATCTGGCTCCTTTCACTTAGCATAATGTTTTCAAGGTTCATCCATCTTGTGTTTGTGTAGTTTGTGTATCAGTACTTCATTCCTTTTTATAGTTGAATAATAATCAACTGTATAGATATGCCATGCTTTATCCATTCATCAGTTAATGGACTTTTGGACTGTTTCCACTTTTTGGCTATTAGGACATTTTGGGGATAATGTTTTCATTTTGATTCTCCTGGGAACATATATTCTTAAATGTTAGTCTAACTTCTTTCCACAGTTAGAAAATGGCAACACAGTATTCAAATACAAGTAACTGCTAACACTTTACTTTGGAAGCTTATGTATGCTTGTATGATGGTTAAATTTAGTTTTAACCTTGAATTCCCAGGTATGGGAAAAGCTTCCTAAGGAACATCCTGGCATGAATCCTGTCCTGATTCTAATAAAAGATTTTTTGGTAGGAGTAACTTGCACTTTTCAGATTAGCCAGGTAACCTCACCTCTCACCTCTGCCTGAGACCAAGCATGGTGCATAAACCCTAAGTAAAGGATGGTCAGGCTCTGCTAGAGTGACCGTCAAGCTCCTTTCACAGGGCCAACCATTTCCACTCCAGTTCCACTCTAACCATTTCTATATGTTCTTTTCCCCTGTTCTCCCTTAATGCCTGATGGTTCAAATGTTCAACTTGGCCTGTCCAAAAAAACAGTGGGGTCTTCTTCCTGTGTCCTTCCTTCCACTGATACAGTGCTTACCTCTTCCAGCCCCGTGAAATAATATGCCTCTCAGCTATATTCCAGCCCCAGGACAGAGTTAACTATATTAATAGACTATCTCATCTACTTTTCATCAAAACACAGTAGAAAACCAGCCTTTGGAAAAAACAATTGCGGTTCAAAGGATTACTTTACTTGCCTAAATGAATATAAATATTATTCTAACAAGTATAAATAATTTTATAATATTTTCATTTTCCATTTTAGAAACACATGAAAGGAAAAACCAGACTGTATATTTTTTTAGATTTACTACCCAAAGGACTGCAGATACGAAAGGACAAATATGATTAGATAAGTAACATATAAAATAACTAGAAAAACTTAAGAAGCCAAGATAATTCTAGGTAAATTATACCTATATATATTTCTATCAGTGGGGATTCCTTAATTCTTTTAAGAACCAGAGAAGTGCCTAAGTTATAATTTTTAAATGGTAACAACTTACATCTACTGAATTAATCTGTCTTTTAGGTCTAAACATTCTGTGAAAGTTAAAGATATAAGAGTAGAGATACCTACCGATCGTGACTGCTGTGTTTGAAAAGGGACAAACTGGCCTGGAGGTGGCAAATGAGGAGGATGATGGGGAGAAAGGTGAGGAGGATGTAAAAGAAATGGATCGCTAGAAATAAGGGGTGGAAACGCAGCGTATGGTACTGGTAAGTGCTGAACTGAACACGCTTGAAGCATCTGTAAGAGAAATCATTATTTTTTGTTAAAAGTATTAGAATATATAATTAATTTTTAAAAAACCTATACAGTGAGATTGAAATGCTATTGCCATATCCCTCCCAAAAATCATACCAAAATGTTTTAATAGCCTATATTAACAATGAAATACTAGTGTATTTTTGCATCTGTTAGTAAAATAATGGTAACTAGTAGTTATTCTGGATCTTATATAGTTCTTATAAATCAGTCAAAACACCTACCTTTTACTTAAGCTTTTGTAACACCTATGAAATGGAGGGAAAGTGCTGCAAAGAAGAGGAATCTCTTTCCACTTGGTTTAAAATATAGCAGATATTACTACTTTCCAAGAAGCTCTCCTTTTCAATCTTGTAGATTTTTTTATTTCTAGAGCCCAACTCACAACTAAATGCTTTATGGTCTCTCAATATTTTAGTCTGCTAATTTAGAACACTGGTTCTACAATCTATTACTGAGAAACCAAGCATGGGTAAATTAATCTGTTAAATTGGTGTTGGTGTTTGTATATATGTGTTTGTTTTAATCTCAAATTCAAACAGGGATATTAGGATTATATTAAGATTTAGCAAAGTGATTTACTTTGAAGACATTATTGACCTTCAGCAAGTCATTTAAATCCTCTGGTTTTCAGCAACCTCATTTTTGAAATAAGGAGGCTAGACTGGGGGCTGGTAAAGGATAAAGCATAGCTTGTAAGAGGCAGAAAGAAGTGAGCGTGAACCCCCGTTTTCTCAAGCTAATTTTCTCTCTGATACTAAGCAAGTCATTTTCAGTTTCATCAGGCTTCCTATAGTGAGGAATAAGTAAGACCAAGTATTCAAAGTGCCTGTTAAAACCCAGTAAGTGCTGAGACTATTAATGTTGATCACTAAAGTCTCTGAGACTTTATTACTAACCATTCCAATATCCTATGTTAAAACCCCAAGCCCAATCTTTATCAAGGTTTAATTATAAAGTGCTGATATGTGAGGAACATGCTTTGACCTTCAAAGGATATTAAAATATGTGTAATTTAATTAATGTAAAAACATATCAAGTTTTAAAGCTAATTTTATTAAACTGTTACTGTACAGGTGCTATTGAGATTTCTGTTGCAATAAAATTGCCTTTTTTACTTGAAAGTGAAAAGGTACAAGTCTCTCAGGTTTTGCTTATATAACACATTTAGCCACTCTACAGAAAGACTGCACAGACTTACTGGAGGAGGCACACTACAGACAGGGAGGTGCTGTCCACTGAAAACCACAGAGCATCCTGGGACCTGCTGTGTACTGCAAGCAGGGATGTGCTGGCCTGTGCAGAGGGGAATCCCATGTGGTGCCACTGTTGTTACTGTGTAAGAAACAGGAACAGTGCCCTGATGGAGCTATTAGGAAAGAAAAACAGAACATTAGAACTTATAACTGTTTGGATAAAACATCAACTATTAAAAATTAAGATCTGGGCATTTATTGATTCTCCTCTTCACTGCACATATTTTCACAATGTACTACAGTTTCAACCAAAATATTCTCGTCAAAAGAAAAAAAAGGTGACTGTTTCAAGAGTACTATATGATACCCAGTGACCTGGGTCTAAAGTCTTCCCTCAAAAAGACTTAAAAAGTCCAGGAGAATAATGAATTGCTATATTAACTCTTCTAGCCTGCTCTAAAGAGCAGAAAACTTTTCTAAAGAGGACATTTGGAAAAATGAAACATATCTTCTAATAACCTGGTCACATTCAACAGAAAAAAAAACTTTTAATTGCAACTAGTGAAACAATGTAAAGTATTGATAGTATTTTTAAAAAGTTAAATAATTTCCTTCTCTCCTGGCCAGTTTTATTCCCACCCTACCTATCTGGAAGAAATCAATATTAATAATGTGTTCTCCCACATCATTCTCCATGAGTATATAAACATATGCGAGCATGATTACCCATTAACTATTGTCATGTTTGGTTTTGTTCTTAACAGAAATGAGATATTACCCTGCAACTTACTTTTTTCAATTAATATTGTAGATATCTCTTCAAGGAAATTGAAAGCAATTCATTCTTTTTGACACTAACAAGATATTTCAAGTACACTCATCACTTTAACACAGTCCTATCATTTATATACTAATGGACATTCAAGTTGTATTCACTCTTTTTACCAATTCAAATACAACCATAAAAAATGTCACTGAACATATATCCTTACATATTAGTTTCATTTATTTCATAGGGGTGACTGGGTAAAGGGGTGAATGTATTTTAAACTTTAGCAAAAGTCTGGATGGATTAAGTCACAATCCCAACAGTAACAATAGGACTCCCAGCACCTCCATTCCAGGTAGATGCATTTGCATTACAAGCATGCTTACCTACTAGAAGAATGGGGGAGGTTAAAAAAACAGTATCACAACCGGCTTCCTTTAAATTTGCATTTCTCTGATTAGAAAGGTTGAACATCTTTTAATATGTTTATTAACCATTACAGATTTATGTAAATAATCTATATCCTCTGCTCACTGCCCACTTTCTACAAGGCTGTTCATTAACATTATAGTTTGGCTTTCTAATTAGAGATATGTGTAACAAAAATATTTTCCCAGTCTATGTTTTATCTTCTGTTAAACCCTTTGTTTAATGGTAAATAAACCCTCCCTTTTCCTCTAAACTGAAATACATCTTTTTTCCGTCAATAACTTCCCAAACATACCTGGATCTATTTTCTGCCAAATTTGTGCTGTGTCAATTCTAGTATCTTATTAGAAAAGTTAGTATCTAGTAAGACAAATTCTTTTCATTACCATACTTTCTTTTCATTTTACTTTTGGGCCATTTTCACACATTTATTCTTATGTAAATAACCTCAAGTAATTTTATCCAGTTTCAAAACCCACTGGAATCCTAATTTGTATTAATTGTATTAAATGTTATTTTACAAAGGACATAATTTTATACTACAGCTTTTCATTGGAATATCATGTCATTACATGTTCAATACTACAGTACTGTACCTTCAAGAAATTAGCTTTCTTCATAAAGATTATATTATTCTTATTAAATTTATTCCTCAAAATTCTTTTTTAAGTTTGTAGACTTTGTTATATTGCTGATAGGTTATTTTTCTCTATTTCCATGTCAAATTGCCTTTTTTCTTCTTTCTTTTTCTTTTTTGGCCATACCACGCAGCATGCGGGATCTTAGTCCCCCGACCAGGGATCAAACACTTGTCCCCTGCAGTGGAAGCTCCGAGTCTTAACCACTGGATCGCCAGGGAAGTCCCCACGTCAAATTGGTTAAGTGCTAGTAATGAGAAAAGTTACTAATTTTATGTTTCTCGAATCTAACAACGTTATCCAATTTTTTAATTCTAGTACTTTTAAAAATTAGAATCTCCTTTTCTATGTATACAACTATATTTGCTAAGACTCAACACAATTATTTACTCTTGTCTTTCTGCATTACTAATGAAGAACCTTCAAAAATGATGCTCACAGGCACCTATCTTAGATCTGATTTTAATGGATATGTATACAAAATTTTTTTTAATGTTCTGGATTCTAGTCCTTTCTCAGAAATAGTATTGTGAATATTTTCTTCCAGACAGTGGCTTGCTTTTTCACCTTTAAAATACTGTCTTTTGGATGAGCAGAAATTTTTTATTTTAATGAAATCCAGTATGTTGGTGTTTTATCAAGCAGCTAGTACTTTATATATCCTGTTTAAGAAATCTTTGCCTACCTTATGAAGACATCTCTTTTATTTTCTTTATCTTTCACATTTAAATCTAGAAACCAACTTTATTTTTGTGTACTATATGAAGTAGAAGCCAAGGTTCAAATTTATCCACATAGATATCCAGTTGTTTCCACACCATTACTGAAAAAGACCTTCCTTTCTCTCCTGGAATTCCCTTGGCATTTTTGCCAAAAATTAAGTGACCAAAATATATGTCTAAGTCTATTTCTCACAATGAACACAAGTTCTTTAATTTATCAACAGTTCTCTGTATAGTTAGTGCTTTTCCTATGTCTTAAAGAAAGCCTTCCCTACTTAAGGTCATGAAGCCATTCCCATTTTACTTTCTTAAAAGCTTATATTGCCATTAACATTTACGTCTTTAATCTACCTGGAACTGACATTTGTGGATGGTATCAGATAAAGGATCCAGTTTCATGTTTTCATTTGGATATCTAATTGTCCCAGCATCATTTATTAAAAATTCTGTCTTCTCCCAACTCATCTGCAGTTATATATCACATATAAAGTATTCTTAAACCTGTTAGTTTATCTCTGGGCTTTATATTCTATTTCACTAGCATATTTAACTTTTCTGGCAAAAATACCTTCATACAGCTTTATAATTAGTCCTAATAATTGGAAGAGCTACTCTACCCACCTTGTTCTACTTCAGAATTATACACCAGAGGTTCTCTTAATTGTAGTGTGCATTAGAATCACCTGGGTTAAACGAGATTGCTGGATCCCTTACCTAGTAAGTCTATTGTATAGTCTGAGAATTTGCATTTTTAACAAATGTCTAGGTGATGCTGCTGCTGCTGATCAGCTGATCCAAGACATACTTTGAGGACCAAGTGGCCTTAGAGATCCTAGACCAGAGCATTAGTTGGCCAACTATTTCATAAAGGGCCAGAAAAGTAAATACTTTAAGCTTGTGGGCCATCCTGGTCCCTGCAAAAAGCAGCCACAAATGACAGATAAATAAATAAGCATAGTTGTATTCCAATAAAACTCTACAAAAACAGCCAGCAATACTTTGCTTTTCCCTGCTCTGGATAATCCCAGGTCCTTTAAAATGCCATAGAAATTGCAGAATCAGCTTCTCAAGTTACATCAAAAAACTTACTGGAAATTTGCTTGGGAGTACACTAATTCTACACACCCTGTATGTCAGTTTTGAAAGCAGACAGTTTTTACAAATTTGGCTCTTTCAAGCCAAATCTTTAAGTATTTAGACAGTTTTGTAATCTTCTACATAGAGGACTTGAACATCTTTTGTTAAGATTCTTAACTTCCTTCATATTATTTTGATTTTTCAATTTTACTTTCTTATTTGCATATTTATTATGGAGAATTTCAAATATGCTCAATACCAGTATAATGAACCCCCATATCTAGCACATAGCCTCCAAAACCACAAAACCATATATCCAATCCACTCCCATCAACTTCTCCCTTTCCTGTACTTTGCTAAAGCAAATCCCAGGAACCTATCACTTCATAAATATTTCAGAACTTATTTCTAAAAGACAACACTCAAAGCACTCAAAGTTTTACCATTAATTATGCTGTTTGAAATAGGTTATGTGCAACAAACATAGAAGATGGCTGTGTGGGAATATGTGGAGCTAGCATCTCCCCACAGCTAGGGCACCTGCCGGCCACTGGTGGGGGACTCTGATGCCCAAGGAGATGGGAGGAACCCCAAAGTGAACTAGTAGGATGTAGGGGGACTGAGTGGGGAGGAGAAGTGGAGGCCAGACAGGATCACTGCCCCTGAGGCCGGAGAGATCAGGAGAGGCAGGTGGGAGGGACTCTACGGGAAGAGCATGAGAGAAGCAGAGGGCAATCGCCTGGCCCACGCGGGCCAGGGAGCCTGCTGAGCTCCCAGGCAGGTCCCCTGCCCTCCAAGGCCCCGTCCAGGCCGTGGAAATCAGGAGAGGCAGGCGGGAGGGGCCCTCCCAGACCAGAGGAGCAGGAGAGGTGGGAGGGAGTTTGCCCCACCCACTCGAGCCCAGGAAGCCTGCTGGGCTCCCAGGTGAGGTCCCCTGCCCTCTGAGACCAGAGGTGGGGGGCACACCTGGGTCCTTTCTGTTCCTTGAGCCTAAGCCCCACCCCCCCACGGCCTTTTCCAGCCCTGTGGGTCCTGAGCATTGGCCCCACCCACTGCCCAAACCTCGCCCTTGCTTAGGCCCCGCCCTCCACAGCCAAGGCCTCCCCCCACCTTTTTTTCCTTTTCCCCCCTCCTTTTTACTACTGTGGTACTGATGTACCTTCCAGTTGTTGATTCATCTATATTTTTATTTTTATATTCTTCCTAACATATCTGTCAGTTTCCTCGTCTAATTTTATTTTTTACTTTGTTATTGTTGTGGTTCCCACCCCCACCACCGTGCCCCAGGCGGCTTGCGGGATCTTGGTTCACAAGCCTGGGGTCGGGCTGAAGCTCCTGCGGTGGGAGCTCTGAGTCCAAACCACTGGACTAGCAGAGAACCTCAGATCCCAGGGAACATGCATCAGAGTGAGGTCTCACAGAGTTCCTCATTTCAGCACCAAGACCCAGCTCTACCCAACAGCCTACAAACCGCAGTGTTAGAAGCCTCAGGCCAAACAACCATTAAGACAGGATCACAATCCCATTCATAAAAAAAAAAAGAGAGAGAGAGAGAGGACGCAAAAAAATATGTCACAGATGAAGGAGCAAGGTAAAAACCTATAAGACCAAATAAATGAAGAGGAAACAGGCAATCTACTTGAAAAAGAATTCGGAGTAATGACAGTAAAGAAGATCCAGAACCTCGGAAATAGAATGGAGGCACGATTGAGAAAATACAAGAAATGTTTAACAAAGATCTAGAAGAACTAAAGAACAAACAAACAGAGATGAACAACATAATAAGTGAAATGAAAAATACACTAGAAGGAATCAATAACAGAATAACTGAGGCAGAAGAATGAATAAGTGAGCTGGAAGACAAAATGGTGGAAATAACTGCTGAGGAGCAGAATAAAGAAATAAGAATGAAAAGAACTGAAGACAATCTCACAGACCTCTGGGACAATACTAAATGCACCAACATTCGAATTATAGGGGTCCCAGAAGAAGAAGAGAAAAAGAAAGGGTCTGAGAAAATATTTGAAGAGATTATAGGTGAAAACTTCCCTAACATGGGAAAGGAAATAGTAACCCAAGTCCAGGAAGCACAGAGTCCCATACAGGATAAACCCTAGGAAAAACACAGCAAGACACATATTAATCAAACTAACAAAAATTAAATTCAAAGAAAAAATGTTAAAAGCAGCAAGGGAAAAACAAAAAATAACATACAAAGGAATCCCTATAAGGTTATCAGCTGATTTTTCAGCAGAAATTCTGAAGGCCAGAAGGGAGTGGCAGAATATACTTAAAGTAATGAAAGACAAAAACCTACAACCAAGACCAAGGATTTCATTCAGATCCTACGGAGAAGTCAAAAGCTTTTCAGACAAGCAAAAGCTAAGAGAATTCAGCACCACCAAACCAACTTTACAACAAATGCTAAAGAAACTTCTCTAAGCGGGAAACACAAGAGAAGAAAAGGACCCACAAAAACAAACCCAAAACAATTAAGAGAACGGTAATAGGAACATACATATCAACAATAAACCTGAATGTAAATGGATTAGATGCCCCAACCAAAAGGCACAGACTGGCTGAATGGATACAAAAACAAGACCCATATATATGCTGTCTACAAGAGACCCACTTCAGACCTAGGGACAAATACAGACTGAAAGTGAAGGGATGGAAAAAGATATCCCATGCAAATGGAAATCAAAAGGAAGCTGGAGTAGCAATACTCATATCAGATAAAATAGACTTTAAAATAAAGACTGTTACAAGGGCTAAGGAGGGACACTACATAATGATCAAAGGATCAATCTAGGAATAAGATATAACAATCATAAATGTTTATGCACCCAACTTCGGAGCACTTCAATACATAAGGCAAATGATAACAACCACGAAAGGAGAGATCGACAGTACACAATAACAGTAGGGGACTTTAACACCCCAGTTACACCAATGGACAGATCATCCAAACAGAAAATAAAGAAGGAAACACAAGCTTTAAATGACACAATAGATCAGACAGATCTAATGGACATTTATAGAACACTACACCCACAAGTGGCAGAACACACTTTCTTCTCAAGTGGACATGGAACATCCTCCAGGACAGATCACATCTTGGGTCACAAATCAAGCCTAGGAAAATTTAAGAAAATTGAAATCATAGCAAGCATCTTTTCTGACCACAACGCTATGAGATTGGTAATCAATTACAGGAAAAAACCTGTAAAAACACAAATACATGGAGGCTAAACAGTGTGCTACTCAATAACCAAGAGGTCACTGAAGAAATCAAAGAAGAAATTAATACATAGAAACAAATGACAACGAAAATACTACCACCCTAAACCTATGGGACGCAGCAAAAGTAGTTCTAAGAGGGAAGTTTATAGCAATTCAATCTCACCTCAAGAAACAAGAAAAATCTCGAATAAACAATCTAACCCTACACTTAAAACAACTAGAGAAAGAAGAACAAAGAAAACCCAAAGTCAGTAGAAGGAAAGAAATCATAAAGATCAGAGCAGAAATAAATGAAATATAAACAAAGAAAACAACAGCAAAGATCAATAAAACTAAAACCTGGTTCTTTGAGAAGATAAACAAAATTGATAAACCCTTAGCCAGACTCATCAAGAAAAAAGGGAGAGGACGCATATCAATAAAATTAGAAATGAAAAAAGAGAAATCACAACTGACACTGCAGAAATACAAAGTTTTATAAAAGACTACTACAAACAACTATATGCCAATAAAATGGACAACCATGAAGAAATGGACAAATTCTTGGAAAGGTACAATTTTACAAGACTGAACCAGGAAGAATTAGAAAATATAAACAGACTTAACATAAGTAATGAAATTGAAACCATAATTAAAAATCTTCCAACGAACAAAAGTCCAGGACCAGATGGCTTCACAGGCGAATTCTATCAAACATGTAAAGAAGAGCTAATACTGATCCTTCTCAAACTCTTCCAAAAAATTGCAGAGGGAAAAACACTCCCAAATTCATTCTATGAAGCCACCATCACCCTGATACCAAAACCAGAAAAAGATATCACAAAAAAAGAAAATTATAGACCAATATCACTGATGAACATAGATGCAAACATCCTGAACAAAATACTAGCAAACAGAATCCAACAGCACATTAAAAGGATCATACACCATGATCAAGTGGGATTTATCCCAGGGATGCAAGCATTCTTCAATATACGCAAATCAATCAATGTGATACACTGCATTAACAAATTAAGGAATAAAAACCATATGATCATCTCAATAGATGCAGAAAAAGCTTTTGACAAAATTCAACACCCATTTATGATAAAAACTCTCCAGAAAATGGGCATAGAGGGAACCTACCTCAACATAATAAAGGCCATATATGACAAACCCACAGCAAGCATCATACTCAATGGTGAAAAACTGAAAGCATTTCCACTAAGATCAGGAACAAGACAAGGATGTCCACTCTTGCCACTATTATTCAACATGGTTTTGGAAGTCCTAGCCATGGCAATCAGAGAAGAAAAAGAAATAAAAGGAATACAAATTGAAAAGAAGCAGTAAAACGGTCACCGTTTGCAGATGACATGATACTATACATAGAAAATCCTAAGATGCCACCAGAAAACTACTAGAACTAATCAATGAATTCAGTAAGGTTGCAGGATACAAAATTAATGCACAGAAATCTCTGGCATTCCTATACACCAACAATGAAAAATCAGAAAGAGAAATTAAGGAAACACTCCCATTTACCACTGCAACAAAAAGAATAAAATACCTAGGAATAAACCTGCCTAAGGAGGCAAAAGACTTGTACTCAGAAAACTACAAACACTGATGAAAGATATCAAAAATGACATAAACAGATGGAGAAATATACCATGTTCTTGGATTGGAAGAATCAATATTGTGAAAATGACTATACTACCCAAAGCAATCTGCAGATTCAATGCAATCCCTATCAAACTACCAATGGCATCCTTCACAGAATTAGAACAAAAAACTTTACAATTCGTATGGAAACACAAAAGATCCCGAATAGCCAAAGTAATCTTGAGAAAGAAAAACAGAGTTGGAGGAATCTGGCTCCCCCACTTCAAACTATACCACAAAGCTACAGTATTCAAGACAGTATGGTACTGGCACAAAAACAGAAATATAGATCAATGGTACAAGATAGAATGCCCAGAGATAAACCCATGCACATATGGGCACCTAATTTACAACAAAGGAGGCAAGAACATACAATGGAGAAAAGACAGCCTCTTCAATAAGTGGTGCTGGGAAAACTGGGCAGCTACATGTAAAAGAATGAAATTAGAACACTTCCTAACACCATACACAAAAATAAACTCCAAATGGATTAAAGACTTAAATGTAAGACCAGACACTTATAAAACTCTTAGAGGAAAACACAGGAAAAACACTCTTTGACATAAACCACAGCAAGATCTTTTTTGACCCACCTCCTAGAGTAACAGAAATAAAAACAAAAATAAACAAACTGCACTTAATTAAACTTAAAAGCTTTTGCACAGCAAAGGAAACCATAAACTAGACAAAAACACAACCGTGAGAATGGTAGAAAATATTCGCAAATGAAACAACAAAGGATTAACTTCCAAAATATACAAACAGCTCATGGAGCTCAATATCAAAAAAACAAACAATCCAGTTAAAAACTGAGTGGAAGACCTAAACAGACATTTCACCAAGGAAGACATACAGATGGCCAAGAGGCAAATGAAAAGATGCTCAACATCACTAATTAATATTAGAGAAATGCAAATCAAAACTACAATGAGGTATCACCTCATGACGCTCAGAATGACCATCATCAAAAAATCTACAAACAGTAAATGCCAGAGAAGGTGTGGAGAAAAGGGAACCCTTTTGCACTGTTGGTAGGAATGTAAACTGATACAGCCACTATGGAGAACAGTATGGAGGTTCCTTAAATAACTAAAAATAGAACTACCATATGACCCAGCAATCCCACTACTGGGCATATACCCTGAGAAAACCATAATTCAGAAAGAGATATGTACCACAATGTTCACTGCAGCACTATTTACAATAGCCAGGACATGGAAGCAACCTAAATGTCCATCGACAGATGAATGGATAATGAAGATGTGGCACATATATACAATGGAATATTACTCAACCATTAAAAGAAACGAAATTGAGTTATTTGCAGTGAGGTGGATGGACCTAGAGTCTGTCATACAGAGTGAAGTAAGCCAGAAAGAGAAAAACAAATACTGTATGCTAACGCATATACATGGAATCTAAAAAAAAAAAAAAAAAGGTACTGATGAACATAGTTGCAGGGCAGGAATAAAGAGGTAGACACAGAAAATGGACTTGAGGACATGGGGTAGGAGAGTGAAGCTGCGGCAAAGTGAGAGTAGCATTGACATATATACACTACTGAATGTAAAATAGTTGGCTGGTGAGAAGCAGCAGCATAGCACAGGGAGACTGGCTCAGTGCTTTGAGATGACCTAGAAGGGTGGGATAGGGAGGATGGGAGGGAGGCTAAAGAGGGAGGGGATAGGGGGACATGTGTATACATATGGCTGACACGCTTTGTTGTGCAACAGAAACTAACACAGTATTGTGAAGCAATTATACTCCAATAAAGATCAAAAAAAACCCACAAAGAAATAGGTTATGTGAACTCACTGTAGATCTATTTCTGTTGGTTTTCATTTGTAGTCCTTTTTTCCTCACGTACTTGGTTAACTTTGTTTACTGCTTACTGTCCTTGAAAATTTACTGGAGGGAATTCTTTGAAAACTAGCCTGAAGATTTCTTCCTCCAAAGAGAATCTGCATGTTTTCTAGGCCCCTGAAGTCCAAAGTACTTTCACTAATTTCACAGTCTGGTGTGAATTTGGCCGCAAATTACATTTGTTTCTGGTCACTCTTATTCTAAGGATACAGCCCTCTAAGGTGCCTATTTTATGTAAGAAGGGTCATCTATGTAGGAAGGGACTCCTTAAACTTAGTGGTCTCTGATTCTTGTTCTCTTGTGCCTCATGATGGGACTTAAAATTGAAGTTCAAGTTTGCATAAATGAACAAAATGCCTTCAGGATAGAACTAGCATCCCTACTCTCCCTTAAATTTTGACCTGCCAATTCCTTCTGATCTTTAGGCTCTTTTGATGCTTTTAGGATACTGTTAATAATTTATCTAGTATAGTCAATTGTCTTCAATCAATTGGGATGCTCTCAATAACCTTGCCTACCAGCTCTAGAAAATAAAACTCCCTTTTCCATTGTAAGACCTTTTATTGGACATGAATGATGGCTAAATTTTATATTTTTGCATCTATTAACAAAATATTCTCCCTTTAGAGTGCTGATGAAATCTATTACCTTAAAAGATTTCCTGGGCTTCCCTGGTGGTGCAGTGGTTAAGAATCCGTCTGCCAATGCAGGAGACACAGATTTGAGCACTGGTCCGAGAAGATCCCACCTACCACGGGGCAACTAAGCCTATGCGCCACAACCACTGAGCCTGTGCTCTACAGCCTGTGAGCCACAACTACTGAGCCCGCGTGCTGCAACTACTGAAGCCCGTGAGCCTGGAGCCTGTGCTCCACAACAAGAGAAGTCACTGCAACGAGAAGCCCACGCACAGCAACAAAGAGTAGCCCCCTCTCGCCGCAACTAGAGAAAGCCCGCGCACAGCAACGAAGCAGCACCAACGCAGCCCAAAACAAAACAAAACCAAACAAAAAAAAGTTTTCCTGATGTTGAACTTATCCTGCATTGCCAGGATAAACTCTAATAATCATTATTTCAACTTTGCTAATAGACTATTCTAGTATAACACTAACTATGGTTTATTATTTAAAGTATCTGCATCTGTATTCAAGAGGGAAACTAGCTGAACGCTTTCATCTGTTGTACTGTCTGAGGTTTTATTATTAAGGTTATGTAAGCTTCACAAAATATACTTTGAAAATTTCTATCTTTGTCTATAATCTGGAATAGTTTAAATTGGAACTTTCAGTTCTTTATAGAGATTAGACAGAATTCAGATGTAATCTATAAAGACAGGTTTTTTATTATGCCTTTAATTTCTTCCATAGCTATTGGTCTGTTCAGGTTTTCTATGTCTTATGTTGTTCTGGTGTTTACATACGCAATTGTTTCAATATGTAGACCCAATAAGTAACTTTACACAAACGAGATACCATCTTTTCTGAAATTAAGTCTTCTCCTTTTCTTTCTTTGGTTCCATCTCTACCCTCCTTCCCTTTCCCTTCACTTTAGCACTCGCCCCCCTCACGCCTAGTATATATTTCTCCGTATTTTTCTTTATGTTCAGAGTCCTATGTATACAAATATTTAATCACCATGTTTTACAAAATTAACATAACACTTTCCTCAATTTTGTTTTTCTTGCTCAACAGTATCTTGCAGACATCACTCACATTCCTGGCATAATTCTAAGTAATTCTTTGTAACAGTTACATTCCATGGTATGAAGATATCCTAATTTATTCTACTATTCTACTAATGATAAGCAATCACTTCATTCATACTTTGTTTCTATGGATTTGCCTATTTTAGACATTTCATATAAATGAAATCATACAAACTGTGAATCTGTGGCCTTTTGTGACTGGCTTCTTTTACTAAGCATGTTTTCAAGGTTAATCCACGCGGTAGCATGAATTAGTACTTCACTACTTTTTGAGTGAATAATATTCCACTGCACAGATATACCGTATTGCATCTATTCATCTGCTGATCGACGTAAGTTATTGTTTTCTGTACATTTAATTTGCATTTAGGCACTGTATCAAATTCTTTCAAACTAGAATATCTTGTGTTTTCTTCTACTACAATTATATAATGAGAGGGAGAAAGATACAACAATCTCTTTCAATGTTTTATATCCATTACAATATCATTCTGCATTTGGTAGAACTCCTAACATAACACTGAATAAAAACGAACAGAGCCAAGTATCTCTCTAGTTGCTGATTTGTCACTCACAGATTAGGATACTTGTTATTAGTTTTATTTATTATAATTAATTTCCTTCTTGCTCTATTTTGTTAGAGTTCTTAGTAAACTTTAACTGACTTTTCAACATCTCTTGATTATAATCATATGCTTTTTCTTCTATTATTTGCTGATGCAATATGATTTTCATACAAAACTATCGTCTCTTACTTGGAATAGATCTTATTTGGTCACAGTTTATTACTCTTTTGATATGGTGCTATAGTGTATTTTCTAAACATCTATTTAGAAATTCTGCCTATGCATCAGGGAGTTTGGGGGGATTACTATCTTTATTTGCTTTTGGTATTAAAACTACGCTGGTTTCACAAAATAGAGAGTTTGACTTAAAAAAAAAAAAAAAAAAGGCGCCTGGAATTATTTGAGCGCTCTCTAAAGGTTAGAGAAAACAGCTGTGAAGCTATCTTGTCACCGTGCCTCGGTAAATCTCTGATTAGCTTTCACACTTCTGTGGTAATTCAAATTTTCCTGTTATTCTTGGGTCAATTTTCGGAACTTCCTTTAAGTTTTCTTTCCCCCCCCCCAGGGTTATATACAAAATTTCATTATAATAGTTAATAATGAAGCAATACTTGAGCACTTACCACTTGCACTAGTTTAAGTGCTCAGAATGGATTAACTCTTAATTCTTTCAACATCCCTTATGAAACAGGTGCTATTTTCATTTTACAACTGAAAAAACTCTTTGAATGTTTCCTACATATAGAGATATGTCTTTTTATCATTCCTGCTCTTCTTTACATTTGTTCTTTTTTCTATAACCAAGCTCAGAAGAGGTGTGCCATCCTTACCAACTTTTCAAAGCACAAGGATTGGGTTTTCTTTGTGCTACTTCTCTTATTAAAAGAATAGATTTTCAAATCATTAATTTTAGTTGTTTGCCTGGTAAGTTATTCATCCCAATTCCTGTTGGTTTATTCTGTAACATTTCACCCTAATTACTCAAGCAATTAAGTGTTCATAATGAAGGTTTATAAAAATTTCTTGGAGAACAGCTTTGGCCTGTCCCACTAACTATGGTATGAAGATTTTTCCTTTACAACCTTGCCTCAAATATTTCAGTGTCATTTTTTAAAATCTTTTTTTTAAAACTTATGATTTACAGTTTTATCAGATTATGACCACAAAAAATATGGTCTGGAAAAACTTTTCTTTTTTCTTTTTTAAATAAATTTATTTATTTATTTATTTATTTATTTTTGGGTGTGTTGGGTCTTTGTTTCTGTGCGAGGGCTTTCTCTAGTTGCGGCGAGCGGGGGCCACTCCTCATTGTGGTGCGCGGGCCTCTCACCGCCGCGGCCTCCCTTGTTGCGGAGCACAGGCTCCAGACGCGCAGGCTCAGTATTTGTGGCTCATGGGCCTAGCCGCTCCGCAGCATGTGGGATCCTCCCAGACCAGGGCTCAAACCCGTGTCCCCTGCACTGGCAGGCAGACTCAACCACTGCGCCACCAGGGAAGCCCCAAAACTTTTCTTTTTAAAACTTATTATTATGTGATTAATTTTTTAAAAGTGTTTCATGAACATAAAGCGAAAGAACATGGCTGAAGGAAGAAGGATGTCTGAGCAAAATCATATTTTCTTTCAACTGTCAGTATACGGTACTTTGTTTTCCATCATCCAGTACAGTAGATTTAAAAAAAAAATCAAACGCTAGTCTGATTTGATTTCCTTTCCTTTGTAATTTCTGCTGTCTATAAAGTTGGAAGATTTTTTTTCCTTATCCTTAAAATCCAGAAACTTTATAAGAATATGTCTAGATTTGTCTTTCTTTTTAATAATATTTACTTATTTATTTTGTCTGCGCCGAGTCTTAGTCGTGGCATGCAGGATCTTTTAATTGCGGCATGCATGTGGGATCTAGTTCCCCCACCAGGGGTTGAAGCCGGCCCCCTGCATTGGGAGCATGGAGTCTTACCCACTGGACCACCAGGGAAGTCCCTAGATTTGTGTCTTTTTTGACCTCAGAAAATCATACAATTTTGGTCTCAGGCTCTAAGGACTGGCAAACCCTCTTCTCAGCTAGTCCCTCAGTTCCTGGAAGGAACAAAGGGAAAGGAAGCTCTGTACCTGTCATCTCAGTGGAGACCTAGAGAAACTTGTCAGCAAAGATGCACCCAACTGTCTTGCCTACTGAATTACTCCAGAAGAAACCGGAAGGGAGAGGGAAACAGGAATATAGACTCAAACCACCAGCTGTCTGATATCCGCTATAAATCCTATATTCATCATTTTAAACCAACTATTACAATGAAGTCATTCTGAGCTTTCACAACCTTGATTCTAATTTTTTAAAGTTCAACTTTCTTCTAAGGAAGCTGTGTAGAATTTAAATTTTAATCCTCAGTGAAGAATGATGAACTTACCTAAAATAGCTTCATTTTGGGTAAAATTGTTTCCTTTTAGGTAAAATTAAAAGAAATCTACAACAAAAACCAACCAACCTCAATAAACTGCTACCAACTTTCAGCATCTGTATTTCCTGGCCATTCTGTTACTATACCTGATCATGTATGTCAACCATTACTGCATTCTGCTGGGGTGGATGAGCAGCAGGGTGTAATAGACGGGGAGATACATTCGGAGGGTGGAAGGCTCGAGGTTCCTCTATTGCTTGCTGCTGTGCATAGGGGAGATGGTGATAATTTTCATCTTGACTAATGGAATTATGTCGAGACAGACGATCCCTTCTTCCTCTCTGGCGCCTGACAGGAGGACTGTAATATAGCAAAAATGTCAAAAAGGTTGTTATAATGTTTACTGTTGTGATCCATCAGGATTCTGTATTGTCTCTCGTTGTAATCCATTAGTAGTATATGCTAAGGTAGGCTTGAGTATTAAAGAATTGCTGTGGTTCATCATCAGCTCTGAACACTTACAAATTTAAATAGAATGTATATGTTTTTTAAAAAATAACAGAATTAAACAAAATTGATATTCAGCTCTGAGATTATTTAGAAATCAATAGCCAATCACTGTCATTTTGGGGGAGGGGGTTTAATTGTATAAAATTGATCCTTTTATAGGCAAATATAGTCAAATATCAGCAATTTCATATGGTTTAACCTATTATTTTGCCTCCTTTATTTTATAAACATTTTAGAACAAATTTTAATTTGCATATGTACCTTGGCCGTAATCCACATATGCCTAATGGACATTTTATGTTGTCTATCTGGCTAAGACACATAGAAAAGACATAGTTCCTATATACCCAAAATGACAATTTTAAAAAATGAGAGTAGAAAATACATGAAAAAACTAAAGAACATTTAATTTGTTGACAACTGCAAATAATCGAGTAATTGGGTAAATGCTGAGAATGGAAATGATGGCAAAATAGCATCAGCATAAATGTTCCAGTAATATACAGAATTTTTAGGTAGAATCTGGTCACTGAAGGAAACCACTTTTACTCCCCATGCACTTGTCATGGACATAGTTTAACACAAATAACAAGTTATCATGAGTAGACTTCCATCTTCCACTTCCCTACAATTCCACAATTCAGCTCCACTGCTTTTTACAATGGCTCAGCACGCATAACAATTCGAAAACGCAGCAGGCCTCATGAAAAATGTACTCCACATTAGGCAAAAGAGGCCGAACAGCCCCCTTCAAGACACAGCTGCACACAGCCACCTCAGCAGTATTTACTGAGGACAGGTCACCTTTCCCTTAATTGTTGCACTCTGCACCTCTAAATCTGTTTCTTCTCACTCTCAACTGCCCAATCTTAAAAACAATAAGGGACACTCCTTTGCAATATCAACTCCTCTACAGAGTTGTTAAAACTAACCCCCAGGTTCTCGCTCCATTCACTGCTTCCTCTATCTTTATTTTCAGCGTAACTCTTTTTTGCATTTCTGCTTCAAAACTCACATACTGTATTTCACTGATTTTCAGATGCCATCCACCTTTGAACTCACTTTAATGTTTTATTTTGAGATAATTTTAGTATAATTTTTGCGTACCCCTCACCCAGCTTTCCTTCATGTTAATATCTTCCATTAGAATAGAAAAATTATCAAAATTAAGAAATAAACCTTGGTATCATACTGTTAACTAAACAACAGAATGTATTCAGACTTCACCCAGTTTTTCTACCAATATCCCCTCACGGTCTAAAAATCCAGTGCAGGATGCCATTATTGCATATAGTGGTCATGTTTCCTTAGTCTTCTCCAATCCATGACAGTTCTCAGTCTTTCACGACCTTGATACGTCTGAAGACATATTTACTCTGCAGAATATCCTTTAACCCGGGTTTGTCTGATGTTTTCGCATGATCTGCATGATGTTATGCATTACTGGAAAGGATATCACAGAGGTGATAGGCCCTTTTCAGTGCATTGTATCCAGGGGCACATGACATCACATGCATCACTCATGCCTATGTATTCAACACCAATCACTTGGCTAAATTGGTTTCTGCCAAGACCCTCTACTACAAAATCACCATTCTTCCCTTTGTAATTACCAAATATTTGGGGGGGAGATACTTTGAGACCATGCAAATATTCTGCTTCTGCTAAAAGTTTTGCCAATAACTTTAGCATGCATGAATGGACCTTTAGCTATCACTATTATGATATTCTAATGGTGATTTTCTACTCCCCTCATTTCTTCCACATGTATTAATTGGAATTCCATAAGGAAGAACTATTCCCTCTCTCCCATTTATTTGTTTATTCACTTATTTATGAGTATGGACTAATGGATATTTATTTTATTCTTTAGGTTATAATCCACACTATTGTTTTATTTTGCTGTTAAAATTATTTCAACTTTGTCCAATGGGAGCACTTTCAGTTTAGCTCCTGTGCCCTTTTACTATTGTTCCTTACTATATGGACAATATGCTCTAGGCTTATCTTGTATTTTCCCTATACCAACTCTGGAATTAACAAGTTCTCCAGAGCCCTGGTTCCTTTGATTATGGAATGGTATTTAGAAGGTAAGTGCGCTGACTGCTACACTATTTTTAGTCTCTCTAAGAGAAAAGAACAAGAAAATTTATCTATGTATACTAACTCATGTATATGTACATATCTTTATACCCGTAAAAATATTTTAAAGGACTGTTTAATGTATCACTAAAAAGAGGAGGAAAGCTGCCAATTAGATTATGCTATACCATCAATTTAGAAACATTATGATGTGAAAAAATGTGCACCTTACAATCAAAATAGAAAATATATGCCCAGATCACTCATCTCCCAAAAAAACACTCAGCCTGTCCACACACTTTAAGGGTCCCTTTTAATATTGTTTTATTCTGTTGTTGCTTCTTGCTCTCACTTCCCTACTCAAACATAATTTCAATAACTCAAACTTAACACAAATTAAGACCCAAGCTCTCATGCTGACATGTAAGTTCCTTAACAATTTTGGTCCTTGTCTTTCCTGAATTGCCTCTCATTAAATCTGTTACGTATGCCTTTGTAACAGAACATTTAGAAAGCAGAATTACTGGAAAATCTAGAAATTATAAACAGTGATAAGACGGACAAATATTTCTTTCAGTTGACTTTTATATCTATGATAGGTACTACTACTTTGTCACTTTGTTTTAGATGTATCACTTGTAAACAGCACAAAGCTGTTCCCTCCTGGCCTCACTGACCTGCCTTTTGTTGGACTGCGTTTTCTATATATGTTGTTTATCTGTTTCATTGTGTGGAAGCTATATATTCCAGTTCTATTTTTCTAGTGACTACACTTAAATTTTTAAACACATACTTCCATTTTTTGGAAAACATCTAGATTGCACATTTTTACTTCTCTCTGCTCTGTCCCCATTTTACATTCAGATCTTTCCTGAAATTTTTTCTCTTTTTTTTAACAATAGACCTTTATTCAGACTTAGCAGTATGTCTTTTTGTTTCCTTTCCTAATCAAATGGTATTAAATCCTACTTCTTGCATTTATTCTTCCACTTCCTAGAGTACAGTATTTAAAAATTCTTTCAAGAAGGTTCTTTTATTCTTTTTTTCTGTCTTCTTTTTTAATTGTAGTTGCTGTACAATATTACATAAGTTACAGGTGTACGATACAGTGATTCACAACTTTTTTATTTATTTATTTATTTTATTTTTGGCTGCGTTGGGTCTTCATTGCTGCTTGCAGGCTTTCTCTAGTTGCGGCGAGCAGGGGCCACTCCTCGTTGCAGTGCGCGGGCCTCTCTTGTTGAGGAGCACGGGCTCTAGGAGCACGGGCCTCAGCAGTTGCAGCTCTCGGACCCTAGAGCATAGGCTCGGTAGTTGTGGCGCACGGGCCCAGCCGCCCCGTGGCATGTGGGATCTTCCCGGACCAGGGCTCGAACCCGTGTCTCCTGCATTGGCAGGCGGATTCCCAACCACTGCACCACCAGGGAAGCCCTGATTCACAATTTTTAAAGGTTATGTTCCACTTATAGTCATTATAAAATATTGGCTATACTCCCCGTGTTGTACAATAAATATATCCTTGCAGCTTATTTTATACCTAATAGTTTGTACCTCTTAATCCCCTACCCTTATATTAGCCCTCCCCCTCCTCCTTCCCTCTCCCCACTGGTAACCACTAATTTGTTCTCTGTATCTGTGAGTCTGCTTCTTTTTTTACATTCAACTCGTTAGCTGTATTTTTTAGATTCCATATATATAAGTGATGTCATACAGTATTTGTTTTTCTCTGACTTATTTTACTTGGCATAATGCCCTCCAAGTCCATCCATGTTGCTGCAAATGGCAAAATTTCGGCCTTTTTTATGGCTGAGTAGTATTCCATTGCGTGGAATACACACACACCCTTTATCCATTCACCTCTTGATGGACACTTAGGTTGCTTCCATACCTTGGCAATTGTAAATAATGCTGCTATGAACACTGGGGTGCATATGTTTCTGAATTAGTTTTTTTGGATATCTACCCAGGAGTGAAACTGCTGGATCATGTGGTAGTTCTGTTTTTAGTTTTTTTGAGAAATCTTCATACTATTTTCCACAGTGGCTGCACCAATTTACATTTCCACCAACAGTGTATGAGGGTTCTCTTTTTTCCACACCTTTGCTAACATTTGATTTTTGTGTTCTTTTCAATAATAGCTGCTCTGCCAGTTGTCAGGTGATATCTCATTGTGGTTTTGATTTGCATTTCCCTGATGATTAGCAATGCTGAGCATCTTTCCATGTACCTGTTGGCCATCTGCATTTCCTCTCTGAAAAACTGTCTACTCAGGTCTTCTGCCCATTTTTTAACTGAGTTTTTTTTTTGACATTGAGTTGTATGAGCTGTTTATATGTTTGATATTAACCCCATATCGGTCATATCATTTGCAAACATCTTCTCCCATTCATTAGTTTGTCTTTTCATTTTGTCGATGAATTTTGTGCTGTGCAAAAGCTTTTAAGTTTAATTAAGTCCGATCTGTTTATTTTTGCTTTAATATTCTATGCTTTAGGAGACAGATCCAAAAAATACTGCTGCAATTTATGTGAAAGAGTTCACCTATGTTTTCCTCTAGGAGTTTTATAGTTATCTGGTCTTACATTTAGCTGTTTAATCCATTTTGAATTTATTTCTGTATATTGTGTTAGAGAATGTTCTAATTTTATTTTTTTACATGTAGCTGTCCAGTTTTCCCAGCACCATTTACTGAAGAGGCTGTCTTTTCTCCATTGTATATTCTTGCCTCCTTTGCCATAGATTGACCATACTACGTGGGTTTATTTCTGGGCTTTCCATCCTGTTTCATTGATCTATGTGTCTGTTTTTACGCCGGTATCATACTGTTTTGACGACTGTAGCTTTGTAGTATATAGTCTGAAGTCAGGGAGTATGATTCCTTCAGCTCTGTTGTCTTTTAGATTGTTTTGGCTATTTAGGATATTTTGTGTCTCCATACAAATTTTAAAATTATTTGTTCCAGTTCTGTGAAAAATGCCATTGGTATTTTGATGGAGACTGCACTGAATCTGTAGATTGCCTTGGGTAGTATGGTCCTTTTAACAATATTAATTCTTCCAATTCAAGAACACAGTATATCTTTCCATCTGTTTTTGTCATCTTCAATTTCTTTCATCGGTGCCTTATAGTTTTCCAAGTACAGGTGTTTTAACTCCTTAAGTAGGTTTATTCCTAGGTATTTTATTCTTTTTGATGCGATGGTAAATGAGACTGTTTCCTTAATTTCTCTTTTTGATAGTTTGTCATTCACGTATAGAAATGCAACAGATTTATGCATATTAATTCTGTATCCTGCAACTCTACCGAATTCATTGATGAGCTCTAGTACTTTCCTGGTGGCATCTTTAGGATTTTCTATGCATAGTATCACATCATCTGCAAACAGTGACAATTTTACTTCTTCCTTTCCAACTTGGATTCCTTTTATTTCTTTTTCCTGTCTGACTGCTTTGGCTACGACATCCAAAACTATGTTAAGTAAAAGTGGCGAGAGTGGACATCCTTGTCTTATTCCTGATCTTGGAGGGAACACTTTCAGGTTTTCACCATTGAGTGTGATGTCAGCTGTATGTTTGTCATATAAGGCCTTTATTATGTTGAGGTATGTGCCCTCTATGCCCACTTTCTGGAGAGTTTTTAATCATAAATGGATGCTAAATCTTATCAAAAGCTTTTTCTACATCTATTGAAACGATCATATGGTTTTTACTCTTCAATTTGTTAATGTTGTGTATCACACTGATTGACTTGTGGATATTGAAAAATCCTTGCAACCCCAGGATAAATCCCTCTTGATCATGATGTATGCTTATTGTTCAACATTCTTCATCTCTGAATGTTTGTGCATATTCTTAAATTTCACCAAGATCTTGCTAACACTCAGTCTTTCTTCAATTCTTTTTTTTTTTTTTTAATATTTATTTATTTATGGCTGCATTGGGTCTTCGTTGCTGCACACGGGCTTTCTCTAGTTGCGGCGAGCGGGGGCTACTCTTTGTTGTGGTGTGCAGGCTTCTCACTGCGGTGGCTTCTCTTGTTCTGGAGCATGGTCTCTAGGTGCACTGGCTTCAGTAGTTGTGGCACGTGGGCTCTAGAGCGCACGCTCAGTAGTTGTGGCGCACAGGCTTAGTTGCTCCGCGGCATGTGGGATCTTCCCGGACCAGGGCTCAAACCCACATCCCCTGCATTGGCAGGCGGATTCTTAACCACTGCGCCACCAGGGAAGTCCTTCTTCAATTCTTGAAAATGATTTTGTACTATTTCTGTCAAAATCGTTCCCTTCTATTGTTTCCGCCTGGAAATATGATTAGACATATTTAGAACTGATGACTCTTGTCTACATTTAAATTTCTTTTCCACACTTTCCATTTTGCCCTTTTACACTACATTCTGGGAAAATTCCTTCACTTGATCTTCCAGGGACCAAGATGCTTTTTCTGCCTGTTTATTAATTTTGCCAACTAAGATTTCCAGTTGATTTTTATGGATACAATCTCTTCCACTTCTCTCATGTTACACTTAGTCTAAAATTCTATTTTGTTTATTCTCTTAATTGTTTTATTTCTTCTATTAACGGTTTCTTCAAGTTCTTTCTTTTATTGAGTTTCAGTGCCCTTCTTTCACTTTGTTGGCTTTCCTCAAATGTTTGGTTTTCCTCAAATGTTTGGGAGTGATGACAAATCACAGGACAGGGGTTATCAGAAGGAGGGTTTTTGATGTTCTATTTTAACCTAGGTGTTGGGCACACCTGTGTGTTATCCTTTTAAGTGTACACTTGTTTTACAAGTTCTCCTGAATGTATGTCACATTTCACCATAAAACAATAGGAAAGATTACAGCAGGGGCTCAGGCTGTAACCTTGAAACAACCAACCTTATTTCCTCATGCTATTACATTTAACAGCTATAAAATATTTTACCTGGTTGGCATAACATATTTTACTTAAACATTCCCATATAATTGGGTAATACTGCACCAGATAATGTAAAAGTCTTAGTGTGTCAACAGAATACAGCTCAGGAACAGGTTTATCTTGTCTCATTTGGAACAATGAATGATGGGTTTTAAGATTCCTTCAATATTAGTTTCCTAGGGCTGCCCTAACAAAATACCACAGACTCACTTAAACAACAGAAATTCATTTTCTCACAGTCCTAGATACTATGTCCAAGATCAAGGTGCCAGCATGGCTGGTTTCTAGCGAGAGCTCTCTTCCTAGGGTCTCCTCTTATAAGGACACTAATCCTCTTGGATCAGGGCCCCAGCCTTATGATTTCATTCAGCCTAAATTACTTCCTTAGAGGCCTCATCTCTAAATACATCCACATTGGGGGTTAAGGCATCAACCTATGGATCTTCAGGAGACACAAACATTTAGTCTGTAATACCACCCTACCTCAAGATTATCAGTACTTCTTATATTATCAACATCCTGGACATATAAACAGTTGTCTCACCCCAAGTATGCTTTATTTCCTTGGAAGAAGAAAGGTATGACCTCAGGCAACTACTAAAGAGGAAGCAGCTCAGGAAATGTATTCCCCTGGGAAGGCAAGGCAAGGGGCAAGTCCTATATGGAAGATAGGACTGAAAGTCAAACTAAATTTCAGTCACTCTTCATATCACAGGCTCCACAATTTTAAAGAAACTTAATTAAGCTCCCAGTTGCCTTAGAGGATACAGAAGGAATATGTGGAGAGAGGTTATTCATTTCTAAGAATGGAGTGGATAAGAATGGCACGAAAAAGAGGTTGCTCATTCCTAAGACTATGGTTCTATATTTCCTTACAGTTGTAAACTATAAAATGCATTTTTCAGTAATATGGATTGAAGGCTAGCCCACAAAAAGTCTTAAACCTTAAGGTAGTTGAATTCACATATAATGGTATGGATTGATTTTAGGTAAACCACTTTAGCCTCTTTCAATTTCTTCTTCTGTCAACCACAAGCTAAATGAACTCTCATGATGGACTGTAGAAGTCTAAACAACTTGTAATGTTGTTTCTCGTGTGTAAGCATACAAGTAAAAAGGTGTTGATGTGTTTATAAAATTCCTACAGAAAAAATGCTTTCTGATGTTAAAAAAAAACTCACAAATCTACCAATGACCACAAATTTAATAAGTAACTGTAACCAACTAACCTTCTTCTGTTGCGTGCAGGTGTGTTGCATCGTTCCCCTGAGAAGTGATGTTGGCTTGGTCGAACTGAAGGGGGCTGCCTATTTGATGTCATCTCCCATGGTCGCATTGGTGGTGAGGGAGCTGGTGATGCTGATGTATAATCAAAGACTGAATGAGAGAGGCGCTGTCTCTTGGGACTTGGACTATCTTCACTCTGCCAATGTAACAAAATCAGTCAACTGAATAAAATCTTTTAAGGATTTTTGCATTACTGTTTACATGCATAGGTGTTTAAGTATGTTTACCACAAAGTGTAAAGGAGGAAAAAATACACTATCAACCTGAATTAAATACCTTTAAAAGATACGAGGGGTGGGGTGGGAAAGGGAGATGCACAGTAAATAATATCAAATGAAAAGTTAACTCTTTCTTTAAAATCATCATAAAATTAACCAGGTAACAACACACAAGGTACACAATAGGGCAATAAACAATTTCTATGGTACTTGACCACCTCTTTAAAACTCCAATTCAACTGAGAAAATCTACTACTTCCTCCCATCAGTTAATAGTTACTCTTTTAGGCATTAATTCTTAGCTGAGAGATCAATTTAGGAAGGGGTATAATTTAAGTAGGCCCTTGATTTGATTTAAAATCACACTTGCCTGCCTCCTTATTCCTGTTGTTTAAGGCCATTAGATTATTTAATAATGTTTATGTGGACAAAGTAAAATGTATTTAAAACATTAAAAAAACAGTCAACTGATCTAAGTTCATCAGTTCTTAACTAGAATATCATAGAATATCTTTGGGAAAGACATGGCATTTCAGGTAGATCATGGGAGTGGTGGATAATTAAAAACCCATACGTGTTAATGTTGAAGCACAGTCTCAAGTTTTCAAGGGTTTAGCTATAAAATTGGCATGGATCACTTAATTGAATTATTAACTCTCCAGGATTCCCCACACAACTCAATTTTCCAATTGAGTCTCTAATCAAAACTGTCAAAATTACAAGTTAACTGAAAGTCTGATGAGGGCTGTGTGTTTTCTAATAGAGCCTCTCCTATCTCCAGTCTACTCCTGCAAATTCTAATCATTTGGGCATTAGGGAACTTTTGACTGCCACCTGCTGCTAGAACAAAAATGTTAATATTAGCTAAAGAATATATGAGGTTACATACTATGTTAGATTTTAAAATATAAGCATATAAAACAGAACTGATTAAACTGATAGGAATGAAGCAAACTGCTAAATGGTTACTTTTGATCATTCTAAATTATTTAGCAGATGTATTCAAAAACCATGTCATTTTCCTTCTATACTTAAGAATATTATAATTCAAATTTGTTATAACTAAAACAGAAAATAGTTTTCAGAACCATATACAAATGCTCTTGTAACTTTCTTCACACTAACCTTATTTTCTCCCTATATTTAATGGTGCTATTAAAATTAGTTGTTTTTAACCCCTTGATTTTAATAAGAAAATCAGTTATGTTCTGATAATCCTAAAACTTAGAAAGTGAAAAATAACCATTAATATTTAGATATTCTGATTAAAACAAAACAGCAGAACAACTAAGACTTGACAAACTCATACATGAACTATACATAAGCATTAGAAATGTGATCTCCACGTGTGGTAAAACAGACTTGATTAACACTGACTTTTTGAGGTACAAAATGCTAGCAACCAATCATAATCATTGGCTTTCATATGTATAAACCTGTACCGCAAACCTTGATGCAAGCTAAGATATGGAACTCTGAATTCTAAAAATTCACTGCCCGAATGGAGAAGAACGCTACAGATACACAAAATAACTAAGTATTGAAAAAACACTTAGGCTATCAACCTTTACATATTTCCAGTGATGTTCAAGTTGTGAGTTAGCATATTCTTATTTTACAACAAATGCATTACTTTTAAGAGTGGAGATAAGGAAAGATGACTGAGAAAGTTTCCCATCCCTTCTCTTTGTGTTGTGAAAGGTTCTCAGTGTGCAAGAGGAGACAAAGACTAGGAAGTGAAGGGAAATATGTGGAAGTGAGCTCTTCATTAGTATTATGGTAATAAGCCTTACTTTTTCACTCAAAGTAACAGGATACCACAACTGATATTTAGGGACATGGAATTACTAAAAAGTTATTTTACTATATGCAATATGGTTTCATCATATTCCTTATCAATTTTAATACTCTAAGGAACTGCATAAAAAATCCTCAGTTTCCAGAAAAAGAAAGGGGGAGCAACCTACAAAGAAAAAGAATTAGATTAGCATTAGACTTCCCACAGGAAACAAAAGATGCTAAAGTGCTCTGGGGGAAAATAATGTTGAATCTAGAGTTTTATATTCCAATCAAATTATTAGTCTAGTATAAGGGAAAAAACAAAGACCTTGCCAGATGTATTAAGATTCAAAGTTGCTTCTCACATATTCATTCAGAAAATTTTACTTGATTGATTTTTACGTATGCGTGCATGCTCTCTCCTTCACCTGGGGACATATATATAAATACAGGATCCAAGAAACAGAAGTAACCCAGAAGTGCAATGAAAAGAAATCCCAGGGTGATGGAAGTACAGCAGGTCTGAAAAAAAATCATTACAAATTAGAACGAATCAGAGGACTCTGAGAAAAATACCATACACAATGTGGATTCAAAAACAGTATGATTGAGAACTTACAAGTTCTTAATAAAACTTAAGCCCACAGCTCTCTTATCATAAGAAATATAAAAAGGCAATCAGGGACTCCCCTGCTGGTCCAGTGGTAAAGAATCTGCCTTCCAATGCAGGGGGACGCGGGTTCAATCCCTGGTCGGGCAACTAAGCCTGCACACCTCAACGAGAGAGCCCGCGTGCTGCAAACTACAGAGCGCACGCGCTCTGGAGCCTGCGCGCCACAACTAGAGAGAGAAAACCCGCACACCACAACTAGAGAAAAGCCCGCGTGCCCCAATGAAGAGCCCACACGCTGCAACGAAGATCCCGCATGCCTCGATGAAGACCCCGTGTGCCGCAACAAAGACCCAATGCAGCCAAAAAAATAAAGAAAATAAATATTAAAAAAAAAAAAAAGGCAATCAGAGAGTGGAGGACAAAGACGAAAACAAATCCATATCATTTTGTCACCTAAAGCATCCTCTGAGTAGGACAGGTAGTCAAAACATTACAACTCCTCCTCCATGGGCCAAACATGCTACTTGGTTCTGCAAAGACTATACAAGTATTCCTAATACTATGAAGAATGTTTACTGGTTTTCAATTATTATAATCAACACAGGACAAGGCATGAAAGATCACTGTTGTAGTTACAGAACAGAAATAAGTATTGTAAACTTTGATATAAAGTAACTATAATGACTTCTGTGACAAAATCATGGACTAAAAGTGAAAATCCTAACATAAACATCTAGAAATAATGGCTTAAATACAAAAAACAAAAAAATTTTTTTTAAAGGTATTGCTGGATTCAGAGAAAAAGAGAAATTTCCAAGGACCAGAAACAAAGAGGAAAACTGAAAACCAGGTTTGTTTTTTGATA
Organism: Balaenoptera ricei; assembly: GCF_028023285.1. NCBI lineage: Eukaryota > Metazoa > Chordata > Mammalia > Artiodactyla > Balaenopteridae > Balaenoptera > Balaenoptera ricei. Next base: position 86,769,004 of record NC_082644.1, read on the forward strand.
TTTGCAGGAGGGACAGAAGATAAGGTCTTATCACTGACACCCCTGCATAAGGCCAAAATTTCCAAAGTACTATGCTTTCAATAAAAGGGAAGACTAGAAGAAGTCAGCCATTGGCACAGAGTGTCTACTCTGTATGTATTGAGAACTGGAGGAGTGATCACATCCCTGAGAACTCAAACAACAGGTTAGCTCCTCACACCAAGGCTGGGGTTCAAATTTTTCACTACCCATGTTGTCTGTGAACCTCTAAACTAAGAAATTAATATAAAAACTGATTTAGAATTATGCTACCACAACGACTCTTGACAGAAGTAAATGCAAAGCAGAATCTGGAGGGATACTCCCATTACCTAGGACAGTGGTTCTCAAACTTTTGCATGCATCAGAAACACCAGATTGTTGGGTCCACTCCCCAGTCTCTGATTCAGAGAGTTTGGATTGGGACCCAAGAATTCTGCATTTCTAACATGATCCCATATGATGCTTGGTATTGCTCGTCTGGGACTACACTCTGAGAACCACTGAACTAAGAGATAAGGGACTCTCTTAAGAAAAGTCCCTAAGGATAAACTCACCATTACAGAAAAATTTACGTTTTGAAATCTGAGGGGGGAGCAGTTCCCTCCTGTCCCTGCTGACTCTGTGCCAGTAGGCTGACTTTAGAAAGTACTAGATGTTGACAACTTAAACCTGTAAGATGTTGAGTGAAGTCAGGTACTAGTACTGTCTCTACTGGTACAGAATACTGTAGAGATACTACAGTACAGAATACGGATGCAGATTCAGGGATCAAGGGAGGAAGGAAGGAAGGACAGAAGAAAATTAGCTAGCTAGCTTTTATACTCAGTATTCAGCATCTGATAAAATGAGTACAGGATTACACCTCTGTAACACCAAATCTTTATAACCAAAACATCATTATTAGAAGTGAAAACAACCCATAAGAAAGTATTCCACAGTTTCAAAAAAGCAAATCAGAAATGATTAAATGCTAAATACCACGGGAGAAAAAAAAATACAAACACACGTGCATATGTATAAACACACACACACATAAAATATAAATAATATTTATATATATGTCAATCAGGAAGTCTTGAAGATAATGCAAACTTTCCTCAAAGCAGAAACAGGTTCCAAGTTCTAGATTAAAAATGGTGATTGAAAAGTACTTCTGATTTCAGCAAACACTAGTGAGCCCCAAGGACTTCTCAAAGGAGCAAGGGGGCAACTAGAGTCGGGGAGGTAAAATCTCCAATAACCTGGTCCGCTCTCCCCTCATTATTCAGGACTACCATTCATCTCAGATTTACAAATAAATAAGCATAGCATGATTTATGAGTTCCCAATCCTCTTTTAAACTTCCAGACTCTATTTACCTTATTCTATCTGACAAAAGATTAAGTTTCTCATTCCACAACCATTAAATTTAAATGGCCCGCGAGAGAAAACACTTACTGAATTCCATTAATTTAAAATAAGAGACATGAAAGCACTTAGAAAACTGAAACACTCTACATAAAGCAACTTGCTAATAAAGAACCACCACCAAGACAGATCCCTTTTTGTAAATAATAAGCAAGTAATTAATAACTTTACATTTGAATCACACAATTTACAAAATGATCTCTACACATTCTTTCATTTAATTTTCCACAAACGAAAGTCTTTGTTTAAACTATATTCAAATTTATGTAAAATGTTTCTATTAGTGAAGATGTACAAAAGACAATTCAGTGAATATACTGCCTTTGAACTACACAACATATATATAGTCCTGTTTCATATACTTCACAAAGGACTTTAATTTTCCAATGCACAGCTTTGACTCCTCAGCTCAAAAGATTTCAGAACAAAATCCCACCTCATAACCACTCAAACAGTACATCCTCCTGGAATGTTATTTTACTTGTAGGTACGGGAGGGAAAAGAGACTTCAAATATTCTGTTTTCAAAAGTTACCACAGCATGCATTAAAAAAAAAAAAATCAGACCTTTGCTTTTTGACATGGTTCAAGTTTGTGTTTTTTCATAAAAGGCCAAAGAACAGAACAATTTTATGTGCAGTGAGTGCTTGCAAAGGGAATGTAGTGGTATAACATATTGCAATTCCATCATAATGAAGAGGATAAAATACCGTGTGAAAATATTATGTTTCTATATTCATTGGCCATAACTGCTAACCCAGCAGTGGCTTCCTGAGTTTAGGGAGGCCTGTTTGGCTAATTTCTGAATAATGTATTAACAACCTTAAGTCCCAGATTTTTCTTAGAACATCACTGGTTCACAAAAACTGATTTACATTGATGCTGTAATTGTACTGTTTTCAAATGCTATATTTAGTTCCACAGAAGCTATAAACAAGGATCAATGAAATAATCTGAAGCATAAACATGAAACCAACAAAAACAGAAAAGCTGTTAAGAACAACCTGAAATCAAGGGATCCCTGTGAATCAAGGGATCCCTCCACATGGAGTCATTCTGCAGACAACTGAAGCTCAGACTAGATATGTTAATCAGTACTTTTTGGTATACTACAGATAGATGGTACGTCGACGAAGTTACAGGCATTGACAAAAATTGCTCAAAATAGTTTATACAATGAAAAGGAGGCCCAATACTGAACCCTGAGAAGCTCCAACATTTTACGTTGACTACCTGATGAGAGGAGAGTGGAGTGTGATGGTGAAAGCCAGTGTAATGGAGTTTCAAGGGTTCAACTAAGAGGTCATGTAGAATGAGGGCTGCAAAACATCCACTGTATTTTAACAACATGGAACTCACTGACTTGAAACTATTTCTTTACAATATGATTTAGTATCATTATGGTATACTTCCCTTTATGACAATTTTTGGAAAAGTTTTTGTTCCTGTCTTTCCTTTGATGATCTTATGAATTTAAGGATAACTCTAGGACTTCCCTGGTGGCGCAGTGGTTAAGAATCTGCCTGCCAATGCAGGGGCCATGGGTTTGAGCCCTGGTCCAGGAAGATCCTATTTGCCATGGAGCAACTAAGCCCGTGTGCCACAACTACTGAGCCGGCGCTCTAGAGCCTGTGAGCCACAACTACTGAGCCCGTGCTCCACAACAAGAGAAGCCACCACAGTGAGAAGCCCGCACACCGGAACGAAGAGTAGCCCCCACTCACCACAACTAGAGAAAGCCTGCACACAGCAATGAAGACCCAACGCAGCCAAAAGTAGATAAATAAATTAATTAATGGGGGGAAAAAGGATAACTCCGTAAAGCTCTAAAATAAAAAATTTCTTATATTTTTGGCTAAAATTTTTATTAAGTCTATAAATTTGCTGGAGAAGAGACATTTTTACAGTAGTCTTTCAGAAATCTAATATATTTCTTTATATGTATAAATCAACAAATTTCAATCACCTAACTTTAGTAAATTTACAAAATAAAGTTATCAAATAGCTGTATTAAGACACGTGCGTGCATGCACACACACATACACACACAGCCCTGAAGAGAAAAGGGAACCCTCCTACACTGTTGGTGGGAATGTAAGTTGGTACAGCCACTATGGAAAACAGTATGGAGGTTCCTCAGAAAACTAAAAACAGAATTACCATACAATCCAGCAATCCCACTCCTGAGCATATATCCAGACAAAACTCTAATTCAAAAAGATACATGCACCCTTACGTTCATAGCAGCATTGTACACAATATCCAAGACATGGAAACAACCTAAATGTCCATCAATAGAAGAACGGATAACGAATATGTGAGGGGGGTGTGTGTGTGTGTGTATACACACACACAAATGGAATACTACCCAGTCATAAAGAAGAACGAAATAATGCCATTTGCAGCAACATGGATGCAACTAGATAATCATGCTAAGTGAAGTCAGAAAGAGAAAGACAAATACCATATGATATCACTAAAGTATGGTACCAATGAACCTATCTACAAAACAGAAACAGACTCACAGACATAGAGAACAGACTTGTGGTTGCCAAGGGGGAGCAGACTGGGGGAGGGGTGGAGTGGGAGGTTGGGGTCAGCAGATGTAAGCTTTTCTATATAGAATGGATAAACAACAAGGTCCTACTGTATAGCACAGAAAACTATATTCAATATCCTATGATAAACCATAATGGAAAAGAATATTAAAAAAAAGAATGTATATATATGTTAAACACACACACACCTGAAATCAAGGGTTGTGCCACACCTGAAATTCAAGTTCCCCACAATGTACATGACTTTTTAATGAAAGCATACAATCTTCAATCACAATCACTGAATTGGTTGGTAGCATGAAACTGTTAGTTTTAAAATTATACGGGGCTGATAGCAAACAGACATGAGGGAATTTTGGGGGGTGCTGAAACTATCCTATATCTTGATTGCAATGGTCCCACGTCTGTATGCGTTTGTCAAAACTCACAGACCTGTACACGGAAAAAGGTGAATTTTACTGTATGTTAATTATACCTTAATTTTAATTTAAAAAAGTTACAGGAGGCACTTTGATTCTAATGTGCATCTACTCAAACCTCTTTTGTAGGGAAAAAAAAAAAACAGAGCAAGAAGTACACAAAGCCACCATTTTTAAAGGAACATTAAAATACCAACTAAATGTACACCAGGAAACACACAAGAATATTCATGGCAGCACTGTTTGTAATGATAATAATACAAAACTGGAGACTACCCAAATGTCCATCAAAAAGAGAAGGGATAAACTACAGTACAGTACATTCATATAAATGCAACGCTAAAAGCTGGAAAATGAATCTACAGGACACAGCCACATGCATCAATATGGATGAATCTAAAAATGACAAAAATACACAAAGTATGATACCATTTATATTAAGTTCAGAAACTAAATAGTACAGTATTGAGGTATACTATATGTGGTAAAAACCACACAGAAAAGCAAAGAGATACTAAACACAAAATTCAACAGAGGTTTACCCAAGGCACAGGTTTGGGACAGCACCTGAATATACTATGGAAGCTTCTAAAACATTGGCAATAGCTGATTTCTTCAGCTAGATGGTGGGTTTTTAAAACTTATACATATGTCTTCTTTATATTTTATAACTTGCATATATGAAATATTTCATAATTTTTAAAATTAAAAAGCACGCAAAATTTGAAAGATTTTGACTAGAGAAACAAGTAAAAAGGAGCAAAGTGCCAAAGTCTTTAATAAACAAGGACAGTGACACAAACTTGGTAAGTAGTGGAGATGAATGATAAAAAGAGATCAAAAACAGGATGAGCTTTTTGTTCAAAGAAGACTGGTGATTAAAAACAAGGATCCAGGAGAGTATCAACACTTTCCTTCACCTCTATGACCATCCTACCTACTAGCCACATACCCAATCCCATGCTTGGAGCAGGAAAAAGCAGTAATTTCTTTACCCTTAGAGAAGGCTACAGGGAAAATGATGTCCTCATAAAAGAGACTAGTTTCAGCTACAATATGGAAGTGGAGAGGGTGCTTTAAGAAAAAAATGGAAGAGGTAGGTGAGTCTGTTTAGAATGGATGGAGTCAAGGGGGAAGGAAAAGCAGGAAGAGTTGGGAGGAAAGGAACTTGGAGGAAAGCCGAGAGAAAACAATGCATTAAGGGAATAACTTTCTGAGGATACGACGTGGCTGCATAGGTTCTCGTTTTTACATGGCAACTAAGTTTTATAAGGATGAGAACCATAACTGGAACTAAGAAATCACACCCAATTATGGTATCAGAATTGGTTGAAGGTATCTGACAATATCTCGAAGGGGATGTGAGAAGGATTTACTTTGCTTCATGTGGAACAGTGGTAGGGTAATAAGTGGGCAAAGAAAATCTCCAGTCTCTCTTGGGAGCAAAGTACATTGAGGGCCTTATTCTAAAGTTAGAGAAAAGTAAGATTTAAGTTAAATTAGGACTATAAATAAAAATTTACCAGTAATACCTTTCACCTTTCTGCAACATCCAAATGGAATTGGGTCTAACTTTTTGGTTTTATTTTCAAAACATGGGTTTAATTCTTTTTAAAAAAATACTAATTAATTTATATATTTATGGTTGCTTGGGTCTTCGTTGCTGCACGCAGGCTTTCTCTAGTTGCGGTGAGCGGGGGCTACTCTTTGTTGCGGTGCACGGGCTTCTCATTGCGGTGGCTTCTCTTGTTGTGGAGCTCTAGGCGCACGGGCTTCAGTAGTTGTGGCGCACGGGCTTAGTTGCTCTGTGGCATGTCGGCATGGATCAGGGCTTGAACCCGTGTCCTCTGCATTGGCAGGCAGATTCTTAACCACTGTGCCACCAGGGAAGTCCCAAAACATGGGTTTAATCTATTGCATTTGGCAGCTACTCTTTGCGTTTAAAGTTAATATTGAGTTAATATTAGCTTAAAGACTCAAAGGAGGTATGGAGAACACAGAAAGTGTCAAATAACTGTTTATTAGTGGCAGTAGCCACGGTACAAAGTCAATTTCTTCCTTAGTTATATTGGTCTATTGCTAAAGATCAAGCTCTTGCAAGCTAATGATGTATCCAAAATGGCAATCAATATGCCATTCAATTCAATACAGATGATGTCTCTTAACATACACTGAACTGTGTTTACAGAATTATCTGTTAATATCCAAAGCTGGTATGATATAGTAGACAAGAAATAGCAAAAGTTGGATTTGAGTTTCTGTTCTGCCAATAACTAGATATGTAATTGGGCATCTCAGCGAGATTCTCTGAGCCTATTTCTTCATCTAGAAAACCATCCAGGACTAGTTTATTATGACGGTTAAAAACAAAAGGAGACAATACACACAAAGCAGAGAACCTGGCACAAATATTAACAAGGAAAGCAGATTAAAGAGCCCTAGATCACCTACACACCTACCCTCAGAAATCCTACACCTCCAACTTAATGTGTCACAAGCACTTCTCTTTCAGAACTAGTCCCAAGTCCCAACCTGTCACTCCCACACAAACAGAAAATGAGCTAGCTCTATCCAAAAGTCCTAGCTTTGATTAGCAACTCTCACTACCTCAGGTTTATATACACATGTACAATTACATGACTTGGCCCACAACCCTAGTATACAAAAGCAATTCTGTAACTTAGTTTCCTTTGTGGTAGTAAGGACTTCCATTACTAAAACTTGCTTCTCTAGGAATAATGGATTGTAAATGTAGTAGCCAATGATTTATGTGAGCACATTCTAGTATTCTTGTTAATAACCTAATGACAGTTTAAATCCATTCATACCTTAATTTGTTTTCATTTTGTATGTAACCAAATTTTTAAACACATTTTACCCACAGGTATAAAAAGTCACAAAAGGCAAGTAACCATGTTTTTTCTTTGAAATATGCATTACCATCAAACTCTGGATGCTAAGCAAATAAGTAGTGATGGCTTTAAAAAATACCTTACATGCTTCCATTTTACCTTCCCTATACAATTTCACATATTCTGTAATATCTTCTACCTTCTTACAGAACTTGACCTATTAGGACAAGTGATTAAGACCAAAAGATCAAAAAACAAGAATATTAAGTGGTCAAATAGCAACAGCAGCTCAAGACAAGACAAACATTCTTCAGAAAAGCTGGCTGAAAAAGTTATGTTAAAGACGCCCTCTAAGAAGAATACTTATTCCCACATACAATAGAAAATAAGAAGTAAGAAGATTCTGAGAATTTTGTTTCAAGCCTTCCTAGAAACAACCTAGAATGTATCTTGTGGCTTTCAGCCCTATGAAGGGAAAGGGTAAATATATAAGAACCTGGAAGAAAGCTTTGAAGTGAGCATCCTCTTGAACGGTAGTGTTCTGATCACTTGGGAGGAGAGGGAACAGGCTCTGAAGTCTCACCCTTTCACAAATCACCTTGTTAGGATGGCCAGGTAGAGGTGCTGAATTGGCCCCGGGAGATATCTGGGAAAAAGAGGGAGAAGAAAAGGATAGTTCATGGCTAGCTGCACCAATGTGGAGAATCATGCCTATGAAGGACAGTCTGGATTTTCTAGGTATTTGATGATTTTGTTAGCAGAGACTGAAAAGAAATAAAAAATTAATCTTAAACATCAAAACAAATATAAGGATGACAAAGGTTGCCTCTGGCAATGGATCTCTCTTATAAAAACTTTCTTTAAAGGCAAAATAGCACTGCTCAAGAACGCAAAGTCCTTCCTATGTTTCCCATATAATATCTATTGATATCTTTTCTGTTGGCATTAATTCTGAAACCCTAAATGATAGATAAGACTTCATGTCAAGAAAACCTGAAGTAAAAATCACTTAAGTACAGAAAGATTAGTGTCTTCCTGGCGATGATTAATTTTTCATTCTCTTTTTAAGCTAACCTTCCAAATGATCATGCAAGGAAAGAGAGATTTCAGAACATCTATGGCAAAATTTCTATAGTGATCACAAGTATAGAAAACAAGATTTTCATTGTGGATATCTCAGCTCTATTCAACACAAACCTAGCAACCTTCCTAATGAATAAAGGACAAGATCATAAGCCTCAAAGTAAATGACTGCATGTTTTAAATGCTTGATGAGATTGTGAGTTAATCCCCTTAAATTCATATGTAAGTATACTTAATCTGTAGTATTTTTGATCACAGACATCATGAGTATCACCTGTTCCACTGTGCTGTGGCATGAACTGCCTTTGGGGGTTAAGGTTTATGTACCCGCTTGTTCCTACACTAAAAACCATGTGCTTTAAGGCTGTCTTGTTTTTAGTTTCATTGCTGCACTCATTCCCTTACATGTTAAGTGTTTATTCTGTGACAGGCACTAAAACAAAAGATAGTCATGATTTCCTACCTTCAAGAAGTATATGCTATAAAAAAGAAACAAAAGCAAATCACTGTATAAAAAAGTATCTTTCTGTGATAATGGTCCATACTGGTGCTTTGGAGAGGTATTGGTAACAGTGTAGTCAAGAAACTACAAAATGTTCAGTGTAACTGGTCAGTAAGGAAGTAGCCAGAGAGGAAGGCAGAGACAAATCATAAAGTGGCATGCTAATTACATGAATAATCCTGCTATAATAACCTTCTTTAGTCCCTTTATACATTTTTGTTTCTGGTTTGCTATGAGCCTGGTAAACAGATAAATGACCAGGCCTGTTGCTAACAGTAAAATTACTTCCAAAGACTTTCCTAGGATTGAAAGCAAAAAACTTGAGGGCAGTAACTTTAGAATTCAGTAGTACTGCTCCACAAAATGTTGTGGACATGAACTAAAGCTTATCTCTGTACTATAAACATGAATGTGCCAATATCCTTTACCACTGTGATGAAGCATGAATGACTGAATCAAGGAATATTTACTTACTGCCTCTTATAAGCAAAGAGCTATGTGAGAAAAGAAAATAAAACATGGATCCCACCCTCAAGGAGCTTATTCTAGTTTAAAAAAAAAAGATGCAAGCAGCCAACTACAGAAAAATGTTTTAAATGCCATAATACAGGCAAAAATTAGAATAGAGGTAGGAGCCTTGGGTTTATCTGAGGGCAAGAGTAGAAAATATTTCAAAGGAAGAAGTATTTTTCACATTCCTGACTCATTCAATGTAAGGAGTGCTTTTGCCACTTTAAAGCAATTCTCTCGTCTCTCAAAATGGTCTGTTCCTTGATGTAGGCTTCATGTTCTTTCTGCAATCTTAAGCTTACACTTTGCACAATAAGTACATTTGAAGAGTGTTTTAACAAGGCCATCTACCTTCAACTATCATACCTAAAGCAGTCTCACAAACTGCTACTACAAGAGCTGGCTGGGAAAACAGATTTCAGTAATATGTAAGTAAAAAATTGGCAAACCCTGGTCCTTGCGGGGGGAAGTGGGAGAGTAGGGGGAGAGAAGGGAAGTGAGAATTCTAAGATGGTCTCCAAGATTCCCACCTCTGGTGTATATCTCTTGTATAATCCATCCCTCCCTGGTATGTGGGCAGGACTGTAAATATGGTGAATTTCATTCCCATGATTAGGTTAAATTATATGACCTAAATTACACAAACCCTTTCACACAGGTGAAGGGATTTTCAAATATAATTAAGATTCCAAGTCACTGAATTCTAAGTTAATCAAAGGGGAGATTACCTTGGGTAGGCCTGACAATCAGAGGAAGTTCTCAAAAGAGAAGTTGAGCCCTTCCTAAAGAGATTCTCCTGCCAACCCTATAGACTAAGCTGCTGTGTTTTGATAAGTCATATGAAGGGGGCCATGTGGTAAGAGACCTGAGGGCACCTAGGAACTGAGAATGGTCACCAGTGGACAGCCAGCAAGAAAGTGGGGGAACCTCAGCCCTATAATCACAAGAACCACATTACACCAACAACAGTGAGCTTGGAAGAGGCCATCAAGTCTCTAATAAAAATCACAGCTCCAGCCAAATAAGACCCTGAACAGAAGACTCTACAGCTAACCCATACCAGGACTTCAATCCATGGAAACTGTGAGATAATAGATTTGTGTTTTAAGCTACTAAATTTGTGGTTATTTGTTACACACAATAGAAAACTAACATAACATACATGTATATAATAGAATAAAAACTGTTGTGCCATACTCAAGGAGTTTCTTCTCCAAAATCTAGCTGTATTAGTTTAATTATGAAAGATGACTTTTTTATCTAAGCAATACAGCAGTTTTTAAAACCTCAATCTGGTAATAGTAAACTTCATGCCAGGAACCAAACTGGGCTTTCTGATCTTTACATACTGCAAGTTAGGGTTAACCAACTTGCTTAAAGGGAAACATCTCATAAACACCAGAGCCATAATTTGAAGCCAAGTCTATCTGGCTCTAAGGTTCAGACTCAACCCACTAAACCACCTTCTAACTGAAGAGTTTGAAAAGTAACATTCTTCTTTATAATCTACCTAGTTGGATTAGTAAGGAACAACTATTCCACAATGCCTATTTAAAGCTATTTTAAACATTTAAAAATAAATGTTTCCTTGTAAGTTGTTTCTGACTTCCACTACTTCCCTAACTCTCCCTCAGTTAAGATTACTGAGGTTATACTATATCTGAAAATCAGTACAGTTCTATTTTTCCCTAACCTACGAACTGCTGAGCATTACAAAGACATGGTAACTTCAGCCTTCTCTCAGGATGCACCTATATTTAAAAAGTCCTGCCATGAAAACATTCCTGAGATGGGACTGAATCTGCAACTCCCTACACTTCTCATTTCTATTGTTTATTTATTTATATACAACTATATGACTAATTCACCCAGCATAACTGTTTTCTGTTTCACAAGACTAGAATTATAGAAAACAGTTTAACCTTTTAAGCAATAACACATTACTATTTTAAGGACATCTTCTGTTTAATGTGTCCTTTCCCTGTCTTGTTAACCATAATATAACCAACAATTTAACCTTTGTGTTACAGTGTAGTATTACTGTTAATGTGGCAAATTGTTGTAGTTATTGTGTTAAAAATAACATTGGACTTAGGTCCACATATTGTCCCAGAACTTGCTTCCTCCAAAATCACTTCTGATGACAGCTTCCTTCATTTACATTTTTCTCATATAAGTGAAGTAGAGGATATACAGGTGTATGATCTCTAGACCAATATTAAATAATGTACTTTCCACAAAATAAATTGCTCAAAAGGCCAAACGGCCTTCTCCAAAATGGCCACATTACTCTCCAGAAAAAAAATTGTTCACTGTTACAAAAGCTGCGTACCATCTGCTCAAAGGCACTCAAATCATAGGCTAACAGACAAAGGGAAAAAAACAAAACAAAAAATGACAAGGTAGGTGCTTGGTCAACGTTGACTCCAACAAGTGCCTTACTCCTCTAGGTCCAAGTCTGGGTACCTAAAAAATGAAGCGGTCGAATCCAAATTATCTGAAAATCCAAATATTATCACTACTTCCATGATGGCAAATATTAATCTCCTGGAAAGTAATCAAGGAGATTTCATTAACAACTTAACAGTTCGAATCTGACAAATTCTGAGATTATATTCCAAAATATGAGAAAAGCCATAAGCACAAATATGTTCATCACATTACAGCAACAATTTAAAAGAGAACTAGAAGTAACCTAAATGTTTAACAAATAAGTATTTGTTAAGTGAGATTATGGTATGTGTGCTTGGCGGACTATTATGCAGTCATTAAACCATTCAAGAACTGGTACTACTTACCGGGGAAGGACCATTACTGTCCAGCAATGGGACCCTCTTTTTTAAAAATAAACTATTATTCCCATTCTTGAGTTAAGGCAAACAACAAAATGGGCCCATGTCTTTCTGGGAACAGAGCAGAACCAGGGCTGGTGAAAATAGCTGAAAGGCTCCACCCTCCTTTCTCACCCCACAGTCCAACAAATTAATGGGAAAGGGGGGAAGGGAGGCACGTGCAACTAAGGAAGTCTCTAACCATTACATGTACCGAGCAGGTGAACATAAAGGTTAGGAAAAGTTAAGACTTACACATTCTTTTAATAAATTTTTCTTTCCTTCACTTCCACAATCCAGATTTGCACGCACAAGGATTATTTTCCCCTCAAGGAAGTATGTCTAAAATCATTTTACTTACTCTGGTAACCTCAAAGTAGATTGCTCTAAACCATCTTTTCAAGATTTATCTCTTAAGGATTACATGGATTTGGAAAATATCTAGACCATGACCAGTCCAAATCAATAAAAAATTTATACATATATACACACACATACACACATTTGAAAAGATGAAGTGTGAGGCTTCCCTGGTGGTGCAGTGGTTGAGAATCTGCCTGCCAATGCAGGGGACACGGGTTCGAGCCCTGGGCTGGGAAGATCCCACATGCCGCGGAGCAACTAGGCCCGTGAGCCACAGCTGCTGAGCCTGCGCGTCTGGAGCCCGTGCTCCGCAACAAGAGAGGCCGCGACACTGAAAGGCCCGCGCACCGCAATGAAGAGTGGCCTCCCCACTTGCCACAACTAGAGAAAGCCCTCACACAGAAACGAAGACCCAACACAGCTAAAAATAAATAAATAAATAAAAAATTAAAAAAAAAAAAAAAATGAACCATCATATGAGTGGTTTATTTAAAAAAAAAAAAAAAAGATGAAGTGTGACTGAGTGCTTTATAAGTCTTACTGAATAAAAGTCACAATTAATTCAAATACTTACTGCATGTCTACCATGTGCTAGATGCTATGAAAACAAAAAGAAATATTTCTTGCCCTCAAAGAGATTCAGTCTAGGGAGGGACAAATTCAACAGGAATAAATGAGGACAACAGGAACCCCTAACATAGAGGGGAGAAGGAAAAGTGTTCAGATCCTTTAAAAAGTAACATGAAATGACAGAAGAGCTAGGGGAAAAATAAGACTGTGTACATGGCCCCTCTTTGTCTACTTGCTCAAAACTCACTCGTTAATTCATTATAGAGTTCAAGCATTTGCTTGATCTACAGATAGACAATGTGATGTTAGGAATCTAACATTTGCTGAACAAATTAACTAGACTACCACTATAGAGTTCAAGTATGTGTTTACAATCCATACACTCTGTCGAGAGAAAACATAAAGCAAGCTATGATTTAACCAAAGATGAACCTACATGAAAACAGATGCCTGATATATGTGGTTAGCAGGAAACAACCAGAAAACTAGTGACTAGACCCAGACACTACACAACAATCACAGGACTAATCAAGAACTACCTTACCGGGGATTCCCTGGTGGCACAGTGGTTAAGAATCCGCCTGCAGGCACAGGTTCGAGCCCTGGTCCGGGAAGATCCCCCATGCCGCGGAGCAACTAAGCCCGTGCGCCGCAACTACTGAGCCCACATGCCAAAACTACTGAAGCCCGCGCACCTAGAGCCCGTGCTCTGCAAAAAGAGAAGCCACCGTAATGAGAAGCCTGCGCACCGCAAAGAAGAGTAGCCCCTGCTCGCCACAACTAGAGAAAGCCCGCGCGCAATAACAATGACCCAACACAGCCAAAAATAAATAAAATAAACAGTCTAGCGATGTAACTAAAAGCCTCATCCAAAGCAACTGCAGAGACACAACAGGTCTACGCTCCACATTATGATGCTAACACATTCAATTATGTCTAACTGTGCCATCCTCTGTCCACCCTTGCTCAAAAATCAGGTTGCTCTAGTAAAGAAAATTCTCAATATTTACTCAGATTAATAACTTCCAACTTAAGTTTAGCTATAAAAATTGGATGGGTATATAAAACTCAACAAGTACAGAAACACACTACCTTCCAGAGTCACAGAAGATATCAGAAGTGGAGGGACCACAGAGAACATTTAAATCCAACTCTCATATTTTACAGATGAGGACTTGAGGAGCACGTGGCTAATTTGTGGCAAAATTTATTCAACTATAGCCTCTCAAGGCTACCAAGTCTTTTAGAAACAAGCCTTACAGAAAATTACAAATATCAACTTAAAATTGAACCCCTATAATGAATAGATTTAAGGTTTAATAGGTTTTCAAAAGTGAAATATACTATGCCAATACATTTATGAGCCAACAAGAGCTGGAGTACATTAAATGATACAATTCCTACTTAAAAATCTAGTCAGTAATTTTCATCTATTTACTGCAAGTATTGCACACATGCCAGCTGCAATGCAACTGATGTGATCCTTATATTTGGTCTTGTATTGTTACTTCTATAGAAGCCCAATTTCTTCCTAATGGAAGACAGAAACAATTTTACTTTGATCCCAACTGTCCCTAGATCCTCATTAAGTTTTGATTTCTTAAAAACTGAGAGAATGGATTTAAAAAAAAATTTAAGACTAGTTACCAGGGCTGCTACCTACTTAAAGGAATTTTGCGGTAACTGTGTTAACAACAGTATCTGCAATCGAGGCCAAATAGTATCCAAAAAGGCCTGCAATTCTAAGGTAATAAACGACTGTGAATGATTTGCATACACTTAAATTTTCGTATACTAAGTGCGCCTCGTAAGAAAAGAGAAAAGGCAATTCAATATTACATTATTCGTTTCTATTTACGGTGCAAGAACTAACATACCCAACTTTTAATGTTAATAGTATACATCATTTTGGAGCATAAAGAAAAAACAAGGTCTTACAAGTCCTACACACGTAAACGAAAACTTTATTCTCTTTGGCCCTCAATACTCTGAAAAACTCTCGGCTCAAAACCAATCTCTTTCATTCTTCAGCCCTGAAAGGAAGAATTCCCATCCCCTGAGAACAAAACGCAGCCTGTTCAGAAACCCGCGGCGTCACAAGGACGGAGACAGGACCCTTCTGACCGGGTTCTGCGTTCTCCTGAGTGACATCATTTCACCTGCGCCTGGGCAAAAAGGGAGGGAGCGAAAGAGCGAGGCCATCTGCCAGACGCGGCGGGCCAGCGCTCCCGAGGGCTGTGCCCGCACCTCCTCGCCTCTGCCTCGGGAACAAAGAGCGCCGGGCGGCCCGGCCGCGCCCCGCTGAACACCAAGCAACCTCATCTCTAGCGCGGCCCCGCAGGCTCCCAACGGCCCAAGGCTCGGCCCGTCCCGCCCTCGTGCGGGAACCAACGGCTGCGGCAGCCAGTACCTGCAAAGGAAGGCTCCGCCCTGCGGGGCTACTCCCGCGGCTCCTCGCCGGGCCACCGCCTCCTATTGTGACCGCTCGTCCAGCCAGCGGCCAGCTTGCCAGATCCTCTGTTCCCGGGCCTTCTCAACCCTGGAACCCGGGCTCCGACCGAGGCGCTATCACGGCGCTTCCTTCCTCCCGGCACCATCACACGGGCCGCGCCAAGAAACGACGGCTGCACGCCCAGAGCTGACAAAAGTCGGCTAACGCCTCGGGGGCTCCATCCTCTCGGCCCCCGCGCCCTAACCGCCCCGGCCGTCGCACGACCCAGCACCGCTGCACGAGGGGGGCCCCGCCCCGCTGCGCCCCTCCCCGGTGCTCGCGGACCGGACGCGCCGGCGCAGTACCCTCCCCTGCGCGCGCAAGCGACGCCCCCCGCCGCTAGGCCGCAAGATGCGCGAGCACACGGCCCTCCCACTTCTCGGGTCTGGGTCGCTCCCACCCCACCCTGCCCCCTCTCCAGAACAAACCTCGCGATCCCAGGGCGCGAGACCGCCAGTCGCTCCGCCCCTTTCCCCCACGGCTGATCGCCGCGCGCTGAGCCCCCTTTGTTTCCACCCGCGGGGGGAGGGGGCGGGGCGGGCTACGTTCGTCCAGGCGCGCGACCCGGACTAGTTCCGGCAACAGAGCCGTCGCGCCGCACCCCTGCGCAGCCCCGCCCCGCCCCCCCGCGCCTGGCGCCCGGAAAGGCTGCCGCTATGCCGGGCCGCGGGCGGGCCGAGTCTACGAGTTCTATGTATTTCTCCCCAAGTGTTCCTGCAAGTCCGTGCGTACCGCCTCCAGAACTCACCCATCAAACAGTAATTGACCTCACTCAAATTCCCAATATAGTATGTATTCATGTGGCCCAAATGTTAGGAATTTTTATTGACGTAGAGAGAGGTGATTTGGCCACGGTGTCTTTGGCCAACGTGTCTCAATGGAGAGGCAGGTTCAAACCCAACTTGTCCTACTGTAAGGCTCAATTAAACAGTTATTCATATTGTGCTGAGGACAGGAAATGAGATAGGTACGAAGACCGAAGCTGGCATGGTGCCTGTCCTAATCACGTTCGAGACCTAAAAGAGGAAGTAAGATCTTCCATAAAAGCGCAATAAATACAAGGACAAAATAGTTTAAATGGTATCGGAGGAAAAGAGGGCAGTCAAGGGGACATTATCGAAGAAGTGGATTTAAAGCAGATAGGAATTATGTCTTCAAGGATGGTGATCATATTTCAGTCCAATCATCAAAAAACCCAGGTTCTGGTTCTTTTGGCATTACTTAAACCAGTCTCCTTCCTGCTGTGGGCCTCAGCTGCCTTCTGTAGAAAATCAGGGAACCAGACTAAAATGATGTTCCAGGACCCTGTGAACCTCTATGCATTGATATGAATAACACGAAAGGGTAATTATTTGTGAACATCTGTCTCCCATATCACACTGGGCGACCTGTTTTGACTCTGTAACCCTAAGGTCTAAACCTACAGCCTGAAATACAACAGCAGGTGCTTAGCAACTGCTGAATTCAAAGTTCCAGCAATAACATCACAGGTTTTTACAACTCCTGGACAAAGAGAGGTTAGAATGAGATAACAGGCCCCCATGAACAAGTCCCCTCCCCCAGCCCCACGCCCCCATTATGTAGCCCAGTTATCTACCTGACTCTTCTCCCAAAGCCCTCTCTGCTGGTCTTCCAAAGCAGCCAATTTGGAGATGATTACATCTAAACTTTTAAGGGTTTTTTTTCCCCTCATTTCACAGTACAGAGTCATAAATCCCAACCACACCTTTAGGTGCATCCAACGTAATCCACTTCTAACATCTGGATCCCCCACAATACCCCCTTTACTGCTGTGGATTCACCTAGCATTACAGATCTTCCAACAGAATCTCAGCTATACAAGCTTCCTTACATAATACAGACCACCCTGAAACAGCTTTTCTTGTTTACTTGGACATGGGCTATGTAATGAGAGGGGGAAATAGAGACAAAAACTGGGAACAGGGAGGGAAATTACCACTTGGAAGCTGTCCAATCCTAAGAGTCAGGTTCCTCAAGTGCTGAATTTCAGCAGCAAATATCTATTACAGTCCTCCAGGGTTCCTAACCCTTAAGCTTATGTGAATTCCCCCTGGGCTTCAGCCAATCCTCTGTCAGGCACTCTTTGAGAACTCTTCTCAAATGGCTGAGATCTTAGTTAACTGGGATCTGAAGGCTTCACTAAGAAGTCTGTCTACATGTAAACAATGCTCCCACACCTCAAGGTTGAATAGTTGGAAATTTGTACTGCAATTTCTTTTCTAATTGATTTTCTTAACCAGAAAATCTGGTACCCTGCTAATAAACACCTGATGAGTGGGTTATGTTTTAAGGTGGGCCACTGACCACCTAATGTGGCAGGAAGTAAATTATACCAGAGCAGTGGCTCAACCCCAGTCCACCTAAAATTCTACTTGGTGTCGGTCCAAAAAGGTGGGAAGCCTTGTTGGAGAGGTGTCCAATGGATCTTTCTGCAATGATGGAAATGTTCAACATCTGCAGCATCCAAAGGGTAGCCATTAGCTACATACATATAGCTACTGAGTGAGCACCTGAAATGGGGCTAGTGCAACTAATGCATTAACCAGGATTGTTTAAATAGTCACATGTGGCTAGGGGACAGTACAGCACTTGTGTGAAAAGTAGTTGCTTGTAGCAAGAACTTTTGAGAATTCTGACTCCAAGACTGTCCTTTAAAATTCGTTTTCATAACAGAAATGAAAACTGTGAATGCCTACTAAAAACTTCTTCCTGGGGTACCTAAGTCATTTAAGTCCCCTCAACTTCTAAAATAAAAATATACCAATATGTTGCTTACCAAACAGGAAGATACTGCAGTTCCTTCAAATGTATCTGGTCACTGGGATTGTCTACCCTGGTGCCCTACCAGTCTAACACATGGGAATGACAGCTGAGATTTTTTTATTGGGCAGCATGGGATCCAGAGATAAATTAGGTGGTATTGATATCTTTACAATATTGAATCTTCAATCTGTAAGTAAGATGAACCCTTCTATTTACCCAAGTTGTTGATTTTTTCAATAATGCTTCACAGTTTTCTGTAGAGGTCTTGCACATTTGTTCTAGGGTCTATTCTAGGTTTTATATATAATTATTAATTATAATAGTTTTGTTAATTTTTTTTCAGTTTTCTACGTATACAGTCCTGTTGGCAGAAAATGACTCTTCAATTTCTTTCTTTCCAACGTGTTTTCCTCTTGTCTGCACTTGCTAGGACCTCCAGTACAATGCTAAATAGATACAGTGAGAGCATGCATCTTCGTCTTATTCCAAAACTGGAAAGCTTCCAACATTTCACCATTAAGTATGGTGTTGGCCGTAGGTTTTTTGTAGATTCCTTTAGCAAATCAAGGGAGTTCTTTTTTATTTCAAATTTGTTAAAAGTTTATCATAAAATGGATATTTAATTTCATCAAAATTTTCTGTATATGAGATAATCATGGATTTTCTGTTACTGGGTTTACCTTGATTGTTTTTTGGAGGTTAAACCAATTTTACATTCCTAATAAAATCATGTCATATTGCACTACTCTTTTTATATATTGTTGGATTTGGTTTGCTTTTTACATCTGTGTTCTTAAGTGAGATTAGCTATTATTTTCCATTTTTTGTAATGTCCTTATCAAGTTTTGTTACAGATATTATGCTAGCCTCAGAAAATGAATCACAGAGTATTCTCTTTTTCTATTCTCTACAAGAGTTTCTGTAAGATTGGTGTTATGCCTCCTTTAAATGTTTGGTAGAATTTGCTGGTTAGCTATCTGAACTTGGAATTAGATTTCTTTAGTAGTTATGGATTTCTTGTCAGATTTTCTGTCTTTTCCTTATTTCTTTTTTATTTTATTATTTTTTTTATTTTTTATTTTTTTTGGCCGCACCGAGCAGCATGCGAGATCTTAGTTCCCCGACAAGGGATCGAACCCATGCCCCCTGCATTGGAAGCATGGAGTCTTAACGAACTAGACCACCAGGGAAGTCCCTTTTCCTTATTCCTAACAAAAGAAAAACAATTATAATCTTAGGACATATATAAGGAAGATCTCATTCTGAAACTCACAGGCAACAAGAGAAAAAAATAGATAAATTGGATTACTTCAAAATGAAAACATCAGTGCAACAGAGTGAAAAGGCAACCTATGGAACAGGAGAAAATATTTGCAAATCATGTCTGATAAGAGGTTAATATCCAGAATATATGAAGAACTACAACCAAACAAAATCCAAAACCTGATTATAAAATGGGTAAAGCACTGAAATAGACACTTCTCCAAAGACGTACAAATGTCCAGTAAGCACATGAAAATATGTTCAACATCACTAGTCAGGAGGGAAATACAAATCAAAACCACAATGAGTTACTACCTCACACTCATTAGGATGGCTACTATTAAACAAAACAAGTAAAAACAGAAAACGACAAGTGGTGACAAGGATGTGGAAAAACTGGAATCCTTGCGCACTCCTGATGGGAATGTAAAATGGTGCAGTCACTTTGGAAAACAAAATAGTGGTTCCTCAAAACATTAAAAATAGAAAAAAAAAAAAAGAAAGAAAGAAATGATCTAGCAATTCCACTTCTAGGCATATACCCAAAAGAGTTGAAAGCAGGGTCTAAAAGAGATATTTGTGCACCTATGTTCCAGCAGCATTATTCACAATAGCCAAAACATGGAAGCAACCCAAGTGGCCATCCATGGATGAATAAACAAAATGTATTATACACATACAATGGAATATTATTCAGCCTTTAAAAGGAAGGAAGTTCTGAGGCATGCTACAACATGGATGAACTTTGACAACATTATGCTAAGTCAGTCACAAAAAGACTTCACTTGTATGAGGTACATAGAGCACTCAAATTCAGAGACAGAAATTAGAAGGGCGACTGCCAAGGGTTGGGGGGAGAAGAGAATGAATTATTGTTTAACGGATATAGTTTGCATTTTGCAACATAAAAGAGTTCTACAGATTGGCTGTACGATGTGAATGTACTTATTAACACTACTGAACTGTACACCTAAAAATGGTTAAGATGGTACATTTTATATTGCAGATTTTACCACAATTTTTAAAAATTCTTATCACAACAGGAAAAGGGATATTTAAAAAAATATAACATCACTCTTTGCTTAAAACCTTCCAAAGGCTTCCATAATACACAGAATTGAAACTTCTTCCCTGGCTTACCAAGATCCACTTGATCTAGTCTGTGCCTACCCCTTCAACCTCATCTCATACCACCACTTCCTCCCTCATCCACCTTGCTTGGGCACATCAGCTTTCCTTCTGTTTGTTTCAATTTCTAGCCTTATGGCCTTTGCACTAGCTGTTTCCTCTCCCTAGCATGTTCTCCTATGGCCCAGATTTTCTCGATTTGTTCTTTTCCATCTGTCAGATCTTAGCTTGTCACCTTCTTAAAGGCCTTCCCTAACACCTAATCTAGAGTAGCCAACTGCCCAATTACTTGCACAGTGCTTAAGAGTATCTGATTATTTACTGGTTTACATATACAGTTCATTTTCTGTCCCATCCACAAAAAATAAGCACCCAAAGAACAAGGACCTTCTTTGTCAGTCTTTTCACCATGGTAACCTGGTGACTCAATTATCCCTGGCACATAGTAGGCACTTACAAGTATTTGCTGAATGAATAAATGCACAATTTTTAAAAAATGACCTAAAGCTCCACAATTAAAGACAAGTTAAATAAATTACCATGAACCCTTATGGTGGAACATTATGTAGACATTTTAACTGATGTTTCATGTATATATAATGTGCAGATTATATTTTTCAAGATGGCCATGAAACGTTCTCCCATCCTTCATTCTCTTCTTATTATGTAGACATTCCTCCCCAGTGGTAGGATTGATGCTCCCTCCTCTTGAATTTGGGCAGGCCTGTAACTATGGTGGAAGTGAAGCTTTGTGACTTCTGAAGTTAGGTCATAAAAGGCCATACAGCACCTGTGTGGTCCTCTTGGGACAGTCACTCTTAGAATCAAAGCTACCATACTGTGAGGAAGCCCATGCTACATATAGGTGCTCAGGCTGAGGGCCCCAGTTGAAGTCCCAGCTGACAACCAGCATCAACCATCAGACATGTGAGTGAAGACATCGAGATGACTCCAACCTTAGCCACCATCTGACTGCAACTGCATGAGAAATTCCAAGCAAGAGCCCACCTAGCTGAGCACAGGAAACCCCAGAACCATGAAAGATACTAAAAGATATGCTTTGCACCACTGAGTTTTAGGATAATTAATTACACAGCCATAGATAATCAGTGCTTTAGTTTTAACCATCCAGAGAATGCAAAGAAAAATTTGAAGAAAAAAATGTATGTTAAGAGTGTTATCTATTGAAAGATGGTACGGTTACTTATGACATATTCTATTTCCCCACATTTCCCTAATGGAACACATGTAACGATATAATACGAGGCATATGGACTTCCCTGGTGGTCCAGTGGTTAAGAATCCACCTGCCAATGCAGGGGACACAGGTTTGAGCCCTGGTCCGGGAAGATCCCACATGCCGCAGAGCAACTAAGCCTGTGTGCCACAACTACTGAGCCTGCGCTCTAGAGCCCGTGAGCCACAACTACTGCAGCCCTCGTGCCTAGAGGCTGTGCTCCACGACAAAGAGAAGCCACCGCAATGAGAAGCACGACGAAGAGTAGCCCCCGCTCACCGCAACTAGAGAAAGCCCGCGCGCAGCAACGAAGACCCAAGGCAGCAAGCAAGCAAGCAATAAATAAATAAATAAATAAAATAATAATAATATGAGGCATAGGGAGATTTTTTAAGCACAAGGGGCAAGAACAATAAAAGGACCTTTAACTGACATTTTTTAACTGACCAGAGAAGATTTAGGAATGGCCAATAAACATATAAAAAGATACTCAGCATAGTTAGTCACTAGAGAAATGCAAATTAAAACCGCAATAAGATGCCACTTCACACTCATTACAGTGGCTATAATTTAAAAGACAACTAGGGGCTTCCCTGGTGGCGCAGTGGTTAAGAATCCACTGGCTAAAAAAAAAAAAAAAGAATCCACTGGCTAATGCAGGGGACACCGGTTCGAGCCCTGGTCCGGAAAGATCCCACATGCCGCGGAGCAACTAAGCCCGTGCGCCACAACTACTGAGCCTGCACTCTAGAGCCCGCAAGCCACAACTACTGAGCCCGTGTGCCACAACTACTGAAGCCCGTGTGCCTAGAGCCCGTGCTCTGCAACAAGAGAAGCCACCGCAATGAGAAGCCCGTGCACCGCAACGAAGAGTAGCCCCCGCTTGCTCCAACTAGAGAAAGCTGCACACAGCAACAAAGAGCCAAAGCAGCAATCAATCAATCAGTCGATCTATAAAAGACAACCAGGAAAAAAGTATTGGCATATATGTGAAGAAACTGGAACCCTCAAGCATTTGTTGGAATGCAAAATGGTGCAGCCACTTTGGAAAAGTTTGGCAGATCCTCAAAGTGTTAAAATCATGTGAAAACAAAAACATACTCACAGGCAAATGTTCACAGCAGTGTTATTCACAATAACCAAAGTATGCAAACAAATATCCACTAACTGGGGAATTGATAAACAAAATGTGCTAGATCCACACAATGGAATATTATTCACCCATAAAAAGGAATGAAGTACTGATTTATGCTACAACATAGACAAACCCATGAAATCATCATGCTAAGTGAGAGAAGCCAGACACAAAAGGCCACATATTGTGTGATTAGAACAGGCAAATCCATAGAGACAGAAAGATTAGTGGTTGCCTGGAGCTGGTGGGAAGGAATAATGGGGAGTGATTGTTAATGGGTATAGGTTTTTTGGGGGGTGGTGGTGATAAGTGTTCTAAAATTAGATAGTAGAGATAGATAAACAATTCCTTGAATATACTAAAAACCACTGTTTGCAAAGATGAAAAATATTTTACACAAATATAATTTTTAAAAATCTGGTTAATACTAAAATTCCAATTGCTGTTACTTCTGGGGAGAGGGATTGAAGGTAGTGCTGCATATCTTTTTACAATCAACATGTAATTTTTTAAAAAACTAAAAACTTAAAAGATTAAGACAAAAGGAAGTATATAGTCATGGAAGAAAAACCAGTAGCACATTTCCCATCTTTCTGAAAGCAGTCTGTGTGGGAATACCTGTACACAAATTGGATTGGTACCATCTTCCATGACAAAGGGCCTGAAGGCTAGCAAAAGGAAGTTTTGTCCAGAAAAGACTTCTGCTCTGAGTAGCCATTCACATGCAGTTTAGAAAGAACTCTCCATTTCCCTCTCTCAAATGGCCAGCCTTCCCAGAAGTATTACCAGGCCACTATGGAAGAGTGTACCATTGAGGCTACAAATTAATTCATCTCACCTGAAGGAATAGTCTCCTTTTACCAAATTGTTCAATGTTTTATCTCATTCTCAGGACAGACCTAATCCCCCATGTCAAGCTTGTTCTCACTGTGAAGATGACTACTTAATAATCCCAAGGTGACATTAGCTGATTTAGGTTAACTTCAATATCTAAGTGAAACATAAATATGCTATCACAATCACATTTTTGTGTTATTCTTTATACTTTTAAACTGCTTCTACATAACCATCACATTTGATCAGTGCAATACAGCAATATACAATGTGAGGTTTCTTATAAAGAAGCACAGATTTCTGAGTATGAATCAGGGCAGGGGTGTCAGGTTAGAGAAGCCTGGAGTAACAAATAGTCATGAATCACAATGGAGGCCAAAAGGAGCTGGTCAAGAAAAAACTGACAGGCAAAGATTACCTGCCAAGTGACTTGGTTCACTGTGATTCTCCAGGGCCTTCTCCACTTGAAGATATTTTCTCCTGAGCATGTCAGAGTGGAGTGGGTAAAGCTACATTAGGAACAGATTTCTTCAGATGGTCAAGTACAGACTCTGAATTAGGTAGCTTGTGTTTGAATCCCAGTTTTACTAACTGGGTAACCTTGGGGAAACTACTTAATCTATGTCTCACATTCCTCACCTACAAATGGGGATAAAACAACCCCTATTTCAAAGGGTGTTTAGAAGGTAATCTTCTCCCAATACTCCTATATCCCTTACCTGATTTATTATTCTTCATAACACAAATGAACTAACAGTATCTTTATTTATGTCTTGCCATCTCCCTAACCCACTTACAGAGAGCAAGCTCCATAAGAGTAAAGATTCCTGTCTGTTTTGTTCAATACACTGTCCCCAGTGCCTAGAACAATGCTTAGCTCATAGTAGGTACTCAAATATTGATATATAATAAGTAAGTGTTTGCTACCTGGAAATTATGGGGTATGACATTGTGAATGAATATAAAATATTGCTGGAGGGCTTTGTGTGAATTGCTATGCCCAATATAAACTGAACATGAGAGTATGTAACTCACAGTAGTTAACAGTAAACCTCAGAGCTGGAAACAGCTCCTTCCGGCACTGTAAGTTACAAGCCAATGTATAGCAGCAGAGAAACTTAAGTTGGAAAACAAGCCAAACCATGGAATTTGGGGGCTTGCCACCACTTCCAAGGTTGTAGAATGGAGGTCCGACAAATGGACTGGCCCTTTTTCTCCTTGGTTCCACTCACATCACACATGAATTAGTTAAAATTCAGACAACGTTTAAGAAAAATCAACTTTTGTTCCCAAATCTGAGAAATGGACCATGCCTGAAAGCTAAGTGAGGATAATAAGCAAAGCATCAATATGTGTTTTGACGATGTGCTCAGAATAGCTAGACAATTACTTTACATGGCTTGTATCAGGGATAGAAGATGTGATCTAGCTGCAGCACTCCAGGGTGACTCCTGAACAAGTCTCTTCTCCCACTGGGGTCACAGCTTGCAAGTTTATTTTAAAAAGAGGGTTGAATTAGCTGTACTCTATAATCCCTTCAATTCTCAGAGAGAGAGAGAGAGAGAGAACACACATACCTATCCAAGTGGCATATATCAGGCAGCAGGTTTTGTTGTTGCTTTTGCAAAACCAATACCCATTTATTATAGAAAGAAAGAAGTCAGAAGCTGCTACAAACACAGAAATCTGATTCTTGTCCTATCCACCACTCTCCTCCCCAGAATGATGTCTAATGATCCTATTCAAAGCTGCAATCCGTAACATCCAACTCTTGGTGGTCTTCATCCCACTTATTCTGCTGTACGTTTCTTTAATCCATTGTGCTTATTGTAGCATACTATATAACTTATGTGTTATGTTTATTTTTATTGTCTGCCTCCCCCAGTTAGACTGCACACTCATGAAAAAACAGCAATCTTTGTTTTGTATCCTGATATATTCCCTAAGTGCCAAGAAACATAGCTGCCTATCAACAAATATTATTTGCTGACTGAATCAGTTGAATCAATTATAAATATAGTCAAGAGACCCTAATCCATTCTCTCCACTTCCCTCTGGGAAACCATCATAAATATATGAATGGTAGGCAGGAGAGGAGAGCAGTTTCTGACAGTTCTTTGATCTGCTGATGAAGTGACAAAAATCCCTAAAATTTCTCTTCCCTCCCCCCATGTATTTCAGGAAAGATCCTATCCTAAAAGCACAAAATCAGTCATACAAAGATTCAGAAACTAGGAGGAAAACCCTTTTAAAGTAGATAAAAAGTATCTGGCAGAAATGGACAGAAATCTCATCTCTAGACTCTAAACCTGGAGACAGAACAGAGAATAGTCTGGCTTCTCCACTGTAAATGAACAATGGATAGAGGCATATTATACCCAGCTGCGGAAAGAAATTTTAACCCCCAAACATCTTTACAATGATGTAACACAATTCTTTGTAATATTACTGACCGAAAGTGATTTTGCCTTTTCTATCAGTCTTATTTTCAAATGCTCGTCTAAAATCTGTGGTATACTGAATTTTAGGGAGCTAACTATATAGTTCAGAAGTCTTTTTCAGTGGCTTGTTTCTAAAAGAAGTTAAAAGTTAAACCCATGCCTCTGGATTACTATCATAATAAGAGAGAATCTGGAATACTAAAAGCATACCACTCTCTCTGTAAACAGACTGAAATCTGACTGAGCAAAGCTCACAAAGACAGAGAGATCAACACACAGAACAAAAAGGCCATTTGGAAAATCCCAATGATCAACCAACATCTTGATCGAGCTCCAACAGGATGAGGGAGGAGGATCTTGATTACAACAGCACAGAAAAACAGCACTTGGATTGGTCTGCCTGGGGAAACTACCAGGGGAGTGATACATTCCTGCATACAAGACACAGGAAGTGGGAGGGAGACCACTGGAAACTGATGATGGAAAAGACTAAATTTAAGCCCATCCAATATCAGCAGCCAGAGGTTCCAAACACCAAGCCCACATTAGTATCTACTTCAAGGGCTGGGCCATCAAGGGTGCTGATGAGTACTGGAAAGCCCCCAAAGACCAGTTTCTTTAGAGATAAAAAGAACACAAGCAAAATACCAAAAGTCTGGGCCTGATTTAAAAAATAAAAAAGGCCCAAAGCAGGCTTCTTTTGCATGAATCAGACAGGTTCCACCGTCATTCCTCAACATTTAAATTGGGCTTTGGAAACAGAGCCAAAAAAAAAAAAAAGAAGTAAGCATGAGAATAAGCCATAATACAATCAACTACAAAACAAACCAAATTGTAATGTCTGAGATATTCCAAATTGGAAACAGATACAAATTGCTGAAATAGTTATCAGCTTTGGGAGCACCTGTTCGTATATTAAGATAATCCATCCAGGCTGTGCAGGAAAAGAAGCGCAGTGACAGAGACAGGAACGGGGGTAAGGAAATGGGTTATCAGTAGTCCAGCCCACCTCCTGGGAATTATCTGCAAGTTTTCTGGAGCAGTCTAGTGAGCTGGCACACAAACCAGCAAGGCTCTCTGCATCTCAACATTGTGCCCCCCAAGTCACACTCTTCTGCCCCTACGACCAGAGTTATGCAAGTGAATCCAGTGATATAAGGGCAGCATGCATTTTCACCATTGTAGACATCAACACGGACCTCACCTTGTCACTGTCATCATGACAAATGTGGTCGTGATGGATGGACTGGCACTGAAAAGAAGCACCAACACTACCTACAAGAGAAAGGGAGGAAAAGTTAAGATGCAATAATTCCTTACATTTAAACTGCTTTACCAATTAAAAGTGCCTTTATATCCATCATCCCATCTAATCCTCAACAATACTCGGAAATAGGCAGGATAGGGATTGTTATTCGTGCAGTTTGAGCAAAACAAAACACAAACAGGCTGACTTGCACAAAGGAGCAGTCAGTGAAGTGACAGGTCTGAAACCAGAACCCCATTATTCAAACCCCTAATTCACCACTTTCTACTACACTGAGTGGTTAGTTTTCAGAGTAAGGCCACCTAAATAAGCACAACAGCCTTCAATAGGCAAACTTCTATTTAGAAAAAAGTATACTGCTTTTCAGACTACACATACTTTCTTTGAGAAAAAAATTGACCCTATAAATTTTCAGCATACAAATAACACAATCTAATACACAATCGTAAGATTATAAATATGTTTTTATTACTTTAAAAAGTACACATTTTTAATATACGCAACCATTTGTTAATTTGAAGAACTATCTCCTAATAACTGCTCTATGACAACAGTGACATTTCTAACCAATAGGAAAACAAATGACATTAAAAAAATAATCTTGGAGTAAGAAAAACCTTCTGAAAGATGATAATACTAAAACAAGAAGGCATAAATGAAAAAAAATCAGCATGCATGACTGTGGACCAAAGATGAGCAAAACCCGTTCTCCCTATGTATGAGAATTCAACCTCGGGTTAATCCCTGTTAACCTGATTAAACAGCATGCCACCTATGTTACCTGGCAACATTTCTTACGACAGAAATTACCAAATTAGTAAATTGTATCTGGACTGGAAGTACAATAGCCACTTAGTAGGAAGCCACGTTCTTGAACTTCTCTGAGTATTATGACATGTTACCTAATTAGGCATGTCCTGGCAAAAGACCCTGGAAACTATGCCCACGGAGTTCTCTGCACCACACAATGTGAATCTCATCTCTTTGAACCTAAGCTGTGAGAAGAGTACTTCAGACCTAAGCTGTGAGAAGAGCACTTCAGAAAGAATGAACTGCTGCGAGGACTCCCACTGTCTTACTGATAAGTTATAGCTTCTGTCCTATATCCTTTTGAATAAATGTTGCCAAGTGAGACCTACGGTGGTTTTACCAGTCTGAATGTGCAAATGTTTAGTTGAACCTAAGAAAACATCCCCCTGTCACTCCTGTGGACGTTACACTAACAAATAAAATTATAAAATTTACAATGCCATCAATTCAGATGTCCAATTATTCTATATGCTTGAGAAAGAATGCTGCCAACTAAACTTTGACACATTTTCTTAATAATAAAAATTTTTGTTTTACACTTATTGAAATAACTCTTTTAGACTTTAAAGGTAGATTTTTATCATATATTACTCTTATGCATTCATAAAAAGAAAATAAGAAAATAATTGGCAATAACAGAGAAAATTATTAAAAACTACAAAGGATAAAAAGTCCTAGGGGAATTCCCTGCAGGTCCAGTAGTTAGGACTCGGCGCTTTCTTTCACTGCCGGGAACCCAGGTTCAATCCCTGGTCAGTGAACTAAGATCCTACAAGCCTTGCAGCGCGGCCAAAAAAAAAAAAACAGTCCTTACTAGATAACTTTACCAGATAATTTCTTCAAATATACAGAATCAATAATCCCAGTGACAGTGACTATTCCTAACTTCTCAATATAAACTGTTGTTTCCCAACTCATTTTATATGACATTGATTATAAAATATAAAAAGGATCAAAATAAGAAAACAACCTCACTGAAACACAGGAATAAAAATACTAAATAAAGTTGTAACATACAGTATATATGTGTGTGTGTGTGTGTGTGTATATATATATATAGATATAGATATAGATATAGCATACTGACAGCATATGTAATATAGTGTGTCACTATAATCTACTCAGCCTGATTCCTTAACTAATTCAATAAAAGAAAATTTATCAACAAAGTATTAGCATAAAAAAACAATTTTAAAAAGTCTGATCACATCAAAATATCTTTCTAATTTCTATTTCTCGGAAATATTAATAAGCTTAACAAGTTTTTGCCACTGGATGACAATTCTGGGAAGGATGAGATGGGGGAAGGTACAGTTGCCAAAAAGTTACAATTATGGATAAGAATAATATAAACCATAGAGTTCCCACTGGTACTGATAACAGTTAACATCATTTCACATATTCAACAACCATAATTTGGAAGAAAGAATATATATACGACAATGTTCCCAAATACTAAAATCTCCTGGGATAGTAGAATGACAAATCTAATCACAACATAAACTATTCTGTCAAAAATTCGGTAGATGAGGGCTTCCCTGGTGGCGCAGTGGTTAAGAATCCGCCTGCCAATGCAGAGGACATGGGTTCGAGCCCTCGTCCGGGAAGATCCCACATGCCACGAAGCATCTAAGTTCATGTGCCACAACTACTAAGCCTGCGCTCTAGAGCCTGGGAGCCACAACTACTGAGCCCACGTGCCACAACTACTGAAGCCTGCGCACCTACAGCCCGTGCTCCACAACAAGACAAGCCACCGCAATGAGAAGCCCACGCACCGCAACGAAGAGTAGCCCCCGCTGGCCGCAACTAGAGAAAGCCCGCGTGCAGCAACAAAGACCCAACACAGCCAAAAATAAAAATAAAATAATTTTTTTTAAAATCTGAATTATTAAAAAAAAATTCAGTAGATGAGTTTCAAGGAGTTAGTAAAAATTATACTTTCAGTCTCCTATTAGTCTAATATCATGTAATACTAAAGTTAGACTGGTGAAAAGAACCCTAAGAACTGATGATTATAAGCATACATTTAGATACCTTTCAAAAAGGTACCAAAACAGACATTTATCTTACTCTTATGCAAAACCGCTGTATTTAACGTATCATGTTATGTGTGTTTCTCTTGGACACAGTCTAAGAAAAATGAAACTTTGTTAGAAATAGTTCACATAATACCATCTAATAACTATGAGGGAGACCACCATTTGGGACCATTGTCAAAAACTTGGACTCCATGAAGTTGGAAAGATGAAGGTTGAGATACATTATTTAGCAACTTAAAAATCTCTTCCAAAAGAGAGTATTAAAAATAAATGAATAGACATCCACATACAAAAAAAAAGAACCTAGACACTAACCATACACCTTTCACAAAAATTAACTCAAAATGGATCATAGACCTGAATGTAAAACACAAAACTATAAAACTTCTAGAAGATAACAGGAAAAAATCTAAGTGTCCTTGGCTTGACACCAAAGCATAATCCATCAAGAAAAAAATGGTAAAATGGACTTCAATAAAATTAAAAACTTCTGCTCTGTGAAAGACACTTAAGAAAATGAAAAGACAATGCCATAGGCTGCTAGAAAGTATCTGCAAAATGCGTATCTAATAAAGGACTGATACCCAAAAGTATTCAAAGAACTCTTAAAATTCAACAGTAATGGGAATTCCCTGGTGGTCCAGTGGTTAGGACTCGGTGCTTTCATAACGGGGCCCTGGTTTGATCCCTTGGGGAACTAAGATCCCACAAGCTGCGCAGCCAAAAAAAAAAAAAAAAAACCGAAAAACAAAAAACTCAACAGGAAGAAAATAGAACCCAATTTTTAAATGGGCAAGGTTTCTCTCTTTGATTTTTTCCCCTGAATATCAGAATTCACTCCTTTGCCACAAAGGGAAGGGCCCTTTGCTGGAAAACAATGCAGAAGCATCCCAGAGGCAAATGAAAGCACAAAAGCACCAGTTTCCCTCTCCAGCTGTCCCTGCCCCATAAGAAAAAGAATGTAGACAGATCACTCAAACTGAACTCCTGAAGAATAAAATACAGATTGTAAGCAACTTTGGATAGCTAGTCAGGGAAAGAAGCACACAGAGGCAAAAGAAGAAACCTTCTATACTAAAATAAAGGAGGCAATTTTTGAAAATTGAAAGAATCTAGCCAAACATACATTAAATGACAGTGTTTACCACGAGTTTTCTGATGTTTTCAAATGCATTTTATAAAGTTATTATTCCTGCTCAAGAACCTACCCTGGCACTCCACTACTCAAGGCATAAAGTCCATGTCTGAATCCTCCACTCCCCATGAGAAATGTGGCAGGATGCTTCCACGCAGACGAGGCTTGTTCCTCCACCTGGTGAGCACTCAGTGCTCTCCTCACACCAGCATGACAGTTCTCTCTCTAGGTTCTTAACCAAGACTTACATGGGAATAAAATTTTATCTTTATTTTCATTAACTTGAAACTAAATGTAAAAAATCTACTCTATTATGAATATAACAATAAACCACATTAGGACTGACAGTACCTGTGATTTTGTCTCTAATAAAAACCACATATATTTTCATATAATACAGTTGCTGGAGGTATATTGCAATATCATTTACACTTATCATTACTTTAAATTTACAATAGCTATTAGGCCCACTGCTAGAATGTGTTATTTAATACATTAAATATAATAACAAATATATTTTTATCACAAATTAGTTTTTAATATTTTGATAACTACATTCCAGTATGATTGGTTTTCTTTGTAATCTCATGTATTTTATTTTATGCAATTAAAAGTATTCTCCTGGGAAGGGGCCTATAAACTTCATCTGATTACCAAAGGAGTCCATGACACACCCAAAACAGTTACAAACCCCCAAAATGGTTAGCAGAAAGTGCTGGGACCAGAGGGAGAACCAGATCAGGAGTGTTATAAGGGAAAATAGATGTGCAACATCTTGGGAAGAGTCAGACAAGTATGTGAAATCGAGGGAAGAGAAGAGAAGTGAGGGCTCAAGTCGGGGTATGAAGCCCATAGTTTAGAACTAGGAAACACAAAGACGTCGAGGTTGAAACAGTGGCGGCAAGTGGAGAAGTTTCCGAGCAACTGCCAAGAATATCAGATAGTGTTTTAAGTCCACAGGGGTAAAGGTAGTGAGGTAAAGCAGAGACATTATTTGTCATGTTCCCGGAGACCACTATACTGCAAAATCTAATGGTCAATTCTGAACCCTCACCTTTCTTGATCTACTGGCAGCATTTGACCCAGCTGACCCTACTCTCCTTCGTGAAACCCTTTTCGTCACTTGGCCTCACAGAAGTTTCCTACATCACTGACTGCCACTCAGTCCCATTTGCTGGATTCTCATCTTCCCATTATAAAGGTTGGAATGTCCCGAGGATCAATCCTCAGACTTCTCTTTTCTATCTATATTCACTCCTTTAGTGATTCCAACTAGTCCCGTGGCTGATGACACCAAAATCTTTATTTCCAAGCTCTGACTCTCCCACCTCCCACCCCAAGGAAACCCAGATTTCTATATTCTGCTACCTATTCGAAATCACTTAGATATCTAAACAGCATCTCAAACATAACATGTCCAAAACTGAGCTCTTGATCTTCTCCTCTAAACCTGCCTCCAGTTTCAGTAAATGGCAGAACTATTCACCAGCTGCTCTGGCCAAAACCCTTGGCATCTTCCTCAACTCCTCTCTTTAATTCACATCCCACATTTGATGAGTTGGCAAATCCTGTTGGTCCCACTTCAAAAATATGCCTGAAATATAACTACTCAGCATCATCCACTGCGGCTACCCAAGCCAAAGCCTGGACTAATGCAATGGTTTCCTGACTGGTCTTAGTTCCACTCTTTCCCCATGAACTTTCCCTACCTCCTCCCCAGTCTATTTTCCACATAGTAGCACGAATGACCCTTTTCAAGGTTCAGATAGATCATGTCACTCCTCCTTCGAAAACCTTGTTCCGTCTCTCACTCAAAATAAAATCCAAAGTCCTTACTCCTTGGTCTACGAGGTCTCACATGACCTGGGTATCCTAGACCTTTCTGATCATGTCTCCTACCTCTTCTTCTTTCCTAAAAGGGAACTAAAACACAATAAACACACCTGTAGCAAATTATCATGCTATTATGTTATATCCTTAAAACACTGTCAAACAACACCATTTCTTTATATGCAGTAATAAGGCCTCTTAGTGCCAGGCCCATCTAGAACTCACACCCTCTTTGTTGACATGCAGCATGGTTTTCCAAATGTCATGTTCTCTCAAGGATAATTGGAATGTATCAATAACTGAAACTCTTCTGCACATTGCTTTGAAGAAAAAAAATGTACTGAGTTTGTGAAACATTAACATATAATCTTCTTAGATAAACATCAGCAGAAAACCATTGTTGAGATATATGCATATTCCTCGAAATCTGGGTATAAAAAATGAGGGGCATTAAACCACAAAACTGAACTGCAGAGACTTGGGCAAAGTGTGCACATCTCTTTAAAAGTGGTTAGGCTCTTGAAGTTGTCATGAAAATGTGGCATTTTGAGCACTCTTAGAATTATTCCTCAATGTGCACATGTAAGATGGGGGTTTGCATTGTAATAGTACTGGGTTAATCTAGAAGTATGAAGTGAGCCCCTCTCAAGCATTTCCTAGACTCATTTTTGGTTTTGTTTGTTTTTTTTGGCCGCACCATGCAGCTTGCAGGATCTTGGTTTCCTGACCAGGCATTGAACCCAGGCCCTTGGCAGTGAGAGCGTGGAGTCCTAACCACTGGACGCCAGGAAATTCCCAAAGATTTGAGGGTTTAAAAGTAAAGGTTTTGAGCTACAAAAGTGGACAATGGGGAGAGCAACAGCACCAACCTAAGCACCACATGCTTTCTGACACCTGTTCTACAGGACCAAAAGCAGCGGCTCCCACTGGCCAAACTTTTACCAGTTTAAGCATTAAAAACAACAACAACAACAAGAAAAGACTGTAGCTAACCAAAACACATCATATCAATGAAAATCTGGGAGTCCCTTAATAGCAACTTTTAAAAAATCATGCACTTATCCTAACTTTTAGAGTAACTGAATAGCCCTAGTTCTACATTGCAGAAGAATGCCAGCTAATAGATACAGAAGGAATTTCAGAATTAGAAAACATCATTTTGCAAGCCCCATAAAACTGTTGATTCACATTGTTGCTTTTGTTGTGGTCATCCATGTACAATGCTTGGTGTCAGTCGATTTATCTCTTGTAAAAATAAAATACAGTGTGTGTGTGTGTGAAAAATAAATAAATAAATAAATAAATTAAAAAAAAAAAAAAAAAAAAAAAAAAAAAAAAAACTGTTGATTCAGGCAAGGGTCACCAAGTACGCTAAAGTCATTAAGTGCATGGCTGATGGGGGTTTGTAAAGTGCCAAAGTAACGCTACCCACGTTATCTATAGTTGCAGGGAGAACCTAACTACACTGTAAAGAGACCTAATCCCGTCACCTTAATCCAATGGCCAATCTTATCATCATTAACAGTGGGCCAACCAGATGTGACTTCTGATGTGATACACTGTGAAATTCAGACATAAGCTCTATTTGGCATCCAAGCAAAAAATACTTTCCTTGGCTCCATCGAACTATTGGATATAATTGGCAGTTTACAGGAAATACAAGGGATAGACATCACAGGAAGCAATCAGCTCATCCAAAAGTTGGTTCTGCAGAAGTTCTCAATAAGTCGGTGTTATTATTATTATAAAAGGAAAAAGAAAAGATAGGAACTGTGCTAGATTAAAAGAAATTAAAGGAAATAGATACAATGTGCATACCAGATTGCATATTAGTTTAAATAAACTAGTTAAAAAGGATATTTGGGAGAGAATTGGAAAAATCTGAACATGGTAAAATTAGATGAGATGAAAACTTACTGAAATAAAATGTTAACTTAAAAAAAAGCGGAGCTTCCCTGGTGGTGCAGTGGTTAAGCATCCACCTGCCAATGCAGGGGACATGGGTTCGAGCCCTGGTCCAGGAAGATCCCACATGCCACGGAGCAACTAAGCCTGTGTGCCACAACTACTGAGCCTGCGAGCCACAACTACTGAGCCCGCGTGCCACAACTACTGAAGCCCGCGCACCTAGAGCCCGTGCTCCGCAACAAGAGAAGCCACCGCAAGGAGAAGCCCGTGCACCACAACGAAGAGCAGCCCCCACTTGCCGCAACTAGAGAAAGCCCGCGCACAGCAATGAAGACCCAACGCAGCCAAAAAGAAAATAAAAATAAATAAATAAATAAATTTATTTTAAAAATAAATAAATAAAATAAAATAAGATTAAAAAAAGTGGAGTAGAGAATATGAATACTATGCTTTCATGATGGTTAAATAAATACGTATATGTGTACACAGATATACAAAGGAAACGTTCAGAAGAATATACACCATGATACTAACAATGGTAATCCCTGGGTGACAGGAGGAAATTTTTTTCTTATTTTTTGCTCATCTATATTTTCTGATTTTCCATGATGCCCATTAAAAAAAGGGCCTAGCTCCAAGGCTAGCTCCCAGTATCCCTAGGAATACTAGACCAAATAGGACAAACAAACTCAAGAAAAAAGACTCAAAAAAAAAAAAAAAGCAAGAAAGAAAAGAGGGAATTCCCTGGCAGTCTAGTGGTTAGGGCTCCTAGCTTCTACTGCAGGTGGGGCACAGGTTCGATCTCCGGTGGGGGAACTAAGATGCTGCAAGCCACACAGCAAGGCCAGGAAAAAAAAAAAAAAAAAGAGGACTCCAACAGCACCCCCATGACCATGAGCAGGATTCTTGAGGTGAACTATCCATTATCTTCTCTCTCCTTTGAGACCCTGTCTACAAAATAATCTTGGTGGCAACTGTTAGGATGTTCTGCTAAGATGCAACCGTTAGCCTAAGTGTACGCAGGGATATTTTTAGCCCATTCTTTTTGTTATTAAGCTCCAGTCCAAATCTGTAATGGCTTCTGACAAAAGTACCTTGGCGAAGGCAGTTGAGACCAACCTATGAGCGCTTACCTGGCTCGTTCATGAAACCCCTCAAAGGTGATGTCTCTCTCCTCTCCATCCCATCCTCCCCCAAACACATACAGAGAACTGGGAGTAGAGACATAGATAGAATCACTCGCCTGGCCTGGCTCAAGGACAGCATTGGGCAGGTAAGGACTGAACCTCATGCCTCAGTGATCTACCCAGGGCTTTTTATACACCAGTTAAGTACACGAGATGATGATCAAGGCTTGGAACAACTATTGTCCACACATACCA
The DNA here is from genome assembly GCF_028023285.1 of Balaenoptera ricei. Taxonomy (NCBI): domain Eukaryota; kingdom Metazoa; phylum Chordata; class Mammalia; order Artiodactyla; family Balaenopteridae; genus Balaenoptera; species Balaenoptera ricei. The sequence goes on from NC_082644.1 coordinate 86,805,806, forward strand.
AGGAGGTCAAGTGATTAACTGGGGTCACAACTGGGCCAAGATGGAAATCATGTCTCAGACAGACTCTCCTTGATAATCCAAAGACTAGCAAGGGAGAATTCAATTATGCATTGTGGCAGATGGATTTATAAGTTCCAGCAAGGAGACAGTAAAATTCAGATAAAAGATGCTAGGTCTTACACTGCTTTTAGATTCTTTAGGACACTGGTACAGGCCCTTGCACATAGTGGGTATTCTATAAATTTAATTAATTATTCTGAAATCTGGTCCCATTTTCTGAGGTACTAACAACACTTCCAAATCAGTCTTTTGAAAACTTAATTAGCCTACCAGCCACCACAATCCAAATAATTGGCATAGATACTAAAAACCACCTGAACTCAATCAATAATATAAAAAAAACTAAACAGCTACTTTTTTGTTCATTCTACAATAAGAGAGACAGGTAGACTTTTTAAAAATCCAGCCCCAGGAACTTGCATGTACTTTATAAGTAACTGTCACTGTAATTACTGTCCAAAAGAGACTCTCAGCACTTAAGTCTAATTTTTTGGTTCTGCTCCCACATACTGTTTTTTCAGGGCCCTTTTCCTTTCACTCTAGCAGAAAGAATTTTTTTTAAGTGCCTGATTTTGTAGCAGGACACGAAAACATATTGAGCCTTATCCAATACTTGGCCTGGGGGCTGCTACACTCTGGAACATGATCTCTCTGGGTTTTAATCACATCCCTTGCAGCAGCCTTCACAACTGCTACCGGGATACCAGAGTATATGGCACGGCTTTGAAGAAAAGTGCCAGGAAGGTTCCGAGTTTTAACAACCAACAATTTCCATATATCTGCTCCAAAGATTTAAGTATCAACCAATTGTTAAAACCCAACTTTATTTACACATCTATCCTCAATGCTTCAAGCTTTCTCCAAATGAACTTACAAAACAGGCTGCACTATTTTTAGAAATCTCACTTAAAACTTACTAGACAAACTCTATTAGCTAATAATACACTTTAAGACATTATTAGGGACTTCCCTGGTGGTGCAGTGATTAAGAATCTGCCTGCCAACGCAGGGGACATGGGTTCGACCCCTGGTACGGGAAGATCCCACATGTCATGGAGCAACTAAGCCCGTGCACCACAACTACTGAGCCTGTGCTCTAGAGCCCGCGAGCCACAACTACTGAAGCCTGCGCACCTAGAGCCTGTGCTCCGCAACAAGAGAAGCTACTGCAATGAGAAGCCCGCGCATCACAACGAAGAGTAGCCCCCGCTCGCTGCAACTAGAGAAAGCCCGCATGCAGCAACGAACACCCAACGCAGCCAAAAGAAATAAAAGGCATTATTAACGTAAGGTAAATGTTGATAAATAACATGCGAGGAAAAAGCCAGTCTTACTCTGTAAGTGACGATCAGTTGCTTATTGATTTTTACAATAAGTAATGATACTTCTAGCTACCTAGAGCAGAAAATTCAATTTCAGAGTCTCAGGATGTTTTGTTTTAAACAATTTTGTTGAGATACAATTCACATACCATTCAATTCATCCATTTAAAGTGTAAAGTTAAAAGTTTTTTTTTGGAATATTCACAAAGTTATGCAACCATCACAATCAATTTTAGAACATTTTCATTACCCTAAAAAAGAAACCCAAGGCCATTACCTCCTTTTCCCCTTCCATGAGCCCCTGACAATCACTAATCTAACTTGTGTATATGCCTATTCTGGACATTTCATATAAATGAAATCATAAAATGTGGTCTTTGTAACTGACTTCTTTCACCTAGCTTAATGTTTGCTTGCAAGGTTCATCCATGTTATAGCATGTTATCAATTCATTTCCTTTTTATGACTAAATATTCCAGTGTATGGATAACCATTCATCAACTGATGGACCTTTGGGTTGTTTCCACTCCAGAACTATTGTGAATAGTGCTGTTATGACATTCATTTTTGGGTCGATGTTTGTTTTCATTTCTCTTGTGTGGAACTGTTCGGTCATATGTACCTCTACTCAACCTTTTAAGGAACTGTTTTCCGAAGTGGCTGTATCATTTAACAATTCTACCAGCAATATATAAGGATTCCTGGCTTCCCTGGTGGCGCAGTGGTTAAGAATCAGCCTGCCAATGCAGGGGACACGGGTTCGAGCCCTGGTCCGGGAAGATCCCACATGCTGCGGAGCAACTAAGCCCGTGCGCCACAACTACTGAGCCTGCGCTCTAGAGCCCGCGAGCCACAGCTACAGAAGCCCGCACGCCTAGAGCCCGTGCTCCGCAACAAGAGAAGCCACTGCGATGAGAAACCTGCGCAGAGCAACGAAGAGTAGACCCCACTCTCCGCAAGTAGAGAAAACCTGTGAGCAGCAACAAAGACCCAATGCAGCCAAAAATAAATAAATAAAATAAATTTTATATAAGGATTCCTCTAGTTGTTTCTTGAATAGAATGAACCTTGGAGTCAGACCTAGATATAGTTCAGTCATTTACTGAATATGTGATCTAAGGCATGTCATTTAACGTTATCACATGCCTTCCTCATCTCTAAAGTGGGAAGAGTAATATCTACTTATACCTACTTCACAGAGTTGTTCTGAGGACTATTATTAAGAGTAAATACATAAAAATGCTCACAGCACAGTGCCTGGCACATAGTAATTCAAGAAATGGTGTTATAACTAACACTTCTATTCAAACCAAGGCTGCTGATTTTCCTGTGAGACACTGCCTAACTCCTTAATTTTTTGCTAGAACTCTTTCATTGCACTCATCATACTGTAATTTTTTGGTTACATGTCTGTCTCTCCAACCAGACCATAAGATCCTTAATTTATCTTTTCAATTCTGGCAGGTAGCACGTTTCCTGGCTCATGGCAGGCACTAGGTAAATGCAGAAACAAAGGAAGGCAGAAAGGAAATAAAAGAGAGAAAGGCGGGGGTGGGGTAGGGAGGAGAGGGGAACAGAAAGCAAAGGAAGCCTTCCTGATTCGTCCCTTCCCTTCCCTGGTCTGCACTTTAATCAGTCTCTCTACCCTCCCACCCCCAGTGAGATTTAATTATGCCTTCCTCCGTTCTCCCACACAAGCTGCTTAGGCCTCATAATATGTTTTGTATATAATAGTTAAACACATAGAAATTCGATTTCCCCTTCTGGACTATATTTTCTTTGGAGTCAGACACTGAGCCTTATTCATCTTTATAACCTCTACAGAGCCTAATGCCAAGTTTTGTTCATAGAAAGCCCTACTAAAAAAGTTTACTGAATACACAAAGACTTCCTGCAACTGATTAGCTCTGATTTTATGCCTAACAAAGGATCAACCAAGTGAGGCAAGGAGTATGCTTCAGCTGGATAGATGCAACAAGACACAAGCTGAGGGAAGTACCCTTACTACTCGCCCTCAAGGCTATAATTCTTGAATTGTCCATTTTAAAGAGAGCCCTGCGCATTTGCTGAGTACCTACTCTATACCAGACACCTATGTACAAGACACAGCAAAAAGCAAGCAAGACCCCTTGCTCTATGTAGTTTACAGCTCAGTGGAGAGCATTTGCCTTCTATCCTGAAGGTTCTAATCTCATTTATACTCCAGAAATTTCATCTCTGCAATTGCTTCATTCATTAAGTATTTATCAAACCCCCACTGTGTCAAGTCTATCCTAGGGACATGGGATAAATAAGACAAGGTCTCTGCCCTTCATTTACCTTATATTTAAACCAATTCTATAAAGACGCATTTCCCAGTCAACTCTGTGAAATGCCATCATGTAAAAGTAACACATGCACATAAGCTTAAAAAATAAAAAAAGAATGAAGTGGTTTATGATGAAAAAAGAACTCTTCTACTGCCCACCCCCCCCACCTGGTCTCCCTTCCCAGAGGCAAGTATCGTCAAATCTTCTAGGCATTTCCTCCAGTACTGACCTCAATTTTCCTACATAATATGCATATATGACTACTGTTTGGCTATCAAATTTTTTGAGTTATTTATTGAATTTCTGTCATGCCACTATCAGACGACTAAACTCTTCCATCACTCCTGTTTCACTTCCTATCTCATCCAGTCCTCCAACATAATGATGTCATATTTTGTGTTTGTATCAAAATGATAGTCATCGAAATTTCAGAAACAGATAAGCCCTCCTAAGGAGAGCAGAGTTTTCTAGGCAACAAATATAATCTAGTTCTTTGCAATTCTGTGTTTTCTTATCTAGCAGGACTTACAGATTTTTATTTCTTAAAAAATGTAAACTGTTTCAGAAACAGACTAACAGATATAGAGAACAGACTTGTGGTTGCCAAGGGGGAAGGGAGAGGGATGGACTGGGAGTTTGGGGTTAGTAGATGCAAACTATTACATTTAGAATGGATAAACAACAAGGTCCTACTGTATAGCACAGGGAACTATATCCAATCTCCTGGAGTAAACCATAATGGAAAAGAATATAAAAAAAGAATGTATATATGTGTATAACTGAGTCACTTTGTGTACAGCAGAAGTTAGCCCAACACTGTAAATCAACTATACTTCAATTAAAAAAAAAATTCTGACTTGCCTCAAAAAAAAAAAAAATCACCAGTTTCAAAATCACAAAACAGGGGGCTTCCCTGGTGGCACAGTGGTTGAGAGTCTGCCTACCAATGCAGAGGACACGGGTTCGAGCCCTGGTCTGGGAAGATCCCACATGCCGCGGAGCAACTGGGCCCGTGGGCCATAATTACTGAGCCTGCGCGTCTGGAGCCTGTGCTCCCAACAAGAGAGGCCGTGATAGTGAGAGGCCCACACACCGCGATGAAGAGTGGCTCCCGCTCTCTGCAACTAGAGAAAGCCCTCGCACAGAAACGAAGACCCAACACAACCATAAATAAATAAATTTAAAAAAAAAAAAAGCAAAACCTTTCAAAAAAAAAAAAGATCTTGGTTGCTTTAAAAAAAAAAATCGCAAAACAATTCATTTAAATATTAAACTTCCCACATAATGCTGTCAGCTCCTAATGCTAATAAAGATAGCCTTTTGCGGGTATATTCATAATTGTGTAATAACGTTTTATAGATGAATCTTCCACTAAAATTAGGCTTTTATCACTCCTAAGTGGTAGCAGGGTGTTCTGTTTTGTTTTTATGAGGAAGGCACCAAAATGTGAAGAGTGAGTAGAAAACTAAAAAATTGGGGAAAGTTCATTGTAAAGTATCCAGGGATGCACTAAATGATCTCCATGGGAAAGCTGACATTAAACTCATGATTCAAACGAAAAGAGAGCCCAATTCAGTTTGGATAGAGCTAAACCACTCAGCTCCTTTTCTGAAAGATGACTGCCCATTATTAAAATAGTAATGATAAACTTAAATAGCATATTCTGAATTATCATCTTAGATTCATTTATATCCATTTTTTCCTTCTGTCATGTGTGGAAGATATTCTAATTTACAGAAGCATAGTCAATAGCAGGAAACAGACACAATAAGATTAGCACTAAAGAATGGGAACATAAAAATAAATAATATAAAAATGAATTATCATCCATCTTTTAGCCTTGCCATGGCAACCTGGGTCACTAATCTTTGAAGTTTGTTTCTTGACCTGCTAGATCTGAAAGAAAGCAGTTTCTACCACCAGCAAAAAGTCAGGCCCTTCCTTTTTCCCTTTTGGTTGCCCCTACACAGCTAAACATTGAGGAAGCAAATAGGACAGGAGTGGCTACTTAGAAGTCCACTCAGGCTGCAGTGGCACATGGCCAGCCCTTCCCTCCCTCTCCTGGCATTTCAGCTGATCAGGACAAGAAAAGTGAGAGGATTCATGCATCAATCTTACTATCGAAGATGCCACTTCTCACCCAGCATCAGATGGGTCATATGTATACTATCTGCTTTTTTTCTCAACAAATCTTACAATTAAAGTATCTTCTTATATCAATTCTTGGTTATCTATGATGATGTTAGCGAGACCAAATACAAATGCCAGTATGTAAAATCAACTCAGAGGAAAATCTACCTAAGCTTGGTCAGTTACTGTTGTACCTTGCCTAAAATTATTCACACATCCTTAACTGTAAAATATTTATCCTCCATCTGGGTAACCAATCCTTTCCACCTGAATTCAAACCTTTCTAAGGGCAACACTCTAAAAACCAGTGTTGTTCACTTATCACCTGATGAGTGATAAGCCAATTAATGCTACTCGCTGTCAGACTGAGCTTGGTGCTGGAAGGAGGGTAAAGGCAGCAAAAATATGGTCCCCATCTTCAGGCAGCTTTCAACCTAGGAAAGGAAACAAGGCCTAAATATCAGAGGTTGACCCTAAAATAGCTTGTCAAGAAGTTTTACTTCGGACTGTAAGTGAATGGTTTTTAACAGATTCTCACAGTCTCACTACTCTAAAATCAAGTATTCAAGATTCCTCCCCCCACACTTCATCCCAATCCCCTTACAAGCAGGAAGAGCTTCAGGACATTCAGTACAGTACAGAGAAAAGCTTTCACTGAGCTGAGCAAAAGGCCTCGAGGTAGGAAAGCACGCTCATTCTCAGATACATTTACTTCCACAAAGCCAAAGAGGTAGGGGGTGGGGGAAGTGTCAACGCCATTCCTAACTAGAAGGAGAAAAGTTCCCTCTACCCAGCTAGCTAGGTAAGAGGCCTGACATCTTCCCCTGCTTGGGTAGAGATGCCCTCTCTCTTGCTCTCACTACCTTAGAGTGCCATGGCCTGGGGGAGGGCAAAGCAATACACAAGGTAAAAAGTTTTACAATGCAGACCTCAGAAGCTTAAGAATTATTATTAGGTGCATGTATCTTTTTGAATTATAGTTTTTGTCTGGATATATTCCCAGGAGTGGGACTGCTGGATCATATGGTAATTCTATTTTTAGTTTTCTGAGGAACCTCCATACTGTTTTCCACAGTGGCTGCACCAACTTAACATTCCCACCGACAGTGTAGGGTTTCCCTTTTCTCCACACCCTCTCCAGCATTTGTTATTCAAAGACTTTTTAATGATGGCCATTCTGACTGGTGTGAAGTGGTACCTCATTGTAGTTTTGATTTGCATTTCTCTAATAATTAGAGATGTTGGGGCTTCCTTAGTGGCGCAGTGGTTAAGAATCGCCTGCCAATGCAGGGGACACAGGTTTGAGCCCTGGTCCGGGAAGATCCCACATGCTGCGGAGCAACTAAGCCCGTGCGCCACAACTACTGAGCCTGAGCTCTAGAGCCCATGAGCCACAACTACTGAGCCCACGAGCCACAACTACTGAAGCCCGTGCACCTAGAGCCCATGCTCCGCAACAAGAGAAGCTACCTCAATGAGAAGCCTGTGCACCACAACGAACAGTAGCCCCCGCCTGCTGTAACTAGAGAAAGCCTGCACACAGCAATGAAGACCCAACACAGCCAAAAATAAATAAATAAATAAATTTATTAAAAAAAAAAAAATTAGCGATGTTGAGCATCTTTTCATGTGCCTATTGGCCATCTGTACTTCTTCTTTGGAGAAATGTCTATTTAGGTCTTCTGCCCATCCCTATGTTCATAGCAGCACTATTCACAATAGCCAAGACATGGAAACAACCTAAATGTCCATCGACAGATGAATGGATAAAGAAGATGTGGTACATATATACAATGGAATACTACTTGGCCATAAAAAAGAACGAAATATGGGGGCTTCCCTAGTGGCGCAGTGGTTGAGAATCTGCCTGCCAATGCCGGGGACATGGGTTCGAGCCCTGGTCTGGGAAGATCCCACATGCCGCAGAGCGGCTGGGCCCGTGAGCCACAACTACTGAGCCTGCGCGTCTGGAGCCTGTGCTCCGCAATGGGAGAGGCCGCGGCAGTGAGAGGCCTGCGCACCGCGATGAAGAGTGGCCCCCGCTCGCCAGAACTGGAGAAAGCCCTCACACAGAAACGAAGACCCAACACAGCCAAAAATAAATAAATTAATTAATTAAAAAAAAAAAAAAGAACGAAATAATGCCGTTTGCAGCAACATGGATGCAACTAGAGATTATCATACTAAGTGAAGTAAGTCAGAAAGAGAATGACAAATACCATATGATATCATTTATATGTGGAATCTAAACTATGACACAGGGACTTCCCTGGCATTCCAGTGGCTAAGATTCCGTACTTCCAATGCAGGGGGTGCAGGTTTGATCACTGGTCGGGGAACTAAGATCCCACATGCCGTGCAGTGCGGATAAAAAATTTAAAAAAAGTAAATAAACTATGACACAAATGAACCTATCTATGAAACAGAAACAGAATCACAGACATAGAGAACAGACTGGTGGTTGCCAAGGAGGACGGGGTTGGGGAGGGCTAGAGTGGGAGGTTGGGGTTAGCAGCTGTGAGCTTTTATGTATAGGATGGATAAACAACAAGGTCCTACTGTATAGCACCGAGAACTATATTCAACATCCTATGATAAACCATAATGGAAGATAACTTTTTACAAAAAGAATGTATATATAACTGAATCACTTTGCTGTACAGCAGTAATTAACACATTGTAAATCAGGTATACTTCAATTAAAAAAAAGAATTATTAATTAGACATTTCTCTCAGCCTTGAATACTACTACATAGTATACTGCTACTCTCTAACCCACAAACTAGAATAGGAGATAGAATGAGCCACAGGGGCCACTTCATATTGCCGTATTTCAAATCTACTCAGAATAGAGCTATGCATGAAAAGCAACAACAGAGAGGAAAACTACAGAACTACAAATAAACAAGAAGTGAATTTTAAATTAGAACATGAAAATTATATTCAAGCTAATTCTAACAACATCACTGGCAGAAAAACAATTTCTTTTACTTGCTAATACTATATTTAGACTTAGAAATGAGAAGTGGAAAAGGAGCAAGGTTTTGTGATGACACAGGCTTGGGTTTTAACCCTTGTTCTTTCATTCATGGGCTGTGAGACCTTCGGCAAGTGAGCTTCAATTTTTTTCCTTACCTGGGAAGGGGTGTTAACACCTATGACACAGATTGTTGCAAAGTTTATACGACGTATGTAAAAAATTTAGCACTGTGTCTGGCACAAAGGGGGTTAATAAGTGGTTATTCTTATAATATATCAAAGAAAAAGTTAAAGTACCAACCTCCTTTTCCAGACCTCCAGAAATTGTCTGGCATAGTCTGTAACTAGGAAAATCTTACCAGTATCCATCAATATGAAAGTGGTTAAGTAAATCATTGCTATTCCTTCCTATGATCTACTTATTATACAGCACTCCTAAAAGTTACTGACACAGAAAGGCCACCAAGATATATTGTTAAGTATATATATATTGAAAAAAAGCAAGCTGCATAACAATAAATACAATAAGGTCCAATTTATCTGGGAATATATACAAACTGTTACAATAATTATCCTTGAAAAGGATAATGGGACTGGGGGTATTTACATATTTTATATTGTTTGCATCTTCAATTACAAGCACTACTTGCATAATTGAAAACTAATAACAAAAGAGAAAAAGGTATTACCTGTATAATTAAAATGAAAATTACTTGTACAAAGCACTTATATAACCCCAGACACTGATTTAACCTCTCTATCCAAAACATGTTTTTCCTAAAGTAGCTCATGGTCTGACACCCCATGAACACCCCACGAGCAGACTTATTTTTGGCTCCATCTGCTAGCCAATCTAACACAGCCAAGGCAAAGCTGGGCATGGCTCCTTTAATCACGATAGTGGCTAGGAAGTGGGGGAATGGGGTGCTGGTGTGGGTAGAGGAGAAAGTGGTAGAAGAAATGATGAGAAAGAAAAAAAGAGCACCCTTCTCTATTTCATACCGTACTCTTGGGGTAACAAAATGGTCTCTGCCCACACTGGTATGCACCTATTGCGGCCTCAGCCATCCATATGACACATAGCCAAACTCTCCATGAATGTCAGCTGCTAAGTAAAGACGTAATTCATGTAATTTCATTTAGCAGGCTTTCTACCTGTTCAGGGTTACTCTGCCAAATCTTTCTTAACGTTGAATCGTATCACCTTGGATGGATGCCAAAACTATTTTTCTCATCTCATTTTATTTTGCCAGACACTACAAACAGTCCAACATACATTCATAGAAACATCCCTCAGTATAAAACTTGTACACCTCCTTCAAAAAGGCTTGCTTTGGGAAGTTAATTCTAACGCTAAAAGACGACTCCAAGTCCATCTAAATCAGCCTTCTATTCAAAGAAATCACAGCTACTTAAGGAATGACTACCTTCAAGAAAGATTATTTCCTAATATATGAAATCATTTGTGCTTCCAAAATGATTTACAGTGCACATTAGGTGGTACTAATAGCTGTTACCACTGAGTGTTAGCCTGCTCTTAGACACTAATGATGATATACTCTTGTATGTATTATACTTTATTGAAACATCAATTCATAAAACTCTTTCCTAACATATAACTTTAACATTACCATTCCTCTGCATGGGAACTGTCAATTGTTTTCTGCTACTTATAAGATTGAAAAGTCAAATTTCTCAATCAGGCATTCAAAGTCCTATACAATCTGCCCTGGTCAATCTTCCTGGTCTCATCACTACCAACGTCTTACCAAAGCCTTTTGCTCAAGCCGGCTTGAACTTGAGTTCAAGTTCCTGTTCTTTGAACTCATCTTAATCTGCCTGAATTTCTCAAGTCAACACATTTTAAAAATCCTACCTGAATTCTGCCATCTCTCAATACTCACCTCAAACCTCAGAAAAGCTAGAATCATGTTCCCTATGAACATTTTAGCAATGATTACCACTGGGGTTTAGGGGATCATTAAATAAAATCCCTTCCTCCCAGCTACCTACCTACCTACCTACCTACCCACTTCTGGAATAATTGAGAAACAAGACAGAAAAGTCAAATAGATGGAGATCAAACTGTCAGCTTTATTATAGGTAAAGCTCATATTTTTAAATGTAACTTAAAGGCACAGCAACAATGTCTTCCTAAAACTTCACCCAAGAACTGAGCTAATTCACTGGCCCAATCACAGTCACAGTCGGAAAACCACAGGTTTCCCCACACAGAGGTCAGTTTCTGGAAAACATAGAGGAACAGGCTACTGGTACCTTGCTCCCCAGGAAAGGAGAGAGGAGAGGGACTGAGAGCTAGGCCCTGACTAGTTCCTTGCCCAAATTATCCAATAAGATCAGCCACTCCTCCCTGGACAAAGATGGGCCAAGGGAATTACATGGAGTGATATCCCTCTACACGGAAACATGAATCTAGGCTGAAAGAGATTTCCACCCTTCAAAAAACTGCCTGTATAACTTTATTAGCAATTTATCAAACATAGACCTATGCCACTTCTTCTATAGATGACTTAAAGTGTTATTTTTATGTAAGACTTTTACTGTTTTTATGTACTTACTATGTTTGTTATCTCCAAGTAGATTTTAAGCTCCTAGTGGGCAGCATATTAAATGGATTGTCCACAGGCATAGCAGTGCCAAGATTTAGAGTGAGGATAGCAATACTATGAACCAGATGACAAAATCTCTCATGAATTGAGGGGAACAGGATGAGAGAAATGTCTGTGCCAGAGTTTTAGTGGATGATCACAAAGAGGGGTAAAGGGCAATATGGTATAAACCTCAAAGACAGGTTTTTACACAAAGGTATGAAAGCAAAGGTAGGAAAGTTGCAAGAGTAAGAAAAATGACAATGCTGCTGTATATATACTTACATTAAAAAGTAAAAACAAAGCAATTTAATCTTTATATCGTTTATATGCACAATTCGACAACCACTCAGTTGCTGGGACATGGAAGACTCAAATGACAGCTGGAAATCACTACAAGCAGATGAAAAGTCTCAATTAACATACATAGCCAGAAAATTGTTTCAAGCTATCAAACTTTATAGACCTGAAAGCAACGAAAAGAACGTCATTAAAATGCAAAGAAGAAATGAACTCAAACATTGAAAAGCAGGCATAACCACTGAACTGAAAACACATTCCTTAAGATGGCAAACAGACTTGTCTGCCTGGCTTCCGTGACTGACGGAGGCAGAGGTGCTCAGGGAGAGCACGTGGAGAGGAGAGGAGAGGAGAGGCCTCAGATGAGAACCTGGTGAACATACCATGGAAGATGGGCTGCAAATGCAAGGTACAGATGCTAGGCGACAACAAACGAGTGAAGTGCACAGCACGGAGCCAAAGCACTGGAGCAAACATGTGCCCCTCCCAGAGGAGCAGCTCTGAGGATCACTGCCACAGGGGAACGGCCACCCAGTGCAGCCAGGTCATTTCCTCCCAAAAGTTACATTCAAATTCTTAATATAAAATATTATATTTTTATTATTGGCAACTACTATAAACATTTTCACAACACTTTGAAGGCCAAATAAAACATGTCAACAAACCAGATTTGAACCACAGATTGCCAGTTTGCCATTGCAAATTTGAGGCATGAACAAAGAAAAAGCCACCAAAGCACCTAAAAAGAAATACAAAAAAGAGACAGTGAATGATCAGGACAGAACAGTTCACTGAAGCAAAGGCAGAAGGATTTCAAGAACAGTGATAAACAGGAAGTTCAACCAAAAATCAAGGCTGAAAAGTATCCAAAGAATTTAATTCACTAGAAATTCACTGATAGAATAAAGGCCTGGAAGAGACAATAAGCTGACAGCTACTTTGTAGCAAAAATACTTCAGTAAACTGCCATTTTTGAAAACTCAGTGTTCAGAAAATTTTGCTAATCTAACAAAATTTTCTGCATATCCCTGATTAAAAATCAAAAATCAAATGTAGACCGTAGCTTTACAAATACTACAACTGTATAGTTTAGCTTTTCAGAAGAAAAAAAAAGTAAAATCTGAATACACAAAGGAATACTCTCCCTCCCCCCGCCAAATGCTGTTATTTCTCTTTATTAACCTGAAAACAGAGCATGATTTCATACAACTTTAAGAACCATTCTCCTTTCTTTTGACAGCCACCTCTGAAGATCACTTATGATACACTCTGGTTAATCCATTATCCCTTAGGGCCCAGCAAATTCTGCATAGATCACAAAGGCTCAAATCTCCTAAACTACACTGGCTGACCCAGGACTCATGGTACCTCACCAGGGTTCAGCATCCACAAGGGTGGACCACCTCATTCTTTCTTATCATGGGACAGCATGTTATGATGATACTCCCACCCTAGAATGGCAGAGAGGGTACACACGAATGATGTGACTTAGGAACACTCAAAGACAACTTATCAACAAGAACCATCAAGTAGAAGCAAAGAACAACAACAAATTCCAGATGGGAAGAAATTAATCATGAGATCCTTTCTGAGAAAATTTGAACATGGCAGAGAAATTGAACATGGTTAGGGAAACAGACAATAGAAATACAAAGTAGATTTCATGGCCATGTGTCCCCAACTTTGAGAGAAAATGATTTCACATAATTTTTTTTCTTTTTAATAATGGTTACTTATCAACTGAATAATCAAATGAACTTATCACTTGTTCCAATCTCTTTCATATTCATAGTTCTATAAATCAAGAAATCCTTTGTCAGACAGTGTACACAATTTGAGATTGGATAACTGGTTGCCACATGTATCAAAGCAATGGAGGCTACAACACTGGTATAGAGATGCTTACAAATATATTATGGAGTTGGGATGAGAGAAAGTGTAAGTAAACAGTCCATGCTAAGACAGGGAAGTCAAGCCATAGACCAGAAAGACCTGGGGAGGGTAAGAGGGACAGAACCAGCTATTGCAAGACTCTCCTTAAGCACGGAGGCACATGGCTCTCTGAAAGCCAGGCTACAACTCCTTAATCCAAGTTTTCAACTCAGAACTTCTGAGTGTCAGCTGATCTCAAGGAGTGTCACAAAACAATAAATAACAGCAGTGAACATGTTCCTTTACAAAAACAACTCACAGCTTTAACATGTCACCTGAAGTGACAGCCTAGAAAAAGATGTATTGAAATTCTTCCCCCTTTCATCCAGGCTTGAAACACATCACCTTCAAATGGAACATGAGAGCCAGTCCCACACAGTGCAATGCTTAGGACTTGAGTTGTTTAGTCCTCCCATACTCATTCTGCCTCTAAACTAGTCCTTGTTTTCCTTCCTCCCCTTCCCCCAAAGTTTTGGCTCCTGCATAGAAAAGTCCACCAGGCTTTGTGATGCACTAAAAACTCACATGCTGTTCTGTGTTCCACATGCACAACTGGACCTCACTCATGTCAGGGAGTTTCTCTGTGAAACAGCCCTGCAAAGTCGTAACTATGCTAACAGCCTCCAGGCAGGACTTCTGGCCCTTCAAGCACAGGCTCTGGCAATGTTACACTGATTTTTATCACATGAAGGGTTATTTTCTGTTCCTGGAGTTTTAGGGCAAGGAGTTAATATAAAGGGCTCATACACAAAGTGAGGATTTTCCTGACAATTTCTTAAGAGTTGAGGACAATGTGAATTCAGTACAGTAGTTTATATGAAATGCTTTTTTTTTTCTCCCCTATGCTTCTTGGGAAAAAATTTTTGAATAAGGGAATGGTTTGGAGACAACTGTTTATTTCTTTGCATTAAAATAAAAATGAAATCTAAAAACCGTTTATTATAAAGTTTAAATACATGCACATTAGACTGATTAAGCTCTGTGATTAAGTGTGGTTAGAAATTTTGACTCCAGAGTCTCATCACTGTGCCTGAATAGCATGATCTAGATACTCCTCTGTGTTGCCACAGACCTCTGCATAACACATCAAAACACATCACAACGCTTTGCTTCTCCTGCTACACCAGGAGCTGCTTGACAACAGAGCCACGACTTAATGTTTTGCTAAACCAAGCCCAACACAGTGCTGGGCACAGAATAGATGTTAAAAAAACACTTCTCAGTGGAAAGACATGATACTCATTCTGAATTCAGAAGACAAATTTCTAACTAAAATTCTGCTATCTCTGAAGGATTCCAAATTAGCAATAAATATCTACACACCTCAAGCCCTAGATGTGTGGGCATTTGGTAATGTGATGTTAGTAAATGGTAAGTAACAAATGACCTGATAAAATAGATAACCAAGGAAAGGAATAAGCCCTTAGAGAAGCAAAGAAAATACAAGTACTGGGCTTCCCTGGTGGCGCAGTGGTTGAGAATCTGCCTGCCAATGCAGGGGACACGGGTTCGAGCCCTGGTCGGGGAAGATCCCACATGCCGCGGAGCAACTGGCCCGTGAGCCACAACTACTGAGCCTGCGCATCTGGAGCCTGTGCTCCGCAACAAAAGAGGCCGCGATAGTGAGAGGCCCGCGCACCGCAATGAAGAGTGGCCCCGCTCGCCGCAACTAGAGAAAGCCCTCGCACAGAAACGAAGACCCAGCACAGCCATAAATAAATAAATTAAAAAAAAAAAAAAAAAAAAAAGAAAATACAAGTACTTTATGGACTCTGAATTTTTTTTTAAACAATCATTTCAATTGTTTTTTTTTTTTAATTTATTTTATTTTATTTTTGGCTGCGTTGGGTCTTTGTTGCTGCGCGCGGACTTTTCTCTAGTTGCGGCAAGCGGGGGCTACTCTTCCTTGTGGTGCGCGGGCTTCTCATTGCAGTGGCTTCTCTTGTTGCGGAGCACGGGCTCTAGGCTCACGGGCTTCAGTAATTGCAGCACGTGGGCTCAGTAGTTGTGGCTTGAGGCTCCAGAGCGCAGGCTCAGTAGTTGTGGCGCACGCGCTTAGTTGCTCCGCCGCACATGGGATCTTTCCGGATTAGGGCTTGAACCTGTGTCCCTTGCACTGGCAGGTGGATTCTTAACCACTGCGCCACCAGGGAAGCCCTGGACTCTGAATTTTTGAGCCCCCTTAGCAGGCTTGGGATTCAAAACAACTACTGCATAAGTAACAAATGTAAACCCAGAAAGGAAATGGTCTTGCCAACTACCTTTTACTTTCTCTGTTTTCTTTTCAAACCCAATAACCTTAGGACCAAGGCCAAGAAGAAGCTTGAGATTTCCACATTCAAAAATCTATTAACTGTATTAAGACCTAAATAAAAATTTATTCATGTGAACTTCAAAATTGGGTTTGTTTTCACTATGTGCATAATTACTGTCATGGGCAACCAAGAGTAGCTGCTTCTACCCTGAGAGTATTTTTTAACTAAAAGCATGGAAGAGGGTGATTCTTCATTGCAATATTGAAGCCTACATTCAGCTTAACAGCTCTGGATGGCACTGCTGAAAGGAACCTTTCAAGCTCATCAGATCTAGGGAATTCCTTGGCGGTCCAGTGGTTAGAACTTCACGCTTCCACTGCAGGGGGCACGGGTTTGATCCCTGGTGAGGAAACTAAGATCCCACAAGCCGCACGGCATGGCCCCTCCAAAAAAAAAAAAATCTACCTCTACCAGTTTCCACTGAGCACAAAATTGAGGTCCACTGAGGTCAAGATACTTGCCCTGGGGCATAAAGAGAGCTAATGGGAGAGCAAGGGCAGAACAGGTCTTAAAGCTGAGTGAAGCCAGTGATTTACTACCCCAAACCATCTCTCTGCAGCTACTAAATGTGTGTTTATTGTGATAAACTGTGTCAAAGTTTTATGCAAATGCAACACTGAAATGATCAAATATAGCAAAATCTTCCCAAGCAGACTTCTCAGAAAAACTGCATATTCTAGTTGATTTAATTTTCTGGTTACCAAAGGTTTGTTTTGATAACTGAACTTCACAATTATCAGGAAAAAGAACATGAGAAAAAGCAGAATGAATACATACTATCTTGCTCCTAGACATGCTATAAAGTAGTGATGGTACAGTACAAACAGCCGGCCTTACCACTGACTGACGAGCTGTGAGGCATTGTTCAAGCCAATCTCTCTGGAATTCAGTTTTCACATCTTTAAAAAGAAGAGGTTGAACTAAATAATGTAAGATTCCTTCCAGCTCTGAAACTCAAAGCATCTAGAACACTAAACATGTTTTCTTATTATTTGCAATGTTCTCCAGAAAGTGCCTACGTCCCATGCCCTCCTCCCATAAAAGTTTTGAGTATATGATTATCACACATTGAACTAGACCTGAACGGTAAACTGCTTAAAACACCCAACTAATACCTGGATCTCCCCTACAAATACTTTTAACTCTAATGAATAATGGTTTTGGTTCATAAAGGAACTGCTCAGAGATCTGCCATGGTTTAAAACATTTTGGGCCCTACAATGGGGTGGGAGTGGGGGAAGTTGCTCAACTAGATGGAAGAAGCTTTCCAGACCCCTCGCTATATCTAAGGAGTTCCAATTTTGTGTTTTATTTATCATGTTTTGCTGTTCAGAGTAATTCTGGAAGCTCACTAGGTCTTTCTCCCAAAAAATGAAGACAGCATAACAAACACATATTAGTTGTTTTCACAAGAACCATACTACTGAATCTCCTCATGTATTTATATGCTATCATATACTGTTATGAGGTTGGGGTTTCCCCCCCTTTGTATTTTTTTTATTGTAGTGAAATATACATAACATAAAATTTACCATTTTAACCATTTTTTAGTGTATAATTCAGTGGCATAAATTTTATTCACAATGTTGTGCAACCATCACCACTATCTATTTCCAAAACTTTTTCATTACCCCAAACAGAAACCCTGTAACCATTAAGCAATAGCTCCTCATTCTCCTGTCGTTTATTTTTTATATTTTTTTTTATATATATATATTTTTTTTATATATTATTTTTTATAATTATAGTCTCAAAGGCTTTTAATAACTTTCAAACTATGGTATGCTGCCACCAGGTGGCAAGAGTGTGTCATGGCTACCCAAGATTGGAACTTGTTTCAAAATAATCCAAGATAGGTATAGGGGAAGTAAGTAAAAGTGTAGATGAAGTAAAACTGTCACAGTCTGGTCAGGAGTTCATTATACTAGTCTCTCCAAATCTGTACATGTTTGAAATTTTCTATAACAAATATTAAAAGTGTGCCTACAATATTACAAATACAGAGATTTCATACATTTTTAAACCCTAGAAAGCAAAATATACATCAATATTGCACAGATAATTGTTTTTCTTCAGGTATTTTTAAAACCTGGGAAGACATTTTATACCTAAGTATCGATTATACATTAATTTTAAATCTTGTAATTAGATGGCAGATTTCCAAGGTTACATATTTAAACTAGTTAGCAAAAACTTTGTGTTATATCCAACTAAACCTCATCAGCTACAAATGTGAAAAATCAAATTTATCAGCATTCAATTCCCACATGTATGTAGAAATAAATTTCTGAGTAACTGCAAATGCATTATTGGACTTTATCTCAATTAAGAAGCTTTTGTTTCTTTAATGGTAAGCACAAATATACAAAGGAGCCTCTCAAACATCTCCAGGGGAAGGAAGCTAGGAGGCAAATAAGGCAGTTTAAAATTGTACTTGTGGGCTTCCCTGGTGGCGCAATGGTTAAGAATCTGCCTGCCAATGCAGGGGGACACGGGTTCAAGCCCTGGTCCGGGAAGATCCCACATACTGCGGAGCATCTAAGCCCGTGAGCCACAACTACTGAGCCCACGTGCCGCATCTACTGAAGCCCGTGTGCTCTACAGCCCGTGCTCCACAACAAGAAAAGCCACCGCAATGAGAAGCCCGCGCACTGCAACGAAGAGTAGCGCCCCTCCACTCGCTGCAACTACAGAAAGCCCGCACACAGCAACAAAGACCCAACACAGCCAAAAATAATAAACTTATTTTTAAAAAATAAAACTGTACTTGTTTTCCTTCTTTCTTTCTTTCATAAATTGCCAGTTGACCAGATCACAGAAAAGTCAGCTCAGTAATTTTTAATTTTTCTAGCATCAGTAGGGAGTAGAGGCTGCACTTGGATGAATTTTCTTGATATTCAGCTGATCTAACAAATAATTTTTATTTCTACCAGCTTTACTGATATTATTCCGAAGTATAATATGCATTCTTCTGCTTTATAAAACATTAAAAGTAATTAAAAATTTTTCAGGATACATAATCATCATTAACATCAATTATCAAACTCTGATGTTTGCTGCTGTAGAATCAAGGGAGACTTAGACATTTGCTTTCCTGAATGCCAGGCTCTTGGTTTTTCTCTTCAATGATCTATCCTAAGCTCTGACTTGCAAGGGAAACTGCCTCCCCACCTGGGTTAAGGGTTTCTCTTGGCCTCTTCCTGCAATTCAGCTCTCAGCCTACTGAACTCAGTGAATCTAATGAATGCCCACTGCTTCTGTTCCTAGCTAGCTCAAGTGCCCCACACCTCCATGGGTCCAGAATGGCTACATACACATTGTGCCAGTTATGAAGACCAACAGACTGGGTTGTTTTGGCCACTCACCGTGTTTACCTATTTAATGGTGGGCGTGTTTTAGTATTATAAGATATGAAAATCTTAGTGATAAGAGTTCAATCTTCCTATTTAATACATGAGTAAAAGCCCAGGAAGATGAAGTGACCCATCCAAGGTCACAGGATTATTTACTGACAGAAAAGATATTAATAGTCAGAACTGCTGGTTTCTAGTCCAAGTGCTTTTTGCACTACTTACATGAACATTCACATCCTCCAAGATTATCAAACAATAAGATACAAGCTGATAAAACCATTAAGAGTGCCAAATTTTACCCAAATTCTTTAAATTCAGGGACACTAGTCCTTCTAGGAATAAGACAGTAAAACCCTAAATTCTGATTTCTGCTAGATGAACTTGTATTAAGGTAGGACCAGCTTGATCACAGGTATTTGCTTTCTTCCAGAACATGGAGACACTCAACTCATAGGAAGCAATCCTATTTAAACTAAACAGGGAGTTCCCCGATGGTCTACAGGTTAGGATTCAGCACTTTCATAGCCTGGGTTCAGCCTCTGGTCCGGGAACTGAGATCCCACAAGCCAAGTGGCGCAGCCAAAATAAGAAAATAAAGAAACAAACCGAACATAAAATAAAACTATCTCACAGAACCACACATTCTACATATAGGTAACAGTTTAGAGTAGAACATGCTTTAAACAGACTGCCTCTGACTGAATTTAAACCATCTAATTGGCAACTCATCTTTTTTTCTCTTTTTGGATGAGTTGGGTCTTCATTGTGATGCAGGCTTTTCATTGCGGTGGCTTCTCTTGTTGAGGAGCACAGGCTCTAGGCCCGTGGGCTTCAGTAGTTGCGGCTCGCGGGCTCTAGAGTGCAGGCTCAGTAGTTGCGGCACACAGGCTTAGTAGCTCTGTGGCATGTGGGATCTTCCCAGACCAGGGATCGAACCCGTGTCCCCTGCACTGGCAGGCGGATTCTTAACCACTGCACCACCAGGGAAGTCCCAGAAATTCATCTTTTAATTTTTAACTCCTTTTTTACTGAGTTATGAGAGAATAGCATGCATCTATCCTTTCAAAAGAACTACACCTCATACCATGGAATTCTGAAAGTCTGCAAATGAGCACAGATGTTAATATTTATTTAAATAGTTTAAATGTCTTTGTTCAAAATAACTTAAAACCCTTATGTATAAATTTTATGGTAAATCTCGTTCATGTTAATCTTTACGGCACAGGTTCTCACATTGAAGTCCACAGCCCTAAAAAAAATTTATCAATGGACTTTAGGAGGTCTGTGAACTCCCAAAAAACTGTACATAAAATTCTGTGAGTATATGCACAGATGCATGTGTTAGGAGAGAAGATCTACAGCTTTATCAAAAAGATCAGCATCATGGCTTTCAGTAAAACAAAGTTTTCAGACCGTGGAGGCAAGGCAGCTAGTTCACTGCTGGCTGCAGAATGCCCAACAGCAAAGGTTTGCTCTCTTTACTCATACCAACCTTTCTGGAATGCAGAACCTCAACAGAGTGGTAATCTTGAGAGACCAAAAGTTCCCTGGTCACAAGACTGGGAAACAAATCCACTATATACACTAAGTCCACTATACCTTCCCACCAACCTATCACCACATTTAGTCTCTTAACAAAAGAGCATCAAGATATTTTTTTAAATTTATTTATTTTATTTTATTAATTTTATTTTTGGCTGCATTGGGTCTTCGTTGCTGCGTGCAGGCTTTTCTCTGGTTGCGGTGAGCAGGGCTACTCTTCGTTGTGGTGTGCAGGCTTCTCTTTGCGGTGGCTTCTCTTGTTGTGGAACACGGGCTCTAGGCATGCGGGCTTCAGTAGCTGTGGCACGTGGGCTCAGTAGTTGTGGCTTACAGGTTCTAGAGCGCAAGCTCAGCTGTTGTGGCGCATGGGCTTAGTCGCTCCGCAGCATGTGGGATCTTCCCAGACCAGGGCTCGAACCTGTGTCCCCTGCACTGGGAGGCAGATTCTTAACCACTGTGCCACCAGGGAAGCCCAAGATATTTTTTAAGAAAGCAAGATTGCTCTCCGTGGCCACACACTAAAAAGATGGGGGAAGGGGTGGAGACATGATGGGGGAGTCCCTAAGGTAAAGAGCCTTCCAGCATCCATGAACTAGCAAAAGCCCACCCTGAAAATACTTTATCTCAACTACTACTGCCACCTCTTAGGGTTAAATTTACTAACCTGTGTTAAGATATTAACTCCTTTTATTGTCCAAAAATAAAACCTCTTTGTCAAACATCGGGGATGGAATATTGCCTCATTTGGTACTTTGAATATTTAGTATTGTGAGAATAAATTGATTATCATGATTTTGTAAGTGTGATCACAAATCCCCTTAGAATTTTCTGAGAATGAAGAATTATTTTATATTTAACACCTTGGACGCATATGAGAGAGGGAGGGAAGGAAAGAAGGGAGGGAGGGAGGGAAGGAAAAGTATATATATATGTGTGTGTGTATTAGAGAGTATGTGTACATACTCCATACTCCATCACATACAGACCACATAAAACATTAACTCTAAATACTGTATGTTGCTTACACAGAAATCCTTTCCTTCCACCACCACTCAGTAATAATTGTTCACTTTAGAGGTTTGTTAATTTTTGAAGTTTTTATTTTCATATTCTTCTTCTACTACCATGTAAAATGCTAAGAATGAGTTTTAAGTAATTTCAGTATTCTTGCAAAAGAAAATAAAGAAAGGATTATTTAGTCAGGAAATCTGTGAACACAAGATTCTCCACAGTGATTGGTAACATCAGCATAAATGCTCTGTTTTACACCTATGTATTTTTAGGCTATTGCTATCCAACACTTTAGAGGAAAAATTTTTATCTTAATGCAAAAAAAAAAAAATTTTTTTTTAACTTAAAAGGCAGAGAAATTCAATTCATTCACCAAAATTATGCCTCTTAATATCTGAAAACTATACTCAGGGCCAAAATCAATGCCTCCAATTAAAGACCACAAATGTAATTAAAAAAACATTTTTCTTGTGGTTTATTAAGATCATGATCAACTGCCTACAAAACAATATTGAAAATTAAAAACTGTAATGACCAATAAATACATTAGAAATTCCAATTCTCCCATTTATAGGCACAGCATAATTGTTTGATATAAGCACACAGAGTTAATGACCTGCACACCTTCTCCACAACTCCATGCAGGTGTCTGACAAACAAGGTAGTGGAGAATATTAAAAACAGGTTGTTCTTAGCAGAGGGGAAAGAGCGGGGTGGAGGGTGAAATGGATAAAGGAGATCAACTGTATGATGATGGATGGAAACTAAACTTTTGGTGGTGAGCATACTATAGTATATATGTTAGTAGAAATATAATGTTGTACACATGAAACGTATATAACGTTACAAACCAATGACACCTCAAAATAAATAAATTAGTAAATAAATAGGAAGGAAGGAAGGAAGAATAGGTTGTGCTAGTTGCAAAATTGACAGTTTACTTCTCTAGCGTAAGTGACCATAAGTAGGAAGAAACTAACCTAATCCAAAACTTAAGCAACCAAACAGGAAATTCAGAGGCAGGAATAAAAAGAACTTTCTTTCATTTCTATTGGTTTAGTCAAGGTATCATATACACATACATACTGGAGTAAATGTAAATAGAGTGACAACAAAGTGTGTGGGTGCAAGTGCCTGCCCCACACCAGCCCCTACCACAAGAACAGGGTTCATTCAGAGAGTAAAGTAAAACACAGTGGTAGAAAACAGGTTTTTCCTAGGCCCAGGAACACTTAATGGACTGGGAGAAGCAACTAGCTTAATCAGTGACATGAACACGTAACATATAAAGAAACACAGGGCCACCTGAAGGTGGCAATAAGCAATGAGAAACAGGTTCTAAGACCATTCGTGTCATGTCCAGCTCTGCCCAGAGGAGAGGACAGGCACAAATCTGGATACTAGAGGCATCTACTGCTGAGAGGAAGAGATTTTTCATCAAGTCCCCTATCACTGAGATGAAATTCTCACAAGATGAACTACCTGTTTTTGTTCTAATTCCATTCTATGCTTATTCTATACGGAGCAGCTACCAAGTGCCAGGCACTATATAAACCCTGGGTACATCATGATGGTGAAAACAGGAGACGTTAACTCCTCATGCTGCTTGCAGTCTAGTAGGGAAGACAATTTCTAAAGGGGCGGGGGAGGATAGGGGGACCCGAGTCCCCTTCATTCCTTCTATTCTTCCCAATGCCAAACTTGTGGTCAGAAGGAGGTACTTTAGTATAATATACCAAAGTTAATATTAGGAGAGCTGGCCAAATAAGAGGGAGGTCTTGGTCTATCCTATAAATGTTCAGTTTTGAAGAACATGATGATCAAAACCACCTTACTGGCTGGAGCCAGGAACAAGTCAACCCAGGCCTGAACACAAGCTGTCAAAGATCTCCCAGTCTTGGGCAAAAAAAAAAAAAAGTTATAGAAAAGGAAGGAAGATCAGAGAATGGGCTTCTGGGAACTCACCCAAGACAAAGTGGAAAATTATTTGCAGCCTCTTCTGAATTCACTTTCTCTGTGATCAGTTACAATGAAGACCAAACTCTTCTGCTAAAGGACAGGACAAGTATCTGGGCCACATATGCAAACCCATGAATGAGTAATTGTAAATTGTGGTTAACTGCTATGAAGGAAAAAACAGGGTGTAATAAGAGAGCAGAGAAGTAGAACCTCCTTTAGACAGGGTAGCCAAGGAAAGCCTCAGAGGAAAGCTGAGCACTAATGGATGAGTAGGAACTGAGCACTCAAAGGGCAGAATGAGAAGTTTATGCAGAGAAAACAGCTTGTGAGAGGGAAAGGAAAAACTGGGTAAGTTCAAGTGCAACAGGAAGCCAATGAATGGCTTTAAGTAACCATGTGACCCAGTCTTTTAAAAGCTCTCTGGCTGCTGTGCAGAGAAAATGGGAGGGAAGCCAGAGAAGTGTGATGACCAAATGAAAGGCTAGAGTGGTAGTTCGGGGGAAAGGTGAGATGGATACGATGGAAAGAAATGGAAGGGTACAAGATACATTTTGGAGATGAGATGAAAAGGACTTGGTGAAGGATGTAGAGGGAGGGGTGTGGAAGAAAAACGAAGGTGCCAGAAATGACTCCTAGGTTTCTGGTTTAAGCAACTGGATGCCATTATCTGAGGGGGAAAATGGGGGGTAGGGGGGGAGACAAGTTCCCCCTCAGTTTTGGCTGGATAATAAGTTTAGTTTTTGACATGTAAAATATGAGCTCCTTGTAAAATATAAATTTGGGAATTCTCAGCATATAAATGATATTTAAAATCCTTGGTAACAAACGATATCATCAAGAGAAAACAGAAGAGATGAGGGTACAGGACCAAGCCCTGAGCAACTCAAACCTGTAGCGATTGAGGGGCAGGGGCTAACAAAAAGTACACACAAAGGTGAGAGGAAAACCAGGATTATGTGATTACAGAAGTCAAGAGATAAGGATTCAAGAAAGAGGGAGAATTCCATGGAGAATTCTGGTAAGACACGTACTGAGATGTGGCCTGAACCACAGGCCACATCAACTCACCACCACTGATCTTGGCAAAAGCAGTTTCCAGAAGTAGAAAAAAGGGTCAAGTAGATGAAGGCTGACTTCCCAGCTATAACCAAGAAGCAGGCAAATCACTTCATCTCCTGCTCAACCAAAACAGCCTCTTAACGGCTTTTCCTCCTTCAATCCTTACCCTTCTACAGCCCATTATCAACACAGCTGCTAGTGACCTGGCTAAAAAGAAAGTCACATCATATCATCATTCTCTGCTCAGTGATCTCATCTCGCTCAGAACAAAAGTCAAAAAGAAAGTCTTTATAATGGCCTAGAAGATCACTATCTACCTCCTGCCACTCTCCTCCTCTAGGCCTCAGAATTCCCTCCTGCCCCTTGAAGCCTCAGGGCTTCTGCATCTGCAGTTTGACTCCCCACTTCCTTCAGGCCTCAGTTCAAATGTCACCACAACAAAGAGGCCTTCTTTGGCCAATGGATTTAAATAGCACTTGCTCCTTTCATTCTTTGCTCATCTTTCCTTACCTACTCTATTTATCTTCTTAGCACTTACCATCTTTATGACATATTATATATTTATTAGTTATTGTTTGTCTCACATCATCAGAATGCAAGCTTCATCATAAGAGCAGAGGTTTTACCTGTTTTTGTTCACTACTGTATAACCAGTAAGTAGGCCTAGTACACAGTAGACATTCATATTTATCTGTTGCATTTAAATCATTAGAAAGGCCCTTTCACATTACAAATTAATAAACTTGTACTTTCAGTATGGATATAAGTCTTCTGTTATTTAGACAGCATGAGTCTTCTGATCACCTGTAGACATGCAGAAAAAAGCCCAGTTTCTGGGCCCATGAAATTGAATACTATCCCCTATGCCTTGGAAAACTCACAATATCATCCTGTGGGCCATCCCCTATAGACTCTTCAAGGAGTATTTCCATTTAGATTTCAATATGAACTGTTTTCAATATGAACTTTTGGCTAAGGCAAAATACACCGGACAAAAACTATTTGTAATAACTCAGAAAAGGGGTCATGGACGGAACAGTGGTACTGATGAATCACACAAATATGAAGACAGATATATACATATTATATTTGAACAAAGGCAAGTAGATATGATGCTCTGGGATTAGTTGATTCTTCCAAATAATGGAACCATGCTCTCCGGTCTGTCCATCTGGTTTCCCTATTCATCTCTCTGATCACAAAGAAACAGACTATATCATTTTTCTCTGCAAACCCCCTACCTCAGGCTGTTCTCCCTGGAAGGGTAACTGAATGAAAAATATTACCTTGAAACTCCTGATGAATTTAGAGCACACAAAGCTCTGAATTACATCAATGAAATGAAAATCTTAACCATACCTTTGAAATGTTTAAATCAGTCATACAGATCATCAACTCATGTAATCTTATACATAATCTGTGAAAACATGGATCCTGAAAACTACAGTACTCACCCAACGAAATGATTCACAGTACTCACCCAATGAATTGATTTACATTTATTGCATAGCTAAGAATGGAAGGCAACAGCAAAACAATTTAAAATTCTATTGTAAAGGGACTTCCCTGGTGGCGCATTGGTTAAGAATCCACCAATGCAGGGGACACGGGTTCAATCCCTGGTCCAGGAAGATCCCACATGCCACGGAGCAACTAAGCCTGCATGCCGTGACTACTGAGCCTGTGCGCCACAACTACTGAAGCCCGTGCACCTAGAGCCCGTGCTCTGCAACAAGTGAAGCCACTGCAATAAGAAGCCTGCGCACCGCAACGAAGAGTAGCCCCCGCTCGCCGCAACTAGAGAAAGCCCACACGCAGCAACGAAGACCCAACGCAGCCAAAAATAAATAATAAATTTAAGAAATAAAATAAAATTCTATTGTAAATCTGGCTACATAATTACATGAAAACATTTAAAAAATCATTCTCAAAAGAAAATATGCAATTTATAAAAACAACAGATAAATAAAACTATAGATTATATTTATATAGAAAAAATAAAGAGTGGAGAAGTATAGATGTACTGAAATGCTTGTATAAAAATTACGAGGACACTAAAGATACTATTTAGCTCTGCCTCTGACAATTAGAGAAAGTTTAAAAGCCTTTTTAAAATCTACATGGATCAATAACACATGAAAAGATGCTCAATATTATTAGCCACTAGGGAAATGCAAATCAAAACCACAATGAACTACCAATGTACCCCCAGTAGGATGATTATGATAAGAAAGACAGATAGTAACAGGTTTTGATGATAATGTGAAGAAATCAGGACTCTCATACATTGCTGGTGCAAATGTAAAATGAAATGGTGCAACCACCTTGGAAAACAGTTTGGCAATTCCTCAAAAGGTTAAACACAGAGTTATAATTTGACCCCGTAATTCTGGGTGTGTGTGTGTGTGTGTGTGTGTGTGTGTGTGTGTGTGTCTTAAAGAAATGTAAACATATGTCCACGCAAAATCTAGTACACAAATGTTCACAGGAGCATTATTCATATTAGTCCAAAAGTGAATGCAACCCAAATGTCCATTAATTGATAGATGAATAAATAAAATGTAGTATAGACATACACTGAGTATTATTTGGTCATGAAAGGGAATGAAATGTTGATATATGTTACAACATGGATGAACCTGAAAACACTATGCTAAGTGAAAGAAGCCAGTCATAAAAGACTGTATACTGTATGATTCCACTATAAAAGGTCCAGAATAGGCAAATCTATAGAAAAAGAAAAGTAGGTAGTTGTTTCCTAAGCTTGGGGTGGGAGGAAATGGAGACTGACTGCCAGTGGGTACAGGGTTTCTTTTCTGAGCAATGAAAAGATTCTGGAATTAGACAATGGTGATGGCTGCACAATTATGAATATACCAAAATACTAAAAGCCATTGAACTGTACACTTAGTATGCATGAACTGTGTGATATGTGAGTTATATCTCAACAAAGCTGTTAAATTTTATAAAAGAATGAGGTAGGGGGCACAATGGAAGGTGTCTGGGGTAACTGTAATATCATATTTCTTGACCTGACTGTTGGTTACACAAGTGTGTTCACATTGTGATGATTCACTGATTGGCAAACTTACAAGATGTGCATGTTTTATAAATATATCACATGTCAAATAAAGGTTTTAGCAAAGAATAACTAGGTCTATAAATACTGACTTGGAAAGGGATCCAAGATATAAAGTGGAAACAAAGTTTCAAAACCGTATAAACAATATGGTCCCACTTTTTATAAATTTATACACATACACATATATGTATGTGCCGAGTAAAACACACACACACACATGAGTATACACACAAACCTGTTCTCATTGATCTCTGAAGAATTCAGATAAAGGGACTTAATTTTCTCTGATACATAATTCTGTAATGTTTGAATTTTTTGCAATGTGCATTTTTATAATCATAAGACAATAAATGTATACATTTAAAAAATCTTTTAAGGTGTATAGAAAGAATTTAATAAAGAACAGAAATTCCTCAATCAGTATACAAAAACAGAAATAATAGATCCAAGAATAAAAGATAATCATTTTTTAAAAAAATAACAGCAACAATCATTTGATTGCTTACTATGTAGTTGGCACATATATTAGCTCATTTTCATTATATCTATTTTACAGATGAGGAAATAGGCCGGGAGATTTTAATCTAATCAAAATAGAACAAAATATAGCTTATGAAGAAAGTTCATAAAATCATTTACAGAGAAAATTTTTAAAAGACCATAATGAACTCACTCATACTTTTTTTTAAATCTGTAAAAGAATTTAATTTTCTTAAAAAAAAAAAAAATTGGGGGCTTCCCTGGTGGCACAGTGGTTGAGAGTCTGCCTGCCAATGCAGGGGACACGGGTTTGAGCCCTGGTCTGGGAGGATCCCACATGACGCGGAGCGGCTGGGCCCGTGAGCCACAATTGCTGAGCCTGCGCGTCTGGAGCCTGTGCTCTGCAACGGGGGAGGCCGCGATGGTTGAGAGGCCCGCGCACCGCGATGAGGAGTGGCCCCCGCTTGCCGCAACTAGAGAAAGCCCTCGCACAGAAACGAAGACCCAACACAGCCATAAAAATAAATTAATTAATTAATTAATCAAAAAAAAAATTTGCCAAAATCGACTACTTCCCCCCCCCCAACACACACACACACACACCAAAAACCGAAAACTGAATGGAATAAGCTAAAAAACAAAATAGAAATGGTTACTGTCCTTCCTCCCAAAAGGCTATTTTTCCATGCTACCAAAATCCTTATATCAAGAATGGTACAAGGAAGGAAACTTACAGGCCTTCTCTCTTGTGATTATATACCAAAGCCCTAAATACTAACAAATCAATCCAGTACTATGAGCTCCATTACAAAAATTTAGGGATAATCCCATACTAAAAATTGATTAAAGTAATTCAGCACATAAATAAGTAAAAAGAGACATAACGTCCAAGGGTAGATAACTGAGTTGGAAGGCATTTGACAAACTTATTCTTTCTAAGAAAAGCACTTAATAAGTAAAAATACTACTTCTTTAACTTGTTAGCTTTCAGACCCACAGTCAACCCCACAACGAACAGTGAAACACAACTGAGGCAGCCTCATTACGCTACAGTCAAATACTGAATATGACATTTTCTGGATGTTACAGTGTAGCCAATGAAATAAGAAAGAAAAATAATAGAGAAAAGTATTGAAAAGGAGTCTAAATTAGCAGCATTGTCCAATAATAGAGTTGTCCAACTGGTATACCCAAGAAAAATCTATGAAAAATTACTAAAATGACTGAAAGAGCTCAGGAAATTGGCAGGTTTTTAAATAAATATACAAAAATCAGCTTTTCCTAACATCAGCAAAGCTCAAAAATATGATGAAAAACATCCTACTGTCAAAAGCAAGAAGAGGGGCTTCCCTAGTGGCAAGGTGGTTAAGAATCCACCTGCCAATGCAGGGACACGGGTTTGAGCCCTGGTCCGGGAAGATCCCACATGCCGCGGAGCAACTAAGCCCGTGCGCCACAACTACTGAGCCTGCGCTCTAGAGCCCACGAGCCACGACGACTGAGTCCAAGTGCCACAACTACTGCAGCGTGCACACCTAGAGCCCATGCTCTGCAACAAGAGAAGCCACCGCAGTGAGAAGCCCGCGCACCGCAACAAAGAGTAGCCCCCACTCGCCGCAACTAGAGAAAGCCCGCGTGCAGCAACAAAGACCCAACACAGCCTAAATAAATAAATAAATAAAATTTTTTTAAAAAGCAAGAAGAACATAAAATACTATGGAATTGACATTATGTGAATTAAACTACAAAGCCCTACTAAGGCACATACTATGGCACTACTAAGCTCTACTAAGGCACATACTATAAGAAAAGTAAGGGGAAAGAAATCATGTTAATAGATTGATAGATGTTAATAGTGTGATGAGATTAACTATTTCCAACTTCATAAATTTAATGCTTTTCCAATCTGTGTATCAATGGGATTTTCGCAGTAATCCTCACAAAAACTTTTAAAAAATATATCTGGACGGTGGGGAAAAGCATGTAAGGAAAGGCAAAAGTCTTTTTTCAAAATAATAATAACTACAAGGAGTTGCCCTACAAAGCATTTATCCATATAAAACTACAATAAGTAAAACATATAATATTGGTGCCAGAATACTGACAGATCAATAGAACAGAGTGAGAAACAGATCCAAGTATTAATGAAAATTCAGTATATGATTAAAAATGTCATGTTAAATATATAAGGAACTGGTTAAATTGTGGTATGTCCATTATTAAAGACAATGGAATATTACAGCTATTAAAAATGAGGTAGATTACACTCATGTAGAAAGATGGTCGCAATATAGTATGATGTAAAAAAAAAAAAATGTAAAGAATAGGAAGTAAATATAATCCCTTGTGTTTTATTTGTTTATTTGACAGCCACGTTATGTATAGAAAATGTCTGGAAAGATACACATATCTAAATAGCACTGTCACTACCTCTGGGATTATAGTAAGGAGAGGAATAAGAATGGAGAGTCCACCAGTCATTACCCCAACAGTGAAGAGATGGCAAACTCAAATTAGAATAATCTGAAGGGGGTTTATTTATAAAAGGAATAATTACAAAGTTGGGAGGTGAGGCCTACAGAAACCATAGGGGATGAACAGGACTAGCTAACAATTATCACTAACAATTATCACTCTGGCTCCCAAAAAGACAGGACACAGAGAGTACCAGAACCTAGGTAATATAAGGCCGGCTACCCTGAGAAGAGAGAGAATAAATATTCTGACCTCATTCTTCTCCTTCCCTTCAATCTCCTCTTAAGGCTGAACCCAACCAGAAACCAGAAGACCTGGGAACTCTTTCCCTGGGGCAGAGAACCAGGTGGAAATGGGTGAAGGACAGGCGTGGAGAAGTAAATAGAAGGTACCGGGCCCAGATTTCTTTTACCTTTTTATAAAATTAATTACATAAATAGAAGTACAATATCTTCATTAAAAGTGGAAAACTTACATAGAAAGCTAAAATCCCATCCTCCATAATCCTGGATCCTTCTCCAGAAGTAATCATCTTTATTATCATCATTTTTTTTTTTCCAACATAGCAGTCACAAATTGGGCCCTAGAGTCAGACAATCCCTTAGCCCTTCCTAGCTCTTTGACCTTAGACAAGTTGCCAAACCTTTTTTTTAAAAATTATTTATTTATTTATTTATTTATGGCTGTGTTGGGTCTTCGTTTCTGTGCGAGGGCTTTCTCTAGCTACAGCAAGTGGGGGCCACTCTTCATCGCGGTGCGTGGGCTTCTCACTATCGCGGCCTCTCCTGTTGCGGAGCACAGGCTCCAGACGCGCAGGCTCAGTAATTGTGGCTCACGGGCCTAGTTGCTCCGTGGCATGTGGGATCTTCCCAGACCAGGGCTCGAACCCGTGTCCCCTGCATTGGCAGGCAGACTCTCAACCACAGCACCACCAGGGAAGCCCCATTATCATCATTTTGATGGGGTTTGTCACTGACTTTTTTCTAGACAGACACACATACTCACCACAATAAAACACACAGAATTGCTTTAGGAAGTGTTGTTTGCTCAACGTGAACAGTATTAACCACCCTATTACTTTCTGCAACCTTTTTTTCTCACCATTTTCAGTTCAGCTATAAAATAATGCTCAAGAAACCAAGAGGAACAGTTTGAATCTCCTCAGGGTTGTTTACACCCTACCTCAGTGGTTCTCAAAATATCCCCACACTCCCCCA
This sequence comes from Balaenoptera ricei, assembly GCF_028023285.1. NCBI lineage: Eukaryota > Metazoa > Chordata > Mammalia > Artiodactyla > Balaenopteridae > Balaenoptera > Balaenoptera ricei. The sequence goes on from NC_082644.1 coordinate 86,837,940, forward strand.
ACCACTGCATTAGCATCACCTAGGAATTTGTTTAAAAGGCCCCACCCTAGTACAGTGAATCAAAAGTTCAGGAAGTGGGGCCCAGTAACCTTCCTTTTAACCAGCCCTCCACATGACTATTATGCAGGCTAAAGTTTGAGTGCCACTACTCCATCACCTGTGCCCTTGCTAGGAATCTGCTTTTTAACTAGATCCCGGGGTGATGCGTAAGTAAACTGAAGTGTTAAGAAGCCGGTCTACCTCTGAGCCATAAACCTAACCCCAATCCATATTACCCGCACCTATCCGCACACAGGGTATTATGAGTGGTTTCTGGGAATGGGAATGGGGGAGGCCAGCAAAAAGAGCAGTGGTTTTTAACCTCTTTGAATTTAAATCTATCACTCCTGTGGGAAAAAATCAGCACTGCATGCCCTAGTTAGGCAGAGCATGTTAGCAGTGTCGTCTTTTGTGCGTGACAGATAGCACATAACTACCTTTAAACCACCCTGGAAATGTACCGCTCTTAGGTGTCAATATTATATCATAAGTTCTCATTTTTCTTTTAAAATAAGTTAATTTCAATGTTAACCCCAGGCATAATAAAATTACGTAAGACTAGCTAACCTCTGTTTGTATCACTAATACTGTAATGGGAATCCATTATTTTAAAACAAAGCGCAGGCATACACCTTTTCTGCTCTAACAAGGATACTTTTATCAACATTTACAAGTGTATCTACCCTCCACTTCCATGCTGCAGCCTCCACCTCTACAGAGCTTGTGGGGAGGGGGAAATGTCCCCAGAATTCCACCTTTAACTTCCTGCTGCCTCCCTGAAAGGCTGACATTTTCTTTCAAAACCTGCACCCTAAAGCCCCTCTTCTTTTGCTCTTGTCTCATTTTTCTCCACGGAGTCTTCAGGTCTGTCCTGAGTCACAGGCAAACATGTTGACTTTCTCAGGAAATCTGCCAAAGTAATGACATATACATCTGTGCTTGAGAATCATACTGTCTAATTGCTTAGGCAGCCTGATTCCGGCTAACACAACGATCTGCTTTTTTAAGGCACTTCCAGTTTCACTTCTAGTTCCAACCAGGCTTATGCCCCGCCCCAAGGCAGCACAGCCCCCTCTCTCTGAGCTTTCCTGACACAGGAAGTAGCACAGTCAATTCTGTGGGGCCCAAACCCAATTTGACTTGCCTCTCCCTTCTTAGAGCAATCTCAGAATCAAAATTTCTAAAGCTCCTTTTCCATCTGATAACTTTTCTTCCATACAAAAAAAGTTTTAATCAAGACAAAATAAATTTGGGCCTTGGGTTTTTAATTACATAGCATCAGGAAAAATAATATAACTATTCTATCAATTCTATTTCAAAAGGAAACATGTTTCTAATAAAGATGTTAAAAAATTAAAAAAATGAAAAAAATGAAAAATAAAAGAAAGGAACATTACATCTCAAAAGTGCTATAAAAAGATTTTGGTATGGTAAAACTAGTTTGATTTCTATCCCCACCCCACACAATTGTTTCTTAAAATCATTTATGGCAATTGAGACAGAGTTCATTTTTTAAAGATTTTCTTCTACCAAAAGCTAGACTCAAAATATGTACAGAATTACCTAAACATTCTACAGTCAAATTCTGACTTTAGTTTTATCTCATGGACATTAATAACTTCATGAATTAAACACAGATTCACTTTAAGGCAAATCTTTTGACTTGTTGCCTTTGTAGGGTTTTGGGTTTAACTGTTGTTGTTGGTTGTTGTTGTTAAGCACACAATGGTGGCTTTTATTTAAAGTTAAAGCTCAAAAATATCATGGAATAGTAATTTGTTTTCAATATATGCATAGTTTTTAATAGAAATATCGGATAATTAGATCAAAAGAATTCATGACTCATATTCTTCATATACAGCAAAGACAGTCAACTATGTCTTCCATTAGAGCCCCAAACATACTGTAACTCTGGAGATGTTCTGATGCTAAGGTTCTTAAAGAAACACAAACCAGTAAATGGGTGGAAATTCCTCAATTATCTGGATTTAATCAGCTTTTATCCTGCCTGAATAGAAGACTATCTTCCTCCTATGAATTAATTCTCATATTGCTTAGTAATTTGAAAGGTGGAGAATTCATTTTTCTTTTCCAACTATCCATAAACAAAGAAAAAGACTGAGTTGGCAGTGCTCAACTCAAAAACAGGACATGTTCCAAAAGTCTAAAACTACTGTACCTCGTTTTGACCTTAGAATCCCATTTTCCCATAGAACATTTTCTAAATGGATGGCCCACCAACGCCTATTAAGCCCACAACATAAACGAAATAATATTAGAAACACTATAACTGCTTGAGAAAATTTAATCTCAGATTCCAACTTTGGGCCACCTAAAGACAGAATTTTCAACAAGCATTCCAACCAAGTTTGAAGTAGTTCATTTGGGAACCACTACGCTACATTATCTTCCTCAAATAATTTACTATGTCAGACAGCATCAACACAGCACCAGGCTCTCCAACTGATGCCTGAAATATTCATATTCTATACCACTGAATAAAGGGATATGTTTATACTTTAGCTTGTGACAAAGTTTATTATGGAAATTAAGAAGGCTAAAAAGAAGTCTAACATCCATTCTTGTACTAATTTCAGAGAGGGAGGTACTCATATCCACAAAAAGGTGGGATTCTGAATAGGGCCTAATTTTTCTATGAGAAGTTTTGTATCTGCTTAAGTGACCAAACAAGCACTGAGTTAAGATCAATGTTCAGAATCACAGAACATGGGAGATTTTCTAAGAAGCAATATAACTATGCCTGATCTGAGGTGAACCCACTCCAATGCAGGTACTCCTACTCCTTATTATGTGAAAAAGTAATGAATGACTAAAAAGAAAATTAATTAAATAATCCTAACACAAAAATTCAGAACTTAAAAGGAGTGTATTTCTCAGGAGGAACAAAGGTAAAACTGAAGACTGCAAATTCTCTCTAGTGGCTAAGACAGTGGTCACCTTTGCTTATGTTCAATCTCGTTACCAAAACTTAACTATGTTTGCTTAGGCTATCTATAAAGTGAGACGTAAAGCATGATGGCTAAAAATAAAGACTCTGGAATAAGACGGCTTGGGTTCACATCCTAGATAACACTCTTAATAGCTGCGTCATCTTTAGCAAGTTATTTAACCTCTCTGTGCTCCAGTTTCTTCATCTGCACAATAAAGATGATAAAACATCAACCTTAGAGGACTGTAGTGAAAATTAAATGAATTAATCCAGGTAAGCCACTTAGAACAAAGCCTTGCACATAATAAGCACACAGTAAGTGACCACTGTTATCTAGATATTAAAAAATAAGCAGGATTTGGAGAAGATAGGAAAAATTAAAGCTGAAGCAACAATCAAACGAACAGAGGTGAAAAAGTGATACACACACATGGAAACAGGGCATTACACTTCCCTGCAGAATATTCATGAAGAATAGTAGAGATTGGAATAATGAAGACCCAATTATGCTGGCCTTGAATGCCAAACCAAAAAATATTTTACTTACAAGGCAGCCACTTAAATTTGTGACCTGATTAGATCTGTGCTTTAGCAATGTTAATTATCATGATTATATCATATCACTACTATTTATGCAATTTTGATGTTCTCAAACCCAAAAATTTGTTTGGTCAACTAACACACTGTCAGAGTCTATTGCTAAACTGTTGTGTATGTGAATCAAATCTGAAATCCTCACTGTGTCTGGTACATAGTAGGCATTCAATAAATGTTTTATTGTTACTTTTACTGGCCACCAGAGCAGTGAAGTAAACAGTCAGAGGTTATATGTATATGTATTGTAAGAAATATGCATTATAAATGAAGCAAATGAAATAGCCAAATAACAGCTCGTAAAATGTTAAGTCACTGCTGAGCAGTATACTTGCCTAAAACAGGGGTAATCACCCTTACTTTTCATTAAAAGCAGATAAAATGGAACCTTGTATATTTTTAAATCTCATAAAATTTAGCTGTCAGATTTATACAGTCTTTTTAAGGATTCTTTGGGCAATATCTTTGTAATGGACTACCCAGTATTCTTATGTGACGATAAATTTAAGGCAGATTTCCTCAAGATATCTGCACTCCCATGTTCACTGAAGCATTATTCACAATAGCTAAGATAGAGAAAGAACATAAGTGTCTGATGAATGAGTGAATGAAGAAGTTGTGGTATATACATACAATGGAATATTATTCAGCCATGAAGAAAGAAGGAAATCCTGCCATTTGCAACAACATGGATGAAACTGGAGGACATAATGTAAAGTGAAATAAGCCAAAGAGAGAAAGACAAACACTTTAAGATGTCACTTATATGTAGAAGCTAAAAAAAATAATAATAATAATAATTTGTTTTTTAATATAAAAGTCAAACTCATGGAAACAGACAGTAGAATGGTGGTTACCAGGGCCTGGGGAGTGGAGGAAATGAGATGTTGGTCAAAAGGCACAAGCCTTCAGTTAAAAGTTCTGAGGCTCTAATGTACAGCATGGTGACTATAGTTAATAGTACTGTATACTTGAAATTTGCTAAGAAAATAGATCTTAAGCATTCTCACCAAGAAAAAAGGTAGTTATGTGAGGTGATGAATGTATTAATTAACCTGACCATAGTAATCATTTCGCCATGTACACAAACATCAAACCATCACATTGCACACTTTAAATACATAAAATTTTATTTGTCAATAAAAAAGGGAGAGAGAGAAAGAAAGGAAGGAAGGAAGGAAAGAGAGAAAGGAAGGAAGGAAAGAAAGAAGGAAGGGAGGGAGGGAGCAGAAGGAAGGAATGAAAGAAGGGAGAGAGGGAGGGAGGAAGGGAGGGAGGGCGGAAGGAAAGAAGGGAGGCAGGAAGGAAGGAAGACATTTGAGACACTAGTAAAAGTAATACACTAATAGTTAACATAGTAAAAAAAATTGTTCACTAGAAGATTGATTGCCAACAGATCTCAGAAGCACATCATGACAGGATGGTTGATATAAGAGGTTACTAAACACATATCCCCAGATTCACTGATTTTTTTCTGGTGGTGGTAGGGGGAAATCAGCTTCCCAAGATGTCAGTCAGTGCTAACTTTTAGAAACTTAAAAAAAAAAAAAAAAAAAAAAGATTAGTAAGAGCACCCCATGGATAGTAAGCAAGTTATAGATTTGGCTTTCTTGGGCAATCAATCATTCTGGCAACACAAGCATAAAACAAAGTAGGCCTGGATTTCTACATACCTTCTTGTAAAGTACTTTTTTTTTTTAATATAAGTTTATTTATTTTTTATTTATTTATTTATTTTTGGCTGTCTTGGGTCTTCGTTGCTGCACGCAGGCTTTCTCCAGCTGCGGCGAGTGGGGGCCCCTCTTCGTTGCAGTGCGCGTGCTTCTCATTGCGGTGGCTTCTCTTGTTGCGGAGCAGGGGCTCTAGGCAAGCGGGCTTCAGTAGTTGTGGCACGTGGGCTCAGTAGTGTGGCTCGCGGGCTCTAGAGCACAGGCTCGGTAGTTGTGGCGCACGGGTTTAGCTGCTCTGCGGCATGTGGGATCTTCCTGGACCAGGGCTCCAACCTATGTCCCCTGCATTGGCAGGCGGATTCTTAACCACTGCGCCACCATGGAAGTCCCACTGTAAAGTACTTTTCACTTACAGTTTTAGACTAGAAAAAAAAAAGTTCCCGCTGTCTTGTGCTTTTTAAAGCTTCAAGTATCTTGCAAGTATTAGAATTTAAAACCTTGAAATGTATTCACTTAAACACATTCCTGTCAGCATTACCAACAACGCTCCATTATCCATTTTGGTACTGTCTCCAGATGCTTTTAATCCCCGCCTGACTTCTCCCTACCAACAAGTACTTGGATACCATCTTTACCCTGTCTGCCCCCATTACTTGGTTGTGCTTAGGGAATTATAATTACAGTGATCCCGCCTTTAAAACATCCTCAGAGCACAAAGCCTCTTTGTATGATTGGGGGTGAGGGGGGCGCCTTCCAGGCTCCACAGCAAAGTGTGGGTGGTGGCAACATAGGCAGCAACGAAAGAAGAGGAGCTGGGACCACTCTGGAGGCCTTCAGGTCTGGTTCAATATTGTTCGAGGGGTTTTACTTGTGGGTGTCCAGCCCAAAGGTTCTACAAAGCCTCTGCACCCCTCCCATGAGGAGAGTAAAGAACAGGATCTGTTCTGACAGATGAAGAGATCACCACCAAGCCCAAAAGGGCAGGGAGCAGAAGGAAGCATGAAAAGGGGGAGAAAAGAAAGCAGTAGCTGAAACATACTCCTTTGTGCTGTTCTCAGTACTTCAGGTAATGAAGTCTCTGACAGTGAAGCTATCACCCCAATGAATCAGTGGCTAGTACTGGTATTACCAGCACCCAGTAGGTGCTCACTCAAACACGTATTCAGGCGGCAGCAAAAATCTACATAGGAAGACAAATCTATTAAAAATTTTAAAAAATAAAATAGCCTAAAAGCCAAATGAAAATACTTTTTAAAAATTATTAGAGTCCCATCTTCTAGTTGCAAAAGTGATTATACAATGAATACTTGTTTTACTTTGCCTCCCCTACTACTTCAGTGTAGTCTTCAAAACTGCTCGCTTTCCAGCTCTGTGACAATAAAACAGACTTCAACTAAAGATCAGTGAGCACCATCTGCAAACACTGAAATCAAAGGTGCTGAAGCAGAACAGATACTGACAGGTGACTGTCAACTCAAGGTACATCCCAGAAGCACTACAAAATGTTCTACTACTTAATTGCTTGCAGCTCTCTTCCATGCATGTATTTCTTCCTCTTTACCACCTCTTCCCTTCTTTCAACAGGGTCAAATGGTTATATCAAAACTTACAATCTCTCCCTCATTTCTACACATATTTTATCACAAAAGCAGACAATACAGCGACAGCTTTCCATATCATGACTGGAGGGGGCTACTGATAAAACTCTAGTATAATCCCATCATTCTCCTCCACCTGCCCAACATGGTTAACTGTCCCAAGCAGTCCCTAGAATAGCACTAATATCCATTTAAACTAAGAACAGAAAAAAAACCCTGAAACTGCTTTTGGGTGAGCCTTATAGGTGAGAACTGTTTATTCTCCTTGTGTGGGCATAAGACTAGTTTTGTTAAACATTTTCAGTTTTATTTACATACATTTTCTTTAAAAAAAATTTCTTCAAGACAGCAACAAAAGCACAATGGAACCCTCTATCCATCACCCTCAATCATGTTTAAAAATAATAATAAAAAAGACAATAGAAACCACTTCAAATTGTACCTCTCCCTTGAGCCCGCAGAACAGCACTCTTCCATGACAACTGTTCTGAAAAACACACTGCCATTATTTGCAAAAGCAGTAGGAAGTCCAGTCTTGTCCTTGGTTCAGCACTCCCCCTTCCTCTCTCTCCAAGAAAAAATGAAACAGCAGGAAGCGTAAACAACCGCTTAATGGAAAATACAAATGGGCAAATATTTTCAAAATTGGCTAAAAAGCCTCAGGTCTTAAGAAATTCAGGAATACTAGTGTAGGGGGAAATAGGAAGAGAAAAATAGTATCGTATTTCCCCCTCAAAGTGAGCACTATGTGACTGCATGAGCAAATGTGGCACATAGCTACTTTCTCTCCTTCACTTACCAGATGCTTTTGTCTTTTCAATGACTTCTTTCTCATTGTCTTTCCATAAATAATGGTATTTATCAAATTGTTTATTCTGTACAATTTCTCCAGACCCATAACAAATTTTACAATTTTGAGCTGAACTCTTTGGTTCAACTCTTCGGTTCAACTGAGCATGGTAATGAAAAGCCAGGGGTAGGCCCTTTCCCATGAAAAGTTCACATAGAGAAAACTCTTTTGGAGTCTCAGGCCTAGCAGCGACCAGCCCTCTTCGCAGAGCCTGTGGTGAGTATGGACGGGTAACAGCTGGACCAACAGTTCCAAAGCCGCAGGGCCATGCTAGTTCACAGAGCACCTTTGTGAGGATTAGAAAAGGGTGCCCCCACTAAGGGGACACAGTTTCCACACAAAGTGTTCATCTTGGTAAGCGGAGCACAAAATGGGTTTCTACTCCCACTTGCAAAACAAAACAAGCACCCAGTGCTGAGAACAAGCTATACAACCCTAATCAGCAGCCTTGCAAAAGTGTACCTGGGGCAAAACTGCACCTCCAAAGTAGGTCTCCAGAAAGAAGAACGTCACCAACAACAAACAGCATTTCACAAATTTCATTACCAGAAATCCTCACACATGTTAATATAAGTTCATTCATAAACATATTAGGACCAGAGGAAAAACGGTCTAGCAAAGAAGGAAAACTAGCAAATTTGAGAGAAAGGAAACTCTTCCATCTAGAGGAATAATCAGTTGTTCCTAAAGCCCCCAATCTTTGACTACAGGTTCAAATAGCTGAACTTCAAATGCATGTGCTAAGCTAAAACATGCAAACAATCACTATCATCTGCAGAGAAAGGCATGATCACATACATTTACCTTTGGGGGTTTACTTTCTCCAATTTGCTAGTTTTCCTTCTCAGTCAGACACTTTTTTGCTCCTATCCTAACTATAAAACCATACACAGTGATACATGTGGTTAAAGTTTATAAAACCTGGTAAACAGCCTTGGTGGGTGGTGGGCCCCTTAGCTACCTGCATGAAAATAAGAGGAACAGACAACCTGGATTATGAAGGGTTTAACATTCAATGGCTTCCAACCCGATCATTCTTTTATGCCCTACAAAAGAGCTAAATATCACATGGGTCCAAATTAGTCCCAGTCATGCAGGAGGGGCAACAGAAGGCAGCCTGGGGACTAGGCTGGGCAAAGCTGAGAAGAAGTACAGCCCACAGTCAGAAGAAACCTTAAGGCAGTGGTTCTCAAACTTTAGTGGGCATGAGAATCTACCAGGGAACATGTTCAGAATCAGATTTCTGGGTCCCTCCCTACATTTGATAGATCAGAATGTCCTGGAGCACTTATATTTTGACAAAACTCAAACTGCTGACCTAGGTCCACCAGAAAGTTTAGAAAGACTGGGAAATCCTCCACGTGCCTATCAGCTGTTCCAAAATAAAAGTCATCCATCACAAAACTAGGCTTTGCGGGTCAGAATGGGGTGAGAAAAGGATCACCAGCCAGTATGCCTAACAGGCTGTGCTGGGCTGGATCCTGTAGCTAGAGTTTCACTATTATGGGACAAAAACCCTCTGCTATGTAAACAAGAAATTGTTTTGCATGTGAGAAATATTTCAAACATCTGAAAAATATTTAAATATCTCTGTACCCTACATCCAAGATAAGCAAATCTTAATTTGCAATTATCTGATTCAGGTTTAATAATAGAATACTAGATATAACTAAAGCCCTCTGTGTACCCCTGATCAATCCCATTCCTCACCCACTCTCCTGAGAGATAACCACTACTCTGAATTTGGTGTTAGCTGTTACCATGAATGTTTTTATACTATTACTACATATGTACACAGACACAGACAATATTATTTTGCATGTTTTCAGATTTTATGCAAGTGGAAACATTCTCTAATAATTCTTCTGTTACTTGCTCCCCCAGCCCCTGTTATGTTTGTAAGATACAACCACTTTAATGCATGTGGTTATAGTTTATTTTTCACAGTGCTCTAATATTCAGTTGTGTGGGACTATCTAACAATTTATGTATTTCCCTATTGGTGGACATTTAAGCAGCAATAAACATTCTTGTACTTCTTTTGTATTTTCTTGGACAAGTATGCAAAGATTTCTTGAAGTATATACCCAGAAATGGACATTTTAGGTAAATAGATTTGCTTGCCCTCCTTCAGCTAGACATCACTATGCTACTCTCCAGAGTGACTGTATCTATTTACATTCCCACTAGCAGTATATAAAAGGTGATTTCCCCATAACCTTACTAACACTTGGTTATCACAGCATTTAATTTCTGCCAATCTGATGAGTGTGAAATGGCATGTCACTGATGTTTCAATTTGCATTTCCCTAATTTTAAGTCTTTGACAAGTAAATTTTCATACTTTTATATATATCTGTCAAATATGTTTTTCTCAGTTTTTTAGAAAAATTTAACCCATCTTGTCTGAATCAGGGCAGTTCTTCCTAAAGAACCTTGCCAACAGCCACAACTGGAAAGCTGAGGTGCGGGAGGGCAGCAAGAAAACAGCTGACTTAAACAAGGAATCATCTTGGACAAAGAGCCCTAATTAATGCATTTGCTAATTAGTCTTTCCCTTCCCTCTTTTGTCAAGGCTTACTTCCAAGACAATACTACGGGCCTGCAGCCTTAGAACATGAGAGAGAATGGGGGGGATGGGGAGTACCCAAAACATTATGTAAAAGTACTTACAACTGTCTTTACTCAAAGAAAATGATGTGATTGCAGACCAATACTTATTACTCAACCTTGTAAGATACCATCCACCTCTAACAGACTCCTTTCAAGCTCATTACCTTTGGCTCCCTCTTTGAAACAGCCCAATCTTTTTCTCTACACTAGACACTGTCCCCCTCCCTTCAAGCAACCCTTTCATCTCCCTTCCCCCACAGTGACTAAATTTCCTCCTTTTCCCCCATTCTACAGCTTCTATTTTCTAGCTCCACAGGACCCTCTTCATTGACTATAACACTATTCTCTCTCCGTTGCCTCTAGAACCCCAAATCTCTTTCCAAGATGCATCCACAATAAAAACCCACCCGAAAGAAAAACGGGAATCCCATGCAGTACATGGCCCTCTTCCATGCCAGGCAGGTGGGTGACCTGTCCCAATCCTCTCACTTCCTACCCCTTCACGCCTGGGATAGCTGTTCTTTCTCCGGGGGCTCCCCAAGTGTGACAGGTCCAGACCACCTGGGAAAACCTCATTTGGCTTTCTGTGGCAGAAACGTCTTTACTAGGGCCATATATATATATATACACTTGTTTGGGGCAGGAACGAAACTCGGGCCATTTCGTGAAAAAGACACCTTACAGGCGTCTCCACAAAAGCAGGCAGGCCTCCCTCCTATTAATTCCAGCTAGATTGGTTTAGTCCGTGCAGTGGTGGGAAAGGTGGCCTGGCAGAGACCAAATGGTCCCCCCAATAAGAACTTTCCGAATCTCTGACCCACTCACTCAAGAAAGCCCTCTTCCCCGAGAGGGCAACCTCACAGGAGTCTCTCCCCCTGCGGCTCCCCAGGACACCACCAATCCCCCAAATCAGCCGCCGCTCTCCTCCGTCCCAGACTGCAAGAGATCCTTTCTCCTAAGCCAGCCCCAAAAGCGCTGGGTGGGCGTGCCTGGGGCCGGGGCCTAGCGCCCCCTCCTCCGCGATCAATCTCTCTCGGTTCTCCGGGGCTAGGGGCTCTTCCTCCTCCCAGCGCCCCCTGCTCCGGGCCCGCGCCGGCCCAGAGTGACCCTGGGTCCCAGCCAGGTTACGACTTTCGCCGGCTATGTGACCTTGGGCAAGTCACTTCCCCCTGTAAACCTCCGTTTCCTCCGCCGCCCAGAGGAGACCTAGAGAGGTCCTGCCCTGCCCACCCTAGGGGAGGGGGTTACCCACCAGGGGGGAAAAGGCTTTGTGAGCCGCTCCGCGCACCGGAGACGCAGGGCTCACACGGGCTTCGGGGCCGGACTAACCTGACCCGGACAACGCTCCACCCCCGCCGCGGGGCCGGGCGGCTGGACCACACGCCTCTGGGCGCCCTCCCAACACACACACCCGAGACCAACCCACGCCCCTCCCCGCCTGGTCCGCTCCTGGACCCCGTACCTGCTCCCGGCGCTCTGCCGCAGGCGCCGCCACCCTGGGCGCCCGCCCGGAGAGGCCCGTGGCCCGGAGGGCTGAGGCGGCCGGCTGCGGCGGGCTCGGGCCGGGGCGGCGGCGGCAGGGGGCGCGGGCGGCGCGGGGCCCCGAGCTCGGCGGGGCCCGGCCTGGGAGACGACGACTGAGGCTGGAAGTGCGCGGCGGCCGCGGCTGCTGAGGCGGCGGCGACCGCGGCGGCGGCGCTTCCGCTCATGGCGGGGCCGCGAGCAGCAGCTCCGCCTGCGACTCGACTCCGGCGCGGCGGGCGCTGGCTGGGCCCGGGCCGGCAGCGGCGGTGGCGGCGGCGGCGGCGACGGAGGCGGCTCCCGGAGGGGGAGGAGGCGGAGCCGGGAAGCGGCGGCAGCAGCGGAGGGGGTGGGGACGCGGAAGGGGGTGGGGACGCAGCGCCGCCGCCGCCAATGGGCGGCGAGCTCCTCGGCCGGCCGAGGCTCACGGGCTGGGCGGGCGGCGCCGTGGGGCATCTTCTGCTGCTGAGGCGGGGAGGCTAAGGGCCGCCCGCGGGGAGAGCCGAGTTTCGGGGGCTGCTCCGCCCCTGGTCCGCCTCCGGGGTAAGGCCGCGGGCCTCCGGGGCAAGGCCTCGCGCCACCCAGGCCCGGCTGTGCCTGGGGCTCCGCCGCGGCTGCCTGTGGCGCCGATGTCGGCGCCCGCGAGTTTGCCGGGGGCTTGGCCCGGGTAGGTGCTGCCCGCCGGCTCGCCCGCCCGCAGGCTCCCATTCCACGGGTTGTGCCGCTTCGGCCTCCTTCCTCCACCTCTCCCCACTCTAGAGCCACGGACTCCTCTCCTCTCCCTCTCTTGGCTGTTTCCTCAAAGTTTTTCCTTTTCAGACACTTAGGAAAGAAACTCTCCCTTCCCTTCTTGGGCTGTGTCTCAGTGGTAAATCAGTCCCTGTGGACCCAGAGAGGGTAGCAGAAGCAGAAACGAAACAGATGGAGATGCGCTGCCTTCTCTGAGTCTAGAGACCCATCTTGAATTATGAGCAGAAGCGAGCCTGATCCCTCGCCCCTTTCTCTGACTTTATCTTCCTCTTTCTTACTTTAAACCCCCTTGTTGCTAAAAGACAGGAAACCATCCAACTCGGCTGTGCCTAGTCTCAAGAAAGGGAGGGACTGTGAGGTGCAGAAAGGCTTTCGAGATGTGCTGACAGTTTTCTTATGAGAGAAGAACTCTGCAGATTCATGACCCCCTTGCACCCTCCTCTCCTTGGATGTGATGTTAGTTACTGAATCCATTTTCCTTTCATGTTTCTCTGACTCTCAAATCAAAGCCATAGGAGAGCAAAATAAAGTCAGTCCTGTACTAGGAGTGCCTCTGAGTACAGCCGTGGGGGTAGGAGTGCAGTTAAACTGCTGAATAGATCATTTCAATAAAGTATTATGCTCAGCCTTTCCCAACATGCAGCCACCAACTGGGGACTGAGCAGGTAGAGAGAGAGCTACAAGTTGACAAGGCATGGTGCTACAGTGGTGGGCTGGCCGCATGAGAGAAGTGGGGATGAATCTTCGGCAACATACATTTCAAATTACACCCTAACACTTAACTAAGTGTATGATCTTTTCATTTATACAATCGTGACCAATGCTAGACACTAGGATACATTGATAGAGATACAGTACAGGACTTTAAAGAGTTTACAATCTCCTTGGAGGCTGGTGACATATATTCTTAGAAGTTAAGAATTTAAGGATGAGTAGGAGCTTACCAGGTGGAGCAGACTGAGGGAAAGTGGACTGGGAAGACATTAAGATTATAATCAGCCAAAGCACCTAGTATTTCCTGAATCCCACCCTTGACTTTCTGGTCGCAGAGAAGTCAGGTAACATCATATTACTAGCTGGGTTTGGTTCCCAATGCCTACTGTAGAATGCCCGTAAGCTATAGCAGTCTTAACTCTTTTGGTAGGTCTCACAGCCTTGAATGAAATCAGGCCTATTTCCACTCCAAAGCCCAAGCTCCGGTTTCAGCTCTTACAACTTCAGTTTGGTCACATGTTTTGCCCACCATCCCTAGAAGAAAAGGGGCAGGAAAGCAGTTTGATCCAGTAACCAAAGAAGCCCACTGAGGCTGCCTTGAAGGCCAGGAAGAAACAAGGGAGAGGGCCAGGCCAGGCCCTGGGCCGCCTCACCTTAACAGTTAAGGGATGCAAAAGAAAGAATGGATGACATCCATGTGTCCTGTGACCTTTATCTCTGAAAATTTCCATCCTCCAGCAATGATCGGGAAGAGAGACAAGCATGATGTGTTTAGGAAACCACATGTTTAATAGGGCTGGAGCACAGCCTGGGTGGTGAGCTGAGAGATCAGACTGGAGAGTTAAGAAGAGACCAGAAGACCATGAAGAGTCTTGAGTGCTGGGTTGAGGCATTTGAACTTACCCCAAGTAACTAAAGGGAGCTATTGAAAGGTTTAATGAGAGTGACATGATCAGATTAGACTTTGGAAAGACTCTGGCTGCTTTGTAGAAAATAGACTGGAAGGGAATAAGAAGAGAGGTAATGAAACCGGGTAAAAAGCTATCATAATAGGCAAGGGATGAAAGTGACCCAAACTGAGGCAGAGATGGTAGGAATAGATATTAAGGTAGTAGAATCACCAAGACATAGCTGTTGAGGGAGGTGAGAGAGAATCAAAGATGACAGATTTTTGGTTTGGGCAACTGGGTGATAGTGGTGCCATTCCTGAAGGTAGGGAATACAGGATGGGGAAGAGAGAACTATGATCCTCGTTAATTCAGTTTATTTCTCTAATCCTCACTAACCTCATTCATATAAGGCAGAAGGGCTGAGGGAGTTGCCTAGAGTCACTACTGTACAATTACTAATGTCCTTCTAAGATTGGCACCGGCAGATTTACAAGGAGAGGCAAGATACCAGAATTGCCCTTTTCACTTTTTGTTTCCATTTTGTTTTATTATGGTAAAAAATACATATCATAACTTTATCATTTTAACGATTTTCAGGTATACAACTCAGTGGCATTAGCTACTATCTTAGTTCGGGCTGCCATAACAAAATACCATAGGCTGGTGGTTTAAACAACCGAAATTTATTTTCTCACAGTTCTGGAGGCTGAAAGTCCAAGATCAAGATGCCAATGTGGTCAGTTTCTGGTGAGAGCTCCCTTCCTAGCTCATAGATGCTGATTTCCCACTGTATCCTCACATGGTGGGGAGAGAAAGAGAGCAAACTCTCTGGTGTCCCTTCTTATAAAGGCACTAATCTCATCTTGAGGGCCCCACCCTCATGAGCTCAAAATCTAAAATCTCCCCAAGACCCCATCTACAAATCGTATCACATCGGGAGGTTAGGACCTCAACATATGAATTGGGCGGGGGGGGGGTAGGGTTGCATAATTCGGTCCATAGCAACTACATTCACAATATTCAACCATCACTACCATACATTTCCAGAATATTTTCATCATCCCAAACAGAATCTCTGTATCTATTAAACATAATTCTCCCACTCTCCCCTCCCCCCAGTCCCTGGTACCTCCCTCCATTCTACTTTCTGTCTCTATGAATTTGCCTATTCTAAGTACCTCATACAATATTTGTCCTTTTGACTTTGGCTTATTTCACTTAGCATAATGTTTTCAAGGTTCAACTATGTTATAGCATGTATCAGAATTTCATTTTTTAAAGCTGAATAATACACCATTGTATGTATACACCACATTTTGTCTATCCATTCCTCCATCAGTGGACATTTATGTTGCTTTCACCTTTGGCTGTTGTGAATAATATTGCTATGAACATTGGTATGCAAGTATTACTTGAGTCTCTGCTTTCCATTCTGTTGAATTCTACCTTGGAGTGGAATTGCTGCATCATATGGTAATTCTATGCTTAACTTTTTGAGGAACCACCAAAATGTTTTCCACAGTGGCTATACAATTTTACATTCCCATCGACAATGCACAAAGTTTCCAATTTCTCTACATCCTCATCAACACTTGTTATTTTCCATTTTTTATTTTTTATATTAGCCTAGCCATCCTAATGGATGTGAAGTGGTATCTCATTGTGGGTTTGATTTGCATTTCCCATTTCACTTTTCAGCCCAGCATATCTATTACTTGCATTTGTCTTCCAGCATGGTTTGCAAAAATTTGGGGGGGGGGGTGTTGGTAAAGGAGGGAGATTGTAAGAAAATACTGAAAGAGTTATTTCCTGAAAACTTGTAACAATGATAGACTTCTAACTTTATTATTTATTTATTTTTGGCTGCATTGGGTCTTCGTTGCTTCGCGCGGGCTTTCTCTAGTTGTGGCGAGGGGGGGGCTACTCTTCATTGCCGTGTGCAGGCTTCTCATTGCGGTGGCTTCTCTTGTTTCGGAGCACAGGCTCTAGGCGCACGAACTTCAGTAGTTGCAGCACGCGGGCTCAGTAGTTGTGGCACACAGGCTTAGTTGCTCCACAGCACTTGGGATCTTCCTGGACCAGGGCTTGAACCTATGTCCCCTGCATTGGCAGGCAGATTCTTAACCACTGCGCCACCAGGGAAGTCCCACAATGATAGACTTCTAATATGTAAAACCAAAAGAAGAGCAAGATAGTCTTGGCTATGCTGCAGAATAACACTCTGCAACCTTAGCAACTGAAGGACTCCAGATGAGTGACAGTGACTGTCATAACCATGCCCAGAAAAGGCAGTGGAAATAGCAATGCCAAATGGAAGGGGCTGGAGCTGGAGATGATGAATTTAAGTACCAATACCATGTGACTGCACTTGTTCACAAGCACATCACAAACACCTGTGAAACACCTCTGAGGTTTCCCTGAAACACCTGGGGCTATATATTGCAGGGTGTGGGTGAGGGCAAAGGAACACAGGCTGACCATTTTTCTTACTGTTACAACACTAACAAGTGTTAGTTTCTATTTGCTTAGGCTAGATTCCTAAAAGTAGAATTGCTAGGTCAATGTTTTTAAAGATTTTACTTTCCAGAATGATTGTAGTAGCAATTTATTTATTTAGTCATTTATTTATTTTTACTTAAATAGAGGGGATTAACTCGATCCTATTCCTCACTTGCAAAGCCTCTCACATTGGTTTATTTATTTTTTATTCTCTCTTATCCATATTTTCCAACCTCGTTCCCCTTTCTCACTGTAGGAAAACATTCCAGTCTGTTTAGTGTACATCCTTTTGTCTGCAGGTGTTTATTTGAAATGTGTACCATTGTTTTAGATGCATGTGTTTTTTTCTTATGTAGATAGTATTATAAAATATATTTTTTCTTTTTTTCTTCCTTGCAGCAACATGTTTTTAAGATCTAGTCCATTGCTTCTAACTACTGCATAGTACTCATCCACCACATTTTGCTCAAGGACTTCTTCAGTTATGGACACCCACATTGTCTCCAACTCCCCACAACCAAAAACAATACTGCTGTGAATATATTCATATATGCCCCTTATTGTGACCTGTGAGAATTTGGGGGGGTTATATATCCAGTAGCAGAATTGAATATTTTATAGTTTTTTCTCCTTTATATAGTTTTGATTTTCATTTTTTGATTACTGATAAGGATAAGAGTGTGTGTGTGTGTGTGTGTGTGTGTGTGTGTGTGTGTATTTCTTTAACCAGTGCATTCTTCCAGGAATTTTCTGACCACATTCTTAGCCCTATCCTCCATTACTTCTTTAAAGACTAATTTGGTCTGTAATTGATTGTAACACATTGAATAAATGTGATACATGAGTCCACATGTGAATCCATAATGATACTCAGAGAACGAGTGAAAGGAGAAAAAACTCATTTGCACCAATGGGAATACTATGACACCAACTTCTTTGTCAGGAAATTGATAATTAAAGAGAAAGAATGAAGCATTTAACCTGAGATTTTTTGAAGAAATTAGGTTCATTCCCAATTGATGAGGGAAAACTCTCCTTTAAAGAAGAATATAGCTAATAAATGTAGAAGGACTGATAGAATTAGAAAATCACCATTTTGCAATCTCCAATAAGATAATTGATTCAGGCAAGGATCATCACTGAATGTTAAACTATTAATAAAGAAAGAAAGAAAAAAGACCAATCTACCATTTTATCAATTTCGTACCACTCACTTGCCCTAGAACACTTCCAGTTTGGCTGCTACTCCCACCATTCTATTGAAACTGCAATGCTTAAAGGACAATGATGACTTCTCAGTTGCTAACCACAATGGCCTTTTCTCATCCTCCATGATCTCTTGATGGTATTTGACATTAGAGGCCACCTCCTTTTTCTTGTAACTCTTTCCTTTCATCCACAAAAGACTGGTTATCTGTTGCTATATAACAAACCAACTGTATTATTAATAAGTTATTATTATTTCTCATGATTCTGAGGGAAAACTGGGCTCAGCTGGGTGTTTCTCACTCAGAATCTCTTATAAGGTTGCAGTCAGATTCTTGCTAGGGCTAGAGTCATCTGAAAGCTCGACTGGGATAGATGTCCGAGATGGCTTCCTCACTCACTTTTCTGGTCCCTAAGCTGAGATGGCTGGAATAGCTGGGAGTTAACGGGGCATCTCTTTTTCTCTCAATGTGGCGAGCTTGGGCTTCCTAAAAGTACCATGGTCTCAGGATAGATAGACTTCTTACAGAGTGCCTGGCTCCCACTAGAGTAAATGTTCCAAGTGTCCCAGGTCAAAGCTGCAAGGCTTCTTATGAGACAATTAATGGTCTCTTTCTCATCCACTATGTATCATCCACTATGTCCAACATTGGGCTCTTTAGAGGGGAAAAAGAACCTAAAGACCCTTCCAAAGATGAGTGTAAAACCTATCCATATTTTTATTGTTTCATTTTTAACTATGTGTGTATCCATATCTAAACCCAAAGCAATTTTGAAATACTTTATATCAAGTCTTTCAAAAGTGTTTAACTTAGTTTTCATAGAACCAGGAAGTCTATCTTTTTGCACTTGTGTTTCTGCAGTTACTTAATATTTAATTAACTAACATAATTGCAGTAATAAATACAACTAACATAAACAGTTTGGGGGACAAAGTACCAGAAAGCAGCCATTGGCTGTGAGTGTTCAGTATACAAGGGCATAAATCGGTGTATTTTACATAGGCAATGAAAAGCATTGGTTAATCTGGTTAATCAGTTAGAAGAGTTTCTAACTTATCTTTTTTTTTTAATTTTATTGCATTTTAATTAATTAATTAATTTATTTATTTATACTTATTTTTGGCTGTGTTGGGTCTTCGTTTCTGTGCGAGGGCTTTCTCTAGTTGCAGCAAGTGGGGGCCACTCTTCATCGCGGTGCGCGGGCCTCTCACTATTGCGGCCTCTCTTGTTGCGGAGCACAGGCTCCAGACGCGCAGGCTCAGTAGTTGTGGCTCACAGACCTAGTCGCTCCGCGGCATGTGGGATCTTCCCAGACCAGGGTTCGAACCCGTGTCCCCCGCATTGGCAGGCAGACTCTCAACCACTGCGCCACCAGGGAAGCCCTAACTTATCTTTTATTGAACATTTTGAATTGGAAGTAACAGAAACCACGTTAAGAAACATAGAATGTATTGGCTTCATTCAGGGGCTCAAATGATGTCATCAGTTCCCAATCTTCCTCCATCTCTCAGCTGTGCTTGCCACCATGTTGGCTTCATGCAAGATTCCATGTGGTGGCAGGATGGTGATGGCAGCTCCTAGCACAGAAGAGAAAACATGTATTCCTCTCAGCAATCCTAGCAAAAGACTCACAACTCATCATTGGCTAAGATTGGGTACGTGCCCACCTCTGTACCAATCTGTGGCCAGGGCACTGTGTTAACCTGATTGATTAGGACTGAGTTCCATGCCCCGCTGAAGCCCTACCTAACCCCATGGACTAAGAAAAATTGCCTTGGAATGTTCCAGCATGCAACTATAGAAGTCCATTGCTGCAGTAATTATTGAAGGAAGGACAATGTGCTCCTTGAGGGCAAGTATAACTTCTTGTTCCTCCCTGTACTCCCTCCCCAACTAACCACCGCCCTGTCTGTTTCCCTCCACACAGCAGGCATTACTTACGGTGAACTAAAAATCGCAGGCATCTTTCTCTTCATTTACTGTGCACCTTAAGGCAGTTTATAGAAGACTTGCTCTTGGTATGCAAAATGCCAGTCCCCATTTGCCTGAATTTTATCTTTTGATCTCTCATGCTGTCAAAAGGTCTCAAAGCATGGGCTTCAACAGGGTTTGGACTCAAAGACGCACAGAGCTGAACTCTGTATAGAATCCTCTGAGTAAAGTCTTTCCTCTCCATCTCAAGTCTTGCATTTTGCCTTATAAGGCTGGTTATGGTGAGGCAGTTTTAATTTCATCCTCTGGGTTTGTACTAGAGCCACTTTTAAGGACTCTCCTTGGGTCTTTCCCGTAGTCCTCCTCCCTCCCTTCCCCCTTCCCTTGGTCCCTCCCTTCCCTGTAGCCACAGCTGCTTGACTCCAGGGCACTCAGGCACTGTCGCCTAGGCAACGTAGGAGGGGGCTTCAATCTACTGTCTCCCCAGAGGGGCTGGGCTGGCCCTGAGCCAGGAAGAGGCAGGGGGCAGGGGACCTGACCGGCCCTGCGCAGAGTGTGTCGGGAAGTAAACAGACCATTGGTGTGTTGCCTGCCAGAAGAGATGGGGAATGTCATGGCTGTGATTGTCTGTGTTGTACTAGCAAAACGCCAAAGATGCTATGGCTGGCTGAGAGAACAGGAATGGGACAGGAAAAAAGAAGGCCTGATGCATCTTGGCCTGATGCAGTATCAGGGGGTTAAATGGCTGAGGTTCTGCATTAGTTTCCTGGGGCTGTGGTAACAAAGTATTGCAAACCAGCCGGCTAAAAATAATAGAAATGTATTGTCTCCCGGTTCTGGAGGCTAGAAGTCCCAAATCAAGGTATTGGATGGATCACTCTCCCTTCAAAACCTGTAGGGGCATCCTTCCTTGCTTCTTCCTAGCCCCTGGTGGTTTACTGGCAATCTTTGGCGTTCCTTGGCTTGCAGCTCAATAACTCCAACCTCTGCCTTCATGGTCACATTGGCATTCTCCCTGATTGTCTCTTCATGTGGTCATTTTCTCATAAGGACATAGGTCATATTGGATTAGGGGTCCACCCTACTCCTGCAGGACTTCATTATAATGAATTACATCTGCAACGATGCTATTCCCAAACAAGGTCACATTCTGAGGTATGGGGGGTTGGACTTCAACATACGTTTTCTAAGGGGACACAATTTAACCTCTAACAGGTTCCCAGAAGGGTATGAATGATGGGTTTAGAAGTTCCTGTAGTATAAAACAAAGGCCTGGAAATGTTATTTGACTGAACTAAGGAAGATTTGGAACACCAGGCTGAGGAGCTTGGCTTTTACTTAGCAGAGGGGAGTCAAGAAGGGTCTCGGAGCAGGCAGCAGTGTGACCACCTGTGTGACTGACTACCTATGAGACCCAGGATTTTGAGTCATTTGTTGCTTTTTATTTTTTAGTACCAGTGGAATGAACCCCTTCTTTCTTCAGTGCATAATCCCTAACTGCCTAAGTCTCAGGCCAACCACATAGTTGAAGCCTGGAAAAGCCTCCAAAATGAATAGCACAGAGTTTGGCACAGTTCAGAAATAAGACCGCCACTTGGCAACTATGTCAGCCTTAATTGCCTCATAGTCAAATGAAGATAATCAGAGTACCTATCTCATAATATATATCATATATATGTGTGTGTATATATATATTAGAAGAATGCCTGGCAAAGTAAGAGCTCAACAAATGTTCACAATTATTATGCAAAGGTGAACTGTTCATTTGGCGAAGAAGGCCAGGAAAAGCAATTATTATTAGTGGTGGTTGTTAGACTTTAGATCCTGGAACTACCGCCCCTTCCTTCTCCCTTCCAGGAATAACTGTCTCCCTCATCTGCACAGCACTTTTCAGTTTTCGAAGTACTCTGTCATTCGTTCTCCTTCTGTGTAATCCTCTTGACAGTCTTGTGAGGCAATCAGGGCTTTCATTATTGTCTCCATTTCACAGATGAGAAACTGAGACCCAAATGGAGTAAATCAGCTGCTTTCAACATTTTTTCTTCTGGAACATTTTGAGAGATGATGCTTTCAGGTGGACACACACCCCAGTGTAATTCCTGCCATATCTTCATCTCTTTCTCTCCCTTTGCAAAGTATTTGATGTTACACAGCCTTTAAGAAAGGCATGAAGAGCTATATGCAATTCATGTGGAACTATATCTTTGATATACTGTTGATGAAAATAAATCAGACTGCAAATTTACTATTTATAGTAATATTCTATGTATGTTTACACATGCATAAAGCTGTCAGAAAGGCCACATAGGAAACCGTTCATAGTGGTTAACCCTGGAATTGAGGAGTGAGACGTGGCAGAGTGGATGGAGGGAGCATTCACTTTTACTTTACACGATTTGTAAATAATCATGTATTATTTTTATAATGAAAACCTTATTCAGTTTTGAAAATAAAGCATTCCGTGTGCAAGCAACATTATTATATGCATACCTTGAAACTGCTCTGATTTTCTTCAAGGAAATCATTCATGAACATGCATAGAATATCTCTGGAAGGGTATTTAATAAGAAGCTGATGACAATGGTTGCCTCTCAAGAGAGAGAATGGGGGACTGGTGTTCGGACTCAAGGATGAGAGGAAAACGGACCTTTCACTGTATACTCTTTTATAAGATTTAATTTGTTTTTAACCAAGTGCATGTATTATGAATTCAAGTAAATTGGGAGAAAATTCCTAAAAGCTTCAGTGATTTATAATTACTGATGAATAATTTGTAACTCACCTCATGACCGATTACAACACACCAGTGCTTCCCACTGGATTAGATACTAAGCAGAGTGCTAAGATCCAAACTCAGGACTCCTGACTCCAAGTCTGTGGCTTTTTATACTACATTATTGCCCAATGCGGTTGCTTCAAGGGCTGCACCCTCTCATCCCCAAAACCCCTCAGGCCCACCCCCCAGGCTCAACAAACCATGGCAGTAACATCACAATTGTCATGGCAGAAAAGTCAGGACTGTGGAGTTAACTCCCCAGCTAGTCTTTAACCAACCACACTTCTGTATTGTTTCTTTTTTTCACATTGAGATATAACTTACATGTGGTAAAGTGTACAAATGTTCATCTCAGTGAATTTTTATGTATGTTCACCTGTGTAATCACCATCCAGTTCAAAATATATACCATACCATCTTTCCAGAAGGCTCCTTCAGGCCCCTCCTGCACATACCACCCTCTAAATATAACCCCTATCCTGGCTCCTAGCCGCCGTAGATTAATTCTGCCTGTTTTTGAACTTCACATAAATGGACTCATAAAATATCTACTCTTTGGTGTCTGTCTTCTTTTGCTTAACGCTGTATTGTGAGACTTATCCATGTTGTATGTAACAGTTGTTTGTTCATTCCAGGAGTGGAAGTGCTGAACCACAGGGTATATGCACACTTAGCTTTATATATACTGCCAAACAGTTGTTCACTATTGTTGTACCATTTATACTCCTACCCGTAATACAAGAAAGTTTCAGATGCTCCGCATTCTCACCCACACTTGATACTGTAAGTCTTTTTAATTTAAGCCATTTTGATGGGGGTCGCAACTCAATCTTGATCCGCCCTGCCACACCTCGGTTCTCTGGTTCCCCATCTGCTCAGTGTTCTGATCTAACAGCCCCTGAATGGACTTTTCCTACTCCTGATCAATGCTTCCTGCTCTTCTTTCCTGGAAGAGAGCCCTATCCTGCTATAACCCCAGCTATGGATTGAATTGTAGCACTCACCACAAACAAATCTGATTTCTGCTGCAGGCTGAGACCTGATTCCAGTACAGACTAAGCCCTAATACTGATCACAGACAGGTCTCTTTCCTAATCACAGACTACATTCATAGCCCACCACAGACTGAGCCCTACTCACAGCTACCCGGTGAACCCTGACACCAACCACAGTCTGAGCCATGACCCCAGTAGTAGACCCAGCTCTAATGCTAGACGTAGCCTGAGCCCTGAACCTACTCACAAACTAACCTGAGCCAAACTCAGACTGATAAATACAAATGGATCAAGCACAATGTTAGAACTTACAGCTGACATTTGAACAACACAGGTTTGAACTGCACGGATCTTCTTATACGTGCATTTTTTTCTCAAATACTATAAAATTCACTGTTGAATCTGCGGTTAGTTGAATCCATGAATGTGGAACCGCAGATATGAAATACAGTAACTGGGGGTATGAAGGAACCCCGGGTATGAAGGAACCCCGGGTGAGGAGCGCAGACTGTAAGTTACAGAGGGATTTTCAACCGTGCAGTGGGTGGGCACCGCTAACTCCCTCGTTGTTCCAGGGTCAACTTTATTAGAGAAAGTGAAATTACAAGAATAAAGTGCACTGTGAAGTGAATTACAATCTCTATGGTCTCTTCTTGGTTCACTTCAAATTTTAACTGGAACTAAATTTTGCTAAGTTAGGGAAAAAGACTATAATCAACCCCACCCTGACATGTTGTAAAGAACAGGCTGGAGGCGGGGGAGTGTGGCTCAAGGAAGCCTAAAGCTGAGCTAGCCCTGCAGATGGTGGTGGAAAGACAGGCAACCTTCTTCCTGTCCTCACAAGATGGCAGGTTTATTTTAAGGGTGTTTTTAACAGCTTTAAAAAAATGGATTCAGAGAACACTGGGGGAAGCCTCTGATTTTTGGGCTTCTGCCATGGTGCCTTTTTTTTTTTTTAAAAAAAAACAATGGTATTTGACTCCTAGTGAGATTTGTTCCTTCATTACATTCTGATCATATTGCTTTTTACATCCCTCTCCCTGCAGTGGCTGCTGGAAAGGAAAAAGGAACCAGAGCTTTCAAGAATGAATGCTTAGAGGTTCTGTTTGCCGTTTGTCTGCTAATCAGCAGCAAGCTAAGAACACAATTTTCACTTTTTCTCATGCCCTTGAGAAAAATCTTGATTTCACCCAGAATGCTAGGAGAAGTACCCTGAATGGACTGTATCCTGTGAAGGACGGGTGACGAGTCTGCCGTGCAAAGTCGACCTTCACAAACGTTTTCTCTCCTGGACAAAAATCCCAATTGGTTTGAGATTTATGATTTTCTACACATTAACTGGGTAAGGAGCCATGTGCTATTACGGACAGGCACTGGGCTGGGAGTCAGGAGACCTGAGCATTTCTGCCACCATTTGCGACCTGGTGCAAATCCCTTTCTCTCTCTAAGCTTCCTCTCACCATCTATAATAATAAAGTTCAAGTGTAGCTGTTCATAATATCTTTTACATACTTTATCTGATTTAATCCTTACAACAATCTTATAGAGATAAGAACTATTATTATTCCCATTTTACAAAAGAGGTAGCAGGGATGTAACAGAAAGTAAGACTTGCCCAAGATAACGTAGAAGTCAAGTAGTTTTGTTGTTATTTATCATTAATTTGCTCATTGACAAACATTTATTAAGCATCTTCATGTGCCAAATACTGATTTTAACTCAAGGAACAGGGACATTTTCAGACCTAACCTTGTTGGTTAACTATTCTATAAAGGTCAGCATGTCAGCTGAAGTGGGTATGAATAGAGCATTTTACATTCTCCTTCTCTTAGGACAAATTTGGGCTAACTTTACAGCTCTGTCTCCCTGGAAGTGTAATAAAGGTGCAATATCAGCTATAGTAGTAGGCAGCATTGCTTATAGTAAAAATAACCCCTAATTGGTAAAGTGCATCTGGCCCAGGATATATAAGTACCTGGTGAGAAGCCATGGCTCTGGGCCACCCTAAGCACAGTGACTCTTGAGACTAGGTTCATCTCCCACAGAGAACCTGAAAGCTATGCCTGTGGGACACAAGGTATTGATTCCTATTTGGGACAGGGCATTTCTAAGCTAAGGCTGTTGCCCCATTCACTGGTGTGATTTTGTCTCCTTGGGCCGGGGGAGCCAAAGCAGACTAACCACTGGATTACCACAAGAACTCCTGCTGAAGAGAAGTACCGGGTGCTGTCCTGTTGGCATGCTGTTTCTTATCTTGGCCCCTTGTTAGTTAATCTGATGCCAAATGAGGCCTATGGTAACTGAGTGAGGCTAAATGTCTAGTCGAGCCCAAAGAGCACCTGCTGATGGACATTTCAGGAACAAATCCAGGTCACGAAGATAGGATTCCAACCCTGTTTTTTCTGACTCCAGAGCCACAATTCTCAATCTTGGCCACATACTAGACTCAAACTGAAATATTTGAATCACTTGCCACAATCGACACAGCAATGGAAAAGAGCAAAACACTGCTACATGCGACATGGATGGATCTCTCTGACATAATGGTGAAGGAGAGAAGCAGACAAAAAAGAGTACCTACAGGCTAATTCCACTGATCTGAAGTTCAAAAGCAGGCGAAACTAACCAGAATAGTGGCAATTGTTGAGGGGTAGGTATTGACTGGAAGGAAGTACAAAGGAGCCTTCTAGGGAGCCATAAATATTCTGTCTTGATCTGTGGTGGTTACATGAGTGGGTGTATATGTTCATAAAATATGTGAAAGCAGAGTTAATCCAGGAATGCAGAAGCAAAAAGATAGGCTGGACCCAAAGGTGGGTGGGACGTTTAATGGGAGATCAGGCAAATTTGAGGCCTTGGGTTAGAGGCTGTATCTTCTAGAAAAGCTCCCACTGATTCTTCAGGGTAGAGAGTGCGAGCCCCATGGTGCAGTGTATGAATAGTGTTTCAATCAGAGAGACCCAAGGCTTTGAAGAGAAGAGAGATAGGGGTACATGACCCGCATGATCAACTCCCAAGGGAAGCAGGGAAGCAGTACCTGGAGATGGAACCAAAAGGCAAATCTCTACTATGCCAGGAGCTATTCATATAAAACACAGGGGAGGTCATATTTTGTGAATATCAAGTAACAGCTTTCGGGATGGTGTTTTACTTTGCATGTGTCTCCCTTTTTTCCCCATCTATTTTGTAAGAGGCTTAATTGCAGGGAAATTTAATAAAATA
The DNA here is from genome assembly GCF_028023285.1 of Balaenoptera ricei. Lineage (NCBI taxonomy): Eukaryota > Metazoa > Chordata > Mammalia > Artiodactyla > Balaenopteridae > Balaenoptera > Balaenoptera ricei. The sequence continues at coordinate 86,864,761 of NC_082644.1, forward strand.
ATTTATAAGGCCTTATTTTAGTCAGTTTGGAGACCAGACAGTACCTGAAAGTAAGTCCTGCCCATGGTTGAAATGGATTCATTCATTCCCGGCTTCAGGCTGGAACAAAACTGCCATAAAACCAAATTGAAAGGGAGAACCCAGGAGTCATGTCTTATGAGAAATGGCTGAGAGGGTGGAGGTCATGGTCCTGGAAAAGTAAAGATCTGGGGGAAGAGGACAGGGCATGAGAAGTGTCTCCAGATATCTAAATGTTTGCCCTGTAAGAAAAAGGCAGATCTGCTCAGGGTGACTTCAGAGGGGAACAAGGATCAGTGAGTAGAAATTCTGGGAAATAAGAGTGCAGTGAGGCCTTCCCTGGTGGCGCAGTGGTTACGAATCCGCCTGCCAATGCAGGGGACACGGGTTCGAGCCCTGGTCCAGGAAGATCCCACATGCCGCGGAGCAACTAAGCCCGTGCGCCACAACTACTGAGCCTGTGCTCTAGAGCCCGCGAGCCACAACTACTGAGCCCGCGTGCCACAACTACTGAAGCCCGCGCACCCTAGAGCCCGTGCTCCACAATAAGAGAAGCCACCGCAATGAGAAGCCTGTGCACCGCAACGAATAGTAGCCCCCGCTCACCGCAACTAGAGAAAGCCCGCGCGCAGCAATGAAGACCCAACACAGCCAAAAATAAAATAAAATAAAATAATAAAATAAAATAAATTAAAAACAAAAAACAAAAAACACCTTCTAAAAAAAAAAAAAAAGAGTGCAGTGAGGTGAACCCTCCATGAGGAATTAGAGACCTCACAATTGTCCCAAAATGCAGTTTATTCATGCATATTTTCATTTACTGTGCTAGGCTCTGGGATACAGGGAACATGACCCCCAAGGTCACTTATGGGGTTTACTAAATGTGGCAGAGACTGCAGATTGCCTATCTAATATTTATTCTCCTCTTCTCTCTTACTGACAAAATTCTGATTTTGTTATGGGCTTTAATGTGTCCACCCAAAATATTACATTGCCCAATCTCTTATTTATTTATTTATTTATTGGCTGTGTTGGGTCTTCCATTACTGTGCGTGGGCTTTCTCTAGTTGTCGACGGCTTCTCATTGCGGTGGCTTCTCTTGTTGCAGAGCACAGGCTGTAGGCGTGCAGGCTTCAGTACTTGTGGCACACGGGCTCCAGTAGTTGTGGCTCGCGGGCTCTAGAGCGCAGGCTCAGTAGTTGTGGTGCACGGGCTTAGTTGCTCCGCGGCATGTGGGATCTTCCCAGACCAGGGCTCGAACCCATGTCCCCTGCACTGGCAGGTGGATTCTTAACCACTGCACCACCAGGGAAGCCCCTGCCCAATCTCTCTTGTAGCTAGGGATGACCAGTGAGATGTGAATGGAAGTTGTAGGGTGAACTTCCAGGACATCTCCTTAAAAGAGGCTCACTTAGATAATAGAGGTACCATTATTGCCCTCTTCTTATTTCTGCTTAGAATATAGATGGAAGGGCTGAAGTTTGAGCTGCCATCTTGGATCATGAGTTGCCCTTCAGAAAGGAATCCACTAAGGATAGTGGAAGAGAAAGACATAAGGATCTTGGGTTTCTAATGACTGTGAAGTCTCCATATTAGCTCTATATTGACTGTCTGTGGACTTTTTTACAAACTTCTACCTTGTTTTTTAAGTTATTTGTTTAGGTTTTCTGTTGTATGTAGCCATTTCTACTCCTGATACACTAAGCAAAACTTCTTTTTAAAACTAAACTTGTATAAAACTGAGATGTATTTTAGCTCAAACAGCTGTATACTATGACTGTTATTCTCTGAGGTCCCAGTATGGTATCACCTTCTATATGAAACTTTCCCAGATTCTTTAAAAAGGTTAAATCTCTCCCTCTTTGAGTCTCCTACAGCACTTTGTTTATTCTGTTAGGATAACACTTATCAAATTGAGTCTTATGACAGGTCCCTGACACACACATTTATGATTCCTGCTCATTATTGACTGTATAGGCAGAGTATGATGAGTGTTTAAATGGGGAGGGCACTTGTGTTGCTGTCCAAGGTCCTGAACCTTCAAACACACTAGGACACAGTTGCTTTCTCCAGCCTCTGAGACACTAATTTTTTTTTTTTTCTTAAAAATTTTTTTTTTAAATTTTTGGCTGCATTGGGTCTTCGTTACTGTGCACGGGCTTTCTCTAGTGGAGAGCGGGGGCTACTCTTCATTGCGGTGGCTTCTCTTGTTGCGGAGCACAGGCTCCAGGTGCGCCGGCTTCAGTAGTTGTGGCGCTCAGGCTCAGTAGTTGTGGCTCGCGGACTCTAGAGTGCAGGCTCAGTAGGTGTAGCACACGGACTCAGTTGTTCCGCAGCATGTGGTATCTTCCCGGACTGGGGCTCCAACCCGTGTCCCCTGCATTTGTAGGCAGATTCTTAACCACTGTGCCACCAGGGAAGTCCTGAGACACTAATTCTATCTGACCAACCTCACCAAACAATTCTGATGAGGTAAGGAAGAAGCAACAGCAGGAAAAAAAACAGTAAGAGCTGAAAGAGAGAGACAAATGGACAGAGAACAGAGGCTGCTCAGAACATTTTTGATGAAAGGAGGCCAGGGAGGAAAAAAAAAAGTTTTCTTTTGACAATTTCAAATAATGTCATCAGAGTTAACAAAGATTGATAGATACGATGAGTCATAAATTTGTGTTCTAAGTGATGCAAAGCTGTGTAAGTATTGATATGAACAACTATATTTGTGCAGACAGGGAAGCAGAACTTTATCTAGGTGGAGATGGCAGGAGGAATGATCTTCACTGGATTTACACCAGTGTGCTCATGCTTCTTCTTTTCAATCCTTTTTTAAAAAAATTTATTTAATTAATTTACTTATTTTTGGCTGCGTTGGGTCTTTGTTGCTGCACGCGGGCTTTCTCTAGTTGTGGAGAGCAGGGGCTACTCTTCGTTGTGGTGCGCGGGCTTCTCATTGTGGTGGCTTCTCTTGCTGTGGAACATGGGCTCTAGGTGCGTGGGCTTCAGTAGTTGTGGCTCGAGGGCTCTAGAGTGCAGGCTCAGTAGTTGTGGCTCACGGGCTTAGTCGCTCCGTGGCATGTGGGATCTTCCCGGATCAGGGCTTGAACCTGTGTCCCCTACGTTGGCAGGCAGATTCTTAACCACTGCGCCACCAGGGAAACCCCTTCTTTTCAATCTTGATAAATACTTTGTGATTTTTAAAAATAGTGCCACATAAGAAGTTGGACTGTGACTTATGTTTTACAATTCCTACAATTGATTTCATATATTTTTTCATGTTCTACCATATTTCCATGTTTTTATTGGTTATATGTATACATGTTATCTCTCCCCCAAACTGGAGAATGGATATTCTGCCCATAGTCCCTCCTCCTTGCAACCCATCCCAGTTACTCACCCTGTGTTTGGCTTGGCTAGCCACATGAGTCCCCTTGTACAAGATTTTTACAGTGCTCTTGATTTAAATACATCCTAGGGGGCTTCCCTGGTGGTGTACTGGTTAAGAACCCGCCTGCCAATGCAGGAGACACGGGTTCGAGCCCCGGTCCGGGAAGATCCGACATGACGCGGAGCAGCTAAGCCCATGCGCTACAACTACTGAGCCTTTGCTCTAGACGCGAGCCACAACTACTGAGCCCATGTGCCACAACCACTGAAACCCACGCACCTAGAGCCTGTGTTTCACAACAAGAGAAGCCACTGCAATGAGAAGCCCGCGCACCACAATGAAGAGTAGCCCCCGCTCGCCGCAACTAGAGAAAGCCCGCACGCAGCAATGAAGACCCAGTGCAGCCAAGAATAAATAAATAAATTTATTTAAAAAAAATAAATGCATCCTAGGTGTTTAAAAATGCATTATCTCAGTTAATCCTTTCAACAGCCCATAATATCAGTATAATTATTCTCAATACAATTAAATTCATGTCATGGATCTTTGAGGCTGTTTGTGAATTGAAGAGTTGAAACAATGAATAGTAGTTCACAAATGTCAAGGGTCTGTTCTAATTTACCTGTCTCCCAAAATAGCCTATGAAAACTTTGAAGTCATGAACCATATCGTATTCATCATCATATTTTCAACAATATCTAGCATGGTTCCTGACACATAGTAGGGGTTCGAAAGTATTTTTAGAATAAATGAATGAATTAATGGAAATATATAATCATTAGCATTGCATTTAAATCATTTAAATAGGGTGCATTTATGAATAATAGGTCAAAGACACATAAGGGAAATCTCAAAATAGTCTTAACTATAGTGAAGGATTAGAAAAACATCCTACATGATATTTCCACTATATGAAATAATGCATTCTTGAAAATTAAGACAGGGAGCAGGAATAGTTAAAAAATACCCTTCACATCTAGGTGTCACTCCTGTGATGAACCAAAATAATTTAGCTTACTCTAAGGAATAAAAGGGGAAGCCCTCAGTCCCATCTCCTTCCTTTCCCTTCTTTCCCTCCCATTTTCCCTTCTCCTTCCTCTCCTTTCCCTTCTGTTCCCATATTCAAACATTTATTGAGATCCTACTGCATTAATGCCCTATGAGGATTTCAGCCCTTGCCTTCAAAGAGTTTACTGTCTAGTCAAGAGGGGAAAACGTTCAAAAATAGCAATATCTACAACCATAGTGATAGCATCTGATTCTGTACAATAACATCAAACCCACAGTTTTGCCTGGAGCTGCCCTCTTGCCCAACATGAATCCCATCTTGGAAGACTTACCTGATCTTACCTCCTGAGCAAAGGACAAAGAAAATTCTTTTCCTCAGTATCTAAGTACTGATTTGACTGAATTACAATAATAGCAAGGCTTTCCTCTGGGATTAAAAGCTACGAAAAGCCTCAGAATTATATCCAAAATGACTAGAGCTACTCGAAAGAAGGATTATAGCAACTAAAAGGGGACTTTATAGCTCCTCCAATCCAACCCCCTTATTTTTCAGATCTGGAAGCTGGAGTCCAGAGAGGTGGAAAGATTGCCTCCAGTCACACAGCAAATCAGTGGCACTGCCACAGCTAGAGCACAGGTTTATAGGCTCCCACTAAATACTCTCTTTATTTTCCACTATTTTTAAAGTTCCCAAGGTTTACTCAGGGTTAACATGTACATCCACAGGCTGTGCCCTGAACAGCTCTGATGTGACCATGATGCAAATGGCACCATTAGACTTTTGCATGCAACAGCCCTGGTTTTACCAACGTACTCCTGAGATTATTTTAAGTAGTTCAGGACAAACATTTAAGGATACTAATAGTTATGCCTTTATTTTAATGTTTAGGAAACACAAAAAGCACACTAAACTTTGATTTTATGGATAGGGATATTAGATAGTAATCTAAAGTTTACTTTAAAATTTAAGTTGAAAGGTGAATGAATTAAAATTAAAATATTTTTTAAAAGGCATGCAACTGGTAACAGAATGTGATAAAAATCATGAAAGAAGTATACAAATTACTGAAGTTTAGGAAACATGGTGTTTATCATATCGTGCTGCATCCCTCTAAGATAAGATAAAGTATTTTTACAAATTTACCTGCTCAGGACATTGTGAGAAGATGAGTTTTTAATGTGAAAGTGATGATTGAATGGTTGGATATATGTACATTTAGTAGAAACAGGTTAAAAGCAGTTAGGAGAGGATACTTTATTCAGGAAGGTTAGAGGGCAACTAGATGGGAGAGTTAGGTCTGAGTTTTGGTGTGTCATGGAAATGATTATGATTTTCAGATATGCACTCTTGGATTAGCAAAGGGTTAGGTAAAAACCTTGTGACCTATTTCCTGTAATTGAATGTGAATATTTATCAGAAGAGATAGGCTCAAATCCTGCTTCTGCCACTTCCCAGCTTGTGCCCTCTACCAAGTCACTTAACCCCTTTGAATTTATTTTAAAAAGCTGTGTTGTGAGGAATAACTATGAGAATATAAAAATGCCTTGAAAGAGAGAGTGAGAGAAAGACTGAAAGAGAGAGGTAGAAAAAGACAAGAATGATGAAAGACAGGAAGCCAGGTTGGATGGACTGTCAGAAGAATGGGAGCTGGTGAAATTATCTCAGACTTTATGTGCTGAAATAGTCATTCTTGTCACAAGCTGCTAGATTTTTTCTTATGAAAACATTTCTAAGGTGGCAGATGAATATATATATATATATTTTTTTAGATGGATATATTTTTAAAAATTTTCCTGAAACATAACACTCCAAAAGGATGTGTTAGAGAAATGCCAAGAAAAGAAGGCAGAAGGAGGTAAAGTCCTTAGATGAAGAGGAAGATAAAATGATTTATACATGGACCTATGGAGGCAGAAGTCTCACCTCCTCCACGAACCTTCCTGACCTCCTGGGTGGAATTGACTATCTCCTCTTGGACTCCCACTAGACTTGCACACTTTCTACTAGGGTCGGTACAATGGTTTAGGAGCTTCTCTGTTTGCCTGTCATTCCCATTAGATAATACAGGCATGCCTTGTTTTATTGCACTTCACTTTATTGTGCTTCGCAGATACTGAGCTTTTTACAAATTGAGGGTTTGTGGCAACCGTGCATTGAGCAAGTCTATTGGCGCCATTTTCCCAACAGCTCACTTTGTGTCTGTTCTGGTAATTCTTATAATATTTCAAACTTTTTAGTTATTATTATACTTGTTATGGTGACCTGTGATCAGTGATCTTTGATGTTACTGATGTAATTGTTTTGGGGTGCCACGAACCAGGCCCGTATTTAAGCCCCTTGAGTACTGGGACTGCATCTTATTCACCTTCTGTATTCTAAGTCACTTCCACAGAACCTGGCACATGCAATATGCTTGACTAATGTTTGTTGAATGAATGAGCCTGGGTCAAGGGACTTAACACCATATCCTTTGAGGGATGAAAGGCAGTCCAGAGGACATTTAACCTGGAGAAGAGATAACTCTGAGGAGGTATACACACTATTTTTCCAATATTTGTAGCACTAACTTGGGGAAGTGTATTTGACTGTTTTATTTTTGGCCGTGCCGTGCAACATGCGGGATCTTAGTTCCCTGACCAGGGATCAAACCCGTGCCCCCTTCTTTGGGAGCTCAGAGTCTTAACCACTGGACCGCCAGGGAAGTCCAGAGGAAGTGTATTTGAAATGGGCTCTGTGGTCCCCATGGCATAGCTAGGACTAAGAAAGCAACCTGGACTCGTTATAAGGAATTCTAACCGTCAGAACTGGCCATAAATGTTATGGCTTATCTCATTGAGGCAAAGGCTCATTTCTACAGAGACTAGATACCACCTTTCAATGTTTCAGATACTGGATTAGATGATCTCTGTAGTCTACTTGTCTTCTACTCTTCTTTTTTGCTTGTTAGGTTTCTAGCTGATTTTAAAACATCTTCCCACTGGACACCTCTATCTATTCTTGGAAACATAGACCTTACAGCTGGAAGGAACCTCAGAATTCATTTGGTCCAATCCCGTCTTTGTACCGCTCTACATATGAGAAAACTAAGACCCAAGTCAAATAGCTAGATTATGGTGGAAGATAGCCCTAGAACCCAGTTCTCCAGGGTTCTCTTCAGTGCTGACCAAGATATGGTGCCACTGTGTCTTGAGCAGTAGGACCCTCTTCCCCTTCCTTGTAGTATGTCAACAGGTACTGTATCTCTATTTCCCATTCTCTCACTTCAGAATAAAAATTGAAAGAGAGAAATTGCAGAATTAATGCAGGCTTATCCTGAAGTAAGACAGAGAAAGAAAAATACTGTATGATATCACTTATATGTGGAATCTAAAAAATACAACAAACTAGTGAATATAACAGAAAAGAAGCAGACTCACAGATATGGAGAACAAACTAGTCGTGACCATGGGGAGGGGTGGGGAGGGGCAACATAGGATGAGGGAATGGGAGGTACAAAGTATTGGGTGTAAGATAGGCTCAAGGATGTATTGTACAACACGGGGAATATAGCCAATATTTTGTAATAATTGTAAATGGAAAGTAAGCTTTCAAAATTGTATACAAATTAAAATTTTTTTAACAAAAAAGAGGAAAAAATACAGACATCATAATGAAAATACCATTCTTTTGATAAACCATTATTGCATAGTGGTTAAGGGCTACGAGCTTGGAGCACAATGCATGACCGATGCACAGCAGATGTACCCATGTCCATGAGCTCTGGTGCAGGGCTTCATGTGCCCCGAGGCAGAGGCACCTGTTTTTAATTTACACAGGTGACAAGGGATTGAAACTTGAGGGTCAGAGAGACCTGGGTTCTAGTTACTCCACATTTCTAGTAGTGTGACATTGGGCAAGTTAATTAGCCCTTTGATCCCCAGTTTCCTTATTTCTAATATGAGAATAACTATACCCCCTCCCCAGGGGAGTGGTAATACTTAAGTAAAATAGCATGTAAAACTCTGAGCACAGTATAGTAATAAGCACTCAATATATAACTTAAAGTCAGCCCTAGTCTTTTTGTTTTTCTTTCCAGTCTCTTATCAGATATAAAAAGAGATAATTGAAGAAAACTTCTCCTCAACATTCCAGCCTCTTCCATTTCTACTGGAAATAATCCAGCTCAATCTCAGTGTCTGTCTCTGTGAAAACTTCCCCTGCACCCTCACTAGATGACATTGCATAGTCACTTTACTCTATGAGCTGTTTCTTCACCTGTAAATGAAGGCAGGAGAGGAAGGAAGGTCTATTTGCTATTTATAGCAACCTGTTACAAGTATATCCTAATTTTGTAATGTAAAAAATAATAAAGGATTTTTGAAAATTGGACTAGAGTGTTATCTAAGGTCCCTCCCTGCTCTGACAATATTTGAGTTTGAGAATCCAAACCTTCCTCTCTTTCTTCCACTCCCATTCCTTTCCTCCATCCCCACTCTTTTCTCTGGCCTTAGAACATGAAACTCAGTAAGAGTGAACCATGCAGGTGGAAGGATTGTAGGAAATGGATTTCTTCTTGAACCAGTCCCAGGAATCACTGTAGCTGGAAGCACAGGGAAGCCCAGGAGAGATCCAGTTGCCTCCCTTAGCTGGAGCACAGCCTATCTTTTAAATTGGAGTGCTTTTCTTTACAATTTCACTATGTCATCCCTATCTAGTATCACATTTCCTTTAGGGAAATCCAGCAGTTGAGTTAGAAAAATACAGACCTAAAAGTGCACAAACTGGGTAACAAAGAAAACAAGTTTCGGGACTTCCCTGGTGGTGCAGTGGTTAAGAATCCGCCTGCCAATGCAGGGGACACAGGTTCGAACCCTGGTCCGGGAAGATCCCACATGCCGTGGAGCAACTAAGCCCGTGAGCCACAACTACTGAACCTGCGCTCTAGAGCCCGCGAGCCACAACTACTGAGCCCGCATGCCACAACTACTGGAGCCCGCGTGCCTAGAGCCCGTGCTCTGCAACAAGAGAAGCCACTGCAACTAGAAGCCTGCGCACCACAATGAAGAGTAGCCCCTGCTCACCGCAACTAGAGAAAGCCCGTGTGCAGCAACGAAGACCCAACGCAGCCAAAAATAAATAAATACACCTATAAAAAAAATCTAATTAGACTTATTATCATAGAGTAAATGCAGGTGGGATGATATCACATAAAATGTAACTTTAAGCTGTCTCTGAGAGCTCCATCTCTGACATTCCACCACCTTCTAAAAACCCACTTTTCTAATACCCTATTCCCAGCTGCTTGTCTGACAGCAGTCTTAACAAATCCTTTCCTAATCCTCCAGGAATTCTGCTGAGTAATGTTACCTCCATCTTCTTACAGAGGTGTTTTTAAAGTGGGAGTCCAGAAGAGGAATGGACTCTGTATGAGGATGAGGGCAAAGCATCACAGGGATTACTGAGGAAGGAACCTCCTTATCCCAGGTTTCATGCATTCCAGTGGAGGGACCCCCGAAAACAGAGAAGCAGTGGCTTATGACTTGTGCCTGGTGCGTCTGGAGGAAGGAATAGCACAGATAGGGCTTTTTGTTTGGCACAAGCCCACATGGACCTGGCAGATATTCTGAACTGTTCCTTTATACCTCATGTGTTACTGGAGATCAATGATTGCTGGGAGCTGAATGAGGAGAGGTGCAGGAGGTGTATTAGAAAAGGGTATGGGATACTTTTATGGGTGATGGATATGTTCATTACCTTTATTGTGTTGATGGTTTCATAGGTATACAGGAATGTCAAAACTATCAGATTGTACACTATAAATATGTACAGTTTATTATATCTCAATTATACCCCAATAAAGCTGGGGGAAAAACTAAATAGGTAAATGCAGAGAGGATTGTGAAAAAACATTTTCTATAATAACATGATTTTATTGTAAAAATCAATGAGAGTCACCTATAAAATTTACATATACACACATAGAACATGGAAAAAGAATGGTTAACCAGCTTTAAAATCTTGAAGATAAAGAGCATCACTGGGTTTTTAAAAACTCATTCGTTAGGGGCTTCCCTGGTGGCGCAGTGGTTGAGAGTCTGCCTGCCAGTGTAGGGGACACGGGTTCGGGCCCTGGTCCGGGAGGATCCCACATGCCGCGGAGCGACTGGGCCCGTGAGCCACAACTGCTGAGCCTGCGCGTCTGGAGCCTGTGCTCCGCAACGGGAGAGGCCGCGATAGTGAGAGGCCCGCGCATCGCGATGAAGAGTGGCCCCTGCTTGCCGCAACTGGAGAAAAAGCCCTCTCACAGAAACGAAGACCCAACACAGCCAAAAATAAATAAATAAATAAAATAAATTGAAGAGGAAACATTTTTTTAAAAAAACTCATTTGTTAGAATTATTGTAATGCCACATCTTGCAAATAGTTTGCAGGAAAAACTGATTAACATAAAGGAAGATGGAAATTTACTAGCTGAATTTCAACGAAAAGCAGTAGGAGTGTAAAATTGAAAGAGGAAATCAGGTTTCGATATACATATCAAAGTCTTGGATCTACATATCGCTGTGAAGCATCTTTTATAGCTAGGACAGCCTCAAAACAAACATCCAGTAAAGCTGAAATGAGAATAGACCTTCAAACATCTATATCACAAATTATTTTAAAAGTTTTAAAAACAGCAAAATACATTCAATATATGGTACTCACTAAAATATTATCATTGGTTAAACAAATGCTTTTTTCTATGACTAATAGATAAAATAAGGTACAACTAAATTTTTAAAATAATGTTTGAAATAGTACTTTTAATAGATAAAATTTTTTAAATTAAGAAATAAAGTCTGACTAATTCCAGGGCCAAATATTAACAAAGTCATTTGGCCTCAAGCATAAGCCATGTTCTCCAACCTAGACTTTATGAATAATAAAAATGACATTTTACTTTCAATCAGCCAGTTCCTCTGTCTACATCTCAAATAGTTCTGAACTGAGCAGGGAAAAGGGGAGAGTCATTTATTAACCTCCCAATAGTGGTGACATTTTGCTTGATTTTTGAAGACTGAATAGAAGATCACCAAGTAAAGATGTGGGAGAGGGCATGACAGGTAGAAGGAGAAGCATAATCAAAGTTACAGAAGCATTAAAGAACCTGGTGCACCAAGGAAGTGCATGGCTGGAGATTTAGGGTGTATGTTGAAAAGTGGCAGGAAAAGAGGCTGTTGAGCCATACCCTTGGGTCTAGATCAATGCTAAACATTCGTGTCTTAAAAGCAGGGGTCATATCCATCATGTTCTGCGCTGACAACCTGATGCCTCGAACAGTGTCTGGCTCAGGGGAAGGAATAAATACTGTTTTGCACTATGTTTAATCAATTTGAGTATTTCACTGGGGGTGATGGGAAACATTCCCTGTGGGTGATGGGTGAGTTCAATTCTTCAGCCTTTCCTTTTCTTCTGTGAGCTAGCCCATATCATTTTTTCTTAAGTTAGCCAGAGCTGATTTCTGTTGCTTGCAACCAAAGAACCCTGCCTGATTCAGCTCCCTCAATATCTCTTCCACGAAGTATATCAAGGGCATCCAAAGTGCTTTCAGTAGTGGGCTACAAGTTCAGAAATCCCTGGGTGTGTGCCACTGGCATTTAAACTAATAAACATAGAGAATAAAGAGGGTCCATATGTGTGCTAGATGGAAGTCAAGTGTGTGTGTTTAAGTCAAGTGTGTGCAACATATGAATGAGCAGAAACATTAAACATAACCTTTAGGAAAAGAAAACAGGCAAGTCCAAACAAAAAGAAAGCAGAATATGCATTATTCATATTACAAAATAAATTCAAGGAAAGCAAAATCTATTTAGATATTTACCAAAGGGAGAGCACTACATAACAAAGCTTATGGGAATGGGCCAAATCTCTACTCTCAGGAAGATTAACAATCTTAATTTTCCTTATTATAGAAATAAGAATGAAATGTCTGAACTGAGCAGTCAAGTTAAGAAACTTGATGAAAAGAAGGGAGCAGACAGAATAAGAAAGGTGTTCGGCTGCAGTCAGGTCCATGGTAGGGGGCAGGGTGAGGAAGAAGGGCCTCTCAAATGCATAAATCATATGGTCAGAAGGGTTCAAGGACAACCAAAAGAGCTCAGTGTCACAGAAGCAAGGAAACAGAGTTTTAATGAAGTAATGAGTTGCAGAAAGGGGAGAAACCAACAGCATCAAATGCAAAAGAGAGATCCAATAAGAAAATTACTCAAATTTCTACAGAATTTGGCAATTACCAGCAAGAGGTCATGAGAGTTTCTTCTAGCTTCTCACAGAAAGAAAAGACTTTTTCAGAATTAAAAACAGGACATGGAGTTAGTGGTTATTTCTCATGTTTGCCATCCAGCATCTTATTAGCCTTCTTATGGTAAGTGCACTCCAATTTTGTTACAAAAGAGGCAGCCATGCAGAAACTTGCAGCCATGTTGTTCAGATGAAGGTGACACGTTTCCATGTCTGGGGTTGATGTGGCACTGTGGGTTGGATAACCTAACATCATTCCCATCCCTCTTCTCCCTTACCTGCTCCCTGCCCTGTACTCACTTTCCCGATTACTTTATAGCAAGCAGTGGCAATGCAATGTGTGACACAAAGGAGACATAATGTCTAGACAGACATGATGAGTAGAACTGGGGCGCCCATCTTGTAAGAAAAAGTAGAAAGATCAAGAGAATCACAGCTCTACCAGCCCTGAATCGTTGCTCACTGGATGGACACCAGTAGCTGTGTGACTCTAGTCGTTTTATGATGTGAGAAATATAAACTCCTGATGTATGAGAAGTATAACCTCACCCTTCGGTGGGAGGCATATCAATCACATTGCAAGAAGAGAATGTGCAATGGGATAAGTATATTGATGCAGCCATCTCTGGAAAAAACAATCTGCTACAGACTCTATCAGTTTCATGTTACAGAAACACCAAGACTAACTGGCTTAAAGAGAATAAAGAAATTGGGTTCAAATGACATAGCTTAAGATTTATTCAAGCCTTATCTGGAGTCAGCCCTACCCCTGGAGTTTTCACATATGTGACTCAATAAATTTCTTCTTTGTTTAAGCCAGTTAGTCTTGGGTTTTCTGTAACACAAAACCGAAAGAGTGTAGCAGATTATTTTCCCTAAAGATGGCTGTATCCGTGTACTTATCCCACTGTACGTTCTCTACTTGCAATGTGACTGGGTCTGTGTTCCCATCCCTTGAGGCTGGGTGGGGCTTGTGACTGCCCTAACCAGTGGAGTATGGCCTGGTGATGCTGTGTGAGATCCTATGCTAAGGTATCAAAAGGTACAGATTCCACCTCTCTCTTTCTGTTTGCCATTGTAACCCCCAACTATATTGCAAGGAACCCTAAGCCACATGGAGAGGCCATGTTTAGGTGTTCTTGCCAACAATCCCAGCTAAGGTCTCAGCTGACAGCCAGAATCAGTCACTAGATGTGAGTGAATGAGCCTTCAGCTAATTCCAGCCTCTAGTCTTCAAGTCTTCCAGCTGTGACTCAAGATATCAAAGGGCAGAGACAAGCCATTCTGGTGGTGCCCCATCTGCTATCCTGACCCACAAAAAACATGAAAGATAATAAATGATTATCACTGTTTTAATGAAACTAAATATTGGGTAATTTGTTCCATGTTGCTAGATGAACTAATACAGAGTCCTAATTAATAGGACTGGGGTTCTATGTGAGAGTGGTTTAAGAACGGTGAAATGAGAAATAAGATTGCAGAGTGTGAGTAGTGAATTGGAAATGAGGAAAATGGAGCCAGAGTGTAAGCTCCTCGGGAAAATTTGCATGAAAGCATCTCCCTGGTGTTGAAAAAGGATAAAACAAGTCTGACTCCAAAGCAAACAGCAGCCTTCATGCTTTTGCTCATCATCAGAAGAATAAGGTTATGAGTTTGATAGAATCCAGAAGAAGGAACTTCAGCTAATAAGTTTCATGAATTCCTCTGAATTCAAAAAGGCATTAAGAAGGAATTAAAAGTGAATCAGTGAAACCCTCAAGAAGAAGGCATTTATTTGAGAAGCTCTCTGCTCAAAACCTCCAGCAGACTGCATCACCTATGGTTAAGATCAAGCTCTTCAGCCTGGCATTCAAGGATCTCTTTGTCATTTCTGTTTCCCAGCCTTCCCTTTACATACACTGTGCTCCAGCAGAACTGCAGTGTGCAGAATGGCACTACTCGATATTCTCCAATCGCTCCTTCACTTTGCCACCTCTGGGTCCTTGCCCTTGTGGGGAGGAAGCTCTGGGACCCCAGCCTTGGTCAGAGTGCTGTTCAGAGCCCGTGCCCATCCTCACCTCAGCCAAGGTCGAGAAGTCCCCTGGAGACAAGAATCAATGCTATGTGGTCTTAGGGCCTCCAGCCTTCTTCTTATGTGACTTTTAAGTTGAGGTATAATGTATATACAATAAAGTGCATTGCTCTTAAGTATACAGTTCTATGAGATTTATTTATTTATTTATTTATTTATTTATTTATTTATTTATTTATTTTTGGTTGTGTTGGGTCCTCGTTGCAGGCTTTTCTTTTAGTTGCGACGAGCAGGGGCTACTCTTCCTTGCAGTGCACGGGCTTCTCATTGTGGTGGCTTCTCTTGCTGTGGAGCACGGGCTCCAGAGCGCAGGCTCAGTAGTTGTGGCTCACGGGCTCAGTTGCTCCATGGAATGTGGGATCTTCCCGGCCCAGGGCTCGAACTGATGTCCCCCTGCATTGGCAGGTGGATTCTTAGCCACTGCGCCACCAGGGAAGCCCCAGTTCTATGCGTTTTGACCGTTGTATTCACATGGTAACCACCAGTCCAATGAAGCTTTAGAATATTTCCGTCACTTCAAAAATTTCCCTCATTCCCCTGCCCCTTTCCAGTCAATCCTTGTGCACCTCCTCATCCCCCAGAAAACAACTGCTCTGGTTTCTATTACCATAGATTAGTTTTGCCTCTCTTTGAACCTCATATAAATGGAATCACACAGTATGTATTGTGTCATGCTTCTTTCACTCAACATGTTTCTGAGATTCATCTGTGTTTTTGTGTGCATTAATTTTTCATTTCTTCTTATTGCTGAGTAGTATTCCATTGTATGAACGTAGCACAATCTGTTTATCCATTTCCCTGTTGATGGAAATTGGAGTTGTTTGCAGTTTTGAACTATTATGAATAAAGCTACTATGAACATTCTTGAACATTTCTAGTGGACATTTGTTTTGATTTCCTAGGAGTGGAATTGCTGGGTCATGGGATAAGTGAGGGTTTAACTTTGTAAGAAACTCTAAGAGTTTATCTAAGTAGTTGTGCCATTTTATGCTCTCATCACCATTGTATGAGAGTTCCAGTTGTTCTATCCTTGCCAATATTTAGCATTGTTAGTCTTTTGGTATTGTCAGTGGGTGTGAAATTGTATCTCATTTTGGCTTTAATATGCATTTCCCTGATGACTAAAGATGTTGGGAACCTTCTCATGTGCTTATTCATATATGCTCTTTTGTGAAGTATCTATTCAAGTCTTTTGCTATTTTTTAAATTGATCTGTACATGTAGAATTCTTTGTTGCCAAGGTTACAGATACAGAATCCAGAAGCCCACCTGGCATTCACCTGGAGCTGGCACACGGGTTCAAGGCAAGAAAGGCCAAGGATCTATAATCAAAGAATCTGAATCTACTTAGGAGTTAGGCTACACAGCATCATGTAAACATTGAGAATTGTGTCTTTTGATATTGGACATGACACAGTGCACCTGGAAAAAGAGCAGAAATTCTGAATATTATACTACAGTAGTAGCTCCCAACATTGGATCCAAATTATCCAAAACTCTGGAGAGTTTTCATCTCCAGAGATTGTGATTAAATGATGGTGGTGCAGCCACGGCATTTGGAGTTGTACAAGTTTTCCAGGTGACTCTAAAATGCAGCCAAGGTTGAGAATCACTTTTCTAAAAGGAAAGACATTCACTCATTACTGGGCATCTGCTATGCTACTTTGCTAAACATCAAGCTCATTTAAACAGAATATTAGGTGTCTTTTTCACATAGGTAAGTTATTTAGAGAAGCTGGAGATTTCTATTCACTTATCAACATCAAGTATCAAACTGCAGAATGTGGACCATGATCAGTTGCTTTTCGTTCCTGGCTTCATAATTCTCGCAAGACTTCATCTCATCTGTAATAATCATGTTTGAAATAAAGTGAGGATTTAGTCTTCAGTTCTAGACACATTCTCCACCCAACAGTTAAAATGAGATGTAAGAATCATCTTTATTTCTTGTTTTAAGCTAAAGTGGAGACATCCCATGTATTTGTAACTTACTACCAAGTTCTATCCCCCCAAAAGCCAGATTTCAAATTTGGGAAAATCTGTATAGAAGTTATGATCTAGGGTAAGGGTCAGCAAATTATGGCCAGTAGGCCAAATCCTTCCTGTGGCCTAAATCCAGTACAATGCCTGTTTTTCTAAAGTCTGTGAGCTAAGAATGATTTTTACATTTTAAATGATTGAGAAAAGTCAAAATGAGACTAATAATAAGAATTAATCAAGGTCCATAAAATTTTTTGAAACACAAGAACACAACTGTTCATCTACATATTGTTTATGGCTTCTTTTGCAGCCAGAGGTTAGGACCACGAAGCTTTAATTCCTTAACGCATCAAAATAGAGACTTCCTTTTACCCAGCAGTAAAACCTTAGATTCTCCTCCAAAAAAGCACCTTGTGATCACACTATTGAACTGGAGGAGAACCCTTGTGACACAGGTAGGGCAGATGAGACATTGTGACACTCTGTAGTGGGCACACCTTGTAATCAAAAGTTAGCCAACTTCAAAAAGACTATTTGATTACAGGAATTCCCTGGTGATGCAGTGGTTAAGAATCCGCCTGCCAATGCAGGGGACACGGGTTCGAGCCCTGGTCCGGGAAAATCCCACATGCCGTGGAGCAACTAAGCCCGTGCGCCACAACTGCTGAGCCTGCGCTCTAGAGCCCGAGAGCCACAACTACTGAGCCTGCGTGCCACAATTACTGAAGCATGCGCACCTAGAGCCTGCGCTCCGCAACAAAGAGAAGCCACCACAGTGAGAAGCCCACGCACCACAACAAAGAGTAGCCCCTGCTCATGGCAACTAGAGAAAGCCCGCACGCAGCAACGAAGACCCAACCCAGCCAAAAATAAATAAATCAAAAAAAAAAAACTATTTGATTACAAACTCTATAGGTAAATGGCACCATTTCTTTTTAAAAATCACAAGAGAAAAATAATAAGAAAAATCCTACATATTAAAAAAGACTTAAGAAACATTGCCACCAATTACAAAGTATAGATCTTTATACTTTGAATCCTGATTAGAGCAAACTGGGAAAAAAATGCGACGATTGAGGAAATGTGCACTCTGGATATTTGATTATATTAAGAAAGTTGTATGAACTTTTTTACATGTGAGAATAGCATTGTGGTTATGGTTTAAAATAATTCTCATTTTTAGAGACGTCTAAAATATTTATATGAAAAGATACAATATCTGGGCAGGAGGGTAGCAGGCAGGGGTATAGATGAAACCAGACTGACCATGAGTTGATAAGTGTTGTAGCTTGTTAATGAGTGTATGTGTTCATTATACTATTCTGTCCATTCTTGCATATATTTCAAAATTTCCAATATAAAAAGTCTCATTTTGTTTTTTAAAAAGGCTTTTTGAAAGAGCAGCAATAACATTTATTTGAAAGAAATCAGTTATTTGTCCAACAAAATATTTAGAATTCTTGTAAAAGCATTATAGTATTTGTGGAGGTGAGTAAAACATTAGAGGTTTTTATTTTTTTAATAGTTATTTATTTAGGCTGCACCAGGTCTTAGTTGTGGCACGTGGGATCTTTGTTGCAGCGTGTGGGCTCTTTAGCTGCAGCATGCAGGCTTCTTAGTTGCAGCATGTGGGCTTCTTAGTTGCAGCATGCATGCAAGATCTAGTTCCACGACCAGGGATCGAACCCGGGCCGCCTGCATTGGGAGGGCGGAGTCTTACCCACTGGACCACCAAGGAAGTCCCAAAACATTAGAGATACTTTTGATAACTGAGTTTTGCCTGCATGATATTTTCCAGTGTTTCATTGGGAAGGGGCTGCTTTCCTCATCATTTTCTCCCCTGTTGGGATAGACCAATCCACGCATACATACCTATGCATTCGTTGGGCCATGGATATGCCTTTCTAGGGATAATTGCTGTTTATCATCACTGTATGCTGGGGAAGGTGAGTGAGAGGGAAGGAAGATCTTCCATGTAGGCAGCAGCAAACCACCATCACAAGTAAGGTAAAGACTGCAAGGAATCCTATAGGCAGGATTCACTCTGAGGTTTCCCAGTTCACACAGCTAGTCCTGGAGTTATTTATCCTGCATATCCACACAGTTCTCCAAGAATACTTCACGGTGGGTATCTCTTAGTGAGTTATGGATGTCTCTTCTCTTTCCAGGTGAAAGCCACTACAGAGCAGTGAAAACTTAGGAGTTCCCTTTCAGGCTATCGTAGTCCTAAATGGTACCTGTGATTTGGAGAGGAGTCAGTAGTACTTAGTTTTTAGTGCTTTTTGGTGTGGCTGTGGCTTCTTAGCTTTTAGTACTTTTGATGTGGCTGTGGCTTGTCTCCAATCTCCAGGAAGGCTTGCAATGAGATATGCGTATCCACATGGGTGGTCTGGTACAAAGTACAGCAATGGGAGTGGCCGAGAAAGAATTTCATAAGGCAAATCGCCTTGGCAGGTCTTTCTCAAGAATTCCATTTGTGTACCCAGTTTCCCAAGCTGGAATGAATCTGTTGATAGAGTCCAATCTTGACTTGGAAGCCTGCTGAGGCCCATGGTCCTTTCAATTACAGTGTGCATGTACATCATGAAAATTGGAAATGGCTCGACTATTTAAGGCTGTACTGTTGCAGAGTTTACTCAGTCCTTGCTTTGCAGTCTATTTGCCAGAGTTTTGGGGGTGACACAAAGTATGTTGAAATTTGATGTTTAGGTAAATATATATTATACATACATACATATGTTGGAAAATTTGTCCTATAAAAGGTACCCATACCTTTTTATTAAAGGTAATAGTATTTGCTTTCCAGCAGGGGATGCCTTGAGCCATTGAGAGTAGTTATTTCTTGCTGCCTAACAAACACCCCAAAACTCAGTGGTTAAAACAATAATATATTATTCTGAGATCTGTCTGAGATCACAGCCCACCAGAGGGTTAGCAATGACACTTTCCTCCTCCTCTCCTCAACTTTACACTTTTAAATCTTCCTCATCCCCATCTTGCTTTCTCCAGACTCCCTGCTCTATCCTCAGCCGCTTTGAGCAGGCAACTCTCAGAGCCTCAGTTTATCTACCTGTAAAATGGACACATTAATTCCTGCCCATTTCATAGTCAAGTTCCATGAAGATGAGGACATGCTCCGAACACTGTCAAGGGCTGGGCAGGTGGTGCCGAGGCAGTGGAAGATGCTGCAGAGACCTGCCCAAGGCCCGCTTGAGGTGGCAGGTGAACAACAGAGACAGAGAGAGATACAGATATATATATATATATATATATATATATATATATATATATATATATATATACACGTACATATATATGTGTATATATATTATAGAGATATGTATGTGTGTGTATATATATATATATATAGAGAGAGAGAGAGAGAGCCAGAGAGAGAGAGAGAGAGAGAGAAAGAAAGATTTATTATGAGGAATTGGCTTGGCTCGTGCAATTATGGTGGCTAGAAGGCTTATAATCTGCTGTCTACAAGCTGAAGACCCAGGAAAGCAAGTGGTGTAATTCAGTCAGAGTCCCAAAGCCTGAGAACCTGGTGAGCTGATGGTGTAAATCCTAGTCCAGGGGTAGAACAGGAGATGAGATGTCCCAGCAGTTCAAGCAGTGAGGCAGGAAAAAAGGGGTAAATTTGTCCTCCCTCTGCCTTTGTTCTATTTAGGCTCTCGGTTGATTGGATGATGCCCACCCAAATGCGGGGGTGGGGGATGTAATCTGCTTTGAGTCCACCAATTCAAATGCTAATCTCATCCAGACATACCCAGAAATAACATTTAATCTGGGTGCCCTGTGGCTCGTCAAATTGACACATAAAATTAGCCATCCTGCATGGTATGGATGTACCACAGTTTATTTAACCATTCATCTATTGAAAGACACTTGGGTAGTTTCCAGTTTAGGGCTATTGTGAATAAAGCTGCTATGAACATTCATGGACATGCTTCTGTGTGAAAATAAATTATCATTTCTCTGAGGTAAATGCCTAACAGTGAAATTGCTGGGTCATATGTTAAGTCCATTTTTGGTTTTAAAAGGAACTGCCCAACTATTTTTCAGAGCAGCTGCACCATTTTACATTCTCATCAGCAACGTATGAGCGATCCAGTTTTTCTGCATCTTCACCATCACTTATTGTTTTAAATTTTAGCCATTTTTAATATTTTGGTAATAAGAATTGCCCTGTATATTTCCGAAATGTTCCCTAGGTAGCACTGCTTCCAATGAGAATAGCTAGATCACTGGTTCTCAAACTAGACTGCCCACTGGGATTGCCTGGGGAACTTATGCCGGCGTCCCTCCCTCAGAGATTAGCCATCGGGAAGTTTTTTTTTTTTCATTGGGAAGTTTTAAAGTTCCCCAAGTGATTTCAACATACAAACAAATTCATGAAACACTGATGCCATTCTCATAACTCCATCATTTTAGTCCTAAAGTTTCAAGAGCTCATGAATGAGATAAATTCAAGGACTGAGATAATTGTCTCTAGAATAAAGTAAGATTTAAAAGCCAGAGCTGTATTATATTCACAGCAGAATGTCAGTAGAGATCAAAGGGGGAAGTAAAAAGAACTGTGGCCCAACAAGCCACGTTATAAGAAGAAACTTTAAAAATGGACCTATAGGGACTTCCCTGGTGGCGCAGTGGTTAAGAATCTGCCTGCCAATGCAGGGGACATGGGTTCGAGCCCTGGCCCAGGAAGATCCCACATGCCATGGAGCAACTAAGCCTGTGTGCCACAACTACTGAGCCTGCACTCTAGAGCCGCCTGCAAACCACATCTACTGATCCCGCATGCCACGACTACTGAAGCCCGTGCGCCTAGAGCCTGTGCTCCTCAACAAGAAAAGCCACCGCGTTGAGAAGCCCGTGCACCGCAACAAAGAGTAGCTCCCGCTCACCGCAACTAGAGAAAGCCTGCATGCAGTAAGGACCCAACGCAGCCAAAAATTAATTAATTAATTAATTAATTAAAAAAATAGACATATATAAGACTAAAGCCCAAACCAAATTCTATAAAAACAAACTACAAAAATCTGGGGTGCATTTCAATTCCTAGAATTATGATGTAGTGGTAGAAAGAGAATGGGTTTTGGAGTTAGAAGTCCTGGTTTTTCCACTTAAAACCTGTGAGATCTTGGATGAGTCACTTGGTCTCTCTAAACTTTATTTTACTCATCCCTGAAATCTGTAGCAAAAGGTTACTTTAGGGGCCTTTTGCAAAGATCAAATATATTGATATGTGCTGTATTTTTAATCATAACATGCTGAAATTATGATACACTTATTTTTGATAAGAAAATTAGAAATATTTACTATCTGGGCAGCATCTGGCTCACCCCAACCAATATTTAGAGCATCTTTGATGTAATATTTGCTGTACATTATAAAGTTTCTTTTTATAATTTCTTAGTTTTTATATTTTTACTGTGGAAATCTCAAACATACACAAAAGTAGAAAGAATAATGTAATTTGATGCTTCTTAAGCATTAAGTGTTCCTATGATTCACCTGGGGAGCTTGTTAAACTACAATTCTGACTCATAGATCTGGGGTGGGGCCTGAGACTCTGCATTTCTAAAAAGCTTCCCTGTGACTGACATGTTGCTGACCACAACTACCATATATTTGTGCTGCCCTAACAAAATACCATAGACTGGGTGGCTTAAACAACAGACATTTATTTCTCAGTTTTGGAAGCTAGTAAGTCTGAGATCAGGGTACCAGCATGGTCAAGTTCTGGTGAAGGCCCTCTTCCCGGTTTGCAGACAAGCTGCCTTCTTTCTATACCCTCACCAGAGGGAGATCTGGTGTCTCCTCCTGTTCTTATAAGAGCACTAATCCTCTTAGTGGGGGCTCCATCCTCATGATATCCTAATACTTCCTAATACCATCACACTGGGTGTTAGGGCTTCAACATAAGAATGTTGGGAAGACATATATGGTCCATAACACAAGGATGTAATGAAACTCCAAGTACTGTACTTAACTTCAACAATAATTAACTCACGGCCAATTTTGCTTTTGCCTCCTCATCCCCTTGCCCTCCGCAGATTATTTTGAAGTAAATATCAGACATCCTATCTTTACAAATATATATCCTATATTTCAATATGTATCTTTTAAAAAAGAGAGATATTAAAGTACTTCCTTTGAAAAAAATAACCACCAGACCAACCCCCCGCAATTCAACAGTGATTTCTTAATATTATTCAAAATCCAGTCAGCATTCATATTTCCCTGAACGCTTTTTTTACTGTGATATGTTAATTTGTCTCTTCAGTCCTTTTTCAAAAAATTTATTTATTTTATTTATTTATTTTTTGGCTGCATTGGGTCGTCATTGCTGCACGCAGGCTTTCTCTAGTTGCGGTGAGCAGGGGTTACCCTTCATTGCGGTGCACGGGCTTCTCATTGCGGTGGTTTCTCTTGTTGTGGAGTACGGGCTCTAGGAAAGTGGGCTTCAGTAGTTGTGGCTCACAGGCTCAGTAGTTGTGGTGCATGGGCTTAGTTGCTCCATGGCATGTGGGATCTTCCCGGACCAGGGCTCGAACCCATGTCCCCTGCATTGGCAGGTGGATTCTTTTTTTTTAAACATCTTTATTGAAGTATAATTGCTTTACAATGGTGTGTTAGTTTCTGCTTTATAACAAAGTGAATCAGTTATACATATACATATGTTCCCATATCTCTTCCCTCTTGCATCTCCCTCCCTCCCACCCTCCCTATCCCACCCTTCTAGGTGGTCACAAAGCACCGAGCTGATCTCCCTGTGCTATGCGGCTGCTTCCCACTAGCTATCTATTTTACATTTGGTAGTGTATATATGTCCATGCCACTCTCTCACCCTGTCACATCTCACCCCTCCCCCTCCCCATATCCTCAAGTCCATTCTCTAGTAGGTCTGTGTCTTTATTCCCGTCTTGCTACTAGGTTCTTCATGACCTTTTTTTTTTTTTTCCTTAGATTCCATATATATGTGTTAGCATACTGTATTTGTTTTTCTCTTTCTGACTTACTTCACTCTGTATGACAGACTCTAACTCCATCCACCTCATTATAAATACCTCCATTTCATTTCTTTTTATGGCTGAGTAATATTCCATTGTATATATGTGCCACATCTTCTTTATCCATTCATCCGATGATGGACATCTAGGTTGCTTCCATGTCCTGGCTATTGTAAATAGAGCTGCAGTGAACATTTTGGTACATGACTCTTTTTGAATTATGGTCTTCTCAGGGTATATGGCAGGTGGATTCTTAACCACTGCACCACCAGGGAAGCTCTCTTCGGTCTCTTTTAATCTGAAGATTCCTCTTCCAGCCTTGTCTTTTCCTTGCCCTTTTTTTTTTTTTTTTTTTTGTTAAGAAACTAAGGCATTTGTCCCGTAGAGATTTCCATACTCTGGTTTTGCTGCTTTGCATCCTCATGAGGTTTTTTAACATGGCTCTTTCATTCCTGTATTTTCTGTAAATTGGTAGTTGGATCCAGAGCCTGAATTGGACTCAGGTCTGCTTTTTTGGCAAGGCTACTTCAAAGGTGGTGCTGTGCACTTCATCAGGAGGTCCATAATGTCTGGTTGTCTTTCTGTACATAGCCTTTTAAAAGGAGTCGGCTATCCAATGAAACCCATGATTGGGGCATGCTGCCACCAGGTGGTAACAGCACACATAGCCACAGGTTCAAGCAGCAGAACAAGAAACACTTTTCAGCAGAGATCCCAGAAGGCGGGACATGTCTTCCTCATTGAACCTACATTAAATCACCATGATTTTCATTTTTTAAAATTTTATTTCTTTATTTATGTATTTTGGCTGCATTGGGTCTTCGTTGCTGCACGTGGGCTTTCTCTAGTTGCGGCGAGCGGGCGCTACTCTTTGTTGCGGTACGCAGGCTTCTTATTGCGGTGGCTTCTCTTGTTGCAGAGCATGGGCTCTAGGCACGCTGGCTTCAGTTGTTGTGGCACGTGGGCTCAGTAGTTGTGGCTCACGGGCTCTAGAGCGCAGGTTCAGTAGTTGTGACGCACGGGCTTAGTTGCTCCGCATCATGTGGGATCTTCCCGGACCAGGGCTCGAACCCATGTCCCCTGCATTGGCAGGCGGATTCTTAACCACTGGACCACAACGGAAGTCTCTTCATTTAATTCTAACAACTCCCAGGAATGTTAATCACTCTGTCCATGGTAAAACAGTGGTGAGGCCGGGATTTGATGTCTATGCTTTTTCTCTCTACCATTTCTGCAGCCTGCTACCTTCTCTTTTGGTTTGTACTGGAGTCACCTGTACTTGCTGTCCTCCCCCAGCTTACAGCTCTACTGATTTTTTTCCTGCTCCCTTCCATCCCCCACCCCCATTCATTCTTCACCTATCCGTGCCCTGGGAAGCTGGCTTCTGTGGATTCTATCACCAGGCTGCCTTACCTGCTGGCTTCCAATGACTTCCAACTGAATTCACCCCGATTTATTCTTCATGCTTCTTCCCCACCTCACTCTGTTTCCGAATGCTGCTTTCCTCAACTACAACTTCTGTGCCAGGTGGCCCCTCTTCCATGGCTTTTCACCCAGCTTCAGTTAATACCTCTCTTGCCCCTCAGGCCTCAGCTTCCTGCTATTCTATTCCCTGGGAGTCTCAACTTCCCCTTTAGTACTCTTACTCCACCTACCTCAGTAAAGAGTATCTTCATTAAGATGGCTCTTAAAACCGTGCAGCTGGAGGGGCCACGTGTTTCCTGCTGGGATTCTCTCCTTCTCTTCACTCTTGTCCTCACCTTTCATTTACTCCTCAGTTGACTTCAGTGAGGCAAGCCCCTTAGCGCTTTTCTGAAAGGTTACCACCGGTTCCATCTTCCCTAGCAAATGGTTAACTCTCAGTTCTCATCTTATTTTTAATCTCCTAGCAGCTTTTGATGCACTCCTTGATGCACTTCCTTTCCAGGCCTTCCCAGTCACCATGGACTCCTCCTTGTACCTTCTCAGCCACTCCTTCTCTTCCTGACCACATCGTGGTGGCATGTCCCGGTGTGCAATTCACAAACCTCTTCTCCATCTCCACTCTCTTCCTACTCATCTCATCTAGTCCTGGAGCTTAAATACCACCTCTGCACGGATGACTCCCCAGTCTGTCTGTAGTCTCAATCTATCTCCAGAGTTCCAGAATCACATATCTAGCTGCCTACTTGCTGTTCCAAAATTAACAAAGCCTCAGATAGAACTCTTGATTCCAGACCTCCTCCCACCCCCTATATATAACCATCTTAGTCGATGATATCACGATTCACCCAGTTGCTCAGCTCATAAACTTTGGAGTTATCCTTGACTCCTCTCTTCTCCTCACTCCCCAAGAAGATTCTTCCTTCAAAATATATCCAGCGTCCCAACAACTTTTCACCATCCACTACTGTCACCCAAATCCAAGCCACCATCATCCACTTGGACAGCAGTAGCTTTCTTGACTGGTCTTACTGCTTAAACTCTTCCCATTTCCAGCTGATTGCCTACACAGCTGCTTTCTGGTCTTTAAAATGTAAATCAGTCATATCACTCCCCAGTTGTGACTTTACATCACACTTGGAATGCAGTCTCAAGTACGTCATGGGGCTGCAGGGCCCTACGCAATCTGGTGGCTCCCACCTCCCCACCTAACTGCCAGCCTCTCTGCTCTTGCTCCCTTCGTTCCAAATACATGGGCCTTCTTTGAACATGCCAAGCCTGGTCCTGCTCAGAACCTGTCTCTGTTGTTCCCTCTGGGTAGAATGTTCTTTCCCATCTTCACATGGCTCTCTATTTCTGGCCCTGCACACCTCTGCTCTCTCATCACCTCCTCAGAGGGGCCTTTCCAGATGGCCTTATCAAAAGCAGCAGCTCTCTGTTTTGCTATATACATTAGTTTGTTTTATTTTTTAGATTCCACATATAAGTGATATCATACAGTATTTTTCTGACTTATTTCACTAAGTATAATATTCTCTAAGTTCATCCACATTGCTGCAAATGGCAGAATTTCATTCTTTTTTTATAGCTGAATAATATTCCATTGTATATGTATATACATCTTCTTTACCCATTTGTCTGTTGATGGGCACTCGGGTTGCTTCCATACCTTGGCTATTGTAAATAGTGCAGCTATATATAGCAAAACAGTAACAGGCTCACAGATATAGAAAACAAACTAGTGGTTACCGGTGGGGAGAGGGAAGGAGGCAGGGCCAAGATAGGGATGTGGGATTAAGAGATACGAACTACTGTGTATAAAAGAGATGAGGAACAAGGATATATTGTATAGCACAGGGAATTATAGCCATTATCTTATAATAACTTTTAATGGATTATAATCTGTAAAAATACTAAATCACTACGTTGAACACCTGAAACTAGTATAATATTATAAATCAACTACACCTCAATAAAAATGAATAAATAAAAATAAAACAGCAACTCTCTCTCTGCATCACTTTCTATCCCCTGTCCCTGCTTAGTTTTCTTAGCATGTGTCACAATCTGAAATGAAATCACTTATTTATGTGATTTCACTAGAAGGTCTCGCCCACTAGAAGGTAAGCTTTTTGAGAGCAGGGATGTGCAGGCGCTCAGTAGATATTTGTCGAGTGGGTTAATGAGTGAGTGGTATCACTTTCATTTCTGTCTCTGTACACAGAAAGCACTTGGCATATGCTTGCTCACTGGAGAGTCTTAGAATCCAGGCCCTGATTTTGAAGGTTCCAAGCCTGGTGCAGGCCCCTCTTGAACTTGGGGGTGGACGGTGTGTGAACTCCCCAGGATCCCCTAAGGAATCTGCAAGCCCTTCTCAAGGGCATGGTGGTATCATGACTATGGGGTTGGAGGTTTCAGAAGACTGTCAGTGAGCCTTCTTACTGTGGCCACAGCCATTTCTTCACCCCAGCCCTCCTATTTGTCCTTCAGTTCAGATCTACACACATCCCAGAGTCTTCTGCCCTGCTAGTGGGGAGACAGAGCCGAGGAAGCCCTGCTGTGACGAACTCATGGCAAGGAGGTGTCCACAATAATTGTTGCAGAGGAATGAGTGCACAACAGAGGCCAAGCAGACAGGTGCAAAATGCCTCAGCTGCAGCCCATCTGGTCCCAAAGTACTGGTCTGAATCTTTTTGCTCTTGGATCTGCTGCCTTGCCTGAACCTAGAAATATTCCTCAGAGTGAACAGGTTGGGCTTTCCACACTCCAATCCAGCTTCAGAGATTCTGGGAATCCTGGCTGGCATGAATAGCTTCTGAACAGAGAGTTAAAGCTATTTTAAGATTTTGTTTGTAGCCAGGGAGGGTGATCTGTGGGCTCTGGTGACTGTAGAAGATGACCCTCCAGATGACCTGTTCTTCTGATGGTCATGGCTCTCAGGCACAGTGTTGCAGCTGAATTGGAGTTGGGAGACAACGCAATATCACTTTTTCCTTGGCAGATGTGGATGCTTATTTATTTACATGTCATTTAAAACGTACTGAGTGTTTAAAATTTTTATTTCTTTAATTGAAGTATAGTTGATTTACAATGTTAATTTCTGGTGTACAGCTAGGTGACTCAGTTATACACATATATACATTCTTTTTATATTCTTTCCCATTATGGTTTATGTATTCAGTTGTTATGACATAACGTAACATTTTTTGTGATGTTTTAACTATATTCCTTTCTCCATGTGGTTTACTACTCTCCCCTCAACTCATCCCTCCACACCCTCCTTCATTCAAGGTGCTGCCTTTTTTGTTGTCTATGTCCTTATGGAAAGAATGTGATAGAGATGAAAGAAAAATCAAAGGAGTCTCTCTTGCTTTGGTGTCCAAAAATGTGTGCACTTCCATAGAGAAGACTCCAAGAATAGACAAAATCTCTGTGGGAGAGAGCAGGGCTTCCTGAACCCCATCCTCAAACAGAGAAGAGATTTCCCTGAGGCTGGAAAAAAGAAAAGACAAAGGGGAAGTCCTGATGATGGAGACCTTAGTGGCGTTCTGAGGGACAAGCCCTGCCTTCTGGACAGAGCCCCAAGAGGTAAAGCTGAAGCCTGGGAGGAGGGAGCACCCTGATTCCCATACTCTTAGATGGCACAGAGGGGAAAAGAGCTTCCAGGCAGAAGGCCTGGCTGTCAGGAAGGCGAGCAGTAGCAGGAGCCACTGGCATGGGCTGATGACCACGGGTCAGATGCTTACCTCCATCATCTTAATGGGATGAGGGAGAAATTGAGGGGTGGACTCCAAAGACTATGTTTCTGCTCCTTTAGCAAAATGGGGATTTAAATTCAAAATTAAGCCTAGTTCTCTCTCTCTCTCCCTCTCTCGCTCTCTCTCTCACACACACACACATACACACACACACATACAGTACTTCAAAAAGAAAGTTTATTGAGTTCCTACTGTGTACCAGGCTGGATAAGCCACATAGACACGGACTCTGGTCTCTAGAGTTACAGAGTCTCTCTGGGGGAGTAACACTCGACCTATTGGCCACGAGCCTTGGTGCTAAGTGGGCTACTGGAGATGTGAGCATAAGGCTGTATGATCACGGAGGTGGAAAGCGTATTCTTCTGAGAACTATACCTCAGGCTTCACAAACTTAGAAGATCCCAGTTTTGGGGTGTTCACAGCAGTCACCAAACTCCCAGAAGACTACTAGAGAAAGCCAGAGCTTGTAGATTCCTTCACAGGAGGACAACAGACACGTGGGCCACTCTCAGCTCCCAGAAGATTGCTCAGAGTGTGCAGGCTAGAGGCAAGGTGCTGGGATGCTGCTGTGGGACAGTCCCCTCTGGCTCTGAAAGGGCTCAGAATTCTCCCTGCTGCCCTGCTGCCCTGCTCAGTCTCTCCTCTGGTGACAAGTCCTCCACCCATAGGGACTGGATACACAGTATTTATGTCTTAGAAGTTGGCCTTCTTTCCTCAATGCTCTACTCAGGTCCCTTTCCTTCTCCACTTAAAAAAAAAATTGAGGTGTAGTTATTTACAATATTATATAGTTTCAGGTGTACAACATAGTGATTCAAAATTTTTATAGATTATATTCCATTTAAAGTTATTATATAATATTAGCTATAGTCCCTGTTGCTATACAATATATCCTTGCCACTTAATTTATACATAGTAGTTTGTCCCTATTAATCCTCTATCCCCATCTTGCCCCTCCCCCTTTCCCTCTCCCCACTGGTAACTACTAGTTTGCTGTTTATATCTGTGAGTCTGTTTCTTTTTTGTTATATTCACTGCTTTTATTTTTTAGATTCCACATGCAAGTGATATCATACAGTATTTGTCTTTCTCTGTCTGACTTATTTCACTAAGCATAATACCCTCCAGGTCCATCTATGTTGTTGCAAATGGCAAAATTTCATTCTTTTTAATGGCTGAGTAATATTCCATTGTATATATATACCACATCTTTATCCATTCATCTGTTGATGGATACCTAGGTTGCTTCCATGTATCAGCTATTGTAAATAATGTTGCTATGAACATTGGGGTACATGTATTTTTTTGAATTAATGTTTTCATTTTCTTTGGATATATATCCAGGAGTGGAAATGCTGGATCATATGGTAGTTCTATTTTTAGTTTTTTGAGGGACCTCCATACTGTTTTCCACAATGGCTGCACCAATTTACATTATCACCAACAGTGTACAAAGGTTCCCTTTTCTCTACATCCTCACCAACATTTGTTCTTTGTGGTCTTTTTGATGATAGTCATTCCAACACATGTGAGGTGATATCTCATTGTGGTTTTGATTTTCATTTCTCTGATGATTAGTGATGTTGAGCATCTTTTCATATGCCTATTGACCATCTGTATGTCTTCTTTGGAAAAAGGTCTATTCAGGTCTTCTGCCCATTTTTTAATCAGGTTTTTTTTTTGATATTGAGTTGTATGAGCTGTTTACATATTTTGGGTCTTAACCCCTTACTGGTCATATCATTTACAAATATTTTCTCCCATTCAGTAGGTTGTCTTTTTGTTTTGTTGATGGTTTCTTTTGCTATGCAAAGATTTTAAGTTTAATTAGGTCTCATTTGTTTATTTTTGCTTTTGTTTCTCCTTCCCTACTTTTGTCACTGACAACTTATTTTCCTGGATTAGTGTTTCTCTGATAATTGTGACCCTTTTACTTGGCTGGCTTTTGTTCTCCTGGTAAAGATTTGAGGGAAACATCTTTATTTCATGGGCAACACACAATCTTGCTCTTTGGGTGGGCCAGATTTCTAAATTTTGGTGATTTTCATAAATTCTATTCTTTCCAATCAGAGCAACACTTCCTGCCCAGGTTCCCGGGTTCTGGGAATGCAGGCCATTTAGAGAGGATTATCTAGCTCTGAAACCACTGTCCACATACAGATTTTTTTTTTTCTTTCCATCCAGAAGGTCATTGATTAAAAAATTTTTTAAATTGTAAGTAATCATACCTGTTGCAATTTTTTTTTTTTAACTGCAGGTATTGCTTTAAAAAACAATTCAGTTTTGGAAGGGTAATAGACAAGCCTGGTATAAAATTCAAAATGTATGAAGCCAAAGTGGTGAGAAACCTTTCCTTCCCTTTCCTCTGGTCAACCAGTTCCCCAGAGGCAATCTCAGCTACCAGTTTATTTTGTCTATGTATACATTATAAATCTTTCCCAGTTTGTTGTTTGCTTTGCAATTTATTTATTTATTGTCAGATTGATGTTATAACACTTTTATATAATCTATTATTTTTAGATCTAAAAATTAGTTTAAAAATGCATGCAATAACCCGCACACAAATGTTCATAGCAGCTTTGTTTGTAATAGCTTCAAACTGTGATCATCCCAGATGGCTTTTGACAGGTGAATGGTTAAATAAGCTGTGGTACATCCAACCATGAAATGCTACTCGGCAATAAAAAGGAATGCACCATTGATGCATGCAACAGCTTGGATGAATTTGTTTTGCAAAATGTTACCACTGGGGGTGTGTGACATAATAAGAAATACATATTTGGTGTCTGCCCTCCCCACTCCCCCTTTCCTGGCGCACAGCTCTAAAACCCTTGTAATCTCTGAAGTGGTAAGTGTGTTTTTGTTGTTAATGAGATGACCAGTGGCTGGAGGATCCTGGAAAGCTCCTAAGGATGGGGGACTAGTTTTTGCTTGGAAAGTCAACCATGTAATTAGAGGGTTGGAATTTTAAAAAATATTTATTTGTTTATTTTATTATTTATTTGGCTGTGCCGGGTCTTAGTTGCGTCATGCGGGATCTTTAGTTGCAGTGTGTGGGATCTTTTAGTTGTGGTGTGCAGGATCTAGTTCCCTGACCAGGGATTGAACCCGGGCCCCCTGCATTGGGAGCATGGAGTCTTAACCACTAAACCACCAGGGAGATCCCGAGGGTTGGAAGTTTTAGTCAATCATGCCTACATAGTGAAGCCTCTATAAAAAACCCTAACCGAAGCTTTCAGAGAGGGTGCTAAATACGTCAAGGTGCTGGGAGGGTGACGGTCCTGGAGAGGGCATGGAAGCTCTGCGCCCCTTCCCATACATCTTGCCCTATGCATCTCTTCCATTTGGCTGTTCCTGAGTTGTATCCTTTAATAATAAATCAGTAATGTAGTGAATAAACTAATTTTTCTGAATTTTGTGAGCTGCTCTAGCAGACTATCGAACTCAAGAAGGGGGTCATGAGAACCCCTGATTTATAGCTGCTTGGTCAGAAGTACAGGAAGCCTGGATTCCAGATTGGCATCTGAAGTGGGAGCAGTTTTGTGGGACTAAGCTCTTAACGATTGGGGTCTAATGCTAATTTCAGGTAGATAGTGTCAGAATTGAATTGAATTGTAGACACCCAACTGGTGTCAGAAGTGTTCAATGTGAGTAGTAGTACAGAAAAAAGTTTTGGTTTTTTTTTCCAATTTAGAGAGAAACTGAGCAAAGCATACACCAGAACTCTCTGCATTATTTCTTACTACTGCATACGAATCTATAATTATCTCAATAAAGATTTCAACTAAAAATACACAAAATAGAGTAGTATAGAAAGTAAACACTGAATCTTCTTTCCATACCTTATCCTAATTCCATTTTCTAGAGAGAATGTTAACACTATAAAGTATATCCTCCCAGACATTTTCCTATACTTACACATTTTTCTAAACAAAAATGGGGCTGTGTTTTTGTTTATATCAGTAGCTTATTTTGTTCACTTAAAAAACAGACATTGTTTCCTGGCGTTTAGGGTTGCCAGATATAGCAAATAAAAATACAAGATGTTCAGTTGAATTTGAATTTTGGATAATGGATAATTTTCTTACTGTAGATATGTCCCAGTATGTTGCCATTTTATTTGGCAACCCTAATGGCAGTACACTTACCTAATTCTTTTGAAAAATTGGTTGCATAGTAGTCCACTGATATTTAGCCTTTTCCTATTGATGAGGGTATTCTTTAGATCAGAGTGTTCATCATAATTCTCAGTAATTCATAAAGTCTCTTATATTTGTATGGTACCTTAAATTATTCAAACTTCTCATATTTCATTCAACAAAAATTAACTGAGAACTACAGCAGAAAAATCCTGGGCTTTGGATTCCTGGCTGTTATTCTTATCAGATACTTAAACTTCTTGAAATTCAGTTTCCTCATTTGTAAAATGGAAATAAGAATACCTACTCTGCAGGATTATAAATAATGTGTATACAACCCCTAGTAGTGCCTAGCAGAGAATGGAACTCGAGATAAATCATTGTTATTTACAGTAATGTTAAGATCCTGTGGTAGGTGCTAAGGGATAAACAGAATTAAGAAACATATTCCTGGGCTTCCCTGGTGGCGCAGTAGTTGAGAATCTGCCTGCCAATGCAGGGGACACGGGTTCGAGCCCTGGTCTGGGAAGATCCCACATGCCGCGGAGCAACTAGGCCCGTGAGCCACAATTGCTGAGCCTTTGCGTCTGGAGCCTGTGCTCTGCAACAGGAGAGGCCGCGATAGTGAGAGGCCCGCGCACCTCGATGAAGAGTGGCCCCCACTTGCCGCAACTAGAGAAAGCCCTAGCACAGAAACGAAGACCCAACACAGCCATAAATAAATAAATAAATAAAAATTAAAAAAAAAAAAAAGTTGCTAAGAGAGTAAATCCTAATAGTTCTCATCACAAGGAAAAAAAATGTTTCCCTTTTAAAAGAAAAAAAGAAACATATTCCTGACATTTCTGGGTTACTTTTAATTTTGAAATAATTTCAAAGTTATTGGCAAGTTGCAAGGATAGAACAGAACAAGGAATTCCCACATACTCTTTACCCAGATTCACTAATTCTACATTTTGTCCTATCATCATCATCCTCCTCCTCCTCCTCCCCCCCACTGTCATGTTTTCCTATGAACAAGAACATTCTCTTATACAACCATAATTTAATTATCAAAATTAGGAAATTTAACAAATTCCCAAAATAGTTTTCAAATTCAAATTCCTGAAGTATTTTTAATAGGTTTTTTGGAGCTATCTCCTTTTCTAGTAGGACTATGGCCCAAAACTTAATTTTGTGTGGCTTCCCATTTTCTCTTGGATTGGATATAAGAATCAAGGCATGGGTGCTTCCCTGGTGGCACAGCGGTTGAGAATCCACCCGCCAATGCAGGAGACATGGGTTCGAGCCCTGGTCCGGGAAGATCCCACATGCCACGGAGCAACTAAGCCCGTGTGCCACAACTACTGAGCCCTTGTGCCACAACTACTGAAGCCCGTGCGCCTAGAGCCCGTGCTCCACAACAAGAGAAGCCACTGCAATGAGAAGCCTGTGCACCGCAACGAAGAGTAGCCCCCGCTCGCCTCAACTAGAGAAAGCCCACGCGCAGCAACAAAGACCCAACACAGCCATAAATAAATAAATAAATAAATTTATAAAAAAAAAAAAAAGAATCAAGGCATGGTTTGTAGCCTGAGGTGTGCTAACCTGACTAGCCTCAGAAGAGAAACAGCATTGCTATGAACGGACTGAAGCCTTTGCTTCCCATCCCCACTGATGACTCAGCCGCAAGTGGTGCTGACATTCAGGCATTCATTCCACCACCAGAGAAGCACAGCTCTCGCCCTGCCTTGCCAGGCTCGGATACTCTTACGCTGGCAGAGTGGCTGTGTGCGCTTCCTCTGAAATGCACAACTGCTCATCTCCCTTTCCTGGTCAGCACCCCTCCCAGCTCTAGCCTGGCACACAAGGCCCTTCACAAAGGGTTCCCTGATTACTGGCTCTTCCTTTCCTGCCACACCCCTTGTCTCCTGTGCTCCACCCAACATACCTTTCTCCCAGGAGACTTGTGTTTTCTTGCCTCTGTGCTTCTGCACATAGAGCTCCCACTGTCTGGGGAATGCTCTTCCCTCGTCAAATTTTTCTTTTTCTTTGTTTTTCAAGGCCTAACTCCAGTACAAAATACTTCAATCCCCTGGTCAGAAATAATTGCTCCCCATTTTCAGCTCTAACCAGCATGGCTGAGTGCACTTGTATTTGGTGCTTGTCTGGTCCTTTATTAAAGTTGGTTGTCTATGGATCTGGCTATTCTGTCTTTGAGATTCCTTGGGCAGAAGACACATCTCTTTTCTTCCCTTTTCTGGCATTGCCCTGAACAGAGTGAGGCATAGGGTAGACACTGGTGACTGATAAAAGAATGAATAGCGTGAATTACCCTGTGTGAGAGGGGCAGACACTTGGTTATAGAGATGATGCATGTAAGTCCACATTAATCGTTCAAAAAATTGTAGAGGGTTTTATTATTGCTGCTAATGGTGTTATTATTGGTAGAGATGTTACATTCCAAATGGCCTGACCCACCCAGTTAGTGACTCAGGAAACAAGGAGCAGCAGAATCATATCCAATCTCCTTATTGTCCATTTGAGGAAACAGGTTCACAGAGGGGCAGGCACTTCTATCACTTCTATCAGGTGACTATCAGGTCAGGTTCCACAGCTCAGAGCCCTGCCTCCTTGCACTGGACTGTTTTGTCTTGCAGCCTAATTACTCTCCTTAATTCAGTAATACTCAAGCTCTTTTGAATATGTACACTCAACATAATTTTGAAAAACTTTAAGTAGGTATCTAAATTTTCTCACCATACTTTTAGTAATAATTTTTATAACCTCCTTTATTTATATAGAATTCTAAGTTAAAAACTGTTATTTTCCTTAGTACTCTTAACCATGTGAGGCAGACAGGCTTGACTATATTAGCCCCATTTTACAGGCAAGACTGGAAACATTCCCATATTTAGTATAAGACAGATCCAGGATATAAGCCCTGGGCTTCCACAATCACAGCTGCTCTTTTCCCATGACTTTTTGATACATCATTTTAAAGTCATCTGATTTTACAATGTTTCACAGTATCAGAGTAACATCTGTAACATCTAATCCTGGCAGGTTAACTCTTGAGCCAACCAATTTAATTACCTCATAATCTGGCACATTTTAAGGCACTGTTAATACCTCCAATTCAATCTCACAGCTATGTTCATAATAGGGAAGAACATTTTGTATTCTATTACAAGTTAATCAGTAAAGGGATGTTGCCTATAAGCTTAAATTAGACATAACGGCCAATCCCTGGGCGCCCTGCCTCCCAGGTAATGAGCATTAAGCTAAAATACCTTTGTTTAGCTGACCAGGCTCACCTGTGAACGAATAACACATCCCCTCCGGAGGCTGACGGGAACCAGGAAGTGTTTGACTTTACGCCCTCCCCTTTCAGTATAAAAGAAGCCTGAATTCTAACTCAGGTAAGATGGTTCTTTGGGGCATGAGCCCGCCATCTTCTCAGTTTACTGGCTTTCTGAATAAAGTGGCTATTCCTTGTCCCAACAACTCGTCTCTCCATTTATTGGCCTGTTGGGCGGTGAGCAGTATGAGCTTGGGCTCAGTAACATGTTTGAGCGTCCCATGAACCAAAACTGCAGCAGAGCTGATCTTAAAGGACCAGGGGACACAATAATAGTTAAGCATGTTTTCAGCTCTTAAGCTGGGCCTGGCACACCCTCACCAACCGCTTAGATGGCAAGTTGAGGCAACTAAGTGAGTGACAGGAGCAGAGGGAAGGCCCATTTAGGGGTGGTCACCGATGACAAACACAAGCAGGGTCAGACCCTCTTTTTAGGTCTAACATCTCCAGGAGTGTTGGTCCACATTATTACTTGCAGGGTAGACGGCAATACTTCTGGAGTCTAGAATATATAAGGAAAGGGTCCAATTAAGCTGCTCGCCTGCAGCCTAAAAGACCAAATAGTGCTAATTTCATCCATGCCAAACCAAGAAAATGGTTCACTCTTTCCTGATTTCGGTTTAAGAAGAGGACTGATCATCAGGGAAACCAGAAAATTCCATCCTGAAGCCCAGCAGAACTAAATGGTGGGCATTTCCCTGAGTCATAGATGGCACAGGGACTCAGTAATCTACCACCGTGTTCTTAAAAGGAAATACTCATTTGGCTTGAAGGGAAAAAATTACCTTGGTAAGCTTTGGTCTTCCATAGGACACGGAACCAGGAGAGACTAGGAAGGTCAGAGCCTGGGTGACCAATCGTGATAGTGCAGGACTTCTTCACATAAGGTGCATAGGTCCCTGAGTAGGGTCTACAAATACTCTAAACTTCCAAGAGAGAATTGGAGTTTCTGCATGTTTTCCTGGGGAAAGCGTCCTTCCCTTCTCATAGATCGAAGAACAGGTTAAAATCCTGAGCTAAAGAAAAGCATTAAGCCAGCTGCAGGCAAGGATAAGGAAGCCATCAGATACACTTAGAGCTCTGTGTAAGTCTGAGAGCTCACAACGCTGTCACTGAAGTTAGAACATGGACTCACAGCAGAGACAACCGAGCACTGCTTTTGTGCTCTTCTCTCTAATTGTACTTAAAATTCTTTCCAAAACAAGGCCTTAGGAACCCCTAGGTTCAAATATGTCCCTGGGGTTGGTCAACTACTGTCTTGTATTCATGCTTGGGTATTCATTCACCAACATTAAACCCCAGGATAGAAGATGTGACAAAGCATGCCTCCTCCATGGCATGAGTCTTTTGCTGGTTTCAGAGGTGGATGGTGACCAACACCGAAAATACACAGGAATGTTTCCTTGGACCTGGGGTGGGATGAAAAGTGCCTGCCATGACTAGCACCATCTTTTCCCTGACACTTCCCCTCCGGTTTCTGAAGATATAGTAGAAAATAATCTTTTTTGAAGATACTGGGTAACAATTCCATAAAACAAAAACACATGCTTCCAAATGCACCGTGCTTTCAGATATTCTGGGTTTAGTTCAGCTGCCGGATGACCTGACTGATGCTTTCTCCTCGATAGCCAGGTGAGCCCACCTCCTTGAGGAAACCCACTCTATTCTTGGTAGCCTGATGGGCCACTGAGAGTTGGAAAGGGCGCAAAACCCCTGAGATCGACTGAAAATTCTTCCTCAGGAAGGCAATTTCATGAATGAGGTCTCCCAAAGCAAATGAAACCAAACTTCTCCAGGTGCTCCTCAATCACTGTGTCGTCTGTCGGATGGTTTTGTTCTTGACCTTGGCTTGTCCACGTTTCAAGATGAGTTCCCAAACAGACTTCAGATTTGGAAATCCCCAGGTCATATAAGGTTCCACTATCCAAAGCGTTTTTATGGTTTTAGGGGTTACTTTCACAAAGACACCACTGAAAATCTTATTCAAGGGAAGTCTTGCAATGGTCCTCTGCACCAGTGAACTCACCCCATTAATCCTTTGGATGCATACAACAAAGGCCAAAGAATATTTATCTGGCACTTTCAAGCCATGAGGTTTCACTTCTAGTCGTCTGAGGCGCACCCTGTCACATAGCTGCTGCCAGGAATCATGTAGGAACCATTCTAGTTGCTTAAACTTGAGCCCTTTTCCATTACTCTGTTCCTTCTGTGCAAAAGCGCCTGCTTTGCCTGGGTGGCTTTGAGGGGCTAATAAGCCTTCCTCTTTTTCAGGAGGTTTTCTGGAACCAAAGGGATCTTCCTTCTTCGCTCTTCCTCCATCTTTCCCATACTGCGGCTACTGCTCATGCGTAGCCCCACCGGGTTGGGAAGAGAGGAACGGCTCTATGTTTACTTGACCATAGAGACGTCTATTCTAGCTCAGGGGTCCCCAACACCCAGGGCGCAGACCGGTACCCGGCCACACAGCAGGAGGTGAGTGGCCAGCTAGCGAGAGCGAAGCTTCATCTGCCGCTCCGCATCACTCGCATTACCGCCTGAACCGTCACTTGCGTTACCCCCCTTCCCGCCCCATGTTCAAATTGTCTTCCACGAAACCGGTCTCCGGTGCCAAAAAGGTTGGGGACTGCTGTTCTACCTCATGGCGGGGCGACCAGGACTGCTGCACCTTCTTAGCAGCAGTGAACCGCGGAGGCCTTGCTAACCCTTATTCCTGCCAAGAGTTGCACAAAACTTCCTTCGCACTGCCTCCAAGCTTTTTAGAGCTGTGTCATCTTCAAAACCCAGCCCTTTCCGTTTCAGCTGTATTCTCATAATGCTGGAGGCCAGGTTATAAACACTGAATGGCTTCCCACCATGCATTCTCTCGTTATAATTTTAAATAGTCACAAAGGTTTTAATTGTTTGATTAATTGTAAATATTTTTTAAAACAACTGGTTATTGTAAACCTCTGAAAGTAAAGCTGTAAGTCCTTAAAAGATATCCAATGGATTGGAAATACCGGAATGATTTGATACCCACTATTATCCGATGAAAATTACACGAACAAAATAAACAATTTACTTTTTTTTTTTAAAGACCACCTTCTTCCTCATTCTTTTTTTTTTTAAATTAATTTATTTATTTTTATATTTTTATTTTTGGCTGTGTTGGGTATTCGTTTTTGTGCGAGGGCTTTCTCTAGTTGCGGCAAGCAGGGGCCACTCTTCATCGCGGTGCGCGGGCCTCTCACTATGTCGCAGCCTCTCTTGTTGCGGAGCACAGGCTCCAGACGCGCAGGCTCAGTAGTTGTGGCTCACGGGCCTAGTTGCTCCGCGGCATGTGGGATCTTCCCAGACCAGGGCTCAAACCCGTGTCCTCTGCATTGGCAGGCAGATTTTCAATCACTGCGCTACCAGGGAAGCCCAACAATTTACTTTTTAACTTGCTTGTTTTCCCTCTTTTTTCTCCTAACTCATATTTCGGTTCCACAGAATGTTATCTTAGTGTAATTTTTTTTTTTTTGCTTGAAAATCTTTTATCCAGTGCAATAGCACACTTCATTGCAATAAAAATACATATACAACACTATTCCACTTCACAGGTAGGCAGAGCAGAAAAATTTAGGGCAGTGAAACTACTCTGTATGATACTATAATGGTGGAGACATGTCATTATACATTTGTCTAAACCCATAAAATGTACAACACCAAGAGGGAACCCTCATGTAAATTGTGGTCTTTGGGTGATAATGTAGGTTCATCAATTGTAACAGATGTACCACTCTGGTGGGGGATATTGATAATGGGGGAGGCTATGCATGTGGTTGGGACAGAGAGTTTAGGAGGACTCTCTGTACCCCTCAGATTTGCTGTGAATCTAAACCATTCTTTAAAAAAAGAGTGTATTTAAAGAATACATATATAAATTTATACTTAATATTTTTTTCTTTCCTCTTGCTATAATTTTTTTTTCCTTCTGGATTATCATTACAATTGTAATTCATACAGCCCATGAAAGTCACATAAATAATGACCAAACAGTAAAACGTATTAGAAGGACTTCTCCTGTGATGCTAGGTAGGTGTTTCTGGTACCTTGAGCTATCTAATGGACAATTTGTCCCCTGGGGGTTTTATTCCTCGTGGCAACATATTTTAGTAAGATTTTTAGAGGGGAGAGGTATACTTGTCTTTTGTTGGATGGGAGAAGGGCCACTGGGCAAGGGGAGGACGAAAATGAGAACTGTGACTACTAGCGACTTCTCTGCAAATCAATTTTAGGAAAGAGAACTTAAAGTTGAATTATGTAAAAACTTTGTATGTTCACGGCACCACGAAAATCTTCACGTGCCCTCCGGGAAGGGGCACTCCAGGTCGAAGACCAAGGCCTTAAGTTACCTCTCAGCAAGCTCCAGAGGTCTCTTGGCCATCCCACTCCCTGGCCAGCCCTCCCCGCTCCCTGTCCTAGGGCGACCGCGCCCCCGCCTCGCTGCGACCGCCCAGACGCCACTGCGTCCCCGCCCCTTCCGGCGCGCGAGGTTTGATTTGCTTGGCGGGCGGAAACGGCCAGAGCGTGACCATCCAAAAAGTTCCTAGGATCTCTCTGCGCTCGCCGCTTCCCTTCGGACGGCAGGCCGGCGCGTCTGTCTTTCTGCCTGGCCCAGTCCCTCCCGGCCCTGCGCCCTCAGGTCAGTGTGTCCCGCGCGAGTGAAGGCCGGGGTCCCGGCCGTGCGAGGCGCGGGGGACGGCGGCTCGGGCCCAGAGTGCTTCTGGCTCACAGGAGACTGGGGAGCTTCACCGGAGTCCCACCTTATGAGCACGGTTCCTTGGATGAGACAGCCTTTCCGACCCCTGGTTCTCTCCTCTTTAAGTGGGATAGGGGTCGTATCCGCCTCCGGGTTATCGGTGAGGTATAAGCGCTTGCCACCTAGGAGGCTGTGATAGATGTGAATTCCCATTCCATGTTTCCATGACACTGACGGTCTCCGGGAAAGAAGTTCAAAGAAGGGTTTCGAGTTATTTCTGTTCGTACAACTCAATTTACTAGGCAGTTCAGTAAAAAAGGAAATGTGTTATGTCTTATCACCCCCTTTTCAGAGTCCAAATCCTTCCTTTTCCTTCACCTTCCCAAAGTAGTGGCTTAAGAGGCTTAACACTAAAAGGGGAATATGCACCGAATGCTATAGCACTAAAAGGAGTGACCCACCGAGAGACCAGTGGGAAAAAGGGAGACTTCCAAAGGAGGGCGTCCCAGGAGAGTGATCAGGCCTCTAGCTCCTAGGATGAATAATTGTCCTTGAGCTTCACAATTGGTATTTCTCCTTGGTAGTGGAAAGGGGGAAGGTAGTGCCTGGAGTTTTGCTTAGAGCCCAGTGTTCCTAACTTTTTTGTTCATATTTTGGGTTCTATCTCTGTTGTGTGGGATAAATCAGAAACATCCTTACTGCACCTTCATGGGCGTGTCTCACCAGTGGATCTGTCCTTTCAGTATATCTACTATGGACCAACCAGATGGCCAGATCAGTCCCTTACTACCTTTGGGAGTGAATGCCTCTTTACTGGTGCTCCCAGAAGCCTCTGCAAGGGAGCAGGACAGTATGTTAATTAAATGTATTACAAGGCCACATTATATGCCATTCTGTATTTTACTTCTCATTTGAAATATCCTCAGCATCAGTGTCACACCAAGCTTACTAGATAATGTAAATGTATTACACAGCAGGTAATAGCATAGCCCAGATACGACTATGTTGGTAGGAAAATGCCCCCAGTTTGTTGCTATCTTATAAAATTTACTGATAAACTTTCTCCCACTATCTAGGCAATTCCTTCTTTCCTCAGAAAAGTTCAAGACCCCAATTGTATATAGCTCCAGTTCTTCTACTTAGTCACATTCAGAAGGACATTCAGGTGTCTGGGGTCTAGTTTCCTTCTTCATTATCCACAGTTGGGAGGCTGTCTTCCACATTGACTGATCATATACCTCCTTTAGCAGCAAGTGGGTTACTCCAGTCAAAAGTCTTTCATGTGTTTTGTATTTCCAAACTCTAGAGGATAAACAGGGAGAGCACTTCAGAATATTTAGAACCAGCTCCACTTCCACAAAATTTAAAAGCCAAGTAAAATCTGCTATCATTATAGCAGTTTTGCAATGTAAACACCAGTTTTCTCATACAGTAGCAAAAATGATGTTCCCTGGATTCAGTAGATACAATTTAGGGCCACATTGGTATTACTCACCTAAAGACATGGTGTGATTTGAGGGAAGGGGGTAGATAAGAAAATGGAAGGAAGAAAAAGAGGAGGTGTGTGATTTAGTCTTACGCTGGTGTGAGTTGATCTCTGCTAGTTGACTGGAGGCCATAACCTGGAAGTTCAAAACTCATTTGGGAAAAATCTGTCAAGAAG
The DNA here is from genome assembly GCF_028023285.1 of Balaenoptera ricei. Lineage (NCBI taxonomy): Eukaryota > Metazoa > Chordata > Mammalia > Artiodactyla > Balaenopteridae > Balaenoptera > Balaenoptera ricei. The sequence goes on from NC_082644.1 coordinate 86,907,544, forward strand.
TTGGTTATGACACTCTTATATCCCTATCTGGGAAAATGAATTCCAACATCATACCAATTGCTTTCTCTTTCTGAGTGTGGCAATTTGAAATAGCCCAGTCCTTTGTATGGAATTTAGGCATGTGCAGTGGTGGCAATTAGGAGTCTTACTTATACTTCCTAAGGCCTACTTCTTTCCCTTTGTCCATTTCCAGCTCATGTTATTTTGTTTGTTTCTTTGTTTGTTTGTTTTTTGGCTGAGCTGCGTAGCTTGCAGGATCTCAGTTCCCTGACCAGAGATTCAACCCAGGCCACGGTAGTGAAAGCCGGGAATCCTAACCATTAGGCCACCAGGGAACTCCCTCCATCTCATGGTTTTTAAACTTTGAAATGTCTGTTTGTGTTTCCTCTTTAACCCCTGGGTTCTGAATACCCCAGTACTGCATTAGTTGGGGCTTTGCTCTCTAAGGAACCTGATAGCCTACTTTTATAGCAGAACACTTTCTAAACAGATTTATAGCCTAACATTCCCCCATTTCCAAAGTCCTGCTCATTCTCTTCTCCATCATCAGGATCCCAAAGATTTCTTAGCCTTGTGTTGACCTCTATACCTTTGCTGCTATTTTTGCCTGTTTTGAAAATTCTTAGTCCTGCGATTCCTGTCTTTTGGGGGTATGGTTCCACTTCATTCCCAATTTGCTCCAATAACAAATGCCCTTTAAAAGGTTTCTGAATTAGTAAGCATATTTCTAATCCTGTGTCTCAGGTGCCCAGGGAGAATAAATATGTCCTCTGTGCTGTCTCCTTGCCTGGAACAACTTTTGCCACTCCAGTGGAAGCAGAAATATTTCATTTTATATCACCAGCTTTCTGCTAGTATCAGGACCTGTCTTTGCTTCCTTTGTTTGCCTATGCTGTTGATGCAGATTCAGCTAGATTAAAAGTTCTACCTGCTTATTAAGTTGGTCCAATGCCACCTCTTCCTAGGAAATGACTAATATTGTTTATTGGATCAGAATGTCTTTTGCCCATGATCTTTATCTTTCTTGCTATTTCAGCTTTGACATTGCTACTAAAACCTTTTTTTTAAGCTGATTTTTTTCTTGGGTTTTGATACTTTTCCTTCCAGAACTTCTGCTCTAGTGTTCATTTCACTGCCCAAATTTTTGAAGGCTTTTTACTTGCTAAATAACATACCTTTTATCTCCAAGTAAAATGATTCCTGGAATCAGAGTGCTTTAGGCATTTTGAAAGGAAATTTAAAGGGATCTTAAAAAAAAAAAAAATCCTCTGTGTCTCTTGGGCTTTTGATAATTTCCTTCATTTTTTTTCTCCACCTCAGTTTAAGAAGATTACCCATCTTCATTGTAGTAAGGACCTTCCCTATTGCTCTTTTCCTTTATAAACTCACCACAGTCCTGAGGTTGAACTCATACTCTAGGTCTTCCAAAGTCATACCGTTATTAAGGTTTAATAACATGCTGGCCACTCAGCTCTGGATGAGCCAGGATGAAGGACAGAGAACTTGAAAGTAGTAAACATGGTGTTGGCCACTTAACCAGTCCCAGAGCCTTCAGCAGACTTGCTAAAGCTCTGCCTGTTGGTGAAGGGAGACTGTCTGGCTCTAGAAATGAGCATTAGCACCAGGTTTCCACTACTGAGAGGCATTAATTAAGATGTATGAGTTTTGCCCTTTCCAGGTAGAGCTTTGCCCAAGTCCCAGTTGGCTATGCATATACTTACCTAATCTTTCTAAGTGTTACAGAGAGTGGGGTCCTGGGATCTTGAACTCTGTGGTGCCATCCCTAGTCCAGTGCTAGGGCACAGAAGGAGATTTGTGCACAGGAGTCAGACCAGGCAAAGGAGTTTATCACTAGCTGGATCTTGGACTCAAAGCCCTTTGTGAACTCTAGAGCCCTTGGTGTGCTGTGCTGACTCAGTGACCTCCACTTCCCTGGACCCCCTCTGATTCCTGCATGGCTTTCTAAAGGGTGTGGAAGCATCTTTTTCCAAGGTTGAAATCTCAAGTCCTGTCCTGTCACACTAGCCTCTAGGAAGAAGAGCTCCTTAGAGAAACTGTATCTATATAGGTTAAGAGAGCTTGCACCCCATGACTACCTATAAGAAAGCTCCACTTTGCAGTACCTAAACTCAGGTCCTAGGACTTAATCTATATAGGAGCACTAACAAATTTATTTAGAAATCTACTTCCTAGAAACTTTCTTTTTAGTAGTGTTGCTTTTTTCCTTCCTTCTTGGCTTCCATAAAACTATTCGAATTCTTGCTTTTCTAATTGTTATCTCCATGCTCTTCCTCTTGCCACTCAGAGCTATAGGTCTGGTATGGGTAAGGCCTTATCTGTCTTAATTGTCTGCCTTTCACTTTACAGTCTTTACTGTAATTGATTTTGTGTGTGGTGTGAGGTAGAAATCCAATGTTCTTTTTTCCCATATGCCTAACCAATTGTCCCCGCTCCAAATCTGCATTTCCTTCTCCTTTTCCTGGTACCTCTGAAAGCAGTTTCAATTCAGTACATGTCAGCCTTTTCTTCCTCTGGGATCTTTGCACCTAAATTCCCTCTTTCTGGAATGCTCTTCCTCTCATTCTTTTTGGGTTAACAATTCCTGTTAAGGCCTATCAACCACAGACCATTAGGGACACGTCTGTAATTAAAAAACAATTAGGTACACTTAGCTTGCTGCAGCAAGAGAAACCATACACCCTAGGATCTTGGGCATCTCAGTAAGAGTGAGTTGAAAGGGGCTTACAGGATTTGGGCTTGTGCTGGGGAAGCAAGGACCAGTTTTTTGTTTGTTTGTTTTTTTAGTTGCGGCATGTGGACTTCTTAGTTGTGGCATGCAGGCTCTTAGTTGCAGCATGCGAACTCTTAGTTGCAGCGTGCATGTGGGATCTAGTTCCCCAACCAGGGATCGAACCTGGGCCCCCTGCATTGGGAGCACGGAGTCTTACCCACTGGACCACCAGGGAAGTCCCAAGGACCAGTTTTGGAATGGATACTGTCAAAGAGCAGGAGCATTTCAGCATTTGGGTATCTGAGGAAGCAGGAAGTGGGAGGAATGAGGTAGTGCTGAGGATGTCCTTGGTGAGAAAGCAGCAGTCTGTCAAATAAAGGAACATTATCATTTTAACTGCTTCATATAGAAACATTGTTTACATGGTCCTGCACAGTTCCTATTGGAAACATTGTTGAAGTTTTGATGAGAAGGGCTGATTTTCTTTTTCTTGCTTCTCATTCTTTGAGTTAGATCTTGACTTAAACGTTACCTTCTCAGTGACCCATTCTAACCACTGTTGCTTATTTTCCCCAGTATTTATTACAAATTTTATTTATTTATTTATTTATTTATTTATTTATGGCTGTGTTGGGTTTTCATTGCTGCGTGCGGGCTTTCTCTAGTTGCGTCGAGTGGAGGCTACTCTTTGTTGTGGTGCACAGGCCTCTCATTGTGTTGGCTTCTCTTGTTGCGGAACACGGGCTCTAGGCGTGTGGGCTTCAGTAGTTGTGGCTCGCAGGCTTTAGAGTGCAGGCTCAGTAGTTGTGGCGCATGGGCTCAGTTGCTCCACAGCATGTGGGATCTCCCTGGACTAGGGATCGAACCCGTGTCCCCTGCATTGGCAGGTGGATTCTTAACCACTGAGCCACCGGGGAAGCCCTTTATTACAAATTATAATTATTTAATTCATTGTCTGTTAATTTGCTTTTTGTCTTCTCCACTGGAATGCAAGATCTATGAGGGCAAGAACCACATTTCTTCTCTGTTATATCCTTGGTGCCAAGTGCAGGTCTGGCACATCATTGGTGCTCAGTAAACACATCTGTATGGATAAATGAATGAATACAAGAAAGTTCAGAGTTAATAGTCTGATTGCATTAGCAGTTCTGCCAGATACACTGCTAATCTCTAGTTAAAGTCAACTAGGAGCTTATCCTCCCCAAATAAGACAAAGCTGGTATGAATATGACTTCGTGTGTACTCACCCCATGGTGTTTTGTAATTGTAGTTAATTTTAAAACTCAGGAAGGCAAAAATCAAATAAGACCTCCTAAGACTTTTACAACTAATTTTTTATTATTTATTTATTCATTTACTTATTTAATTTTTATTTTATATTGGAGTATAGTTGATTTACAATGTTGTGTTAGTTTCAGGTGCATAGCAAAGTGATTCAGTTATACATATACATATAACCATTCTTTTTCAGATTCTTTTTCCATACTGGTTATTACAGAATACTGAGTAGAGTTCCCTGTGCTATATAGTAGGTCCTTGTTGTTTATCTTTTTTATATATAGTAGTGTGTATGTGTTATTTTTATAAATTATTTGATATATACTTAAGAGTATAGACTTCCCTGGTGATGCAGTGGTTAAGAATCTGCCTAGCAATGCAGGGGACACAGGTTCGATCCCTGGTCCGGGAAGATCCCACATGCAGCTGAGCCGTGTGCCACAACTACTGAAGCCCACCCACGTGCCTAGAGCCCATGCTGCACAACAAGAGAAGCCACTGCAATGAGAAGCCTGCGCACCGCAACAAAGAGTAGCCCCTGCTCGCCACAACTAGAGAAAGCCTGTGCACAGCAACAAAGACCCAACACGGCCATAAATAAATAAATAAATAAATAAATAAATGAATAAATAAATAAATAAGAGTATATGTAACACACGTAAGTTGTGAAGCATAATAATAAAATATGTATCTCATTACATATATCTTAAAATTGTATATCATTGGAGTCTTAATTTGCATATCCCTGATGACTAATGAAATTGAGCCTTTTTTCATGTTTTTGTTGGTTATTTGTGTTTCTTTGTGAAATGCCTTTTTATTTCATTTGCTTATTCTGTGGGGTTGTCTTTTTCTATATTGTTGTGATGGAGTATATGCATTCTGGATAAAAGTCCACTGTTATAAGTGTTGCAAATATTTTCTCATATTTATGTTGTTTTTTTCTTAAATGATGTCATTGGATATGCAGAGGTTCTTAATTTCAATGTTATTTAATATTTATTTATTTATTTAAATAATGCTAGCTTTTTAAAGTTTATCTATCTATCTATCTATATATATATATTTTTTGGCCTTGCCACACGGCTTGTGGGAGTTTAGTTCCCCGACCAGGGATTGAACTCGGGCCCTCGGCAGTGAGGGCATGGAGTCCTAACCACTGAACTGCCAGAGAATTCTCTGTTATTATTTTTTATGATTAGCACTTTCTGTATCTATTTAAAAGATCCTCTTCTATCCTGAAATGATGACAATATTATATTAAAACTTTTAAAGGTTTACCTTTCATATTTAAGTCTTTATTTGATCTGGAATTGATTTTTATGTATGGCGTGAGATAGGAATCCATTTTCTTTTTATATGGCTAATCAGTTTTTCCAGTATCATTTATATGCCTAAGACTTATTTGTATTTGTAGTTACAAGAATGAAGGAGATAGTCTTTTTTTTTTTATACGGTAGCTCTATTTTTATTTTTTAGGGATCTCAATAAGAATGAAGGAGATAGTCTCTTAATAGTTCCTTTTTTGATCATGTACTGTTTTTGTTTTTGTCTTATAGGTTCTTTTTATAATTTTGAGTAAACTTCCAGGAGGACTATGAAAGATTATGATGAACTTCTCAAATACTATGAATTATATGAAACTGTTGGGACAGGTAATTATTTTCTTCTTGGAGAGGATAGGTCATCTATTTGAGAGTATAGTGTATTTGGGCAGCCAAGAGCTTTTTAGCCTAACTTACGTAGTTTTAAAATTCAACCTATTTTAGTAAGAAGAAGTGGAGCAAGAGAGAGGAGAGTTGTAGGAGGGGCCTTGTGGTTCATTTTATTTAGAATAAAAGTCATTAGAGAGTTTTGAGCCAAGTAGTGGTCTGACCTTTTGTTTTTAAGGTTCACTCTGGCTGCTTGGTTGTGAAAAGACTGGCTGGGAGAGGGCAAGGACGGAAAAACATAGATGTTAGGAGGTTATTGCAATAATTTAGGTGAGTGATACTGGAGATGATGGTGACTTGGATGGTGATAGAATTGAAGGTAGTGAGATTCTGTGTATAGAAAGGGGTGGGATTCTGTATACAGACATACACATATGTACATATAAGTATAGTTTATTGAGGCATAACATAGTAAAATAAGCAAAGTGTACTAATTTTGGTGGCGTTTTTGTACACATATACCCACATGTTCCCTGCTCAGATCAGGACATAGAAATTTCCAGTCAGTGCCTGCCTCCTTTCCCCTAAGGTAAACATTAGTATAGATTTGAAGACAGAGCCAGTGTGATTTGTTGGAGAGTTGGATATGTGGTGTGAGACAAAAGGGAAGGGCTAAAAATGGCTTCTGGATTTTTGGCCTGAGCACCTGGGACGATGGACTTGCCATTTACTGAGATGAAGAAGACCATGGGAGGGACTACCAGGAGCTTCTTTTTAGAAGTACTAAATTGGCGGTTTCTTTTAGATACCTAAATGTAGACATTTATCCAGCTTTTGAGCCAGTTTTGAAGCATAATTCCTTATTTTTACAGTTTTAACACTGAATGGAAATTTCATATTACTTGTCTTTTGTCTCTCCAACTTTATATTGTGTTCTGGCAATGTTAATTATAAAGCAGGTTTAATTGCAGTGTTAATTATAAAACACATTTCTAAAGAATGAATTCTTTTTTCCTACTTCTTCATTGCAAAATTAAAGATATCCTATCATGGCAAAGAAGAGTTTTTAGTTAGTCATTGAATGAGGAGAGGTTAGGATCATGGCCAACACTTTGGAAGCAACAAGAAGAAAGGGCCACAAACTTCAGGAAAATATAGATCAATAGAGCCTTATAAAAGTATGTGGAAAGGTATTTGTGCCTGAGTTCTCAGTTTGCTCTGATGATGATATTTAAGTTAGTTTGATTCTCTCTTCATAATACATTTTCCCATACTTAGGTGGCTTTGCAAAGGTCAAACTTGCCTTCCATATCCTCACTGGAGAAATGGTAGCTATAAAAATCATGGATAAAAATGCACTAGGGGTAAGTTTAACATTACTTAAAAAATATTTATAGATCAGTTTTGTGAATTAAAACTTGAATTTGCTCTAATGTTCTAGTTACTGCTCTTTTATTAGAATAACATTTCCATAGCCAGTTATGTATAAATCTATGGTTTTAAAAAGTAACCTGGGGACTTCCCTGGTGGCACAGTGGTTAAGAATCTTCCTGCCAGTGCAGGGGACACGGGTTCAGTCCCTGGTCTGGGAAGATCCCACATGCCGCCGGAGCAGCTAAGCCTGTGCGCCACAACTACAGAGTCTGCGCTCTAGAGCCCCCGAGCCACAACTACTGAAGCCCACGTGCCTAGAGCCCGTGCTCCTCAACTAGAGAAGCCACTGCAATGAGAAGCCTGCGCACTCCAACAAAGAGTAGCCCCCGCTCGCTGCAGCTAGAGAAAGCCTGTGCGTAGCAATGAAGACCCAATGCAGCCAAAAAAAATAATAAATAAATTAATTAATTAAAAAAAAAGTAATCTGGGGAAGGGGTTACTTTGTTCTTAATTTTAATACAGGGCAATGGCACATATTTGAAGTCGACAGGGTCCATTTTCCTGTAGTTGTTTCATAGTCTTGTAGGTGTTTCTGGGTATTGATATCTCCCTTCTTTATCTTCTCATGATACCCTTACTAAATGTTGATCTACTTTATAGTATAGATCGATCTTATGTCCCAGAATTTTATTCAAAGAATAAATTTTATTCAAAATTTATTCTAACTTTTATTAGAAATTATGAAATCCTTTTCTTAATCAGCCTTTTTTTCCTCTACATGAATGCTTCTAGGATTGAGTTGCTCATTACCTTATAAAGCAGCCCATTTAATTTGTGATCTTGGCTATAATGTGCATAAAGTTTTCTGTTTTTCTATTAAGGGAAGATCTGTCTCTTTTGATGGTCTTTTGGGCATTATATACCCTTCCCAGTGTTTGAAGTCATCCTGAGTGGTCTTTTTTTTTCTAATTCTTTCTACCATCCCTTGTATGGTTTGGTTTCTATGCTTTGTTCTGGTCTCTTTCTGCTGAGAATTCACTAGTCTCTTAGTATGCATCTGTGATTGTTTCTTTTTTTGGGAGATAAATTAAAAAAATTTTTTTTAAATCTTTTTTTTTGTCCTCTGACCAAAAATCTCTGAGTGTTAAAAAAAGTTTTTTATTCTTTGCGATTGAGTTAGCATTATAATTATTATTAGTATACAGCTGAGTAAAACAGCACAGACATTCTATGTGTTGATAATTATCAAACATAAAAATCAGTTTACTGAAAATGCATCTTTATATTAGACACGTTGGACTTTTTTTGGGGTCTCTCTTGTTGTTAGGACGAGGCAGAGTTTAATATCAATTGTTACTTTATTTTTAAGGATGGAAATGCTGATTAACATACATAAATTAGTCAAAGAGAATATGTTTTGTTATAATAACGTCACTCAATTCTTTGAACTCCTTCTGAAATATATGCCAAAATCACACAATGATCTATATCAGCAATTATTTTTAATAACCTATCAACTGACAATTCAGGCTTTCCTTCAATATTTTTGTTTTCAGTGCTCAATACTATATTTATTAAACTAATAAAAAGGTATTAAAAAACATTTTTCTTGAGCATTTAAACATTGGTTACAAAACTGATTAATTCCCTAAAGCAATTTCAACTTCAGTTATAACTTTAGTATGACTTATTTACTTGGACACAGCAAACACTTAAATAGCAGACAAAATGTGAACTGTTATTACAAAATGCATTACCACATCAGTACTCAAAACTTATTCTAAAGCATCAATATGATGATATTAATTCATTATTTCTAAACTTGTTTTTGTATTTTTTATTGTTACTATGCTTATTTTAGTTACTTCCTAGGACTTTAAAAATATTTTGATTACTTTCAGGGTTTTAGTCATCAGACTCCCACATTCCCCAAAAAAGAAGGAAAAAAGATTATCATATCAAAATAGTCAAAGTTACAATTGTTTCTTGGTTAAGAACTAATATCTGGTTGCATGGCCCTAGATAATTGGATATTAAACCATAGATCATTAGATCAAGTCCCTTTTTATAATAAAATTTTACTTGTTTACTTCATGGATATCTGGATTTCTATCTTTAATATGGACTTTGAAAGTTTTTCAACTTGGTTTACCCTCCTCCCCAACCAACTTCTTATTTTGAAAAATTTCAAGCTCCTTGAAAAGTTGGAAGATTGAGACAGTGAATACCTTTTATCTACATTCACCAATTTTTAGCTCAGCATGCTTCTTAATGGACATTGCTGAGACCCAAGTGGTAGCCAAGGCATGTACACTGAGTAGTGTTTCTGTCATTTTCCTTGTTTGGAATGCTAACCTTCTAAAGGGAGTCTGAGATTATTTTAATTTTTCTTGATGTTGTACTATTGTCCCACATTGAACTTGTCTTTCATAAAACCCTCAAGGCCTTTTTAAAATGTACACACAAATAAGTTTTGTTTTATATTTCTATATTGTTGAACAAATTGTTTTGAGGCTGTTGATTGCTTTTGCTACTTAGTTTTAAAGTTGGTGATATTGATGCTTGGAACACTTCCCAAATAGGTTTATTGCTCATTTAATGAAATGTTTTGTCACAGAGTGATTTGCCCCGGGTCAAAACAGAAATTGATGCCTTGAAGAACCTGAGACATCAGCATATATGTCAACTCTACCATGTGATAGAGACAGCCAACAAAATATTCATGGTTCTCGAGGTCAGTAGTATGTTCCAGAGACCGAAAGTTATTTGGTCATTGTCTTAGTCTGTTTGGGCTGCTATAACAAGATATCACAGACTGGGAAGCTTCTGAACAACAGAAATTCATTTCTCACAATTCTGGAGGCTGGGAATTCCAAGATCAAGGCACCATCATGGTAGGGTGAGGGCCCTCCTCTTGGTTCATAACTGGTACCTTATTTCTGTGTCCTTATATGATAGAAAGGGCTTGGGATCTCTCGAGCCTCTTTTAGAAGAGCACTAATTTCATTCATGAGGGCTCTGCCCTCATGTCCTAATCACCTCCCGAAAGCCCCACTTTCTAATGCCACCATCTTTGGGGGTTAGGATTTCAACACATGAATTTTTGGAGGGACACAAACATTCAGACCATTCTCACTCATTTTATCAATAGTTATGGGAAAAGTACATTTCACCTGAAAGATTAAATGTTAAGTGGCTTACCTGTTTGAGTTCTGTAACAATTTAGATCAAGTAGGCATATATAATAAATTGGAGATACATTGTGAATGTATCCTTTCTGATACCCTCCTAATGGGATGGTGTACTTTCGTGGACAGAATATGTTAGAATTTGTTTCTAGAGGGAAGGATTCATTTCAGTTTTATATGATGTATTAGCCTAGGGCTGCCACAAATGTGGTTTAAAACAAGAACTTACTGTCTCATAGTTCTGGAGGTTAGAAGTCTGAAGTCAAGGTGTGTACATGGTTGCTTCCTTCTGAATCCTCTGTTCTATGCCTCTTTCCTAGTTTCAGATGGTTGCTGGCAATCCTTGGCATTCCTTGGCTTATAGATGCACCACCTCTGCCTCTGTCTTCAAATGGTGTTGTCTTACCTGTGTGTCTGTGTCTGTGTCCAAATTTATCTCTTCATACAAGGACACAAACAATTGGATTAGGTTCCACCCTAATCCAGTATGACCTCATTTTGACTTGATTACATCTATAAAGACCTTATTGACATATAAGGTCACATTCACTGGTACTGGGTGTTAGGGCTTGAACATATCTTTTTGGAGGGACACAGTTCAACCCACAGCCTATAGGTAGACTTTAATGTATGTGTTATTTGAACCAAACTCTTTTCAAGTTTTAACCTGCCCCTTTTGGCTTGAAATGTAAAGTCTTTAGAACATGTATCATTCATCTCATTTCATTTTCCTTAGTCTCAGCCAAATAATTTGTAACTGCACATCATTTTGATAGATTAGCTCTGTTTTAAAAGCACATTTTAAAATTCATAATGCTGAAAGTTTCGGACATAGGACCATTTTCTCTTTATTACACTGTAGATCCACCCACATGGTTTACAGTGGTGAATTTAAAGCCTTTTTAAAAGTTAATCCTTTTGTCCAAATTAAATACTTAAAAAAACCCAAAATCCATGAACCTGGGACAAAATTTACAGGATACAAGAGAGGGGACTTCCCTGGTGGTCCAGTGGTGGAGAGTCCACCTTCCAATGCAGGGGATGTGGGTTCAATCCCTGGTCGGGGAACTAAGATCCCACATGCTGTAGGGCAACTAAGCCTGCATGCCACAACTACTTAGCCCACATGCCTCAACTAGAGAGCCTGCGTGCCGCAAACTACAGAGCCCCTGTGCTCTGGAGCCTGTGCTCCACAACTAGAGAGAGAAAACCCGCACGCCACAACTAGAGAGAGGCCTGCGCTGCAATGAAAGATCCCACATGCCTCGAGGAAGAGCCTGTGTGCCGCAACTAAGACACAGCCAAAAAAAAAAAAAAAAGATACGAGAGAGTATATATTGAAAAGTAAAATTCTCTCTCCCCTCTATCCCAGTCATCCTGTTTCCTTTCCCTTATGTCAATCACTTACTTTTTTGGTTTCCTATGTATTTTCCATGTACTTAGAAATACCTATGTATATTTTATATATATATATATATATATATATGTGTGTGTGTGTGTGTGTGTGTGTGTGTTTTCACATATATTTATGTGTATGTGTAGCTTACTGGTTTCTGTCACACAAATGGTCACATACTATAATATTATTCTGTACCTTTTTTTCCCCCCTATTTAACATTTTAGCTTGGAGACCATCTATGCATATACATAGAGATTTTCGATGTTTTTGTTTTACTCTATTTTGTATTTCTTTATTTGAAAATACAAAGTAGGCTGTTTTCTTTATGTAAATCTTATTGGATAGCATTTAAAAAATTGACTATTTAGGTATAATTTATATACAAGAAAATGAACACATTAGGTACATAGTCTTTGAAAAAGGTACACACCCATGTATTTCCCACCCCACTCAGGGTATAAAACATTTCCACTACACTAGAAAGTTTTCTCCTGACCCTTGAAGTTAATCCCTGTTACCCCACCCTCCCAGTGCCCTTCTCAACAACCACTGACCTGATTTTTATCACCAGAGATTAGTTTTACCTATTCTAGAGCTTGATAAAAATAGAATCATACATTGTGTGCTCTTGTATTTGGCTTCTTTTATTCAGCATAATGCTTTTTGCAAGTCATTATATCAGTATATTCTCTTTTACACCTTGCTTTTTTCACTTAATATTGGAGATTGTTTCATATCAGCTTATAAAGAGTTTCCTCTTTTTTTTTTTTTTCCTTCTTTTTATGGCTGCATGGAATGCCATTTTATGTAGTGTGAGTACATTTGGGTTGTTTCCAGTCTTTTGCTGTTACAAGCAATGCTGCTGCAGTGAATGATCTTAAAAGTGCATTGTTTTTTGATGTGAGAGTGTATCTATAGGAACAGTTCCTAAATGTGAACCTATGAGGTCATAGGCTATCTCCATCTGTAATTTTAATTGACATTGCTAAAATGAAATGAAATCTTAAATGGAAACCCCCATTTACAGAATAGTGGAGCTGCTCTGGTGAAGAAGGGATGGAAAGCCTAGATAGAGCTTTGTGCTCTGGTACCCATTCTCTCGTAGCCTCTGAGGAACTTGTGTATAATTAGGTTCATTCTGGTACAGACTGAAAATCACTGATCTTCAGGATGGAGAAGCAATAATTGCTGCTGGGTTTTTGTTTGTTTCAAGTAACTACACTAAATGTGAGTGCATTAAGATTAGAATGGGTTTTAATACTTTGCTATAAAAATATAAAAACCCTGAATGAACTTAAAATCACAGCGGTAGTTGGTTCTACTTCTACTTACTGGTAATAAAACTGCTCGAGACCAAGAGCTGTTGTTCTCTTTCTTGGAATACTGAGAGCGTATTTTTGAATGTGCCTTACTTAGTTTGTTCCCTTGCTTGTAAATTGAATTAATAATATCTCTGAGTTAGGTATAATTTTTTATTTTAAATTCCTCTGAAGCGATTTCTGTAAGTAGTAACAATATTTATGTGACTATTGCTCTTGAAGTATTGCCCTGGAGGAGAGCTGTTTGACTACATAATTTCCCAGGATCGCCTGTCGGAGGAGGAGACCCGAGTTGTCTTCCGTCAGATAGTGTCTGCAGTTGCTTACGTGCACAGCCAAGGCTTTGCTCACAGGGACCTCAAACCAGTAAGTGACTGCTTCACAGATGGTCACCTGAGAGTTCAACATCATTTACCTGTCATTACTAGGTTTCCAAATGTTCTTTCTGTTTAGAATTTGTCTGGGTTTTGCTTTTTGTTGTTGTTTTTGTTCTATTCCTAATGTATCACTTCTTTTTCCTCCTTGACTTTTGACTCCTGGTAGGCTCTTCAGGTTGGACTTATTATTGGCATTCTTTTTCTCTGTCAATTATGTGTGACATTATAAATATCTTTGTAGTCAGCTGCAGAATATGAACCTCAGGGTTTTATTTCTAGGAAAGAAGAGTTTTAGTATTTTCTTTGAGAATATTGTCATTGAGTAATTTCCTCTCAATACTCTCTTCCTGACACCATCTTCCTTTAATTTTAATTCCATTACGCTTCAGAAAGGAACAGTTCAGTGGAATGGACAGACTCAACTTTTCAAGGACAGAATAAAAAGTTGATACTCTTAAGTCTGTAGGCTCTGACTGATATGCATGATGGTGAACATGGATTTTAATGTTATTTGGTACTAGGGTTAGGGACCTAGAATTGGTCTAACAAGATATGGCAGTTTCTATCCTTTTCCCTCTGTTTATATCTAACCCTTTGATTTGAGTTCACTCTTTTTGTTCAAACTTGCTTTTGGCACACATTCTGTTTGCTTGTAGTTGAACCTCAGAGCACCACAGAGAAAATGGTTTATGCTAATGTGTCTTGAGGGGAAGCAGGATAGTTATCAACATTCATCTTCTCTTCTCTTATGTTCTTCTTGTCATTTCATTCTTTTTTAATGATTTTCATTCTTGTACCCACGCTCTTTAATATAAACAACCTTAAAGTGATTTTAGAAATAGCTAGAGGTGGGATGTGATATAAGGAAGACAGTATATAGTTATGAAAATATCTTTGTTTTTTCAGGAAAATTTGTTGTTTGATGAAGATCATAAATTAAAGCTGATCGACTTTGGTCTCTGTGCAAAACCCAAGGTAAGTGCAGAGATAAAAATGCATTTATTTCCTTTGTCAGTGTACCTCTTAGTATGTTATCTTACACTGACTTCCACTTAGTCTTTATTGAACCTGGTTGCATCCATTGAGAAGAATGTTAAACTTCATGGTTTTTATAAGTTCTCTAGATGATTTTAATATATAGCCAAGGTTGAAATCCACTGCTCTAGGTCTAGGGTTGGTCCTGCTGAAGACCCCATGGGTATGCTGTGAGAGAATTTACAGCACCTAGGTGACAGGAGACCATCACAGTGTGAATGCAGAATTGACCATGTTCTTTCAGTTAGAGTGTGTTGCCACTAGATGATGCCTTTTTTCATTTAGATATGAATTTTGGGAATTTAGTGCAAATCTGTTCTTTATTGTCCAGATGGTTATATAACTAACAGTTAGTTACATTTTGAGAGACAATCCCCTTTCCTTCTAAAAGAAGAAGGAAAAAGTCCATATGCACTTTAAAATTTATACCGTGATATATTTCTTTAATTTGCACTCCATAGTTAGGTACTGGTGTTCTCCAGCATACCTTCTCTTTGAGGTGACTTTGAACTTCCTCCTGTGTGGCTGCTGTAGGAAGCTTCCTCCCGAGTTCTCTAATGATGATACTCACAGTCCCTACAGTGAGCTGTCTACCCTCATTAAGGGTGTTGAAATTTCAGATCTGTCTCAGCCCTTTGGAGTCCCATGATTATTTCCTGCCCCAATCAGAATTAGCTGCGTGCAAAGGGAAGCAGATTTTGCCCCTTTGGCTGAATGTCTGATTCTTTCTGATTTTCCTCTCCTTCCCTTGGCTCTTCAGAGATTGTCAGTCGAGTCTTGTGTCTGGGAACCAAGTGCTAGAAGGCATTTTTTTTGATCAGCAGGCAATAAAGATAAAGCATACTTTGAGCAGATAAGCTGGTTTAAGTCATGTTCATCAAGGAGGCAGTGGAGAGTGTGTGTGACAGACTCCCTTAGCCTTTATTTATGGCTGCCACAGATTCAACCCACACAGACACCATCTCAAAAAGCAGGGGTTGGCTGGGAGAGGGTGGCCTCAGCTTTCCTAAGCTGAGGAGCTTACTTCTGGGTGTGTTGTAGCAGTTGTAAATGAAATCTCACAATTTCACAAGTCATCTGCCATTTGTAGAACTCTGTATAACTGTTGGGCAACGGTATCATTTTCATTATGTCTCCATATTTCTGTGGGAGACCAGAGGAGGCTGAGCAGATTCCTCATTTGAGCAGTCTGGAAGCTCAGGTCGTGATTTGTGTTATAACCGAGTCTAGAAAGCAGACTCCCAAGGCACTATTCTGTGTAGCATTTGCTCTCTTCCCTCTAGGGGAAAAGAAACTCTTCTGTACTTGTAAAGATTTGATATTGGAGATAGGGTCCCATAGAGAAATAACCCTTTTTCCTTGCGTACTTGGGAGTGGGAAGACATGGGTGCTTGGATATATGCTAAGCTGATTATTATGCAAATGGTGCCTAGGGAAGTACGAACCTGACTTGACTGAGCTAAGGGGAGAAGGATTTTTTTTGTGTTGGGTTGTCGTGGTATTGGAAATCAGAGAAGAGGAAGCCACACGTGCATGCATGCACATAGGCAGAGTATTGAGTTAGCAGCAGAAGTCTTTTATTATTTGGGGTAATTCTTCACCTAGCATCTCTCTGCTTGTGCTGAAGAATATTTATCAGGGTTTTAATTTTCTTAAGGGCTGTAGTTAATAAGTATTTCATTTTTATCTTATTGGCAGGGTAACAAGGATTATCACCTGCAGACATGCTGTGGGAGTCTTGCTTATGCAGCACCTGAGTTAATACAAGGCAAATCATATCTGGGATCAGAGGTAATTATTCACTGATTAATTCAATATATAACCAATATATGTTTATTGGTGACCTGTAGTGAGTCAGGCACTGTATGTTGAGGGTGTAATGAGGTAAGAAATAAACTTGTTAATCAAAGAGCTGTCTATTCAGAGAGTGAGATATGTAAAGTAATAAGTGAAATGAACAACTTGCAATAAATATAATAATACACAGTATACTTATGAAACAAGGATATATTTCTGATGTCCTTGTTGTGGTTGCTTTTGTGTTTAACTGTGCCATAGTTTTAGACTGATTAGTCCAGCCAGGTAGAACATGAGGCCAGGATTATAGGCACAGTTTTCAGAGATGCTGGTTAGCACAGAGAAAACCTGTACTTTGTTCACAGCCAACTATTCAAGGCCAGCAGTCCCGTGTAAGAGGCCCAGGCTCAGAGGCCTGGGCATTGCCTGCTTAACCATTGGCTACCGCAAGCTAGTCAGCCCCTTCCACTCTCTGGAGTACTGGTTTTGCTGATATTAGTATCATAAAATGAAAAAGGTTTAGTTGTCAAAAGGCCTGGAAATGCTGGGTTGAACAGTTTTCTTTAGTTAAGGACATCTCCAAATCTTAATATGTTCCTGTACAGTGTCCTTTGAGAGTAGAACATCACAGACAGCAGCTGGTCTCAATTTTATGCACCTACAGAATCCACTTTTTACATGGAGCATCTTTTGGAACTGGTGTTATGTGGGAGAAACTTTGAGATATGCCGGTTTACTTAATTTGTAACATGAGAAGATGGGGACTAACTTGTTTTTGGTGACCTTTTATTTGGATATAATCTCAAACTTACAGAATAGTCGCAAATGTGGAATGAGGAACTTTTGTATATATTTAGCCAAATTCATAATTGTTTACATTTTTCCCTATTTGTTTTATCATTCTCTATGTTTATATGTATGTGTATTATATTTTGAACCAACTGAGAGTAAGTTGGAGACATCATACCCCTTTATCATTAAATACCATGTATATATTTCCTAAAGGAAGGACTCTCTCTTTTATAACCACACTTTAGTTATTGAAATCAGAGAATTTAACATTGATACAATTTATTAAATATTTATTTATTTATTTATTTATTTGGCTGCATTGGGTCTTGGTTGCGGTGTGTGGGCTCTTCGTTGCAGCACGTGGGCTCCAGGGTGTGCGGGTTCAGTAGTTGTGGCGCACGGACTCTAGAGCACTTGGGCTTAGTTGCCCCGTGGCATGTGGGATCTTAGTTCCCCGACCAAGGATCGAACCTGCGTCCCCTGCATTGGAAGGCGGATTCTTAACCACTGGACCACCAGGGAAGTCCCTGATACAATTATTTAATCCACAGTTCATATTCAGATGGTGTTAACTGTAAGGTCCTTTATAGCTATATTTTCCCTCCAGTCCAGGATTCCATTCAGGATCATGCATCGCATTGTTGTGTTTCTTTGGTCTTCTTTAATCCGAAAGAGTTCCTTAGGCCTTCTTTATCTTCATGACCTTGAAATCTTTGAGCAAGCCAGTTATTTTGTAAAATGTCCCTCAATTTGAATTTTTTTAGAGTCAATTTTATTTATTTACTTATTTTTGGTTGAGTTGGGTCTTTGTTGCTTCGAGCAGGCCTTCTCTAGTTGCGTTGAGTGGGGGCCACTCTTCGTTGCAGTGCACAGGCTTCTCATTGCGGTGGCTTCTCTTGTCACGGAGCACGGGCTCTAGCGCACTGGCTTCAGTAGTTGTGGCACACGGGCTCAGTAGTTGTGGCTCACGGGCTCTAGGGCGCAGGCTCAGTAGTTGTGGCTCACGGGCTTAGTTGCTCCGCGGCACGTGGGATCTACCCAGACCAGGGCTTGAACATGTGTCCCCTGCATTGGCACGTGGATTCTTAACCACTGTGCCACCAGGGAAGCCACCTTTTACTTTCTATCTCTATGAGTTTGACTATCTAGGTACCTTGTATAGTGGAATCATACAATATTTTTTTGTGTGTGTGACTGCTTTATTTCACATAGTGTAATATCTTCAAACTTCATCCATGTTGTGTAGCATGTATCAGAATTTCGTTCCTTTTTAAGCTTGAATAACATACCATTGCATGTATATATCACATTTTATTTTTCCATTCATCCCTAGGTAGACACTGGAATTGCTTCCACCTTTTGGTTATTGTGAATAATGCTGATAGAAACAAATATGTCTTTGAGACCTTGCTTTCAATTCTTTTGGATATACACCCAAATGTGGAATTGCTAGATCATATGGTAATTCTATTTTTAATTTTTTGAGGAACTGCCATACTATTTTCTGTAGTGGCAGCAACATTTTACATTCCCGTAACAGTGGATAAGGGTTCCACATGATAGATCCTTTTTGTAATTTTCATTTAAGCACCACAAAAATCCTTTGGAGCGAATACTGTTACTCTGTTTCATAAGATAAGGAAGATAAAGAAATTGAGGCTCAGAAATTAAGTGCCTTTGCAGGGTCACAGCTGGCAACTGGGGGTCAAGATTTGAACTGAGTGAGGCTTTACTGCACACCTCTACTCTTTCCACTGTTCCATTTTGTCTCGCAGAAGGAGTGGTAATCATATGCCTGATGCTCACAAGATTCCTAGAGGTCTGGTGATGAGGCCCTGCTGGTTTGAATGCATCAAGATTTTCCTATAGGATCTTGTTTTCTTATTCATTTTAGTTCAACTTTCCATCCTTCTAGGACAATTTCTTAAGGACAGTGTACCAAGGAATTGTCTGGGGGCACTTGTTAAAATATGCAGAGGTCAGGGCTGTGCATGTTTAGAGATTTTGGTTTTGTTTTCTAAGGTGAGGCTTTAGCAATCTTCATTCTAAAAAAAGTGCTTTAGGGCTTCCCTGGTGGCGCAGTGGTTGAGAATCTGCCTGCCAATGCAGGGGACATGGGTTCGAGCCCTGGTCTGGGAAGATCCCACATGCCATGGAGCAACTAAGCCCGTGAGCCACAATTGCTGAGCCTGCGCGTCTGGAGCCTGTGCTCCGCAACAGGAGAGGCCGCGATAGTGAGAGGCCCGCGCACCACGATGAAGAGTGGCCCCCACCTGCCGCAACTAGAGAAAGCCCTCGCACAGATACGAAGACCCAAACACAGCCATAAATAAATAAATAAATAATTAATTAATTAAAAAAAAAAAAAGTACTTTAGGTTATTCTGTTGCTCATGGTCCAGATCATGCTTTAAGGAATGTTCTATGGTAAACATCTCTAATTCATTTTGTAATTTCTCAGAAGAAGTGGTTTCAAACCCCTCTTCCCCCCAGTTATTTTTTTCTTATTTGGCAGTTGGTAGCTTATAGATTTACTTGCATTTGCTTTGGTTTATGGTTTTAGTTGATTCATTTATTCTCATATCCATTTCAAAACAGTGAAGTGAAGGTGCTTTGATGCGTTAGCTGAAGAATACTTTTTCTGCTTTTTTTTCTCTCTAGTAGGCTTTTGTAGATTTCTATGGGGATGTTACTACTATTTTCTTCATCTTTTCCTTTAACCTCAGACGTAATCTCTCTTTTGACCTCTTCTTATGGCATTTGATGAGGCCATGTTAGCCCACTCTTCCCTGTGTAGTCTCTTTACCTTGACTATAACACCCTGGTCAGGAGTGCCATGCCGTCAAGACTAAATTTATAGATGAAGCATTTGATATCTTTCAGGCATAAATGGTTAATTTCTGACCTCCTGCAACTTGGAAGAAAAATCTGGTGTTTGCTTGAAAGTAAATTGTTCACTCAGGGCTTCCTAGTTGAGTCCTAATAATTTGATGCGATTTGGTAGGCAGGACTAGGTGTGAGATTTGTGTTATTTAGTATAGGTACTACCTAGATGTGTGATGATGCTGAAGTTATTTTAACTCTGTTTCTCCCCTCTGTCCTTTCCCCCCACTTTTTTTTTTCTTTAAACATGCTACATGCTGCCCTTTTACCTCTTAAAATTTTCCTAAGGCTCAAATGAGGGTGGGAACTGTGACTTCTCAGTCATCGGTGGCATGGATATCTTACATAAAGGCTAAGCTCCTTTCTGGGACTTCTTTTTCTTGCCCCCTCCCCTCCCCTCATTTTAAAAAAAATTTTTATTGGAGTATAGTTGCTTTACAATGTCGTGTTAGTTTCTACTGTATCCTTTCTGGGATTTTGAGATTTATAGGGCTATTTGTGCTGGCAGGCTAATTTCTATTCTCGATCCTTGAAAAGTCAATTGTTGAACTTTATTAAGGTGTCTCTACATAGAGAGGACTTTACATTATAGCTTATTTACATTTGCAGATTATCAGCAGTAAATTTTAAGACTTGTTTTGACATCCTCATGCATGTTTACATAATCCTCATATGTAATAAACCCTCAGTAGCACTATAGTTTTGTCTTTCAGAATCAGAGACCTAGGGACTTCCCTGGTTGTCCAGTGGGTAAGACTATGCACTCCCAATGCAGGGAGCCCAGGTTCGATCCCTGGTCGGCGAACTAGATCCCGCATGCATGCTGCAACTAAAAAAAAAAAAAGAAAAGAAAAGATCCCCCATGCCACAACAAAGATCCTGCATTCTGCAACTAAGACCCATTGCAGCCTAAATAAATAAAAAAAAGAGTCAGAGACTTAGCCGTATCTTCTTCCTTATCATGCCCAATCCAGCCCAGCCAACTAGAAGTGATTTTCTATTAAGCATTAGAGGGGAGTGCACTGAACTGGTCACTCTGAACTGAACTGGTCACTGGTCAAGAGACCTATCTGGGTGGCCTGCCATTGACTGGGTGACTTTGGACAAGCCTTCCTTTCTGGGCTTCAGACTGTACAAGGAGCAGGTTGAATTGGATGATCTCTGAGCTCTTTTCCAGCTCTGTGAAGATTCTATGTAGTGCCATTTTGAAATACGTTCTAATTTTTTTTTAATTATTATTTTTTTCTCCTTCTCAGGCAGACGTTTGGAGCATGGGCATACTCTTATATGTACTTATGTGTGGCTTTCTACCATTTGATGATGATAATGTCATGGCTTTGTACAAGAAGATTATGGTGAGTATTACAAGGCACAGAATTTCATTGTAGAAGTTTTCTATATTGCAAACTATATGCTTTTATTTATAAAAGTACAAGAATAGGCAGAAGTAATGTATGCTGCTAGAAGTCAGGATAGTGGTTACTCTTTGGAGGTGGTTAGTGACTGAAAGAGAGACATGGTGGGGCTTCTGTTTGGTTTTTGATCTGGATGATGGTTATACTTGTATTCAGTTTTTGAAAACTTATCAAAGTATACCTTATGATAGGTGTACTTTTCTATATGAACATTATACTTCAGTAAGAAGCTTAACAAAACAAAAACAAATGGGAAAGTAAACATGTAAGCTGATTTTTCTGGTAAGAGTTTTTGTTTTGTATCCTGAAATGATGCCTTAGTAAGTTGCTGTGTTAAATCACATTTTTCTTTAGAGTTATGTTAAAATAAGAGAAACTGTTTCTTTTTGAAGGTAAAATTTGGCTTTAAGGTGTAATAAAACCACAGTTAAGAGTACTGTAAGCTTTGTTAAAATCATATATATCAGAGATAGAAAGTAGATTTGTGGTTATGGGGCTGGCGGGGGAGGGGTGGAGTGGCAGTGGGGAGTGACTGCTAATGGGTGCAGGGTTTCTTTTTGGGTTGATGAAAACATTCTGGAATTAGATAGTGATAATAATTACACAACTTTGTGAATATACTAAGAACCACTGAACTGTACACTTTAAAAGGGTGAATTTTATGTTATATAAACTATATTCAATTAAAAAAATCATATATAGGAAGAAAAATAGTAAAATTATTTTTAAAGAGTTAATATTCAAAGCAAGCTAACAAAAGAAGACATGTAAAGAGGAAGAGTACCATATTGTGTCCATAGCAAACCAAAGTCAGACCAGCAGAGCAACTTCTCTGAATGAGGCTTGAATTCCCTTCTGTTTAACAGATATTTCCTAAAGATCTTCTTTGTACGAGATACTGAAAGTTGTGAACAAAGATCTATGAAACTTAATCATTGTCTGCCAGATTTCTTGTTGGAGACAGATACAAGGCTATCTAAAAAGGGGAAAGGGTGAGGGGTGCCGTTTTATAACAGAGGTTAAATGAAGTTAATACAGGAGTGGGTGTGGGATTTAGGAGAACATCTTACAGTAAGTGAGGTTTGAGCTGGGCTTTAAAAGAAGGTTAGAAGCACTTCAGAAAGGGTTGTGGGGGAGAGCATGCCTGGTAGACAGTATCAGCCAAGGGGTAAGATGGGAGAAGCATGGGAAGAAATGGTCAGAAGTTTTATGTGGCTGGACCATTAGATCTCTAACACCCTTTAGGTAGGG
This sequence comes from Balaenoptera ricei, assembly GCF_028023285.1. NCBI lineage: Eukaryota > Metazoa > Chordata > Mammalia > Artiodactyla > Balaenopteridae > Balaenoptera > Balaenoptera ricei. The sequence continues at coordinate 86,930,034 of NC_082644.1, forward strand.
AGACTACCTAAATCAGCTCTCATTTCTGGAAAGTAGCACACAGAATTGAAAGTGGTAGAACCAGTTGGCTCTTTGCCTACCCTACTGAACAACCAAGTCTGAGGGCACTGAGTTCAACCTGCAGTTATTTTATTTATTTGACTTAATAGTTTTTCCTGTATCCCACCCTGGAAAAAGCTTTAAAATCAGTGCCAAAACTGCAAGAGTAGTTTTGGGAAGTGATGGAATTGCAGTAGTTCCAATTTCTTGAAGGCTGAGGAGCTCTGATTCTGCAGGATCAAAGAGAAGTCATGTTACCAGTAGCTGTTGCCACTGTTTTGGGGAACCATGAGTGCTTGTGCTTCTCCTTGGGGAGGGGAGATGGATGGGGCAGTGGGCTGGAGGCCAACCTCCTGGAGCCTGCTGGGATAGCCAAGACAGCCCGTATTTCCTCCCATCTCTTCTCACAAAGCCTCCCCTAAACTTTGCAGGGTAGCAGTTGTTGCCTTGGCTCTGCTTCCTGCCTGTGACAGCAGTTCCTGACCTCACAGAGCCACATTCCCCGTGTCAACAACAGGATACAGGGAGGGTAGTGTTAGGATTGCTTTGTAGTTTCAACTTTAGTTAACAGATGTGGAGTGGGAAGGAGGCTTGGTCTTTGGGCAGCTCAGTAACAATTTTCCAGTTACACTTTCAAAAAACATTAGGTTGACCTCTTGAGTTGTTCCCTCTTTTTGCTACTCTTTCTATAAAGTAGAGCTCTGTTTTTTGTTCTGAAAATAACTTCAGTATTACAAGCTACTAGTACGTTTTACCATATTCTTTTTTTGCTGGGGGTACTCCATGCCAGAGAATAAACTGACAGACAAGGTTCTCCAAAGATGAAGTAGAATTGGATCTGTTTGGTGTTATAGTATGAAATCTTATACCTTCTAGAATTCTAGAAACACAGTGTGGGGACACATGATCATAGAATTTCCCTGTTGGAAAGGATCTTACCAGTCATGTTTTCTCCTCTCTGCTTCTTGTTTCATATTTAAATCCTCACTAAAACATCTCTTGTCCTGGCTATGTCCAGGTAATCTCTCTCAGGGCGGGGGAAGCCTTAGCTGATGGACTTAGAGTAGTGGTTCACAACCCTGGCAGCATACCAGCATCTCTTGGGGTGCTTTAAAAAATACAGGGTCCAGGGCTTCCCTGGTGGCGCAGTTGTTAAGAATCCGCCTGCCAATGCAGGGGACAAGGGTTCAAGCCCTGGTCTGGGAAGTTCCCACATGCCGTGGAGCAACGAAGCCTGTGCGCCACAACTACTGAGCCTGCACTCTAGAGCCCGCGAGCCACAGCTGCGGACACCCACATGCCTAGGGGCCATGCTCCGCAACAAGAGAAGCCACTGCAGTGAGAAGCCCACACACCGCAACGAAGAGTAGCCCCCACTCGCCACAACTAGAGAAAGCACGCACGCAGCAAGGAAGACCCAACGCAGCCAAAAATAAATAAATAAAATTAAAAAAAAAATTTAGGGTCCAACTCCTGGAGCAGTTAAATCAGAATCTCGTTGATATTTTTAAAATCCAGGATCTCTACTTTCTATCTGTGGACTTTGGCAAATTACTTAGCCTCTCTGTGTGTCAGCTTCTTCATCTGTAAAATGGAGGATAGTAGTCATAACATAGCGTTGTTAGGATTAAATGAGTTAGTTCATTTATCGTAGTGCTCAATAAATGTTAGCTATTATTATTATTATTATTTTTAATGAAAGGCCGAACAATCTTTTTTTAAAAAAATGTTTATTTATTTATTTATTTAGCTGCGCTGGGTCTTAGCTGCGGCACGCAGGATCTTCGTTGCCGCGTGCAAGATCTTCTTTGCAGCATGTGGGATCTTCTTTGCGGCATGCAGGATCTTTAGTTGCAGCATGTGGGCTCTTTTAGTTGCGGCATGCGGGATCTAATTCCCTGACCAGGGATCGGACCCGGGCCCACTGCATTGGGAGGGTGGAGTCTTAACCACTGGAGCACCCGGGAAGTCCTAGCTATTATTACTGACATATGTTTCTAAATTTGGTTTGCCAGTATTTTGTTCAGGACTTAAAATTTGTTCAGAGATTAATATGTAGTTTTCCTTTCTAGAACTATTTTGTTTGTTTTTGGTTTCAAGATTCTACTAGCCACATAAAGTTGATTGGGAGTATTCTCCCTTTTACTGTTTCTTTTCTTGTGTGTGTGCGTGGGGGCAGTATAAGGTTGGAATTTTTGGGTGTTATGGAATGTGCTTGGAAGTCCATCTCCACCAGTGACTTCTTTATGGGAAAATTTAAAAATAGTAAGTCAGGTCACATCCCTTTATTGGAAGCTCTCCAGTGGCTTCTTTCCCGTTTCACTCAAGTACTGCAAGCCAGAGTTCACCCTGTGGGCCGTAGGTGTTATCCTAGGTGAACTGGCCTCCCATTATCTCAGTGCCCTCATTGCTTACTCATCTTAGGATGAAATTCTTAAATCTTAAGTCTTAAGTTCAGTCTAGTTACTGAACACCTAATCTGTGCTAGGCACTTTTCTAGATGCTTGGGATATATCAGTGAATAAAACAGATGGAAGGTCCCTGCCCTCATGGAGTTTATATTGTAGTGGTAGGGAAAAAATAGTGGTGGTGGTAGAAAAAGATAATAAGCATAATAAATAAATTATATTAAAAGACGATACTTGCTTTAGAAAAAAGAAAAAATTGAGCAGGGTAAAGAGGAATCAGAACAGATGGGGAGGGGTGTGGAGGGAAGAGAAGGGCTGGTTGCATTATTAAATATTAAATAAGGTGGTCAGAGGTGAGATTTGAGCAAGACTTGAAGGAGGTGAGAGTGTTAGTCAAGAGGCTATCAAGGGAGAGAATGTTTCAGTCAGAGGAAGCAGAGCAAAGGCTAGTAGGTAGACGCATGCCTGGTGTAGTCAAGGGAGGGCAGAGGGCTAGTGCCACTGGAGTGGAGTAAATGAGAGCCGTAGGAAATGAAGTCTCAGGGGACAGGAGCTCCAACTGCCTTGGGCTCTGTAGCCATCATAAGGATTTTGGCTTTTTCTCCAAGTGAAATGGGGAGCCACTAGAGGGTTGTTTTTTTTTTTTTATAAATTTATTTATTTAATTTATTTATTTTTGGCTGCATTGGGTCTTTGTTGCTGTGCGCGGGCTTTCTCTGGTTGTGGCGAGCGGGGGCTCCTCTTCATTGCAGTGCACGGGCTTCTCATTGCAGTCGCTTCTCTTGCTGTGGAGCACGGGCTCTAAGTGCTCAGGCTTCAGTAGTTGTGGCACCCGGGCTCCGTAGTTGTGGTTCACAGGCTCTAGAGCGCAGGCTCAGTAGTTGTGGTGCATGGGCTTAGTTGCTCTGTGGCATGTGGGATCTTCCCAGACCAGGGCTCCAACCCATGTCCCCTGCATTGGCAGGTGGATTCTTAACCACTGCGCCACCAGGGAAGCCCCCGCTAGAGGGTTTTGAGCAGAAGAGAGACATGGTCTGGTTTAGATTTTATCAGGACCACGGTGGCTGCTGTGTGGAAATAGGCTACAAGGAGCCAAGAGGAGAACCATGGAGACTGGAGAGGAGGATATTGTATATTGTAGTAATTTGCAGATAAGAGATGGTGGTCATTGAGGTAGTGAGAAGTGGTTGGATTCTGGGTATCTTTTTTTTTTTTTGGCTGTGCTATGTTTAAGATTTTTTTTTGGCTATGCAGGAATTGTTTTATTTTTGTTTGGTCAGATTTATCAGTCTTTCACTGTCATATTTGGAAAGGCTTTCCTACATAGATTATTTTTTAAAATTCCCATGTTTCCTTCTAGCATTTTTATTTTTATTTTTTTTACGTTTAAATATTTGATTCACTTGGAATTTGCTTTGCTGTTGTTTCTTGCCTTTAAACATCACTAAAAAAAATTGTAGAGATTTGTTTTCATATTCTGGATCCTTGTTTTTAAAAATCTTGTAATTGTGATGACAGTGTAGCCATATGTACTTGGATTTGAGGTTCACTGTTAGCAATAATGTGCATAAGTGTATTTCAAATAGTCTTGATAATTTCAGGTTTTAAGACCACTTGTTAGATCTGATTAGGTCTTTTTTTAACCTTGTGTTTCGGCTGATGGCCTCACACTAAGAGTAAACGTGTCAGCTCTGTTATTGTTGTTTGCTTGTGCTTGTAGCAAACAAACAACCTTTAATCTGTGGTTTAAAAGATTCTTTGCAAGAATCTTTTAAAACCAGTTGGCAATTTTGTGAAGATTTAGTTTAGTTAAACCAGATACTATGATCTGTAAATCCATTTAACTGGGCACAGTAATTCACAATAGGCACAGAGTGGTGCAAGGTAGAGCCACTGTCACCTGTCATGTGTCACTGTCACAGTCAAGGAAGAATGACTTCATTCTGTAGTTTATGTAGGGACTAGTGAGGGTGCCATTGCCCATCCATATACTAAATTTTAATAAAGCTTAATTTTTGTCTTATTTTTTAGATAGAAATGAATATAAATGAAAGTCTTAATATATTCTTTCCATGCCCTAGTGTGTCTTCTTTTTTTTTTTTTTTAAACATCTTTATTGAAGTATAATTGCCTTACAATAGTGTGTTAGCTTCTGCTTTATAACAAAGTGAATCAGTTATACATATACAATATGTTCCCATTTCTCTTCCCTCTTGCATCTCCCTCCCTCCCACCCTCCCCATCCCACCCCTCTAGGTGGTCACAAAGCACCGAGCTGATCTCCCTGTGCTATGCGGCTGCTTCCCACTAGCTATCTATTTTACATTTGGTAGTGTATATATGTCCATGACACTCTCTTACCCTGTCACATCTCACCCCACCCCCTCCCCATATCCTCAAGTCCATTCTCTAGTAGGTCTGTGTCTTTATTCCCGTCTTGCCACTAGGTTCTTCATGGCCTTTTTTTTTTTTCCCTTAGATTCCGTATATATGTGTTAGCATACTGTATTTGTTTTTCTCTTTCTGACTTACTTCACTCTGTATGACAGACTCTAACTCCATTCACCTCATTACAAATACCTCCATTTCATTTCTTTTTATGGCTGAGTAATATTCCATTGTATATATGTGCCACATCTTCTTTATCCATTCATCTGTCGATGGACATTTAGGTTGCTTCCAGGTCCTGGCTATTGTAAATAGAGCTGCAATGAACATTGTGGTACATGACACTTTTTGACCTATGGTCTTCTCAGGGTATATGCCCAGTAGTGGGATTGCTGGGTCGTATGGTAGTTCTATTTGTAGTTTTTTAAGGAACCTCCATACTGTTCTCCATAGTGGCTGTATCAATTTACATTCCCACCAACAGTGCAAGAGTGTTCCCTTTCCTCCACATCCTCTCCAGCATTTATTGTTTCTAGATTTTTTGATGATGGCCATTCTGACCGGTGTGAGATGATATCTCATTGTAGTTTTGATTTGCATTTCTCTAATGATTAATGATGTTGAGCATTCTTTCATGTGTCTGTAGGCCATCTGTATATCTTCTTTGGAGAAATGTCTATTTAGGTCTTCTTCCCATTTTTGGATTGGGTTGTTCGTTTTTTTGTTATTGAGCTGCATGAGCTGCTTGTAAATCTTGGAGATTAATCCTTTGTCAGTTGCTTCATTTGCAAATATTTTCTCCCATTCTAAGGGTTGTCTTTTGGTCTTGTTTATGGTTTCCTTTGCTGTGCAAAAGCTTTTAAGTTTCATTAGGTCCCATTTGTTTATTTGTGTTCTTATTTCCATTTCTCTGGGAGCTGGGTCAAAAAGAATCTTGCTGTGATGTATGTCATAGAGTGTTCTGCCTATGTTTTCCTCTAAGAGTTTGACAGTGTCTGGCCTTACACTTAGGTCTTTAATCCATTTGGAGTTTATTTTTGTGCATGGTGTCAGGGAGTGTTCTAATTTCATACTTTTACATGTAGCTGTCCAGTTTTCCCAGCATCACTTATTGAAGAGGCTGTCTTTTCTCCACTGTATATGCTTGCCTCCTTTATCAAAGACAAGGTGACCATATGTGTGTGGGTTTATCTCTGGGCTTTCTATCCTGTTCCATTGGTCTATATTTCTGTTTTTGTGCCAGTACCAAACTGTCTTGATTACTGAAGCTTTGTAGTATAGTCTGAAGTCAGGGAGCCTGATTCCCCCAGCTCCATTTTTCGTTCTCAAGATTGCTTTGGCTATTCGGGGTCTTTTGTGTTTCCATACAAATTGTGAAATTTTTTGTTCTAGTTCTGTGAAAAATGCCAGTGGTAGTTTGATAGGGATTGCATTGAATCTGTAGATTGCTTTGGGTAGTAGAGTCATTTTCACAATGTTGATTCTTCCAATCCAGGAACATGGTATATCTCTCCATCTATTTGTATCATCTTTAATTTCTTTCATCAGTGTCTTATAATTTTCTGCATACAGGTCTTTTGTCTCCTTAGGTAGGTTTATTCCTAGATATCTTATTCTTTTTGTTGCAGTGGTAAACGGGAGTGTTTTCTTAATTTCACTTTCAGATTTTTCGTCATTAGTGTATAGAAATGCAAGCGATTTCTGTGCATTAATTTTGTATCCTGCTACTTTACCAAATTCATTGATTAGCTCTAGGAGTTTTCTGGTAGCCTCTTTAGGATTCTCTATGTATAGTATCATGTCATCTGCAAATAGTGACAGCTTTACTTCTTCTTTTCCGATTTGGATTCGTGTGTCTTCTTACATGCCTTTGAAGACCACCAATCAAGAATAATGAGTGGTCAACTCTACATATTCTTTAGATGGTCTCTCAATTAATATAACCCCTCTCAGCCAAGTTATTGAATATCAGTAAATTAGGGATTATTCTCCCTGGAAATTTACTGAAGTTATGGCTGAGTTGAATAAAAGCAAAAGCAAATGTCAGTATAACTGGTGCAGGAATTGACATCCTTCCGTGAACATTGAGTCTTCCAAGGATACTTGATTTCTTGGTGATGAGTATTTGGGAATTGCAGTAAAACATTATGCCGTAAAGGATGACTGTAATAGGGAGTTCCCTGGTGGTCAGGGAACTGGGAGCTGAGATCTCATAAGCTGTAAGGATGACTATAATAATTTTATCCAAGAAAAATTTTGAATACTTGCCTTGATCATGCAAAAGTCTCAATAAAGATGTCTGACTTTGAGCAGTCTACCTTCCATATACCCTGTGGATATATACCTAGTAAAACAAAATGAGGTATGGATTTACTAACTATAAACTTTGATTGTAGAATAATTATGTCTCCTTTATAACAATGATTATACAGGGCTATAATTCTTGATTTGTGATGTTAAAATGATGTAATCCACATGTAAGAAGAATACTTGGCAGGAGGGCATGCATTCAGTTCTTTCAAGTCATACCCAGGCATTAGGGGCAAGTTAAACAGAAGGGTGGGTAGGTAGGCAGGGAGGGGGTGTTCGGGGGGTGGGGACATATCTATGTTTTATCATATTGAAAAGTACTAGCTGTTCTGTCAAGAAATCATTCCTCCCAAACCTCACTCTTGAGTAAGTAGTATAATGTACAATTCTATAGATGTGTGAATAGCTAAGAGCCTGTGTTGGAGCTTAATTTACTCCTTTCTAGAGTGCTAAATGCAAGGAAAGTTTGGTTAAAATCTTAATCAGTCTTCTTGGCTAGGAGTATGAAGCAGAGGTTGGCAAACAATGGCTTGCCGGCCATATCTGATAAAGTTTTATTGGAACACAGCCAAGCCTATTTATTTGTTTATATATTGTCTGTGGCTGCTTTTGCACAACAATGGTAGGGTTGAGTAGTTGTGACAGAGATTATATGGCCCATAAAACCAAAAATGTTTACTATCTGTCCCTTTACAGAAAAAGTTTGCTGACTCCTGGTATAGAGTTATTGATCTGTAAAAGAATGATCCTCCCTCAAGCCTGTCTGCTCCTTTCCTAGAACATTGGCCTTAAATGCCTAGGCTTGTTATTTGTCAATGAAGCGACATTCAGTTAATTGTTTTTATGATGAAAAACAGTATGTACGGTAAAAAGTTAAAACAATACTAAGGAGTATAATTTAAAAAACACACAAAACTTCCTGCTTCCTTTCTTTTCTTCCACAGAGGCAACTATTTATAAATTTCTTCTATACATTTGCATAAATTATTTGTACTTATACAAACTTTTATGTGTCTATATCCTTTGGAATTATATAATTCACACAGTTAGTGGACCTTGCCCCCTCCTTTTTAAATTTAATGCTTTACTTTGAAGATTGTTTCATATTGGTACATAGCAGCGTGTATAGGTTTTCATTTTTCTTTTTTTTAGGGTTTATTTATTTATTTATCTATCTATCTATTTATTTATGGCTGCGTTGGGTCTTTGTTGCTGCGTGCGGGCTTTCTCTAGTTGCGGCGAGTGGGGGGCTACTCTTCATTGCAGTGCAGTCTTCTCACTGCGGTGGCTTCTCTTGTTGCAGAGCATGGGCTCTAGGCACACGGGCTTCAGTAGTTGTGGCGTGTGGGCTCAGTAGTTGTGGCGCACTGGCTAAGATGCTCCGTGGCATTTGGGATCTTCCTGGACCAGGGCTCAAACCCGTGTCCCCTGCATTGGCAGGCGGATTCTTAACCACTGCGCCACCAGGGAAGCCCTACATATTTCTTTTTCTGGGCTCTTTATTTCATTATATTTAACTTTTTGTCTATGTTTGTTTTATATGTAATTGTTTTAATTACTGGATTTTTTATAATACCATTTATTTAATGTTTGGTAGAATTAGCTCCCTCTTATTCTACTTTTCCCCTAGAATTTTCCTGGCTATTCTGCTATAAATTGTTTTTCCCTGGTGTACTTTTTTATTTTTTAAATTTTTAAAAAATTAAAAATTTTTTGGCCATGCCACGCGGCACACGGGATCTTAGTTCCCCTTAGTTCCCCGACCAGGGATCGAACCCGAGCCCCCTGCAGTGGAAGCACAAAGTCTTAACTACTGGACCACCAGGGAAGTCCCTGTGAGTCTTTGACAGTGCTTCCTTTTTCTTTTGGAAAACATTGTTGTTAAATTATAGTACATCTTTATAACAGATATTCTATAGCCATAAAAGTGAATAGGAACCTCTTTAAATACTGATATGGAATGATATCGAAGATATATTGTTAAGGGGAAAAGCAAGGTGTAGAACAGTATGTATAGTATACTGTCATTTTTGTAAAAAATAAAAGAGAGGGAGGTATGTTTATATTATTTGGAGTAATGTGGAAGGAGATATAAGAAGTTGCTAGTTCCTGCTCCTTCTGGGGAGGAAAATTGGGAGAGGGAAGGGAGAATTTTCATTCTGTGCTCTTTTGTACCTTTTAAGTTTTGAATCACGTAAAGGTTCTACTTCTTGCCTAATTGCTCTGGCTAGGACTTCCATTACTGTGTTGAATAGAAGTGGTAAAAAGTGGGCATTCTTGTCTTGTTCTTGATCTTAGAAAAAGCTTTCAGTCTTCCACCACTGAGTATGATGTTAGCTATGGATTTTTCATATATGGCTTTTACTGTGTTGAGGTAGTTTCCTCCTATTCTTAGTTTGTTGAGTATTTTTATCATGAAAGGGTGTTGAATTTTGTCAAATGTTTTTTCTGCATTAACTGACATGATCATGTTTTTCACCTTCATTCTGTAAATGTGGTCTATCACATATATTGATTTGTGTATGTTGAGCCAAACTTGCATTTCAGGAATAAATCCTACTTGGTCATGGTGTATAAATCTCTTAATATGCTGTTGAATTTGGTTTGCTAGTAATAATTTTTTAAAAAGTAGAATAATAAAGTTTTGTGTGAGTCTTGAATCTCTAAAGCTGATGTGGAAAGTCGGGGAGGTGCCTTCGGCAGGCCAGGTCTGAGTCTCTATCTCTAGATATACAGAAGTAGAGTTCTATGCTTATTTGGGGTGTGCTGAAGTCTCCTCTGCCTAGAGCATCTACATCAGTCTTTTTTTTGTTGTTGAAATTCTTTGCTTTTCTCCCCCAATTCCTTTTTTTTCCTCCGGGGAGATAGAGCATTCTGAAGTCTGTGTTTTTCATATTTTTGTGACCCTTGCACATGGTTGCTTATTCTTATTCTATTACAAAAGTAATACTAAACGTTCCTGAGTTTTTCTTATTTGCCAGACTCTGCTTTGAGTGAGGTAGTTGCTATTATTGTCCCCCTCTTATGGATGAGGAAACTAAGGGACAGAGACCTTACATAACTTACTCAGGGTCTTATAGCTAGTAAGTGGCAGAGCTGGGATTTGAACTCAGCTAGGCAAACTCAGAGCCTGTTCTCATACCACCATGAGATACTGTTTCTCATCTCTGTAGTTGCTAGTCTCAAGAGAATCGTAGACTCCCAGAGCAGAAAGTGATCCCCATCCCAAGCTTCTTTTTGTGTCCATTAACTTGGGAATGTTCCCAGACATCCCAACTTTTCAGATTTACCAGGACTATATTTACCAGTTCTCCTAATTCATATTAGGTATTGTGCATCAGTTTTTCTACTCAATTTAGGTGTCATCTCTGGTAGAGCAACTTGTCCTCATTTTCTTTATCAGTAGTGTTAAAGCATTGCAGTAGTCAGTTATTTCCAAGGTCCAGTCCATCTCTGAATAGCTATAAGTTCTCTGACTTCTATTTATTCACATTCAGTTTTTCTTGTTTGTTTCAGCCTAGTATTCTCCTCTGTTGATATTCTGAATCTTGATTCTGATCTCATGTAATATCAGCTGTCCTTGCCAGGATTGTGACATTTTGTACATTTCTTAAATATCTCTAATCCAAGTTGTTGACTAAAAAGCTGACTAGAGGGCTTCCCTGGTGGCGCAGTGGTTAAGCATCTGCCTGCCAATGCAGGCAACACGGGTTCGAGCCCTGGGCCGGTAATCCCACATGCTGCGGAGCAACAAAGCCTTTGCGCCACAACTACTGAGCCTGCACTCTAGAGCCCACGAGCCACAACTCCTGAGCCCATGTGCCACAACTACTGAAGCCCGCGCGCCTAGAGCCTGTGCTCTGGAACAAGAGAAGCCACCGCAATGAGAAGCCCGCACACCGCAACGAAGAGTAGCACCTGCTCGCTGCAACTAGAGAAAGCCCGCGCGCAGCAACGAAGACCCAATGCAGCCATAGATAGATAGATAGACAGACAGATAGATATTTTTTAAAAATTAAAAAAAAAACAAAACTGAATAGATCTAGACCATCCCTAAGTGTTCTGGGTTTTTAGCCTGTATCAGATACGCTTAACCAAGATTTTGTGGTTTTATCCACAAAGATAAAATAAATGACTGTTAATACCTTATTGAAATTAAGCTACACTAACTATATCCGTGGTGTTCCTCATTTACTGACTTAACTTTAAGCTTGCCTTTTTTTTTTTTTTTTAACCTATCTGGACCCAAACTTCTATGCTATTTATTTGCCTTCATTTGCTATTACTGCAAGTTCACATTCATATGGCAGCCATGGAATTAATGCTCCTAATTATTATTATATATATAAAATATATAATATATATTATAAATATATATAAGTATATATGTATATATTTTTTGGGGGAGCTGCGCTGCGTGGCTTGTGGGATCTTAGGTCCCCAACCAGGGATCAAACCTGGGCCCATGGCAGTGACAGTGCTAAGTCCTAACCGTTGGACTGCCAGGGAATTCCTGATGCTCTTAATTATTAATGTACTGTTTCACGAACACGCGGTGAATGTACCAACATACAAACTTCAGTGTTCTCTACTTTTATTTATTTATTTGAGTACACTAGTGGATCCTGGATGAATCCTTTGGGGGAGGGGACTTATCTCAAGATAATATAAAATTGTTACATCCTAATAGTAGCTATTAGGTCCAAGTTTTGATATTTTTGGTAAATGAAACATTTCTTAGAAAATGTCTAATTAGAAAATGTCTAATTCTTGTTCAATAGAGATTTAGCCTTCCTAATTAATATTATTTATTAATACTGTATATTCTTTGTTTCTCCTACTCTGAATTTCATTTTTTTTAGTTTTTCATGTATTTGCAAGTTGAAAATTGATTCAGATTAGGACTTTTATGCATTATTATGGAATTTAATTTCACACATTATAGATTTTGAAATTTATTGTAATCTTGGCTCAGAACTATTGTTCCGAGTCACAGTGTAATACAGTCTGCTGGTTGAATCTAATTAAGGTGTCGTATCACTTGCATGCAGTATGTATCTTTGCCTAGAATGTTCTAAAATTCCTCACTTGGGAATAACACTTCCCTCAGTTCTTGGTTTGATTGAAAAACCCAGCAATATTTGACACACTGTATGTAACTCTTGTTTAAGAGGCAGACTTTGTTTATCTTTTGTGTTTGTTGACTATTTTAAGCAAAATGCTAAACTGCAGTTTCCAGCGTGGTTACTAATAGACTGAGTATTAACCTTATTAATGTCGCATATTCATCTGCTGTCATTGCATTCAAAGACAAGCGTGACTGTATTCCAGTTCTGGGTACACAAATATTAAGGAAATATAACTAATTTAGTAAATGAAAGTTGAGTAGCTTGAAAGTAAAATTGCTTTCTAACAAGTATAATTTATAATTTTAAAGAAAATGAGCAAGTTATCTCTTTATGAGATAATATTTTACAATTATAGGGTTGACTGCAGTACTATTATTATGTGTTGGAGAGGTCTATCACCTGCCTTTCTTAGTACTATATGAAAAAACAAACAATTTCAAGGCCATTAGTATTCCCAGGATTATCTCACTTATTAGCACACAGATCTTTTTTCCTCCTCCCACTTGGTTTCTCCCTCTATTACCTGTTTCTTAATCTCATTTGCAAGGTAATCAGCCCTTAAATAAACAATAATTCTCCAAAGATTGAGCAGAAACCAGGGTTAAGGGGCACAGGCCTGGTTAACACAGGGCCTTTTGTGAAGATGCTCTTCCCCAGCAGAATTGTTCCTCTCAAGGCCTTTTCTATTTGATCCTTAGATATATACTTTCAGTATTTAAATAAGGAGCCTTTCCCCCTGTCTATTTCCAGGTATCCTTAGAACTTCCAGTGCGGTACAATAGAAAAAGTATTGTATCTCTCTTCTAGTCCTGTCTCTACCCCTTTATTGCTCTATAACAGTGTTTCTCAACTTTGGCACCATTGACATTTTGGACTAGATAATTCTTTGTTGTGGGGGACCGTCCTGTGCATTGTGGGATGTTGAGCAGCATCCCTGGCCTCTACCCACTAGATGCCAGTAGCAGCCCCCAAATTATGACAATCAGAAATGTCTCCAGACACTGCCAGATGTCCCCTGGGGGACAAAAATCACCTCCAGTTGAGAACCAGTGCCTTACAACATTGAACAGGTATTTGATTTCCCTGGCTGAGACAGTTTCCTCATCTGTGTAATGTAGCTGCCTACTGCACAGGATAAAATATATGTATAAGTGCTTTGTGTATTTTTAAGTACTGTGTACAAATAAGAGGTTGGGGTAAGCCTGGCAGCAGAACTCAGCTCTGGACTTTATTTCTGCCAGTATTTCAGTGTAGAGAATGAAGCTGAGAATGTCAGGTCTTGGTGATGGGGCACAGGCCTCATGCTTTGTTTGTCGATAGTACTCTATAGAGCTGTTCTGTCCAAATGGAGAAAGTGGGTGGGTACGTTTCAGGAGGTGATGTGAGCAGGACATGACTAGTTGATGTGTTCTTACCAGGCAATGCTGAGATCCTGAGGCAGCTGCAGTGGGGCAAATCTCTATTGAGAGGGCATGTGCATCCTCAGAATGACTCTAGCCTTTCTTACTATACTGAATATTTAGCACCCTGGCATGCATGGCTTTGCCAACATGCCACCTTTGCCCTGCTACTTTTTTTTTTTTTTTTAAATAACCGGAGAAGCTTATTTATTTATTTATGGCTGCGTTGGATCTTCGTTGCTGCACACAGGCTTTCTCTAGTTGCGGCAAGTGGTGGCTACTCTTCATTGTGGTGTGCGGACTTCTCATTGCAGTGGTTTCTCTTGTTGCAGAGCGTGGGCTCTAGGCGCACGGGCTTCAGTAGTTGTGGCGCATGGGCTCAGTAGTTGTGGCTCGTGGGGTCTAGAGCACAGGCTCAGTAGTTGTGGCGCATGGGCTTAGTTGCTCTGTGGCATGTGGGATCTTCCCGGACCAGGGCTCAAACCCGTGTTCCCTGCATTGGCAGGTGGATTCTTAACCACTGCGCCACCAGGGAAGCCCTCTGCTACTTTTTTGAGTAGCCCTATCTTCCCCTCCTATTTATTTCAAATTGAACAAACATTTATTATCTCTTATGTGCAAGGCATTGTGCCAAGTGCTTTCACATACATTCTCTTCCATTCCTTTTGTAACCCTGTAAGTGGCATTACTGTACTTGTTTCACAGTAACAGTAGTAATAGTAGTAGTAGTAATAGTAATAGTAGTGGAGGCAGCAGCAATAGTAGAAACTAGACGGTATTGAGTTCTTACTCTGTGCGTGTGCTAAGTGCTTTATATGTATTAAATCATTGAGTGCTAGCAACAATTTATGGAGTTGATACTGTTATTATACTTCTTTTTACAGATGAGGAAACTGAGGCACGGCAAGGTTAAATAGCTCATCCACACAGCTAGTAAGTGGTAGACCCTGGATTTGGATCTAGGCAATTTGTCTCCAGAGCCTACTCTTAGGAACAGGGTCAGAAAGATGACATAACTTGTACAAGCTCAAGGAGCAAATGAAAGGCCGACTAGGATTCAAACATAATGTATGACTCCAGTCTCTGCCTGTTTCCAGTGTGCCAAGCACCACACTTCTCATTCACTTATCTTCCCTGCCTCTCTCTGGATAGGATTGCTTCTATGATGCTAGCTTACAGCACAGCACAGAGGATCTATTAAAAGATACTTCGTGAATTCAAGTTGGGATGATAAAAGGGGTGATAAATAAGAGGCAAAGAGGAACTTGGAATCAGCCTCGTGGAGCTCTTGTTATTCAGTGCTTTGGTCTGAAAATTCACTTTTACATCTGATTTCTATAGAATTCTGCTACTTTTAGTTAAGAATGCTTTTGTTTTGGATGGTAGTTTTTGAATTTAAAGGCATAACATTTATTTTATTACATAGTTCTGGTTATGGACCTGTTATCTGTGTGTTGGAGCAAACCAGAAAGGGCTAGAACCTGGAACCAGATTTATCCTTGGGGTGGGCAGGTGATGATAGGAGAGAGGTAATGCAAGTAAGTTAAACCCTTATAGATGGTATATTAGTTTCCTAGGGTTGTCATCACAAAATACTACAAGATAGTGGCTTAAAACAACAGATATTTATTCTCTCACAGTTCTGGAGGCTAGTCTAAAATCAAGGTGTTAGCAGGGCCATGGTCTCTGAAGGCTCTAAGGGAGACTCCTTCTTTGCCTCTTTCTAGCTTCTTGTGTTTGCCTGCAATCCTTGGCATTCCTTGGATTATAGATGCATCACTCCAGTCTCTGCCTCTGTTTTCATGTGGTGTTCTCTCCTCTGTGTCTA
The DNA here is from genome assembly GCF_028023285.1 of Balaenoptera ricei. Lineage (NCBI taxonomy): Eukaryota > Metazoa > Chordata > Mammalia > Artiodactyla > Balaenopteridae > Balaenoptera > Balaenoptera ricei. The sequence goes on from NC_082644.1 coordinate 86,945,536, forward strand.
AATTTCCCCCTTCTTATAAGAACACCAGTCATATTGAATTTAGGGCCCAGCCTAACCCAATATGATCTCATCTTAACTTGATTACTTCTGCAGAAGCCCCTGTTTCCAAATAAGGATGCATTCACAGGTTCCAGGTGGACATGAATATTGGGGGGGGGGGTCACTATTCAACCCAGTGCAGATGGTATCCAGAGAGTAAGAAGCAAATGGCTTTGTGTGCAGTCTGCATGAGGAGAGACCCACTGGAGTAGGTGCAGGTTCTGACCAGTGAGTAAAGCAAGACAGGACACTCTAGAGGTTGTGCAGGTTGTGATCAGAAATTCAGGTAGATCATGACCCTTTGATCAGTGTAAGCAGGTAATAGAGTCCTTACTCCAGGCCGGTCTCTACTTTCTATGGGACCCTGGCAAAAGCAGGCTACAGTATTTGAGGTACCAGGCAAATGATCAGTTTGCCAAGAAAGAGAACATGTCAGGTACCAAGGATTTGAATCATGAGTGGCATTTGGTCTCAGGAATAAGGAAAAGCTCAGCTGAGAGAGTGGGGCCAACTAGATCAGGGACAGCCATGCAGCAACTGTGACTCGCTGCTGAGTCCCAGCGAGGTGGCTGAAGCATCCAAAAATCCCCCCTTCCCAGGGATAGGCCTGGAGCCCAGGCAGCACTGAGCCTTCAGTGCTTGGTGGATGACGGATAGTAAGGAGAAATGAATTAGAGGCTTCATTATTATAATTCACAAACAAACTGTCAGCATCTGACATTGGCAAGTGTTAAGGTGCCCTGGCAAGGTATAAATAAGAGTGGTATCTCTGGGTACTAGTGAGTGCTTTAGATAAAGGAGAATGAAAAATTTAATAACATTAAATGTCATTTGTAAAATGAAAGCTCTTGCCCTTCCTAGGAAACACTTTGTAGGTCAGCCTGTCTGCTCTCATCAGAGAGGCTGAATCAGAGGTTGAGTTGTTTTAACGTTAACACCTTTTCTTTTTAAATAAATTGCTTGATAACACTTCCTTGGAACTTTGACTATTTCTTTAACATATTCAAAATCCAGCCTGTCATGTAGTTCTAGGATTCTGAGTGATCTATACTGTTTCTCCCCTCACCGTTAAGCTGGACTGATTTTTGTGAGAATTATGTCCTAGACAGTTCATAAGAACAGAGAACCCCAGTGCTGGTGCTAGTTGAAGCCTTCTTCACCTACCTGCTTCCACCGTTTTAGCCTCGTTCAGTTACTGTTGGGTGTGTGTGTGTGTGTGTGTGTGTGTGCGCGTGCGCGCGTGCTTGCCCTTGTCTCCCTGGACCTATAATATATTTCTAACCCAGGATCCTCATTCAGGTTATTTTGTCATTGATTATTTTTGGGAGCCCTCTGGATTCCATCAGACCATGTTCCTTAGTTTCCAAAGTTATCACAAACAATTCTGTGGTGAATGTTACTGTTCATAACACTAATAAATTTTTGTATGCCAAATTATTTGCTTAGGATAAATTGCTAGAAGTGAAATTGCTGGATCAAGGATATGCGATCTTGAATGCTTTTTACACGTATTTCCAAATTACTCTTCAGAAAAGTTTATGCTCTCTCGTTGTATATATAAGCGCTCTTATCGCCGAACTCTAACACTGGACAATTTTTTTGAAGTTTATCAACTTGGTAGATCATATTTTTGTTTAAATTAATTGCTTTTTTTTTTTTGGCTGCGTTGGGTCTTCGTTGCTGTGTGCAGGCTTTCTCTAGTTGCAGCAAGCCGGGGCTACTCTTTGTTGCAGTGTGCGGGCTTCTCATTGTGGAGGCTTCTCTTGTTGCGGAGCACGGCCTCTAGGCGTGCGGGCTTCAGTAGTTGTGACGTGTGGGCTCAGTAGTTGTGGCTCTGGCTCGCGGGTTCTAGAGCACAGGCTCAGTAGCTGTGGCGCACGGGCTTAGTTGCTCCACGGCATGTGGGATCTTCCCAGACCAGGGCTCGAACCCATGTCCCCTGCACTGGCAGGCAGATTCTTAACCACTGTGCCACCAGGAAGTCCCTAATTGCTTTTTTATTGCTAGATTAGTTGAACATATTTTCATGTTTATTAACCATTTAAAAGTTCTTGTTTTGGGAATAACCTGTGAATATTCTTTGCCCATTTTCTTTTGGAGTGTATGCTTTGATCCCATTTCTTCTTTTATTGAACAAATATTAATTGAGCACCTTTTATATGTTAGGGCCAGACAATGTTCTAGGTGAACAGCACAGACAAAATCCCTATGATTAAAGAGTTTATATTCTAATATAGTGAGGCAGAAAATAAATATGTAGTATGACAAGTAGGGATAAGGACTGTAAAGAAGGTGCCATGAAAGGCAGGTAGAGATGATGGTGGGCAGGGATGCTATTTATAAAGGTGGTTTGGGGAGGCCTCACTGATACCACTGGTATTTAAGGGGAGACCTGAAGAAAATAAAGGCACAAACTCTGCTGATATTGGGGAAAGCATTATAGTGGCGGGAACAAAGAGTGCAAAGGGCTTAAGGCAGGATTGTCTTTGACTTGTGAGGTAATCATAGTTTGGTGAGTGCGGGAGAGAGTTAGGAGGTGAGTTTGAGAGGTAGCAAGGAGTTGGGTGGATGTGGGGTTACAGACTACGTAGGGCCTTGGAGCCAGAGTAAGGAATTTGGATTTCATTCTGAGTGAGATGGGGAGCCATTAGAGCGTTTTGAATAGTGAAGTGATATGACCTGACCCAACGTTTTGAAAGAACATTGGTGTTGGTAAGTAGAGACTAGACTGTGAGGGACAGTGATGGGATCTGGAAGACCAGTTAGGAGTCTCTTGCAATATATCAGATGAGAGACCCTGGAGGTGTGGTGCAGGTAGTGACAGGTGATTCTGGATATATCACATAGAACCAGTAGATTTGCTGATGGATCGGACGTGAAGTGTGAGGGAAAGAGGAGCTGAAGAAGATCCAAGGTTTCTGACCTGAGGAGCTGGTAAGGCAGTTGCCATTTCCTGAGAAGGGGAAATGTGGGAAGGAGAGGATTGGTGGTGATCTGCGAGAGCTTTTTATGTGATGAAATGTATTAATCTTTTGCCATTTAGGTGGAAAGGTTTTTTCCCTCAATTTGTTGTTAATTAACTTTGTTAGTTGTGTTTTGCTGTACAGAAATGTCAGCTTTTAAATCTTGTCATCTGTTAATCTTTATAGTTTTTTGGTATTGCTGTCATGTCTAGACAGGTTCTAAAAAATAATCACCGATGCTTTCTTTAAGTATTCTCATGGTTTAGTGTTTGCATTTAACTCTTTAATCAGGGTAGAATTAATTTTGATATAGACTGTGAATTATAGTTCAATCTTAATTTTTCTCATATAATTAACCTGTTTATCCTAGCATCATTAAACAATTTGTTCTCTGCTAAGAAAAATGATTCTATCATTTCCTTTGAATTGGGAAAGAGGGGTGTGTGACAGGTTGTGTGAAGAGGTATTATATCACGTATTTGTGTTTAGCAAGCCCCTAGTCTTGTTTTGGTTGATGACTTGGTGACTGTAATGTCTGAGTATGACAGGTTATAAACATTTATCTCCTGAGTCTCTTCCATTCCCAAAAGAGGTACTTGCCTTAGAAGGTGGCTTTCATCAGTTCCCTCAATGATTGTGAATTCTGCCTTGCGGATGATATGTGACCTGTTTTTAACCACAGCCTGTGTCCTCCTACCAAATATACTTTTCTGTGACCTACTTTTGTCAACTGACAATTCCTCTGGGATTATAAACTAAAATTTGCTTCAGCAATACAAACACTGACTACAGTGTATATACTTCCTGTCCATTTAATCATACTATAGATTCCAAAGCCCTGTAACATTTACGTTTGCTACTCTTACATTCTCTGTGCTCTAGCCCTTACCTGATATGTGGATACTTTAGAGGTGACAATAGTGTTTAATTTACTGGATTTTCTTCTTTAAGGCAAGAAATGGGTTTCTTATGTTATTAATAATGTTTACCAAATCTTAAACTTGGGTGAAGTCTTCAAGCTTGGAAGTAAACCTCCAGCATGTTGTTAACCTTAGAAATTTGTGTCAAGGCTGATTGAACCTAAATCTCTTAAATGCTTTCTTTGTTTTTTGTAGAGAGGGAAGTATGAGGTTCCTAAGTGGCTCTCCCCCAGTAGTATTCTGCTTCTTCAACAAATGCTACAGGTAATCTTTGTTATTTATTTTAAAATAATAGAAGTCTTTTGTAATTATTTGATTTTAAGATGTCTGTAGTGCTACCACATTTATCTATCAGCTGTAAAAAATTCCATTCATTATATCTACTCTGCAGATATTCTCTACTAGGTGCTTTCTCTGCAAGTGCATTTTTTAAAAAAGACTGCTACCATATATCTTTGCTGATTTGGTTTTTCTTCCTTTTTCCTGAGCATTGTCTGTTTTCTCTAACCAGCTCTTGCTCCACTGTTTTCTGTTTTCTTGCTCCCATTCTTTTTCCATTAGATATATAGTAGATACGGAATAAATGCTTAAATGAGCTGATGTACAATTGAGTGGGCCCCATGATCTAGTGCAGTGGTTTTCAAACTTTAGCGTGTATCAGAATTGCCAAATGGGCTTATTGAGACACAGATTGCTGGGCACCACCCTGAGAGTGTCTGATTCAGTGGAGCTGGGGCTGGACTAAGAATTTGCATTTCTAACAAGCTCCCAGATGACACTGATGCTGCTGGTCTGGGAACCACACGTTAAGAGCCACTGGTTTGGTGTTATGATCTCTGAGGGTGAAAGACAGGAGTGCTGAAGTCTAGTTATCCACCCTACCAATCAATAGGCATGCCACCTAACCTGGTTCTGACCTGTAAAATGGGGATTCTGAGCTTGGCCTCTGTGCTACATAGTGTTACGTGGATAAAATGAGATTAATGGGGAACACTTTGAAAAATATGAGTACCTTATTAGCAATATTTTTTTCATTATTATGTATTCAGTTTTTCCATATATTAAGCCATCTCTACTTTTTATTCAAAATTTACCTTAAGCTCACCTACCTTAAGTAGGGCAAGACCACCAGATCTCCATAATGAGATTGAAAACACCTCATCCTTTCTTCTGAACTCCCCAAAACTTAATCTTTGTTGATTAATTTTTCTCTCCTCACATTTGAAAATTACAAATGGAAAAGAAAGGTGTGCTTTTCAACTTGTTATATGTGATTGTAAGCTCATCGGAGGTAGAGATTGCATATTCAGTGTGAATGCCCTGCATTGTGCCTGCTTGAATATTAAATTGGTGAATATTTCCTGTGAATAGGTTTTCCAGCAAAAGACTATTACATCATACAATAGATTGACTGAACTTCATGAATAATGTCCATACCAATGAAGTTCATGTTTGTTAAACATTTATCTTCTAAGCCCGTGTTGGTAGCTATAGTTTTCTTGCCTCTATTCCCTTTTTAAAAGAATTTATTCCAAGGCCATTTTAAGGTCTTTGACAGCATTTCTGTGATGATAAAGTTTACATCTGTTCTGATGAATTTTGAGTTCTCAGAAGGAAAGGTGTTCTATGCTCTCTATTTAAAATGTTAATCTCCAGCTACCTCTCAATGGCCACTAGGTGGACCCAAAGAAACGGATTTCTGTGAAAAATCTATTGAACCATCCCTGGATCATGCAAGATTACAACTTTCCTGTTGAGTGGCAAAGCAAGACTCCTGTAAGTAAAATGAAATCCAGTAAAATTAAAAAACAAAAACTTTGTGTGGATTCAGGATGTACAATGATGTGGTCTGAATACAAAAGGAAATATATTTTGTAGACTTATCTGTTAGACTGGTGTTTGGGAGATTGTAACTGAATTGTATATTTGCCCGTTAATCTCTAGGACAGTGGCTCCTAACGGGGCCTGCACATGAGAATCACAAGGACCTTAAAAAAAAGTGCCTGTGGGGCTTCCCTGGTGGCGCAATGGTTGAGAATCTGCCTGCCAATGCAGGGGACACGGGTTCGAGCCCTGGTCTGGGAAGATCCCACATGCCGCGGAGCAACTAGCCCGTGAGCCACTGTTACTGAGCCTGCGCGTCTGGAGCCTGTGCTCCGCAACAAGAGAGGCTGCGATAATGAGAGGCCCGCGCACCGCGATGAAGAGTGGCCCCCACTTGCCACAACTAGAGAAAGCCCTCGCACAGAAACGAAGACCCAACACAGCCATAAATAATAAATAAATAAATAAATAAATAAATAAATAAAATTAAAAAAAAAAAAAAAAGTGCCTGTGCCCTGTCCCACAGCAATTAATGGATATTTTTTAAAAGCTCCCTGGTGTTTCTCAGGTAGTCAGGATTGTGAACAGTGCTCTGGGAATCTTAGGCAAGTTACTTAACTTTTCCAAACCTATATATTCGTCTGTAAAAAGTAGGTTAAACCTGTTCTTTCTATTTCCCAGAGTAGTTATAAGGTTATAGAGGTTCTCAAACTTTTAAGTCTGAGGGCCCCTTTATGCTCTTATTATTCACTTATTAAAATATTTATTGATCGATTCATTTAAAAGTAACAGTACTAAACCTATTACAGTTTATCACAAATATTTTTATGAAAAATGACTATTTAAAAAATAAATTTAGTGGGAAGACTAGCATTGTTTTACATCTTTGCAAATTTCTTTAAAGTCTAGCTTAATAGAAGACACTTGGATCTCACCTGCTCCTGCATTGTTTTGCTATGATGTTTTGATTGGAGATCCTCAGGGGTCTGCAGACCATACCTTGAGAACTGGTCTAATATATATATGAAAGAACTTTAAATAACACAAAGTGCTACGCAAGTTTAAGCAATTATATTAATAAGTATTCCTACATTAATGTTTTAAAAAATATTTTTTAACAAATGGCAATTTGAACTTGGTAAAAATGTGAGCATTACTGAAGGGTATGTATAATATTTTTTAATTGAAGTATAGTTGATTTACAATATTGTGTTAGTTTCAGGTGTACAGCATAGTGATTCAGTTATGCATATGTATATTTTTTCAGATTATTTTCCACTATAGGTTATTACAAGATATTGAATGTAGTTTCCTGTGTTATACAGTAAATCTCTGTTGCTTATCTATTTTATGTAAGGGGTATGTATACTTGGTATATTAGCAAACTATTGCTGCATAAAAACCCACTCCAAAATTTAGTGACTTGAAACAATAATAATTTACAATTCTGTGGATCAGCAGTTTGGGGCTCAGCCAGACATTTCCTGTGTGAGTCTTACCTGGGGTCACTCATGTGGCTGCAGTTAACTGGTGACTTGACTGTGGCTGGATGGTCTAAGCCTCACTCAGAAGACCAACTGTTTGTGCTGGTTATTTATTGGGCCACACTGTCCAGCAGGCTAGTCTGGGCTCCTTGATATGGCAGCTGGATTCCAGAAGAAGCCAGAAAGTGGGCAAACCCTAACACTCAAGCTTTTTTTTTTTTTTTTTTTTTTTGGCTGCACCACGTGGCACGTGGGATCCTAGTTCCCCGACCAGGGATCGAACCCGCGCCCCCTGCATTGTAAGTGCAGAGTCTTAACCACTGGACTGCCAGGGAAGTCCCACACTCAAGCATTTTTCAAGCCTCTGCTTGCATTGTGCTTACTAATGTCTGGCCAAAGCAAGCCACAAGGCAAAACCCAGAGCCAGTATGGAAGGTGTAGCCATCAAAGTTGGTACAGTTCTTATCCTCTTTTCACAGATAAGGAAATCAAGAAATTAAACATAACTACTTAAGAAATAAATCTAGTGAGAAGAGTGGCACTGCTTTACATCTTTGCTGATTTCTTTAAAGTCTAGCTTAATAGAAGACACTTGGGTACTCATCTGTTTCTGCATTCAGTCTGTTTTGATATGTTGTTTTGATTAAAGCATATGGAGAAAATGCAGCCTTACACAGATACATAGTTAGAAAAGCATTTTAATGCTTTAAAGGAGAAGTGTTTTAATAGCCTTTTCAGATAATTGAGGGTGTTTTTTTGATAATCTACTACAACGTCTGCAATGGAGAGGGGTATGTGCATGGGTCAACAGAATAGCTTGGATACATGCCACATTGTAGACCTGGTACAGCTGTGGGGAATTTGCTTTCTGGGAGAATTACACCAATAAATATAAATACTTGGAAAAATAGACTATGTTTGTTTTTAACCCCTTCTCACTAGTCTGCCCACTGTTATGACCATGCAGCCTGATCTGAAATTCCTCCAGATTCTCCTGTGACTGTCAACCCCTAAAATCTCTCTTCTCCATATTTCTTTTAACCTTCCAAGACATTTTCAGTATCTATTGAGCAAACACAATTAGAGCTGCAACTTAATGCTAACAACCATCAACACTGAGAGCCTAGGACAGCAGAGTATACGGTGTCTGAGCAGCGCAGCAGCAGGGCCAGGGGAGCTGTGATGTGCCCTTGTGAGGTGGAGAACGTGGGTGGTGCACATGCCTGTGTTCAGCCATTGGGGGTCATCATTTCTCCACGTGTGGGAGGGCTTTGCACGTCTTCTCAGCCGTGATCCTTAATAGGGTAGGATATGCTACTGTTTGCAGTGGAACAGATGCCCAAATGAAGAAAGTCTCTGATTTCAACAACACAAAGATTATTTTAAATTGGGGCACAGTATAAGGTAAGATACATAGTTTTGAGTGTTCCAAAAAAGTATATGATTTTCCTTACATCTTAGTATAATAATTACTAATATTTATTGAATGCTTACTATAATAGAAAAGTGTGCTACTGTAGTACTATAATATAATATAGACAGAGCCCTTAGGATAGTACCCTTAAAGGCTTTGTGTTTTTAACTCTATTAACTCATTTAATCTTCATACAAACCCTCTGAAGTAGGTACTGTTATTGTCCCCATTTACAGATGAAGCAACTGGACACAGAATCATGAAATAACTTGCCCAAGGTCAAAGAACTAGTAAGTGTAGAACCAGGATTTTAACCCAGACAGAAGGGCTCCAGAATATAATGGATCTGACAGGCCAACTAATTCAAACTCAGGGCCTGTATTCTGTGTAGCTGTAGCCTTTGTGATGAACATTAGTTGTCTGGTCTCTGTTGGAATAGCTACTGGAATAGAGTCATGGAGAGGTGGCATTATGGTGTGGTAGGAAAAACCCTGGCCTAGGATGAAAAATGCCAGTTTCAGGCAAATTGCATAAATTTTTCTGAGTCTTCATTTTCTCACCTCTAATATGTGTATTCTAATGCCAGTCTCTTCTGTATGTTTGGATCATGTTTTGTCATCTATAGAGTGCCTTTAAATGTTATGTCATTAATCTGTCATGTCTGCCTTACAGTGCTGTCACAGGGATCAAATGAGTTATATACAGAAGAGCTATAAGGGATTATTGCTTTTCAAAATATTTGCTTTTCTGCCTCAGTATTGTGCTTCATCAAGAGTGAACTATAAAAAATAATTCAGATTTACTTGGATATTTAAGATATAGATGCTATTCTGTAACTCTATGCATGATCTCCTATCATTTTCACACGTAGCTCTAGTACCCAAGTATTGTATCAAATAGAAGTTATATTCAGTTCTATTTTCTGCCCTACTGAACAGGAAATGTAGTAGGCACGGATAATCCAAAATAATTGGCTAGCTTTGGGTATGCATTTTTGTACTTAATTTAACTGGAGCATGTGTGGCTGAGAATTCAGAGTACTTAAAGTGTTGAGCCCCTTTGGAAAACTTGAGATAAACCATATTTTTCAGACTTTGGTGTCTTGTCCCACTCTTTTCATTCTTTCCAGTTCAGGAACCCAGCAAAGAAGATAACATCTCCTTCCTATCCTTCCTTCCTTTCCTCCACACACCTTGTGGTAAAGTTACAGAGCAAGAGGCTATGGGGGAGAGGTTTTTGTTTTTAAGAAAGTAACTTAAGATCATGGAGGGAACCCCAGAAATCATTTCCTTCATGCTTGAGCAGTTGTATCAACAAGAAGATACCCAACTGGGTGGTAAAGTGTCCGGGCTTCTGAGGTTGAACCCTTCCTGAAGCAGGAATCTACATTTTGGGGAGCTGCTAAGGTCAAAGCAACACAATGAAAACTTACTTGTGGCATTTTTGACTTTCATAAAACCATCAGTGTAAACCTTTGTGGTCTCCCCATTCTCCCTAACCCTTGAGGTTGAGCTTGTACCAGCCAATCATGCAGGTCATTGTCTGTACTGTTCCTCTAGTTTCATGATGGCAACATGACTTTCTCTTGAGTCCGATGTTACAAGTGTGGTGTCCAGAACAAGGGAAGGTCATGATATTGCTCTGCCGCATGCTGGTACCTTGAAGGTCAGTGAAAATCTGAACTATGTGATCTAAAGAAAGGGCCAGAATGGTAAGGGGGGTTAATCATTAAAACAGTGGTTAAAGGAACTGGAAAAGAGAAAACTTGGAGAGGAAAGGTTGTTGATAATAGGAATATTCAAATTTCTGAAAGTTCTAATACCAAAGAGGAAATAGAATTATGACTGTTATAGTAAAAATAGTTAACAGTTTTTTGAGGGCCTACTCATTTAAGGTGATGTACTAGGTACACCACATAGGTTACATATATTGCAAGGCAGGTGCCATCTCTGTTTTACAGATGATGAAACTGAGGTTCAGAGCAGTGTAGTAATATGCTCAAGGTCACACGGTTATTTTGTGATGTAATGATTAAAACCAAGGTCTCTCTACTTCCAAAGCCTGTCAGCTGTCAGATTGTACCAATTCACAGTGGATAGGGGTCACAGGGAGACAGACCTTAGGGGAGGAGGAAGAAGCTAACCATCTCAGCTCTTCCGGAGAGGAAGACTTTAAGCAGAAAGCGAAACATCCCATATTGGGGCTGTTGTGAAGCGAATTCTTACATTGGAAAGATGACTTTAAAATTACATTCCTTATGATTCTTTTCCCATATGATTTTCTGAACTCCTATTCCAGGTCCAGGCCAGACCCTTCCTGCCTTTTCATTCTCAGTGATCCTTGTTTAGTTCTGAGAACTCATTTCTGGCCCCATCTCTGGTGAGGTCTCATCATGCAGGGATCACAATACTTGGATAACTTCTGTCCTTAAGCAAAATAAAGTTTGTGTAGCAGCTGTGTCACTTCTTCCTTTTAAAAATTGTGCTTTACTGGTACCTTCAGCATAATGATGATTGTGCAGCATCCACGGCACCATCATAAGGGCTCCTTGGATTGCGCTAAACCCAAACATAACCTGGGGGACAATATGCTACAAGTCTGAGCCACTCTTTTACCCAGTCTGTTGTCCTGCCGGTGATTTTGGATGCCCAGATGACTGCTCCTTTATGTAAATGCCGGTCCCTGTCTTGCGGTAGGGGAGGAGAATATAGTCCCTTGGCTGCACAGCAGAATTGTAACAGTTGATCAGATGATGAGGGGGATGTGAAGGGCTGGGAAAGAGAGCTCATCATCTTCTTGAACTTCTTATTGTTATCTGCTTATATCTTTAAAAATTGCGGAGAATGTTTATTCGTGTTTTTTTTTTTTGAATAAATTTATTTATTTATTTATTTTTGGCTGCGTTGGCTCTTTGTTGCTGGGCGCAGGCTTTCGCTAGTTGCGGCGAGCGGGGGCTACTCTTCGTTGCAGTGCGCAGACTTCTCATTGCGGTGGTTTTTCTTGTTGCGGAGCACAGGCCCTAGGTGTGCGGGCTTCAGTAGTTGTGGCTTGTGGGCTCTAGAGCGCAGGCTCAGTAGTTGTGGCGCACAGGCTTAGTTGCTCCGTGGCATGTGGGATCTTCCCAGACCAGGGCTTGAACCCCTGTCCCCTGCATTGGCAGGTGGATTCTTAACCACTGCGCCACCAGGGAAGCCCGAGAATGTTTATTCTTACCCAAGAGTTTAACAAACTCATGTTGTTTTTACATGTTGGTGTTTGATTTTACCAGGTAATTATGGTAATTTTAAAATTTCAAAACCATAAATATTTTGTAATTTTTTGTTAATAAAGTTGATAAAATTTTTTTGTAGCTTATTCACCTTGATGAAGATTGTGTAACGGAACTTTCTGTATATCACAGAAACAACAGGCAAACAATGGAGGATTTAATTTCACTGGTAAGAAATACAGCATGAATTTGAGAGTAATATCTTTTGTTTCATCATTGTTTTTTATTTTATCAGTACATTAAAAATAGTATAGCATTTTTCAGACCTATGAGTTTATCATGGGTGTAAATATTGCACTTATTTTATGTTTAAGTGTGTTTTCCACTCAACTCTTTTTTCTGATGTCTGGTGGATATACTCTTTAAAAATGAGATTGATCAAAGAGACTTAAAATGGAAAAAAAAATTTTAAGAAACAGAACAAACGAGTCCAGAGAATTGACAGAATTTCAGTTTTGACTACTTTAAATTCTCTAACACGGAACTGTGATTCTGTTGTAGAAATGAGGTAAACACAAAGCAGTTTTCATTTTACCTGAAAGCAACCTTGTAGCATCGCATCACCCCCAACCTTATGAACCAAATACCATGAAATCATCATCATGATTTCATGGTATTGGATCATTTTAGCTCTTTCAGATGCTTAATCTCTAGATCACACATGTGGTTTTTTTCTAGAGATAGAGGCACTCACAGCTGTCTCTGAGTACAATCTACCACGATGGGCAGGGATTGCAGCCAGCATGGCTCCTGGTTCAGTACTATGTCTCTCATCACCTATGAATCGTATTTGTTTTTTTCTCTTTTCTAACTTGAAAGGTAAAGGCCTTAAGCAAATTTCTTTTTAAACTAACCAAAGCTTTACTAAGCCACAATTTTTTTCAGTGAGGAGGAGATATGAAGGAATTCTTTTGAATGACATATAATACATCTTTTGAATGACAATTCCAGACAAACGGAACATGTCTGGAAAACAGAATGATAATTTACTTTTTCATGGAATGAAAGGGGATGATAAGAATTGGGAACTGCTGCCAGATATGTCAGGTCCTTAGTATTTTACAATGAAAATTCGAAGTTTTCATGGGAACAAGTTAAAAAAAAATTACATGACCTTTTCTTTGGAATGCTCTTTAATAGAAAACTATATTTTGGATTCAAAAAATTTCTTTTTAAATTTTTATTATAGAAATTTTCAAACACCTACAAAAGTAGAGAGACTAGTATAATAACAATGGTTTTCCATGTACTCGTCATCCAGTTTTAACAGTTATTAACATTTTGCCAGTTTTTTTCTATATTCCAACACTACCCTCCATCTGCCCTTTTTTAGCTAGGGTATTTCAAAGCAAGTCCCATATATCATGTCATTTTATCCAGAAAAAATTTAGTATGAGATTCACAAACTTTTAAAATCTGAATCTTAAAAGTAACATACTCAGAATTTCAAGAATCATTAGGAAAAAAAAAAAGTCTTTAAAATAGTATCCTTTATGTGGTGTCTACATATAATTTTCAAACTTAAAAGTGAAATGGAAATGGGAATTGTTTTCTTACTTCTGATAAAGAAAACAAAATAATGAGGCGGTAGAGATTGTTTTCTGGTGTTACATCTCTTTAAATATCTCAGTTATCCTGAAAGCTAGGCATGACCAACATCAAGAATGTGTGAGGAAAGTAATGGTTTTTCTTCTTGTGTACTTTCCCCTCATTCTTAAATGCCTGTTTATACTTATTTTCCAGTCGTAGGGATGAGTAGACAACATCTTCTTAACCTTGCCTGAACATTGTAATCACCTAGGAACTTTAATCCTGATGCCTAAATCCCACCCCCAGAGATTATTATTTCATTGTTCTGGGGTATGGCATAAGCATCACAATTCTTAAAAGCTTTCCAAATGATTGCAGTGTGTAGCCAGGAGTTGAGAAGTATTACTCTAGATTCTTGCTCTTCAAAGTGTGATCTAGAATCAGCAGCATCAGCATCACTTTGTGCTTGTTAGAAATGCAGAATCTCCGTCCCACCTCAGACCTGCTGAATCAGAATCTGCATCTTGATAAACCCTAGGTGATTCATCTATACATTAAAGCTTGTGAAGCATTGGTCTAAGTCAGTGGTTCTCAACTGGGAGTGATTTTGCCCCTCAGGGGACATTTTTGGTTGTCACAACGGGGGTGTGTGTATATGCTAATGGCATCTAGTGGGTAGAGGCCAGGGATGCTGCTAAATATCCTAGAGAATAGCCACTCACCACAAAGAATTATCCAGGTCAACTATCAATAGTGTTGAAGTTGAAAAATCCTGGTCTGGGTGGTCTCAGAGAATTCACATTGGTTCTAGGTACTTTCCATTTTAAAGAGCCTTGGGAAAACCAGGTTTGAGATCAGCCATGGTCTGTTATATTTTTTTTTCTGGCATCTTGGGAGCTCTAGCGGCTGGCTAGACAGGACAGAGATCAGTTTAATGTGATCCATGCTGGGTATGGTGCTGCTGATCTTTGTGTAAAGAGAGAGAAACAATATTATTCCCAAACGTTCAACTCATGGAACTACCACTTTTATATTATATCCATGAGCATTCTTAAACTGCTTTTTGTATGTGGAAGTGAGAGTCTCTCATGTATCATGATTTTGAGCCATCTCATAGTCCTGTTGAGATTTCCTCCTGTGATGCTAGAGCTTCCACTTCATAGCTTTCCTTACTTTTCCCCGATCTTCCAGCCGTGAGTGGCTCTGGGTTGTGGAGCAGCCAGTTATCTATCTGGCTTCGCTGAGGGTCGCATGTGCACACGAGAACCTACAGACCAAGACAGATCCTTTCCTCTCACCCCTGCAGTGCAAACACCCATGTGTTCTGGTGGTGGAAGTTTAAAGATTGAGGGCCTCGGGAGCAAGGTCAGGAGAAGGATGGTGGGCCACTCCTCAATTTCTCAAACCCTCTGTTCCAGTAGCTGCCTCTCCTCAGCCCAGGTGCCCGGGCAGTCCTTTAACATTTGGCTTGCCTGAACAGTAACTGGGGATTTTAAAATGTTTTTTTGTTTTCTAGAAATGGAACCTTCTTTATAACAGATAAACCTATTGCTTTACTTTCAGACATTTGACTTTCAAAAGAGGGAGCTGCTTAAAAGATAAGGGAGACATTGGTTGCATTAGACTTGGGGATCGACACCACCTGAAAAGCATAACTAATGTGTTGATTTATCTGTTATTAAACATAGAACTCCCCTGTGCATCTTACTGTAATAAGTAATATGAAGTGGCTGTGGCAAAAAAGTTATTAAAAGGATGCTTTTTTGCCTAGGGAAGTAGAGTTTCCAGGATTATAAAACTCTGAGGCCTGTTTAGAAAACTCCACCTAAAACTCTTAGCGCCTTCCAGGTATTGTTTACAATGCCTGGGTTATGCCATTGTTGACAAGCAAGTGGCAGCTTGTTTCTGAGCAATCGTCTCTTATCAGTTTATGGCATCTCTTTCAAAAAGGCAGCCATCACACATGAGACCATGGATGTGGGAGGTGCAGAAAAAACCTTTAACGTAGCTTCTGGAAAGTAGAGAGTGATTATAACTATGTAGTTTTCACCTGGTTTCCAAGTACCTTCTCCATGAAACCTTTTCCGTCCTTCCTTTCCCCCAACCTTTCTGGATTAAAGGCAATATTCCATGATAATTTATCACAGTGTTATACTTCTTCCACTAGATTGATAGATCCATTATGTAAATTTCAAAGCATATACTATGATTGTGGCCATCTAAAATGTTAACAGATAAAATTTATTAATAAAATCAGAGGTGATAGTAGACCTCTTTGGATTGTGTACTTTGTGAGGTACATAGCACAAAATATTATTTAGCATTAAAATTTAACACTTTTGCAGGGCAGAGTCTCAAACTCTTGAGTACATTATTTAGAAACTTTCCATTATTCACGTAGATTGAACAGACATGTTTACATCCAACACTTCCTAAAACCTCACTAAAATAACAATAAAGGAATAAAAAGGCAAACAATTCACAATGAAGAGAATAAAAGAGGAGACAAAAGAAATGTCAGTAAAATTTTAGAAGTTACAAAATAGCTAAGTGGCAGTTGACCTAGCATTTTGGAGAAAGCTGAAAGCAAAGTGCCTGCAGTGGGAAAAGGCAGTAAGCAAATTGATTAGAGCCCTGGAGCTCCAGAAAGGCTCAGGAATCAGAGGTCCTGGGAACCCCTGGAGTCAAGGAAGTGAGCAGGGTGGAAACAGGAAGATTGGTTGAAAGTCTGTATTAAGAGCAGTTAGATTGCTAGGTCCCTCTGTTTACCTTGTGCTGTATGATAGCCACCTCTTCTCCACTCCAGCAGAAGATTGGAGACATTGAACGAGAGGCACTCTTGTACCAGATGCAGCTCAGGTGGGGGTGATGAGCCATTCTGAAATGGATGCATTGACACACACATTCCTCTTACTGAACAGTGAACCACTGCCTGTAACTCTCTTCCCTATTCAACTCTGAGAATGCTGGGATCAGGATTTTATCCTAATTGCAGTGGGGTTGGGGAAAATATTGGGAGACTCATCTCTAGGGAAAAGTCAAGAGAAAAGACCTGCTATACCAATGGTTGGGAGTTCAATGTTCCTGTCTGTTCACCTTAGAGAGAAGCCCATAAGGTAATGAGCAGGCCTAAACTACACAAGAGTCTTAAGTAGCTGCGTAGTATACTCTTTGCTTTCAAATAGAGACAGACAGCCAAAGATCACCAGACCTTTGAGGACGGCCTCTAACATGAAAGTCAAAGATCAAAACAAATGGGGTGGTGGGAGAGAAGGAAGAAAAAGCAAAGATGCTCAGAAAAAAACAGATAATGCAGAGAGTGGAAGAAAATAGCTAAGAAACAATAATTAATATTCTCTGAGATAAGAGAAGCTATTTCTTTTTTGAAATAGGAATAAGATGACTAAATTAGTGACATTTTAAGAGATACTCTTAAAGATTTAAAATATGACTACAGAAATGAAATGCTCAGTAGAAATGTTTGAAAATGAAGGTAATGTGAAATCTTTCAAAAATAGAACCTAAAGCAAAGAGATGCACAAAGAAAAGAGAAGGGGTAAGAAAGGTCCAACATAGACATAATAGAATTTGCAGGAAGGTAAAACAGAGAAGAAGAAGGGGAAGGAAACCATCACAGAAATAGTACAAGAAGAAATATTCCAGAACTGAAAGATATGAGTTTCTAAGAATGAAGGGACTTAACTAGGGTTTGGCAAAATGGATGAAAATAGATTCACACAAAGGCCTGTTTTAGTGAAATTTCAGAAAACTAGGGGGAAAAAGGAGATCCAAAAAGTTTCTAGAGATAAGAAACAAAAGGTCATACACAAAGGCTTGCGAATCAGAAAGACTTTAGATTTTTCGATAACTGTACTAGAAGCTAGAAGACCATGGGACAATGCCTTCAAAGCTGTGGAAATTATTGTCAGCCTGGAATTCCATACTCAGCCAAACCAGAGTCAAGCGTGTGGATAGCATACAGTCATTTATCAGACATGCAAGATCTCAAAAAATTTACCTCCTCTTCATCCACACTCAGGAAGTTGTTGGAGGAAATGTTCTACCAAAACAAGAAAGTAAACGAAGAGAAAGGAACAGGTAGGATCTAGGAAACCAAGGGGTATATTGTAGAATAGAAGTGAAGGGAACCCCTCAACCGACAGTTGAGTTGCAGGCTGAGAAGCCAGCCCAGAGTGGAGCATAGAATGCAGACATCAGGTGGAATGTCTCCAAAAGTGAGACAGAGGAGGAGACAGATTAGCTGATGTGTTGTGAACATGTTGGGAGGAGGTGAAGAGTGTTGGAGAGTGTGGAGTTGAGTTAGTAAGATGACTAACTGCTTCTTTTTTATTTTTAACTTCAAGAAAAAGTTCCAAAAGAAGAAAATGCAAGGATAGCACCCTGTGTGGTTTGGTTGCAGGGCTGATATTCAACCAGTATGGCCATACAGATTATTAAGATACTAGAATATTTGTATACTGATTGGTAAATAACTACTACACTGAGTGCCCTCCCTGTTGCCCTGTTACCTCCCTTAGGCCTGGTACCTCCCTCCGGTCCTGTCTCATATCCAACAATTAAAAGGTTAATAATTGGCATGGCAGGGGTTTCCCAGGAACCTACTCATATTTTGGCCTCTGTTTTGATTCACTGGGGTCAGGGTACCAATTAAATATTTTGAATATTGCCTTTACTTAGTTGCAAATACTATTTACATAATCATAATAATGTAAATGTTGATTTAAGTAAAAATTATAAAACTATAGTAGGAGGATACAGGGAAATATGTTCGGGGGAAGGAAGGAGTTGTAGTAGAGCTAAATTCTTATTTGCTATAGTAAGAAATCTAGAGATAATATCCGAATCTGAAAAAAATTAAAGCTGTATAAGCAATTAATTTAGAAATATAGAAAAAACAGCCAAAGGTGCCTTTTAGGGAGTGGAAATTGTGTGTGTGTGGGAGTGGTGTAGGGGATTGCTGTCTTTCATTATATGCTTTAAAGCCAAAAAAAATTTCTAAATTTCTGAATGTTTGTTACATTGAGGAAAGAGTTAATTTAAAATAAAACATTATTTCAAAAGGCAAGTTTAGTCTTCTAAACAATTTGATTTTCTTTTCCTCCAGTGGCAGTATGATCACCTCACAGCTACTTATCTTCTACTCCTAGCCAAGAAGGCTCGGGGAAAACCAGTTCGTTTAAGGCTTCTTTCTTCCTGTGGACAAGCCAACTCTACTGCAGTCACAAACATCAAGGTGAATGTCAGAAGCTTTTGTGTGAGTGCCTTCTGCTTTTGCCATGTGCCCACCTTGTTCATAAGTGGATACATGCCAGGGAAGTTAACTTTGCTGGTGTCAGGGGCCCACAAGCAAGACATTTTTATGATTTAAATATTTTTGATGAGGAAAATGGGAAATTCTGAATGTGAACACTAGTATTTTGAATGTCTACATGGCATTAAAAAAAAAAATTTCTCCCTCCCCTTTTTTCCACAAAAGTAGCTCCTGATGTAGAATAATTTTAAGCCACAGATAAGCTAAAGGAAAATAGAATTTACCTGTAAAGCTACTACCACCTATAGATAAAATAGTTTATATTTTATTGTATCTTTCCAGTCTTTTTTTAGTATGCTTGTTTATATAATTTATGTAAATTATAGGACATATTATACTTTATATAACATGAAGTATTTCAGTGAATATTTTGATACTCACTTATATTAAGGGTTTAGGTTGTTTGTTTTGAGCAGCAGCTGTAGCTCATGCAACTCAAATTCCTTGTATGAGTTACAACCGAATTATTTTTTTCTATTTTGTTGTCTTTGTCTCATTTTCCTTTGTCATGAGCATTTAGAATGGTGGGGAAGCCTTACATATTTGGAAGCACCATGTCATTCCTAAGTGCTCAAATTAGTGTCTGTTTTCTGTGTGATTCTTTGTATCTCCCATGCCTTAAAATTCCACCTTCCAAATACTTTGCCAGATAGGTGTGGAGCTTTGTAATATAATCTTCCCTCCATTAATTCAAGTTGCAGTTTAAATGGTTTTAACATTAGGAAACTGTACTTTTGTCATTCTCAGAGAGGAGTTGGCCCTCTTCATGGAATCCAGTATAGCAGAAATGATTATGTGTGTGAGGTGATATTTTTTTCTTTAGATCTCAAAACTCTATTTTAAAAAAATGTTCAAATGCCACCTCTTTCATAATCTTTTTTTGAACACTGAATGCCCCCCCTCCGCCCCCGCCACCGGCATTTCCTTTAACAACTCAATTTAGACTTCTCTTCAATCATGTGCTGCAGGTATAGTGTGTCTTTTGTCCCTGCCAGACCTAACTTGTCTCCCTTCTCTCCGTAGTTGGTCTTTTGACCAAATTAAGAACCAGAAGTGTTGGTGTAAGGGGCTGTTGTGTAAAGAAATCTCTGAAGTGAGATAATCTTGTTGCTGGGTTGTTTTTCTAATCTGTTCTTAGAGAGTTGTACTGGGCTGGTGAATATCCCATGCCCAGGCAGATCTTTTACCCATGGACTCCATGAATCATCCTATCCCTCATCCTGCTCACAGGGCAAACCCTTTAAAGTCTCACACCCAAGTCAATACCTTTGGGTCTCAGAGGACACAAAAACATAAACTTTGCTTCTGATCAAGGTAATTTCAGAAAGATATTAGATACCTCCATACTTAGAATAAACCTCAGCTAAATTTTAAGGTTTATGACACCCTAGTTAAGGTTTAAGACCCTAGTTTAAAAGGTCTTAGACATTTTCCTAAGCCATTAGATTTTCTTATATGTGGATTGGCGTGGTCTCAATTCATCTGCATATGTGAGTCATAGAGTATCCAAGTAGAAATGATCTGGGAAGATATTTACTCTTATCTTCCATCTAATGAGCATTTATTTACCTAATAATTTAATCATTTGGGCATTTATATTATTGAGCCAATTTTTATAGCCAATAAAGAGATATTTTAATGACAAGCAATGAAGTAGAAATCAAATTTTGGGGTTTTTTTCTGGTCTTTATGCAACTCACTAAGGCTTGAAGCAAGCTATATAGTCTCTTTGTGCTAGTCTCCTTGATAGAATCACTCTTTTTTCTCTGGAGTGTTGTTTATAAGAAAGTAAGTAATTCTGAACTGTTAATCAATAGATGCCACTTTCAGTGAAACAATAATACAATCTGATCTGAGAATCACAAAAGACCGTGTATCATCAACATCATTAGCATTTTCAGGCCCCGTGCTAGCTCTTGGGAAACAAATCTGTATAAAGGGTAGTGTTTGCTGTCTAATAGTTAAGTTGAGGCAAGATATACGTATAGATAATACTACATCGTAGTAGGTGGCGGGTGCCAGCTAAGCGCTAGAGGTGTGCAGTAGGGGCTTTAGAGGGTGAGAGTGGTCACCATGGGTGATCTGAACTGGATCCATATTTAAGTTTAGAAAAATGCAAAAGAAGGAGCACAGAATTCAGGGCAAGATAAATGGAATTAGCAAAAACTCAGGCACCTAAATGTGCTCGATGTATTCTTTTGACAGTGACTAGACTTGTTTGGTAAAATAAAGAGTTCAAGGGGGAAAAGTAAAAGAGGAAGAGAGTGAATGGGTGATCTGGAAGGGTAGCTGAGAGCTACATTGTAGGGAACCTTGAAATGCCAGGTCAGAGGGTTACACTTTATGCTGTAAGTAATGGGAAACTGGGTTTTTGAGCAAGACATGACATGTCACCAACATGACTGATTTTCAGAGTTCATCCAGTTGTATATAGGATTGTTCAGTCAGGGATGTTTATGTGCTTTTATTCTCTACTGCAGTACCCTGACAGCCTTCATTCATATGACACTGTGCTTTTCCCCGCTGGGCATAGACTTAGCTTTAGTATTTTTCTCAGCCTAGCACTCCATGTGGCTAGTTCTAGTTGATGGTAATTGACAACCCTGGAGAACTCTGTCACCCCTGGTTGAGAGGGTGGGAAGATTGGTGGCAGGGACCATATTGTCCAGTTGAATAGTTCAGGTATGAGAAGATTTGTCCTTGAATCAGAAGATTAGAAAAGAAAGGATGGAATGTAAGAAATTCAAGTACAGTTGCTTGGCCAGGCTAACTAGATATTGAAGGAAAGGAAAGGAGTGAAAAATAAAAAATCCAACTATACTCCATAGTCTTAGAATTTAGGGTATATCTAGTGTACTCCTAGTGTTTTGAGGGGGAAGAGTGAAGGAAAATAAATGACTGGTGGTATTATTAGCATAGGACCCCGAATAGCCTGTCTCCAGGAGATCTTTCATAAGTCTAATTTATTCCTAATAGAAATTGCAAGCTACTCAGTATGTTCTTGCAACCAAGAAACCTGTATTTCAGAGTCCCTTCCACCTTCTACTTTGTCAGAGAGCTTCTTATTTATAGATTTGCAAAAGAGTTATTTGTCTGGTGTTATAGTGATTATCTGATAATGATACACTAAGTAGATTGCCATATAACATAAGAATGTTCCAAGGCGTCTTGTTTGAGAGTCAGAGATTCTCCTATCTAATAATTAGAATTAAAATTTTTTGACTTCCTGTTTTGGGTGGTGATCTCCTTCAGTCTACTGTCTCTCATTTGTTTCTGCTTCGAGGACCTTGCCCTGTGCCTGCAATATACTCTTTTAAAATTGAATCATGGTGGTGTTGTTTCTGAGTTCTTCTATTTTTGAATAGTCAAAGAATCTGAGTCTAGAAGATGTGATCGCCAGTGATGAAAATTATGTGGCTGGATTAATAGACTATGAATGGTGTGAAGATATTTCATCAGCAGGTGTGGCTACTCCACAAACACCACAGGTTGGTTATTTTTATTACTGTTTAAAGTAGAATGTGTTATCTCAATTATAAAAAATATCTAGGCTCTAACATAAGATCTAGTTTGTGCTTGCAAATTTAATGACTTCCTAAGCCATTGAAAATATTAATGGGAGATTGTTGGAATATAAATGAAAGGGAAGCCAATTATTTCCAAGTTGAAGAAAGCCAAGATTCCATTTTGGAGCACTTCACTGCTTTATTTTCCTTCCTTTCCCTCCCCTCCTCTTTAAAAAATGAGGTATAATTTACATGTCCCTGTTGCTCCACAAACTTATCAATACTTGATATTTTTTGTTGTTTAATATTTTCTAATCTGGCGAGTGTAAAGTGATATCTCACTGTGGTTTTAATTTGTACTTTTCTGATTATTTATGTATCTTTTCATATATTAATCAGCCAATGGTTTTTCCTGTTTTATGAAATGGCTTTTTTGGTGTCTTTTGCCTATTTTTCTGTTGGATTGTTTCTTTTTTCTTGGTGGTATTGAGGAAGTTCTTAATTTAATTTTAATTCTAATCCTTTGTTGGTTGTGTGTTGCAGGTATATTGTCTGAGTTTGTCACTTGTCTTTTTACTTTGATGGCAGAAGTCATTAATTTTATTTTTTTTTTTATTTTTTATTTTTTTTAGAAGTCATTAATTTTAATGTTACGAGTTGTCAGTATTTTCCTTTATGGTTTATAATTTTTGTGTATTTTAAAAGAAATCATTCTACAGAAGGCATAAATGCATTCACATATATTGCTTCTAAAAGTTTTAAAGCTTTTCCTTTCACATTAAGTCTTTAGTCTGTGGAGAATTAATTCTCTTGTATGGTATGAGGTAGGGAATAAATTTTTCCCTCTTACAATCAGTTGCGCCAGCACCATTGACAAGTCCAGTCTTTCTGCACTGATCTACAATGGCACTTCTATCATATATCAAGTTGTTATATAAGTGTGTCTGCTTCTGAGAAATATTTTGTTTTATTGGTATATTTGTACGAATACCATATGTTTTATTTCTTTAGTTTTATAATATTTCTTTTATCTGGTTGGCCAATTTGCTCCCATCTTCTTCTTCTTTAAGAATGTCTATTCTTGCTCCTTTGCATTTCCATATACATTTTAGAATCATTTTGATAAATTTTACATACACTTAAAAATTGAAGTTACATTGACTCTAAGATTCAACTTGCGAAAAATTGAGGTCTGTATCCTCAAATCCCCCTATCTGTAAACACAGTATATACCTCTCTATTTATTAGGTTTTAGTTAATTGCTTTCAATAAAATTTTATAAATTTCTCTAAAATGATCTTACATATCTTTTACTAGATTTATTCCTGAGTACTTTTGTTTTTTATTGCTATTGGGAATGGTAGGATTTTAAAATCACATTTTTAAACTGTCTGATACTGGTGTAAAGATATGAAACTGATTTTTGTGTATTGATCTTATATTCAACAACTTTCCTAAACTCTTTTAAATTCTTATAGTTTGTATATTCTTTTGAGTGTTGTAGAAAATTATATCATCTATGGATGACAGTTTTGTTACTTCCTTTCCAGCTCTCATGCCTTTAATATCTTTTTATTACTGCACTTAGTAAGTCCTAGCAGTATAGTAAGCATTCTTCTGTTCTTCCCAATTGTAGAATGCTTCTAATATTTTATCATTCAATATGATGTTTGTTCTCTCTTTTTCCCTCCGCTTTCCTCTTCCCCTTCCCTGTTCTCCTTTCCCTTATCCTTCTTTTCCCTCTCTCCCCTCTGTGCCCCCCTACCCCATATTTTTCAGATTAAGACCTTTTTTTCATCTAGTCTTGGTTTGCTAAGATTTGTTTAAAAATTATGAATCTCTGTTGCAGAAAAACGGTTAGATAGAATTCATCTATTGAGATAATCATCTGGTTTTGTTCTTTCCATTTGTTGATGTAGTATATGTTATATTAATAGATTTGATGTTAAACCAATCTTGCATTCTTTAGATAAGCCCAGTTTGTCATGATGTATTACTATCTTTTTTATACATTGCTGGGTTTAGTTTACTAACATTTTGTTTAGGTTTTTTGCTTCTATGTTCTTAAATAAGATTGGCCTATTCTTTCTTATATGATTTTTTTTCTTTTGAAAACTTTAATTTTATTATTATTGATACATAAGTAATACATAGATACATTCATCTTGTAAAAAATTCAAACAATATGGAACTGCTGAATAAAGAGTGAAAGGCTTTCTTCTCCTCTTCTTGCATCCCATCCCATCTTATATTAATCGTATTTGATTGGCATTAAGATTGCCCATCCCATCTTATATTAATCGTATCTGATTGACATTAAGATTATAACTAGTCTTTGAAAATGACTTGGGACATATTCTTTCTTTTTTATTCTCTGGAATGGTTTTTAAGAGCTATTAATTATATTTTCCTTGAATGTATGATAGAACTTATTCTGTAACTATCTGGGCCTGGAATGTTTCTATGAGAAGCTAGTCAACTACTGATTCAATTTCTTTTGTATTTATAGGACTACACAGTATTTCAATTTCTTTTCGTCAGTTTGGTGAATTTTGTATTTCTAGTGTCCATTTCATACAAGTTTTTAAATGTTTTGGTGTAAAATCAACAGGAGGATATTATGATCTTGCTAATATCTGTAGTATCTGTGTTTATGTCCCCCTTTTCATTGCTGAAGTGTATTTGTTTATTGCAGCTCTTTCATTTTTTGGATCAGTCTTACCAGAGTTTTGTCAATTTTATTAGTCTTTTCAAAGAACCAACTTCTGGCCTTATTGATTCTATTATATTTTAGTTTCCATTTTGTTATTTTCTGCCTTTATTTTTCTATTAGACCAATCTTATTAAATTCTGTTGTTAAATCTTCTACGTCATACTAATATTTTGTCTGCTTGACCCATAAATTTATCTGCTTGAGGGTGGGATATGTTAAAAATCTTCTAATGGGATGGTAGTTTGTCATTTTCTTCTTGTAGTTCTGTTTTTGCTTCATATATATATGTACGAAGCTATATAATTAGCATACAAGTTTAGAATTTTTATTCTGGTGAATTGAACCTTTTATCATTTATAGTGATCCTCTTTATTACTAGTTATGTGTTTCTCCTTGAAGTCTATTTGTTTCTCTGATATTAAGATAGCTATATTGATTTTTTTGGTTGTTATTTGCTTGGTTTATATTTTTTTATCTTTTTATTTTCAACATTTCATGCCCTTATATTTTAGGTATCTCTTTTTTTTTTTAAGATTTTAAATGACTTTTTTGAAGTATAGTTGATTTACAATGTTATGTTAATTTCTGCTGTACAGCAAAGTGATTCAGTTATACATACACACATTCTTTTTCAGATTCTTTTCCATTATGGTTTATCACAGGATATTGAATATAGTTCCCTTTGCTATACAGTAGGACCTTGTTGTTTATCCATTCTATATATAATAGTTTACACCTGCTAATCCCAAACTCCCAATCCATCCCTCCTCCACTCCCCCTAGGTATATCTTTTAAAAAACAACATATAGCTAGATTTGGTATGCAAACTGAAAATCTTTGTCTTTCAAGTGAGAGCTTACCAAATTTACATTTATTTTGGTTACTAATGTTCTTATTGTGTATCTGCCGTCTTATTTTGTACTTTCTATTTGTCCCACTTTTTCTGTATTTTTTTCCTATATTTCTTGTTTCTTATGTCAATTTTTCCCTTCATTCCATTGGTTTCTATTTTATTTTAATATTTACTCTAATCTTTTAACATGCTATTTAACTTAACCAAATAAAAAGTTAATCTGTATCTTTACTTTTCTTCTAAACATATGAAATCCTTAGAACACTAATCTCTGATCACCCTCTCTTAGATTACTAAATACTGTTGATATGTCAGTATTTTAGCTATTTTTTTTAGTTTTTCGTTTTGAAATCTTTATGTATTCACAGAAAGTTACAAAAGTAGTAAACGGAGGTCCCTTGGACCTTTCACTCATTTTTCTCCACTACTTACATCTTTTTTTTTGAAAAATGTATTTTATTTATTTGTTTATTTTTTGGCTGCGTTGGGTCTTCATTGCTGTGCATGGGCTTTCTCTAATTGAGGTGAGCGGGGGCTACTCTTTGTTGCAGTGCACAGGCTTCTCATCGCGGTGGCTTCTCTTGTTGCAGAGCACAGGCTCTAGGCGCATGGGCTTCAGTAGTTGTGGCACGTGGGCTCAGTAGTTGTGGCTCGCGGGTTCTAGAGCACAGGCTCAGTAATTGTGGTGCGTGGGCTTAGTTGCTCCGCAGCATGTGGGATCTTCCTGGACCAGGGCTCGAACCCGTGTGCCCTGCATTGGCAGGCGGATTCTTAACCACTGAGCCACCAGGGAAGCCCCAATAGTTACATCTTGCATAACTGTGGTACAATTTTTTTCAGCTCTATACATTTTTTTTTTTTTTTTAAAGGAATTCCTTTATTTTTATTATTTATTTATTTATTTATTTTTGGCTGTGTTGGGTCTTCGTTTCTGTGCAAGGGCTTTCTCTAGTTGCGGCAAGCGGGGGCCACTCTTCATCGCGGTGCGCGGGCCTCTCACTTTCGCGGCCTCTCTTGTTGCGGAGCACAAGCTCCAGATGCGCAGGCTCAGTAGTTGTGGCTCACGGGCCCAGTTGCTCCGTGGCATGTGGGATCTTCCCAGACCAGGGCTCGAACCCGTGTCCCCTGCATTAGCAGGCAGATTCTCAACCACTGCGCCACCAGGGAAGCCCAGCTCTATACATTTTTAACTTCATAAATTGCATATTATTTTTAGAATGTATACTATCAGTATTTATTTGATTGACTCACATTTTCTTTTGTTTACTTACCCTTCTTATCTCTCAAACCTTCATTCTAAAATTATTTTTCTTCTTCCTGGAGTACATCCTTTAAAAATTCCTTTAGTGGAAGTCACAGTTGATGGCAAACACTCTTTCTAAATTGGCTAAAATTGTCTTTATTTCACTTTCATTTTTGGAATGTAGTTTCCTTGTGTATTGATTTCTAGTTTATCAGTTATTTTACACTCTGCAGTTTGAAGATATTATTCCACTCTCTTCTTGCTTCTGTTGTTACCATTGAGAAATCTCTGTCAGTCAGGTTCCTTTCTAGTTAGTCTTCTCCCTGGCTCTTTTTAGGGTTTTCTCTTTGTTTTTGGTGTTCTGCAGTCTCATTGTTAGGGTTACTGTCTCTGTGGGTAGTGTCCTCTAGAGTTGTACAGCCTAGTAAATACAGATATGGATTTCTTTTTATTTATCTTGTTTATGATTCATTGTGTTTCCTGTATTTGAGGATTTGTATCTTTAATCAATTTTGGAAAATTCCTTGAATAATTGCTGCTTTTTCATCGTCTTTATTATCTATCTCTGGAACTTAGAATAGGCATATGTTAGACCATCAAATTTCATTTTCCATTTATTTTAAACTCTCTTTCATATATCCCATATCTTTCTCTCTGGACTTCATTCTAGATCATTTCAGATTTATTTCACATTCACGTTCTTTTTTTCATTTCTATCTAATCTGTTATTTGACATGTCTATTGAATTTTTCATTTTTATCATTATGTTTTTTATTTCTAGAGATTTTTATTCTTTTTCAAAACTGCTTTAATATTCCTCTTTGCATGTTTTCAATTTCTTTTATCATTTTAAACATATGAACATATTTATATTCTCTACTCGGTAATTTCAATATCTGACATCTTTATGGGTCTGATCCTTTTGTTTATTTTTTTCTGCTGACTTTTGCTCATGGTGTTTGTATCTTTTGGCTTTTTTTTTTTTTTTTTAATAGGCTCATTTTTCTTGGAACTCTGTGCGAATGCTTCGAAGCTTGGATTAAGGGTCGAGGTCTTGGGTTGTGTTGGATTGAAGCTTTTCTTTCAGCTAGGAATTGTGTTTGCTTCTGTCACGTCACATTCCTGGAACACAACCAGTTTAGGACTAGGACTACTTTAAATCAAATTCTAGGCTTGAAATTTCTGGAGATCATGCAGGTAGTATGAATTTGGGCTCCAAACCTGTGTGAAGACTGTCCTGTGGCTACTTAAAAGTTATTAAAGGAAACTCTCTTTTCTCCTCCAGAGCCATGGCCAGGACAGACACGTTTTCTTGCCAAGTCCTTTGCAGGGCAGGTTTATATTTAATTCACCCTTTCATTTTAGTTATAGCCCCTCCTGGCTTTACATGGGAGCTTTGGCTCTAATTTAGCACCATGCGTGGGTCTAATCTACTCCTACTGTAGATTATACGAGAGAGTAGGTAGATGCCCTTAGGGCAGCGGACAGTTTCAGCCTTGATTACATCTCTGAATTCCTGCTCCTGTTTTTAGTTTGGCCTCTGAGGATTTTCCTATCTTTTTTGCAAGCTCTACCATAAATTTAAAGGGATTAAAATATATTTTCTATCCAACATTTCTGTTAGAGTATTTTAACATGGTTTTTCTGAGCCGGTCATTGACTAAAGTTTTATTTCTTGTTACATATTAGAGACAAACTGGCAGTCTAGGTATGGGAAGCAATTCTTAGGGATTTATATGTGCCCGTCCTCAATTGCCTAGAATCTGGGTATGTTTGATTAAATACGGCCCGAAACGTGTTGAAAATTACCTGTCAATAGAACAGCCTAAAGTGATCTACATGTACTAAAGAGAACTGAATATACATTTTCAAATTTCCTGGTATTGCCCATAATATCCTTTTGATAGTGTTTCATTTTAATAAAAATGGTGCAAGGTAATTTGCAAATGATTAAGGCATGTTGTAAAGAAATTGACTTTTCTTCTTCAGTGTGCTTTATCCAGTAACTTTTATTTTCCAGTTTGCCAAGCATTGGACAGAGTCAAATGGTCTGGAATCTAAATCATTAACTCCAGTATTATGCACAGCATCTGCCAATAAATTAAAGAACAAAGAGAATGTATATACTCCTAAGTCTGCTGTAAAGAATGACGAGTGCTTTTCATTTCCTGAGCCAAAGACTCCAGTTAATAAGAACCAGCATAAAAGAGAAATACTCACTACACCAAATCATTGCAGTACACCCTCAAAAGGTATTTGCTGTGTAGATTAAGCAGTGGTAAAACATCTTGAAATTCCTTCTTCTTATCATGCTAAATAAACATATAGCAGGTCAGAAATGGCTAGCAATGCTCTCAGGAATTGCTAGGAGAAGCCAGGCTGCTTTTTAAGCATATGTTATTTGCATTAGTTGAAATGAAAGCATATTAATCACCTTCGAATTTTTTGTATACTCAGTATACAAAGATGAAAACTGTTTTCATAGATATTGTTGATTAATTTTATTTTCTTGTTCTTATGGAACCAGTGAGAGTAATGCTGTATGGTCATAGAGGGTAATGCTGTATGGTCAAACAAAACAAAACCCCCGATCTGTTTTTAAAAGCTTGGAATCTTATATTTATTATGAAGTGAATATTATTATCTCTAATTGGTATACTTTTAGATCATGAACAAAAAGTTAACTAATGAGTAGTAACCAGATTTGTTAATGCAGGTTTGTCACAAACTATCTGAGATACAAATACTAGAATAAAACACCAAATTTTGGAATAGGGAATATAAAAATAACCAAAGCTTACAACCTCTTTAATAACTTTTGTCAGCTTTCACAGGGGACTATTCTCTTTGCCTGATAGGAGTTGAAAGGGCTATGAATTGAATTAACACCTCTCAGTAATATATTCATTAAAGGCATAAATACAGATTGACTTTTAATTATAGAAAGGAGAATCAGTAATCATGAAATATTATTTATGTGATCTATTTAGATTTTTCATATGATATTTATGATAAAATCATAAGCATGGCCTCAGTTTTACAGTGAAGAAAAAGAAGAGCCACACATGTAAAGCAAAATGATTTTGTTTTTATTATAAATCATCTGGAAACATTTCTTTAAAGAATTAGAGCCTTAACATCACTGGGCAAGTGATTACAATATTTCTGAGCCAATGAATGAGGTGATATATGCATTATTGATGGAAAATTTGAAACTATAGCATGTCAGCTACATATGGTTTGTGTTTGTTGTTTTTCTAATAGCTAGAAACCAGTGCCTGAAAGAGACCCCAGTTAAAATGCCGGTAAATTCAGGAGGAACGGAGAAGTTAATAACAGGTGTCATTAGCCCTGAGAGGCGGTAAGTGTTCAGTTTTGTATAGCTGGTTTAGTATATGTAACCAGATTTCCTTTTTTCATATATGATAAACCCAATTAAGGTAAACCATCATGTAGATTCTGTCAGGGACTGTAGGAATGTCTGTATGAACGTGGTCTGTGGCCATTACTGAGGCTGTTGGCACTGCCTTTCTTAGGGTGGAATTGTGAGACTCATCAGCAGTACGACTGGCACCTTAACTTAAAATACAGTTCCTGTGCTGAGGCCCATCTTTCCCTACACTTCTGCCAGTGGAGTATAGACATCCACTAACAAAACAGCAGTCACTCAAATAGTAAAGATCCTAAAGGGTGCTTCAGATAAAGCCCATTCCTCTTGTACAAACAGGTCTGCAGCATAGGTGACCTTTCATTATCTTTTATAGCTATTTTTTTGAGCAGGCTCCATTTTGAGGATAATTGGGAGAATTAGAATGTGAACTAGATATTAGATGCTATGGCATTATTATTAATTTTCTTGATATCATAATGATATTGTGGTTATGTAGGAAGATGTCCTTATTCACTGGCGATGTATGCTGAAGTGTTTCAGAGTAAAGGGTTGTAATTTTTTTTTTTTAATATTCATTCATTCATTCATTCTGTGCCAGGTCTTAGTTGCAGCACGCGGGATCTTCGTTGCGGCACGCGGGATCTTTAGTTGCGGTGTGTGGGATCTTTAGGTTGCGGCATGCGGACTCTTAGTTGCGGTGTATGGACTCTTAGCTGTGGCATGCAGACTCTTAGTTGCAGCAGGCGAACTCTTAGTTGCCGCATGCATGTGGGATCTAGTTCCCCGACCAAGGATTGAACCGAGGCCCCCTGCATTGGGAGCACATAGTCTTGCCCACTGGATCACCAGGGAAGTCCCAAGGGTTGTGATATCTTCAGATGGATTACTTTGATGTACATATTTTTAATGTACTTATTATATATATGTAGAGAAAGCAAATGTGGCAAAATATTAACAATTGTTGACTCTAGAAGGATATGTGGATGGTTATTATACTTTTTGTTCAACTTTTCTATATATTTGACACTAAAAAAAAGGTAGGGGAAAAATAGTTTTGGCAGTTGACTTGGGGGAAAGGTGATAGCTACATTTCAGTGGGAGATGGCTTTCGTGCTCCCTGAGGAAGAGTAAGATGGCTTGGCCCAGGCATACCTAAATGAGATGCACCTAACAGCCAGGACAAATGTACCTCTGTGAGGGACCCAACAGGCAGGAAGTCCAACTCTTACTCGTGGGTTCATTGGTTTTTTTTTTAAGGTGTCGTTCAGTGGAACTCAACCTTAACCAAGTACATGTAGAGAATACTCCAAAAAGAAAAGGAACCAAAGTGTTTGGGAGCCTTGAGAAGGGGTTGGATAAGGTTATCACTGTGCTTACCAGGAGCAAAAGGAAGGGCTCGGCCAAAGATGGGCCAAGAAGACTGAAGGTAAGTGGACTGGAATTCTTTAATATGGATTTTAGAAGCTGACTGCTAACTGGACTACTTTTTTTTTTTTTAAAGGGAAGTACTGAATGAATGAATTGATTAGTATTTTTAATTTATTTATTCATCCATTTAGCTAATACATATTTTTTGAGCACCTAAAATATACATGTTACTATGCAGTGGGCTTTGAGAATGCAGAGGTAAATTAGATACAGTTGCTCCTTTGGAGGAACAAATAACTAAAATTCAAATATTAAAGTTCACATAGGGGGATTAATCACAGAGGCAAAAGAGGAGGTGGGGAAGCATGGGGCATATATAAGGAACTGCCTTAAGGATGGGGGCTTGAGGTCAGTTGTCCTATCTCTGGTACATAGGAGAGTCCCTGACACATGGGTACCTTTGTAGGCCCTCACGAAATATCTGAATGCATGGGAAGTTAATTTGAACCTTGAGTGTGGTGTGTGTGAGGAAAATAGCAACAGGTCAGGAAAATAGGCTGGCTAAGACGTTTGGACCTTACTTGACAGACTTATTATGTTTTTAGAGCATGTTTAATGTGTTAGTGGTGTGGACAGTATATTTGGTGGGGATAGGAAAAGAAAAAGAAGTGATTAGTAGATATAAGGTACTTCTTACTCTCTTGGATTCTCTCTGAGCATTCATTCAAATATCTAATGAATGACATTTTTGTTTGGGGGAAGTAAGAGGTGAAGGGAAGAATAAGACACAGCTCATGTCTTTGAGGAACTCATAGAGTGGCAGTGAAAACAGGCAGGGATGTTGCTCTGATCCACAGGGCTTATTGCTGTAATAAAAACATGTTCCAAGAGGTGTGGGGCCCAGAGGAGGGAAGAGCAGATGGTGGTGTTCCCCATGATGTGGGGACTGGGTCTGTGTTTAGATTTTGCACTGAGAGTCTCATTTTGAGCAAATCTGGGCAGGTTTGGGGGAAGAAAAATGCTGAGCTGCTGGGTGGAAGGGTGCTTCAGGGGAGAATGTTCTGAGATCCCATTTATGTCCTGTCTTAAAGTGAGAGAAGATAGGACTTCTCCATTAGTATTTGTTGCCTTGTTGAACTTACATAACGCACTGGAGTTTTATGTTGCATATGGCTGTTTATTAGGCATATTTTATCTTTTTATTCTAAGAATTCTCTAGTTGGAGACAGTTGTGAGGTATTTCAAACCCTGATGTTGGGATTATGAAAATTATGCTGTCATTTCTCTGAAAATATTAAATAAAGAAAATTAAGGAAACTTGTCCAATTATATACATTATTGAAAAGCTCAGTGGTTATCAGATACTAATAGATGATATTCTAAAAATGTTCACCAATGTAAATTATTTGGAACTTGAATGCATTTTTCAGTAGGAACTGCTGTGATATTAATTGGCTTTCTAGATATTTCCCAGTACTTCCAGGATGTAGGAGAAAAATCACAAGATTGGGAATGAGAAGCCTGGGTTGTAGCCTCAGCTTCATACAGTGTAGCTTGGATAAGTCATTTTATCTCTGACTATCTCAATTTTTTTATTTGTAAAAACTGGAGATAATGTCTATCCTGGCAGCTTCACAGAGCTGGGATATATAAATGAGACTGTCTGTATGAGATGCTATATTGCATATGAAATGCTTTCTAAATATAAGGTGTTCCAGTGTCAAGTATCATTATTATTGTCATTGTTGAGCATTTTAACCCCAATGTAGCAGAACCACAGTTGTAATTAGCACACCCCTAAGATCTGAAGCTTTATCTAACTTTGGATCTTTAACCCTTTCTAATGTTTTAAGTTTTTCAGAACTGAAGGACTTACTTTAGGAGATTATCCTCATTTTCCACCTAGTTCTTTTCTTTCTTTCTTTATTTTTGGCTGCATTGGGTCTTTGTTGCTGCGTGCGGGCTTTTTCTCCGGTTGCGGAGAGCGGGGGCTACTCTTCGTTGTGGTGCGTGGGCTTCTCATTGAGGTGGCTTCTCTTTATTGCGGAGCACAGGCTCTAGGCGCGTGGGCTTCAGTAGTTGCAGCACGCGGGCTCAGTAGTTGTGGCTCGCGGGCTCTAGAGCGTAGGCTCAGTAGTTTTGGCGCACGGGCTTAGTTGCTCTGCAGCGTGTGGTATCTTCCCGGACCAGGGCTCGAACCTGTGTCCCCTGCATTGGCAGGTGGATTCTTTT
Organism: Balaenoptera ricei; assembly: GCF_028023285.1. NCBI lineage: Eukaryota > Metazoa > Chordata > Mammalia > Artiodactyla > Balaenopteridae > Balaenoptera > Balaenoptera ricei. The sequence goes on from NC_082644.1 coordinate 86,979,616, forward strand.
TTTTTTTTTTTTTAAATCAACTCCCTACCACTGTGGTTCTGTTGTCATTCCTGAGTTTGTGGCACATGGTTAGTACTTTTTTTTTAAAATTTTATAGCTACTTTATTTATTTATTTATTTTTGGCTGTGTTGGGTCTTCAGTTCGTGCGAGGGCCTTCTCCAGCTGCGGCAAGCGGGGGCCACTCTTCATCGCGGTGCGGGGACCGCTCTTCATCGCGGTGCGCGGGCCTTTCACCACCGCGGCCCCTCCCGCTGCGGGGCACAGGCTCCAGACGCGCAGGCTCAGTAGCCGTGGCTCACGGGCCCAGCTGCTCCGCGGCACGTGGGATCCTCCCAGACCAGGGCTCGAACCCGCGTCCCCTGCATTAGCAGGCAGACTCTCAACCACTGCGCCACCAGGGAAGCCCGGCAGGTGGATTCTTAACCACTGAGCCACCAGAGAAGTCCACACCTAGTTCTTAAATTAAAAAATTATAAACTTACAGAAAAGTTAAAAGGATGGTACAAAGGGACTTCCTTGTCTGTTCAGTGGTTAAGACTCCGCGCTTCCACTGCAGGGAGCACGGGTTTGATCCCTGGTTGGGGAGCTAAGATCTCGCATGCTACACGGTGCGGCCAAAAAGAAAAAAAAGATGGTACAAAGAACACCTTAATTTTTTAAGATAGCGAATCATATGTAGTTAAGCCCTCTTTTAGGAAGCAATCTATAAAAATCTGAAATTTAAATAGATAAAATAGGATTATTTCTTTATTTTACAAAGGAATCACTTGAATTGTGATTTGAAAGTGTTCAGTTTGTTATTATCTTGAAAAAGCCAATCTAATTTGGTGAAAAAGTCCTGGATTGGAAGCCAAGAGACAGAGGGGCCTGTCATAGCTGTGCCACTTGTTCGTTTTATAACTTGAAGCTGAGGTTCCTGAACTCTAGTCATTTGACAGTCACCTTCATGTCGGCATATTAGCATATCATCTGCACTGTTATTTATCTGGTACTTTCTTTATGTGATGCATTTAAAAAGCAGATTTATAGAGGTATAATTGACATGCAATAATCTGCATATATTAAAAATGTACAATTAATATACTTTGGCATTATATATGTACCTGTGAAACCACCACCACAATCAAGATGACTAACTTTATTTATCTATCTATCTATCTATCTATCTATTTATTTATTTTTGGTTGTGTTGGGTCTTTGTTGCTGTGCGCCGGCTTTCTCTAGTTGAGGCGAGTGGGGGCTACTCTTTGTTGCGGTGCGCGGGCTTCTCATTGCGGTGGCTTCTCTAGTTGCGGAGCACAGGCTCTAGGTGCATGGGCTTCAGTAGTTGTGGCACGTGGGCTCAGTAGTTGTGGCTCCCGGGCTCTAGAGCGCAGGCTCAGTAGTTGTGGCACGCGAGTTTAGTTGCTCCGCGGCATGTGGGATCTTCCCGGACCAGGGCTCGAACCCGTGTCCTCTGCATTGGCAGGCAGATTCTTAACCACTGTCCCACCAGGGAAGCCCCAAGATGGCTAACTTTTTAAAAACTTGTATTTATTTAAAAGGAAACCATATGTCATTAGTTTTTCTAATCATATTTTGCTAAATCTGATTGGAACAAATATATAAATATTAAAATAAAAGTATTTATCCATGTACCACTTAGAGTTATATTGTATAACTCCAGTTATTATTTTTATCACATTTTGGGAAACCCCATCTTAAGAAACTTATAGCTCTTCTTTGGGTCATAGGTTCTTAATGTGAAAAGTAAGGTAGTTGGGTCTTTTCTAACCTCAGCATTTTGTTATTTATAAAAAGAACTGAAATCTGAAAGACATAGAAAGTATAATTTTGTTTGACAGTGAAGGTACTGCTAGAAAGGTAGAGATTTTTTTCTGTCTCCAAAACCTATTAAAACAGTGCCTGGGGAAGTTCCCTGGTGGTCTAGTGGTTAGGATTCCGGGCTTTCACTGCTGTGGCCCAGATTCAGTCCCTGGTGGGGGAACTGAGATCCCCCGTAAGCCGCATTGTGTAGCCAAATAATAATAATAATAATAATAATTTTAAAAATTAAAATTAAAAAATAAAACAGTGCCTGGCACCTAGTAAGCCATCAATAAATAGTTGTTGAATGAATGGATGGATAGATACTAATTAAGAATGAAGTTATTTCTGGACTTCCCTGGTGGTGCAATGGTTAAGAATCTGCCTGCCAATGCAGGGGACACGGGTTCAAGCCCTGGTCCGGGAAGATCCCACATGCTGTGGAGCAACTAAGCCCGTGTACCACAGCCACTGAGCCTGCGCTCTAGAGCCTGTGAGCCACAACTAATGAGCCCTCGTGCCACAACTACTGAAGCCCACACGCCTGGGGTCCGTGCTCTGCAACAAAGAGAAGCCACCGCAATGAGAAGTCCGCACACCGCAACAAAGAGTATCCCCCGCTCGCCTCAACTAGAGAAAGCCCGTGCGCAGCAACGAAGACCCAACTCACCCAAAAATTAATTAATTAATTAATTTATTAATTAAAAAAAGAAATTATTTCTGAGAATTATGCTGTTAGTGAATGAGAAAAAAATAACTTGACATTACTTTTTTAAAGGGATACTTGTTATATTCATTCCTTCATAGAATTGTCATAGAATCACCTCCTGGGATTCTGTAAAATTCCTTAAATGATCAAGAAAGAATTAAGGAAACACATGCAACTATATACAAGTGAAATTTTCTAGGCCATTTGTTTTCTCACAGTTTACATTTCAGGAATCTTTATCACCGAGTAGGAAGGGGGAGATAGGTAGAGCTCAAAGATATAGACATTTAATATTTATTTACTTATTAAAAAATTGGTAGGAGAGGAAGATGCAAATATAAAAAGGGTGATATGGATGCAGTTACTAATAAACTTGATTTCTCCAAGCTTTCCCAGTGCCATCTCAATCCAACTTACCAAGAGTTGGTTGTAAATTCTTTCAGTGTTTTTCTTGAAATATTTCCACTTGAAACGGTACTATGTTGAGGAGTTTGGGATCTCTAAATGAGGTAGGATGGTCTTTGTGTTGATGTAAAGATTTACTTCTTAACCCCTTCTTTTTCTTTTCTAAGCCTCACTATAACGTGACTACAACCAGATTAGTGAATCCAGATCAACTCTTGAATGAAATAATGTCTATTCTTCCAAAGAAGCACGTTGACTTTGTACAAAAGGGGTAAGAAGCACGCTTGAATCTGTTACTTGATGTCTTTTGAACTTTGAGAAAACATAGGTTGATTCCCCTCTCAACCTATGTTTTTAATATAATTAAAAAATTATAAATTGTTTAACATAATTAAAAAATATATTTCTCTCACCTCATTTTTCCAAAAAGCTTTTATGGTAGTGTCTGTGTTCATAATTTATTCTCTTTTGTTTTATATGAGCTATAGAAGTTTTTTAAGTGCCCATATTGTCACCACTTTCAAAGTTAGACTTTTCAAAATAGGAAAATCTGAACTTTTTCCAGTTTCTTTTGCATCTTCTATTTTTCTTTGATGTTCTGCTTTACAATAATATTTATAAGTTGTAATCTAAATTTATGAGACACCTCAAACAAATCAAGGATATATATAGACTCCTTCTCTTTATGACGTTCTATGTGACAGAACTGGTTTTCAGTACTTTAGAAAATTATTTCACCTTAGTTAGCTGTTTCCCACTGTTGAGTGAACTGCCATTCAAAGCCTCCTTGGTCACCATCTCATGGTCTGGACAGCCAGACCTCTTCTGGTTGCTTAAGATGTTCATATTTCTAAACATTTCCACTTAGTTATGTCTCTTTAAAATTTCATTATTAAAGCACTAACAAGAAGAGCCACTGATAGATTAACAAAAACATTTAATTGGAACAGTCAGTATAGAGTAAGATTTTAAGAAACAATCTTTTGCAAAAGTAATTTTACTTTTCATTATCTCTAAATGTTGGCAAGCGCTCTTATGCGAACCCTGGCTTTCTTCTTTAGGTATCATTATATCACATCTAACTCTGACCTGTTCTTCATGCTTGGGGTTTATCCACAGCGTTAGAACCTCTCACCAAATCTGTGTTAGAAAGCTTTCGATTATTTTTCCTTCAGCATATGATCTATCAGATCGGTAACTGGCTATTCACCAGTAATCTGTCCCTCGAACTTCCTGATCCACCCGAAGATCTGCTTTTATCCTTCTTTTTTCTTTTTACCTTCTCTGTTTGTTTTTACCTTCTTTGCGACAAAGCAGAATAACAAAAGCTAAATTTTTCAGTGGTGTGGTGTCACTAATCTCGGTTATATTCCATTACTATCTTTTTCCAATGAGGAAAAATCACTTTTTATCTTTGATATGACTAAATTGCTCTATGCTTCATCTTCCCATCAGGAACCTTAACTACAGGGTTTACCTTAACGGCGTTTCTGATAGCAACTGCTTATTTTTAGTAGATCAAGCCCCAGAGGACATAACTAAGTTAGTAAGAAAAAGAATGATATTTTAATACACCTTGTAATACGTAACAGATACAAGTAATTTCTCCCCATTTACGTGGAACAGTGCCTAATCGTGTGCCCCTAAATATTTAGGGAACCGAAATTTAGAATTGATCCTATTGTTTATTGTTTGTATTTATATATTGAAGATCAGTAAGACAATTAAACTAAAATATAATGTAAACAAATTAAAAGTTGATTTACATGAATTCAATTTATGCAACTTTTCAGGAACCATACCTATTTCTTAAGATGTGTGGAAGGCTTCATATAGACAGGGCCTTTCCATTATCACAGTAGTTAATGTGGCAGTTCTAATTATATATGCCATATGTTTCAACCATGGGAATGTACTGTCTCATTGGACTTTCTTTTATAACTCTGCCCTAAAGTGTTGTAATGATCATAACCTCTTATTACTATTAGAAAAACCTCAGAAACATGTGTCCTACCGACAGGTTGCTGGCTTCAGCTTTATTTATATGAAAGACAGACGTTTCTGATGAAGTGCACAAAATAAAATATTCTTAATCTTCCCTCTGCTTTCCTTTGTTGTGAACATTGTGGAAATGGCCTAATGTTCACAGATTGCACCATTGAAAGACTTGCATAAAGGATGCCGGAAGATTTCTTGAGCATGAATGGCATGTATAGCTATGAAAAAAGGGCTTTTCTTTGGAGCAAGGGAGAATTCTGGTAAAACCTTTTCATCTGTATTCTTTTTTGAGATCCTGGTTAGCTTTTGGGAAAACACCAGTCATACTCCATCACTAAAGCATATCTAGGTCATCTGGAAACTGTAAGCAGGACTATATTGCTTAATACGAAATAATGGTTCATTTTCCCCACTGGCCTCCTAGAGGCTTATAGAAATCTATTGTATTATACAGAATATTCATGGTTCTCCTGCTAACTGGCTTCTTATCTTGTTTTTCACAGCTATACACTGAAGTGTCAAACACAGTCAGATTTTGGCAAAGTGACAATGCAGTTTGAGCTAGAAGTGTGCCAGCTTCAGAAACCCGACGTGGTGGGTATCAGGAGGCAGCGGCTTAAGGGTGATGCCTGGGTTTACAAGAGATTAGTGGAAGACATCCTGTCTAGCTGCAAGGTTTAATTGATGAATGGTTTCCATCCTGCCTGATGAGTATGGGTGTGATACAGCCTACATGGAACCTGGTGTGATGGGTTTGATTTTTAAAGTCCTCTGGAACTGCGAACTCGTTTCTAAAGAGCTATCTTAAAGACCAATATCTTTTTGTTTTTAAACAAAAGATATTATTTCGTGGATGAATCTAAGGCAAGCCCCTCTGTCATTATCTCTTACTGTCTTTTTTAATCATGTGCTTTGTATATTAATAACTGTTGACTTTCTTAGATTCACTTCCATACATCAATGTAAGCTCTTAACTATGTCTCCTTTTAATGTGTAATTTCTTTCTGAAATAAAACCGTTTGTGAATATAGCAGGCTTCTCCTCTTCTTTGTATTTGATTTTGATCCAAATAAAACCTCAAATGGCTTCTTGACTATTAAGTAGAGACTATTTGGAGTATGTTTTATCTGTTATCAAATATGCCTTGGGTAGAAAAACAGATAAGAATTCATTTGCATAATTTTTTCCTGTCTCTGATTTAAGTAGGATTTATTGAGATCGTTAACTAAGTCACAGCTGTGGTTACCAGAGTTAAACAACACATTTAATGTGTTGAATAAAAGAGTATTGACTTCAGTATGTATGTTCGGTCAACAGTGATAACTATCTGGACTATGAACCCCCATGAAATGTTACTTTATAGTAATTTTCCATTAAGACTCAGCGTTGGCCTCAAATTTGTATTTTTATTTCACTTTATTGGTCTCTAAAGGCCGGCGCTCAAGTTACATTTGTATGGATTTTACAAATTAAACTAGTTGGAGAAAAAATAGCACTGTTTCTAGTCAGTAGTGAGGGAATGTTTTGTCATTCATTTATTCAGTAAACGTTTACTAAGTTTTTACAAGCGTTAGGTTCTAGGGCTGAAGATGATACTGTCTAGTAAACTCAAGGAGTTCAGAGTCTATTCGCAAGGCAGATACATCAACCAGTATTTATAGCAGAGAGGGCATGATCAGCTTTGTCTGGAGGAGTAAGGGATGATTTCTTGAAGGAAATAGTATTTGGTCTTGAAGGATATGTAAGAGTTCAATAGAAAGAGAAGACAGAGTGTGACATTCTTGGCAGCATGAACGGTATGTGCAAAGGCATGGAATTATAAAATGGCTTTGTGTGTTCAGGGTGGAGACAGAAGGTGGTGCAGGGGAAAATAGCAGGAGATAAGAGTTGAAAATTTAGCTGGAAGTAAGTGATGCAAAACTTGAAGGAACTTGAAGGCTCCACTAAACTGTTTGGGTAAAGGAGAACTGTCAAGGGGTTTAATTTTTTTTATAACAGCTTTACTGAAATATAATTCACATACTATAAAATTACCCCTTTAAAGTGTACAATTCAGTGGTTTTTAGTATATTCACATTTGTGCAAGCATCACCACAATCTAATTTTAGAACATTTTCACCACCTGAAAGAGAAACCCTATACCCATCAGTGGTCACTCCCAATTCCTCCCCCCACACCAGCCCCTAGCAACCACTAATCTACTTTCTGCCTTTATGGATTGACTGCTCTGGACATTTCATATAAATGGAATCATATAATATTTGGCCTTTTGGGTCTGGCTTCTTTCAGCTTAGCATAATATTTTCAAGATTGATCATGTAGCATATTTTAGTACTTCATTCTGTTTTACTGCTGAATGATATTCCATTGTATGGATATATCACATTGTATTTATCCATTTATCAGTTTATGGATATTTGGGTTGTTTCTACTTCTTGGCTATTATGAATAATGTTGCTATGGATATTTGTGTACAAATTTTTGTGTGGACGTAGGTGTTCAGTTCTCTAGTGTGTATACCTAGGAGTGGAATTTCTGAGTCATCTAACATTTTGAGAAACTGACAGACTGCTTACCATTTTATGATCCCACCAGCAATGTATGAGGGTTCTAATTTTTCCACATTCTCTCTAACCTTTGTTATTGTCTGTCTTTTTTATTTTAGTCCTGTGAAGTGGTATGAAGTGGTATCTCATTGTGGTTTTGATTTGCTTTTCCCTAATGAGTAATGATGTTGAACATCTTTTCGTGTGCCTGTTGGTCATTTGTACATCTTTTTTGGAGAAATATCTATTTTGAGCCTTTGCCCATTTTTAATTGGGTTGTCTTTTTATTGTTGAGTTGTAAGAATTCTATGGTTGTAGATATAGATCCCTTATCAAATACATTATTTGTAATTTTTTTTCTGATTGTGTATGTTGTCTTTTTGCTTTATTGATGGTGTCTCTTGAAGAACAAAAGTTTAAAATTTTCTAAAGTCCAGTTTATCTGTTTTTATAAGATATAAGAGAAGATCACTCTTCTATTCCTTCAGCAGATGGCATGGTCTGGAACAGTGACTCTTAAAAACTTTTGACCATGAACCATAGGAAGCAGCACATTTTACTTTGGGATCCATCACATAAACATATTTATAAAATACTGCTTTACCTTAATATAAGAGATACTATTTTCTATTCTATTTTCTCTTTTAAACATGTAGCCTGACAATTGCAATCCTTAAATTGGAGTTTTTAGTATATTAAAATTTTTTTTTTAATTAAAGATCTTTTTTGGGGATCAATTCAGTCTAGAAATGCTGTTATTAATTCTGCCACCCATAGACTGGATCAAGTAAAAATAGGTTCCCTGACTGCTATTTAGGATAAATCTTGCTTTTCTTTAAGGAAAATGTTAATGGTTGCCATATCATCTAAAAATCTATCACTTAGCTCTAATTCTATAGAACCATTTGGAAAATTAAAGGGATGTGAGTTAATTAAATGAGGCTGGGTTAGTTCCTAAGAGGCAAATATGGTTTAGATTGTTGACACTAAACTAAATCTGCATAGTTGTAAGTCGGCTCCATTCTCCATTGTCCAGCCACACCTGGGCTTCTTTATAGGGCATATGTGAATCTTATGTCCAGAGGAAGGCCGTCTGAAAGAATGATGAGGGAAATTGTAAAGAATTGTTGAAGAAATTGGGAGTTTGGAACCTGGAGGACTCCCAAGGGGAGAGTATGGGTCTTGTTTTGGTGAGAATAGCAGGCAAAGAAAGTCCAGTGAAGAGTTGGAGATAGAGGTCATATCTTATTCATCTTTGTGTCTCCAGCATGTAGTAGTGTCTGGAACATAGTAGGGACTCAGTATATACTTATCGAGTCGAACCATATTGGACTTTTTTTTTTTTTTAATTTTTTGACCACACCGTGTGACATGCGGGATCTTAGTTCCCTGACCAAGGACTGAACCCATGCCCCCTGCAGTGGAAGTGTGGAGTCTTAACCACTGCACCACCAGGGAAGTCCTTGAACCATATTGAACTTAAGCTCACAATAAAGAGCTTTCAGAAAAACTTCAAGCTACATGACAAGAGAAAGGACACTTAGACATAGAGTGGTTTCGCTGTCATTGGAGGTGTTCAGACGTGTTGGACAACCATTTGTGGGATAGGTCATAGAAGGGATTTAAGTACTGAGCTGAACCAATAGTCCTGAAGCTCCTGTCTGCTTTAGCATCTGAGGTCCAGTAACATCGTGGAAGACGATCAGTTGTTTGGATGATGGGAGTAGAGTGACCCCAGAAGCTTTTGCAGCAGCATTGTAGGTAGTTTTGAATATTTTTGAAGTTGGGAATGATAGAATGGTGAATGAATCACAGGAGCAATAAAAGATAGTGTTTGTTAGCTGTGATAGGGAGAAATAAAGCAATGATCATAGTAGCTGTCAGGTATTGAGTGCCCACTGTGTGCCAGATACTGTGCTGGATGATTTGTATCAGGGGTCAGCAAACTATGGCTTGTGGGCCACCCTGCAGCCTTTTCTGGTAAAGTTTTATGGGAGCACAGCCAATATAAAATAGCTCATAATGTCTATTTTTGTGCTTCAGTGGCAGGGTTGAGTAGTTTTGACAATGTATGACCGGCAAAACAGAAAGTACTTACTATCATAAAGTATTGAAAGAAGAAGTTTGCTGACCCCTGATTTAGATCTATGTTTTCAAATCATCATAACATATATTATACACATTAACTCATTTATCTTTACACTAACTCTGCAAGGGAGGTGGTATCCTTTTTACAGGGGAGAATGCTGAGGCTCAGAAAGACGAAGTAATAACTCTCTCCAGGTTGTAAAACTTTTAAGTGCATTGGATTTGAACCAGGAATGACAGGCTCCAAAGTCCATGTTCTTTCCTATACTAGAAATAGAGGTAATACCTCTCTCCTGAAATTGTACCATATAGGAAAACATGATTATATATGATACTTATTAGATTGCTTTTTTATAGCAGCAATCTTACACAAACTGGTTAAGACATAGGAAAACTTCACTAATTTAGACTTTATTACAGTGTAATTTACTACAGTTGAGTGTGTTATGTGATTCTTTTTAGTAAAAGTAGCAAGTTCAAAGTGTCTTCCTCTGAGTAAGGAGAATACAGTCTACTAAGGGAATAAGAATTGAAAGACTTACAGCTTCTGGATTCCACAGTGATTTCATGCATTTTAAAAGCTTATTTTTATGATTATGATTATTATGTAATACAGGCCTACAGAATTATATATTTAAAAGCCTTTCTTGCAGAGTAGGATCCACTCCCTTTCCTTTTCCGATTTCTAGAGGCTGCCTGCATTTCTCAGTTCATGGTCCTCATCCTCCATCTTCAAACAAAGATGATCACATTGGGCCCACCCAGATAATGCAGGATTGTTTTCCTATTATAAGGCCAGATTTTGCCAACTTTAATTTTGTCTGCAAGCTTAATTCTCCTTTTAATATCTCATTTTCATATATCCCAGGAATTAGGTTGCAATGTCTTTGGTCAGGGGACATTCTTCTGCCTATCACAATGGTCAACTGATTTTTGACAAAAAAGCCAGGACAATTTGATGGGGGAAGAACAGCATTTTCAACAAATGGTGCTCAGATAACTGGATATCCACATGTAAAAATGAAGTTGGACCCCCTACCTCACACCATATAAAAAAATAACTTCAGAGACCTAAATGTAAAAGCTAAAATGATAAAAATTCTTGGAAAAACATACAGGATTAAATGTGACCTTGGATTAGGCAATGATTACTTAGATACGACATGAAAAGCACAAGCAACAAGAGGAAAAATAGATACATTGGACTTCACCAAAATTAAAAACTTGTGCTTCAAAGGACACCATCAACAAAGTGAAATGACAACCCACAGAATGGGAGAAAATATTTGCTAAACACCCATCTGATAAATGACTTGTATTCAAAATATAAAAGAATTCTTAAAAGTCAACCATAAGAAAACAATACAACTTAAAAAATGGATGAAAGTTATAAATAGATGCTTCACCAAAGAAGATGTACAGATGGCAAATAAATGTATGACAAGGTGCTCAACATCATTTGTCACTGGAGAATTTCTAATTAAAACAAGATACCACTATACACCTATTGGAATGGCTAAAATCCAAGAAACTGAAAATATCAAATATTGACAAGGATGTGGAGCAACAGGAACTCATTCATTGCTGGTAGAAATGCAAAATGGTACATACACTTTGGAAGACATTTTGACAGTTTCTTACAAAGCTAAACATAATCTCACTATATAACCTAGTAATTGTGCTCCTAGGTCTTTATCCAAATGATTTGAAACTTAGGTCCACACAAAAACCTGCACGTGAATGGTTATAACAGCTTTATTCATAACTGCCCCAAATTGGAAGTCACAAAAATGTCCTTGAATATGTGACTGGATAAACAAGCTGTAGTACATCCATACAAAGGAAGAATATTCAGCAATAAAAAGAAATGAGCTGTCAAGCCATGAAAAGACATGGAGGAACATTAAATTCATATTGCTATGTGAAAGGAATCAGTCTGAAGAGACTACTGTATGGTTACAATTATATGACATTCTGGAAAAGGCAAAACTGTGGAGACATTAAAAAGATCAGTGGCTGGTTGCTAATGGGATGGGAAGGAGTGTTGAATAGGTGCAGCACAGGAAATTTTTAGGGTAGTAAAACTATTGTGTGATACCGTAATGGTGGGTACATAATATTATGCATTTGTCAAAATCTATAGAAATTTAAAGCACAATGAGTAAATATTAGTTGTCTTAATCTATTCAGGCTGCTGTAGCAATGTACTATAGTGTGGGTGGCTTAAACAACATTTATTTCTCACAGTTCTGGACGCTGGGAAGTCCAAGATCAAGGTGTTGGCAGATGCTTGCTTCCTGGTTCAGAGATGGTTGTCTTCTCGTTGTGACCTCACGTGATGGAAGGAGTGAGTGAGTTCTCTGGGGTCTCTTTTTTTTGGGGGGGGGAGGGTGTCTCTTTTGTAAAAGCACTAATTCCATTCATGAGGGCTTCATCCTTATGACATAATCACCTTCCAAAGGCCCCACCTCCAAATATCACATTGGGGATTAGGTTTCAACATATGAATTGGGGGGTGAGGGGCAGACACAAAACCTTCAGTCTATAGCATTACTATAATATGAATTTTAAAAAGATCATTTAGAAGATGGGATATCACAGGAAGAAATGTATACTATGACAAGAGAATCTAATTGTATTACAAATGTATGAAACAACCTCACTAAAGGGAGTGGGGGAAAAGGTGCTGACCTAAGTAACTTTGGAAATGAGGAAAGTGTGTAAGACTCAATGCAAAAGGAGACACACATAAGCACTCTACTCTAGATGATAAAGTTGTTTCCCATGGGCATACAGTTTAACACTTCTGATACTTGTATACTAGCACTGAAGTAAATGGATTTTGGGTGGTGGAAGCCAGATTTCTCACTGTTGGAGTGGGGATTTACAGATAAACAAGGGAAGGAGGCTAGAATGATCCATGTGGTGTTTACCTTAATATAGATACAGATGGTTTCATATAGAAATATATAAAGCTGTGTATAATTACACAAGTTCATATTTGCACATATATTTCTTTGTCCTGTCAGCTGAGAAGGTCTCAAAGACACTCCGGCAGCAATAAGCAGACGGATGCTCAGATCTTAGTTCCTAATACCATTCTCTAATAAAAGGCACCAGGGCTTCTTGGAGAATTGGCTAATTCTAGGACTGGGGCTGGAAATAAGCAAGATGAATCTTGATCATCTCTTAGTGCCAGAAAGTAGGGAAGTGCTAACAACGACAATAACACTCACACTGATGGGGGTGTGTCATTAAGTGGAACAGTTGGGGTTGTTGGCAGATTTTAAAACACTTAAGATGTTTGAAATGGCAGTTATTGTAAAAGCTCTGTTATGTCCTAGCTGGGAGACTTTGAGCAATTGCTTGGCCTCTGAAAGCTTCAGGTTCTCAGCTGTAAAACAGAAAAAATAATGCCCTCTTCAGAGGGTGGTTGCAAGAATTGTTAGAATATATGTGCAACTCAGCACAGGGTCCGCCCCAAGGATCCGCAGACAAACTTCACAGTGTCTTCCTCACTGGACTCTGTGTAGAGTGGCTTTGCCAAAACACAGATCTGATATGTATGCCTGGCCCTAGTCCTTCCACTACCAAACTTAACGCCCCCAAATGATTAGCCAGTTGACCCCATGCCATTTGTTGACTATTTAGTCTTTTTTTTTTTTTGAACATCTTTATTGGAGCATAATTGCTTTACAATGGTGTGTTAGTTTCTGCTTTATAACAAAATGAATCAGCTATACATATACATATATCCCCATATCTCCTCCCTCTTGCGTCTCCCTCCCACCCTCCCTATCCCACCCCTCTAGGTGGACACAAAGCACCAAGCTGATCTCCCTGTACTATGTGGCTGCTTCCCACTAGCTATCTGTTTTACATTTGGTAGTGTATATATGTCCATGCCACTCTCTCACTTTGCCCCAGCTTACCCTTCCCCCTCCCCGTGTCCTCAAGTCCATTCTCTACATCTGCGTCTTTATTATTTAGTCATTCTTGACTCACTTTTAACTTCATTTAGTTCAGCTATTCAGTCAACATTTATTGAATTTGAACTTGATACTTGGCACTAGATGGGATATGGGAAAGAATAAATGTATTATCCTGCCATCAGGGTGCTAAGGGTCTCAATGAAAAACACAACGGGCAGCACCAAGATGCATAGAAGTTCACAAATGGGCTTTTTTGGTGTCTCTTTTCCACCCGATCCTCATTCTAAGCCAGTGTTCCAAGAGGCACCTGTTTCTCATAACATATGAGAAGGGTCTGGCTATGACCTCTTATTCCTACTTTGAGGCATTGTGAAGACTTCTCTAAGACCAGCTGTGGCATTTGTATCACTGTCTATGAGCCTGTGCACTTTAGCAGGAAGAGCACTGGATGCTGGGACTCAGGTGCTTAAAGAACTCAGCAGACCTGATTCTGCTGTATGATCTTGGGCAACTCACTGTCTCTAGGATTGATCCTATAAACATGAAACATACATGCAAATATGTACAAACCTCTTTCAGGGTTCCTCTTAGCTGATACTGCAAATGACATCAAGGTTTGACATGTAATTTAGAGTGATGGATTAAAGTTTAGCCAAGATAAGTAGCTCCGACGGAGTGGCTACAAACACCTCAACACGTGACGTAAATATAAGGATACTCTGGCCTGGACAACACACTGCCTCTATATTTAGATGTCCATTCTGCTGATCTGCTTGGTGTTCTGAATTCCCAGTCTGGTTTATACACTCTAAAAAGCCTCAGGCATAAGCTTGATGGAGAGAAATAACTTGCATAGAAAGATATTTTGAATTACTAAGCTCAGAGTTATAGAGCAGAAAGGTGTAATTCCATAGGAGACTTTGAGAGAAGTTTGGTGGTTAATGGGAAATTTCTTATATGTGTCCTAAGAAATGTAAACCATACAGAAGGCGAGGGTATATACTCAGAGGTGAGAGTGGTGTACTTTGATATTTTAGAGTCAGAGGTGCAAAAAAAAAGTCTTTGGGGGAGGGGGTGTCTCTCAGGATTTAATATATTAATTTTATTTTTATGTTTTAATGTATTTGAAATGTTAAATTTGATTCTGTTTGGGGCTAGACATTAGAATTAGGAAATATTGCTTTGTAGAATTTCAGGGGCCCTTGAGATAAATCTACTGCCTTCTCCCCACCCCTGCGCCTGTCCCTGCCATGTCCTTAGCTGAGAGGAGGATCTTTTTTTAGAGAGAGAGATGGAAAGAAATCATAGGGGACAAGTCCAGGGTGACAAGATCCACCATCCATCATGACTCCTGACCACGAACAGTTGGAGCCTTTCTCTTTACTCTGTGGGTTTTTTTTTTTAATTAACCCTTTTTCATTTTTCCTACTTTAGAATTTCACATTATAGTCCTTTGTTCATTCTCCTCTTTTCTCTCGATAATGAAAATGGATATAATATGAACTTAAACTCACTTGCCCTGGGTCATTGCCAGTGCTTAATAAAAGTATATTAGTATTTGTAGTAATGATAATAACCCACAGATAATGATGTCGCTAAAGACCAAAGGGTCCCCTTGCATGAGAAGCCCCCCCTTCTAGTCACCTAGCTTTGCTGAATTTAATGGAGACCTTGACTGCTTCAGATAGTCATTGTCCCTTTTAAATTATCAAGGTTTCATGGAGACAAGCATTCTTCACTTAAGGGTTTTCCAGACTGTCTGATGTGCTGGGCTCTGGGTAACCTTGTTCCTATGTCATCATATGTCATGCTGTCTCTCGGAAATTGTTCCCTGATGTTTGCAAAAATGAACTACTTAAAGGAAAACTAAAAAAAATTCCTTTTAACTTACACACACACGCACATACACACACACACACTTAGTTCACTATTGGAAATGGTTACATTCAGATAAGTGGGTCAGGGTCATGAGGGGATTTGAAGCTGTGTGATGTGAGGAATGGTGGAAGGCATGGAGGTAGCCAGGCTTCATGGCGACAAGAGTGAGGAGGAGGTGTGACAGGCATCTTCAAATCTGAAGATATGTGGAAGAGAGATTTGAACTTTTATGGGTGGACCCATTCGGTATAAAGAAGACAGAACGCATGGGTATAATAAGAAGCTGGATTTGGTTTGCTATGACAGAGGCCTTTCTCCTTAGCTGTCTGGAAAGGAAAGATGCTTGGCCAGGAAGTGGCCAGTTCCCTATCCCTGCAGTGCTCTAGTAGAAGCAGGACAGTCCCTCAACTGGGACTACTGAGGAAGGGTTGTAAGGATTTAGTGGTGTTTGAACTAAATCACTTGAGGTTCCCTTTCAACCCTGAGAAGCAATAATTCTAGTGGTTCTTGACATGAGAATCTATGATCTGATTTGTACATTGCAGCGTGGGAGCCCCAGGGCTTTCTTGATAGAAAGTTCAAGTCTAGGATCTGGCTTTAGGAAGGGGAAAATGGCCCTTTTCAATGGCCTAGCATGTCCCCTGGCCCCAGGGTGATATGCCTAGATCTCAGCCCAGGGAAACTGCAGCTGGATCTAGCCACTGTCAACTACTCTTTGAAGAATAGGTGATGGAATTGAAAAGAGATGGGAGAGGAAACAAGCCATTAAAGTCAAGAGAGGAGGCCTTTGAAGGAGGGATAAACAGCAGTGCTGGATCCTGCAGAAAGGACAAGAAGGCTAAGCAATGAGAAGAGGGCATGGGATCTGTCAAGGAGGAACCAGGGGCGGCTTCAGGAGTGCGGTGGGGCAGAAGCTAGACCTCAGGAGCACAAGAGAATTGCTGAGAAGTAGAGACAAGAAGTTCAGACCACATGCTCATGGATTTGGCTGCAAGAATGATTGGATGGAGCCTAGACAGGTAAGACCTATGAAGATGAAGATTGAAGGCAGAAGGGAAGGAGAATGAGGATGAGGATAAGTATCGGATCTTGGAGGCAGAAAAGTGTTGGGTAGGAGAAAAAGAGAGAACTTCAGTATGGCATTTCTGGTTTGCAAAGTGCTTTACAAATAGCAGTCCTTGATGCAATTTGATCTTTTAAGTACTAATATTCTACGGTCTGTGGATATCATCTCCATTTTTTTTCATATCCACAAATAGACTCCAAGCAGATGGGATGAGGTTTAAAGAGAAATCCTTTGGTCAGAAGGGGATATTAGAGTGTGGCTATGGAGGAAACTGTCCAGCGGTAGAGTCTCCAGGGGTACCACCACTGACTTGCTCATTGCTGAATTCAATTACTGCATTATCTCTTCCTGTCCCCTGACTCGGTTGACCACTTCCTCCATCTGGAACTCCCTCTGCTTTTGATTTTATTCTCTTCTGGTTTTCCTAACACTCCTTCTCAGTCTCCTTTTCAGACTCTTCCTCTGTCTGCCCCTTAGATGTTAATGCCAAGCCATTAACATCTCTTCCTGCTCTTCGCACTTCTCTAGATGTTCTCATTTGTCCTGTGGCTCATGATGGTTCCCAAATCTGAATCTCTGGCCCAGACCTCTCTCCTCAGCTCCAAGCCCCCATGTCCACCTTTCCATTATACAGTTCCATTTAGATGTCCCATAGGCACTTAAAAGGCAACGTTTCTAGACCCAAACTTTTTATCCCCCCAAACTCTATTTTCTCCTATAATCCTTGTCTTTAGGGCGACTATACACCCCAGGTTACCTGGGATAGTCTCAGTTTAAGCCTGTTGTCCCAGCATAATTATTAATAATCCCTGCTTTTACTCTGAAAAATGTCCTGGTTTGAATGATATAAGGTCACTTTATTCATTTTTGACAGTGGCATGACCATTCAAATGCCTATGCCAGGAACTTCATATTTATCCTGAGCCCCCTCTTGCATAATTCCCACATTCTATATTGTTCATCTCACGCCAGTAGACTGAGACCCTGGAGGACAGGGACAGTGTCTTTTTCACTTTGATATTCCCAGTGTCAAGCACGGAGTCTGGCCTATAGAACACACTCAATAAATGTCAAGTAAAGGCTATGAAGATGGAGTTAAGGGATAGAATTAGAATCACAGAATATTAAAGCTGGAAGGGCAGGCCTTTAGGCCTGTCTTCTCATTTTATATAAGGAAATTGAGGCCCAGTGTGGTCAATGGACTTGACCAAAGTCACATGGCCAGTTAGTGGCAGGGTCAGTATTGGGCCCCATATCTGTCAGAACTTATCTAAGGCTCTTTTCTAGGTGGTTTCAATTTTCTTCATTAAGTAGAGGGAAAGCTTAGCCGTCACCCTTCATCAGGTTCACTGTGTGCGTATGCGTGTATGTGTGTGTGTCCTAGGGATTTGGGGTGCGGTATGGAGAGGGAAGAATAGATATTCTTGTTTCCAGTAGTGTTCAAAAGAGCTGAGCAGACCTTTCAAGGCTTATCTGAGAGGCATTATACCCGTTTTCTGTTGCAGATATTTTCACCTCCTTAACATTGCCAGACCAAGTGAAAATAAAATCTGATCTGACAGGAGCTCAGGTGTTATCTTTTTTTTTTATAAATTTATTTATTTATTTATTTTTGGCTGCATTGGGTCTTTGTTACTGCGTGTGGGCTTTCTCTAGTTGCGACGAGTGGCTCGCGGGCTCTAGAGGGCAGGCTCAGTAGTTGTGGCTCACAGGCTTAGTTGCTCCGCGGCATGTGGGATCTTCCCGGACCAGGACTCGAACCCGTGTCCCCTGCATTAGCAGGCGGATTCTTAACCACTGCGCCACCAGGGAAGCCCCGGATGTTGTCTTTTGTTTGTGTTTTTAAACTTAGAATCAGATACTATGAAACACATCCTCAGCAAGGCGAATGGGAGGCTATGATATCCTTTATTGCTCCGTCTGACTCTTGTGTTGGTGGATGCAGAGATTCTAGAAAAGAGGCTGTCTGACTGCCTTTAGTAGAATCCTTTCCCCCTTCTTTTAGTTCACCTCTGATTCTTCTCTTAGTCTTGCCTTGGCTAAGACATCATTTGATTTTGAAAAAAAAAATCATTCCCTTTTCTGAATTTTTTGTTTCTCATTTGTAAAATGAGTAGGTTAGGCTATATGCTCTCATAGCTGCTTCTAGCCCTGAATTCCATCATGTTAAGGCTCCTCTGTCCATTGCTTGGAGCAGACTTAGACATTCATATCTGTTATATATATATTGTATGTGTAAATATGTATGTGTGTATGTATATATATATATATATATATATATATATACATATATATATATATATATACCAAAATCTATGACTCTGCTTTGTTCTTGGCCAGACTGAATATCTCTCCTATTCTAACACTTGATACTTAAACTCATCATTCCTTAAATGTCCAATCCTCTTTCTTTTCTAAACACTCTAATAAGCTTATTATTTCAACCATTTATATTTAACATTAAAGTTTAATCATGAAGTTGTTAACCATAGAAAATTATTAAATCAGTGAGTTTGGAATGAGCATGGAACAGCTGAAAAAAATGAGTGAGTATTTCAAAATGAACACTTTGGAAAAGAAATTTATGCATAGAAAACAATGGAGAATTACAATTAAGAGCTCTGGGGATCTCAAACTGATTTGTCCAGCTATTACATAGTCATTTCAATTTAAATTAAAATTGTAACTATTTTCTAGTCTACTAAAAATATGAGGTGTCACATTAAGAGTTTTAATGGTGCATTCTCTGGGGAATGCAAAAATGTGAGATTGTAGCACATAAATAACTATATAGTGAAGAGTGAATAAATTCTCTGCCAAAAATGAATATGATAAAAACAGAAATGACAGTGGATTATTTTATTCCCTCTAGTGAAGCGCAGCTCACACATTAGAGCAAAGAAATAGTTCACAGGGTGTCTAATTCCATATCACTTTGTCAGAGCTGATGAAAAGAACAACACAAAAAATTTTAACTGGTTGATGAACTCAGGCATAAATGAGGCCATATATTTTGTTCCCAAAGTAAAATATTTTTTTAAGCCTCAGAAAGTGGGTTGATATTAATATTTGATAGCCCTGATTCATAGAAAATAGGATTAGTCAAGGTTTTAACCACTGTAGAACATGTTTAAGGCAATCAAACTTCTAGAGGGGAAAAAAAAAGATTAAGTCAAAAGCAGGAGGTGTGGCTTCCTGGAGTAGGCTAAACCCTGTTTTGTCTCTGTGTGTGTGTATGTGTGTGTTCATGTGTGGTCATGTATGCTAGAATGGTTGATCAGAGTGGGTGGAATTCTGATGATAGAACACAGAAAATTTTGGATTTTATTGTAATACAAGTGAATTAAGAGAAAAGAATCAGCATCTGAACATCTGGAGAAAGGAGTTAATTGAAGTAAGAACCAGGGACAAAGGAGTTACTATAAGTTTGTTTGAGCTTGCTGGTAACCAAGATAAAGAGGAACCTAGTGGGTTTTATAAATCTTGTTGTTATATCAGTGTTTTCCTATTCCTAAGTTCCTGGAGGAATTTGTTGTTTAGAGCAGTGGTTCTCAAACTTGAGTGTACTTAATAATTATCTGGGGAGTTAAAAAAATAGTGGTGCATGAACCCTGCCTCTAGAGATTCTGTTTAATTTGTTTGGAGTGAGACATGTGCACCTATATTTTTTAGAAGCTCCTCAGGTGGGTTTAAGGCACAGCCAGACCTGTGGCTCAGTGATGTAGAAACTTAAGGAGAACAAATGAGTAATCGCTGTTCTGCAGAAGATGCAGAAACTCTTAATACAACCAATTATCATATTGATTCTTAATACAAGAGGGGTATTGATTCGTAATTCAGTGAAGGCATTTATAAAACAATTCAAATTCAGTTTTCCTACCACATCTGTATTTTCCGTAATCCATTCCTGAAAATCAGACATTTTGCACACAATCACTAACTGGGATCCAATTTTCCATCATTTTAAATGGGAAAAAATTTCAGTGTGTCACATGCAACCCAAACCTCTAAACCAAATTTTACTAAAACACAGTCAAATGTCTGTTTAAATTTAAGTTACAAATGATCATATTAGGATGTAAAAAGGCTTACAACATCCCTTCCTGTTGTTATGTGATAAATAGGGAGCTCAGCTTGGTGCTTTGTGATGGCCTATTTGGGCGGGATGGGGGGTGGGGAGGAAGGTCCTAGAGGGAGGAGATGTGTGTATGCGTATGGCTGATTCACTTCACTGTGCAGCAGAAACTAACACAACATTGTGAAGCAATTATACTCCAATAAAACAAAAAAACCCCAAAAAACAGTTGTTTGTGCACAGTGACAAGGCTTCATTTAGGGCCAGCTTCATCTGAGACACACCTCCTTTTTGTTGTCTCCTGGTCTGCTTTTCAAAATTTTGTATAAGATTCTGTTGATCTACCAATTATATTTGCAAAAAAACCTGGAGACTTTTCTCATGCATTGTTTTGTTAAGAATGTCATGATGAGTTTTTGTGATAAATTTTTTAATTAAAATTTTTTTCCTTTATGACTACTGGCTGAAATATTATGTTGAAAGATATGTATGTTTTATGAAGTTTGGGTATTCCTATTCTAAGAGGCATTCTACCAGGATAACGTTAAACAGGGAGACATTTTATATTTTAAAAGTCCAAGTTGGATGAACAGGGGTGAGAATTAAATTAGTAAGGATTTTTTTTTTTTTTTTTTTTGGTGGCGAGTAACATAACACCCTCCCTAATTAAAGTAGGTATTCATGGCAAGAAGTCCAGAGGTGAATGGTCACAGCAACTTAATGTGATCAAGGGCTATGGCTATGCCCACCTGCTTTACGCTTTACTACACTCATGATGTTGGTGATGTCTCCCCTCATGGTCACAAGATGGCTGCAGCAGCCCCAAGCACCATGTCTTCCGTAAACAGAGTACAAAAGTAGGAAGGGAAGCCAGTGAGAGAACTCACCCTATTAAGTCTCTCTTTACATCAGGAGCAAAATCTTTTTCACAAGCCTTCAAGCAGAATTCTTCTAACATCTCATTAGCAGAAATGGGTTACATGTCTATCCATATCTATAAAGGAGACTGGGGAACTGGTTATCTTGCATTTACAAGCTCTATCATGTAAAGAAGATAGGGGAGAGGAAGGGCCAGTAGCAAGGTCAATAGGGTCCAAATTCTATCATTAATGAGCGGTGTGTCCTTGGGCAGGTCTCTTACCCTCCATAAATTGATAGGGTTTTCTGACAGAGCACTTTTGCTTGGATTTGAAGATGTTACTTATAAAGATTTGTCTTAATTGGAAAAGAGAATCTCTTTGGAGATTCTCAGGGCACCTTGCCATATAAAAATCTCTAACACATTCTGCAGTAAAGACAACAGTTTAACTGTCCAACCCAGCATTTCCAAAATGCATTTGACCACAGAACCTTTTTAAAAAAATTCTATTTATTTATTATCATTATTTTTTCTTGGCTGTGCTGCATGGCTTGCACGATCTTAGTTCCCCAACCAGGGAGTGAACCCTGGGCCCCGGCAGTGAAAATGCCGAGTCCCAACCACTGGACTGCTAGGGAATTCCCCAGAACCTTTTTTATAGACCAGAAACTTGTTAATATGCAGCCAGTGTTCTGTGGAACTCTTCAGAAAACACTGTCCTGTTAGACTGAAGTTTCTTGAAGATAGAGCCTTCATCTTTAAATTTCTCTGAGTACTGAGTTAAGTTTCCAGATAACTGCCACTCATCATTCATAGCTTCAATCTCACTTCCTCAGGGAAGACATCTCATCCATCAAACTAGGTTGGAAGATAGATATAGATATATAAAATATTATCTATCTATCTATATCTATATTCCTGGTCTATTTTGGTATGTGTCCTGTATAAATATATCCTGCCCTCTTCTTTTTTACCCTCCAGTTGCAATAAATTATCAGGTATGATTATGTATGGTCTATCTTACCAAATAGACTGTAAGCTCCCTGAGAACAGGCATAGTTTTTTTTTGTTTTTTAAAATTTTTATTTATTTTACTTATTTTTGGCTGTGTTGGGTCTTCATTGCTGTGCGCAGGCTTTCTCTAGTTGCGGCGAGCGGGGGCTACTCTTTGTTGAGGCACGCAGGCTTCTCATTGCCGTGGATTCTCTTGTTACGGAGCACGGGCTCTAGGCGCGTGGGCTTCAGTAGTTGTGGCATGCGGGCTCAGTAGTTGTGGCACATGGGCTTAGTTGCTTCGCGGCATGTGGGATCTTCCCGGGCCAGGGCTCGAACCCGTGTCCCTGAATTGGCAGGTGGATTCTGAACCATTGCGCCACTGGGGAAGCCCCAGGAATAGTTTCTTATTCACTGCTTTGTCTCCAGTGCCTATCACAGTGGCTAGCACATAGCAGGTGTTTAGTACATATTTTTGAATGAATGCATGCCTCACACATGGTGGACCATGGAGGTGTTTGTGTAATGGAAACCTTGTGTTTTGTTTCCTAGCACTAATCCTCCAACCTCTTCTTTTAGGATTGCTCCCTCCACTCCCCCCCCATTCTATTCATATGGTGGTTCCCACCAATGATTGATTCAGGAATGGGTACCTGGGCCAATAAGCCTCCTCCTGGGGCTTTTAAGATTTGGGATAGAAGAAAGGCCAGATTTCTTTCTTCTTAGTGGTTAAAAACAGAAGAGGTGAAGGTCAGGAATCACTGATAACCATATTTCCTTTCCTTTGAACCTGAGAATTGGAGAAGACTGATATGGGAATTGAGAGAGAGAGCGAGAGGGAGAGAAAATTACAGATACCAGCCAGAGAAGGGAGACGAAAAGTGTGGTGACCAAGATTGAGCTTCTGGGTTTTGCCCCTGGGACCTAGGTGCATTCTTGTTCTTGGGTTTCATGAGATTCTCTTTAATCCTTACACTAACTTCCTCTTTCTTGCTTAAGTTCATATGAGTTGATTTTCTGCTTCTTGTGAATCCTAACTAGTATAATTTGCTAAATGAATTAATAATTGAGCATGAGTCGGATGGAAAAAGAAAGGGGACATAGGGCATCTGGGTTCATGAGTGTATATAAAACAGTGATCAGAGAGGGACTGAGTTGAATTCAGACTTGGTGAACTAGGACACAAGCAGGGCATGCCAGATTCAGGAGAAAGAAACATTCAATCTGTTTATGCACAAGGTGGTTTTGAGGATCAAATGAGTTAAAAGGCGTAAATGTGCTTTAAAAGCTGAAATAGAAGGAATCTTTTCCGTAAACCCAAAATATGCATTCTGGTGGGAGGGGGTGGTTGGTAAAAAAGACAACAAAACCCCCAAACCACAGGGATTACCATGAAACGTGAGGGCCACCGTTCTGCAGCCATCATCACCCCCTCTCACGCCCAGACCTCTGCTGCTTCCCTGCAAAGAGCACTCAGCCCCACGCTGCCACAGCACCTGGCTCAGCTGCTCTCTGCATGTGTGTTCAAAGTCATTCTGCTTCTTCTTCCTTGTCTGTCCTGCCTGGAGACACTCTCAGACTGTGTGAAGGACACCATCAGGGCCACTGTAGGGTGACTCTGGTGACTGAATAATGCATGAAACCAGCAGTGGCCAAGGGGGAAACTCCCCAAGTGGGTGGTGGGTTGAGGACAGGGTCTGGTCTCCATCTGTGGGGACCTGACTTTCCTATCCATGGGATCTTTCAGATTGATGGATCAGTCCATATGGATGAAGTACCTTTAGTAGGTTTCCTGAAGTGTTTCTTAGTTGTACTGGAAGAAGGTATGGTGACAAATTAGACAATAGTGCTTAATAGTTTACGAAGGATGCTCATGTCCAATTCATCTCATTTGGGCCTCACAATAGCTCCGGGAAGTAGAGGGGTCAGGGGTTGTTGTCTATCATCTATTGAGAAGGAAAATGAGACCCCAAGAAATCATGACTTGCCAAGAGAAGATCAGTCTTGTGGGGTGACTTTTAAAAAAATACTCCTAGATTAACTGAACTCACAAGATTCTTCCGTTCTTAAGGCAAATTAGAAAGTTTTGCCTGCTCTGTGTTTCCCATTTATAATTAGAAAAAATTATGGTAAAATATACATAACATAAAATTTATCATTATAACCACTTTAAGTGTATAATTAAATTGCATTAACTACGTTCAATGTTGTACAACTATCACCTGTATCTAATGCGGGAGCTTTTTGGTCATCCCACGCAGAAACTCTGTGCATTAAATAATAACTCCCCATCCCCCCACCCCCACCCCCTGGCAACCACCAATCTACTTTCTGTCTCTGAGAATTTGCTTATTCTAGGTACTTGATATAAGAGAAATCATACAATATTTGTCCTTTTGTGTCTGGCTGATCTCATTTATCATAATGTCTTCAAGGTTCATCCAAGTTGTAGCATGTGTTAGGATTTCCATCCTTTTTAAGGCTGAATAATATTCCATTGTATATATATACCACATTTTGTTTATCCATTCATCTGTTGATGGACTCTTGGTTGCTTCCACCTTTTGGCTATTGTGAATAATGCTGCTGTGAGCATTGGTTTACAAGTATCTGTTAGAGTCCCTACTTTCAATTCTTTTGGGTATATACCTAGGAGTGGAATTGCTGGATCACGTGGTAATTCTTTTTTTTTTTAAATTTTGTATTATTTTTGGCTGCATTGGGTCTTCACTGCTGGGTGCAGGCTTTCTCTAGCTGCGGCGAGCAGGGACTACTTTTCGTTGAGGTGTGCGGGCTTCTCATTGCGGTGGCTTCTCTTGTTGCAGAGCACGGACTCTAGGCACCCAGGCTTCAGTAGTTGTGGCTTGCGGGCTCTAGAGCGCAGGGTCAGTAGTTGTGGCGCACGGGCTTAGTTGCTCCACGGCATGTGAGATCTTCCCGGACCAGGGATCGAACCGTGTCCCCTGCATTGGCAGGTGGATTCTTAACCACTGTGCCACCAGGGAAGTCCCACGTGGTAATTCTATGTTTAACTTTTTGAGGAACCACCATACTGTTTTCCACAGTGGCTACACCACTTTCCAGTCCCACCATTCTTTCTATTTTTAAGCTAAAATTCATCCTCTGCCACAGCTCTCCAGCATCACCCATTCATCTCCACTCCCCAAACATCCACCCTGTATACAAAGCGGATGTGCCTGTCCCACTTATTAGAGAAAAAAAAAAGTTGCATTAATAGTTAAAAGTGTGGTATTACGGCTGTGTCTGGCAGTAGGTGATTGATGGCCTCCATTACACCCCATTAGATATTTTATTCTTGTTAAATGAAGAGCAGCCAACTTTGTCAAGTATTTTTAGCTCCCTCTGGTCTTATTGGTCCAATCTATTCTTCAGGACGGCCTGTAAATGGCCACATATGGCTGAGTGTCTGCAGGACGGATGGCCGTGCAGCTGGCGTTCATTGGCCACCAATTTACCCCGGCCCCCTTCATTGTGAGCCTGACAGCGCCGGGGAGCCTTGTAGATCTAACCAAATATATCTGTTTTCTAATTGTCTATTTATCACCTTCTGGGGATTTGTGGGCCTCCTATCTGAAGGCAAAGGGGGGATGGCCTTGAACAATGATCCTTGTCAAGGCTCTCGCTCGCTCTAAATTAGGGCCTAGTTGCTAAATAACTAATTTAGTCCTGCTATCAAGCTGAAAAAGTGGGTATTCAGTGCAAAGTGCCAGCTGGGGAATTGATTATGTCTTCTCTCAGCGAGTGTGATAAACCTGCCGCTGAGCCACTGTGGAAGGCTGGAGACAGCTCCCCGGGGGCAGCGGCATTTCATCACCGAGAATCGGCAGAGGGGCCAGGTCCACTCCCCGTGTGGCAGCTGAAGTCTGGGGCACTGGGCTTGCTCCGCCGTGGTGCGCACGGGGACTCTGGCCCTCTCCTCGTCTTCCTGGTCTGTGGCTTCTGCTTGGAGCCGAGGGGACCTTTGCATCTGTCAGAGCATGGACCAAGGTGAGAACTGGGGAGGGGAAAGGAAGGTCATCCTGACAGCTCCAATTTCCAATTAGAGTGAGATTATTGAAGATAGCCCAGGCCTGGGGTAGGGGAGGTGGGAGGAAGTAAATGGGAATAAGAGGTTCTTAAGAAAATGTATTAATAACAACTACCAGATTTTGAGCAGAGAAGGAGGCTGGGTAGCTGAGAATAGAGAGTTATGGTTTACTGTTTGGAAAATCTAACAACAAAAACAACACCAGCAATCAATTACTCAGCCCTCCCCTGGGCCAGGCTCTGTGCCAGGAGTCTTCAAATCCGTGATCTCCTTGAATCTTCTCAACATCCAGGCAGATCAGGGTTCCTATCCCAATTTGTACTTGGAGAAAAAGAATTTCAGAAATGTTACCTAATCAACTTGTCAAAGGCTGAACTCTGCCCATAAATATCTTCCCCATCCAATTGTTTACAATGCCTGAAATGCCTCCGTTGTTCCTTCATTCAGTTGGTCTTTGTTGAGTACCCTTCTGGGTGCCAGGAGCTAGTGTGGGGACTCAGTCAGACCAGGTCCTGCCTTCATGGAGCTGATCTTCTAGCGGGGGAGACAGACTACACAGTGGCTCTCAACACAATCAGACACAAAGGCCCCTTTGGAACTCAAATCTTTTGAATGGTTCCTTTGTCATTCTGAAACTAAATTCACAGATAACACATTCCACTTTTTTTTTTTGTCATATAAAGATTTTATTAGAGGTAATCTATTAGGAAGTAAATGTTTTCAACCAAAGGAGTAAAAGACAGTAATGCATCTGGAAAACGAGTGAGACCATTTTATCCATACTTCCTTTCTCCAGAGAGGTACATTCTTTGCATTGTTTTTTCCAAAACACTTAAAAAAATTTTTTTTTGGAGTATAGTTGCTTTACTTTAACACAACATTGTTGTGTTAGTTTCTACTGTACAGCAAAGTGAATCAGCTATACGTATACATATATCCCCTTTTTTGGATTTCCTTCCCATTTAGGTCACTACAGAGCATTGAGGAGAGTTCCCTGTGCTATACAGTAGGTTCTCATTAGTTATCTATTTTATACATAGTATCAATAGGATAACACATTCCACTTATTCACATAATTTAAAAAATCAATATAGCCTTTTACTGTAATGTAATAGAGAAATAATAGGAAAGTAATTTTAATAAAGTGATATGTATTTCAATATTCAAATGTTTGGTCATAAGTACACCAGAAAGCATCATGAAGCATTTCGATGCTCACTTACTTATAATGAATGTTTGAATTTAAGGAAAAAAGAGATAATGTCTAACTGAGTGTTGATGACATTTTCTCTTTATCTTTGACAATTTGAAATAAGGGTTAAAAAAAAGATATTGGTAAATATACTTAGAATTGCTTTGAATGTGACAGCTACAAATGCAGACTGATACAACTGTAATAACAGTGACTCAAATATCATGAATGGTATTGCCACTGAGGATGTCATTTTCTGAAATGAGGAAACTCCAAGTTGAAGAAAGTAAGGTAATCTCTTGCTTTCCATGGTAGTTGCATTCCTGGAAAAGTCAGCGTCAATTAAACCAAGCATATGATCCTTTTTGTGTAAGATGGAGCGTGAGTCTAGATTTAGATAATTATGAGTGGTTTTTGACCCACATGGATGTCTGGTTAAAATTCAGATGTTGTAAGGGTGTGAGACAACCCATGACTTGCTTTGCAATCACCGGGGGTTGGTTCTGCCCTATTGAGAATTGCTGAACTATATAAAAGACAAGTAAATAAACAAGAAAATAATAAGTAGTTATAACTACAATGAGCAAAATAAAACTGGGTGACAGGCCATAGAGTGTTTGAGGAGCTGCTTTGGAGTAGGAGGTCAGGGTTTCTCGTTTGGGTTAAGTGGTCCCTCTAAGCCCAGATGCTCCTGGGGAGGAAGAAGCAGAAGCATAGCATCCTTTGGAGGATTTATGACTCTGTGAGGGAGTCAGAGGGTGGGGGGGGGGGGAAGGAGGGTCTGGAAGTTGGCCAGGCTGGAGGTCCAGAAGACCCAGGCTGGGTGCTGCTTTACCAGTTATTGAGTGACCTTGGGCAAGCCACTTTTTTCTTTGTGAGCCTCAGTTTTCTCACCTGTCAAGTGGAAAGAATGATGATCACATTGTCCTCTTTTCAAGTTAATGAGAAGATCCAAAGTGATGGGAGCAAGTGTTTTATACACTGTAAAATTCTAAGAGGCCTTATTTGTAATGGGAAAAATTAGAAACAACTCAAAAGCCTCCAAAAAAAAAGGAAATTTTTTTTTTTTCACACACACACACTGTATTTTATTTTTACAAGAGATAAATAGACTGACACCAAGCATTGTACATGGATGACCACAACCAAAGCAACAATGATTGCAATTACCAAACATGAAACACATTCATACTATGTCATAATATTGACATTCAGTCCAGTAATCCTCCAGGAAATTATTTTTTTAAAAAAAGCATGGTACAATCAGTTAGTAGATTATATAATCATTAAAATGTTGTGAAATAATAGTTAATGCTATAGAAAGCTGTTCACAGGGTGTTAAGTGAGAAAAGCCAGTTACAAAATAATATGGAGGGTATGATGCTATGTTTGCAATTAAGAGAGGAAAAGCATGGGCTTCCCTGGTGGTGCAGTGGTTAAGAATCCGCCTGCTAATGCAGAGGACACAGGTTCGAGCCCTGGTCCGGGAAGATCCCACATGCCTTGGAGCAACTAAGCCTATGCGCCACAACTACTGAGCCTGCGCTCTAGAGCCTGCGAGCCATAACTACTGAGCCCTCGTGCCACAACTACTGAAGCCTGCATGCCTAGAGCCTGTGCTCCGCAGCAAGAGAATCCACCACAATGAGAAGCCCATGCACTGCAACAAAGAGTAGCCCCCGCTCCTCACAACTAGAGAAAGCCCGTGTGGCAATGAAGACCCAACGCAGCCAAAAATAAATAAAAATAAAGTTCCCTTTAAAAAAACAATTAAAAAATAAAAAATCAGAGAGGAAAAGCAGGCAAATAAAAAACCATCAACAAACAAACAAAACAGAATTGGAAGGATGCCAAAAAAATAACTGATGTTATCCCTGGGAATTAGAGTTCATTGTAATTGTCTTTTTGTTTCTCTGTATAATGAACTGTACCATTTTTGAAATAAGAGATCAAGTTGCAAACATGATTTTTAACATAGTTGTCACACACCAAGCTCCCTGCTAGAATCACTGTGTGTCTGGGTGGGTGGCCAGTTTGCTATCTTCTTTTTTGCATTTCACACATGCAAAGATCAGCAGTGTGACCACTTGTTGCCCAGGGAAAGCTTGTGTTGTCCCCAGGAACATCTGGTTGTTTTTATATTATGTTCTCTGCCGTCAGAGCTTAAGTCTTGAAGCTCGAAGTTCTTACAGATGTACAGGGTTCTGGGCTAGGTGCCATTATTTTAATCCCCATGACAGCCCTATGAGGCAGACATTATTACCCCCACTTAATAGGTAAGAAAAGTTAAAGCTTGAAAGATTAAGTGACTCACTACTGGTCATACGTTTCCTAAGTGGAAGAACAGGATTTAAATCTGGGATGTCTAATTCCCAAAGAGAACTCTGAGCCACTGGGCATAAGTTTGTAACCACTTGGGAGATTAATTATTGGCCAAGTTTTCATGTCTCTATAAATGCAGTTGAAAAATGCCTAGAGCTTCAGTGTCCTCCTGGCTAAAGAGCCACCTCACAGCCTGGCTGGGAGCCTTAGCGGGGTAGCAGAGGAGAAGGCTCCAGGGTGCGGTCTGTACAGAGGAAGCACATGGTAAACATGGCTTCCTTTCTCTGGCTTGGGTCGGGGTCGGGGTCGGGATGATAGCCCTGCCATCAGCCTCTCTCTGCCCAAACTGGAACCCATTGTACTGGTGGGCCAGTCTTGGGGGAGATTCCAATGAAGGACTCTTGGGACCTGGAGAGCAGCCCCTGTGAAGCCCCAACCTGGGAGGGAGGGTCTTGAATTTAGCCAAAGACTCCAACACCCAACTGTTCATCCACCCAGCCACTCACCCATTATCTCTCAGAAAAGAGAGATTTACTATCTATTCAAATCCTTACTAAGTCTTTTCTGTTACAGGGCTCACTCTCAAACACCTAATATTAACCCACAAAGCACTATTTGGGGATGACATATTAGCTCCCAATAACTTCAGTCAATGCTATGCTTCAAATGCTTATAAACGTCACTTAGGCAAAAATGGAGACAAAAACACTAAGCACAAATTTAGTCATTTTTCCTTATAATTGCAAGTGTTGGATGTTATAAACAAGCCTTTTAAAGATCCCTTTAAAAAACAATACACTCTAAGTGGTTACTTTGCAGAGCTCATGAATAGAGAATGGGTAATTGGGGCTAGGAGTATAATTTCCAGTGACAGCATCATCCTAAAATGCAAACCATCCTGTATCTTAACTGACTTGGATGGAAGTGAAGATGATGTTCTCTGGAAAGCTGTGTTAGATGACTCGGGACGTGGCTCTAGTGGTGGCAAAGATACCAATGTCAAAGCTGTATGTGAAGAGGATGAATATAACTATTTCATGAATTAAATGTGAACGTGGAAAAACAGTATTCCTAAATATATTTGTAATTCATATAAGACTTTATATTAGTATGTTAATTTTCAATGAACATATTAATTTATAATTACTATATTGGTATAGTAATATGTTTTATATAAGTTACTTGACATATATGTGAAATTCAATTTTAAAATTTATTAAATAAGTAGACCTCTATCTCATCTATATTCCTATAAGTATATACATGCAAATTGGTCGAAAGCTTTGTTCTGGAAATTTCTATAGGGAAAAGGCAGATCTCTCCATATTTGAGGTTGTCACATGGGTAGACATATTAACTGTAGGCCTACTATGTGCCAGGCATGGTATCAAGCACTCAGTGAGGGAGCTTTGGGGGAGTAGAAACCAGAGCCCCAAACCATCATCTGAGTCCTGAGGGTCTGACTGACCCCTTCATCTTCCTGACAGCCAGACTGCTGGAGCCCAAAGGGAGGTGAACCCTTGCACAAAATCACACAGAAAAAAACCCGAGTTCTGTGGCGAAGAGAGGAATGAGAGCAGGCAACCAGGCAAACCTGCTCTGGTAGCCAAAGACCATCCTTTCCACACAGTAGCGTCCCTGTCTCTGAGCCTGAGCTTGGCCTAAAGGAAAGCAAAGAATTGGTGCTCCCAACGTGAGATATGTGTTCTGCTGTGGGGAGGATGCATCCACTTGCTGGGACAGGCTGGTGTCTAAAATAGGGTTGATATCAGTGCGGTTAACCATTTTTTCTCAATGCTCCCTAAAATAGTTTTGAAAATTTGTATCCCTTCTTGAGCATTTAAAAGTTGACATCTAGAATATCTGAAGCAATTTTAAATAATTTTAAATAAACAATTTAAAATATTTACAAAGGATGTAATGTCTGGTGTACTATAAATATAGACATTGTAAGATAAAACTCTCACATCGCTATTTTAAATGTGTCCAATAAAATACAAATATCATAGCAATTTTATACCCACCACCAGCCTTTTAAAAAAATACACGAATGAGTTCTTATTTAACAGTAGGAAATTATATTTCCAATCCACTTCCCCCACAGAATTTTATTCTAATGTAATGTATTTTTATGCTTGAAAGTCTTTTATTGATTTTCCTATCATACTTCTCTGAAACAAAAAGATGTATATAAATTGAATTTTTTAATTTCCTGTGACCATAAGCCTCTAAGAATTAAAAAAAATTCTTCTGGATTGAGCTATCATTTCAGCTATTAGTAATACAAACTTGATTAAAATAACATGAATGTACTGCAAATTTTTTTTAATTAATTAATTTATTTATGGCTGTGTTGGGTCTTCGTTTCTGTGCGAGGGCTTATTTTTCTTCTAGTTGTGGCAAGCGGGGGCCACTCTTCATCGCGGTGCGCGGGCCTCTCACTATCGCGGCCTCTCGTGTTGCGGAGCACAGGCTCCAGACGCGCAGGCCCAGTAATTGTGGCTCACGGGCCTAGTTGCTCCGCGGCATGTGGGATCTTCCCAGACCAGGGCTCGAACCCGTGTCCCCTGCATTGGCAGGCAGATTCTCAACCACTGCGCCACCAGGGAAGCCCTGTACTGCAAATTTTGATAGTTATTAAACAGTTAAATTTTATTGGAAATGTTTCTCTTAATGAGATGGATGGGGGAAGACCACCTCATACAGCCATGAAGTCTGTGCACCACAAAACTCCAGGGAGAGCCATTCACATAGACTATGATGCAGATGGCAACCCCTGGAATTATGCAATGAACAACCTGCACAACTGTATGTTGTGGCCCTGGATTTGGGGAGTGGTGTTTATAGAGCCTTGATTAAAGGTGACATTGAGAACACTGTTGAATTGTCCTTTTATTTGATGTCCCAGAAGTTTGGACTCAACAGGACAATACACCATAACAAGATTCAGGGTGAAAAGATACATGAGTCTGTTTGTACAGTAGAAGGGGTGTTGTAGAAGGGAAGATGGAAATGTAAAAGTGGCCTGATGCTTCCACCATAGGCAGATCAGTTTTAGGAAATGTTTCATGTGGAAGTTGAGAACCCAGAAGTAGATTCCCCTAAAGTTATCTGTGCTAGATATCCCCTGGAAAGTCTATATACCCTCAGGAGCTGTGAACCTCTGGGGCATCTCCACAGTCCAGCTAAGGATGCCTACAGAGCTGTCTGTGGTGCTGACCAGATCGGAGGTTTTCTGCCATTAGCCAGATGCTCTGCCTTCTGGCAGGCCCTCTCAGCCAGGACCATCAAATCCACAGAGCCCACCACAAAGCCCAGCCCTGACTGTGGGCCTGGTAAAGCCTCAGACCAGCCTAAGGAAGAACATAATAGTGCCCGCTTGTTTAGAATTAAGTTTCAGGCAGTATTCTCAGCATTTTAGTAATCTCATTTAAACTTCCCTCAAACCCAACAAAATAGGTACTGTTATTCTCGTTCTACAGATGAGAAAACAGAGGCTTGCATACATTAAATACCTTGCTCAAAGTCACATAAGTACATGTGGGAAGGGAGATTTCAAAACTAGTCCAGGTCAGTGAAGCTTTGAAACCTGGGCCCTTTTCTATCCCACCATGTCTCTTTAAAACATGAATGCAGAATGGAACTATTGTATTTATGGTCTACTATGAGCCAAGTGCTTTACACATTATCATATTTAAGTCTCACTACCATCCTACAAGGTAAATACTATTATCTTTTTGTTACAGATGAGGAAATGAAGCCCAGGCTAGTAAGCAGTAGAGCTAGAGTTTGACCCTGGGTCCATCCATCACCAAAGAACAGCCTCTTTCCCCTCCTTTAGGCAGCTCGCTGAGCTGGGATGCCAGCTCTCCAGCCATGACTGAACACAGAGTCCATTACCTTTTACTATAAGTCCCTTGGTATAAACTATCTTGAATTTCCCTGCAAAGAATAAAGGATATAAAAACAATAAAGTCACTGTTGGAAAATTTGGCCTCTGAGTCGTTTTGGCCCAGCCCTACATTTTCCACAATTATTTAGTTTAATTTACTTCCAAGAATGATTCCTAGGCCTGACCGTGTGCCAGGTACCCAGCTAGATGCTGCTAAAGGCATTGGGGATGAAGGAAAAGATGGTCCCTGACCTCAGTTGCTGTCACTTGACATGCAGTCTTGTCTTAAATTCCAGAAAGACAGTGGTCAACATGGAGTCACAGGATCTAGAGGAAGGAGCTGCTTCTGATGGGGGGGGCGGATCTGGAAGGCTTTATGAACATGGTAGAATTTGAACTGGGATGTCACTGCTGTTTAGTTACTTCAGTCAAAACAGGCAGCTTAATCTGAAGGATCTAGAGAGCTATGG
This sequence comes from Balaenoptera ricei, assembly GCF_028023285.1. Classification (NCBI taxonomy): domain Eukaryota; kingdom Metazoa; phylum Chordata; class Mammalia; order Artiodactyla; family Balaenopteridae; genus Balaenoptera; species Balaenoptera ricei. Next base: position 87,013,896 of record NC_082644.1, read on the forward strand.
CCATATAGTCTTGGCTTGGAGTGCCTGAGTCTGTCTGTCCTGCTGACTGGGAGTTCCTAGGTCACGTCTGTGCAGAGCTCAGGCATAATAGTTTACTGGGCAATAAACTATTAAGCTCATTATAGCATCATTTTGTAAAAATAATTCCAGCTAAATACACCTTGGTTTCTCACAGGACTAGAACAGTAGTTAGTTCTTAACCAAGCACTCTCATTTCCCTTGCAAATAGGGTTGCTCGAGGGCCCTGCTGGGTGGAGTCACCTCTAGGCTCTGCAGATCTCAGGAGCCCTGTGGATATTTTCAAACATGACCTCTGCAAAATCCCATACCCTAGCCAGGCAGCCTCTACCTGAATGCTCCTGAGACAGCCCTGGGAGGATAGTGCCTCCCTGGTGTCCTCCTGTGGTGGTAAGCGGAGTCTCTTCATCAGGGCCCTTCTTGCCCTTTTTCCCTGAACCACACCTGATGGGGGCTAGAGGGCCTAACAAAAACCCCTACTCTCCTGCAGAGTGGGCACCACTAGTTATGGGGGCAGTGTTCTGCAGAGGGACCCTCATGGGCATGAGCTGGGGAAGGGCAGTCCAAATCCTCAAGAGTATCTCAAGAACCAAGATGTAAAGAGATCCTAGCATTTCCCCAGGCAGTGCCCACTGTCTTAGTATATTTTTTCTGCAATCCTGGGCCATTTGACTTCTCTGAGGAAAGCTAGCAAGCTTTTGGAGCACACTCCATTCCTCATTTCCTTTTGTCAGACTTACTCTGTCATGATGCTTTGTTTTCCTTCTTTTGCCATTAAAAGTTTTTTTGTTTTTTGTTTTTGGTAACTTTTGAATTTTAAGACAATGAATTCTGGTCATGCCTATAACATCAGCACCATTTATTGAGTTCCTACCATCTACTAGGTGCTTTTCCTGGGATATTTCATTTCATTCTGCAAAGTGGGCAATGTTGGCCCCATTTTACTGATGAGAAGACTGAGGCTCCCATAGGTGGAGTGACTTGCAAGGTCATAGCTGGTAAGTGACAGAGCCAGGATTTGAACCCAGGTTTCCCTGACTCTAGAGAGCATGTTCTCTGCATGGAGACTCTTGAGCCAGCTCCTCTAGGCCTGTGCCCTGCCTGTCAGCACCTTCTAAAGTGTAGTTTCTGTCACTAAATGCAGCTCAGAGTAAATGGAGGCGCGGCTTTCCTTGATCCACATGTGGCATCAGCACAGCATAAGGACTGGTACCCACCTTGCTGTGTGGCTTTGGACAAGTCATTAACCTCTCTGGACCTGAGGTCCTCATGTATAGAAAAAGCATGGAATGGATGATTTCTCAGGGACTTTGAACTTCCAAAGTCCTGTGCTTCAAATGCCACAGTAAATTTAGGGGCTTTGTGGAACTGCAGTCCATCCAATATTCTCCCCAACTTGACCTTTTCTTAAATTCATTTCATTAATTCTCTTATTCATAAGAACGCGTTTTCATTTCATGGTTCCTATGTTTAGTGCTTTCTCCTGATGATGCTTCTCTTCCCCGGTATAATTTTTTGTTCCATTAATTTCCAAGGACCATTTTGCCAGATCAGAGTGTTAAGAATCATTCACACCTCTTCCATTTGTCTAACCAACCGCTCATCCATTTCTCTCCAGAAATAATTGTATATGGTTCAATAAGTTTATTGTTCAAATCTGTTTACACTTCAGGATGCATCTCATCAGGATTCATTTTAAAGGGTGGAAGCCAGTTTCCAATTATCATTATTACATCTGTTTCTCCAAGTTCTCCAAATATTCTTTTTCTTCATCTGCAGGAGCTGTTTTTTAAAAATTTATTTTTCTTTCATGTTGAAGACAGACTTTAAACGAAAAAATCACTAATTCTTTTCAATATTTACTTGCCTCTGTTTCCCCAACTCACTGGGGCTAGTGAATCACCTGGCCTTGATGATGGGCTTTTTCTGTCTTCAGCACAACTCTGCCTTTATTTTGAGAAGTTCCCCATTAAGAGCTCACTGGGTCTTTGTGATTCTGTCAGGCTGCGGACACAGTGGGCAGGGGAGGTCTGAGAAGGGAGAGAGGGGAAAAAGAAAGAGAAGCAGAAACAGAAATCTAAGAGTAAGAAAAGGGGTGAAAATTTTAAAATGAAGACATTGCCTGTTCTCAGGACAGATGGCAAACCAGTTGTCAGACTAGCCCCAGGTCTGTCTGCTCCTGAACCCTCTCAGACGTGGGGATAGAACTTGGGAATCTGGGGCCCAAAGAGTGGGTTCCAGCTCTGTTCTGCCAGTTAGTCTCTGGGCAGTAAATTCCTTTACCTCTGCCTTAGTTCCTTAGTTGTGAAAGTGGGGATAATAATAGTTCTTGCTTCATAGGTTCATGTGGGGATTTATTCAATTATTTATTGGTTCCTACAATGTGCCAAGCTCTGTACTAAGCACTGAGGATATAGCAGAGAGCAAACCCCAGACCCCATGCCTCTATTTATGGAGTTGTGGTCAGGTCAATATATTCATTACTCATGTAAAATTTACCAGTACTACAAGGGAGTCCACGATGTACATTGGGGAGCCCTGGGAGTCTAGCAGGTGAGGAGAGGGGAGAGCAGAGGCAGGTGTGGCTGGGGCAGAGAGGATGGGAAGCCCAGGTCCCGGTGAAGCGGGGGAGGGGAGAGGGCACCAAAGATGCTTACACGTCATAAAGTAGAGCTCAGCTCTGGGTAGCTGCTCCTATGAGTACTTGAATTGTGACTGCAGGCTTCCCAGGTCCAGCTGACCCCCTGAGGGGGAACAGAGCTGTTTAATGCCTCCTGTCCAACCGTGGGACAGCAGTGACAGGCCCAGAAGGAAGGATCTTAGGGTCAAGGGTCCCCATAGTTGGGGCACCAAGGAGCCTGGACCCACCCGAATGGGGGCCCAGCTGCAAGAGGGTCTGGAGTGAGGTGACATGAGGCAGGGGCCACAGGATTTTCTGAAACTGTCTTCAGCTGTGGTTCATAACCTGTGGCATGTATCAGAACCACCGGGTGAGTTTATTTCAGATGCAGATATCTGGGCTCCATCCCTGGAGGCTGATTTACCAAGTTTGGGCCGCGACCTGGAGTCTGTATTGTAATAAGAGCCCCAGGTTGGGGTCCCCCTGAGAAGCACTGCCCATTGGCAATTTGACCTTCTGAACAAACTTGGGCCCTGTGTGGATTCCTGCAACCTTGGTCAGCAGGGCTGAGAGGCTTCTCAAAGGAAAGGACCCTTTCTGCTTAGGTATGAATGTGCTAATAGTAGCAGCTTCCCAGAACCTAAAACCATTGAGCTTCTTGTCAAAATTCATATAGCAGCATGAAACGGGAATTAAGGAGACATAACCTGGTACATAATTTCAACAAAGCTTCGAGAACCCAGCCAGATGTGCCGTCAGCTGTGGAAACAGCCCAGCAAGTCCAGTGAACATCTGGATCTAGCTCCTGTTGACGGCAGACACTAAGGGAAGGGGGGACATAGGTGGCCTCCCTGGCACTGAAGAGTGGAGGGACCGCTGAGTCAGAGGGGGACCCAGCTGTGGGAATCCTGCCCGACCTAGGGGTCTGCTCAGGTGCAGGCCCTGGAGAAGATGGAGGCAACGGGATGGAGGACTCTTGGACTTGATGGCAGGGTGATCATCCATCCTGGTTTGTCAGGGACTTTGCTAGTTTTAGCACTGAAATTTGCATGTTCCAGGACACCCCTCAGACCCTACTTCTTGACAAGGGAATTGCATTCTCCTGGGGTGATTATAGCTCCACCATTACTGTGTGATCTTGGGCAAGTGTCTTAACTGCTCTAGGTTTTAGTTTTCTGATCTGTCAGACGGGAATAATATTGCTTCCTTCATAGGAGGATTTTTGGGGAGGAGTAAATAAAATGCATGTAGACCCTTACACAGTGCTTGGTACATTTATTCATTTGACAAATATGTTTTGGCCACTATTACCATATTTCACCATATTTCATTGAATCTAAGATGCATGAATTGTATGGTGCACAATGATCAATCTATTAAGGAAAAAAATGCTGCCAATTAAACTTTGACCTGCGGTTGGTTGATTGCAAGTTGTAGCCCACTCTCAGAGATGTGAAACTATGAGAAAAGGCCCAGTTTAGAATCAGCGAACCAGGTAGCACGCTGGGAACCGCTGAGGCTACTGTGGTGAATCAGGCGTTGCAGTCTCTGCCTTTGCTCAATTTGCAGCTCAGGGCAAGCGTCCAGGTGGAGATAATTTTCTAAGAAACCTGAAGTGTAAGCATGTCTCCTTGAAGAATGTGGCAGGTATCTGGTGTTCAATTTAAAACGTCACGATGTGAAGGCAAGTTTCAGGCTGTCCAGTGTGCCAGAGGAGCAAATTCTTGGGTTCCCATTGGGACATGATTGCTTTGTGACCTAGGGCCAGTAGTTGGTGGAACTCTGAGCCTCATGTGTAAAAAAAAAAACGGGTTGATTCAGCTCTGAGGTCCTCCCAGCTTTGCCGTTAGGGGACCCTGTAGGTGTAAAGGCTTCCTCTCCCAATTCTGGGAGCTGCTTCCTCCAAGTTAGATAGCCTGACAAGGGAACTCAGCCTCGCTCACTGCCTGACCTGGGAGGGTGGTGAAGGTGCTTGGGGATGGGCAAAGGAAGCTTCAGGTGTCAGAGTCTGGGACTGGATCGGAACCAGTGATAACATCCTGCCTCACTGTTCCCACTGCTGTTTTCTCTGAAGAAACACACATTTTCCCCGTTATTGTCAATCCCCGATATGGGGAAATTCCATCTGCTGGGGAACGGAGAACAGAACCATAATAGCATCTCCCCTTTGCCCCCAGTATGCTTGATCACCTGATCATCTTCCAGAGGAGGATCCTGTAAGGTCAGGTCGTGGGGCATTTCAGCCCTGTCCTGAGGGAGACGCAGTCATCGCAAACTCTGGGGAGGGCACTGGTTTCTGCTTAGTGCCCAGAAGTAGCACTGAGTTAACTCCTCGGGGGAAAACCCTGGGCTAAGAATGCTGTTTGCCCCGCAGGGCATTCAGGGCCTCCTTTATGCATTTCATTACCTGACACCAATGTCGGCTGATGGGGAAAACGCTGAGTGGACTGAGGGTGGAGCCACCCTTGGGGTCCCTCCTGCTGGAAAACTGGGGTTGTTGTGGGAGCAGAGGGATAGAATTAGAAACCTGTCCCAGGATCCTGGTTGAGGGTAGAAAGTTCCATGTTGAGGTGGGGTTGGAGAGCTGACCTGGTAAAGATGCATCACTTGAAAATATACTTGTTTTTTCCAATTAGATAAGTAATATTTTTTCATTGCAGAAAATCTGGAAAAATACAAATAAAAAAATAAAAGAATAAAATAAAATAAAAATCATGGCAATCTTACGATCTATATTCAACTTCCTTTAAAATTCTGATGTATTTTTTTCTCGGGATTTTTTCTAAACACAGGCCTAATCTGTACTTTTTTTTTTTTTTAATTATTTATTTATTTATTTATTTTTTGGCTGTGGTGGGTCTTCGTTTCTGTGCGAGGGCTTCCTCTAGTTGTGGCAAGCGGGGGCCACTCTTCATCGCGGTGCGCGGGCCTCTCACTATCGCGGCCTCTCTTGTTGTGGAGCACAGGCTCCAGACGCGCAGGCTCAGTAGTTGTGGCTCACGGGCCCAGTTGCTCCGCGGCATGTGGGATCTTCCCAGACCAGGGTTCGAACCCGTGTGCCCTGCATTGGCAGGCAGATTCTCAACGACTCCGCCACCAGGGAAGCCCTAATCTGTACATTTGAGGGGTCCAGAGCAAGAGTACTATTGGAGTCCCATATACCACATGTTTAAATCATTTTCCTAAAAAGGTTGTTTTCTAAAATATTCAAAATTATTAAGATGAGTGGGCAAACTTCTAATTATAATTAGTAAATATTGAGAATCTACATAAAAATTATTCCAATAAAGCTGAAAACTTTCATTTAATTTTCAAATGTTTGAGTAAATTAAACTAAATATTCAAAATAGTAAAACTCGATGCTATTTTAATGGCCAATGTCTATCTAGTTGTCAGTGTAAAGACCTGGCATCATGCTTCATGCATATTATGTCTAGACCTACATGCATACAAATTTAAGAGTAAAATGAATTATGTGCTACTGCAAAATATTCCTCAGCTGTTATGTGCAGCTGTTGCGAATGTGCTAATTAGTGAGTACCTCTGGAACCACGAATTAGAACATGAAGAAAAGCAAGGAAATGGACACTTGGCACTACTGGGAGATGATACTTTGTTATGCAAGAAAAGATTGCATTTCATGCCATCTGAGAGGAAGTATTTGACAAATTAATTTGTCTTTTCTCTTCCTTAAGCACGTCCACTGCTCAAATCTTCCCTGCACTCTGAGGCAGTGTCTGTCTCTGGTGTCAGGAGCAGCACAGCCCGCACAGTGTTGTGGCACTGGGATTCAGTCCCTGTTTGTTTTTAAAGACAGAGGGCTAGAGGAGACATAGTTCCTAGGGCTTAAATGATGTTAGTTTTGAGTTGATATTTAGGGCTACACTATGCAGCACCAAGCACCAGATCCCAAGCAACAGAAGTGCCCATGTCTTCTGGAATAACTTTTTGCATGTGTGTTTATGAAATGTAGAGTGCCCTAAACTGTGACCCAAAACAGGGACCATCTTTGCTTAGGTATAAGGATATATATACACATCTGTATAATTTTGGAATGTTAGGAACATACTATAGGTATCATTTCCCCAGGTTTCTATATCATGAACATTTTCTTTATAAGTATCTTCTTAAAATTTACTTTTTTTTTTTTTTTTTAATTATTATTTATTTATTTATTGTTTGGGCTGTGTTGGGTCTTCGTTTCTATGCGAGGGCTTCCTCTAGCTGTGGCAAGCGGGGGCCACTCTTCATCGCGGTGCGCGGGCCCCTCACTATCGTGGCCTCTCTTGTTGCGGCGCACAGGCTCCAGACGCGCAGGCTCAGTAATTGTGGCTCACGGGCCTAATTGCTCCGCGGCATGTGGGATCTTCCCAGACCAGGGCCCGAACCCGTGTCCCCTGCATTAGCAGGCAGACTCTCAACCACTGCGTCACCAGGGAAGCCCCTAAAATTTACTTTTAATGATTGCACAATAGTCCATAAACAGATATGTCATCATTGATTAAACTAGCCCCCTACTGTTGAAATTTATGTTGTTTCCAATTTTTCTGTCTTATAAACAACACCACGATGAACATCCGTGTGCACATCTGGGGTCCGATTCTGGAAGAGGTATCACTAAGTCAAAAGGGATATACATTGTGTACATAGAATTAAATCAGGGAGGGGTCCCTTTAAAAGCCCCATGTTGAACTGATAAGCTCTTTTATCCCCTGTTAAGGACTGGTCCCAGGGAGACCAATGATGCAGGCAGCACTAGATTGACCAGGGAGTGGAGTCTGGAGAACTGGATCCCAACTATCCGTGTGAGCTTGGGCAAGGCCCTTCCTCCCTGGGTCCCTGTTTCTCCATGTCTACAAAGAGGAGTTGGACTAGATATTTTCTCAGCCCTTGCAATCAGAAACACTCTGATTCTGGGAGTCTTTGCTGGGTGAGTGGAGCCAAACTCAGTCCTCGGGGACTGTATCCATAAGACCACTCTGCCCCCTGCTGGCTGGTTGCCGGATGCCAGTCTTGTTCGTGCCTCCTTCAGGCAGAGCCCCTGGAAGCTTGCTGGCCTCACAGCAACTCAACTGCCTGCTGTGAAACCAGCAAGCTAGGAGAGGTGGAGAATTGGCTTCTGCTCCATTTACAGAAATTACATTCTTTGGGCTGTGTTCTCGATGTCTTATTTCATTCATTTGTTCAGCAAATGTTGCCAACTTCCTCGTTTGTGCCAGGTCAATGTGAGGGAGCTGGGAACTCATTTTTCACCCTTGAGGAATGCACAATATAGAAAGGGTAGAACAGGCCATATGTTACTACCATACAGAACAGAAAGAGAGGTACAGAGAAAATGCTTCAGACGTTTAAGTATTTGGCTAATGCTGGGCTCTCAGGCTTCTGATATTCATTTGTTTGGATAAAGAGCCCAAATAGATGGCTATGCTGGGTTAAACGGTGTCCCTCCAAAACTCACGTCTGCCTAGACCTGTGATGTGATAGAGGCTCCTTGCAGATGTAATCAAATCAAGATGGCATCACACTGGTGGACCCTAATCCAATGACTGTGTCCTCACTATTAGAGAAAACAGAGACACAAAGACACAGATGGGAGAGAGTCCTGTGATGACAAAGGCAGAGGTTGGAGTGATGCAGCCACAAGCCAAGGAATGCCAAGGATTGTCAGGAGAAGCTGGAAGCCTAGAACCTTCAGAGAGAACATGACCCTGCTGATACCTTGATTTGGGGCTTTTGACTCCAGAACTGTGAGAGAATAAATTTCTGTTGTTTTAAGCCACCCAGTTGGTGGTGATTTGTTATAGCAGCTCCAGGAAACTAATACAATGGTGACTTCCTGAGGATGACAGTTGGCAAACCACAGAGTGCTAGAAATCTAATAGTGTGTGAGTGTTGTGAGTGTGTGTGAGTGTGAGGAGCCAGAAGGCCTGAGCTGTAGCCCTAGTCCAGAGGCTGACGGTGCTGGAAGCAAAGCCCAAGGAATGTAATTTCTGGGAATGAAACAGCAGCCACTTCTCCATCTCTCCTAGCTTGCTGGTGTGACCCTGGGTGAGGCCTGTCTCCTCTCTGGGCATTGGTTTCTTGGTCTGTATCGGAAGGATTGGACTAGACTGGTGGTTTTCATACTTCATTCTTCTGCTATTTCATTTCCTAAAATTATATTCTTGGGGACTATGCCAAAGCTTTTTTCTTTTTTGAGAATCAGAACTCTTTTTCTCAAAAAAAATAACCATAGGGCCCTTTACATAAAAGAGTACATATAAGCTGTGCAGGTCGCAGGATCTTGGGGCTGGGTGGAGCACTTCTGAGAACTCCTAACCCACTTCTAGGGCGTAAGGTTGTGCTCAGTCCTACACTGGCCTCTGGCATTGAAAAGGGTGACATTTGACGTCGGATGATTGCAGACTACAACCCAGAAGTGAGTCACTTCCTTCATTATTTAACTGGAAGCTTTGTTTGCCCCTGAGAGTTTACAAGCACTGGATCACAGAACTTTCCCACGGGCTCGGAGAGGGTAAGTACATTTGTTTTTTGTGGCTGCCATAATAAATTAACCACAAACTTGATGGCTTCAAACACAGTTTTATTCTCTCACAGTTCGTGAGGCCAGAAGTCCAAAATCAGTTTCACTGGGCCGAAATAGGTGTCGACAGGGCCACACTCCCTCTGGAGGCTCCAAGGGATGTGTATGTGTGCATCCATTCTTTGCCTCTTCCAGCTCTGGCTGGCTGCCAGCATTCTTTGGCTTGTGGCCACATCACTCTAATCTCTGCCTCTGTGGTTACATTGCCTTGTCATCTGCCTGTGTCTAATTTCCCTCTACCTCTCTCATGTAAGGACCTTTGTGACTGCATTTAGGGCCCACCCAGATAATTGAAGATAATCTCTCCATCTCAGTATCCTTAATTTAATCATGCCTGCAAAGTCTATCTTGCCATGTAAGGTAAGATTTACACCTGATATTAGGACCTGATATTTGGGGGTTGAGGGGAGGGGGGCATTATTCATCCCACTATAGAAGTGATGTGTCCACAGTGAGTCAGTGGCAGAGACACATTCCATCAGTCTCCTACTTTTTTATTCTCACCCCCTCCTCTCTGCCCAGTAAAGAAGCTGTAGAAGGAATCTAGAGCCCCCTTTTTTGGGTGAGGGGTGGAAGAGGAGGCACTGTCTGCTGTCAGCCTCTTGGGCAGCACCTGTTGATCTCCGGGCACGTGGACAGCAAGGCCATTCCCGCAGAGAAGCACAGAAGAAAGCCCACCTGGGCAGCCATGTCTGGAGGCAGCCCTTTGTCAAAGGCTCATCTGACTAGGGTGGGAACTTGTATACACTGAGCTGGATCCTGTGTGAAAGAGCTTCCCCTTCTGATGTAATCCCCTCAATAACCCTCAGAGACAGAGATTATTAGGACCGCTTTACAGATGAGAAAACAGACTCTGAGAGGGGAAGGGCCTTGCCTAAGGCTACATAGCTAGTGAAGGTTAGTGTTGGAATCCAAATCTGTCACTGTGTGAAGACTTCAGAGTATGCATTTGGGTCTGGGTTTCTGCTACCCTGAGCACAGCATAAGAGCACTGGATTTGAGTCTGGGAGCACAGGCTCCTCTTCTAAGTAGTTCTATGGGCAATTCATTCTAATTCTCAGAGCCTCTGTTTCTTTATCTGTAAAATGGGGCTGAGAGCCTTTGATCTCCCTCCTAAGTTGTTTTGAGGTTCCAAGGAAATTGTGTCTGGGATAGCCTTGTACCCCCACTGCCCAGAGAGGAGAGGCTATAGGTAAGGTTTCACCAGATCAGCAAGCTGTGAGCAGCCTTCCAGGAAGAATGGTGATGAGAGGGTGTGCTGCACACCAGGCTTTGCTGGGCCTGGCACAGACAAGGGCAACTGACCCCTCTGGAAGGCAGCAAGCAGGCTGTGTATCCAAGGTGATCTAGCTCTAGCCGATGGCCATTTAGTTTAATTCAACAGGCATTCACTGGGTAGTGATTCTAGGACAAGCCCTGACCAGGTGATGATGGCAAGACATGGTGGCTTCTGCACCAGTGACCTCTCAGGCCACAAGGAGAGATGAGTGTGTAAATAATCTAAGAGAAGGCAGCATGAGGTCGGTACTGGGAGAACGACACAAACAAGTAAATGGAGGCACTGAGAAGGGCGTGACCAACTCTGACCCAGGGCAGGGGCTTCGGGGAGGACAGTGGAATCATAATCCTCTATGTGGTCCAGTCTCCTTAGTGTCTCCAGTTTGATCCTCACTCCCACCCTGGGGAGACAGAGTAAGGATAGTTACTAAATAACATTTTTTTTTTTTTTGCTGTAAAATTAAGAGTGTAATGGCCACTGTAGAACATGTAGACAATGCAAATAAACAAAAAGAAGAAAATAAAAATCACTTATAAGCCCATTGTCCAGTGACTCCCCATTGTCCATATTTTGATGTATTTTGTTCTAGTACTTTTTCCTCCATAGATTTCACTCTGGATTCTGTCTTGAAGCCCACTTTTAAAAAAACTTAACAAGGAATAATTTTGTGTCACTAATGGTTTTGACAGATAAATTGGATACCATCAGATGGTTGTAACATCCTTTAACCAATCCCTAATGATCAGATATTTAGATCTTTCTCATCACCCCCTCCCCCCACTATTATAAGCAGATTCTGGGATAAAATTCTTAAAGTTCTTGCATTTTTGTTCACACAGTTAATTACTTCCTCTGGACAAATTCCTGGGTTTGGAGTTGCAGTGCCAGAGGGTAAGCTCATTTTAACAGCCAAGTTTGCCCCCCACAAAGGTAATTCTGATTTATATTCTCAGCAGCAGTGTTTGAAAGGCTTGTATCTCTCCACAGTCACTGATGCTGGCTTTTATCACCTTTTAATCTTTGTCAATTTAATAATCAAAAGTTTCCTCTAGCTGGTTTAATCTGTATTTCTAAGTTGATTAGGGATTTTTTTTTTTTAATTTTATTTATTTATTTATTTATTTATGGCTGTGTTGGGTCTTCGTTTCTGTGCGAGGGCCTTCTCCAGTTGCGGCAAGTGGGGACCACTTTTCATCGCGGTGCGCGGGCCTCTCACTATCGCGGCCTCTCTTGTTGCGGAGCACAGGCTCCAGACGCGCAGGCTCAGCAATTGTGGCTCACGGGCCTAGTCGCTCCGCGGCATGTGGGATCTTCCCAGACCAGGGCTCGAACCCGTGTCCCCTGCATTGGCAGGCAGACTCTCAACCACTGCGCCACCAGGGAAGCCCGGATTAGGGATTTTGAACATTTTTTTCTGTATTTACCAGCCATGTGTATGTGTGCATGTCCTTCCTGGTAAAATGTCCGTTTTGTGTTTCTCTGATGTATTTGTAAGACCATCTGATGTACCAGGGCAGGAGATAGTGGCCCCCGCCTTGATGATGGGGAAGCTGAGGTTCAGTGAGGATAAGTGACTTGCCCAAGGTCACTTGGGCAAATCAGTGCTGGAACCGAGACCTCCGCCCTGGGCTTTGCAGTCACTCTCTAGTACTGTGCCCACTGCGTCACGCTGATAGATGACCCCCTCCTATGGTTCTGGGGTAAAAAAATCAAGCCTGCCTTGTTTCAATTTAGTCTTGATTCCTAAAATAATCTATCCTCTAACATACAGTAGTGTTAGCAGAGAAAATATGTTCCGCCACTTACCGCTAAAGGAGCGGAGATCTGCGGTGGGCTGTGACCCTTTAAGAGCGTGCCCTCCATTCTGATAAATCAGGTCCTGGAAGGCTGTGTGGGAGATTAGTGCTGACGTGTGTGGGGACAGTTAGCGCGGTTATTAACAGGCCACCATGGCTGGAGACAGCTGGCTCAGCGCGCACCTGTGCTACTGGAGACCCCAAGTCCAGGGCTGCACTCTGAGAGCTGCCTGGACTGAGGGATTGTCCACCCACGCAGCCACACCCCCCGGGACGGCTCTGCAGTGCCCATCCATGCACCCCACTCTGCTCGGTTGGTCTTGTGGCCACTTGCAAAGCCTGGGGTTAGAAAGAGCTGAGTCCCAAACCTGCCTCTGCCATGAGCTTACCTGGTACCCTAAACACCTCTTTGCTTCTCTCTGCCACCTGTCCAAGGTGTTAGACAAAATCATGTCCAAGGGCTCTTCTGAGTCTAGGTTGCCCTGCCCTCTCCATCTACCCACCCCTGTCCACCCTGGCCTTTTCTGCCTCTCGGCTGCCTGAACACCTAGAAAGTGCACCACCCCTTCTCCGAGCTCCTGTCTGGCCTCCCCTGCCTGCCTCCCGCCAGCAACAAAGAGCAGAGGTGCGCATTCAGGTCCGGGCTGCGACACGGCAGTCTCCTCTTTTCAGCTTTGGTCAGCATCTCAGATTCAGCTCTGGGACCCACACTTTATTTTATTATTGTGTGTGTGTGTGGTATGTGTGTGTGTTAAATCTTTTGTTACTTACTTTTATTATTATACAAGCAATGCACATTTGTTATAAAAGTCAGAAAATACAGATAAATAAAAAGAAGAAAATGAAAATCATGTGCAATCCCAATATCAAGGGAAAACCCTTCTTAACATATTGGGGTCTATCCTTATCTCTCATATTTATTTTTCATTTTTACAGAAAAGGGTTCAGATGGTATGCATTATTTTTTATTGAAAATAATTCTGAATTCCTTATGTTCTACCAAGTATACTTCTGTGACATCATTTCCAACAGCTAAGTAGTTTTTCAGTGGGTACAGAAATGCAGGCAACCATTTCTATTAATGGGCGCTTAAGTGTTTCTAAATTTTTTATATAATTTAACTGAACAACATGAAATTTCTGACATTTGGCTGCTCTTGACCTAAGAAATGGCAGTTTCATAGGGTTTAACCTAATGTAAATAACACCATGATGAACATCATTAAGACTGATCTTCGCATAATTTTCTTGGTGACTTGCTTGTTTTTCTAGACATTCCTAGAAATCCATTTGCTGAGTCAGAAGGGATGCATGTTTTCAAGTAGACCTACACTTTAATATACTGACCTCTGGCCTGTGTTCAAAACAGAACAAGAAACCAAGGGACGGGGCTGAGGAACAGTTTCAGGAGCTGACTGTGGGGTGTCCCAGAGAGGAGCCTGGGTTTGGCCTCAAATGATGGGGCAGAAGTCCCAGCTGCTTCCCTCACTAGGGTGTGACCCTGGACCAGTGACAGCAGAGGTGAGACGTAATCTGGAGAGCAATCAGCAGGGTTTTCATAATGGGATAACTGGTGCTTTGTTTTAAAGATATTGGTGGTTTGGACATTTCGAACCCTGTCTAACCTCCATCACCCTTTGAAATTCCTTTGACTGAGCTTAGGATCCTCTGACCTGTGAGATCAGAAGCCCCCCTTCTCCTGGGAAAGGTGACTCCGAGATGAGGGCTTTTTACCTGACTCTCAATTGCCTCCATGGTTTTGAATGTTTAAGAATGTGACTTGGCCTCAAGGATGGACCCAGGCCCGGCTGTGGAGGGAGGTCCTGATGGATTCCATGGTGGCAGACCTCCTGAACCATTGAAGCGTGCAGGCTGAATTTTAAATATAATTGTCCTTTTTAATGATGTAAAACATGTCATCTAGATTAAAAAACAAACACATTTTATCACTTTGCCAGTCCTTTCTTCTTTCCTCCCAGGGCCAGATGGGGATTGCGTGAATATTTCTGGCATATTTCACATATTTAATAACGCCCTTGGAGGTTCTTCCAGATCTGATGAAAATGTGGGATTGAACTCTGCCCATAGACGCTATTCACAGAAAAAAAAAACTGGTGGTAGGGGCGTGTGTGCATGTGTGTGCTGGCGTTGGGGACGCATCCTATTTTGGAAGCAGCTGGGTCTACAAGTGAAAAGGCCTGGACTTTTTATCTTGAGCAACAGAGGACATTGTTTCTGAGCCCCCTTGGTGCCTTTTGGCGGGTGGGGGAAAGAAAGGGAAGAAGAAATGACTGCAGCTAAGCAAACTAGAAGAGCTTCTGGAGAGAGTCAGACCTTCCCCGACAGCTTTCCGCTAGCTCTCTTGAGCTGCGGCGAATCCAAGAAAATAATTAAAGCTTTAATTTATTTATACATCTTCTCTATAGATGTTATAGATCCAACAATTGCCGCCTCCGAATTTATGCACGCGGAGCCCTGCAGGAGCCCGGGCTGCTCGCAGAGGCCGAGCTCGGGTCCCGGGCCGCCGGGAGGAGCGCGGCCCCTGGCGGAGCAGGGACCCGGGCGGGCTGTCAGCCCCGCGGCGGCGGAACAATGGCTCGTGTCGTCGTGAGCCGCGCCGTCCCGGCAGCCGCCTCGGAGCGGGCGCACCTGGGTGATGGGCACCTCCCGAGACTCCCCGGGACGGCGGGCCTGACAGGCGCGAGGCGACTCCTTAATGGACTGCGCGAGTGTTCTCCGGGAGAAGTCTGCAGCGGTCCCCGAGGAGAGATCATCAGGCAGAGTGGTCCCCGGAGCAGGATTTATTAGCAGACAGGATGGGGAAGTTGATTAGCCTCCGCGGCTGAACGGACATCCTGTCAGACAGGCCTCTTAATCCAATCACTTACCTGTCGAGGGGGAGCCTCCCGCCCGCCTCCCCCGCCGCCCGCGGGGCCCCTGCTACCTGCCCGCCCCAGAGCCAGGAGCTGCGGCCGGGGCAGGGACCCACCGAGCACAGCCCACACCCGCGTCTGGGGCCAGGGGACGAACGCGCCCGTCTCTCCATCTCTCCCTGGCCGGGTCTGCTCTCTGATTCTGTCCTGCTGTTGAGGGCACCTCCAGGTTGCTTTCTGGACTCACAGCCCTGGTGGTGATCCTCTCCTCCGTGGAAACCTTGCCTTCTGTGGCTCCCTATTCCGCACTCAGGAAAATATCGCTCCTGCGTTTTGCCTCGTTTGACCCTGAACCACCTTCCCAGCATCATCCTGCTCTGGTCCCTCTCCCTGGAGTCTCT
Organism: Balaenoptera ricei; assembly: GCF_028023285.1. NCBI lineage: Eukaryota > Metazoa > Chordata > Mammalia > Artiodactyla > Balaenopteridae > Balaenoptera > Balaenoptera ricei. The sequence goes on from NC_082644.1 coordinate 87,029,465, forward strand.
GCTCTTTGCAGACCCAGTTACCCTCCTCCTTTCCTGAAATGGGCTCCTGCCTGCATTCCCGGCCTTTGCTCCAGTTATGGGGTCTTGCTAGAATGCTCGCCCTCTTTTTTTTTTTCTTTTTCAAATCCAATTTGTCCTTGGAGGTCTGGCTCACAAACCTCATCTTTCCTGATTACATCCCTTCTCCCTCCATGGCCAGGTCATCTCTCCCTCCTGTGAAACTTTATGTGTGCCAGGGTGAGGACTCTAGCCCCAGATCCTGCCTCCAACACTTCCTAGCTCCGTGACCTTGGCCAAAAGACCTCACCTGGGCTTCCCGCTTCCGTCAAATGGAGATGATAACAATAAGTTCCTCACAGGGTTGCCATGAGGACCAAATGAGAGGATGCATTCAAGAGCGGGGCGTAATGCCTGGCACATAGCAGTGCTCAGTACAGCCCTTTACAGATAAGATGGTTAAATATTTGTTGAGTGAATGAAGGAACTGCTGCTGCAATGCAGACCAAGTATGGTGTGCCATCTTTCTGAGTGACCCCAGGAGGCCCCATTTCTGGTTTATCTGACCACTGAAGGAGCAGGAGGGTGAGGGACAGGGCCCCCTTCTGCTTTGTGTGGCAGGCATTGACTCCAGCTCTTGTCAAGAGTTTAGGAATTCAGACCCTATTGATCCACTGCATCTTCAAAGCCATCAATCATCATTAAGAAACAGGACCTGAGTCCCTGGATGGGGCGGCTGGTACTGGGTAATTTAGAGGATTTTACACACACACACACACACACACAGATGTGGCTAAAACAAGTCGGCTAAGACAAGCACTGAACACTCAGCAGGCAGCGGGGGATCTTGTAGAGCCCAAAAGTTACTGACCAGGAAATACATCAGATTCTACTTCCTCGTAGAATCGTAGATTTTTGTGGTCGACTGTAATTGTCTATGAGCACTTCACTTTGGTAAATGTGGATGCTGAGGTCTCATCCAGACCCTCATCTCCTACCGATGCCTGTCTTTTCTGGCTGCTCACAACCCACCAGTCTTGCCTGGGTCAATGTCAAGGTCACTGGTTTCTGATTTGGGCCACCTTCCTTATTTCTCTTTCAAAAAACCAGAATAGCATTTTCCAAGCCACAGTCATCAGGCAACATTCCTATGCCTTGGTGTTTTTCAAGGATTTCTAACCATGCCTAGAAAATCTTGGTGTGGCGGAACATACCAGTGGAATGGGATTCTGAGCACCTGGGTCGGGATCAGGCCCTGCTACTGATTAGTCGTGAGATCTTGGGTGGCGGAGGAGCATTTAACCTCGCTGAACTTCAGTTTCTTCATCCATTAAATGGGAATAATATTTGGTCTCCCGTCACCAGAGGAGAAATTTAAGAGTAAAATGAAGTAGTTGATAGGAACATGCTTTTACAAGTACAGTACTATACAAAATTAAGGCAGAATTACTGTCATGAAATCATTCCTAATATATTGATTGCCCTCAATGCGAGGTGCTGGGGAAGTAGAGGTGGCCAAGCCTCAGACTGCCCTCAGTGGGTTCACACGCTAACAAGGGAGGGGACAGATGTGGGGACACCGGCTAAGGCACCAGGACAGAGGAAGTCAGTGCTGGGAAAAGGCGTGACTAACGTGCTAGGAGAAGGGAAGGAAGCATCCTCCTCCCCAGCTCTGGGGGCTGGCCGGGCTTCAAGGAGGAAGGGGACTGGAATAGTTGGGGAAGAGGGTGACAGACAGAGGGAACAGCAAGGGTAATAGCCCAGGGACAGGAAGGTGGCTGTGTGGTAGAGAGGGGGGAAGATGAGGCGGGAAAGCTGTTGGGAGCCAGATATGCAGGGCCCTGTGGCCGATGGACGCGGCCCACATGGAAGGGTTCTCAGCAGGGAAGTGACAAGGTCAGGTGCATTCTGGAACTTTGGGAAGATGGCAGGCTGTGTATGGAACATGGGTGGAGGGGAGGCAGGAGGCAGGGAGGAAGTTACTGCCATGTCCAGATGAGAGGTTGCGAATCCTGAGGACCTGGGAGCTGTGGGACTTGTTTTTGCCACCCTGGGTGGGGCAGAGCGTAAGAGGGAGCAGGGGTGAGGATGGCTGAGGGGACTGGGGGAACCCTCTGGAACCAGGTTGAGGAAACCCTGGTCTGCATTATAATCCAAACAGGTAATAGTCTTTTTGCAGGGAGGCCTCTCTGTCTATGCAGAGGGCGCTACCCTGGTGCCAAGATGAATGTTCACAATGCCTGTGCACCTGGAAAGAGGACTTTTCATAAAACAAGTGTCTCAGTCCTCTCCCATCACACCACCGATGCAGGGACTGACCCCAGGAAGAACTTGTACCCTGAGAACCATCAGTAGAGCCCAGAGGGTGGGCTTGGAGTCAGATCTGGCTCAAGTTCTGGCTCCTCCACTCCCAGCGGTGGGACCCCAGACAAGGGGTGTAACTTCAGTGTTCTTATTTTTAAAATGGGGATAATAATAATCAAACTGTATTAAGTACTTATGTGTCAGGCACTGTGCCATTCTCACTGCTGGGACGAGGGAAGGGGACCACTCGTTCCAGCCCCTCCCACTCTAAGCTTCCCTCTGCCCAGCCTGTGGGCACCTCCTTGGGACTTCAGAACCCTTCCTGGGTGAGCAGGAGTAGGTAGGATGTGACACCAATGAGGAGAATCAGTTTGCTCTGATAAAAATCCTATTGTTGGGAGAAACCTTGCAAGTTTCCACAATGATTATGGCTTCAATGCTAGAGTCACAGGCACAGTGTAGATAGGGTGTTGTGAGACACAGGGTCCTAATTCCTCTGCCTGTGAGGGGTTGACCTCTCTAGATGAGGCAAGGGACTGTGACCCAGATCTGGGGAGAATAAAACTGGGATTTACCTGAGTCATTGAACCGTTGACTGAGACCAGGGACCTGGCTCCTGAATGTTCTGAGGTCTGGAAGTGGCTCAATGTGAACCTGGGACTGTGGGAGCTCCTTGGTTCCCCGTGCAGAGCCCACGTGGTCTGCTGCCTGCCCTCCCCATGCCCCTTCCCACCCCATCCTGGGGCTCTGGGCGAGAGGGGCAGACGAAGCCCTGTGCCTGCTCACGGCCTGCGTGATGGAGGGACAGGAGCCAGTTGTTCTGAATGGGAGGGGGTGGAGGCCATGCTCTGGGCTTCCCCGTTGTGTGATGCTGGCCGGCTGTGCTCAGCAGCCCTGCGGGTAGGAGGAGGGAGACAGCTGGTTGGGGTTCTGGGGGCAGGGATGATGTTTTGGTGATCCCTGTATCCCCAGCGCAGAGTAGGTGCTCAGCAACTGTGATGCTGAATCAAAGAATAGCTGAGTAGGGGTTGTGCTGGTAGCAGAGGAGAAGGCTGCTCCAGACTGAAGAACCTGCCTGAGCAGCGGCCTGGAGGTGGTCACAACAGGAGATGAGGCTGAAGAGTGAGTGTGCGAAACTCAGCTTGGGGGCACACAAAGAGCCACCCCGTTCCAATCCCCTCCCCACTTTGAATCCATTCTAGAACCCCAGCAGCAGCCTTCCAGAAGATCTTCTGGCTGTACTTGAATGCCTCTGGAGACAGGGAACTCATTCTTCCCTTGACACTCCTTTGCATCTTGGAACATCTCTAACTGTGAAAAAATGAATTCTTTCTTAAACTAAGTGAGCACTGATTCTTTCAGGGGCCCCTACTGCTCCTCAAACTGCCTGCTTCTTTGGCGCCTTGAGTGCCAAGCCCAGGGGTGTGGTCTTTATTCTGCAGATGGAGGGAGCCCTGGAGGCCTCTGAGCAGGAGGACCACGAACAGGTGGAGCTTTGCTCAGAAAGGCGACTCTGGCTGCGCTGGGGCTGGGGCTGAGGCAGGGCAACGTGCCGTCTGTCCCTCTGCACCTATTCATACCCACTGCGCTCATTAACAGACTTGAGGGTAGATAACCAGTGATAACCATTTCTCTTACCAGACAAACGGGTCCAAGGCCAGCGGTCATGGGTATGGACTGAGTGGAGGCACATGCAAAAGTTTGTATGTTAGAGTCATCCTGAGTCTAGGGATCATGGAAGTCAGTGCCAAACCCTGTTGGCCCTCTGGAGTCTGTCTCTCTGCAGAACTAGAGATGGCAGGCAGATGCAGGAGCTGGGGGTCTTGGGGTAAAGGGAGTCTTCAGCTCTCCTCTGGACCTGATGCCGGGGAGGCAGCTGGAGGGATGTAGCAGATGGCCGTGGTGAGGACTGGTGCTCAGTGGGGGAGGCAGTCAGCTCTCCACCTTGAGATCAGGGCTTCACCTGCCCCCAGGATCCCTTCTGACCTTTGCATTCTCCAAAAAAAGTCAAGGTGATGACAAGACACATCTATCGCATCTCAGCCATCATTGTATTTGAAAGATGGGCCTGGAGCAGGTGGACTGCTTCAATTATGATGGATGAGGACGGTGACAGCTCTCGGGAGAGCTGCGGGAACCTGGCAAGTGTTCACTCAGCTATGACTCCTCTGGTAGCAATTTGACAAGATCAGAGCACTTTATGGAAGTGGAAAGTTTGGGGACCTCGGGGTTTGCTTGGCCCGGGGACTCTGTCTGCTGGAGCCCTCTGTCAGCAACACAGGGTGGGCACCTCTCTTAGGAGGGCCAATGTGGGGAGGCGGGAGCAGCCCATGGGGAGGCACTCTGCCTCGGAGGCCTCCTGGCCCTGGGCTCCACCTGGGCCTTGCCTGCTTCAGTCTCCCCCAGTCGCTGACCAGGGGACACCAACGTGGCTAGAGCCACCAGGGGACACCTCACAAGCCAGCTAGGCATCTCCCTTGAGCAGAGCTGGAGATTCATACCCTGCCTCTTGGCACTCTCCGTGTAGACTCTGGGTGAAGGGAGGTCTGGGACCAGACAGCCCCATCTGTCACTGGCTGTGAAGCTTCACTTTGAGCTTCGGTTGGATCATCTTGCTTGGGCTTGGTGGCTGGGTGTTAAGTGAGATAACCTACAAGGAGTACCCAGCTTGTCCCAGGTGTTTAGTCAATGCTGCTTTTCCTCGCTCACTGATTCTGTTGTCCTTTGGTGCATTTCTTTATTCATTCAGCAAACCTTGGCCCCAGGAATTAGATGTGGTCCTGGAGATGAGGGGCTCACAGCTTTAACCGTGGTTGGATCAGGCAGTCCCCTGGCCTCACTGCCCCTGTTGGTTGCTGGGTGGAGGCGTCCACCTTGCAGAATGATGGCCAGCACAGCCATGGCCTTAGTGCTCCTGGACCCTGCACCTCCCAGGCATCCGTGGGCTTCTCTGAATCAGGTCTGCTCTGAAGCCAGGATTCAGGTATTCCTCACTTTAGAAGGCCACCTTCGTAGAGCCTGGAGGGAACCCCCAGCATGGGCAGCTCTGCTAAGATTAGTGGAGCTAATCAGAGTCTGTCCTTGGGATTTCATACTCTAGCTGGGAAAGAAGATGTCTTTCCTCTCTGTTGTAAAGACATAAGATGTAAGCTAGAAGTTGCCTGCAGGCATGGCTCTGGCCTTGGGGGGATAGCTGATTCATCAGAAAAAAACCAACTTGGAGAGAAGCAGAGAAGTGGAGAGAGAGAGAGCCCTGATTGCACTTGAATCCCTGGCTCCAATAATCTCTTATTCCAGTGTCTTTAGTGTGGTTTCACTATTTAAGTGAATGTCCATAACATTTCCCTTTTGGGTTAAGCTGGTTGGGGCTGGGTTTCTGCCACTTGCAACCAAAGGATTCCAACTCTTATTAATATATGTAGCACAGTTACCTGTCTTACAGCAAGGGCTTAGTAAGTAGTAGCTCTCAGAATTAACTAAAGTCAGGCTCTGTGCAGCTTGACTTTGGTGCTGAATTTCCATCTCCATTTACCTCTGGCCACCTTGTCATGAGGACTTGTGCATCCTCCCTGCCTCCCAGCCCAGAATCTAGGGTTACCTGCATGAGGCACAAAGCTGGTGGGTAGCTTGAGGCCTGAGCCTGCCTGGCAATGAAGGCAGCAGCGCCAGCCCCTGTAAAACAGAACCATGGACAGTGGCAGCCCAGCTTGCAGCCGCCTACCACAGGACACAAACACAGTCAAGCTGCTGACATCCTTCCCCATGTCGGGGCCTGATAATGAACAAGTAATTTATGTCCAGGAGTCAGTGGAGCCTGTCGCAGGCCAGGGCTGAAATGTTACTACGAGGGATTCCTATGAAGGTCATTGCCCTGCTCTTGTCGCTGTTAAGTGTTGTCTGTAAATGGCGTCCCTATTGGAGGCGTCCCCTTGTTCTCCTGGTTTCTTTGGAGGGAGAAGGACGCACGTTTGAGAAGCTGGGTTGGGAAGAGCAGTGGGCTTCTTCTGAGCCACTCCCTTGCAGTGGCCCTGGAACCTATAAAATCTAACCTCAGGTCACCCACAGATGAGAAATGGAGATCCAGGGTGGACTGGTGCTGGAGTGGCTGTGAGGGATCTGTGGGTAAGGAGGACAGGAATTGGGCATCCCTCTTTGGGGAGGGATGGAAGAAAAAATGGCTCCAAAGACTTTGTCTGTGGATTAATTTGAATCAAGTGCCAGATGTGACTGGAATAGTGTTCTGGGGATAAGGTAACAGAGTATCTCTTTTAAGAGCATGAAAAGAGGAGAAGAGATAATGGAGAAGACGCTGCGCTAGTGAGTAGATGAACCACTCAACCCCTTCCTATGGGCCTTAGTCTCCATACCTGTTAGTGGGCTAGTGAGACTTCACCATTCAGGGATGTAGGCAAAGAATGTTTAACAGTCCCATTTCTTGGATGAGGAAACTGAGGCTCAGAGGTCATACAGCTTCTATGTTCCAGACTTGGGTCTTTGGATAACCCAGTGCTCCATCCATTACCCAGCCTTGCATGCTGTTTATAGAAATTGTGGGACAAGCAGTCTCATGGGGTCATTCCCCCAGCAGAGGCCCAGCGGTCCCTCTCTGTCCCTCCATCATTTCAGAGCAAGCATTCCTCAGGAAGTTGTCAGGCTTCTTCTTTGTGGACAAAAGAAGGGGAGAAGGAACCCCTTGAGAAAAGTTCTGTCTCCCTGAGGAGATTTGGCTGCTTGTGTGTGCGTTGCCTCAGCTCAGCCAGGCTAGGTTCTGTGGAGGGTCTGCAAGTGGGATCAACCCCATTCCTGCACCACGGGGTCCCTTGTCAGTGGCTTCCTTTCAGCTCCATTTCCACTTTCCACATTGGGTCTGGGGTCTCTGGCCTGAAACATGATCAATACACCCTTGGCTGAGTGCTGCAGTTTTCTTTTCCTCCCAGATGAGGACTACATTTCAATTTACTTGAAGGTCCTATGAGGGGATGAAAAATAAAGGATGGAGGGACTTCCCTGGTGGTCCAGTGGTTAAGACTTCATGCTCCCAATGCAGGGGCCCAGGTTCGATCCCTGGTCAGAGAACTAGATCCCGCATACTGCAGCTAAGATCCCGCCTGCCACAACTAAGACCCAGCGCAGCCAAATAAATAAATAAATATTAAAAAAAAAAATAAAGGATGGAGTGGGGAACTTCCATGCCAACCCAAGCCAAATGGGGCCCCACAGCTGTGAGCTGAGCCTGCTCTGGGCACAAGGTCCCATGGCCACATCACAGGAGTTGGGCAATGTCCACTGTGCAGAGGGATGCTGACAGCTTGATTCCCTCTGTGGCCTGGGCTTCTAGAAAATATCACTTAACCAAGCTTGTACCCTCATGTTCCCTTGGCAGAATTCTGGGAAGCAGGTAGGACCTGGATAATCACTCCCATTTCACAGATGAGGAGATGTGGCTCAGACAGGGAGAGTGGAGGGGACCAGAAGCTGGCCTTTGGGGCCCTCATGTGGGGCCCTTTCTGCTGCATCTCTGTCCACCCCACCCTCAACAGCAGGTGCAAAAGGGGTTGTCCAGATGCACAGGGCTCTGGGGCTCCTGGCCAGATGCTCCCTGAGCAGGGTCGGGGGAGGCAGTGTCCCTCTAATGAGCACTGTCTGCAAGAGCGTCCCCATCACAAACTATATTGGTTTTTATTTTTATGGGGAGATCTGTAAAAGTGATACATGTTTATTTTGAAATGTTGGGAAAATAAGACAGAAAGGGGGGCGATTTCTCCTGTCGCTCCCGACTGTCTGGCGGTCCTTTCCCTGCCTGTTTCTCTTGACTGTGTTCCTCTCTATTGCTGACTAATGACCTGCACCCTCCAGAGTCAGATAGATTGAGTCCAACTCTCAGGCCCACCACGTTCTAGCTGTGTGACCTGGGGGAAGTTACCTCACTTCTCTGAGCCTCCATACCTTCATCTATAAAAGGGGAATAATAATTAGTGTGACTGTTGAGGTCATCCAGACTGGGACACGGCATTGGGACAACAGGCATAAACCAGGACTGTCTTGGAATACCAGGATGTACAGGCACTTAGCGGTAAGAGGAGTAGCTATTCCCGGGTTATTGGAAATGATAAAATGCATGGAGCAACTAGCACAGAGCTGAGAGTCCAAGTTCTCAGTGTAAGAGCTTTACTCTTATTACTGTGCATTCTCTTCATCTCAGGGCCTGTTGTGACCTTCTTTTGAGACTGAGGGAGAATAAATGGTCTGAGCTGGGATTCCTCATCTTTCACACATGCATATTCTACACAATATTGGTATTTGACTTCTCTTCTAAGGTTGGGCTTTGGGAATGATCCTGATGGCTCTGAAGCCCTCTGACCATAATGGAATGAGGTGATATGTAGTCACACAAGGTCATTAGCCAAGATCCTGGAGAGCAAACATCTCTGAATTGGGGATGAAGGTCATATTTGTAGGTTTATTCCTCCAGCTTCCCCTGCTAATACCTTCCACTGCTTACTATAAGATGTAGATTTTTAGGGTGATGGCTGGGTGGTGGGAGAGATGGTGTTGCTCAGAGAGAGGTGAAGCCTAGACAACCCTTCTGGAAAACTCACTCCTGGGAGTTGGCCTCGGGGGTGATCATACCTGCTCCTGGAGGCTGGGATTGGACAGCCAGGCTGGTCTGTCCTGACGTCATACCCTAGAGAATTCCAGGGAAGCTACTGAGGGGTCCTGGTAATTCAGAAAAAGTCACAGAAGAACATCAAGACAATCGGGGATGCCACCGTCCCTGGGTGTTGTTAACCGCCGTTAGCATTTCAGGCCAGATCTTCTAGCCTGATGCGAGTGTGTGTGCGCTCCGTGGGAAGGAGTTTCATAGCTCAGGGTTGATGCACCCAGATGTACCTTTATTTTTCCTATAAGTGGGCTTTTTTTTCTTGTGCCCCTGTTCTGCCCGATGCAGAAAAATCAGTCTAGTTGTGTCTTACTGAAGTCATTATTATTCAGAGATTTCTCAGTGACTTGAGGTTTTAGAGCTCGGTCACACTCAGGATTGCTCCCCCTGTCAGAGTTTCCTCTCTGTCCCACCCTCTAGGTCGACTCTAAGTGGTGGGGGGAGCGCTGTTTCTCTGCCTGGATATCCATGGCCTACATGCCCCTTGCCCTTCTGGCCCAGCTGGGTGGGCCCCTTTGGGCTGAAACCCACTGAGTGTGGCTGCACCCGCCCCTGAGGGCCTTCCTGGCCACAAAACTCTGACTCATGACTTTTCAGTCAACCTGAGTGCCCCACTTGGGAACCGTGAGAATTTTCTGAATGCCCTGCCACGCAGTCAGGGGCTGCAAGAAACTGCATGGGGCGGTGGCAGGGGGTGCAGTACTGGCGTCTCAGGTCCGGAGGCACCACATCTCCGTTCTGTTCTCCGGCGGCTGCCTCCCCCACTGGTGTAGGCTCAGAGGCTCTCTGCTCTGGGGTGTCCACACTTACCTGGGTCTTTTAGCATTTCCTCCCCTCCTGTAAGATTGGACCCAAGGCAGGTAGGTGGCAGCATTCAGGGCTCTCCCGCACCAGCAACTGAGCTATATCTTCTTCTGCAAACTCCCCCTCCCCCTTCAGGCCCGAGTGCCTTTTGTCTCATCTGGGTGGGCAGGGGGTAACTGGTGGATGGTGCCCACCTGCTCACTTGTCCATCCTACACCTTGGGCCATGGCTCCTGAACTTAAAACCTAAGAACTTGGGGGTTTTTTGGGTTTTTTTTGTCTTTTGGCCATGCTTGGCACGTGGGATCTTAGTTCCCCGACCAGGGATCAGACCTGTGCCCCCTGCAGTGGAAGCGCGGAGTCCTAACCACTGGACCGCCAGGGAATTCCCTGGGACTTTTATTCTTTGGTCCTATTCTGACAACTACCCTCTTGGGTAATGGGAATGGGGTGGGGCATGACATGCTGTCATGGGGGGTGAAGGCATGGGGTAAAAGGGGTGCAGGGGAGACAATGAGAACAAACCAATTAATATTTCAAATTCATGTCTTATCACAGGGATATAAAAGTTAGGGCACTAGCGTATCTGGTTTATGAACTTCTTTTGACATGAATATTTACCACTGTCAGTATATATTCCTTCATAACATCGTTTTTAATGACTGCACCACATTTCATTATATATGAGTTTCCTAATGGAACCATTTCTCTACTGTTGGATGTTCAGGTCGTTTTTATTTTTTTTTACTCTCAGAAAAAAAAGCCAGGATGAGTTTCCTTGGACATAATCTTGTGCAGATCTCTATTTCTTCAGAGTACATGAGGAGGTTGATTTTAACATAAACATTTGAGGATATTCCCACCTCATCCCCGCACATGCTCGTGTGCACGTTTCCACAGATACACAGACATGCACACATGCGGAGCCACACACGGTCCCGAGACTGTGTCCCACACAGAGCTTGGCACGGAGCAGCTGCTCCAGTGGAAGTGTTCATGGTCCTAAGAGAGTGGCAGACACTGGGCTGTGGAAGGGCAGAGGGGGAGGAATCAATTCGCTGGGAAGCTTGGCATGTTAGGGAGAAGGTGGCCCGGGAACTCAGCTTTGAAAGAACAGGAAGGTAGAGAAATGGAGAGTCCAGGCAGATGAAACGGTGTGACCAAAGGCCTGCAGGTGGGACAGTGTGTGTTTAGGAAAACGCAAGGAGCTTGTGGAAGGGGAAGGTGGGTGCAGAAGTCAGAATTGGAATCTGTCCAAGGAGAGAGATGCCCCCAACCCCCAGTTCTTGCCTGGCTGTGAAAACTCTCTAGCTGGGTGTGACCCGGCTGCAGCAGGAGGCTGGGTGAGTAGAGTTGTCAGAAAAAACACAGGACGCCCTGTTAAACTCGAATTTCAGATATAAATGAATAATTTTTTTTTTTACTGTATGTCCCAAATAAGCCTATACTTATATTTACAAAATTCTTCATTGTTTATCTGTTAATTCAAGCTTAACTGGGCTTCCTGTACTTTTACTTGCTAAATCTAGCAACCCTATATGTAAAGAATGCAGTAATGCTGCAGTGGCAGAGGCGTCATTACCATTTTTGGGGCCATTGCTTCATGAGCAAAGACAGATTGAAGTGTGTGAATCCCCACCGCACCTAAATGCAGATAAACATGACGAACGGTAATGGCTCCAGAGGAGCCAACGGGAGCATTTCCAGAAGCAGGTGAGTGATGGGCGTGCTGGAAATGAGCATCTGGGCGCTGGAGCTCAGGCCTCACCTGCCATCCCTGGAGTGCAAGGTTCCCAAGGGGGTCTCTTCTGCAGGAGTGAGGCTCAGGTCTGGAGGAACAAGGCTGGAGGCAGTGATTGCGTTCCCAGCCTCGCCCACTAAAGGTCCATTCTGCTAATAAGGGGCAGCGTTTTAGCAATATTATGAGAGGTTGGTGTGAGAGGCTGGCCTGGAGCCCAACTTCTATTTGGAACCCTATTTCTCTGGCGATGGGGACTCTGTGGTCCTAGACTAGAAGGAAAGATGGAGGCCTCAGAAACATTCCAGCCCTGGCTGCAGTGGTCTCTGGGCCATTGGCTCATGGGCCATGGGCAGTGGGGAAGGGAAGGAGGGGGGAGGACATGCATATTAAAGGAAACTGGGGAGTGATAAAGAAGGTGAGCTCCCCTTCATATCTTCTCTCCAGCTACCAGACCCCCCAGGGGAGGAAGTATCATTTATTATGTACTTTGGGTACATTATCTTGGGTAATTTTCCAACACTTGTTTGGTGTTATTCCATTTTATAGAGGTGGAAACTGAGGCTCAGAGAGATGAAATAACCTGCTTAAGGTCATACAGTTCAAAAACAGCAAAGTCAGTACTTGACCTATGTTTTTGTAGCTCCAAAGTCTTGGTTCTTTTTTCTGGGCCACATTGGAAATAACTCCCTGGGAGCTCCCATCAGGGGCCCCAGGACCTGACTTCAAGATTCCATATTCCTGACTCTCTGAGCTGCCCACAACTCCTTATCCAGACTGTCCCAGCATGGACCAGTCACTCACTTATCCACCAAGGCACTTGCTCTGTGGGTGCCAAAGATGGTAGCTATTGTCATGTTCCCAGGAGGAGCTCAGTGTTGCTGCTACTTTTTCCCAAAGCTTACCTGCACCCCTTTCACCCCAGATTTACTGTCTCTGGACTCTCTGAGCCTTGGTTTGCATCTGCTCATGAGCTCCCTGGAATTATTGGTGAAACCAAGTGGAGTCACCCCTGGGGTACGGGGTTGGGTGAGAGCTAAGTCTGTTCTCTCTTCCTCTCTGGTGCTCCAAATGTGTCCATGGACAGTTACAGAAACGTGACTGGGGTTGCCTCTCTCCCCAGTTTGTCCCCAACATATTATACTGAAAATTATTCATTGCTTATTTGAAATTCACATGTGACTGGGTATTCTTGTTTTTAGGCAACTCTAGATAGGTAGGTGGTCCTCCTTCCATGCTGGTTCAGGGACCCAGCCTCCATAACCTTCTGGACCTGCCACTTTCAACCTTGGTTTCCAAGGTCATGACACTTACGCAAGTGGTAAGAGTGGAAAGAGCACAGAGAGTCCTGTGGGGAGGTTCTTATGGGCCAGAGCTATAACTAGAGAAGACAGCTCTGCTGTTATTCCATTGGCTAGAACCATGGACATGGCCACGCCCAATTGCAAGGAAGACTGGGAAATGTAGTCTAGCTTAATGCTCAGGAGTGGTGGAAAGAGGTTACCTGAGCAACTGAGCAGTCTCTACCATTAAAAAAAAAAAAGGCTTTTAAAAGAAGGTGCCGGGACTTCCCTGGTGGCTCAGTGGTTAAGAATCCGCCTGCCAATGCAGGGAACACGGGTTCAAGCCCTGGTCCAGGAAGATCCCACAAGCCACGGAGCAACTAAGCCCATGTGCCATAACTACTGAGCCTGCGCTCTAGAGCCCGCGAGCCACAGCTCCTGAGCCCACGTGCCACAACTACTGCAGCCTGCATGCCTAGAGCCCGTGCTCCACAACAGAGAAGCCCTGATAATGAGAAGCCCGCACACCCCAACAAAGAGTAGCCCCCGCTCGCCGCAACTAGAGAAAGCCTGCTCACAGCAACGAAGACCCAACGCAGCCAATAAATAAATAAATAAATTTATTTATTTATTTAAAAAAATAATAAGAATAAAATAAAATAAAAGGAGGTTCCTTTTCTAGGGTCATCTTTTTAAGACTGCAGCTTTACTTAAGCAAACATGCACTCCATGAGGGAACAGACCCGTGCCTGGGTTTGTTGATGACAGTCCTTTCCTCTGCTTCCCTTGCAGAAAACAAACAAACAAAACGTTTATTTCTTCTATGTTGAAATTTGTTTTTTTCTAGACAAAGTCCTAGTAATGGATTGTCAACTTATATATTCTTAAACAAGCAGCAGGAGGCAGAGTCATAACTGAATCTTGGCATCCAAGACCTGGGATGGATCCTGGTAGAGCCTGGTACCACCTACTAGCTGTGGAATCTTGGGAAAATTACTTAACCTCTTTGAGCTGCAGTTTCATCTCTGTGAAACGGGGCTAATGGCATTTACCTAATGGGTTTCTGGGAGGACACAGCCTGGTCCAACACAGAAGTGATCTTACTGTTCCTGTCCCCTCCATGTTCCTGTAGCAGGGACCTGGCTTGATCCTGAGCTGAGCCCATCTGGGTGTCTGATTGGAGGGTCCTCCAGGAATCTGCCTGTGTACTGAGGAAGCCAGGCTGACAAACTCAGCGTGGCAATAGGCCTGGAATCATTAGCAAGGAGGAGAATCTGTCTGAGAACTTTTCTCCTTGTCCGAATCCATCATGGACTCCTGTCGGGGGCCTGTGAGGAGCGAGTTACAGTGGGTAAACATGGAAAGACCTGCTCTAAAAAAAACCTCTGCAAATCATTGGAACACAAGCCTCCTTGCAACACCAAACTGGGGGAGAGGCAGTCCCCACAGGGACCCAGACAGGCTGTGGACCCCCTAGGATGTTCTGGCACATCCATTGTGGAGATGGTGCTTCCCAGTGGACGGTGGCATAAAGGTGGCCCCGAGGCAGCGGTGTGTGTTCTCCTGTGACTTGGCAGGAGCTGCAGGAGGAGATGAAGTGGTAGCTGATAGGACTTGCTGGTAAAAACACATGAGTTTTCCAGAACTAATTAAGGAGGTGCTGGAAGCAGCTAGATGTTTGGAGTTATCAGGCGGAGTGGGCACCCTGGTTATCAGTAGTGATGTGTCTCCATTTTAAACCTAGAGTTGGGACTTCCCTGGTGGTCCGGTGGCTAAGACTCTGTGCTCCCAATGCAGGGGGCCTGGGTTCGATCCCTGGTCAGGGAACTAGATCCCATATGCCGCAACTAAAGATCCCAAATGCAGCAACTAAAAATCCTGCATGCCACAACTAAGACCCGGCACAGCCAAATAAATAAATAAAGAAACAAATATTAAAAAAACAAAACAAAACAGAGTTCATGTGACTAAAGTAACCCAGGGTACACCATTTTCTTCAAAACACCTTAAAAATGTGGGATATATATATATATATACACACACACAACGGTGTACATTAAATATACACAATGGAATATTATTCAACTATAAAGAAGGAGGAAATCTTGCCATTTGTGACAGCATGGATGGATCTTGAGGGCATTATGCTAAGTGAAATAAGTCCGGCAGAGAAAGACAAAGAGTGGATGATTTCACTTATATGTAGAATCTGAAAACAAAATAAAACAAAACAGAAAATGAACTCGTGGATACAGAGAACAGATTGGTGGTTGCCAGAGGCGGGCGTGTGTGAAATGGATGAAGGGGTTTAAAATGTACAGACTTCCATTTATGAAATAAATAGGCCCTGGGGATGTAATGTACAGTATGGTGACTATTGTTGGTAACACTATCGTATATTTGAAAGCTGCTAAGAAAGTAGATCTTAAAAGTTCTCATCACAAGAAAAAAAATTTGTAACTATGTGAGGTGATAGATGTTAACTAGACTTACTGTGATGATCATTTACAGTACATACAAATATCAAATCATTATGTTGTACACTTGAAACTAACATGTTATATGTCAATTATATCTCAATTGAAAAATTCATAAGTATTTTAACTCCAACTACATTTCACTGCATTTTGCATGGGCGTATCCTCCCAACTCCCACCCACCAATTGACTTGCCTTCCCCTTTGCGGGGGAGTCTGTGCCCTTCAGTGGAAAATGATTTGGCATCTTTGACTTAGACTCACTTCTCCATTCTTTTCCTGACTGCATCCCACACCCCTCTGATTATGGAAAAATTGTCTTCTGGTCTCTGAATCATTAACTTTGGTTGTGTAGCTCTTGCCTGGCAGAGTTTTTTCTGCTCTGAAAAACTCTGATTATAAATAGTTCAATAATACATGTCCTCCTGAGTTTAAGACTTGGGCCTATGTAATTGGAAATCTGGATGGGAAGCAAGTTAAAGTTGATGCCATAAAGACAGTAAAATAATTAATCACTTTGCTCCGTTTAATAGATTCAAGGGCACGGGAACAGCCTTGCGGCCAGGGTGAGTCCTCAGGAGTGGCACTTGCTGTCATGACGAGCTTGCCAGGCGCTGGGGGGAAGGGCCCCAGAAATCAGCACCAGGGATCGGAGGATGGGGCCACCCCAGGCTGTGCCCCCAAAGCTCGCTGAGGCCCTGCTTGTAAAGCTGTCAAGCGTCTGTCACCCTCTGCTCCTCCCTCCCTCTGCCAGTGGCTTTCTGTGCCTGGATTCTGGTGTAGTGTGTATGTCCTCGTGCACACACCAGCCTGGTCCAGCCCACCTGGCTGACCCCCTGGATGCGGTGCTCTGATTAGGATAATCTCTGTGCAGCTCACAGAGGACTTTTACATCCATTCTCTTGTTCTGTCCTCACAAGGCTCTGTGAAGCAGGCAGAGCAGTTATTCTTTCCCTCTCTGCTTGTCCTAAGGGAAAACGGATGCTTGGCTGGGTTCTGGGGGAAATGGTCCACTTCACATGTATCTTTCTCAAAGTCACACAGCTAGTTGGTGGAGCCAGGTCTTGCATTCCCATCTGGGTGACTCCTCAGCCTGTGCTGTCTTGGCTCTGCCTCAGTAGCTCCCTGAGGGACCAGGAGCACGAGAGTGTGGGCTTGAGGGAGGCTGCTCCGAGGGCAGGGACCAGCAGCAAACTGGGGGAGCTAATATTATTTTTGCATTTGTAATGGGCCAGGCACTATTCACTATTCAACCACTTTGTCATATATTTCTCATTTATTCTTCAAATCACACTTTGAGGTAGCTGCTATTATTGTCCCCATTTTGTAGATAAAGAAACTGAGGCACAGAGAGGGTGGGAAACTCATGCAAGGACACACAGCTAGTAACTAGTAGAGGTGGGATTTGAACCTGTGCTTGTAACCATTGTACCCTGCGAGCTCTCTGGAAAACTGTAACTTGAGGCTGGGTTGTTCTCTTACTTGACTTAGTGTTTCAGTGTCGAGCCCAGGGCCTGGCACAGAGAAGGGGTTCACGAGATGTTTGTTGGAGGGCTGAAGAGCCCGGCTTGGTGGGGTTCTGCTGCCTCTGGACTGGCCAGCTTCTCCCCATCTCTATTCATTTATTCCTAACACAGTGCATCCTGATCTGGGTCGGGGCCCATCCTAGCACTGGGGGACAGTGCGGGACGAGCCCATCTGCTTCTGTGCAGGCAGGTGGAGTGCGGTGGGCAGATAAAGATAAAGCAGTGTGGAGAGCGCACTGATGGGAGCACCGTGGGTGCCTGAAGAGGGCCATCTGAGCCAGTCTAGGGCAGGCAGCAGGCAAGATGTGGTGGGAAGGGGACAGGCCTGTTGGGTGGAGAGGACAGCATCAGCAAAGACCTCAAGGCAGGACACAGCGTGGGGCGAGCGGGAGCCACTTTCTGCTAAAGGAGAAAGTTCAGGGTAGGGGGGTAGCAGGAGATAGGCGGGAGAGGGTTAGGGCCTTGGGTGCCAGGGTTAGGGCCCCTGATTTTCTCTAAGTAAGGGTCCTGACCCGGTGAGGTTTTAGTAAGCCGGGTTTCGAGAGAGACTGGAGGTCGGGAGGCCAGCAAGGAGAGAGAGGGCAGCTGTGGGACCTCAGGCAGTGGCTGTGCAGGAGGGACAGAAGGGGGTATGCTGGGGCCTCACTTGACTTATAAACATGTTCGTCCCTCCCCAACCCTACCTGTGCCAGGGCCAGTTTTTGGCTTATTCTGCGGGTTGTAAGTGAGCTCTGGCGAGGGGCCCAAAGGGATGCATTTGAGACCCACAACCAGCACCTGCCTTTCAGACCCTCTTGCCCGATGAGAAGGGCAGCTCTTCCCTTGGTCTTTTTGGTACTTGGTGCCTGAGCCTATCCAAGGTGACTTCTGGAGTGAGCCATTGGGCAAGCAAAGGGCGGCTGGAGGTTGGAGACGCCCCCGGGCAGCGCAGACAGTATGGGAGGAGGCCTGGGAGCTGAAATGAGCTCGCCACATCAGGGCTGAGCAGCAGGCTGCAGGGGACGGCCCCAGCCGAGGGCAGACGAGGGCAGGCAAAGCAGGACTCCTTTGGCTGTTTCTAGGGGTTTAGATTGTTTCCAAAGGACACTGGCAAGCATCTGAAGATTTTTACAGGGAAGGAAGGGCCATGTGTTTTCAAAACAATCACTCTGACTTTGTGTGTAGAATGGATTGGGGAAAAGCAAGAAGATTTTTATTGGGGTGGCCTAGTTTTCTTCTTCCTGGTAACTGGTAACTAAAGGGAATTTGAGAGGAAGCAACGTTTAGAACCTCGAGCTGAAGGGCACTGCATCAGAGGAGGCCCAGTTTAGCCCCAGTCCTCTCTGGAAATATATGAGCTCACTTGCGGCACGCAACTTTCAGGACTCAGATCAGGAGCGGAGGGAGGAGAGGAAGGACACGGACTGTGTCACAAGCCAGCCAGGCCTTCTGCCCAGGTGCCCCCCACATCCCAGAGCATTCCTTAGGTCCTGTCTGAAGCATGTTTTCCTTTCCTATTACAATCCTCCCACCCAATTTCCCCAGCTGGGTTCTTCTCCAATCCTGGGCAGCTGTGGGACAGAATTCAAACGGCTGGGTTCCTCCGTTCCCTTGCTGTAAGCCTCCAGCCTCTTGCTTTGGTGTTCTGGTTTCTGAGAGGCATTTGCCTACCAGAAATCTGGTTACCTGGACCCATAGTTGAAACAGGGTCCAAACAGTCCACAGCAAGTGAAAAATATCCTGTCCAGCTGGCCAGCTGTGGTTGGACAGGAGGCTGAGTAGATGATGACCCTCCAGATTGTGGAGACAATGATAGCAGGGACGGGTCAGTTTCTACTTACCACTGCATTCCCAGCACCCTGCCTGGAATGTAGCGGGTCCTTGGGAAATATTTGCTGTATGGAAGACGCTTTTACCATGTTTTCCTAACTCTAAGGTATCATCAGCTATAAGAAACACTGTCAATTCACTTATAACTTTTCAGGAAATACAAAAGGTAGACATGACATTGATTACGCACATCCATTGTAAGATGCACCCTGTTAATAGGAATGCTAAAATGTGAAAAAAACCAATACATACATTTGAGAATCAGGAACTTGTGTGATCATAATCATTCTTCCATGAACCAGTTTGCAAACCAACTCCTGTGGCTAATTCAGCTGTGCAGGGCCCATTGTTTTTCCTTCTCAGGCCAGTGCTTGCTTTTATGTAGCCACATCCCCAGGCCTGTGGATTGCTCGAGCCCAGGTTTCTTTCCTCCAGAAAGTAGCCACGGCCCCCGGTCAGCGGTTGTGCGCAGATGAGCTCCCGGTGCTATCTCGCCATGACTTTGTAAATGACCAGCTCCACAACGTATTTTCTTTGGAGTTTTATAGGAGTAATGGAAGTGACATAAAACTGTGCAGCCAGATTCAAATGAAAGAACAAATGTACTTGGCCAAAATGAACAATTATAGGAAACAAAGGGAAAATAACGATTAAAGATCTTTCATTACAGCCGGCTAATTATCATGAGTTCTGGACTTAACTGTTCAGGCATAGAATTAAAAACCTTAATTATATTGTCACCTTTGTCTCTCAGCTCCCATTGCCACAAATGAATCCATTTACTGTAAGTGCCGCTGATGAGCAGAAATTGATGGCAGTCCCAGCGAGGTGGGAGAGGGGGCCCGGGAGTGGAGGGGGTGTGCACCAGGCAGCACGACCAGGCCCGCACAGCTGGGAGACATCTGCATTCCAGGACATTATAAATTAGAAACACTTTTAATGAGACAAATACAGGTTTGATGGATTTTACGATTTCTTCTCCCCTTCAAACCACTAACAATGCTCCTCCTCTTTCTTCCTTTCTATTAGAGCTGGCCTCTCATTAAGTGATTGCGTTAATGGTCTTTGGAGACAGGCTGTGTGCGGGAGGACAGGGGGACTTCCCCTGCCAGGGCACTGAAAGGCTCTTCTCTGAAAGCAAGACAATTCCTGGCTGTTCTTCCAAACGGAGCCTCTTAAAGCCCAGAGCAGTGAGTGGAAACATGAGATTACTTTGAGAGCGAGGGAAATTGGAAAAGAAAGCTGCAGGAAGGTTGGGGAGATAAAATCCTTAAACTAGCCAGTTGCTTGGTTTGAGATACCAGCTCAGTGAGAGAAGCCAGGCACAGCTACTGGAGTGGTCAGGTGGCCAATTTCTCAACTTCAGGGTGGGGTAGGGTGCAGCTTGGGAGAGAGGAGCCCTAGAATTATAATCAAACGTAGTACAGATCTTCCTTGATTTACGATGGGGTTACGTCCCAATAAACTCATCATAAGCTGAATATATCATTAAGTCAAAAATGCATTTAATACACCTTACCTACCGAACAACATATCTTAGCCTAGCCTACCTTAAACATGCTCAGAACACTTAAATTAGCCTACTATTGGGCAAAATCATCTAATAAAAAGCCTATTTCGTAATAAAGTGTTGAATATCTCATGTAATTCATTGAATACTTCACTGAAAGTGAAAAACAGTGGTTGCCTGGGTACAGAATGGTTGTAAGTGTATCAGTTATTTACCCTCGTGATGGTGTGGCTGACAGGGAGTTGAGGCTGCTGCTGCCCAGCATCAGGAGAGAATATCTTACCATATGTGGAAAAGATCAAAAGTCGAAGTACAATTTGTATGGAATCTGTATAGCTTTCACACCATTGTAAAATAGAAAAACCATTAAGTTGAAACTTCATAAGTTGGGGACCATCTGTATAGTGGTTATGGACACAAACTCAGGAGCCAGACTGCCTGAGCTTGAATCCAGGCTCCATCTCTTTCTGTATGACTCTGGGCAAATTACTTAACCTCAGTCTGCCTTGATATCTTCCTCTGTAAGGTGGAGCTATTGATAGTACCTACCCAAGGGTTAAAAGACTTAATATGTATAAAGCACAGGACAGGACCTGGCATATTGTAAGAGTTATGTAAGTGTCACATATACCAAGTAAAAAACAGCCTTGAACTTATTTTTTTTAATTTTTAATTTTTATTTATTTATTTATTTTTAAGTAGTAGGTCCTTGTTGGTTATCTATTTTAAATATAGCAGTGTGTACATGTCAATCCCCAACTCGCAATCTATCCGTCCCCTCATCCTTCCCCCCCCCCACCCCGGTAACCATAAGTTCATTCTCTAAGTCTGTGAGTCTAAAAACAGCCTTGAATTTAAATATTGTCTCCCACTTAATGGCAGTGTTACCTTGGGCATGTTACTTAACCTCTCTGAGCTTCAATTTCTTCTATAAAATGGGAGGAACCACCATGTGTACTTCAGAATTTATACACTGGGGAGCCAATGAGAAATGGTGGGGTACAGCTGCTACACACTATTACTGTGTCAGCACCAGCTCTGCTATGATTGGATTTTGGTGCTGTGAGGAGAAAAGGCAGGTACACAGTCAGGGAGAAAACCTAAAATTAGCTGAAAGCCATCTGCTGACACACCAGTGGCTGGGTAGGGGTGGCTCCGTCTTGGGTGGGGATGTTTCTGGAGGCAGGCGCTGGGCGCATAGTAGGAGCTCAGGTGGCACGGCTGTTCTGACTGGAAATGAGTTGAGGTCTCTGGCCCTCCTGCGTATCTGGGGAGGGGGTGCAGGCCCGCCTTGGTGGCAGCACTCCTATCTCGTATCTTTGGGAGAGTCGGGAGCCTGTGTTGCCATGGTGACGTGGAGGAGTTAATGGGATGGAACTCCTCACAGGGCTGGCAGTGGAATGGCAGCAGTAGCTGCACGGTGTTAAGATGCCCAGAACAAAAGGGTGAGCACCTCGGCCGCCCAGGGTCACAGCCAAACCCAGCTTGTGGGGAGTTCAGGCTCTGTTGCCCAGAGAGCAGGAATGAGATTCGCTGCTGGCCGCCTTTCCTCCTGTGTCGGGCCGCCCCCTCCCCCTCCCCTCCCCCCAGGACAAAGACAAGGACAGGGAGGCAATGTCAGGCAGATGCTAAATAGGCTGGGCGGGTGGGGCTGGGGGGAACCAAGCAGAGACAGGAAACAAGGGGCAAGAGAGAAAATGCCCACGTGGGGTGTGTGTGTGAAGAGCCCCCCAACCCCATTCCTCAAGTGAAGGCCCCAGACAACTGGGTCCTATGGGTGACCAGGGGCTTTTATATCCCATATCATACTTGTCTCTCCAAAAACCCCGGGGGTAACCAAAGTGAGGTTTATTATCCCCGTTTTACTGATGAGCAAGCTGAGACTCAGTGAGGTGATGAGCCTTCCCCAGGGTCAGTGACAGAGCTGTGGTAAGACTGGGATCAGGTTCCGTGTCTTTTTCCCTTAAAACCATGATAGCTGGAGTGACTGTGGGGTTGGCGGCAGGCTGAGCCCTATGCTGCCCTTGCTCCAGGGCTTTCTGTCTTTGTGGCCTTGGCTTTCTGTGCAGAAGCCCAGGACTCTTCCTCAGGCCCCCAAACATGCCTCTGCCAACCAGGTGACTGCAGAGCTGCAGCTGCTCCATCAGGAGGTCCGGTCCCACCCCCTGAGCTGGCCCCCAGAACTGACAGGGGGCGGGCGTGCTGGGGAAGAGCCGACTGGACAGCAGGAGAGAGCCAGTCCTCATTCTTCCTTCCCCCATGAACTCCCTGTGTGACCTTGTATCAGCTTCGGGCCTCTAAGACTCAGCTTCCTCTTCTGTAAAATGGGACAAACATGAGTTGCCTCCCACCTCACAGGCTGGCTGTGGATGGCAGGTTGTGAAGAGGCGGGAGCTGGAATGGATGGTGGTAGGTGTGGAGGGTTACCTGGTGCCACCACGGCCCCAGAAGATCTGAACCTGCCCTCCCGAGGACTCTTCCCCCTGGCTCTCCCCTGCTCTGCCCTACACTTTACTGTTTCTCAAACTCTTAAGACTCTTGCAGATTTGAGTCTCTGTCAAATTGTCCTTCCATCTGTAACTCCCCGTCCCTGGCCTATCAATGCTGACTCCCTCTGTGGTGCTCTCCCAACCCCCGGGAACCATCCCTCCTCTGTGTCCCACTGCTGCAGAATCATCTCTCGAGACAACCGAGATACTGTACAGCCCCGATTTCCCTGTTAATAGCCCCTCTCCTTGGTTAGACTAAGCTTCTGAAGGACCAGTGAGTGTTTGCTGAAAGCCCGATGGGTGTGGGCTGCACTGCGGTCCTCGCTTTATAGATGTGGAGACTGAGGCTCAAATTAGGCAAATGTTTCACCCAAGCGCCCCCTGGAGACAGAGGTCTCCATCTCTGGCCCCTGGTTCAGTGCAGAGCTTATCTCCCCCTTATTCGTATGGTTGCCACTCTTGAGGCCAGGTAAGTTGGTGGGAGCGTACCTGTATGAATCAGGGTTCATTTAGTGGCACATAATATAAGTAACGTTAGCTGTTTAAGAAGAAAGGGATTTAAGTCAGGGAAGTAGGTGCTTACAGTAGCACTTGAAGGGCGAGAGGAGTAGACCTTTGGCCAGGTCTCCAGAAAGGAGTCTCAGAACAACACTGCAGACCAGCTGCCAGAGGAGCCCCTGCCTCTGCCACAGTCGGGAGACGGGGGAATGCGGGAGCAGCCACCAGCTACACCCACAGCAGAAAAGTAATGATGCCCAAGCTCTGCCACTTGGCATACGGGGACCCCTGCAAATACTGCTGCACCTGCTGAAGGAGCAGAAGCGGCAGAAGTACAGCCCCTGCCTCACCTTCACCTGCCAAATGCACTTAAGTGCATCTGATGGGCTGAACCTAAATCACACTGCACTAGAGCTGCTTCACTGCTGGGGCCAGTTATGGCCTTCGGGGCTGGGGTTCCCCTGGACCTCTCCTGACCCACAGACAAGGAACTGATGCACAGAGAGGCAAGGTGAGCAGTGTGCCCCAGTAATGGGGACAGAGGCAAAATTCTCTTCTGCGACATGTGACCCCAGATGGCTATTGACCCCTCTAAGCCTCAGTGCCCTTGTCAGTAAAATCGCCTTCCTAACAGTGCCAACTCAAGGGTCACGATGAGGATTAAGAGAGACACAATCCACGCCAAACAGTCAGCACAGTGCCCAGCACTCAGTATGGACTCAAAGAATATCTGCCTTGCTGTCATCACTGTCCGTGCTTCAAGCCCGTGTCCCTTCTGATGTGTCACAACCAGTGTGTCATCATTCCTTTGCCTCTCCTAGGAAAGGCTCAGGGCAGGGCTGCCCCTGAGCCCACGGAACCAACCATGTGTTAACCATTTAGATCCTGATTAGGAGCTGACCCTGGGGTCTGAGGAAAGGAATTACGCGAGCGAGCAAACCAAGCCAGAGCTTCTCGGCCTTGGCTGCACGTTGAGAAACACTGACTCCAGCTCCACTGGCAGAGATGGGATGTAATTGGTCCAGGATACAGGCCAGGCATCATGTTTTGTCTATTATTTATTTTACGGCTGCCCAGTGATGCTAACATGTAGCGGGGGCTGAGCCACACTGGACCAGGTGCTTTGCTGCAATCTGACTGGTTAGGACAGAGTAATAGGGCCCTTACATCTTACCTGTGTCTATGCTTGGCTTCTCAGAATCCTTGCAGGATAGGAATTGAGATCCCCTTTTTATGGATGAGGAAACTGAGGCTTGTGGGCTCTGGGTGACCCTGACCCATGCTCCTGGGAGGGCTGTGAGGAGATAGAGGAGGGAAACTCTTGTGGTCTTGCTTTGTTAAAATCCCTAGGAGGAATTTCCATCAATAGAGAATCTTTGTCTAGATCCATTTACCTCCTGCAGGAGCTGAGGGATTGGACTGTCTGGGGGGATCCAGGCTGCTGTCTTGCCTTCCTCTGATCCCAGCCAGCTCTTGTCTCCTGCTAAAGGGGACATGAAAGGACCCTACCTGACTTCCGTGGAGTCATGGAAGGGCCCTGCCATTCTTAGAGGCAGCCCTCAGCCTGCCCGGGCCCAGGCAGACAGGCCTGTCGTGGAAAGGAAAGCATTTCTACTTGGAAACAAGTGTAGTTCTTTCTAGGGAACCCATCTGTGTGGTGACTTCTTGAACCCAGGTGCCCCCAGAGCAGGTTGTCACATGGGCTTGGCCCTAATATAGGCTGCTTGATGCTCCCGGTGAGGGTTTCACCTCTCGTCCCATGACTGGGGCACATTCATCACATCGAGTGCCTCAAACATTGAAAGAGATGGGATTATAGATGGTGCCAGGAGAAAAATGGAGATTTAGCTCACGGGTAAATGAATTTATCTATTCCCAGGCCCAGGTCGGACAGCACTGGCTAGAGGAAGTCATTTATCTCTTTGAGGGATGATTTTAGAAATACAGTCATGGATGTGTCAGTACTGTGCTTTCCAACTTCGAGGTGAGTTAGGAAGAGCCGAAGTGTCTTCCTTTGCCACTGGAAGACAGCAGGAGGCCCCACGGTGACCAACTGCTCTGCCTGACAGCGGGGGCCAGGCATCGGGTGCTAATTACCACAACCTCTTCTGAATTGGAGTCTGTGTTGTTCCTCTTCACTTCCTTTTGATTATCTCAGGGCAATTTTGAGAGAGCTGGGGCCGAATTTAAGCAGAGCTGGTGCGCACATAATTACGTCTTCTCTCTGGGCTTAACTGGCTCTCTAGAAAATAGGCCTTTTTATTTATCTTCTCTCCTCCTCTCCTTAAATTGTAGCCCAGCCCGAAAGGCGTGGATTGATTGTGCATTTCCTTTGCCTTGGAGTGAGCCTGTTTATCACTTCTGTGGTTCTGGAAATAGGACAGGAGGTAGGGATGCTGGGGACACGGCTTCTCCCACCAGCCTCTCTGGCCGACTCAGACCAAAAGCAGCTCTGCCTCCAACACTTTTTTTTTAAATTAATTACTTAATTAATTAATTAAATTTTTGGCTGTGTTGGGTCTTCGTTGCTGCACACGGGCTTTCTCTAGTTGCGGTGAGCGGGGGCTACTCTTTGTTGCAGTGCACAGGCTTCTCATTGCGCTGGCTTCTCTTGTTGCGGAGCACGGGCTCTAGGCGCGTGGGCTTCAGTAGTCGTGGCACACAGGCTCAGTAGTTGTGGCTCGTGGGCTCTAGAGCACAGGCTCAGTAGTTGTGGCACACGGGCTTTGTTGCTCCGTGGCATGTGGGATCTTCCCGGCCCAGGGATCGAACCCATGTCCCCTGCATTGGCAGGTGGATTCTTAACCACTGCGCCACCAGGGAAGTCCCTGCCTCCAACTCTTGATTTTTAAAGAAGTCACTTACAGTTTGCATTGGGCCTGGTGGAAGCAAGATGTGTGTGTTGGGTAACTGGAGTTTTTCTTTATTTCCTTATACGTGGTTGGACCTTGGCCCCAGGACAGGTGCTGTGAAGGGTCAGTTCAGATGAAATAGGCTGCACCCATTAATCTCCTGGCCACAGGCTGGAGGTGGAGTCAGAACAAATGCGTCCTGGGCCCAGGAGGGGAGGCCACGCCCACATGTACTCTCATCAGTTGGGGACCTAGGAATTTCATCCTGGGACAATGGTCTTCACCTGACTTCCCACCTGGCAGCTAGTGCCAAAGCTGGGAGCAGAGGCTGGGTCACTGCCACTTCCTACAGCAGCCTCCTAGTCTCTCCTTCATCTTGACTTTGTCAACTTTTTAACTCTTTGACAACATTTGGGGGGAGGATCGGAGAGACAGAGCCCACCCTGTGCCTCAGCTTGTGACCCTAGCTGATACAGGTGGCCCTGCAGGCAACATGCCCCACTCAGGGCACTATTGGTGGACGTCGGGTCAGAATAAATAATACCCGCTAACTTGCACTGTTACTCTGTACGCGGCCCTGGGCCAAGTGCTGCACCTCTGTTAACATCCTCCCTGCAGCTCTGCAACTTGGTACTGTTATTATCCCCACTATCCAGATGCAAACACTGAGGCACCAAGAGGTGATGTAACTGGCCTGTGGCCACACAACTAGTGAGCAGTGAAGCCAGGATCAAACCCAGGCTACCTGGTGCCTCAGCTTGAACTCTTAACCACCACTCCAGGGAGCCTGTGCTGGGCCTTGGGGGATGTTTCCTGGTGGTCCCACAGCCACTGCCCACTTATCTCTCTCCTGGCCACATTCCAGCCTCTCCACTGGATGCCATGCCTGTGGTGTGGCCCATCCAACCACCCTCCACTCAGCCTGCAGGGACCATTCCAACACAGAGGCTCCCCACCCCCCTTTTACGGCTCCTAGTTGTCTGAATCTGGGTCCTCCTGACCCTTCTAGTCTGATCTCCCACCACATCTTTTATGAGTCCTAACCAGCCAAACAGCAGGATTCACCACCTTTTCTGTACGTGTTTCCCCACCTCGGAGTCTTTATCCAAGCCGTTCTTCCTGCCTGGATGCCTGTTCTCTTTCCCCATCTAGCTCTCAATTCCATCCCAGCTTCTCAGGCCCCGCACGCGGCAGGTGCACACCACTGGGCGCTCTGTGTGAACGTTGCTTTGTTTGTAAAGGAAGTTTTCTTGTTTATCTTTCTGGATCCTAAAAAGAATTCAAGTTCATTTAAGAACACTTGGAAAATACAGACAATCTCTCAGAAGAAAGTAAAAAATACCCTGGAATCCTACATCTGCTGTTAATATTTTGATGTATATCTTTTCAATTTTTTTCTTTCATTTTTTTAAAATTGTGAAACCTTTCAAACACTGACAGAATAGAGAATAAAGAAACATCCCCTGGGTGCCCACCCCCCCCCTTTTATCAGTCCAGTAGTTTTTCTATGTATATATGCAAATTTAGTTTTGAACACTTTGGGATAATGGTGTACAAATTATCCACGCTATTTGAAAGTTGCTCGCCCCCCCCCCAACCCTCCACTTAATAAATCACAAATACTTTTCCATGGCTGAAGAGTAAGTAGTCTTTGAAAAGATGTACAGTAGCTTATTCAGCTAACCAATCCCCTGTTTTTGGACATTTATAATTATTTAAAACAATGCTGCACATCCATGACTATTTACTAAGAATAAATACAAAGAAGTGGAATTATAGGGTCAAAGAATATGAATTTTTGATGTATTCTGCCAAATGGGCTTTTCAAAGGATTATGCTCATTTACATTTCCATAAGCAGCATATAAGAATATCAATTTTAATACATCTTAGCGAGCACTGCATATTATCGTTTTTATAAGACAGTGTCAGTTATGAAGGAATGAAGAAATGAATGCTAAGAACCCTTTCATGGGAGTAACATGATAAGGTCTCCTTGAGATGCTGTCATCACATTGCCACTCCCCTTGTGGCCGGCTCAGATCCCACTGCCTGTGTGAATGTGCGTGGAGGTGGTTGGGGGCGAGATGAGGCAGAGGGCTGACTTCCAGACCATCTCCGTGTAGCGTGGAGACTTCAGCCAAGTCTGTGAAGTGACCATGCAGCCGAAGTAATCACCCTTCTGTGGGCCAGGCTAATGTGCTCCTCCCTTGCTGCTTGGATCAATACCATACTTACTGCAGATTAGCTAAATGACCCAACACAGCTGGGAATGAGTTTCTAGAGACAATTACTATGGAAAATGCAGCCATGTTTTAGTGGGTACCACATGCAGGAAGATCTTTGCAAATATCAATATATATTTGCTTGCTTAACAAAAACACATCAAACCTAAGTCAAGAGATTAATCCAAATGATTGGACTGTAAATGATCCTTGGGCGAAGTGTGACGAAAACTTGACCTTTTCGATGGTTGCTATTGTTCGGATTATGCTGGAAATAACCAGCCTGGCAAGACCGGCTGGTGGTTGGCCTGCAAGTTTATCTCGGGTAGAAATAGTCATGATACTGATGATGATAACCATTCATATTTGCGTAGTATGATCTCGCTTTCTCCTCACCACAACTTTGGAATGCTCAATAAGTGCATATTTAAGAACTCAATTCATTCATTGAACAAATAATTATTGAGTGGCCTGTGTGTATTGGCGTTGTTCTAGGTGCTGGGGAAACAGTAGTGAATAAGACAGGGTCCTTTTCAGGGGAACTTGCAGCCTGGTGGGGCAGGACTGACCATAAACAAGAAAACAAGCAAATGGATAAGAAATCATGCATTGAAGGAAGTGCTACAAAGAGAAGGAAAGACGGTGCTGTGAAAAGAAAATGTATGGGCAGTGGTGCTTAATTTCGATGGGTGATTGGAGAAAGAGGCTTCTCCAAGGAGGTGACATTTAAGTTGAAAATTGAAGGATGAGGAGAAGTGAGCCAGGGGCGAGCCAGGGTCAGAGGAGGTGGGTGTTCTAGGCTGAGGGGCCAGCGTGCGCAAAGGATGTGAGCCGGGCATGAGACTGGCAGCCCAGGAGCCAATGGGCTGCCGTGCAGGGCTGGGGTGGGGGGAGGCAGGGGAGAACAGCACGTCATCAGGTGGGAGAAGCAGCCGGCAGCCAGACCACACAGGGCCCTATGCGGCACGCTAAGGAATTGGGATTTTATTTTAAGGGGCAGATGGGAAGCCATCAAAGGGCTTTGCGAAAGGGAAGAACATAATCTAATTTACATTTTAAAAAGATCACTCTACGTCCTAGTTAGGGAACAAAAAGTATCCTATTCATTTTGATAGCTGGTTCCAGAAGAATAACAAATGTAAGTAGACAGGCTGGCAAGGTGGGGGAACCTTGGGTGGCTCCTCTGAAGAGCTCTCTGGGATATGAGGGCCTCTGTCAAGGCTGCAGTCTCTGGTTCTGAATTTTCTTCTGATTTCACGTCTCATCTCAGTTTCTCTTTCCTTTGAGAGGGTTTGTCACTTGGTGTGATTCTTGGCCCAGTAAGATGGAAAAGCAACAAATGGAAGGAACGGAGAGAGCTGGGAACCTCTGAGTGGGTGTAACAGGGATGTCCACGTGCTCTCCCAGCCCAGGTCCTCCTGTGTGTGCATTTCACCCCAAAGAACAGCATGGGAGCCCCTGGAGCACGGTGGGGGGCACCCTCCAAGGGGAGCCCCATGGTGAGCTGGACAAAGGCTCCCCCTCGCTCAGTCACTGGGCTCGGAGAGCAGTGACTCCGAGGCCAGGAGCAGTGACTCTTGGTGGCCAGGCTCGGAGAGCAGGTGGCCTGAAGTTCCTCTCTCATGAAGAGTGGGTGTCTGATCTGTGATTGGCTCCCAGTGTCCTGCCCTTGGACCCCAAACGGCCGCCTGGTTGTCTCCACCACAGTTTCCTTTGTTCCTACCACAACTTTCTTACTGCTCTACATAACTATCAACGAAAACACAACTGCAATGCCTTTTTGTGTTTGTAAACAAGCTGCAATTGTAGAGAAGTCTGGAGTGCAGGGAATGTGAAGGCAGGAAGATGAAGATACCAATTCCCTTTAGGCTGTTAGAAAAATATAAAGTTAAATATGTATTTAAGTGTTTAAAGGGACAACACTAAAAGATTGGGAATAGAATGTACAACTTCCAAACTAGTAGTGGGGGAAGAGACTGGAGAAAACACACCCCAACAGATGGTTAGATGACTTCCCATGTAGCAAGTGACAGAGAAAGGAGGAGAGAGGGAAAGAGAGAGACAGAAAGAGGACAAGCGGAGTTCCAGTTCATAAACAGTTTGAACATGCTTATCCGACCACCGCCAACCTGGGGGCAGATTCTCTCAGGAGGCTGGTGGGTGGGGAGGCCATGGCGGGCGTCTCCAGTGCCCATGTGTGCCAGTCAGTAATTTATACACCTGCCTCTCCTTGATTTTAAACTCCTTGAGGGCAAGGTCAGACCCAGTTCCCAGTTCATCTCTGTTTGTGCCCAGCACAAGGAGGTTCAGCTCCCGAAGAAGGAATACGAGTGTGTGTTGTTATTATCCAACATAAGCTGAGTCTTTCCTCTTGGCTCGTGCCATCTTCTGAAAGGTGTGAATTCTGACCCCACTCTGAAGGAAAAGGAATAGAGCAACGTAGAAAGAGAATGTGAATGTGAACCCCACTGTGGGTGAGACCAACAGACAGAAAGCTTTGCGTTTGAGGGGCTGTGAAGCTTTCCTATCACACCCGCTTCCCTTGCTATTTCCTCCTCCTCCTCCTCCTCCTTCTCCTCCTCCCCCTCCTCATCCTACTCCATTCTTTGACTTTTAGCTTGCAGGTTTGCTCGCTGTAAAGCAGTTCCCTGAAAGGTACACGTGAATCTCCCCTTAGAAGTGTAAGAAACTCAAGGGCTTCTGTTCAATTCTCTCTGGCCCTGAGCATGGGAACCACGTGAAACCTGTGCCGTCCTGGAGCTGTGGTGACAGTGGTAACGTCTGTCGTTCTCAGGAGCCTTCTGGATGAGGCCTCGCAGGATGGCTCATGCCCACACCGGTGACCTCCAACAGAGACACACCAGGGAAGCAGGAAAGGGCCGTGCGGCAGGATCACGTTCTGGACTAGAAAGTACGTCTGCTCATCACGCGACCTTTGCTAAGTACACCAACTAATGGAGCGGGAGACGTGAAAGATCTTCACAGCCCACGTGGAAATGTAATTCAGACCCAGAACGCGGAGGTCACAGTAAGTTAGATTAATTTTCCTCCTGCCTTTCCTTGCAAAGCTAACCTTTGCCTTACAAAAAAGTTCTTTAAAAAGAGATAAGTCAGTGTTTATTCGGCATTTGAAGGAGTTTTAATCCTAGCAACCCTGTTGGAAGCGTCCCTGTTTCCTTGGGATTCAGCCGAGGCAACTGTTTATTGATCTTTTACATCAGAAATAATTGTTCTGAGTTTGAAATCTATCAAGTATTGGAAATTCAAATTAAGCCGTTTGTGAAATTCTGTTTAATGAGGGTTATCAACTGAGAGAGCCATTTGCTTGCAGCATTCATTGGCCTCATCTGTGTGCCCTTAGATGCTGCTGCATGCGCCCTTCCCTTGTTTGGGCATCTCTGCCCTTATCTACCTCTTGGCGGTACTTGTCGCTCTGCCAGGCCCCCACGAGTTCTCTTTCCATCCTGACCCTTCCATGTCTTTTCTTGCCCTTTCATTTTCTGTTCTGTCTCTCCTGTCCCACATCTTCTGTCTCCTGTCCTCTCTTTCAGTTTCCTGCCTCTTTCTTGCTTTGGTCTGTATCCATCCCTGTCTGTCATCAACAAGAAGACCCACAAGCATTACCAAGCTGTCTCCTTCCATCAGAGGCCTCTGAAACGCTCTAAATCTGTCTTCAACGTGTTGCAGTTTGACAGCATGACATTCTGAGTTATCAAAGTTTATCATCCATTTTTTTATTCATAGACCTTTTTTTGGCTTGAAACTTTCTCTTTCACCTTCTATGGGGAGCTTCCTAGGCACTAGGTTGGGAGCTGATGGCAAGTTCCCTGTGCCTCTTCGCTGGCCCTCTGGGTTTTCTAGAATGTAAACTGGTGTTCTCTTAGCCCATGGTGCTCCAGACTGAAAAGTTCTACTGTTCATCAGGAAGCCTCCTTTTTGAGCACTTTCACTATCTTTCTGAGACTTTGTCAGCTCCGGGGTCTCTTGTAGGAGATGAAGGGCCAGATTGGAGAGATGCTTGGAGAGAGATGATTGTTGGGACCTGGAGAGGCATGTGGGAAAGGGGGATGCTGCAGAAGTATCCTTTCCTCCTCTTCCTCCCCGTCCTCCTCCTCCTTCCCCCTCCATTACATCTTTCCCATCAACCCCCAAAGCTTTGCCGATGCCCAGTTCCCTAAAGTCCCACATGAACTTCTTGCATGTATGCCTTCATTCCTGTTTCTTCTAATTCTCTCAGCTTCAAACTCAGGAAGGAGAATTTCCCTGATGAATTTTCCAGGAAACTCCCTTCAGCCTTCAGCCCTCTTGCTGCTCCTCGCTAGCCACTCTCTGCCTTTTGGTTCATGAGAACCATCCAGAGAGCCAGTGTGTCATTTTTAAGTAACTTAGCTTGTAACAAGACAAGAAATTAAGGACATCCCCCAGTGGCAGTGTACCCAGGGGAGGGGTGGAGAGGGCAAAATGACAAAGTATCTGGGAACCACGCTGTAGAGCAAGGTCTACAGAGCTGGGATGCCTATGGTGTGGGTTGGTTAGTGACAGAAACCCAAATCAAAGGGCTTAAGCAAAAAACATGGGTATTTATTGGCTCCCCTAACTGGCCTCTGGCCATTGATCCAGAGCTGCAACAGTGCCATCAGGACGCCATCTCCCTTGACAGCAGTATTGCCTAGTGGTCAGACACTGCCTGCATTTTGATCCTGGCCTCCCCTCTTATAAGCTATATGAACTTGGGCAAGGTACTTAACATCTCTGTGCCTCAGTTTCCTCATTTGTAAAATGGAGATAATAGTATGATAATAGTATGACCTTATAGGGCTACTGTGACTATTAAATGAGTTAATGTTTGTAAAGTACTAAGATCTGTGTGGAACACGCAGTAAAGGCTCTATAAATATAAGCTGTATTTGCTTCCTAGGGCTGCTGTAACAAAGCATCACAAACTGGGTGGCTTAAAACAATAGAAATATGCTGTCTCGTAGTTCTGGAGGCTAGAAGTCTGAAGTCAAGGCATCAGCAGGACCCTGCTCCCACTGAAATCTATAGAGACTTCCTTCCTTGCCTCTTCCTAGCTCCTGGTGGTTTGCTGGAAATCTTTGGCCTTCCCTGGCTTGCAGATGCATCACTCCAGTCCTCCATCCTCACATGGCATTGTCCCTATGTGTTGTCGCAGCATTTCTCCTCTGTCTGTGTCCAAATTTTCCCTTTTCATAAGGATGCCAGTCATACTGGATTAGGACTCACTCAAATGACCTCATTTTAACTTTATTACCTCTGTAAAGACACTATTTCCAAATAAGTCACATTCTGAGGTACTGAGGGTTAGGACTTAACATAATTTGGGGGGAACACAATTCAGCCAATAACAGCAACAATTATTCCCCACCCCGTCTCCCTCTGTTTCTCTTTCTCTCTCTCTCTCTCTCTCTCTCTCTCCCTCTCTCCTCATATCCTTTACTCTCCTCTGTGTTGGCTTCATTCCATGGCAGATTTTCCCTAGGCTCTGGAAAAGATGGTCAGTACAGTTCTGGGCTTGGAGTCCACCGTCTTAGCATCATCCCATCTTTTCTAACAGTTTCTGCAGAAGTCCCTGATTGCCCTTGATTGGCTTGCTCGGACCATGTGGCCACTCTGGAGCCAGTCCCCATGGGCAAGGGCACTGTGGTGCTCACACTGGCCATCTATGGAGTCAGGGGCTGGGACCAGGCCTCCTCAAACCATGTAGGTTACGGGTTGGGCAGAGGTGAACCCAGAGCCCACAATGAAGACCTGAGTCTTGCTTCCTAGAGAAGGGATGCTGGGCAAGGCAAGAGAAGTGGATGAGCCTAAAGCCTCGAAAGAACTTGGCCAAGAGGCTTGTAGAGCTGTTTTCAACTCTCTTAAGGCTGTTATCTAAGGTGGGATTAGGTTTATTTGGGAGAGAGAGCTAGGGAAGACCAATGGGCAGGAGAACAAGAGACAATTTGAGATGAAGAAGTGCTTCTAGTGCGCAGAGCCGTCAACAATGGAAGGGGATTTTGCCTTTGTCAGCATCCTGTTCCCAGAGGTGAGCAAGGGCGGCCGTGCATTTTATTGGGAATTCTGTAAAGGCAATTCACACAGTGTGGAGGGAGTGGACTAAAGCAGTGGCTTTCAAATATTTATTACTGTGACCCACGGAAATGGATTTATATTTTGAACCAACACACACACACACCCCGAAACAAACGTTTCGCAAAGCAATTTTACCTTTACCACAATTGATGCTCTCTGACATAGCCCTTCTCTTCTATTTCATTTTAAAAACACTCTCAGCTCAGTAAATCGATTTCCCAGCCTGGAGTTTGGAAACGTGGACTAGGTGACCTCTGAGGTCCCTGGCAGCTCAGTGATTCTGAGATTCGATGACAGGTACCAAGAGGGAGGAAATGTGGTTTGGTGTGACTAAACATCACCTGCGTAATTAGCGATGACCCGGGGACTGGAGCCCCGCTCTCTGGACACCCGCACTAGTGCTCCTTTCATATAACCTGCTTGTAATGGTGCTTCTGGGTCCTCTCCTCCATCTTTGGATGACTGCCCTGTCAGCCTGTGAAATGGACCACTTATGACTACATCAGTCTATTGCCCAGACACCTTTGGGGGGTTCTGCCGTTGTCCACAGGGCAGAGGTCCAACATCTTCATCTGCTGACCCCATTGACCTTCCCAGGAATCTCTGCAAAGCTCTATCCTCTTTGAGTTGCTCCTCTCCCATACCCAGGCCCACAACTTCAATCCCACCCTCCCTCCGCCCGGGTGTCCTCCCTCCATTTTTCCTTCTCCAAGTTCTCCCTGTCCTACCAGGGGCAGTGCCATGCCCCTCTTCTAGGAAGCCCCCATGGTCCGTTCACGGCTGGCAGGGATCTTCAGCTCTTCTGAGTCCTCTCAGCCTGGTTTTCCAGTTCTTCCCAGACCATGAAACCACTGGTGGAGAGGATTGTGGCGTTTGTTTGTGAGTTTCCCACAATACCTCATCTAGTATGTCCAGAGAAGTAAATGCTTGAAGAATGGATGGATGTATATGAATGGATGGATAGATTTCACAACACTGAATCTAATCCGTTCCGTCAACACATATTATTGTGTGCCAGGCACTGTTCTAGGCACATTGGACAAAATAGACAAAGATCCCTGCCCTCATGGAGTTTATGCTCTAGTTGAGAGAGACAATGAACAAAATACAGTATACGGTGCATTAGATAGTAATAAGGGCTAAGGAGAAAAACAACGCAGGGAAGGAGATAGGAAACATCAGGTCTTTTGCAATTGCTGATGGGATGGCCAGGGAGGGCCTCCCAGAGAAGGTGGTGTTTGAGTGAAGCCATGAAGGAGAAGAGGAGTGTGGATATGGGGGCAAAGCCTCCCAGGCTGAGGGAAGAGCAAGGACAGAGGCCCTGAGGCAGGAGCATGTCTGATCAACGAAGAACAAAGAGGCCAGTGGCTGAGCAGAGGGAGTGAGGGGAGAGGGGTGGGAACTGAGGTCAGAGAAGGAAAAGGGGCCAGGTGTCATAGGGTCTTTGTCACAGGTTGGGTTCCTCAGGCAGCAGACTCTGAGCTGGAGATTCCCGGGCAGAAGGTTTATTAGGAGGTGCTCTTGGGATCAACACCTGTAGGAGGGAGTGGGGCGGAGGGAGGAAGCAGGACAAGGCAGAACAGGAGTTGAGCAGTGACAGTCTCATTGGAGGCCTCCAATGCAGGGAGGTGTGAAGGTGGGCTAACCTTTCTCAGGTGTCCCGACTTGGGGTGAGACAGCTGGACCTTACACCCCAGTGTTGATGAGGCATTGGGTGCAGGCACCCTAGGAAGTGTGTGTGACCCGAGGCGAGGGGACATTCTTCAGCTGAGGCAGTCCCTGAGGGGGTGAGGGCTGTGGGCTGTGGGCTGGTGCCGCTCCCGCATCTAGGGGATGAGCCCCTTATTCCTGACGGGTGTTTGGGGGCCAAGCCTTGTAAACCAAGGTGAAGACCCCACTGTTATGCTGAGAGGTACAAGGAGACACTGGAGGGTTCGAGAAGAGTGACATAACTGGGCTTAGGCTTTTTTTTTTTTTTTAATTTATTTTATTTACTTATTTTTGGCTGCGTTGGGTCTTCGTTGCTGCGCACGGGCTTTCTCTAGTTGCAGTGAGCAGGGGCTACTCTTGGTTGCAGTGTGCGGGCTTCTCATTGTGGTGGCTTCTCTTTGTTGCAGAGCACGGGCTCTAGGCGCACGGGCTTCAGTAGTTGTGGCTCGCAGGCTCCAGAGCGCAGGCTCAGTAGTTGTGGCGCATGGGCTTAGTGGCTCCGCGACATGTGGGATCTTCCTGGACCAGGGCTCGAACCCATGTCCCCTGCATTGGCAGGCGGATTCTTAACCACTGCGCCACCTGGGTAGTCCTGGGCTCAGGCTTTTAAGGGGTTGCTCATTCTGCTGTGTGGAGAGGAACCTGTGGGTAGTGAGGCAGCAGGGGAGGGGCAGGGAGCACACTCTCCAGGCGACGGATGGATGTGGCTTGGGTGGGGTGGCAGCGGACATGATGTGAGAGGTGGTCAGATTCCGGATGGATTTTGAAGGCAGAGCTGATCCCATTTGCTGACACATTCAGTGTGGGGTTTGGAAGAAATAGAGGAAGCAAAGAAGATTCTGTGGATTTTAGAGTGAGCCACTCAAAGGACGGAGTTGCAATTACCTGAGACAGGTAATTCCCTAGGTATGGGAAGGCCTCCACTGTTAAGTTCGAGATCCCGTTAGCCCTCCCAGCAGGCAAGGCAAGTGGACTTGGACACTCAGGTCTGGAGGGCAGGGCAGAAGCACGGGCTGGATCGATCACTCTGGCGTCACATGCACACAGTCTCCATTGGTGGGAGATGCACACATGTGTGAAGGATACAGGGAACGGTGGGGATAACCTGTGCGTGGCTGTGTCAGACCCAGGGCTGACCTTTCCTAGGCTG
Source organism: Balaenoptera ricei (assembly GCF_028023285.1). Lineage (NCBI taxonomy): Eukaryota > Metazoa > Chordata > Mammalia > Artiodactyla > Balaenopteridae > Balaenoptera > Balaenoptera ricei. Next base: position 87,066,588 of record NC_082644.1, read on the forward strand.
TTCTAGGCCAGATGCTGAGGGAACATTGCAGGGGCTGCCCATGCCCCCCGGCATATCGCAGCGCTCTAAACTATGAAGGACCCCGTCCCTAACTGGGGGCAGGGGCTTGATAAGGCAGTGTGGGGTGGAGACAAGTTGCCTGTCAGGTCCCTTCCCACTGCGATTCTGGGACTTTCTGCAGCACCGGGGGCTCCTCTCCCCACACTCCTCTGGGTTCACAAACCTTGCCCTTGCCTGCTTTGTGGCCAGTTTGTTCTAACCTGGAGATGCTCGTGGTCCTTCCCTCATTTTATTCTGACTCCTCAAACTTTCGAAAGATATGAGTAGCATGCAACCTGAAGAGGAGAGGGGTGCTGACAAAATGAATTCTGACAAAGGTAATTGCATGAAGCCTCTGTATCTCGGCCCTGAACATGGCCCTACACTGTCAGTTTTTATTTTATTCAAATCCTGGAGTCAAGCGTCAGCCTGCAGGTGGGGGAGTGGTGGGAGAGGAGAACGGAGCAGGGCCACCAAGAGGCCAGAGGCAAGATTAACCCCTCCACCCCCTGCTGTGGGAGCCATCTGGGGGGAGGGCTACCATGCCACATCCCAGCGCTTCCTTTGGTCTGGAGACCTAGACAGTCTCTGGGATGGACGGATACACAGACGTGTGAAAGGCTTAGGGGACCACCCGTTGGCACTGCCTGCCAGGCTGGGAATCGCAGCGTTAATGAACATTGAGTTTCTTGATGAAGCAGGCATGAGCTTGCCGCCCTGGGTGAGAAGAGGGAGCCACTGGCAGGAGGGGGGGTCACAGTGACCTTGCAGAATTGTACCGCAGCTGTCTCTCCTCAGGGTTCCCTGCTGTCAAAGCTGACAGGGGCCTCTGGGCCACCGCTGCCCTCAAAGCATGCCTCTCCCTTCCAAATGCTCTCACGCCAAATTTCCCAGCTGTTGTCATTGGACTGCACCCGGACATCCAGGCTTGCAGTCATTTTTGGATCAGGAGCCAAGTGCTCCCAGGATACTTGGTGTGGATGTTTCCTTGGATGAACCGTGTGGCTGAGCCTTTGCCTGTCCTGACCGCTTTGCCTGGAAGTGACCTTCCTCAGTGTCTCAATTTTCACTCTGTGAAATCCAAGTCATTCATCAGCACTTTATTCTGGGCCTCAGAATCCTCCTCAGCCCAGGCTTTAAGCAACTGCCACCAAACAATGAGCACTGGTAAGTGAGACGAAACATACATACTATCCCTGATCTAGAAGAGGGAACCAAAATTTAACCAGCATTAATGTTTTAGTGATACAGTTATTGGAACTTAGTTTACGTGTAACCTATGTCATGGGTATCAGAAGTTGGTCTGGTTCCCCATTATAACAAAATTTTTTATAATTGTTTGGTGGTGAACATTTGATCCTTGTGTGAGATGTTCTCAGTTAGGACAGCTTAGACCTAAAAAGCTGATGGAGAACCCATCCTCTTGGATGTCATGCTGAACCATTCCTCAGCTATTTAACACCATGGGCACTCAGGACAAATACCTGAATTCTTCTCATTAGAGGTCCAAACATGTAGGTTATTATGTCCCATCAATCACTTCAGTAAGCAAATCAGTCAAACAGTGAAACTGACCCAAACCCTCACTCAGGCAATCTCCACAGAAACCTGCCATCCAGACCCAACGGGGGCTTCTCCTTACTTCTTTACTTGGGATGTCCCCCTTCGCCACCATCGCTCAAAATAACATCTCAAAGAGCTAGGGGTGCGTTGGGAGTGGGGAGATGTTTATTACAGCTGAGGGCACCTGGGATGACTTCCAGGTGAAGTGAGATTAATAGGAGTGGAAGGCAGAAAGTCAAGGTACCTCTATCAGCTACTTCTCTCAGCCCCCGTGTCTTCTTTTACAAAGTGAGGAGTTTTGCCCAATCGCACTCCGGAGCATTCTGGAGACCTGGTTTTTGACTCCACAGCTTTGGATGAGCACACACGCTAGGTTAGATATGTTGGAAACCAAAATATGGTCTAAATGTTTATCAAGTAATTCAACCCAAGCTAGTCATCACCTGCTTGGTGCTGAGCAGGTGAGCTAGGTGAGCAGGAGCCAGCTTCTATCCCCAGGGACCTCACATACTAGTAAAGCATGGGCCCAGGATGCAAAGACCTGAAATAGAGGCAGAAAGTAGGAATGCCCAAGCAGATGTACAGAGGCCATCCCACGGGAGTCTGGGAGAGGGAAAGCTCACCTCTAGCTGAGGTGTATGTGCATAGATCTGGGAAGACTTCCAGGAAGTGGTGGCACTGAGCAGACCCCTGAAGTCTGGTTAGGATTTGGAAATGGAAGGGGACGGACACCCCTCCGTCCTTTACTCAGGGCCTGGCATGCTGGAGAAACCCAGGAAATGCTTAATAACAACTGCTGAGTCCCTGAACATTGCAGTTTCCTCTGTTGGGTCCCTCAGGACATCATACAGTGTTTACACAAATTAATCCTGTGAGCAGGATGGCGAAGACAAACTCAACCCATCACTTTGTCAGGGCTCTGTTTTGAGATGCCAAGAGCCTGGTCAAGAACCATTTTGAGACAAGGTATGGAAAAACATTTGGAGCCCAGGTAAAAGGAGGGAGTTGTCAAGACACTGGAGACTGGCAGGGCACCCAGTTACAGAAAGTACAGACGGGCCCCACAGGAAGTGGAAAGACCTCAGGCATCTATTTGTTCCACTTTGCCAGCCGCCCCCTCAGCCCTCCACTACAGAATGTTTGGTTTCTTATTTTTTGTCTCTTGGTCTCCTGTTTTGTTCTGCTGGCTCTGCACACTGGCTTTGTCTGCTTGTTCATCTGCTGCTTACACGTGACCCATGGAGACCTCTATAAAATGGTAGCTGCAGGCTGCCAAGGCCTTCCTACTCCAATCCCTGCGGCTAACTGGCCAGCGCCAGAGGGTTCTGATTCCGAAGTGTTGGGTGAGAGAATCTGCTGGGTCAGCTTACGTAAGATGTCAGTCCCTGGTGCAGTCACCTGGGAGCAGGGGCAGGCAAGGCCCTCACACACGATAGCTGTCCCCTTGCCAGCTGTGTATGTAATAGAGAGATAAGGACACAATAATAGTTCTTTTTTTTTTTTAATTTTTTTAAATTTATGGCTGTGTTGGGTCTTTGTTTCTGTGCAAGGGCTTTCTCTAGTTGTGGCAAGTGGGGGCTACTCTTCATCGCGGTGTGCAGGCCTCTCATTATCGCGGCCTCTCTTGTTGTGGAGCACAGGCTCCAGACACACAGGCTCAGTAATTGTGGCTCACGGGCCTAATTGCTCCACGGCATGTGGTATCTTCCCAGACCAGGGCTCGAACCCATGTCCCCTGCATTGGCAGGCAGGTTCTCAACCACTGCGCCACCAGGGAAGCCCAATAATAGTTCTTTATTATGTCTCTTCCTTTTAGAAGTCGAGCGACTTCCCTGCCAGTCCAGTGGTTAAGACTCCGTGCTTCCAGTGCAGGGGGCACGACTTCAATCCCTGGTTGGGGAACTAATATCCTGCATGCTGCACAGCCCGGCCAAAAAAAAAAAAAGGGAAGTTGAAATTATATTTCTTTCTTATTTAGAGGAATATAGAGCAGTGATGTATAATAGAACTTTCTACAAATGATGGAAATGTTCTATATCCAATACAGTGACCACCAGCCACCTGTAGCTATTAAACACCTGAAGTGTGGGCAGTGCAGCAGAGGAACTGGATTTTTAATTTTATTTGATTTTAATGAACGTAAATGTAAATAGCCATTTGTGGCTAATGGCTACTACACTAGACAGTGCAGCATAACATTATTATTATTTTTTTAAATTAATTTATTTATCTTTATTTGTTTATTTTTGGCTGCACTTGGTCTCCGTTGCTGTGTGCGGAGCTTTCTCTAGTTGCGGCGAGCAGGGGCTACTCTTCGTTGTGGTGCATGGGCTCCTCATTGCAGTGTCTTCTCTTGTTGTGGAGCACGGGCTCTAGGCACGCGAGCTTCAGTAGTTGGGGCATGCAGGCTCAGTAGTTGTGGCACACGGGATTAGTTGCTCTGCGGCATGTGGGATCTTCCCGGACCAGGGCTCAAACCCGTGTCCCCTGCATTGGCAGGCAGATTCTTAACCACTGCGCCACCAGGGAAGCCCAGCATAGCATTATTAAGCTTATCAGCCACACCACACTTGGGGCTCTCAGGTGGAACAAAACGAGGTAGGATGAGGAGAACAAAACATAGAGACAAAGGAAGAAGTTTAATTACAACTGGACAAAAGTTAGAGAGGATGCGTGTTTATGTATGAGAGGGCATCTGAGGTGGCATAAACTGAGTTGTGAACAACAAGAGGCAAGGAGAAGGGGGTGCTTGATATATTCAGTATTCTCAGGCGGGGTTAGATAAGGAAGGAGGTGCGCCAACAGCAGAGGTCAGACAGTTCCATGTCTCGGCCACCAGGGGTCCCCATAGACCCAGCACAGCTTGGTTGCAGAGATCAGCGGTGAGGTGTATGTGGTGGGAGAGGGAGGATGAGATACAGAAAAGCCAGCCCTGGGTGGGTCACAGAGGAGTGGGGGTAATGTCTTATCACTCTGTGTTAAGCGCCACTTTAAGTACCTTATAAATAACAGTCCCGTGAGGTACGTACATAGTATTTTATCACCCGCATTTTACAGATGGGCAACTAAGGCACAGCAAGATGGATACCTTGGCCAAAGTTGCAGAGTGTTAAGTTCATAGTTAGGAAATAAGGTCTGGGTTTATTAAAGTCTGGCTCCAAAGTCTGGGTTAACTGTGATGCTCTGTTACTCCCAAGGGGAGCCTGCCTCTACATGGTTCTAGCCCAGCCTAGAATGTGTAAGTATGTCACCACTCAACTGGGTTATCTTCATTCATCTCTTACTGTTAACCTGTGGGGAATGTTTCCATGAAATATTGTACTCTTTTCCCTTTTTTCTTTTGCCTACAGCCACTTTTCGTTCATTTATTCATTCTTGGATTCAACAAGTAAACATGGAACATGCTATGTGCTGAGGCTGGGCATACAAAGAATCAAAGAACTTGCTTGTGGCCTCACAGCTCGTTGGGGATATAGGAAATGGAAATACCTGCTACACAGGGTATGAAGGGCTGATGTCTCGGGATAGGGACAGAAACACAGGAATGGGGTCCTGACCAGTTGGGATATTCTAGGTTTCTTGGAGGAGGAGGTCCTGGAGCTGAACTTGAGGACCAGGAAGCCTTTGAACATGTCCCCATGTCTCCATTTTGGGTTTCAGCGCCTTCCTGCTGCCTGCTGACAAGACATGTCACTACTGGGAGGATGACCTTTTACAGGAAATTCAGAACTCAAATCATCAATGTCCAACTACCCCCGGTGCTGAGTCCCAAGGTAGTCACGGCCTGGCTGCTGGTAATGCCTCCTCCACACACAGACCCTCAGACTTGCGAGAACAGTGAGAGCTTCCCTCCAAGTCCCAACCTTCAGCGCAGGCCTTGCCCACCCTCCGGGCGCCTGGATTCCTCGGAAACCGGCTCCTGGGGCCTGGCCAGCAAGGCTTGGAAGCCCAGGTCCCTGCAGACTTGCTAGTTAATGAGTTCGGCAAAAACTAGGTCTGTCTGTAATCGAAATGGGAGCACAAGGCTCGCACGGTCCCCGAATTAATTCAGTCCTGTTAGAAAGAAGCGAGGCAGAGCTTCTGCTGCTGCCTGCAGGATCCACAGAGCGGTTCTGAGTGCCACTACTTCCATTTTGGGACCCGTTGTTTCTCATCACTTCAGCATAATCATGAAAACATTCTCCAAGTCTATTATTCCTGTCTCCTGCTGCCACACTGAGGCAGTTGTTAACAATGCCCTCTGCCCGCCCCAGACCCCTCCTCTATTTAAATACTAGTCTGATGGGCAAAGAGAGCATTTAATGACTGCTCCAGACTAAAAAGTTCCTATTATTTTATTCCCTTCTTACTCTCGCTTGATTTCCTTCTAGATGGGGAGAGGTGGGTACAAAATAAATGAAGCTGGAATTAAAAATGCAAGAAGATGGGTCTGGATAAGGTGGAGAAATTGGATGTGGCTCAAAAATTTGTCCAGGTCGTTATGGGTGTGTCCTCTGTGAGCTTGCAGGCCACCAGCGCTACCACCCCCAGCCTGGCTGTCCTCTGAATGGTCTGGGAATAGGGAATCAGAGTGACCAAAACTTTCCCTCCCATTGGAGTGATCTGAGTATCCTGACTGAAAGAAAGGAGAAATTCAGCAAGGGGAACTTTCTGTGGCAGCCAAGAAGCAGTGCAGACAATGCCAGCTTCAGGCTACCTTGATCCCCATACCCTTTGCCCCCAGTATAAATAGTGCATAGCCTTTGTGCCATTCTTCTCTCCTGTCTTTATTCAAATGTAATCACCTCTGGGAAGCCTTCCTTGATTACCCCTCTTCTGTGCTCCCTCCTAACCCTGTTTATGTCCCACTTACTGGTCTATCGTGCCCTTCTGCATTACAGGCCTGTCTCCACTTTCCATGGCTGCTGATTCTTGTACAGAGGAGGTTTTGGTGACATGTGCTGGGTGACGACTCTTCTTTCCCTGCTCGCTTGCTGTGTGACCTTGTGTATGTCTATCTCTGGTCCTCAGCAACTCCAGTTGCAACATAGGGATGCTAAGACCTACTTACAAGGCTGTTATGAGGAGTAAACTAGATCCTAGCTTCCCTCTCTGCCTCACAACCCTTTGTATTCACTACTATTAGGGCACTGGGGCTCTGGAGCCAGACCAACCTGGCTTTGAATCCTGGCTCCACCATTTTCTAGCTGTGTCTTCAGTCCGGTTCCAATCTCTCTGGGCCTCTGTTTCTTCATCTATAAAATGATGATGATGACTCCTAACCCCTATCTCATACACTTGTGGGGAGGATTAAGTGGGATAAAACATGTGAAGTGCCTAGCATAGGCCCAGCACAGAATGAACATTCAGAAGCTTAGCCATTATTATTGCTGTTTTTACTAAAATTGTGAATTGGTGGGGGCAGCCATGTCAGCCTAGTGCGGTGCCCAGTGACCAGTGAGTGTTGAATATATAAAGAAAAGGAAAATGTTTTCAGTCTAAGCTGGGGAGTATTGTACAAATGCAATGCTCGATAATGTTACCCTTCGTCAATCAGGAATGATTAGGACATGATGTAGGTGATCAGAGAATACGGGCCTGAGAAAGTGCCTGGGGGTCCCTGCCCCTCCCTAACTGTCGCGGTCCCCTTCAGCCTCCCAGCTCTCCCAGGCTCTGCGAGATGCAGGTGAGCTGGAGGTGACAGAAACTCACCCACTGATAGCCAGAAATTTAACCTAGAAGGAAAGAAAATCCATGGCTGCCAGCTTACATGCAGCCAGGAGCAATTGCTAGTGAGTCAAGGTCGATGGCCAGACAGACGGGAGGAACCAAGGGGAGGGCTGGCATTTGCTGAGGTTGCTAATTTCCAAGCTCTGGCCTGTGGTGGAACAGCAGCAGTGTGCTTGTGGAGACCTTGGCTTTCCTTCCAGGCTGAGATGGTCTGGGGGTTCCTCGAGCCATCCACTGGAAAGACTTACTGGCCCAGAGCCGTGCCCATGTTTGTATCTGTGCCTATGTCTGCAACTATAATAGCTAGCATTTAATAAGGGCTTATCATGGGCCAGTTTACATGGACAAACCTGAATATTACACAGGCTTGTCCATGACACAGATACTGCAGTTTCCTCACTATAAAATGGGGACCATAACAGGCCCCACAGGTATTAGTCAGCATCAGCTAAGTTATGCCTTGGTAACAAGCACCTCCTGGATCTCAGTGGCTTAAAGTGGCCTCAGTCACACCATGTGTCCCTCTTGGATCAGCAAGGGCAATGGTCTGTGCTATTGCCATTTTCACCTGGGAAACAGACTGACAGAACAGCCATTATGTGGAAGACCACTGGTCTCTCTCTCTCTCTTTTTTTTAAATATTTATTTATTTATTTATTTTGGCTGCGCCAGGTCTTAGTTGCGGCATGCAGGAATCTTTTAGTTGGGGCATGCAGGATCTTAGTTGCAGCATGCATGTAAGATCTAGTTCCCTGACCAGGGATCAAACGCAGGCTCCCTGCATTGGAAGCACGGAGTCTTAGCCACTGGACCACCAAGGAAGTCCCTGCTGGTCTCTTGACAGAGGGAGAGAGAGTGACAGATTGTGCACTGACTTGTAAGGCTTCCTCCTAGAGGCAACAGACAGTGTCTGGTACCCAGTAAGCCCTGCATGGATATTAGCTAGGAACACCTCTGCTGTTATTATTATTTGTTTTAAAGATGAGGAAATAGAGCACAGAGAGGCCAAGTAACTTACCCAAGGCCACACAGGGATTGCTCACAGGTTGCCCTCCTAACCAGGACACTATACCACCCCACCCCCAGAGTGCTGGGCCGACTTTGAGGGCTGAGCTGGGTCAAGACAGACATGATGTGCCCTTGAGGAACACCCAGTGTATTGGGGTGTGCAAAGGGAAGCTATTGTTTAGTGAACACCACGTACACGGACTCCTTGAATTCTCACAGCAGCCCCGAAGTACAGATTATTATTCCCATGGCTAGGATGGGGAGACAGGCTCAGAAATGTGACGTCATTTGCCCCAAACTAAAGGCTGGTTGGGGGTAGAGCCAGAATTCACACCCGCCTGTTGGACTCTGAAGCCTGTGGCTCCTTCACTGCATCAGTGGGGCACGTGGCCAACAGCCTCGGGTGTTTTCTTTAGGACAGACTTGGCTGTTTGAGGGGACTTGGGTGAATTTAGGGAAGAACAAGCTGCACTATCTACTCCCTAAGAGGAGCCTAAGGTGTGTATGAGAGAGAGAGAGAGAAAGAGAGCGATCAGAGAGACAGAGGAGAGACACAGAGAGACAGAGAGTTGAAAACAGAGCGAGGAGGCCCACTCAAGAATCATCCTGGTATTAACTCGCTGAGGGAGAAGTACAGGGGAGGTTCTGTGCAGATCCCTGAGGAAGCAGATATGGCTTCCAGTTGGTGGGATTGGGCAGGCTTCAGGGAGGAGGTGGCATTTTCTCCGTGCTTTCTAGATTAGATGTATCTGAAGATGGGGAGGAAATTGCAGAGGAGGGAGTAATGTGGGCAAATGCTGGGGAGTCGGGATTTCTGTTCAGTGTGTTTGGGGAGCCAGAGTATGGGCTGTTGGGGAGCCAGAGTATAGGCTGTGTGCTGGGAAGAGTGAGACCTGGGATCAGGTCTGATTATAGCAGGGCTACCGCAGACCAACTTCGGGGCTGCCATCCATATTGTAATCATAGATTAGAATGTTTATCATGACATCCCGGCAGACGGCAGCAAAAGTCTGGAGGAAGGGGTACTTGCTGGCCACCTCTGTTTGCCCCTAGCTCTTCTCTCCCTACCCCGCCCCCCCCTTCTCTGTGCCCTGGAAGACCTACCGCCATAGCCTGCATCCACCAAGCTTCCTACTCTCTGGCTTCCTGTTTAGCCAGTGGGATGCACCAGCAGGAGACAGGCGGACTGATGGAGAGAGAGGTGGGGTATTTATTCCCTCATCTCCCTCCTTTTCGGGTTGGCAGTGGCTGTGACCCTCTATCAAGGCCCCCCGCTCTTATGAGGTGCCCCTTACCAGAGATGTGGCTCAGTTGGGGTTTCCATAACTGCTTTCTCCTGATGTCCCTTCAGGCCTATGGGTGGTAATGACCCCCCTCTCTTGCTAGGGTGTTTCACCATCTTTTGCTGGTTTTTCTTAATTCTGGTCTCACCTTGGTAAACCATCTTTTCACTAAACTCTCTCCAATCACCCATTTTGAGTGAGCCATCTATCTCCTGCCAGTACAGGGCTCTTTCCTAATTGACCCAGAGATGCCATTTGACTAGCAGCCACTTCGAAAGCCTTCTGACCTTATTCTGTGGCATTTGGGGAGTTATTCCCATCAGGGGACCAGGAAGCAGCCCAGACTCCATCACTCATGGGGTGGTTGAAACGAAAGTGCAGGGGCAGAGCAGGGGCAGCATGGTGAGATCTTTTGCCTTTTTCCAGACTCCTGGCACCTAGCAGCATCCCTATGAATGTTGTGCTGAGATCACTTGAATTCTGAAGCCAGGGCAGGAGAAGCTCAGAGAAAGTGACCTACAGGTGCTGCCCCTCGCTGCTCTCACCTGCAGGTGCCCCTTAGATTGTGAGTCCTCCAAGGGCAGCTGGGCCTCTCCCATCTCTGTCTCTGCCAGCACAGCCCCGTGGGAGCAGATGGGGAGTGGCTAGTGGAATGACCAGAGCTGGCTTGAGCTGATCTGAGTGCTCCTTTGGGCATTCCCCAGGTTTCTACTGGAAGGTACACCTGCCCGTATCCGGGAAAAGCCTGACTTAAAAGGATTTTAGAAAACATCATTTTATTCTTTTTTGAAACGTACAGAAAGTAATCAGGAACATTTCTCTTGAGTCCAGTACTATTTCTTCTCCAGTTCACTGCCCCTCAAGCCAAATCCCAAAGTCTGCTTTAATGAATATAGAAAACTCACTTGTCATTGGTTGGACAAAAGCTAATGGACTGGAGTCCTTGAAGACAGTGGGTCTCTTGAGCAAATTAAACAGTCCCCTTGCAATCTTCAAGTCTATGTTAAATTGTTTATCAAACCCTTCCCAGGTAGCATTAAGGAGACAGAAAGAAGGAAGTAATTTCAAAACAGTTTTGTTTTGAAGAAGAAAAAGTCACACTAGCTTAGGGAAGGATCCATAAATATACTTCACCTCTGGTGTCACGCTTACCTTCACTCGTGGCAGACATTACTAATCAATCATGTATTCTTTCCTATTCACTCAAAACAAAACCTACTTGTAAAAAAAAAAAAAAAAAAAACCTACTTGTAAACCAGAGCCTAGGGTAAGTGAGTCTCCATGATTTTGGTGGTCGGAAAAGAAGATGAGTCGCGGGGCAGAGGAATGAGCAGTGGGCTGGGCATCAGGAAACCTGACCCCAGTTCTGCTGTGATCTCCTTCTTTGAGTCTAGTTCCCTCTTTGTTCAAATGGGAATCCTTCCTAGCCTGCCACCTGATGCTGTTGAGAGGATGGTCAAGGTCATGACCAGAGGAGCTTGCCAGTGCTGTGGAGTGCCGCCTTGCCAACTGGCCGGTCATGGCTGGGCACTGCCACTGAGCACGTTCAGAAACGAGCTCTCCAAGGAGTCAAGATAGTCCTTCTGAGGTTTCATCATCATGGGACTGTTGATGTTTGGGTCCCATGTGCTGTGTATCCACATGTGGCCATGGGGTGAGGGATGTGACTTGCAAGGATGCCCTGGGTCCAGGGCTCTGAGGGCAGCATCAGAGAAGCAGAATGATGGAGCACGGGGGAGGAGAAGGGAGCCTTGTCCTAAGTGGCAGCAATTCACTCAATTGTTCATTTATTCCTTCGTACATGTTTCCCGCCAGGGCCTGAGCTGGGCTTTGCCGACTCACTATCAGTTCAAGTTGGAGCTGGCTAACGCCCTTCTCTGACCAGCAGTATCATGGGTGACAGGGGCCTTAGGAAAGGGTGTGGCTTTGGAGAAAGTTCCGCTGCTGACTGGCTGTGTGTCCTTGGGAAAGCCATTTCACCTTTCTGAGTCTCCGTTTCCTCATCTACGAAGTTGGGGTAAGATGGCCCCCAGGGGGTTCTCATGGGGATTAAAAGAGATCATACATGTAAAAATGCCTGCCACGTAGTAAGCAGTCTGGCACGTTAGCCAACTGCCTGGTATCAGGACCAGTAATGCCTCAGCCAACGCTTACAGAAATGGAATTCAGTGCGAATACCCAAAAGAGGGGCTTTCAGAGCGCTGGAAACGCTTTTACATTTGCGCAGGGAGAAAACAAATTATTATTTGCCGTTAACTGTGAGGAGCAGGCTAAAGGCTCGGAGTGAGGCCACTGGAAATTGAATAACTTCACTTGCATCAATTTCATTCAATTTGTAAGCACTTGTCTCTGTATTCAGGAGGAAAAATGAATTCAGCTCAATCAGTCAGCCTGTTCCGGGTGGTTTGGGGGAAGCCACCCTCTCTCAAAGGCCCAGGGGATTCAGTGCCGCCTAGAGCCACGTGTCTGGAACTTGGATGTTTTTGCGGTGAGCTGGGAATAGTCCAGCCTTAATCACTGCCTTGCTCTTCTTCTGCGCTCCCAAATCAGGCACCTGCAAGGGGCAGCTTTGAGAAGGTGTCTCAGCCCCAAGTTGGGGGACATTTACAGAGGGTCAACAAGGACTTCAGTGGCTACCCTTGTCCACGGCTCAATGGCATGGGAGTAACACAGAAGCAGAACAGGGGCACGTCCACCCAGGAACGACAAAAAGCAGACGGGGAGGAATTCCAGGAAGCAGCCACTGTTTCTCTCTTTCCTTCCTTCTTACCTCTGTTTCACAACACTTAACCTGAATTGCCCTGGGCATGCCCCTGGCCACGATTTAGTACAGAAATAGCCTTTCTTTGGGCATGGACATCACCGTAGAGGAGTCCAGAACTGGATCTCCAACACTCACCTTGTCACTCCTGCCCTGGCCCATAAGTAAAGGTTTGACCCCAGAAACTTAAAGGAAATGAGATCCTAAACATAGACATCATTTAAACCTTTACAGGTCCGTTTGCCATCCTCTCTCTCCTGTCTCTCCCCTCTTCCGTGCCTGCCATTCCGCCTGAAGTTCCACGGGGATTCTTTAAGTTAGGATTTTCCACCATGAGCTGCTCTTATATAAATTGAATGTTCGGGCACAACAGTTGCTACTAAAGGCATGAAGAAGTAAAAATGACCTATATTCTCCCCTCCCTGGCCACTGACTGCTGTGGAGTGACAGGTAGGTAAGAACACTTAAATGAGGCCGAGATGGATGGCCAGGGTGAGAGAGGTGAGCACTCGAATGGGGCCAAGGTTTGCACTGGTCCTGCCCTACCTCCTTGATAAAAGGCAAATAGGAAAGGGGGAATGAGGAGGAGGGTCTCATGGGAGAATTCCGTCTGTAGGCGTTCGTGCTCAGTCGAGAAGCCGAGCCGGACTCAGCCCTGCCAGCCCCCCACCCCAACCTCCCCACGACGGAACAAGCTCTGATTGTGTTAAATGTTGACGATTCTCATGCCACAGCTCCGCGGGGACAGATTCTGGCGAACATGATAGATAGACCTTGGAGTGGGAAAGCAGATGATGTTTGAAAGCATAGCGCCGGGGGAGAACCAGTCTGGGACTTAGAGAAAAGAGCACGTTTTGTTTGTTTTTGTTTGTTTCAGCTGGATTTGTTCAAGGGAGGTGGAGGGGACACTGCAAAATGCCCTTTTTGGTCCGCTGTGGAAGCTTAGTCCTTGGGTAGCTGCCATTTAAGCATCCTCTTCGGCAATGTCAGAAGCCCCCACTCTGGGTCTGGCCTTGTGGGGTCTCCAGGGATGCAGAAAGAAGTCGATGTGGTCCCTGCCCTGAGAGCCTCAGTCTGGGGGGGAGACAGTGCGTGCACAGACAGGGATGATGCAGAGCGACTCATGCGGTGATGGGGGAGGGTACGAGGGGTTGGGCGATGGAGGCAGGGGCAGCTGATGTGCATGTGTGTGTGGGGGGGGTGTGTGTGCACGTGCACACGTGTGTACATGTACATGTGAGTGACTGGCTGAAGAAGATTGAAAGGATCAGGGAGGAGGGGATTCCTGCACGCTTGTGCCTGGGAGGTCGGGGTGATAAGCTGTCTTATGGATGGTGGCCGGCAACAGGGTCTCATGCAGAGGAAAGACAGGAGTAAAAACTGGAAAGGAAGCAGGGACCAGCTCATGGTGGCCTTGTGTGCCAGGCCCCTCCTGAGGGCAATGGGGAGACATGAAATGGTTTTAATAAAGTGAAGAACCTAGTGAGGTTGGAGTTTTAGGGGGAAGGGTTCCTCAGGATGGGAGGGAGGGCAACAGACACAAGAGGATGGTCAGGGAACTGTATGAGAGGGAAACTCCATTCACTCTCTCCCTCAACCTTGGGACCTAGGCTATATTTGTGAGAAAAAAAAAAAAGATGGGGAACCAAGGAGAATTTCCAGAGGGAATTTCTGACTTCCTGCTGGTCAGAGTGTAGTGGGACAACATACCCGCAGAGCACAGTTATCCAACCTGCAGGCTGGGATGGAGAGGCAGTGGGGCAGAGAACCAGGGAGATAGGAGGAGAGGGACAGTGTAATCATGTAGTGGTTGGGGCACAAGCTTTGAAATCAGACAGACCTGGCTTCCTATTCCAACTCCAAGGCTGTGTAACTGCAAGCATGTTATTTAACCTTTTTGCATCAGTCAGGATAGTCTAGGGAATGCTGCAATGACAAATAGCTCTGAAATCTAAGTGGCTGTAAATGACAGAGGTTTATTTCTTGCTCATGCTACTTTTCATTAAAGGTAATAATAGTAACTCCATAATAGTAACTCCAGAAACCAGGTTGATGGAGGCTTCTTTTCATTACGGCTTCTCCAATGACTAAGGCCCCGTGGAGAGAGAGCACAGTGACTCACTTAAAATGAGCCGCCTCACTTCCACTCTCATTTCATTGGCTAGAGCTTGTCTGGCTGTGACTATCTTCACAGGGTGTGGGGCAGTGAGAATTGGGATAGTGGTGAACAGTTTACATAGTGAGTCTCAATTTCCTTATCTGTAAAATGGGAACAAAACTACCAACCTCAGGTGGGCATCTTGAGTCTAATGAGAGAATACACATCAAGGTCTAGTCGCACTCAGACAATGAGAGCTGGGGAAAAAAAGATGTGGGCCAAAAGAGAAATGAAGCTTTTGTTGCTTTTGGAGTTTCCTAGACAGCATGGTCCATTTGCCCGGAAAAAGCCGCTGTACCTGGAATAGCTGGAGCTAGCGCTTTTGCCTTGCTTGGGACCCAGGGAGTCCCTGGTGCTCCTTGCAACTGCTGCTTGAGAAAGACTTTCCCACCTCCAGGAGTCTCAAGGCTGAGCTGGGTGTTCTCCGAGGCAGCCTCAGGCCTTCTCTCCAAGACCATGCACTTCAAACACCGACCTAATGCCTTTGCTGCTGCCGCAAAGACCTCATGGAAATTGCATTTCTATTCCAAGAATCAGTTCCCATTCATCACCGTGAAGCACGATACCTGGGGGAAGCGGTAACTGAGACTTTGTGAGTCTCCAAAGACAAGAATGTGTCTGCACGAGCTGAGTAATTAGAGCGGTTTTCTGCACACATGCCTAATCTTTATTTAAGACATTTCACTTAGGTACACATCTAAGTTATTCAAAAGTCAGTTCGATTTGAGACATGTGTATCATCCAACAATCTCTCTTCTCTATTTTAGAATAGTTGAATAAGCACCAATAACCATAATTGCAAATGTTTACTGAGCCTATGTGCCAAGCAACTGCACTCCACACTTAACTTGGAATAACTCAGTTTTCATAATAACCCTCTGTTCTTTCTTGTACATGATCTTAGAAACTCACAGGACTCTCACTTGTTTCCATATGAAGGAGTCTTTAGTAATCTTTAAGGGGAAAGTGGTGAATAAATGGAGAGTATTTTGTCTGTGAGACTAAGAAGATAATGGTAGCTAACATGTATATGGAGCTTATTATGTGCCAGGCACTGTCCTAAATGTCTCCCATGTATTAAGTCATTAATCCTCTCAATAGCCCTGTGAGAATAGGTACTATTATCCACATTTTACAGTTGAGGTAACTGAGGTATAGAGAGATTACATGACTCTCTCAACATAATCATAGCCAACAGGTACTAGAATCAGCACTTGAAACCAAATAGTTAGGCTCTTCACCACTCTAACATACTGTCTCTTGGGGTCTAGCAACCTCGATGTCCTTAACTACTGTAGGGACTGGCATGTGGAAGAGGATGATAGGAAGGCTTTTCACTAACTTCTAGATCAATAGAACTAGGACCAATGGTACAAGACACAAAGAGGCAGATTTGGACTCCACCTAAGAAAAAACTTCTCTCGACTAATGTGGTTTAAAGATCAAAACAGGGCTTCCCTCGTGGCGCAGTGGTTGAGAATCCGCCTGCCAATGCAGGGGACATGGGTTCAAGCCCTGTTCTGGGAGGATCCCACATGCTGCGGAGCGACTGGGCCCGTGAGCCACAATTACTGAGCCTGTGCGTCTAGAGTCTGTGCTCCGCAACAAGAGAGGCCGCGATAACGAGAGGCCCACGCACCGCGATGAAGAGTGGCCCCCGCTTGCCACAACTAGAGAAAGCCCTTGCACAGAAGCGAAGACCCAACACAGCTATAAATAAATAAATAAATAAAAATTTTTAAAAAGATCAAAACAGAGTTCCTTGTAGGCAGTAAGCTCCCATCACCAGAAGTCCTCAAGAGTAGACTGGATGACCTCTCCCAGGGAGCCATGGGTACAGTTCCTTCCTTGGGCTTGAGGTTGACTTAGATGGCCTCTGTGATCCTTTGATGTGACAATTTTCTGAACACAACAAATATCATGACATCTGAGTATGGCAAATAGTTTTTAAACTAATATATCCTCTCCCTACTTAAAATTAGGAGCAGATGACCAAGGCACATGAGTGGCTAATATGAAGGCCCAGGATACTGTACCAGAGCTCAGTGGTATCATCAAATTAAACTTACAGTGAAGGTACTCTGACACATGATAGTGATGCAAATAATCGTTGTTA
This sequence comes from Balaenoptera ricei, assembly GCF_028023285.1. NCBI lineage: Eukaryota > Metazoa > Chordata > Mammalia > Artiodactyla > Balaenopteridae > Balaenoptera > Balaenoptera ricei. The sequence goes on from NC_082644.1 coordinate 87,083,225, forward strand.
CCTGGATGATCAATTAACCTAAGTTCACTCCACTGACTCTAAGTAGGGTAATTTTCATTAGTCAAACCTGCATTTTTATGTTTTTCATTTCTAGCTTTATTAATTTACCTGACTTTCACAGCAATGCTGAATTTGGTAGTTTCTTTTGGTGCTCTATAGGGTTTTATTCTTCTTGGTGCAGCCACTAGAGGATGAGAAGTTTTTGGAGGTGGTGGTGGGGGGGGGGTCACTTGTTCGTTGACCTGGGAGAGCCGGGCAAGGCCAAGGACCTGGCTGGTGAGCAGGCGCTGTGGGCAGGGGAGACTGACAGGAACACAGGGCAGACAAGCTTGGGAGTCTGGAGGGAGGAGAGAAGCTGGCAGCAGAAAGTGCAGTGCCCACGCCCCCCCCCAAAAAAAACCCACAACCAGACCCTTGGGTCTGAAGCCCAGGGCAAGGGGAAGGAATTGGTCGCAGGCTATGAAACAGGGTAAATGCAGGAGGAACTGTGTGGATGAGATGTGGCCCCCGCTTCAACTTCTGGGCTTTTGTCTGGGTCCCCTGGGGCAGGAGGCAGTTCTAGGCAGGAGGGCATAGGTTCTAGATGTAAGGACAAGAAATCGGTGGTAACCGATGAATAAAAAGGACCCAGCACAGGAGTCCCAGGAGCTCCTGGTAGCAAATCCAGACCAGTGCTTGTAAGCAAACCTCCTCCCTGCTCAGCTCTTACTCTCAGGGGGGGTGGAGGGCACAGGGCCAGGATGCCAGTCCCAGCGATGCTCTGATTCAGCGTGCAGCCTTGCCAACTGTGCTTCCTTCTCTGGCCTCAGTTCCTCATCTCTACAGTGGGACAACTGGCATAGATATTCCCTAAGGACCTCCCAGTTCTAAAGCATGGTGAGGGCTCTCAAACATCTTCTCCTTCAAACGGGCTGTCAGGGAGGTTAAACCAACTTTGAGTCTCTCTTTCTCTCCTCTGCATGAGAATCGAGGATTTCTGTGAGATGGAATTTTTGATTTACAGTCCCAAGAGCAACATGGTACAGGAGGGAATAATAAACTCTTTAGACTTGGAAGCTCCTGCAAGAAATGATGGATGTCCCCAAGGGAAGGTACATCCAGGAAGATGCCCCCAGCCCCCCAGCATGAATCAATCTCCCTGTCCCCTGAATGCCCAACACCTCCCTGATAGTGTTTTGTACTTGGTATTTCTAGCAGCTGCTTATGTGTCATATCCCCCAATGAGGTCCCAAGCCCCCGATATCAGCAACTGTGCACCTAGTAGGCTCAGGCGAGATCTGAGGTATGGATGCTGTCTGGCTGGACGAGGGGACTTCTCTTATTTTCAACCAAGTGTCTCACTTCATCTTGTTGGGAAGATCTACTAGGATTTGTGCTGCTTAAATGCACGGAAGCCCTACTACTTTGGAGTTCTTGCAAATAGAGAAAAGGCAATAGGGGTAGGGGTGCGGTTCTAGGTGGAAGCTGCCCAGTCTTCTGGAATGCAGACCCCTCGAAGCTTTGTGTCTCCCACCTGTGGCCCTGACTCCACTGACACTTCAGAGCAGACGCTGGGGGGATGGGACCTGGGCTGGCCTGCAGGCTTCTAAGAAACCTTCTTGCCACTTTCTTAGTGGTGGAGGCCCAAGAGCTGGGACCTGGTGGGGTCACACTCTAAATGATAAAAATCATCACTGACGGTGAGTTTACATTTTGGCAAAGTCTGTGCCAAGCCTTTACCCACTGAATCCTCATCACAACTCTATGGTGGTAGAACTATTATGACTCTCAAGTCACAGATAAGAAAACTGAGGCCCAAATGCACACAGCCAAGGATGCTTTTCCTCTGGGTCCTCACATGGATCCTCCTCATCCCTGTGGCCTGAGCCTTGAGCATCACTTCCACAGACCAGCCTCTTGACCGCCTTCAGTCAGGAGGCTCTTCCCTCACCCCATCATTCTATATCCGGGTCTTCAAACTTGAGCATGGACCAGAGTCACCTGGAAGGCTTTAGACACAGATTGCTGGGCCCCACCCCAGAGGTTCTGAGTCAGTATGACTGGGATATAGAGCCTGAGATTTTGCTTTTCTAACAAGTTCCCAGGTAACGCCTATGCTGTTGGTCCAGGAACCAGACTTTAAGGTCTATCAATCATAAGTCTGTTTATTTACTTTGAAACACTAATCAGAGTCTGTAATTGCTAATTTATTTACCTGCCTAATTGCTTATTGTCTCCTCCACCAAATCATAAAGTTCAGGAGAGCAAGGACAAAATCTGTTTGGTTCGCTGCTCTATCACCAGCTCCCAGCACAGTGCCCGGCACATGGTAGGTGCTTAATACATATTTGTTGAATGAATGAGAGAGTGCGGGAGTCGAGACTAAACCCGATCCTGTCTGACTCGAATCCATGTTCTAAACACCACTCGGGACCATGTGCCTTTGAATTCACACCCTCTGGCTGTGCTGGCCTGTTGTTGCTGGGTGAATGGGTACCAAACCTCTCATGTATCCACAGTGACCGTTCCACACAGTCCAGTCTATACCCTGGAAAATACCATGCATACCCTGGAAACTGCCCGAACCTGGAGAGGCCAAGAGGCCGGGCGAGCAGTGTGCGGGGTACTGTGAGAAGCAAGGCCCCCAGTGTCTGACTGTGCCCACACGTGACAGGGCAGCCGAGAGTCCAGGAGGAACCCACCCACCCCATCATCGGCCCGCTGGCTCTGCTGAGGCTGTGTGCAGCCAGCCCCGGAAGCCCTGGGACCCAGCCGGGTCTGACCACTGAGGCAGCTGGTGACACTGGCATCCTTGCTGCCTGTTGAAGCCCACAGCCTTGTCGATGCATCCTCCTGAAGAAGGCAGAGGAAGAAGAAAAAGGAGTGGAAGGACAAAAAGAAGATAATATAAGCAAATTGTTAATGTGCTTCTCTTAGGCAAACTAAGTGCTTATTGAAATTAAGATAAGCTTGACAGACTTTTGTAAGCAGTTTGGGGGCCTATCTGAGAATATCTTGCCTTGAGAGACTTCTATTAGAACTCACCCCACAACTAACAATGTGGTCTCTGTCACTTAACTCAAAAGTCCCTCCTGGACCCGCACAATGAAGCGTTAAGGAAATAAAATCTTTTTTTTTTTTTTTTTAACATATACAGCAAAGTTTGATTTGTTGAGAACATTTCTTCAACTGACAAGTTACAAGCCATGTCTGAGAGGCCCACTGGGAACTTTCAAAATTTGAGCAGCAGTTTCTAATCACTGATGATCATTAGCATTTTAGTGAATAGATTTTTGATAAGAAAAATCTTTGCTCTGCGGGAAGAAAAAAAAAAAAACCCTGACATTTGATAATGCAAACAGAGTAGCAATTTTAATTAGGCCTCCAGTCCTCCTTGGTGTGGCAAACATTGTACAAGATCCAGATGTTTTCCATCTTGCAGGATGTGAACTTAAGTCTGTGTCAAGCCACTGGTGCTGGGTACCATGCCACCGATTGGGTCTCCAGGGTGAACAATAATAACCACTGTTTACTGAGCAATTATTGTGTGCCAGATGCTGCGCTGTTTCATGTGTATCCTCTCAATTAGTCCTCACATCAATCTGATGAGATAGCTACTATGATTATCAGTCCCACTTTACAGATCAGAAAACTAAAGCCCAGAAAGTTTCACCAACCCAGAGTCACCCAGCTTGTTAGTGGTGGGGACACCAACCCAGGTCTATGTGACTCCAGAGTCTCCACACTTACCCACTGGGTCATCCTGTGTCCCAGATGCTACTCAATGGAGACAGACAGAGTGAGCAAGCAAGAGCATTGGGCTCTTGCCCTGGCTCTGTCATTGTGTTTGACGAGTCATGTGACCTCCCCCAGCCTCAGTCTCTCAGTCTGTGGAATGGGGATGCTATCAGCCATCTCTCCTTCACTGGACTCTGGGGGGGCTCTGAGGAAAGAGTGGCTGTGCTAGAACATTTTTTCCTTCTGTAGAACTAGACCCTGACACTCTGTCTTCTTCCCATTGATCTTAGCCTCACCCTTTGGGGCCACTCAGAGCTCTGATCCCCTTTCCCTGTGATCTTTAGGAATTTGTAATCAGTTCTTGGGTTTTCTTAATTTTGTGTTCTCAGACTGAACACCTCTGACTCCTTCATCCAGTCTCCATATGCCATGGCATTGAGTTTCAACACTCTCTGTAGCAGAGGTCTGTCATCAGCAAAATGGGGTTAATAATGGTCATTGTGAGGATTGAATGGGCTTATGTATGATGCTATGAGAACAGGTCTGGCACATCATATGTAGGTATGTGTGTGTGCGTGCGTGGGCATGCACGCACGTCTGTGGTTCCTGCCCAATTTCCATTCTCCCCTTTACTTAGTGACAGAATCTTGATTTTATTTTGAGCATCAGGAGAACAATATTTTCCAGCTTTCCTTGCAGATCGGGGTTGACCCATGAGGTATAATTTGCACACAGTGCAAAGATCTTAAGTGAACCATGCCATCAGTTTTCACGAATGCACATCAAGACAAAACATTTCTAGGCAATCCCCTCTCTCCCCCGAAAGCAAACACTAATCTGAGTTCTACTAACACTGGCCAGTTTTGCTTATTCTAGAATAAATGGATAAATGGAATAATATATTCTACACTTTCTGTGTTTGGCTCCTGTCCTTCATCGTAGTGTTTTTGAGATTCATCCATGTTGTTGTATGTATACGTAGTTTGTTCCTTTGTCTTATTGAGTGGTTTTCCACTGTATGACTCTACCCCAGCTTACTAATTCATTCTCCTGTTAATAGACATCTAGGTTGTTTCTAGTTTTTAACTATTATTATAAAATTTCTGTGACAATTCTTGACCTAGCCTTTTTGTAGATACATGTTTTAATTTCTCTTGTATGAATACCAAGGAAATTTTGGAGAAATTGCAAAGATAGTTTTCAAAAGTGGTTGCACCATATTACACTCCAAACTGTGGGAGTTACAGTTGCTCTACATCTCCAACATGTGGTGTTGTCAGCCTTTATCATTTTAGCCATTCTAGATAGTGTATAGTAATATCTCCTTGTGATTTTGATTTGTATTTTCCTGATGACTAATGATGTTAAATGACTTTTCAAGTATTCATTAGCCATTTGTATATTTTCTTTTGTGAAGTGTCCACTCAGATCTTGTCTATTTTTTTTTTTTTTTTTTTTTTTTTAAGATTTTTAGAAATTTCATGTAATGTCTGAAACATTTATATTAACATATTTCCATACAAATAACCCAATGAAAGTTTAGTATTAGTTGTTTTGTTTGTTTTTTTATACTGCAGGTTCTTATTAGGCATCAGTTTTATACACATCAGTGTATACATGTCAATCCCAATCGCCCAATTCAGCACACCACCATCCCCACCCCACCGCAGTTTTCCCCCCTTGGTGTCCATATGTCCATTCTCTACATCTGTGTCTCAACTTCTGCCCTGCAAACTGGCTCATCTGTACCATTTTTCTAGGTTCCGCATACATGCATTAATATACGATATTTGTTTTTCTCTTTCTGACTTACTTCACTCTGTATGACAGTCTCTAGATCCATCCACGTCTCAACGAATGACTCAATTTCGTTCCTTTTTATGGCTGAGTAATATTCCATTGTATATATGTACCACATCTTCTTTATCCATTCGTCTGTTGATGGGCATTTAGGTTGCTTCCATGACCTGGCTATTGTAAATAGTGCTGCAATGAACATTCGGGTGCATGTGTCTTTTTGAATTACGGTTTTCTCTGGGTATATGCCCAGTAGTGGGATTGCTGGGTCATATGGTAATTCTATTTTTAGTTTTTTAAGGAACCTCCATATTGTTCTCCATAGTGGCTGTATCAATTTACATTCCCACCAACAGTGCAAGAGGGTTCCCTTTTCACCACACCCTCTCCAGCATTTGTTGTTTGTAGATTTTCTGATGATGCCCATTCTAACAGGAGTGAGGTGATACCTCATTGTAGTTTTGATTTGCATTTCTCTAATAATTAGTGATGTTGAGCATCTTTTCATGTGCTTCGTGGCCATCTGTATGTCTTCTTTGGAGAAATGTCTATTTAGGTCTTCTGCCCATTTTTGGATTGGGGTGTTTGTTTCTTTGATATCGAGCTGAATGAGCTGTTTATATATTTTGGAGATTAATCCTTTGTCCGTTGATTCATTTGCAAATATTTTCTCCCATTCTGAGGGTTGTCTTTTCGTCTTGTTTATGGTTTCCTTTACTGTGCAAAAGCTTTGAAGTTTCATTAGGTCCCACTTGTTTATTTTTGTTTTTATTTCCATTACTCTAGGAGGTGGATCAAAAAAGATCTTGCTGTGATTTATGTCAAAGAGTGTTCTTCCTATGTTTTCCTCTAAGAGTTTTATAGTGTCCAGTCTTATATTTAGGTCTCTAATCCATTTTGAGTTTATTTTTGTGTATGGTGTTAGGGAGTATTCTAATTTCATTCTTTTACATGTAGCTGTCCAGTTTTCCCAGCACCACTTATTGAAGAGACTGTCTTTTCTCCATTGTATATCTTTGCCTCCTTTGTCATAGATTAGTTGACCATAGGTGCGTGGGTTAATGTCTGGGCTTTCTATCTTGTTCCATTGATCTATGTTTCTGTTTTTGTGCCAGTACCATATTGTCTTGATTACTGTAGCTTTGTAGTATAGTCTGAAGTCAGGGAGTCTGATTCCTCCAGCTCCATTTTTTTGCCTCAAGACTGCTTTGCCTATTCGGGGTCTTTTGTGTCTCCATACAAATTTTAAGATGATTTGTTCTAGCTCCGTAAAAAATGCCATTGGTAATTTGATAGGGATTGCGTTGAATCTGTAGATTGCTTTGGGTAGTATACTCATTTTCACAATGTTGATTCTTCCAATCCAAGAACATGGTATATCTCTCCATCTGTTGGTATCATCTTTAATTTCTTTCATCAGTGTCTTATAGTTTTCTGCATACAGGTCTTTTGTCTCCCTAGGTAGGTTTATTCCTAGGTATTTTATTCTTTTTGTTGCAATGGTAAATGGGAGTGTTTCCATAATTTCTCTTTCAGATTTTTCATCATTAGTGTATAGGAATGCAAGAGATTTCTGTGCATTAATTTTGTATCCTGCAACTTTACCATATTCATTAATTAGCTCTAGCAGTTTTCTGGTGGCAGTTTTAGGATTCTCTATGTATAGTATCATGTCATCCGCAAACAGTGACAGTTTTACTTCTTCTTTTCCAATTTGTATTCCTTTTATTTCTTTTTCTTCTCTGATTGCCGTGGCTAGGACTTCCAAAACTATGTTGAATAATAGTGGTGAGAGTGGACATCCTTGTCTCGTTCCTGATCTTAGAGGAAATGCTTTCAGTTTTTCACCATTGAGAATGATGTTTGCTGTGGGTTTGTCATATATGGCCTTTATTATGTTGAGGTAGGTTCCCTCTATGCCCACTTTCTGGAGAGTTTTTATCAGAAATGGGTGTTGAATTTTGTCAAAAGCTTTTTCTGCATCTATTGAGATGATCATATGGTTTTTATTCTTCAATTTGTTAATATGGTGTATCACATTGATTGATTTGCGTATATTGAAGAATCCTTGCATCCCTGGGATAAATCCCACTTGATCGTGGTGTATGATCCTTTTAATGTGTTGTTGGATTCTGTTTGCTAGTATTTTGTTGAGGATTTTTGCATCTATATTCATCAGTGATATTGGTCTGTAATTTTCTTTTTTTGTAGTGTCTTTGTCTGGTTTTGGTATCAGGGTGATGGTGGCCTCATAGAATGAGTTTGGGAGTGTTCCTTCCTCTGCAATTTTTTGGAAGAGTTTGAGAAGGATGGGTGTTAGCTCTTCTCTAAATGTTTGATAGAATTCGCCTGTGAAGCCATCTGGTCCTGGACTTTTGTTTGTTGGAAGATTTTTAATCACAGTTTCAATTTCATTACTTGTGATTGGTCTGTTCATATTTTCTATTTCTTCCTGGTTCAGTCTTGGAAGGTTATACCTCTCTAAGAATTTGTCCATTTCTTCCAGGTTGTCCATTTTATTGGCATAAAGTTGCTTGTAGTAGTCTCTTAGGATGCTTTGTATTTCTGCAGTGTCTGTTGTAACTTCTCCTTTTTCATTTCTGATTTTATTGATTTGAGTCCTCTCCCTCTTTTTCTTGATGAGTCTGGCTAATGGCTTATCAATTTTGTTTATCTTCTCAAAGAACCAACTTTTAGTTTTATTGATCTTTGCTATTGTTTTCTTTGTTTCTATTTCATTTATTTCTGCTCTGATCTTTATGATTTCTTTCCTTCTGCTAACTTTGGGTTTTGTTTGTTCTTCTTTCTCTAGTTTCTTTAAGTGTAAGGTTAGATTGTTTACTTGAGCTTTTTCTTGTTTCTTTAGGTAGGCTTGTATAGCTATAAACTTCCCTCTTAGAACTGCTTTTGCTGCATCCCATAGGTTTTGGGTCGTCGTGTTTTCATTGTCATTTGTCTCTAGGTATTTTTTGATTTCCTCTTTGATTTCTTCAGTGATCTCTTGGTTATTTAGTAACGTATTGTTTAGCCTCCATGTGTTTGTCCTTTTTACGTTTTTTTCCCTGTAATTCATTTCTAATCTCATAGCGTTGTGGTCAGAAAAGATGCTTGATATGATTTCAATTTTCTTAAATTTACTGAGGCTTGATTTGTGACCCAAGATGTGATCTATCTTGGAGAATGTTCCGTGCGCACTTGAGAAGAACGTGTAATCTGCTGTTTTTGGATGGAATGTCCGATATATATCAATTAAATCTATCTGGTCTATTGTGTCATTTAAAGCTTCTGTTTCCTTATTTATTTTCATTTTGGATGATCTGTCCATTGGTGTAAGTGAGGTGTTAAAGTCCCCCACTATTATTGTGTTACTGTCGATTTCCTCTTTTATAGCTGTTAGCAGTTGCCTTATGTATTGAGGTGCTCCTATGTTGGGTGCATATATATTTATAATTGTTATATCTTCTTCTTGGATTGATCCCTGGATCATTATGTAGTGTCCTTCCTTGTCTCTTGTAACATTCTTTATTTTAAAGTCTATTTTATCTGATATGAGTATAGCTACTCCAGCTTTCTTTTGATTTCCATTTGCATGGAATATCTTTTTCCATCCCCTCACTTTCAGTCTGTATGTGTCCCTAGGTCTAAAGTGGGTCTCTTGTAGACAGCATATATATGGGTCTTGTTTTTGTATCCATTCAGCCAGTCTATGTCTTTTGGTTGGGGCATTTAATCCATTCACGTTTAAGGTAATAATCGATATGTATGTTCCTATGACCATTTTCTTAATTGTTTTGGGTTTGTTTTTGTAGGTCCTTTTCTTCTCTTGTGTTTCCCACTTAGAGAAGTTCCTTTAGCATTTGTTGTAGAGCTGGTTTGGTGGTGCTGAATTCTCTTAGCTTTTGCTTGTCTGTAAAGCTTTTGATTTCTCCATCAAATCTAAATGAGATCCTTGCCGGGTAGAGTAATCTTGGTTGTAGGTTCTTCCCTTTCATCACTTTAAGTATATCATGCCACTCCCTTCTGGCTTGCAGAGTTTCTGCTGAGAAATCAGCTGTTAACCTTATGGGAGTTCCCTTGTATGTTATTTGTCGTCTTTCCCTTGCTGCTTTCAATAATTTTTCTTTGTCTTTAATTTTTGCCACTTTGATTACTATGTGTCTCGGCGTGTTTCTCCTTGGGTTTATCCTGTATGGGACTCTCTGCGCTTCCTGGACTTGGGTGGCTATTTCCTTTCCCATGTTAGGGAAGTTTTCGACTATAATCTCTTCAAATATTTTCTCTGGTCCTTTCTCTCTCTCTTCTCCTTCTGGGACCCCTATAATGCGAATGTTGTTGCGTTTAATGTTGTCCCAGAGGTCTCTTAGGCTGTCTTCATTTCTTTTCATTCTTTTTTCTTTAGTCTGTTCCGCAGCAGTGAATTCCATCATTCTGTCTTCCAGGTCACTTATCCGTTCTTCTGCCTCAGTTATTCTGCTATTGATTCCTTCTAGTGTAGTTTTCATTTCAGTTATTGTATTGGTCATCTCTGTTTGTTTGTTCTTTAATTCTTCTAGGTCTTTGTTAATCATTTCTTGCATCTTCTCAATCTTTGCCTCCGTTCTTATTCCGAGGTCCTGGATCATCTTCACTATCATTATTCTGAATTCTTTTTCTGGAAGGTTGCCTATCTCCACTTCATTTAGTTGTTTTTCTGGGGTTTTTTCTTGTTCCTTCATCTGGTACATAGCCCTCTGCCTTTTCATCTTCTCTATCTTTCTGTAACTGTGGTTTTTGGTCCACAGGCTGCAGGATTATAGTTTTTCTTGCTTCTGTTGTTTGCCCTCTGGTGGTTGAGGCTATCTAAGAGGCTTGATGGGAGGCTCTGGTGGTGGGTAGAGCTTGTCTATTTTTTTTTTAAAAAACTGTGCTGCTTGTCTTTATTATTGGGTTGTAGGAGTTTATATCTTCTGGATATAGTCTTTTATCAGATAAATGTGTTGTGAATATCTTCTCTTCATTCTATGGCTTACCTATTTATTTTCTTTTTTTTTTTGGCTGCATTGGGTCTTTGTTGCTGCGCGTGGGCTTTTTCTAGTTGTGGCGAGCAGCAGCTACTCTTCTTTGTGGTGCACAGTCTTCTCAGTGCAGTGGCTTCTCTTGTTGCAGAGCATGGGCTCTAGGCACGCGGGCTTCAGTAGTTGTGGCGCACGGGCTCAGTAGTTGCGGCACACAGGCTCAGTAGTTGCAGCACGCAGGCCCTAGAGCACAGGCTCAGTAGTTGTGGCGCACGGGCTTAGTTGCTCTGCAGCATGTGGGATCTTCCTGGACCAGGGATCGAACCCATGTCCCCTGCATTGGCAGGCAGATTCTTAACCACTGCGCTACCAGGGAAGTCCTTATTTATTTTCTTGATGGCAGTTGTGTTTTTTTTTAAACATCTTTATTGGAGTGTAATTGCTTTACAATGGTGTGTTAGTTTCTGCTTTATAACAAAGTGAATCAGCTATACATATACATATATCCCCATATCTCCTCCCTCTTGTGTCTCCCTCCCACCCTCCCTATCCCACCCCTCTTGGTGGTCACAAAGTACTGAGCTGATCTCCCTGTACTATGCGGCTGCTTCCCACTAACTATCTATTTTACATTTGGTAGTATATATAAGTCCATGCCACTCTCTCACTTTGTCCCAGCTTACCCTTCCCCCTCCCCATGTCCTCAAGTCCATTCTCTACGTCTTCGTCTTTATTCCTGTCCTGCCCCTAGGTTCTTCATAACCATTTTTTTTTCTTTTTAGATTCCATATATATGTGTTAGCATACGGTATTTGTTTTTCTCTTTCTGACTTACTTCACCCTGTATGACAGACTCTAGGTCCATCCACCTCACTACAAATAACTCAATTTCATTTCTTTTTATGGCTGAGTAATATTCCATTGTATATATGTGCCACATCTTCTTTATCCATTCATCTGTCGATGGACACTTAGGTTGCTTCCATGTTCTGGCTATTGTAAATAGAGCTGCAGTGAACATTGTGACACATGACTCTTTTTGAATTATGGTTTTCTCAGGGTATATGCCCAGTAGTGGGATTGCTGGGTCGTATGGTAGTTCTATTTTTAATTTTTTAAGGAACCTCCATACTGTTCTCCATGTTGGCTGTATCAATTTACATTCCCACCAACAGTGCAGGAGGGTTCCCTTTTCTCCACACCCTCTCCAGCATTTATTGTTTGTAGATTTTCTGATGATGCCCATTCTAACTGGTGTAAGGTGATACCTCATTGTAGTTTTGATTTGCATTTCTCTAATGATTAGTGATGTTGAGCATCCTTTCATGTGTTTGTTGGCAATCCGTATATCTTCTTTGGAGAAATGTCTATTTACGTCTTCTGCCCATTTTTGGATTGGGTTGTTTGTTCTTTTGATATTGAGCTGCATGAGCTGCTTGTAAATTTTGGAGATTAATCCTTTGTCAGCTGCTTCATTTGCAAATATTTTCTCCCATTCTGAGGGCTGTCTTTTCGTCTTGTTTATGGTTTCATTCGCTGTGCCAAAGCTTTTAAGTTTCATTAGGTCCCATTTGTTTATTTTTGTTTTTATTTCCATTTCTCTAGGAGGGGGGTCAAAAAGGATCTTGCTGTGATTTATATCATAGAGTGTTCTGCCTATGTTTTCCTCTAAGAGTTTTATAGTATCTGGCCTTACGTTTAGGTCTTTAATCCATTTTGAGTTTATCTTTGTGTATGGTGTTAGGGAGTGTTCTAATTTCATACTTTTACATGTAGCTGTCCCGTTTTCCCAGCACCACTTATTGAAGAGGCTGTCTTTTCTCCATTGTATATTCTTGCCTCCTTTATCAAAAATAAGGTGACCATATGTGTGTGGGTTTATCTCTGGGCTTTCTATCCTGTTCCATTGATCTGTATTTCTGTTTTTGTGCCAGTACCATACTGTCTTGATCACTGTAGCTCTGTAGTATAGTCTGAAGTCAGGGAACCTGATTCCTCCAGCTCCGTTTTTCTTTCTCAAGATTGCTTTGGCTATTTGGAGTCTTTTGTGTTTCCATACAAATTGTGAAATTTGATGGCAGTTTTTTAATGAACGTGAGTTTTAATTTTGATCAAGTTCATTTTCTCATTTTTTTAGTCTTTTAAAATTTTTTTAACTTTTTATTTTATATTGGAGTATAGTTGATTAACAATGTTGTGATAGTTTTAGGTGTACAGCAAAGTGATTCACTTATACCTATACATGTAACTTCCTTTTCAAATTCTTTTCCCATTTAGGTTGTTACATAATATTGAGCACAGTTCCCTGTGCTATACAGTAGGTCCTTGTCGGTTATCCATTTTAAATACAGCAGTGTGTACATGTCAGTCCCAAACTTGATCAAGTTCATTTTCTCATTTTTTAAAATGCTTTATGCTTTCTGTGTCCTTTCTAAGAAATCTTTGGTCATAAAGATATTCTTCTACGTTTTTCTGTTTTCACTTTTACTTTGAGTTTTCTAAGCCATTCAGAATTTATTTTTATGTATGGTGTGAGATGAGGGAAGGTTCTTTGTTTTTCATATGGATGTCCAGTTGTTCCAGCACCACTTGTCAAAGACATTTTCCTTTCCTCAAGTGACAATGTATGTGTTGACCTATGTCTGGACCCTCTATTCTGTTCCAGAAATTTATTTGTCTATCCTTTTACCAAAATCACGCTATTTTGATTTTTATAGTTTTACAGTAAGTCTTAAAATCTGGTAGGAGTCTTTTCATTTTGCAACTCATTTTCAAGATGTTTGGCTACTGTTAGTCCTTTGCCTTTCCAAATAAAATTCAAAATCATCTTGATTGAGATTACATTGGATCTTTAGATCAATTGAAGAATATTGACATTGTAATAATATTCCTATTAGTCTTCTAATCCATGATTTTTCATTCAAGTTTTAATTTACTCAATTTAGATCTTTTAAATTTATTTCAGCATTGTTTTACAGTTTATATAGTTTCAGTATAGAAGACTTTCACATGTTTTCACATTGTTAAATATATCCTTAAGTGTTTGACTTTTTAAATGCTATTGTAAATTATATTCATTTTTAATATCATTTTCTATTTGTTCACTTCTAATGTATAGAAGTACAATTGATTTTTATATATATTATGATATCCTAAATTCTTTTATTAGTTCCAGCAATTTTTTTCTTTGTAGATTCTTTAGGATCACAGTCATGTCATCTGCAAATAGAGACAATTTTAGTTCTTTCTTTGCAATCTGTATGCCTTTTATTTATTTTTCTTGTCTTGTTGCACTAGCTAGAGTTTTCCCTTCAATGCATCTTGATTTTGATAAAAGTCAGTCTTTGCACAGGTCTCAAGTTTTTTTGTTTTTTGTTTGTGTGTGGGGGGGGTTGTTTTTGTTTTTGTTTTTGTTTGTTTTTTGCCTTTCTTCATAAAACACACAAATAATCAGTTGTAAAAATCCCTTCTACCCACAGAGTTGATATTTTTCCAGACCTAAGAAGAAACTAAAAAATTTGGCTTAACTCTTTTTTATTTTGGCATGGGATGAAATTTAACTTGCATAGTAGTTATTAGTGCTGTTTGCCACGTACTTTTGGTCCTCCGACCTTCTGGGCACAAGGTGGCATTGCACTTCCTGGATACCTTATGGTTAGGTGGGGCCATGTGACTGGTTTCAGCCAATAAGTGAGTGATGAAATGATATGTATCACTTCTGTACCAGGACATTGAACTACTACTGATGCAGGAGTCTCCAGAACTCTCTTTTCCCTCTAGCATTAACCAATTTCCTCATACGTTAACCAGTGATGTTTAAGATGAAAGTTACTCCATCTCCCTGTATCTCTGAATGTCTACAATGAGCAAAGCCCCCACTGCTGACCCACAATGGACATATGGCTTGAGGTAGAAATAAAATTTTGTTGTTTTAAGGCACTGAGGTTTGGGGATCATTTGTTACAGCAGCATTATTTAGTCTATCCTGACTAATTCAACTGCATGAAGTTTTAAGAGAGATGGCTAAGCAAAATGATAGGTGGAGGCAATGTAAGAGAACATATTGCTCTTTTTCTCTAAGTGAGTCAAAGGCTATATATCCCCAGAGAAGCCAGCAGTGAGCCAGAGCTCAGAATCTTACTCAAGTCTTGTGTATAACCAGATTCCCAGTGCCCGGCACATAGTAGACATTCAAACAAAGTGTTTGCTTGATTCAATTAAGCCAGAGTTCTCCTTTCAGATGGTGCTTTTTTTTTTTTTTTTTAATGGAATTTCTTGGAGGGGGGAATCAGATTCTTTTTAATTTTTTTTTTTTTTAACTTTGGGTTTATTTATTTATTTATTTATTTATGGCTGTGTTGGGTCTTCGTTTCTGTGCGAGGGCTTTCTCTAGTTGCGGCAAGTGGGGGCCACTCTTCATCGCGGTGCGCGGGCCTCTCGTTATCGTGGCCTCTCTTGTTGCGGAGCACAGGCTCCAGACGTGCAGGCTCAGTAATTGTGGCTCACGGGCCTAGTTGCTCCGCGGCATGTGGGATCTTCCCAGACCAGGGCTCGAACCCGTGTCCCCTGCATTAGCAGGCAGATTCTCAACCACTGCGCCACCAGGGAAGCCCCTAGATTGTGCTTTGTAAAGAGGAAGCACAGCATTTTCTGTCACTTACCCCCACTACCTTCTCATTGCCTGCAAATGGGAGTGACAAAAACAACCTGTCCTCAAGAATTGTTGGGAGAAATTGTGCTGATTACAAAAAGCTTTGCAAAATGTGAAATCCTATCTAAGTAGCAATTTTCTCCATTGCTATGCCAATTGTAATAAATAAATATTGTTTTTAAAGCTGACTCCTGGCTTGCTTTCCCTTGGCCATCCCATAAAACACTCCAGCACACTGGGGGTTATTGTCTACTCTGGATTTGCATGTGTGTGCATGACGCTTGTGTAATGCTGTTTGTTTATTGAGGAGTTGAGTAATCCCATCTTGTAGCAATAAAACTTGAGAACGATGTCATACCCCATTGGAGAGGTGATGGGTCAGAACAACTCACCCAGGACAACTGTACTATATGTTCCCCAAGGGCAGGGGGACTTTTTTCAGTCATTTCTGCAGCCCTAGTGTGCCTGGATTAGAGAATGTTCTCTGTGGGTATTAACATTTTTTAATTCTTGGCCCAGCTTGTATTGAGAACCTAAGTTCCTGGCTCACGCATAGCTATGGGTAGAGTCCAGGAACTCCCATAAACTATGCATCTGCTGATTGTTAAATTCATGTTCACTGACCACTGAGCATTGACCACATGCTCGAAGCTATGAGGGATGCAAAGATTACTGACATACTTCCGGATTTCAGTGAGCTCCCAGTTAGTAGGGAGCTAAAGGAGACATTCATCCATTCATTCATTCACCCATTCAGTCATTGATTCTACTAATACTAATTCTACTAATGTCAATTGTTGTTCTGGGTACCATTCTAGCTACAAAACAAAGTCATGGCTGTCATAGGAGCATAAGTTCTAATAGGGGGATACAGGCATTAATCAAATCATTACAGTGGTAAATATTTTATTATAACTTATGATAAACACAGTTGAAGAAGATTTTAGAGTTCTGTGAGCACAAAAAACCAAAGGAACAGAGTGTTTCAGCGGGAGGCAGCCAAGGAAGTTTTCTCTGAGCAAGTGACCTCTGAGTTTAGACCTAAAGGGTGAGTTAAGAGTTACTTGGTCTGGAGGTGGTATGGGGAAGGGGAACAAGTCAGGCAGGAAAAACAATACATTTAATGTGAGAAAGACTACATAAGGTGCCACAAATGAGAGGCAGATAACATGCTAGGGGAGGTCCCAGAACAAGTTTCATTGTTACTAGGGGAATGAGGAAGGCTGCCTATAAGAGGTGGTGCTTGGGGGCTTCCCTGGTGGTGCAGTGGTTAAGAATCCGCCTGCCAACGCAGGGGACACAGGTTCGAGCCCTGGTCCAGGGAGATCCCACATGCCGCAGAGAAACCAAGCGTGTGTGCCACAACTACTGAGCCTGTGCTCTAGAGCCCGCGAGCCACAACTACTGAAGCCCGTGCACCTAGAGCCCATGCTCTGCAGCAAGAGAAGCCACCGCAATGAGAAGCCTGTGCCCCTCAACGAAGAGTAGCCCCTGCTCGCTGCAACTAGAGAAAGCCCACGAGCAGCAAGAAAGACCCAACAGAGGCAAAAATAAATAAATTAAATAAATAAATTAAAAAAAAAAAAAAAAGAGGTGGTGCCTGGGCTGGACCTAGTAGGGCAGGGAGGACTCGCACAGGTGGATTTTCTAGAGGAAGGAGGAAGAATAGTACAAACAAAGACCCAGAGGTAGAAAAGAGTAGAGGATGAGGAATCTAGGGCAGACTGTGAAGAGCCTTGAATGCCAGGCTAAGGAGTTTGGACTTCCCCCACTGGTGGTGGAGAGTCACTGAAGGTTTTGGAACAGGAGAGTGATGTGATCAGAAAACTTGGGTGAGAGGGGCTCCTTTGTCCCCCCTGGAGACAGCTCTGTATGTAACCCAAAAGGATCTCAGAGCTTCTGGCCTCCTGGAGCTCAGAGAAGGGTTTCAGGGGCTAGTTCTCTGCCCACCAAGGAGAAACAACATATGCAAGAGAGGCAGGGAGTAAGGGACACAGGGTCCTGCAGCTGGCACTTTCTTCCTTAGTGGCAAGGAAATGTGTGTGTGAGCATTGTACCCAAAGTGGCCCAGAGCAGAGGTCTGTTTGTGTGTGTGCTATTGTATGAAACAGGCTGATATGAGAAAAGACCTTGTATTAGTTTTAGGACCCTTTAAGGTGCGAGGAAAAGAATTTCAACTCAGTCTAAAATAAAGACTAAAGAGAATTAATTGAGCTATGAGACTGGGTACCTATAGGAGATGACACTGACTTTAGGCATGGCTGAGTCCAGGGCTTAAACCAAGTCATCAGGATTCTCTTTCTCTCTCCATCTCTTGGGTTTGCTTCCATCTATATATTGGACTCATTATCTCCCATTGCAGTTGGGCTTCCTCTATGCAGGTGAGGAAAAGAACTGTTGAAAGTTCTAGGCTTACACTGCAGCACAAAGAGGGAGTTTCTGTGTGTCAGTATATAAATCCCAGGGAAGCACTCTGATTGGTCCTGATAAGTCACATGCTCATCTCTTGGACCAATCACTGCTGCCAGAGGGAAGAGGTACTATGGTTGGTCAGGCCTGTCTGGAGACTGACTGCCAGCCCCAGCCAAATCACACACAGTGGAGGAGAGCAGAGCCCCAGTGGAAGCAAAGCTGAGTTGACAAAAATAACCCAGAGCCATTATGGTCCTTTTCTCAGGCTGTCCACTGTAAGGCAAGTGACCCATAGGAGTGTGTTTGTATTCATCCTGGCAATCTGGGAGGCTGGGTCATTTAAGGAGAGAATAATATAATAATATTTATAAATATAATAATTATATATTTTTTAAATGAGCTTTTTTATAGAGACATTCATTTTTTAATATTCTTTTCCATTATGGTTTATCACAGGATATTGAATATAGTTCCTTGTGCTATACAGTAGGACCTTGTTGTTTATCCATCCTATACATAATAGTTTACATCTACTAATCCCACACTCCCAGTCCTTCCCTCCCCCATCCCCCTCCCCCTTGGCAACCACAAGTCTGTTCTCTATGTTTGTGAGTCTGTTTCTGTTTTATAGATAGGTTCATTTGTGCCATATTTTAAATTCCACATATAAGTGATATCATGTGGTATTTGTCTTTCTCTTTCTGACTTACTTCACTTAGTATGATAATCTCTAGTTGCATCTATGTTGCTGCAAATAACATTTTTCATTCTTTTTTATGGCTGAGTAGTATTCCATTGTGTATATGTACCACATCTTCTTTATCCATTCATCTGTTGATGGACATTTAGGTTGTTTCCATGTTTGGCTATTAAATGAGCCTTTGAAGTCAGGCATGGTCAATAATTTTGATATGACAAGATTAATTAAAGCTATGGAGTTCTGCTTTCAGTAGAGGTCTAGTTGCTCCTCTAAGGGGTTTTAATGCAGAGGGGTCGGTGGCTCTGTTATTTTGAGGGAAGAGCCTTGGAGGGAGGTCAGGTGATTGAGCTCTGGCTCTGGGCCTGCCCGCAGCTCACTCTGTAATCTTAGACAAGTCCTTTCCTCTCTCTGGACCTCAGTATACCCATCTCTACAACAAGAGGGGTGATATCTGCTGGTAGATCTCATGGAACTGGGCCCCTCCTGCAAGATCACCTCTCTCTGAGTTAAATCACATTGCAGGAGACGCCCATTGCTCCCACAAGCACAGGATGCCCCACAGGGAGCATGTGAGTCCTGCCCCCACCAGCTTCTCTCTGAGAACTGAAGAGTCTGGAGCATGTGGCTAGTGCTGGGGTAAGGGATGAACTAAAGTTCAGTATTCCTGAAACGCCTGGTCCTGGCTCCACTCCCCTGACAGGGGGCTACAAAGAGGGCATTTGCCAGCTGTGGTTTCTAAGAAGCCAATTCACAGAGTCACAGAGACCCTGGGCTAGAAGGTCCTGAAAGGTCCCTGAGCCAAGACTCCCGTTCTGTGCTGGAGCTCCTCCCTAACAGCCAGGAGAGTGCTCCTCCAGCCACTGTGCACACCTCCCGTGATGTGGGGCTCACTCTCATCCTTGGACCCCTCAAGAGTACAATTTGCCTTTGACATCTCCCTACAAGTCCCAGTGGTACAAAAGAATATTCTAGTCAGAGATATGGGGAAAGAAAAGGTCAGAATGGCTGGAGCACTGAGCAAGTGGCAGGCGCCGGAGATGAGGGGCAAAGATGGCAGGGCCTTGAAGACTGAAAAGGAGTCTGAATTCTGCCTCAAGGGCAAGGGGACAGGGGCCCGTTCCCCCCTCCTTGGTCCTGGAGGTCCAGACCAGTGGGGGTAGGGGGAGGCTGGGGGGCAGGCAGGGTTGGGAAGGTAGGACCCCCTGGTGGGTGGCGGGAGCCCTGGACCCTGAGCCTGCTCAGCGCCGGGCTCTGGCCTTAGCGTTCGCCTCTGGAAAATGGGGCGAGGCGCCTGAGGGGCGTCCAGCCTGGGGGCTGAGCTGCTGATGGGCACGAGGCAGGGGACGGAAGGAGCCGGCTGGAAGCTGGTAATTAATAAATGAAATGCCCTGGGACTACCGCTGAGCCGACTCAGATGACATATCTGTCGCGGGCTCGGCAAACCATTAAATGACCATTTTCTGACAGAACGACTTCCCCGCTGCCGCGGCAGAGCTGCCTGACTTGCCGGGACGTATTTCCTTCTCACCCTCTTTCCTCCCCGCCCCCCGCCCCTCCCCCACCTGGTACTCTGCCCTCCCTGGGGTGCCGCTGTCCTCGGTGTATCTCCCTTTCTGTTTCTGCATGTGTCTCTCCATCTCTCTGCCTCTCTGTGTGTGCGTGTCTCTGTGTGTCTGTTTCTGCCCTCTTGGTCTCTCGGTGTCTCTATGTCACTCCATCTCTGTGTGTCTCTGTCTCTCTCCTCCCCTCTCACCCTGGTTTCTCTTCGTGGCCACCTCGCTCTTTCTCGGGTCTCTGGCCCTCTCGTCTCCCGGGCTGCGCGCTCTCTCCCCCGCCCCCTTGCCCTCTCTCCCTCTCTCGGTTTCTCCCCGTCTGTATAAGGTTTAACTACCCCCACCAACCTCCCCCCACCCCGCGTCTGGCTCAGCCTCCCCCCTCCCCCTCCCCCCCCTCCCCGGCTGCCTGACGGCTCCAGTTCATTTCTGCCTGTTTAATTGGGCCCCGGATGAGTTTGGTCGACAGGGCCATTCATCATGTGGCCGCGGCTGGCGGCGGAGCCCGGGGGAGCGGGGCTGACAGCTCCGCCAGGCTGGGATGCGGCCTGCGTCGGGAAGTTCACATATTTGGGCATTAGTGCAGCTATTAGTTTAACAAGCTTCGTTTATCCTTGTCACTACCACTTCAGCTTCCCATGTAATCATTTGAAATGTAGATTACAGCCAGACAAATGGGACAGCGCAAGATGCGCAGGGTGGAGGGAGTGACATGCTGCCGCTCGTTAGGGCTGCCTTCCCAGCCCCATCCCTTCCCAGGCACAGCTTTGATTAGCTTAATATTCACATGATTTCGGTGGGAAGCGCCAGTCACCTGTGCTGAGCCCCTAGCGCTAGGTGGAGGTGCCTAGGGTGCCCCCAGGTGAGGGTCTAGGTCCTGCCAGGGTAGGGTCCCTCTCATCCAAAGGCCATCCACCCTTAGGCAAGAACATACGTGGGTGGCCAGAGCCTCAGAGCCTGCCCCCAAAACTCCTCCTAAAGGGATCTTCCTCCCGGGGTGAGGGGGCCTCTAGACCTCCTTCTCCCTCTAGCTCTGATTTCGGCAGCCTGGAGGCTGGGCCACTGTCTCCCTGTGACCTGAGTGAGGTCTGCCCTTCTCTGGGCCTCACGTCCCCATCTGGACGGGGGAGTTTCGAAGTAGACCACGTGGGCCCACTTGTCTCGCCTTGGTTCCTCTGATGGAATACCCCAGCTTCTAGTCATTTCTATTCTTCATCTGGTAGACTGAGGGCCCTTTTCAAAATGTGAACCTGGCTGTTGATGCCCTGCTCCAGAGGCCCTCGTGGCCCTCAGAATAAAGGCAGAGCCCCTTGGTAGAGCTTGGGGAGTGGTGGGGAGGGGGAGGTCGTCAGGCTCCACCGCTGCCCCCCTTCAGCTTTACCTGGAGCCCCCTCCTTTGTTGATGCGCAGCAGCTCCCTGCGCCCCTGGCAGTTGTCAAATGCCCGAGCTCTCTCTCACCTCTGGGGTTTTGTGCGTGCTGTTTTCTCTGCCAGGAACACCAGTCTCCCTGTGGCCCCTCCCCCCACTCCTCTTCTCAGACATCTTTCTCATCCTCCAGATTCTCAGTGTAGAAATTCCTTCCTCCAGCAAATCCTCCCTCCCCCTGGTCCTTCTGCCCAGGGCCTCTCCTCCTGTGTGCATCTCAGAGCCCTGAACCTCCCTACAATAGCGCCTGACACATGGGATAAGGCTGTTTGCATCCCCACTGGACTGTAAGCTCCAGGAGGGCTGGGCCTGACGAGCAGGGACGCTGCCCAGCCCAGGTTTGCTGGAAGAGTAAATGCAGCACAAGCAGCGCCGTGCCTGAGGAGCCTCGGACAGAGAGGCCTGGCCCCAGTGTCCCTCACGGAACAATTGCGTTGTGTCAAAGCTGCTTTTCCCCGGCTCCCTTCTTCCCCGTCCTGCTGACTCTCTCTGGAAGGGTCGGAGTCTGGTTCTCATTGGGGAGGCTCCTCTGAATCAGTCAGGTCCCAGGAGAAAATGATCAGCCCACTCAGAGTTCAGCCGAGAAGAGTTCAGTGGTGAGATTGTGCAGAGGAGTGAGCAGCGCTGAGGAGACTGACGCGGATGGCGAGGCCTCCGTGGGGACCGGTATAACCCTGGGCTGAGGGGCAGCGGGAGCGAACGTCATTGCCAGAAGCTGGAGAAAGAGCAGGAGCTGTAGAAGAGGGGCCGCAGGAGGACGGAACTCTAGAAGCAGCCACACAGAACTGGGGTGAGGCGAGGAGGGAGTGGGGGCTGAATTCTCTGATGAATTTTCTCTCCCTCCAGCCTCTGGCTGCTGTCTCCTGGAGGACCAGCGTTCTGTGTGATGTGGGCCACAGAGACCAACCTCCTGGGGTACAGGGCAGGGCAGAGGAAAGAGAAGGCCTGGTGGGGTGGGGGACAAACGGGGAGTATGGAGAACACCCCACATACTGTCCCCTCGCTCCCTCAGGCTGGCCCCTTTGCACGGAGGCCAGGACACCCCAGAAGGGCCACAAGAAAGCACGTCTCAGGACCAAGTGGACTCCTGTACAGAGGGCTCCACAGGGTGTGGACACCACCAGCAGCTGCCTTTACCTCGTGCCTTCACTGCCACATCTCCCTGCCCAACCCGGCGGGCCGGGCAGTCCTAAACTCAGTTTCTTTTTCCACCTCTTCCCCTGCCAAGGTGCTTGTCTCCATTTTCTTCCTGACACCTTCTGAATAATGGCACCAGATCTTGAAGCCAACGAATCGTGAGTCAAAGTGGCTTCTCGATATCATAAAAGAGATGTTCTAAACCCCAAACATAAAGATCGTTTTATCTTTATTAATAGTTTAATGCATCTGAGAAAGCTATTTGACATTTTTTACACCTCCAACTCTTTCCTTCATGCATTGCTGGTCAGATTACACCAGGGTTCAGCCACTTAAATCCACTTAATAACTGACTAAATTCTACACTGAATTTACATTGAGCTACTGATTCTAGGATATAGATGAATTTTCTAATGGGGGGAAAAAAAACCCCCACACCAACAGATTTCCAAAGTTGTAAATCTGCTTTAATAATGAAAAAGGAATTAGTTAAATTATTGGGATTGATGTCATGTTTAACAGCATTTCCTGATGAAGACTCTGCAGCATAAAGTGAAGAAATAGACCTGGATTAATAATTGGGAGTATTTTCTTCACCTATTTAATTGAAGCAACACATTTGCAAACACACGTGAAATTAATTGAAAACACATGGAATTTGAGACACAGAGAACACAGAGACTCTTTTCAACCTCTGGCAGGCCCAGTGCACATCAGTGCATGACACTGTAAGGAGAAACGTTTGGTCATTAATGACACTGACTTGGAATAACATCTAATTGGCTAATTGTTTCTACTGTAAATACACACACCCACCACTACTACCACCACCATCACAGAAACATATCCAAACACATATGACCACATTTAACATATAAACGCACACACAGTGGAGCCTAGCGCACCACACACCCGCATACATGCAAATATTCTCTCAAGAAGAGACATACATGTGTGGGTCAATAAATTGTACACACATATTCCCAAGCCAGGCTTAGTAGAGAAGGGGGGAAAAACCTGCTCTCTGCCTCGCCCCAGCTTCCCAGAAAGAAAAAAAATGTCAGTGTCAGAAATGTGATAGGACTGTCAAAGACATATGGGAAAAACTCAAACAAACCATGGAAGTTGTGAAACATAAATCTCAGTTCTATTTGTTCTGCGACAGTGTACACACCACACATTTTTCAAACCACACATTTTCAGATAGAAAATTAAAACCCTCACCAGGTTCAGAATTGCTGGGGAAGTTGGATGGAAATTCTAGTATCCTGGCAAAAGAACTGTTGGCTGGCCTAGGACTGAAGGATGCTTCTGGACCACTGTCAGCAAGGCTTAGCTGGCCTCTTTTCCTCCACATTTTAGAGGGGCTGTGACCATGTCTGTGCAACCCAGGGCTGTGATGGGACAAACATTCCATAGATATGTTCTCCACTAAAAAACATTCCTTGGTTAAGCATAGGTTCTACTTCTGGGGAGTCCCCAAGCAGCCCTGATCTCCACATAGCTCCTGGGGCTGTCCTCTACTCGCCTAAATCCACAGCCACATCTGTTTCTCCACTGAAACTCACCTGATTCATTTCAAACCTCCAAGTGGCCTGGGAGTTTTTCCAATGCTTTAGTTCCAAATGTCTTAACTTCTTCCTCTCAAGGAACTCTCCCTAATAACCATCTAATATTGACTAAACCAGTTAATCCCAGTCCCTAGAAAAGTAGATAATGTTACTATATACCATTCAGAGTAGTGTCTGTTTAATGCCCACATCTGGTTTTTCTTTCCCCTAAGCCAGTTTGTTAATCATGAAGAAATGTCCCAAGGCTTCTTAAAAAGCTCCATGTTTGGGGTGGGTTTGTTGTGCAATGTCCCTAAAACATTTGAAGACCGAATAATGACACCTTTTGGTACATTCTCATCCAAACATCATTCTTCCTCAAAAGAAGCTTCCTGGATCAGACAGGCAAGCTTCTCTTTGCGGAAGCCTCACTCCCCCCTCCCCACAGTTTGTCCCTTATGGACCCTCAAGCCACCATTCTTAATAGCTCCTGCTGGAAACCTTCAACAGACAGGCAATCTGTTGCCACTGGCAGCCTGACACTTCTTTGGCTTGGGGTTAATTTCCAATGCCAGGTGCCTCATTGTGGCCAGAGTTCTGCAATTTTATTCTCCACTTTCTTCCTAGCCCTAGGGTAGACACCAGTGTTGACTGAGATCCAGATGGTTGGCTAAGCAGAATCCAGTGCCCAGGGGCTTTCAGGGGGCCCTTTGAGGGATGAAGATCACAACGTGGAAGGCCAGATCCAAGGAGCCCTCCATATCTTTGATCTCTCATTTTTGACTCTGAGTCCCCCTGGTCAGTGCTTGGTCTCTTGCCCTTGATTCACTGAGAACCCCAGTCTCACTGAGCATTTGAGAGGGAAGGACTGGAGAACATGTGGTTCAGCTTTATGTCCCCTACCCTGTTGTGCGGACGGAGACACTGAACCCCACATGAGGACCTTCTGACATGTGTGCGAGAGGAATTAGGCAGGAAGATGACTGTTCTCTCTAGGGGTGGAGTAGGGTTCTTAGATGATCCCTCCTGAGTTTGTGAAGCAGGTCTGGGTCCTCTGTCATCCTCACCCAAGTCCACCCTATCTCCTGTCTCCCTTCAATTCAATTCAACAAACATTTATTCAATAACGATCAGCTGAATAAATAATAAAGGAATGAGTCTCTCTGAACCAAGCAGTGTGCTGTAGGCAATGGAGACGTGGTGGTATGGCAGCAACTGCTGCTCGTGTTCCAATAGCCACCCTCTCCTTTGCCCATAGTAACAGAAGCTGTAGCTGGACCAATAGGGCTGCTCAGAATAAAGATCACCTTCTCCAGTCTCCCTTGCAGCTAGATGTGGCCACGTGACTCAGTTCTGGCCAGTGGGATATAAGCAGAAGGGTCAGGTGCCAGCTTCCGGGAGACGGCTGGTTCTCTTTTCTTCGTCTCCTCTGTCCTGTTGCCTGGAATCCTGCTGCTGCCATCTTGGACCTCGGGGCTGAGAGATGTAGTCCAGGGAGAGCCGAGGATGTCTGAGTCTGGTCCTTGTGGGCCTGCTGCAGCCAAGTTGCCATATCAACCCCGATTACCAACTTCCAGGCTCCGTATGTGTGAGAGAGAGTAAATCTTACGTCTTATATAAGCCACTGTTAGTCTGGATTTTTCAGTCATTCATAGCCTATCTATTCTGTTATAGGCAGTAAAATAAGTACTTAACAAGTGTTTGAAAAAAAGATTGTATTCTTCCTAGCTTTGCCAAGAAAACATTGGACTTTTTCAAGGGGAAGTTTTATTAAGAAACTAGATCCTCTTGCTGAAAATATTTTAAATGTAGAGATATGTGTATATACACACATACAGCTCACGTTGCCCCAAGCCCCCACCAAGCATGGAGCAGAGATCAAGGAGCATTTACTGGCCGAAGGGAGAAGAAAGCAATGGGCATTTCACTTTAAAATGCAGGTCCTGACAGCAGTTCCCAGTCACCCCAGTTGATTCATGCTTTTTCCTGGAATTTTAGTTTTTCTGGTATTCAACTTTCAGCCGCATCAAGGCATGCCAAGGTGAGGTATGTAAACACAAGGGCAGGCCACCAGATCTGCTGGCCAAGACTATACCCACACAGGAAGTGACATCCCAGTCTCTCCTTGAAGATACCGTCAAACTTCCAAGGGATTCTCTTAAAGCCACTTTCCCTTGGCTTTGGAGAGAGGAAACAGCAGCCCTGCCCACAGGGCTCCTGAAGCTGCATTTCCCCCGAGCTCCCCACCACTTCCTCTCTGTCTCGATATTTGCAGTGGTGGGGTGACTGTAGGAGACTGGTACTGGGCAGTCAGGTCCATTCTCTGAATTGTCACCTCTCAGCACTGCAGGAGGTGACTGGACTCAGCTGTTAGTGGCTCCATGAACTTTTAGCTTCAACTTTGGGCTTTGGCTATGCAATTTTTGGAACAACAGGAAAAAGTCCACTAAGCATCAGTGCCTGGAAGATAGTTAGTGCTCAGTAAATGCTAGTAGGTATTATCGTTCATAACTCAACCCAAAGAGTCTTGTATTTAGAAGCAGGGCAGAAGATCAGAGTGGACCAGGAGCATAGCTGCTGATGACAAGCCATGGGACACCGTCAGTTCTTCAGGCCAGGGATACGCTTGTCCTCCAAGCCTGGTGTCAGTTTGAGTTCAACTGAGGGTAGGACAAAGGTGAGGAGCAGGGAGCTGGGCATGGCACAGCTGGGCATGGCTCAGCCATTCTTTTGCTTCAGCCTATCTGTCCTTCACTGCCCCAGAGTTAGTAGAAAAGAACTGGGTGAAGCTGAGGTTGAAATTCTCTGGAATTCATGAGTGTCATAAAGATACAGCCTGACTATCTGTCCCCAGGCCCATTTCCTCTTCATCAGCACACAGCTAGACGGCATTTCTCAGCCTCCTTTGCAATTGGGTGTGGCCACAGGACAGGGTTCTGGGCAATTGAATGTGAATGGAAAGGAAAACCTCCCAAGGCATGATCCTCCATGCTCTTTCCTTCTTTGCAAGCTTGATGCAGATAAACAGGATAACCTTGGAGGCCATACCTTAAAGATAGCAGAGCCAAAAGATAAAAGGAACCTGGATCCCTTAGTCACCTTGTGGAAGGCTGCCTGTCTACCAGGAACGCCCACACTTAACCGTTGTGTAAGTGAAAAACAGACTTCTATTTTGTTAAGACACTGAAGTTATGGGTTATGTTTGCTACATCAGCAGGCATCGCCTTAACCAATACGCCAAGTTCACACAGTAAATGAGGAAATGAGTCTGTGCCCACATCGTCCATGCTTTAAGAACCTCTAGGCATTTCAGGAGTTTATCTGCCCTGCTCTATAAAGTATGCACAATGTTTTAATTCCACTTTCTAGAAAGGTTTTCTTTCCAAACCTTCTTCTGGGCCTTCTCTATTAAAAAGGCCCATTTATAGAAACTACTACTTAGCATTTTTGGAACTTGTTATCCTATTCAGCAGAGTCTAAGTCAGGAGGCTTTGAACGCGGACAATTACTGCTCTTGATTAACAACAAGAACTGATGAGTTGGCCTTTCCAGTGTGCTAAGCAAACTCAGCCAAGCAGAAAATATCACTGAAAGGGAAACAACGGGAAGTGATTTTCTTGGTTACATTACGAGCCGTTGCGATATTTACACATGTTTGTGGATAATGTGGGAACCTCTGCTGCGCGTGCCCTTCCAGATGACACCATTGGGCTTGAAACGCCATGTTCCCTACTTGACCTGGGCTGTAAACGTCATCCTGTGACTGCAGGCAGCCAGCCTAGTGGGAAAACCACAGACCTGGGAGTGGGAGTAGGCAGACCTGGATGCAAGACCCCCGCTGTGCTCTTTTAGAGTCCCTGCTCCTCTGAGTGTCCCCAGAGCCAGCACCCAGGCCTGGCAATCAACAGGCAGCTGTGGCCTCGTACTGTTGGACGGCCCAGAGGCAGCCTGGAGGAGCGTCCACTTCCTTGCACCCTCACCCAAACTGGGTATTTAAAAAAGATCTTTGTGACGTTGAATCATGTTTTTTTCTAATCTTGGACTGGACATTTACTAATATTTAGTATTACTTCATTTATGAGTGATCTATGCATGTCCGTTACCCATTTCTCTTTCTTCGAGATAATAGTATTTTTCATATAATTGCATACAGCATTTTCATATATTAAGGGCATTGCACCTCTTCACATTTCATAGGTTTATTTTCCCAGGTTATTTGTCTTTTGTTTCTGTTAAAAAAATTTTTTTCGGTATATATAAAAGTAAAAGAAGAAAAACAGTCAAATATTTCTACTTTTTCCCTTAAGACGTTTCTTTATAAGCTTATAAAGTCACATTCCATATGGAGATTTGAGGTATATTTATCTATAAACCCCTAGTTTTATTTTAAAAAATTAAAAGTATTTGTTTAACCTACCAGGGATTTATCTGAATGTAAGATGTGAGGTAAGGATCTTCCTAGGGGCTACACTGGGAGTTGAGATCTGGGAAACAGAGCCTCTGGCTTGTGTGGAGGTTTGGACACACAGGGGCAGACGTCCCTGGACAGAGGTGGCACTGGACAGGCCAAGGAGGAGTTGATGTGTGAAGGGCACATCCAGGCTGGGCTTGTGTCTGGAGGTCTCTTTTTTCTCAGGTGATTCTGTGGACTGAATTGTGTCCCCCCACTATGCCCCCGACCCCCCGGCCCCAAATTTATATGTTGAAGTCCTAACCCTAGTGCCTCAGAATGTGGCTGTGTTTGGAGATAGGGTCTTTAAAGAGGTAAATAAGTTAAAATGATCATTAGGGTGCTCCCTAATCCAATAGGACTATTGTCCTCATAAGAAGAGATTAGACAAGTACAGAGGGAAGTCCATGTGAAGACCCAGGGAGAAGTCAGCCATCCACAAGCCAAAGAGAGAGGCCTCGGAAGAGACCAACTCTGCTGACACCTTGATCTTGGACTTCCCCACCTCCAGAATTGTGAGACAATACATTTCTACTGTTTAAGCCACCTATCCTGTGGTACTTTGTTATGGCAGCCCTAGCAGACTAATACAGGTCGGCCCTCTGCTAAATGCCCTCAGAGCTGGTCTGAAGTGGGGCTTGCAAAGCCTCCCATTACAGTCTGCTGGTGATACCGAGTCAAGATAGCAACGTGAATTTTTAAAAATTATCTTTACATTGTGTATAATGCATATTCACTAGGAAAAATCAGGATATACAGATTAGCAAAAGAAATAAGATCACCTGAGGTGCTAATGCCCCCAGTGGTCCAAACTCACACTGGCTGTGTGTCCTGCAGGGGGCCCTCCTCCTGACCTGCTCCAAGTGGTGGCTACCCCCTTCTCCTCGGGCTGTGTGGACCATGTATCTCTCCCAGAGACAGCTGTTGCATCGCGTATGGGCGAGGCCACTGCAGTGCTAAGGCTGCCAGAAGAGTCCCTTTACCCCATCACCACACAGCTGGCCAGGAGGTCCAGAGGCTGCTAGATTTGCAGGGCTGGAAGTCCGCCTGCTCCCACCCCCTCTGCAGCCTCCAAAGAGTCTTCACCCTTTGCTTGCACTTGCCACTGCCTCCTCCTCCTTAAGCAATCCTATCTGTTAGGAAATGACCTGAACCCAGTCTAGCCCTTACCTTTGACCCAGTGGCACCCACAGAGCCCCTGAAGGCAACGTGGGGGAAAGGCCACAGTGCCTGGTTAACTCAGAGGTAAACTGTCTACTGGCTCTTTCTGACACACCCCTATTCTCACCCTGGGGTTTTGTGCACTGTCCCTGCTGCCTGGAATGCCTTTCCTTCCTACTTTCTCTAAAATTTCTTATTGGAATCCTGCCCACCCTTCACAGCTCTGCTCAAAAACCATCTCTTCCAGGAAGCCTTTCCTGATCACCCTTCCCCCAAATGAATGGAATCCCCGCTCTGAGCCTACACCTCACTGTCTGCTCCACCCATAGGTGGCACTGGTCACGTTGCCTGGAATTAAAATATGCACATCACCTGCCCCAGATGGCAGGCTCCTTGTTGGTTCATTTCTGTACTCCACCCTTGTCTTGGCCTATTGGGGCTGCTATAACAAAAACACTACAGACTGGGTGGTTTAAACCAGGGGTCCCCAACCCCCGGGCCATGGACAGGTACCAATCTGTTAGCAACCGGGCCGCACAGCAGGAGGCGAGCGAGCGAAGCTTCATCTGCCACTCCCCATCACTCCCCATCGCTCGCATTACCCCCTGAACCATCCCTCCCCCACAACCCCCGTCCATCCGTGGAAAAATTGCCTTCTATGAAACCGTTGGTCCCTGGTGCCACAAAGGTTGGGGAATGCTGGCTTAAACAACAAACATTTATGTCTCACAGTTCTGGAGGTTGAGAAGTTCAAGATCAAGGCCTTGGTAGATACAGTGTCAAGTGAGGATCTGTTTCCTATGTCCTCATATAGTAGAAGGGATAAGGAAGTTCTCTGGGGTTTCTTTTATTAGGGCACTAATGCCATTTATGAGAGCTCCACCCTCATGAC
Source organism: Balaenoptera ricei (assembly GCF_028023285.1). Classification (NCBI taxonomy): domain Eukaryota; kingdom Metazoa; phylum Chordata; class Mammalia; order Artiodactyla; family Balaenopteridae; genus Balaenoptera; species Balaenoptera ricei. The sequence continues at coordinate 87,113,665 of NC_082644.1, forward strand.
CTAAGCACCTCCCAGAGGTCCCACCTCCATACACCATCACAAAGCAGAGTAAGTTTCAACATACGAATTTTAGGGGGAACACAAACATTCAGTCTATAGCAATCCTCCTCCTGCATCTAGCACTAAGCCTGGCTCAGAGAATCTTCCAACTAGAGTTTGACCTTTGGATGTAAAATTTTGATTTCTTTGTGGCAGAGAAAATAAAAAATCTCACACAATGCATAACATGTTCCTTATAACATCTTCCAAGTAAATGTTATAAGGTTTATACCCATTGTACAGATGAAGAAACCAAGGTCCCTAGAATTTAAGAGAAGGCTCACATAAGCAAACTGACCATCAAGAACTGGAGCTGAGACTCCCAGCCCCAGCTCTTAGGAGCCTTTATCCCTCCACCTTTTTCACGGCCCAGGTGTAATCTCATCCTCCCAATGGATCACCTCTGTCCCCATCACCCAGCATGGGACCTGGCTGCAGTGAAAGTTTGAGGAACAAATGGGCCTGAGGCTTAAGCCTCACATGGCAGGCCTCAGGCATCTGCTGTGCCTCTCTTGGTGATGGTCGCTGAGGGCAGAGGTGTTGCTGGAGACAGAACATGCCTGAGCGTGTTCAGGGTAGCATTTCCACCCTCCCTACTGGAGGCCTGGCCCGAGACCTCCATCCTGCCTCATGAGGGGGTGGCACATGCCCTGGTTACTGCAGATACTGGTGCCCCACGAGGAGGGCAGAGGTGTCTCCTCTCTGTCCCAGGAGAGTCAGGGACAAGGTTCTGCAGCCTCAGGGACGAAAGCACAGCTCTGCCTCACCGGTTCCCCTAGGTTTGGAGCCCAGCTTTCAGTTCCCAAATGCCGCTGCTTCGCTTTGAAGTTTGTGCCTCTCAGTCCTGAGCATGGGGAGGAGAGGAGCTGGACCAGTTCTCCGCGCGGCATCTCTCTCTCTCTCCCTCAGGAATCACCTCCATCACCATCCATTGCCAAAATGAATGGAGGCTGCTCAGCTGGCTTTATTAAATATGAATGAGTCGCAGCCCACGGCCCCATGCAGTCACTCGCCCACTCCATCTCTGGCAATTACTGCGTCGCACACACTGTGCCAACGGGCGCAGCGGTCCCTGCCTGCCCTTGCAGACTGACACCGCCCAGCAGGGGCAGGGCTCGGGCTGTAGCTGTCCTGCCCCCTGATGGAAAGCCACCCCAGGCTCCCGTGCAGCCAAAACCCTCAGCTCTGAAGGCGTAGGGACAGGGCACCTCCCACAGAAGGATTGTGGATTCTTGGGCTCTGGTCTCCTGGCACGAGCGGCTTCCGAGCTTTGCTGCACGTTGGAAGTGTGGGAAGCGCCCAGACTGCTTAGGTTCCAGGCAACTTAAAGGTTCAACCCAGATCAAGGTTAAGAGCATGTTTGCATGCACGCACCATTACTGAGCATATACTCGTGCATGTTAACCTTCACGAGAACCCCCTAGCAAATAAGCTTCACGTTAGCAGGGTCCTTGTTTGCCAAGTTCTCCACTGTGTCCCTAGTGCTGGGGACAGAATAGATGCTCAACCACTCTTTGTTGAATGAATGAATGAGGTGGGTGTTACTGACCATTCTGGAGCTAATGAAATTGAGGTTACAGAACTCAGCCAAGGATCCCCAGCCAGTGAATCAGAGCCAGAAGTCAAATCCGGCGGGGGGCTCAACCATCACTCCCCCCTGCCATGGCTGCTTGCCTGGAACCTCTCGAGGGTGGAGAATCTGCCTCTCCTGCCCCTGCCCGGGCCACAGTCCAAAGCCACAGCACACCGTTCTAGCTGCACGGATTTGTTCTGACCCTGATTTTACCAGGAGAGCCAATAAAACTCCCCACAAGCCCAATGGGCTTTGTCAAAGTCGTAAAAGACCATCTATGAAGTTGTATAAACAAATGAGATCAAATTCTTTTTCTGAACTTAAAAAATTACTTTTATTTTAGGAACCAATAAAATTATGGCAAATATTTACAAATAATTATCTCACATAAAGGTTACATAAAATCAATTCTTCACAAGTAACAGTCACTCATGAAAAGACACACAGATATTGAAACTACGCCAATCTTATTGCAGGTTTCTCCAACTAACCTAAAATAAATGTGTTGCAGTCAACCATTTAACTTAGAATAAAACCACAAATTCCAGGTTTGACAAGAAAAAAAGTTAAAAATGAAACCAAAATCCCACCCCTCTTTTCTCCCAAGTCCCACCCCCAGCCCCTGCCCTCCTCCCAACAAAAGAAAAATATGTCCAACATCTTTGGCAAATTGGCACTGCTGTAATTACATTCAAATATTATTACACACAAAAGCAACACACATCACTAAGAAAAAAAAAACCACCAATATTTCAAGTCAATTATTTTCTACTAGAAAAAAAGAATACAAAACATACACATTTTTAAGAAGCATTTTTTTTTCAATCTGTTGGAGACAGATCATCTCCCACTTTCAAAGGCAATTCAATTGTGGTTTTTTTTTTTTTTGTACTTTTTTTTTTTTTTTTTTTTACAAGTAAGCGTCTATGCAGGCATCACAAACTTTGGCGGTAACAGTAGATATGTATTTCTTTGATGCTGGAAGGTCAGTCCCTAAGACAAAGTCAACTGTTTCAAAGAATGAAAAGCAAAATCCACGTGTCTTCCTGGCAAAGAGTTCCATTTGCAATGTAATCTGCATTTCTACAAATACTCCATGTCCAAGGCCACTAGAGACTGAAAAACCAGGGCAGCATCTTCCAGCAAGAGTCAGGGCAAAACCCGAGTCAGATTTCCACTCTTGGCCCAAACTTGGAGGCCCGGAAGCTGGGGCCGAGAAGTGTGGCCTCACTGCCCGCTACCCCACACCGTGCTGGCGGCTTGGGACCAGGGCATGGGCCTGCCTCTTCCTGAGCCCCGGGATAGGCTGCTGCCAGGTCTGCTCATCTCCTCTGACCAAAGGTGAGAAGAGTAGGCAAGAATTGGCATGAGGAGACTCAGTGCTTTCTCTGAGTTTCAAGTACGTCTGAGGTGTCGGGGTGCGCATGCCTGTGCGTGCGTGTGTACACCCACCTGGGCACGTGTGGAGGGGGAGGCCAGATTTGGAGGCTCTGAGCTTTGCAGGGTGTTTAAAATAGACTCAGGACTTATTTATTTTCTTTTTAGCTTTATAGCAATTAATTGGCTATTGATTGGTTGGAATGTTCAACTCTCCATTTCCTCAAATACAATAAAATAGTTTCATTAAAATGTATTCATGCTTGAAAATAAGGGAGCCATTAAATGGTTTCCTTTCTGTTCCACTCCAAGGGAAATGCACCATTTATAAATCAAAAATCCATCATCGAAAATCACTTGTTCTTAATGGTGCTTTTGGAGAAGATGAGGGATGTGGTCATGAGCGTGGCAATTGTGGGGATGAGGGGCCCCTCTGGCTGCAGGAGTGGGTGAGCCCAGGTTGGGATGGGTGAGGCTGCAGCTGGGCCTCCTCCAGCCAGGCCTCAGAGTCAGGGAGGGAGGCACGTAACTCCCAAGGGGTCCCTCCCCCTGCTGTTCCACACACCTCTCTCCCTGCCAGGCTCAGAGCTGCCCGAAGCTGAAGGGCAGGATTCCTGCCCTCTCCCTCCTGCCCAGAGGCCAAATATACCACCTGAGACTGACTCCCTTTTACAATTCATCAAGATTCCCTCAATAAATAGATAAACTGCTGCATTTTCTCCTCATGTGGCTCAGGGGTCTAAGATGTGGGAAGAAGAATAGACTTACTGACTGGTAGTTATGTGTACCCTTAACTTGGAGATGAGCTAAACAGGACCCCTGGGAACATGTGGATTGAAACTCTAGAATGGCAGGGACGTGACCCTGAGGTCCCCTTTGATCCGGGGGGTCCAGGAACGGGACCCCAGTGTTGAGAAATTACAGTGAATGAAAGATAGGCTGGTGCCTGCCTGCTCCCGGCAAGCAGCCCGTGTCAGAGAAGCTGCAGGTCCCTGGTCAGGAGAGCGGGCAGGCAAGGGGCTCGCTCCCAGTCGGCCCCCTGGGACCTGGCCGCCACTCTGGAGGCGCAGCCGCGCTGACAGTGGGGAAGGTGGATCGACACCTCGGCTCTGCCATGAATATGCAAGAGGAAATCCTGAGGTACGGGAACAACAGGGGACAAGGGGCCAAAGGGGCTGCCAGGAGGTGGGGCAGAATGCAGGCTAGGAGTCATGGCCTGACTGTCCAACTTTCCAGTAATGTATTTTGTTACCTTTTAAGAAATGCACTTGCCTTGGACCTCTCCGAGGCCAAAAGAACTAAAGGAATGTATTCTCCAGGAGCGCTGGTGTGCGTGCCTGGAAACCGTCAGAGGCGGGCTCCTGGATGGGTGAGAGGCCAAGGCTGCAGAGCCGCCTCTTAGCGGGGCCGCCGGGGAGCCGGTCTAGCCCCCCGCGCTGCGGATCCACCCACTCTGGCCTGGGCCTGGCCTATCCAGGGGCCTGGATTTTTCCTCTACCCTTGTGGCAGTTGTGTCTCAGACATATCTTGTTTCCAGGTATTTGTCAGGAGTGCTTGGCTTGTTTTTAAGATTTGCTCTCCATGGCTTGGAGCTAAATTCTAACTGAAATGTCATCCAGAAAGGGGTGGCTGGAGTCAGAGGCTGCCAAGGCAGGGCAGACGCTCTGGGATGTGACTTCTCATAAAGGGATTTCATCCCTCAGTGCCTTGTGGCCACATCTGGGGCTCTTCCCTGGGCATGTGAAAGACGCCGGCAGCACTGACCTCCCCTTGAAGCCAACAGTCCCCTATCCCGGTCTACCCGTCCCGCCTGCAAAGCCCAAAAGCCTGCAAGAGCCCAGAGTGTGGGAGGGAGAGAGTAGGTACTGGGGGTGCCTGTTCCTGACACTGATTTGCTGGACAACATGAACCTCATCTCTTACCTCTCTGAGCTCCCATCTCCCCCGTTGTCCTTCATCTGCAATGAAGGACAAGGAGGTGAAGAAGAAAGGAAGCATTGGACAAAGAATGGGGGTCACAAGCTGGTGACCCGTGGGTCAAATTTTACCCACAGACTTTTTTTTTTTTTTTGGCTGACAGAGTATTTTAAAAGTTTTCACACTTGAATGCCACTAGGTAGGGCAAGCCCCCACTGCCCAGGCTGCCAGTGCCTTGCAGAAGCGGCAAGGTCACCCCACCTGCCTGGCCTGGGAAGCAGCTGGTCCAGGGCCCTTGAGATAGTGATCTGTGCTTCCCAGGGCTCTGGGCACCCCTGATGGCCCGAATCTGGGGACTGCTGCATATTGTCACAGCCAGATTTGAAGTCTGTTCCACAGCAAGAAGGACAAAGACAAGAGGAGTGTGGGGACAGCTCATGAGGCTGGAGCCCTGGACCCTGGGAGTCAGAGCTGGGCCCACGTCCAGGCCCTGTCAGGGCTTGTGCTATGGCCTTGGATAAGCTCCAACTCCCTCTGAGTCTCAGGCACAGCAGGGAATGAGTCGGGGTGAAACCTCAGAAGAGTTGGTGTGAATCTGGCAAAAACTCTGCAGTTTTCAGTGTTAATGGGAATCAAGTTGGACCAGCAAAGCTACCAACCCCCTGGCCCCTACGTCAGGCCAGCCTCTGAGTCTCTGTTTTTTCTTTCCTCATTGCAGGTCTGGGGGTTTCTAGGGGACTGAAGGGTGTTTCTAAGCCACACATGACCATGACAGGAGCATGAATCTGGAGAGAATGAGGCCTGGAAATCTGAGAATTCTCTTTACCTCTATCTTGCCATGTGAGTCTTAAATCTCAGTTTTTCCATCTATAAAATGGGCATTGTGATCTTTGCCCCATGGGATGGTCAAGGATTGCAAAGCACCATACAAACATCAGTTATGAAAGGGCTAACCCTAACTAAGGCGCCTTGGGAAAGGGATGTTGGGTTTGATATGTCATCAAATTTTTCTTGGTTTCAGATAGACTAATGGTATGAAAAATTTTCGTAAAATCTACAATGTCCTTTTCAAAAAGAGCTGGAACACAGGGCTGAAGGCCCATGGAGGAATGCCCCAGGCCTCCTGCCACAACGCTGGTGAAAGCCCTTGCCTTGTGTTTTCCTTCAGAATTCTCTGGCATCTACTCAACGGCTTGTGTCCTTTGGAACCTTCCTCTCCAAGCTCCCAGGAAGCTCCTTGGGCAGCGTGGGGAACTCAGCTGGTGAGAGCAGGTACATGTGTGGCAACATGCACGTGCGTCTGTGTGCGCTTGTGCTTTCTGCCTGGCAGCCCAGGAATCAAGTGGTAGTAATCGATATAAATGCAATCTGAGGACCTGCAGAGCCTCAGGGGAGAGAGAAAAGGCATGGAGGGAGCTCATCACAGGTCAGGAGGAGGAACAGGATGGGGAGAGTGGTGCACTTGGGGCCAGGTGGGCTTTGCCGAGGAAGGACGGTGTGCGCCTTACGTAGCCAGTTCAGGGAAGGCTGACCTCCTCCCAACAGCCTGAGACCATAGGAGCATCAGGATCCAAGGATGTGGGTGCCAGAGGCCAAGAGGCCGATGCTGCAGGCCCCAGACTCCACCACTTTCTCTGGAAGGGAGGGAAGGTGGGAGGGTCCAGGTAACATATCTGCTCCTACCTTGCCCGGCAGGTGGAGGCTGGAGCTGGTTCATCTGGGCTCCCGGAGGCGAGCTCTGGCCCCAGCTGCCTCCTTTCTTGGCACAGCAGGTTCCAGGGCGGTGGGTGTGCCTGCGGTGAGCTCACTGGCTCTACTGCTGCCCTGGGTGACTGGGCTTCCTCGGCAGTTCTAGCAGCTCCAGGACACCTCGTCGGAAGTGGTGGCCCAGAACCATCTCCTGCTGCCCTCACTGTCGACTTCCTGCCCCAGGGATGAGAGCATCGCTACATGCCAGGGGTCAGGGGGCCGAGTCCCAGCCTCACCTCCACCAGTCACTGCCTGGGGACTCCACCTTGCTAAGCCTCGGTTTCTTCTTCTATCCCACCACCTTGTAGGGGCATTGTGGGGCGGGGGGATACTTGGTGGTGGCCAGAGGAGATCGGCTCTGTCTCCCTGCACGGTCCTGGGCATCCCCAAGCTGGGCCTCAGTTTCCCCTAAGGGGAGCTGACTTAGGTCTTCCTCAAAGCTGAGTTTCACCCCGCTAGGTGTTCTTGTTTTTCACTTGGTCGGAACATTAGCAGGACTCCGGTGCCCCACTATGCCTGCTCGGACCTGGAGGGCTTGCCCAGAGGCCCGTGTCACAGCCTCAGCGCCCCGGGAGAAAGGAAGGGAAGGAGAGAGCTGTCGGGTAATTCTGCAGGGGACCCTGCTCTACCAAGGCAGCTGAGGCTCAGAGAGGTGAACGGTCTTGCCTGAGGACGCACAGCAAGGCAGGCAGAGGTGCGGCCAGGACAAGACCTCTTAGGCCTGATAACCTCAAGTGCGGGCTCTCTCTGCCCCAGCTCTCTGCCAGCTTGGTGACATGCAGACATCAGGCACACTGTCACAGGAGAGGGCAAAGTCCACTGTCATTGTGGTAATTCAGTCCATGTTTGGATGGGGCCTCTACCTGTCTGTTCTGAGTTGGCAAGGGATATTGTGCAAGGAGTTGAGGCCCCAGGCAAAGAGATGGTGGCCCTGGTACCTCCATTTCGAAACCATTCCCAGTTCACACACCAATTCCTCACTGCCTGTCCTGTTCCTCTCCAGGAAGCTTTCCTCTGTCCCCCAGATCCTCCCAGGTGGCTTTTTCTGACCACTTCAGCCCACAGTGAGTTATCCCAGCTCCCACTCCAGGCTCCCGAGGCCCTTGGCCATGGCCCTGACCATCACAGCCCCTTGCATCAACAGGTAGATACCCACTGTGCAAGTCAGGCATCCGCCCCCACCAGAGCACCTCTGTTCCTAGCTGCATACTAGGCTCCATGAGGCCAGGGAGGGGCTGGTCAGGAAGTTCTGGCTGACTGCTGTAGGTGTTTGTGGTCCTTGGTCCAGGCAAAGTCCTTTTTGTTAATCATTGTCTATGTGGCAGGGACAGGCTTGCCCAGAATCCACTCACAGGCATCCTGGAGGGTGGGAGAAGTGTCCATGGTAGGTGTCCAATGTGATTTGAGCCTGGGCACACCTCAGAAAACACATCCCAGTTCAGTTCAGTGGTTCCAGGGGCTGGGGGTCTGGAGAGCCTCAGGCCCGCCTTGGACCATCATCTCCTGGGTCCCGTCCAGCCCTAACATTCCAAGTCCACAATGCAATCAGCACCTTGGATGACATCTTACTTTAAAACAGTAGCTGAGGAATCTCCTAGACAGTTCTTTTTGAGTCCTTTGATATGGAAAAGAGCTACTCGCACTGCACTGGGCCCAGGGAAAGGGGGGCAGGAAGCCAGGGAGGGGTCTTGGGGTGGGTGGTTGCTTAGAGCAAAGCCAACCCAATGAGACTCTTAGTCCAGATATTAAAGAAGTAGCAATGAGCAGGGAGCTGGGGCCTGGGGGTGGGCATCCTTAGTCTCAAGGGCATCTCCAAACCCACCTTCAGGGGGCACCCAGCGCAGAGGGGATGCTCTGTGCACAGGTCTACGTCATCCTGTGACACGACGGGAGTGCTGGATGCGTAATGGCTGGGCAGTCTGCTCAGTTGGACCCTCGGGCCCACAAAAAAGCAATAAGGTATTTACACGGGTGCTGCTGAAGCAACAAAAGCAAAAACTCTCCTTCCCAGGCCTGAGGCAGGAAGACGGACGGGTGGTCAGACAGCTAGGGGGCTGGCAGGCTGGGCTGGGGCTGCAGTTGTCTGCAGAACAGTCTGTTGGTCTGTGGAGACCCAGTCACATCGGGAGAAGCTCATCAACTGACTCTTAGAAATGGACGGGTGTCTAGAAGTCCAACAGTCCTACCACAGAAGCCCAGAGTCCCTGGCAGGAAAAGGGGGAGGGAGTTTCAGGCGAGTGGGGGGTTGCTGGGGGACGGTCTCATTGGGCCCCTCTGGCTGTGTTCGGAGGGGGCTGGGAGGCTATGGCCTTCAGTGATATGTGTCATAAGTGCTTGGCGCCTGCCTGGCTCCTGGGGTCAGTGACGGTCGTAGGCCGTGGCAGCTGCGGGCGGGGCGGCTCCTCGGGCAGCGGCGCTGTAATAGTACGGGGAGCCTGGAAGAGACAGAAGAGGCCACGGAAGTTGGAGGGAGACCCTGTGCCCCCAGCTCCGTACCGGGGGTCCCCTTTCCACCAGTGTCCCCTGCCTCTGTCCCTTCCTCCCCCTCCCCCAGTCCAGGCCACTGTCCTCTCTCACCAAGATCTCAGTCCCTGATCAGGGCCGCTGCCTGGTCATAGGTTTCAGGGCCTCCTCACCACCTAGAGCTGGGGTGGGCAGATGGGGCCCAATCCACCCACCCCACCCCCCACCCCCCCTCCCGCCCCCACGCTGCTGCCTGTTTCAGTAATTAACGTTTGACTGGGACCCAACCTTGCCCATTTCTTTCTGTATCGTCTGTGACTGCTTTCATGCTGCTACTGCAGAGCTGAGTGCTACAATAGCGACCACACGGCCTGCAAAGCCTAAAATATGTACTATCAGGCCCTTTACAGAAAAAGTTTGCCGGTTTCTGAGCAAGAGGATGAAAAGTCATCACTTCGTAGTCTGGCCCGTGGAAGCTTTGTGACCTAGCCCTGCCGACCTCTGGATTTCCCTCTAGGACCACCACCCCTCCGGCTCACTCCCAGGCACCCCGCTCCTGCAAGATCACGTGAACTCTGCAGCCATCTCAAATATACCAGAGGGCTAATGGCAGCTACCACAGGCTGAGCACTTCCTGCCCCACCCTGCCATATCCTTTACACACGTTGTCTGATTTAATCCTACGGGGCAGGTAGAGCTAGCCCATTTTATCCAACTCGCATGCCTCCGCACCTTTTCCACGCTCTGCCTCCTGCCTGGAACACGTTGGCTGCACCTTCACCCCCTTTCCTGTCTGCTGAATAGTGCCGCCTCCTTCAAGTCCGAGAGCCCCTGTCTCCTCCTCTGGGCTGCCCCCTGTCCTGAGCCCACACCGTGCTGCAGGCTGGCCACGGGCTCTGATCATCTCTTTCTGTGCTTCTTCCCCCTCGCCTGCACGGAGAGCCCCACACGGGCAGGGGCTGGGTTCTGCTCTGCTCGGTGTCCGTCGCCAGCCCCCAGCCTGGAGCCCGGCACATGGCACGTGCTCGGCTAGGTTTGCTGAGAAGATGAGCAACAGCACTGAGTGAACCAACAATAGTAAAGACCCTGCCCATTCATTCATTTATTTTCCAACCCTACTGGGTGCAGCACTGGGCAATAATGAACGAACGCAGGCCAATGTTCAGAGTCAGGAGGGGGATCAGAGCTCTGGGAAAAGAGCTCTGGGAATGCAAGATTATTCTGGCAGGGTCAGGCTTCCTGGAGGAAGCAGGTTGGGTTGAACTTGGAGGACATGAAGATTTGGATAGATGAGTACGTGGGCGAAGGGCAGGGGGCAGCCCTGCTTCCTGTGACCTCCAGACAGAGCCAGTGTGGGGCCTTTTGTACCGATGCTGGGTTCGTCCCACTGTCTGGGGGCTGCTCTCTTTAACTGCATGCTTTGGATGAGGCCTGCCGGAGCCCTGCTCTGTGTTCAAACTCCTCTCCAGGGACAAAAGGGTCTGGGGGGCTCAAGGGGACGAGCAGATTCTCAGAACCACAGAAGTTAGAGACACTAGGCCGTCTCTTCCTTTTACAGGTGGGGCTGGGGGTGGTAGAACTGAGGCTCAACAGACCACTCATGTGCCCAAAGCCACAGAGCCTCTCAGGGCCAGAGCCTGGCCTGGAATTCTGGTTGTCGGCCCCTAGTTCAGGACTCTTTCTGCCATGACACAGTTCACAGCCTGTACAGCTATGTCGGAGGGCTGTGTTTATCCAAGTGGATAGCAGCTGGGGTCCTGTCAGCCACTGTAGGCCACGTGTCTGCTGGGGCAGGAATAGTAAGCTTCTTAATTCCCCAGGGGAGGTGACTCATACTTATTCTGAAATCTCACCCAAATCCAAACCAATCCTGGCAATTCTCCCAGATGCCATAACTGGGCACCAAGGCCTGAAGATTGCCAGTCAGGCTCTATCGCTCCTGGCTGAGTGAACTTGGACAAGTGGCTTCACTCCCCTGAGCCTCAGTTTTCTCACCTCTAAAAGCGGGGTCACAGTGGGGCTATACGAGGGCACCACGAGGTAAGGATGTGAAGGTGCTCTGGAAATGGACACTTTTCTAAGCCCTTTATATGCTTTCACTCTTTTATTTCCACAACAATTCTATCAGGTAGGCACTAGTATTGCCCCCATTGGGCAGATGAGGAAACTGATGCACAGAGAGAATAAGTAGCTTGCCCAGGGTCATGCTGCTAGGAGGTAATCAAGAGGGCAGGATTAGCATGTGCCACCGCCCCTCCAAACTCAGCCCCATTTAGTGGGTATAATTCTCCCTCCCCAGCCCCCAGGAAGGCAGTAATGGCTCAAGCAGCAGTGACGATGGGGGAGCAGGCAGTGCCTTGCTGTGCTGTTCCAGAAGGTATGGACACCAGTGCCATGCTGAAGTATTCCCAGAGATGGATTTTTCTGCTGCCTTCTGTCACCTCCCTGGCCAGAGCCCTGACTCAGACGCCTGGCAGCCTCCTCTGCTCTCTCTCCTGAGGGAGGGGGCCAGTCACCCACAGAGTATCTGCAGTGCCAGCCCTGCGTCCTGCCTTCAGGGCCCAGGTGAGAGGGGTGTGTGTGTGTGTGTGTGTGTGTGTGTGTGTGTGTGTGTCAGGAAAACCACAGGGGCTGTCCCCGCAAATGAGGGACGGGAAATCCTGGCTCGGGCCTCAGAGTTTCCCAGGGGCCAGCTCTCATCCTGGGCTCCGATTCGCTTCCCTCTCAAAGCCTAATCTCTCGGCCAGGCTGTCCAGTGACCTCAGTGCGAGGGCCCCATGGCAAAAATCAAAAACGCTTGCATTTACCGTGAGAAATGAAAACATCACCTCACAAAGCTCTCTGTCTTCCTGGTGCCCATTAGACCTCCATCTAGAATAAACTTGTCCTTTCTTCTGTCATTTTTCCTCTCTAATTCACATTATCATCAATTTACTTCTTGACACAGTCATTCCGGGCTCCTACTCGCTCTCTAATCCCTTTACAGTGGCCACAGGCGCTCCGGTTCTAATCCTAATTGACCGCGGCAGCCTTTCTTCCTGCCACCAGCCTGCCGCCCCGCCTGCCCGGGGCCCCAGTGGGATGCTGGATCCCGGCCGCCCTGGCTGGGCCGGGCGTGGGCAGACCGCAGGCAGCTCCTGGGGAGGAGGCTCAGCGGGAAGGGAGGCTCTCCTGCAGCTTCGTTAGGTGGCATTGCCCATCCAGGTGTGGGCAGGGTGTGTGAGGGTCCCACCTGTTTCCACAGCTCCCACTGATCTAGCAGAGCACAGAGGCACCTCAGAGCAGGTTTCCCCGCTGGCACCCTCCCCAAGTAGCAGAAATACTCTACTTCTCCAGCCCAGTGGGATTCTTTCAGCTAAAGCCCTGAAGACACTGGGGGAAGGGCAGGCTGGTAGATGGGAGAGGGCCTGGAACTTATTTGCAAGACTATGGTAGAGCAAGCCTGGCATCTCACTCATCTTCAGGAAAGTGGGATCACCGCATTCCGGGCCTCAAGAGAGCATCGGGTTCAGCTCCCGCTTGAATGAAGCTGCCAGTGGCCACTATCCTCATTTTACACCTGAGGCAACTGAGGCCCAGATTGGTTGATGACCTGACCTTGATTCCCCAGGTTACAGACTTGGGCACAGCAGGGGCCATTTCTCATGTTTGTAACAGTCCAACATTGTTTAAACTTTTCTTGCGTTTGCGGAGTTTTCTGTGGTATGAGGCCTGCCTCTTTGAGTTAGAAGTCAGAACTCATTCTCCCAGTTGCCTTTGCTGCTAGGGCACAGGGGCGTCACCTGGGCCCTGCCAATTGGAATCTCTTGAGTTTGACCTCAGTTGGGAGGGGAGCAGCTTGAGGAAGTGGGCTGACAGCCTCTACCTGCTGGAGGTGGGTACAGAGGCAGGGCAGAGCTCTCAAGCACCCCAGCTGAAGCAGTAGCACAGAGCGGGCTGCTTGTGGGTACCAACAGTGGAGGTGTGTATGCTAGAGCAGCCCTGGTGTTGTTCCTGGCTGTGTGTCCCATGCCTGTCTCTTTGGTCCTCCTGGAGATTCTGGGAGCCCCCAATATTCCTTAATAAATTCACTTTCTGCTTAAACCAGCCAGAGTGGAATCTGTTGTTTGCAACTGAAAGCCTGACAGATAAATACAATAACCTGGCTTTCAAAAACAGATCAGCACTGTTCTCATGGCATACAAGGTCTGAGTATTTGGGACTCCCAGGCTTGTTAGTATGGAGAGATGAGCCTCTTTTCCTGGCTGTAGTACTGTTCAGACTGAATTGGTCAGGAAGAGTAAGAGTACCACATCACACACTGATTATGAATACAGGCTCTAGAGTCAGGGTGACGGGAGTTTGAGTTCTCATTCTGCTCCCTGCATGCTGTGTGACCTCAAGTAAGTTAATTAACCTTTCTGAGCCTCACTCTCTTCATCTGTAAAGATAATATTGATACCTTGTGCCCCCTAGGACTGTTGATAGGATAAAATGAGGTAACCCCCACGAAGGGTTTTGCCCAGTGCCTGCACAATTAGCAAGTGCTCATTTAGATGAACAGAGTTTTGATTCTTTTTCCTCTTCTCCACACTGGTTCTGGCCCTCCTCAAGTCACTGAGCACATCCCAGCCCAGATACACTTGTCTGAGGCTCTCTCACCCCCAGCCTGTGAGCTCCCTGGGACATTGTCCACAACTTTTCCACACCAGACACATAGTCTACACGTATAATTGGGGATATGAACTGGATTTCACTCCAGCTTGAGCAGCAAAGGCCTCGGATGTGGTCTAGTCCTCTCCTCCCCTTGACATCCCCTTGGGGTCCTAGCTGCCCGCACAATCAGGTGCAGACTTCTCAGTGTGGCATTCAAGGTCCCCCACCTGTGGCCCTACCTCCTACTCCATCCCTTTGCTATGCTTGCCTGAGCAGCTCCTTTCTCACTTCTCTGATTCTTGAACTCCCAGGCAAATAAGCCTATAAGATACCTCATAAACATTAGAAAAAGCAGCCATACTCCTGTGCCAGGGCTTGGGGCTTTGTACCATGCATGGGCTCGATTTCAGCCCCCACTTGTCCCCTTGGGCAGTACACGGCCATATGTGGAGGCCCTAGGTCAACATGGCCTCATTGGGGTCATATCCCCATCACAAGGAACCCCTCCTGCAGCCTGGCCCAGGCCTCCTTTGTGCCACATCCCCTGTGGGTCTCACAGCAGCACTGGGACCAGGGCTCTGTATGAGGCCGATTTGCAGGGAGCAGCTCCCAGGCTCAGGCCTCCTGACCCATCCCTCCACCCCAACCCCTGCCGAAAGACTCTGGTTCAGGGTCAGCGTTTGCCTCCTGACACTGACAACTGGGCCAACTCAGAACCCAGGGCCTCTCAGGGGGCTTGTTTAAGGAAAAGCATTAAGTAAGCGGAGACCTTACTTCATACCTAGAAGTAATTTTTACCAAAACCAAAAAAGAAGTCTGAGCAATCAGTCCACAGATTCAGCCCCTCCAGGAGGCCACAGATGGCAAGAACCCAGTCTGCTATAAAACGAAATATTCAGGCACAGTGCCTGGAGTGATAGTTGGCATTGTTCCTTATTTCACCTGAAGTTTTGCATGCTACACCAAAATGCTTTGGGTGGCCCAAGGCTCAAACGCATGGAAGGATTGCAGCCAGGAAGGGATGGTGTCTACGTCATTGTCTGTCCTAATCACCAAAGCAGGTTGGGGAAGGGGCCAAGGCTGTGACTTCATGGCCTCCTTCGCAGACCCATGCCTAGCAACTTGAGTTTGAAGACACGAGGTTCTTGCTTTTTTGATAAAGTCTATGTTTCTCAGTCCTGAAATAATTCAGGATCCAGGGAATTAACAGGTTCTTAATTAAGCAGGCCTTGTTAAGCTGTACAGATAAACCTGGATGGTCTCAGAGGCCCTTCCATGCCTGACCTTAGTGGAAATTCCTCAGCTGACTGCTGGGGAAAGATCGGTGTTGCTGCCTGCAGGCTGATTCACTGGCTCTGCCCCCAGGGTGTGTGACATCTGCGAGCCCTGAGCCCCTGCTTCATGCTCCAGAATCTTCAGCTCCAGCTGGCACTCACCAGCTGGTATCATGTAAGTTCATTGCAACAAAACAAAGGGCTCTCCTTGGCCTTTTGAGGGCTGAGTTAGCCCTGCTTGGTCTTTGGGGTGGCCCAAATATCTTTGATGATGTACACAGATCAGGCTGGCCCCAGCCATGGACCATCTGCAGTCTGAGGCCTGGGCAGAGTCTGGGCACCAGCTGAGCTCAGAACGGCATGACTTGGCAGGCCTTCAGCCACAGGGCAACCCATTTCTAATGGAGCTGGCTCTAGTGTCCATGGCAGACATCACTAATCAATATCCATGCCTCAGAGTCCTTACCAAGACAGATAGCCACTACCAATCAATCCAAGTTGGTCTCCTGGCTGCTCTTATTTAGAGATTTCTCACCAAAATATTCAATGATTCTTAAGAAATATGTTACTCTTGGGCAGGCACTTTTCCTACCTTTCTCTTTCTCCCTCAGTGGCCTTTTTAAATCTGTTCCCCTTCTGTGCCATTTTCCCTTATCCACTAAAACATCTGGGGGAGGGCTGAGGGCACAAGCAGGGCTGGAGTGGTGTTTACTGTCCTGAAGCCCCATCACAACTCCCACGTTGCAAGCATCTGGGGAGAGCTACCCACCCCACCTCAGTGACCGGACCTGAGGATATTGAGGGACCCTGGCCCAACGGGGCAGCTGATGGCCCAGGGGCCCCACAGGGCCTCCGCCAGTACTCACCGAGCAGCCCCGGGTTGGGGAACCTCCAGGAGTCGTTGTACGAGGGATATTGAGGGTGGCTGTAGGGGCTCCCGGAAAACTCACTCCCTGCATGTGGTGGGTGGGGAGAGAAACAGGAACCAAATGTCAAGTCAGGTTCGGAAAATGCCAATGGCATTTGTCTCTTTCATAAACTGTGGGTACTTTGTGTAACCAATAAAGGCAAGTCCGGTCCACCCCCTTATCAAGTGGACAGCTGTCATTGGCATTGTCTACATTTTTCCCTATAACCTTTTTCTTATTAGTGGGATTGAATACCAACCTCTCACATGAGTACCATTGGATTACCATGTGCCAGGTGTTCCCTGGGGTTATTGGCCCATTTTATAGATGGGAAGACTGATGCCCAGGGTCTCTCACAAAACAGCCTGGATTCACCCAACCCAAGTCCAAAGGCCCAACTGCTTGGTTCTCAGCAGTAGCCTAAAAAGCCACTCAACAGCCAGCTACCTATACAACTGCTGAGAACCAAGCAGTCTGGGGCTTGGGACTTGGTTCTCAGCACTGACAGAGGCCACTCCAGAACCCCAGTGTGGATGCAGTGCCATTTCCCATGTGTTTCCTGAGTGGCTCTGGACTGGGAAGCCAAAGATGACCCCAACTCTAGTCTAGACCTCTGTGCTGTGAATCCAGAGGTGACTGCTCCCCAGGCCTCAGTCCAATGGGGAAGATGAGACAT
Organism: Balaenoptera ricei; assembly: GCF_028023285.1. Classification (NCBI taxonomy): domain Eukaryota; kingdom Metazoa; phylum Chordata; class Mammalia; order Artiodactyla; family Balaenopteridae; genus Balaenoptera; species Balaenoptera ricei. The sequence goes on from NC_082644.1 coordinate 87,130,275, forward strand.
AAACTCAGGCCCCCGGCACTTTGCTGAGATGAAGGGACAAGCTGAAGGGCTGGGGGAGCACAGAAGAGGGACTGGGTGGGGCCTTCTGGGCATGGGGAAAGGACCAAGAGCTGCAAGCTGCGCCAGGTGGCGAGAGCAGTGGGTGTAGGCGGGCAGAGTGGTAATTGAGGATGGTTCACTCTTGCCCAGCTGTTCGTGGAGCCATGATACTTGGCATCTGGCACTTCCTTGTGCCCTCACTTCCAGCCACAGGAGAGCCTCTTTACCACTAGGCAGTGTCAGGAGAGGAGCTCAAAATCCCTGCCCTCAAACCTTGCTGCCCTGGCTCTGTAGCAGGACAGGCCCCTCCTGTCTCCTCCCTGTGGCTGGAGCTCCTGGGGTGTGGGTGCCCCAGTGTGGCAGCAGTTGTGTAGGTAGCTGGCTGTTGAGCGGCTTTTTAGGCTACTGGTTACAGAGCATGTGGGCCCCACCCTGGCAGTGGTGACAGGAGTCACACAGCCCCATGAGACCACCCTTGGCACCATCCATGCTTCCATGGATTCTTGTTAGGGATGCCAAAGGGCCGAAGGGCAGGAGCCTCTAGAAGGACAGCCAGCCAGAAGTCAGGACGTGGAGCACTGCTCTTTCTCTGGGGGCCTCGGCCCAAATGTAGGGGCCCCAGGGCTCCACCAGGTGCAGCAGGAACAATAAAGCAGGCCCGAGGGCCAGCCGCTCCCACCCACCCCCGGGCCCAGCTAGCCTCCTCCCCACTTCCACAGGCGACTGCAGGCAGGTCATGCGCACGCGTGCGCGCGCGCACACACACACACACACACACACACACGTGCGCTCGCACGCACACATGCGCTCCTCCTCTGGCCTCTCTGGGGGCCACTCCCAGCCTGACAGGCTGAGCCTTCCAATTCTCTGTTTTTTATGCCTCAGTGGTCAGGGTGTCAGGTTCCAGCGTGCAAGGGAGAGCATGGTGACAGTGCTGGGCCGCAGCAGCCCAGCCTCTGCATTTCCATCAGCGCCACGGCACCTCCTCCTCCTCCTCCTCCTGGGGGGTCGGGTGGGGGAGCAGAGCCACAAGCCGCCTGGAGAAGGGGGACAGCCACCCTCTCCCCAGGGCTCTGGGCACCCACGGAGCTGCCCCATCAGAGGCGCTTCCTGACAGCTCTGCGCCTGGCCTGGGGCATCGGACTACACCAGCAAAGGCCGTCTCTGCATTTCCATCTAGCAGCATCGCGCCTGTCTGCTAGGCCCAGCTCCAAGGCCACCTCTTCCAGGAAGCCTCCTTGATCTCCAGCCCCCAAAAGTGCAAGTCTCGGGTCTGTTCAGCTGGAGTTAATTAATTAATTGTATCCTTGTTATCCATCCCACACCTTCCCCCCAACTCTGTCCCCAAACTGGCAAAGGGCCATAAACAGCTCCAACTCCTCGAGAGGATGTACCTGTCAGTGTTGCCCACCATCCTCGACCCCGTCCCCACCTGCCTGGCCTTCTAGAATCCCACTCAGGTACCTCTTCCTCTGGGAAGCCCCTCTCCTGCCCCTCCTGGGGCGCACCCTGTCTCCCGCTGTGCCCCACAGCGCCAGGTTCGCCCTGACCTGCACGGGAGTCTCCTGTGACATGGGAGTGTCTGTCTGCAGGTCAGCGTCTGATTCCTCTCAGCACCCACGTGCCACCCACCCCCAGTGTAATACCCCGTCCACAGCAGACAGTCGGTGCTCCATGAACCGCCGGTAGCTCGCTGCCTCTACCTGTAACATGATGCTCTTGTCCACGTGGCTCTCTCCCTCACCTCCTTCCAGGCTTTGCTCCAGTGTCACCTCCGAACCATCGCATTTCCAATGGAAACTCCTTCCCCTTTCCCTGCTTAACTTTTCTCCATAGAACCGATCACAATCTAACATATCTAACTTATTGTGCTTATCTTTCTTGTTAATTCTGCTTCCTCCACGAGGATGTAAGCTCCATGGGGGCAGGGAGTTCATGCCTCTATCTCAATGTCTAGCAGGCCCTGAAAACTATTTGTTAAATGAATGAAAGAATGGGAACTCCTCCCATTCTTTCATAGATGACAGCTCTCCCTACTTCCATTATTAGTACCGATAGCCAGGGGTGTATTGTGCACCTGCTGTGTGCCAGGATTCAAACCGGTTTATCCGATCCATTGCCCAGGTTCCATCCACCACGCCATCCTTCTCCTGGTGGAAGAAATGAACCCCCAGGGACCCACCCTGCCTGGTGTGTTTAGAGCACTGGCATGGCGGTACCTTTGGTGGGGCCCCTGTCCTGTGAGATGCCCTGTGAGAGTGTGCCCTCTGGGTAAGGGGAGCTTGACGGTCTCTGGGGCATGAGGCTGACCTCAGGTCTGGTCCAGCCACATGCTGGGGACTCCGGGATGGTGTCATTATCGGAAGTGCCACACAGGCAGCTGGCTGGGTTTAGGGAGTCCTCACCCATGAGATGTGGGGAGACCAGGTCGTCAATTGTCAAGAAAGCTGCCTGTCTATGGACCCGGACTAGCTCGGCCACAAAGATGGCTGGGAAGCAGCAGACCACCCAGATTCAAACCCGCATGCTGCCACTGAACCCTTCAGAGCAAGGGCTCTGGGGCCAGACTGCCTGGGTCCAAATCCTGTGTCTGCCTCTTCCTAGCTCTGTGACCATCAGCAGGTTACTCAACCTCTCTGCGCCTGTTTCCTCCTCAGTAGAGTCAGGACAATTAATAGATCCCACTGCACGTGGTCACTGTAAAGACTGAATGAATGATACACAGTGTCTGGCACGCAGTGACTGCTCAGCAAATGTCAGTCACAATGACAATGACCTGACTTCGGTCACCAAGGCCTCCTTGGCATCTAGAATCTCATTTAACCCTCCCAACAGTCCTGTGACGCTCATGAGATGGATGCAACCGTCCGCATTTTATATGTGAGGAAATGGGGGCTCAGGAAGGTGTGGGGGACTTGCCCAGGCCAGGAGGCAACCCCAAGTCCAGCTTCCTGTCTCCCAGCCCAGGGCCCTCTGCCCATGTGACACTGTGACACTGCCTTCCCACCCTGGGCCTCTGTCTTCCATTTGTGTCTAAAGGCCCTTCCTATCTGCTGAGCCTGAATTTCACTTCTCAGGGGCCACAGTGCTCCCAGCAGGGAGGGAGGCCTCTCCTTGAGGCTCTGTGGGCCCCACCTGATGATGAGTTTCTTTGGGTCTGGAGGCTCCAATCTCCTGCTGCGTCTCCCCTGCTTGAATTCGCCACCATCATGACACCTGAGGCGCATTCACCTTCTTTCCTTCAAATCTTAGGACCGCAGCTTAGAAAAGAGAGTCTGGTCCAGCCAAGAGAAGGTCCGGGGAAAGCACTGGGGATGCCTTCTGGGTGGAGGGGAGCATGTGAGCCAGGATGGGTAGGAGTCTGATATGCAGAGGCAGACAGGGCATTCCGGGCACAAGCAAAGGTGTGGGGTGGGAGGGACAGAGTGTGACCCCCGCACACCCAGGTCTTCATGAGGCCCCAGCAGAGGCAAGCCATGGAGCAGAGTGGGGCGGAGCAGAAACGTTATGCATTTCTCCCATCAGGGCTGGGACCCGGACAGCCTTCAGACTCAGGAGGACCAGGACCTGGAGGACAGGCTGCAGGAGGTGAGCCCGTGGTCAGGGAGACCAGCTGGGAGGCTGCGGTCACAATCCAAGCCAGAGGGAACGGGAGCCCGAGGGACAACACAGCTGCAACATCCATAGGCACGAAGCAATGCTCCTCCAGCGCAGGAATGAGATTCTCAGGCATCACATGAAAGCCCCACTTCTGGCTCATTGTTGGGGCACCCAGAGGTGAGGCCAGATGGCCCAAGACAGAGCTTGCACAATAGACGCTTCTCTTACGATTGCCCAGCACCAAGGACACCACGGGACCCTTGCCCCATTCCACTAACTGATCCGTGCTTTGGGCATCTCTCAAAAATGCCAACCCTTTAAACTGGGAAACCTTTTCTTTATGCATTAAAAGAAAAGCTTCTGTGAGGCCTGACTGTGGTGCCAGCTCATGGCCAGCAGCTCATGCCCAGCAGGCAGTGTACCTTCCCCTGTGCCAAGGAGACTGGGGAAGCTGGGGAGTGAGGGAAGACTGAATCGGTCCCTAAAAGGAATTTTAGAGCGTTACTTATTTTTATCGCTGAGTTCTTGGATATACAAAAGGAGGCCCAGAGCTGGGTTCAGGGGTGGGGATGGTGACGGCTCACGTGCGGTGCGCGGAGGACTGAACGACCTGAACTGAGGGAGGTTCTGCTATCAAGAAGGAGAAAGCGGGAGACAAAAGGAGACGTCCGTGCCCCATGGGGTGGGGGGAGTGAAGAACATTCAAGAAGTGGGCATCTAATTCCCATTTTACGTCACCCACATTGGGACGTAAAGCCTGCTACACACTCAAATGCCGGTACGACTGGGCTGGTGTTTTCTCCCCACGTGGAAATCGAAGGAAGCAGCTGCGTGCCACGTTTGGGCAGCCAGTGGGGTTGAGGTGAAAGACTGTGGTCCAAGAACAGTGTGGATCACAGGGCCCAAGAATTCCGTGATGTCAGGAAGCCTGAGTCACGGGGGTGGGCGTGCGAAAGTTAACCGTCCCCCCTCCAACACCCCGTCTGAGCGCAGTTAGGAAGCAGCCAGAGGGCGTGGCACTCCATCTCATGATAACCCCATCCAAGATTTTAGAGCAGAGAACTCAGGGGCTCGGGGCCGAGGGACTTGGCTTCTCACTAGGTATCCGAGGGACTAGCAATCACTCCCCTCATACCTACCCAACTCCAACCAACTCACTCCTTCCCAGAATTAATGGGAAGTAAGATAGGCCCGTTCCCCCCACCACAAACTTATCTTACATTACACCTCGCCAACCTCTGCTGGGACTCATAGTCCCAGATTATTTGGACTGGACAAACTTGAGAGATGAGTTCCTTCAACCTCCCCTCCCCCAAGCCACACACCAGGCAGGGCCAGGGCAGGACCAGAACACCGGCCTACTCCCAAGTCCCCGGGCTTCCACCATCCCAAGGAAGACATCACTGGGCTGGGCCAGCGGGGGAGAGAAAGTCCTCCCCTCACCACCCTCCCCACCTCTGGTATGTCTGAGAATTTTCAAACACACAGCAAAGTTGAAAGAATTTTACAGTGAACACTTGTGTACCCACTACTTAATTCCACCATCAATATTTTCTTATATTTGCTTATCATCTATCTCTCCCTCCAGCCTTTCATTCATCTTATCTTTTATGTATTTCCAAGTAAATTGGAAACATCAATACATTTTCCCCTAAGTATTTCAGCATGCGTATCATTAACTGAAGTCCATTATTTGTTTAAAAGTTTTTTCTTTTGACATAAAGTGTACACATAATGAAATGCACAGATCTTAAATGTACTATTGCTACGTTTTGACAAATGTATACACCTGTGTAGCCCAAACCTCTATGAAGATATAGAACATTATCTTCACCCCAGAGAAGGAAAGTTCTCTTCTGCTGGAGAAGGGGGTCTTTTGACCATGAGAACCCAGTTATCTGGGGATCTGACCAAGTCATTCCCCCATGAACACGGGGCTCTAAGATTAGCGCTGATATCGTTCCTTCTGTTAACGAGAAGAGGGCAGTGAGTACTTTCATCTGCATTGTCTGTTAGAGCAGGGGACAGTTAAGTCCTTTGTGCTTGGCCAACATATCAAGCACATTAAGGAAGTTATCAAGCGTGATGTCTTGGAGGGTATAACCCCGAACATCGAGGACTGGGTAACTGTGACTAAAACAAAACAAGGTGGGCTGACTAAATCTGTTGATGCCCGCTACACTGTCTTTTATCTCCTCATTAAGCAGCATCCGGAGGCTCACTGGGCATGGACTAACATTCCAGCCTTTTCTCCAGCCGCCCTCCATACGGAGCGCCGCCTAGCTTTGATCGCTCAGCGGAAGAAGGATCTGCAGCCAGGGCCCTGTGGCCCTCGTAGCAAGGTACCTGTCATTCTTAACAGGACCACTCACAAATACAGCGAGGTTGTGGACTGGCTAGTCGAAAACGGAATAACTTCTGAGAGACAATGGCTGCTGGAAGACAAAGAATCCTTTCGCAGCTTTCAAGCAAGCTCAACAGGGCAGCACTGGAGAACGCGCGAGCCGAAATGCTCCTGACGAAGTCGGCCGAAGACTACCTGCTAGGCAAGCTTCCAGTCGGGGACACCACCAAGAACAAGGTGTTCCAACGTTTCCAGGTGAATCGGTACGACCCCGTCTTGGCAGCGAACATCCTAGTTCGCTGGGCCCAGTGGGAGTTCAACAAGTGCAACGCCATCTGGTTCTACAGACCTGCGACCACCAGCAAGACAAGCATCGTGGAGGCTATTGCCCGTGCTATGCCATTTCATGGCTGTGGAAACTGGACTAATGAGAACTTTCCTTTCAATGACTGGGTAGATAAGATGGTGATTTGGTGGGAGGAAGGAAAGATGACTAGTAAAATTGTAGAGTCTGCTAAAGCCATTTTGGGTGGGTTGGCTGTGCGGGGTTGATCAAAAATGTAAAGGTTCTGTGCAAATTGAACCAACGCCTGTACTTATTACCAGTAATACATATAAGTGTGCTGTGGTTGATGGGAACAGCACTACCTTGGAACATAAGGAACCTTTGGAGGAAAGAATGTTCCTTTTTAGGTTCACAGTAAAACTCAGGCATGATTTTGGGAAAATAAGTAAATGGGAGATAAGAGAATTTTTCCAGTGGGGCCATGACAATGCTATACCAGTTGAACCAGTGTTGGAGGTTCCTACAGGTGCTAACAAACCCCGCTTACCTGAGACCGCTATGACTAGACCAGTTGTAGTTTCGGTAGAGAGGGGATTTCCATTGCCTTGGTGAGCAGCTCCTGAAAGTTCCCCACGTCAGCTGGAAAGTGCCGATGTTCCCCCAGCTCCTCCCTCGCCCCCTGCCGCATCTGCTGAATCAGCAGCTGACACAGGGATATAAGGGCCCACCAGGAGGCAAGGGAAAACACACCAGAGGAGTCTCTTGACCTGTTCACAGTGTGCGCTCTTGACACCACTGGTCTGGCTGAAATAAAGGCGAGGTGCCCAGAGTGCAAGTTTAGCCGTCATAGAGCTGTCCTGTTGTGCGAGGAACATAAGGGGTTGGCGAAGCCAGTGGCTTTGGATCAATCTAATAAGCATACACAGGAATATCACACGTGCGTGGCTCATCACAGTTTTGACTGTTATGAATGTTATCCTTTCGACCCCACTGAGTTTGATTTGCCTGGTGATGGTGACTCGGAACAATAAATGAGTAAAACATAGATATGGCTGGCTTTCTAGGTACTTCTGAAGAGTGGTACAAGCGGGCAGCGGCTACTTGGTGCAACTCAAAGCCTGGACGCGCTGTCCCTGAACCAAACCAACAGCAGCCGCGGCTTCCAGCTTTGTCTGGATCTGGAGTACAACCTAAACACTCTGCAATGGGTCTTGTCCTCCCTGGCTATAAGTACCTTGGCCCTTTTAACGGCCTTGCTAAGGGCCCTCAGGTCAACAAGGCGGATGCAGCCATGTGAGTCCATGACCTACGACAAAATAATCGAGGAGGGAAAGAACCCTTATCTCACTTTTAATTCAGCAGACCAAGAGCTGATAGACTCTTTCCAAGGAGATACCTCCTTTGGTGGAAACCTTGCCCGAGGTGTCTTCCAGGCCAAGAAGCACCTGCTGACACACATGGGCCTCACAGACACCCCCCCCCTCCCCCCCACAGCTGCTAAATGTCCCAAGGTCGCAGACACCAGCCCTGGAGAGCCCAGTCTCCCCGTGGGAGGAAGAGGAGGAGAACGTACCCCTTTGGTCCCCCGCGGATCCTCTGGAGGGGCTACCACGAGAAGCACAGGAGGCAGAAATGCGGAGATAGCTACACGAGACACAGAAGTTTCAGATGCAGGCGGCGGCAACAGCGGCATTGGAGAGTCCTCAGGAAATTGGCATGTGAGTCTCAATGGCAAGGGAATCTCGTCACCACTCGTTCCACCAGAACTTGGGTGCTCCCCTCCTATGACAACAATCTCTACAAGCAGATTAAAGGCGATGCCTCTGACATGTCCTACTTGGGTTACAGCACCCCTGGGCCTACCTCGATTTCAACAGATTCCAGTGCCACTGGAGTCCCCGAGACTGTCAGCGGCTCATCAACAACTACTGGGGCATCCGACCAAAGGCTTGTAGAATCAAAATTTTCAACATACAAGTTAAGGAGGTCATGGAGGCAGCAGGCACAAAGACAATAGCCAATAACCTAACGTCAACCATCCAGATTTTTGCAGATGACACATACCAGCTGCCATATGTGATTGGAAATGCCACTGAGGGGTGCTTGCCCGCTTTTCCCGGTGATGTTTTTATGTTGCCTCAGTTCTGGTACTGCACCGTGCATACGAAGAGCAGAGGGAACACATCCCCTACTCCACGCTCAGCTTTTTATTGCCTAGAATACTTTTCCAGGCAGATGCTTCGCACCGGCAATAATTTCAGTTTTCAATATGCCTTTGAAGACCTCCCTTTTCACTCTTGCTTTGCGCATAATCAAAGAGCGACTCATCTCTCCAACCCCCTTGTCGACCAGTACCTATATGGGTTCTACCAAACTTCAGAAGATGGCACAATTCAAACCACAAAAATTAAGAAGAGTAACTATGGGCAAAAATACACCAACTATGAGCCGGGCCCGTGGCAATGCATGCAGGGGTTCTCAACCAATAAAGAAAACAACCAACCTAACATGTCTGCAGAGGACCAAGCAGTGGAGAATTGGTTGGCAAATGCAAAGAGCTTTTGAAGGCCCAGACCAAATGACAGGAGCAATTGGAACGACAATGCAGGGAAGGTGGTGTGGATAACAGCTTGATAATGCAGACCACCAACAAAGCACCTACCCCACATTTCAGCAAAGAAGATGAGACTGAAACAACAAATATCTATGCAGCTACTTCTGGCAGAAAAATTCCATCGAGTCAAAACACCCCCAGCAATAAACCACGAAAGGAAGTGCCCTTATATATGGGTGTACAGCCTGGTCAGGTATGTATGGATAAAGACATCTATCTCCAGGGCCCTATTTGGGCGAAAATTCCTGACACTGATGGCAATTTTCAGCCTCATCCTAACATGGGAGGCTTTGGGTGCAAACATTCACCTCCGATGATTCTGCAGAAAAATACTCCAGTCCCTGCAGAACCTCCTGCGGCCTTCACTGAAACGCCTATTAAGTCTTTTATTAGTCAGTATTCCACTGGTCAGGTAACAGTGGAAATTAATTGGGAGCGAAAATCAGAATCCAGCAAACGCTGGAATCCAGAGATCCAATTCACAAATAATTACACCCCAACTGATTGGGCAGAGTTTTCTCCTAATGAAAAGGGAGAATACAATTATTTTCCTCGCTTTATTGGGTCAAGATACCTTATTAAGAACCTGTAACCCTGATCCCTCTATAAACCGTGTAATTCCTGAACCAAATATAAGTGTGTGTGTATTATTTTCGTCTTTTGATGTTTCCCTCTTATCTGGTTCATTCATTCATGGTCACGGCGGTGGCGGGGGAAGGGGTGGGGTGCAGAATGGTGGCTGGTACAACCGGAAATCAAGATTGCATCAGACGGAAGTGATGCAACTGGCAGCACATCACTGGGCCGGAAACACGTCATCAGAAGGCAACTGGGCGGGGCTAGGGTTAGGGTCAACCTCCCCAATGGGATGTGCCAGGGCCACCCGATCGCTGAAAGGCCCCTGAGGGGCAAATGGAAAGCCCTTCCAAAGCTACTAAACAGAATCAAGCTGAGGAATAGATGTTCTCTCCTCAAAGGCCCAAAAAGAAAGCAGAGGCTTAAGAAATTTAGGATAAATGGTGAATTTTCCCAAAACAGCACCATCTTTCAAACATAGAAGAGCTGGCTGTAGAAAAACAGTAACTACTGTAAAAAACAATAGCTAGGTAACTAGAAAGGAGTGATTGAAATTAAAAGTTTAAAGGGGGCCACAAGAAAAGGCACTGAATGCAGCTGTCCTGGAGATTCCAGGGCCAGGAAAATCGTCAGAATCAGAGATGTTTTCAGTTTCCCCTTTGCTAAAAGCTCAGGGATGGCAAGAAAGTCAAAAATTCTCACTCTCACTAAAATTCTCAGAAGTGACAGGTAAAGGGCTCAGTGTAGCTCTTAATTAACCCAAAACGACACCTGCCAGATGATGGGGATTTGCAGAGCGCGCTGGGGGCCGACCCCATCTGCAGATGGTGGGCTCCCACCTCTGCTCAAGACCTTGGCCAGCTGTAATTAACATACAGAAAGTCTTTCAAAGTGACTTCGCAGCCAAGTTCTATTTCTGAAGGATTCAAACTGGGCTTTGAGAGAAAATCTCTGCAGAGGAAGAGGAAGAAGAAGGAATGATTTGAAAAGGACCATGAGACTTCTGCAGTCCTTCCCTGTGGTTTTGTAGAACTGCATGATGTGCCGTGGCTCAAGAGTCAGCGGGTACTTGGGCATATACAACACTGTCTATGGCCAGAGTGATCCTGACCAGAGCACCCAACACAGGCACAGCCAGCCTTTCAAATATATTACATATTATTTATATAATCACATTATATAATATACCACATACGTTATTATAATATACACGTATATATACACTGGATATATACATACACATATATGTGTGTACATACAATATATATAACACACATATCCACAGATATCCATATGCACATGCACACACATGCAGGATTCTGGGGCTCCGTCAAGACTCTCTGAGTGACCTTGATCAAGTCTTTTCTTCTCACCAAGACTCAGTTTTCTCATCTGTAAAGGCGGTGTGTACGGGAGAGATTGAAATAACTGACCTCAAAGGGCTTTCATGGCTCAGATCCCCCTTTCCTATCTTCCCTGCACCCACCCCCAATCTGGCCCCCTTGAAGGCCAAGGTTTCTCAACTGTCTTCTCTCCAGAGCAAGACCTTCCTGGGCTCCCAACGGAGAAAGGAAAACCCAAGCAAACTCGGTAAAGGTCAGCCCTGTCAGCCCGGACAGCCCAGCACACAGAGCATCGATCTGTTCCTGGGAAAAACCTCTTCTCCCACCAGCTAGGCCAGCCATGAAGCCCTTCAGAAAAACAGAGAGAAGGGAAAAACCAAGGGAGAGGGTGAGAGTGAGGGGGAGAATGCAGAATGTCTCATTTCTGCTTCTCTGGAGCGCCGTGGACTTTGCAGTTAGGTGGTGGTGCTGGCAGGGGCACAGCGAGACGGAGCTGAAGACCGGGGTTGAGTCGTGGCTCTTCCACCATGAGGCAGTGGAGTGACCATTCTGAGCCTTGACTTGGTCCCCAGTAGAGAGGAGGCTGCTGTGCCCTCAGCCCACTTCCTGTTGTCTGCAACAACAAAGCCCCGAATGCAGGGCCCCTTCAGGGAACTTAGGGGAAACAAGGCCACAGTCACATTACAGCGCCTCCAACACAGACCACAGGACGTGCACAGACCCCACCTGCTGGCCACCCATCAGAGGCAAGATTGGGGCCCCTGAGCCACACGGGGCCAACAGAAACATATTGCTGGTCTGCTCAGTGTTGTTTGGGTTTTTTTTGTTTGTTTATTCCCCACACTGTGCATTTCTTCCCTGGCTGCCTAGTGTTTTAAAGGGGCAAGTGTGTCATCAGCTACAGAACAAGCAATATACAATTGTCTAGTTCCCGATGCTGATTTCCCCTCTTTCTGTGATGTGCCTGGCCCCTGTAGGTATTTCAGTGTGAGACCCATGGCTATGCTATGACTCACATTGAGCACTTCTGGTTCAATTTTAATCTGTTCTCTTGGTGTGGTATTATTCCAAAATTCTGTCTCAGTGCTCTCATTTAAGCAAACAATGCACAAGACAACGTAATGTCTCACTAGGGTGCAAGACAACACCTGATTTGTGAGTATGTGTGCGGAACTGGGGAGTTCCTGGTTTCTAGCGTGCCCTTACCTGGGAGTGCCCACAGGCAACACATGTGTGAAGACCAAGCCTGCAAGGTAATGCCCAGAAGCCTCATAGTGGCATTCAAGGCCCTGCAGGGTCTGTCCCAATGAGCTTCCCAGCCATACCTTCCACTGCCCCATTGCTCTTCATCTGAAATGCCACCTTCCTCTCCCTCCTCATGTCCAATCCCTCACCTTGTCAAAACCCAGCTCAAATACCACCCCCTCCAGGAAGCCTTTCTGGATTGATCGTCCTCACTTTTCCGTGAGCCCCCAACCCTGGGTCGATCCCTGGCTATGGCCCAGAGCACTTCCTGCCCAGACTCAGGCTGGTTGTGACCCTATCTTGCTTCCCCTGTTGGTAAGTCTGTGGCTCCTCCTTGAGGGCAGGAGCCAGGACTGATCATGTGTGACTGACAGATCCCAGTGGCCCCGGCTGCCCCCCAGTGCCTGGCTCCACCCATAGTACAAATGCTGGCTGAGTGAGCACTGCGTGTGTCCAACAGCTGTTCCTTGAGCCAGGTGCTTTCAACGTCAGACAGAAACAGATCGTGAAATTATGCTACAGAGCATTAGTGAAACACTGGTCCTTGCTCTTTGATAGAGGCATGAAGCATGAGACAGAAAGACAGACAAAGGCAACAAAACACACAGAAAAGAGAGGTGGGCTATATCTGCTGCAGGGGCCAGGGTGCAGGTCCCGCAGGTGGAAAGGGACACTGGATGGGTGCCATTCTGAAGGGCCAGGACCCCCATCAGGCCTCTCTGGGCCTCCTGGCCACATAATGACAGCACCAAGGTTGGCTCACTCCAAAAGAACAAAGAAGTTTAAAAAAACGAAAGAGCAAAAACCACTGATAGTTACAGCTCAGAAACCAGGACCAGACTGCATTCCAAGGGGCCGAAGCTGGGTTGGAAAACTGGGCAGGTTTTTTCCCTGAGAACTCATTTGGCCTTCAGAAGATGCTGGGTCTGGAAACCTGAAGACTTTCTCTGAGTGACCAGGAGGTGGCCAAAAGCCCCCATTCCAAGCCTAAACTGCCAGACTCCAGGTTCTACAGGATTCTGTGGGAATAACACTGAATTGCATTCCCGAGAAAATCCAGCTCACACATTTGTGATGGATGTCTAATAAATTCACAAGAATTCTGTTTATCCATTCAGTTCAGCATTCACAGTAGCTCTATTCAGAGCTCTCTGCTAGGTCCCCCTTCCCCCCACTCGGGATGGTGCACAGGCCCCGTATTCAGGGCACACCCTGCATCTAAGAGACTTCCTTAGACCCAGAACTAGGCATTTAGGCACCAGCAAATGGTGAGGAGGACTTAGAAGCAGAGCAGAAGTTATCATTTATTCTGGCTGGGGTATCCAGGAAGGCTTCTTGTAAGAAGTGACTGTGATCTGGGCTTTGAAGGACCTTGAAGCACCATCATTTAGTGGGTTACTGAAATCTGTTCCTATGCACCTCCCACCAGCCCCGGCTGCATTCTGAAGATCAAAGTGCACTGCCACTGTCCCCATGGAAGGGAGCCTGGGGGCGAGGAGGCAGTTCCGCAGGACACAATGTGTCCTGGTGTGGAATGGGCCACAGAGGCCTGACTCTTATCTCTTTCAGCTCCATCGAGGCAACTGCCGATGAGGCACATTGACCGATAAACCCTGAAACCCTTGGACAGCTCTGAACCACATCATGACTTTTGTAAATTATGGTAAAAAGGTGGGCACTGATATTCTGCACAGGTAGTGAGAGCAGCCGTGGCTGCCACTCTGTGTTGATAACTGAGGCGATGGGGAAGCCCATGGGCTTGGAGCCAGTCAGTCTCTGTCAAAACCCCTCGGCCACTCAGCTGAGTGGCCTTGGAGGAGTCACTTTACTTCTCTGAACCTGAGGTCATTTGCAATGTGGCATTGCAGCATTCACAGGACTAAACTGTATCAACGCATTTCAAAGTCTTCTGTGAATCAAAAAGTGTTCTACAGACGTGAGGGGCTATTTGATGCTTAACCCAGGCCTTGGCACATAACACACGCTCTGTGTGACAGTTGAAAAAATGGATGCACTGGGACTTGTTTTTAATGAAAATTATATTTCCAGATGATTTTCTCATATTTCAACAAGTGCTCCAAATTCTTGATTGTAGGGGAAGCCTTGAACTAGGAGTCAGGGTCCCAATCTTGTTCTGCCTCTACCACTGTGCGACCTTGGATATATGCCTTGGACGTTCACTTAGCCTCAGTTTTCCCAAGTGAACCATGGCAGGTGGGAAGTAGACAAGATTGGTTTCCAATCTCTCTGCACTACGGAACACTTTTTCTCCCGGACTCCTGCTCAATCGCCCTTCTGCTTGCTTAAATGATGAGTCCAACCCCATGCCCTTTGAAAGTGTTCTTTGAAATCTTTTTGTGGGCAAATAGACAATTTCCACCAGGCCGCCTATAAAGCTGAACAAGCCCCCAGCCCCAGTTACCAGCTCCCAGACTCAAAAAATGGCCCCAGCCCCCTGCAACTCAGAGGCCCTCTCACCTCCCAGCACATTCCCGGAGCCTCCTGGGATGCCTTCTCTCAGCTCACGTCAGCCCAAAGCTGAGTTACTTTCCCGTGGCCGAGACCTTGGCCTGTCCCTCAGAGCAGCCAGGGGTCCTCCTCTGAAGAATCGCCTCCCCCCTGGCTGGGCCTGGCTCGGCACGGAGGCCTGAGCGTCCTGCCGCTGACTAATGAGAGGGAGGTGACGGTGTCATACCTTGCTGGGAAGTCGCAGTGCTAGTGCCGACCCGCGCCGCCTGCCATCAAATTTTAATGTTGCTGCTGACAGATTTACGGAATGCCTCACCAAGTGTTTGCGAGGAGACCAGCCAAGATTTACCTCCACAATTACTACCACGATGTGCAGGCTTTGCTGTGTGCCGGGAACTTGCAGCAGAGCGGCCCGGAGCCACAGTGCACCCCGAGGATCGCACTCAATTCCACACACCTTTCCCGCCCCCAGAGCCAAGGGTCCGGGGCCGGAGGCAGAGATGAATCAGACACGGTCCCTGCCCACCAAGAGAGCTCGTGGTCCGCGGGAGGGGGCAGCACACACATCAATTACTCAGGTCCTGGGTGGCTGGGGACCAGCGCACAGATACAGGGAGAGAGGCAGGCTGGGCTGAAGAGGGGAAGGGGGTTATTTCTCTATCAGGGTCAGGGTCAAGGACGGAGCCAAAGATGGGGCTCTGCGGGACCATCCAGCTGCTTCAGCTCTCCTGGTCACTCCTCTGCCTGGAAGGGCTCCGGGGCTCTCCATCCCTCCCCACTGCTGGGCTCAGGGTGTCGGCACCCCTCTCCATCAGTAGCTGTGCCCGCCATTCAATCCTTGGGGTGCCCTCTGCCGAGGCTGATGGAGTGGATGTAGCCTCCCAGCTCCTCACCCTTCCTCACCGTGTCAACGAATCCCTTGCTCTTTAAGTTGTAGGGCTCTCCCTGAGCAGAGATGCGCCAGAGGGCAGGAGTAAGGTGCAGTGATCCAGGCCCGTGTTCTCAAACCTTGCTACCTGTTAGAATCATCTGGGGAGCTTTAGGAAATCCAGACGGCCAGGCCACACCCCAAACCAGTTAAATCAGAATCTCTGGGGTGGGGCCAGGTGTCAGTATTGGTCTGAACTTCTGAGGTGATTCCACGTGCAGTGACTTCGAGAAGTAGTGGACAGGCACTTGCTACTCAGAGTGTAGCAGCATCAGCAGGGAGCTTGTTAGAACTGCAGCGTCCTGGGCCCCAGTCTAGTTTTACTGAACCAAATCTGCTCTGGAAGATGATCCCTAGGTGGTTTGTGTGCAGTAAAGTTTGAGAAGCACTGACCCACGTTAAAAAGTTTCCCAGCATCCTCAGAGGCACACTGTGTCTAGTCCCCAGGCCCTCTGAAACCAGCCCCCTCAGAAGGCCGGCCTCTAAGAAGGTTAACCTCCCACAGCTGACCGCTAAGAGGGGCCGCTGGTGTGGGTGGACCGGCAGGTGGCTGGGCACCTGCCACAGGTACTCGGCAAGTTTGATGAGGCACTTGTTCTGTGGAGGGAGCTGGATCAGGACACCCCTCAGGCCAATTCTCACAACTGTCAAGGCTGGACCGGAGGCAGGAGCCCCAGTGAGGTCCCGTCTCTACCACAAACTCACTGGAGCAAGGGTCTTCCCCAGTCCAGGCCTCAGTTTCCCCATGGGTGAGAAAATCAGCCCTGAAGTTTGCTGTGCCAGTGGAGTCCTCTTCTTTCTTTTTTTTTTTTTTTTTTAATTTTATTTATTTATTTATTTATTTATGGCTGTGTTGGGTCTTCGTTTCTGTGCGAGGGCTTTTCTCTAGTTGTGGCAAGCGGGGGCCACTCTTCATCGCGGTGCGCGGGCCTCTCACTATCGTGGCCTCTCTTGTTGCGGAGCACAGGGTCCAGACGCGCAGGCTCAGTAATTGTGGCTCACGGGCCCATTTGCTCCGCGGCATGTGGGATCTTCCCAGACCAGGGCTCGAACTCGTGTCCCCTGCATTGGCAGGCAGACTCTCAACCACTGCGCCACCAGGGAAGCCCCCTCTTCTTTCTTAAATTCAACTGACACTTTCATCCATGTTCTCTGTGACCCGCCCACAGACCTGGCTGAGATGAAGCTTTGTGGGGAGGGACCTGGGAGAGGGGAGGGGAGATGTGTTTGGGGGCCAAGGAACGAAGAGTGAAGAAGCTTCCTAAGGGAATAAATGCAGGGCGAGGTGGGGGAGCCCCCAGGTGTGCCGGGGAGACCTGGTGTGTGTCTACCTTGATGCCAGGCACACAGCAGACGGTCAATGCTTCATCCGCCTATTCATTCAGCAGATGTTGGCTGAGTGCCTACTGGATACCAGGCACTGCTCTGGACACTGAGAATATAGCCGTGAACAAAACAAATGTCCCTGTCCTCGGAGAGCTTATATTCTAGTGGTACAAACAGATAATAAATAGGAAAAAGCAAAGCATAGAGTGTGTGTTAAGGAGAAAACATAAGGAGGTGAGAGGGTGGCTGGGGATGGCTTCACCAAAAAGGTGACCTTCGAATAAAGAGGCAAAGGAAGTGAGAGTCACCACGTGAATATCTATGGGAAGAGCACTCTGAGCAGAAGGAACGGCAAGTGCAAAGGCCCTGAGGCAGGAGAATGGGTGGTGTGTTGGAGGATCGGTGAGGAGATCTGTGAGGCTGGAGGGGAAAAGTTGGGGGGGGGCAGGCAGAAGATGAGGTCAAGGAAGGAAGTGGGGAGGGGAAGATCAGGTAAGGACTTTGGCCTCTACTTTGAGTGAGCAAAAGAGGGACATGACCCAACTCAGATTGTAACAAGCTCACTCTGGCTGCTATGGTGAGAATGGACTCAAGGGGGCACGGGTGGCACTGGGGAGACCAGTAAGGAGGATTCTGCATATATTTACTGAAAGACTGACCTACCCACAGAGTGGGCACCTCCGGCCATTTGGAGCTTAATGCTATGGGGCTGGGAAGGGCCAGGCTGTGTGGCCATGCAAGCAGGTGGTCAGCTGGCCAAAGCCAAGGACACTCATAGGGTGAGGCCAGATATGGACGGCTGGGTAGAGGGGAGCACCTTGGATTCCAGTCCTGGCTCGGCATGGCCCTGGGCCAGCCCCCTCCTCTCACTGAGCCTATAACAAAAGTGATAACCAAGGGCACCCACGGGCTTGTGGTGAGGATTCTGTGAGAGTGTGGATGTACCAACTGCGGGTAAACTGAGGAGGGGTGTGGCGGCGGGGCCGTCCTGCTTGTCCTGCCCACACCAGGAATGCCACAGGCAGGAGGGCGATGTGTCCCGATTCTCCACTAGGGGGAGCCTGGGCAATTCCTCCTCCAGCAGAAATGAAGTTTGCAAGCATTCATCCTGTCTCATCCGGGGAATTGTGGAAGTGCCCGGGTCCCTGGATGAGAATGTCCTGAGCTGTCCTCCTAGTCTGGGATTCTGTGTCTGGGGAGCTAGTCCTCTCCAAGACATGTGCTGAACAGCCCAGCAGCAGCTACTGAGAGGTCGCTACCTGGAGACCTAAAGTTCCATCAGGCTCACACCGTAGCCCCCAAATAACAAACCAAAGAGTAGGTGGAAAGGAAAAGCCACCCATGGCTGAAGTCTTTGGCCTGAGGTAAGCAGGATGGATGGCTTTTAGTTCACCCCTGCACGTGTTTGTGTGTTCACTTCCTCTCTTGGTCCACACATTATTAAATGTGGCTTCTCAAACCTTCACTGAGCGTCTGCCCTGTGCCAGGCTCTGTACCGGGTGGTGCTGTGATGCAGCAGACACTCAGGCTCGTAAGCCTCCTTTGCCCCCCAGACAGCCAGCAGCCAGCTGGGGTTTTGAGTTTCTTAGGGTCTCTCTCACCTCTCCATTTATCTGAAGGCTAAAGAGTTCCAATAAGATTCCCTTAAAACAGACAAAGGGGAAGGACAGCCCTGTAGGGATGAGTAGGTTGTTCACTGCACAAGAGCAACCAGCTAATTGGGCATGTGAGGACTGAAATCCAGCCCCCTCTCCACTTGCCATACCCTGAATCTTGGAGTGGGGCTGCATCCACCCACCGGGAGGAAGGAGCAAGTTCCTGAGAAACAGCCTGGGGGAAACTACAAGATAAGTTCTGTGGCTTCCCCTCTCTCTCTCCTGCTGTAGCTTCTTCACTCTGCTGTCACAGGTCAGGAGGAGAACACAAAGGTGGATACAGTGGATCCCAAAGACTGTCAAACCTGGGCCACCTGGGTTCTCTCCGTTCAGCCCACAGTTATTTAGTACTAAGAATGTGCCAAGCACTGTTAAGAGGCACAGGTTGCCTGCAAGGCGGTGTCATCACGCCTTTCACTGTCGAGGCAGAAGCATGATCTGGCTTTCAGGGTCCTGCCTTTTCTCTTGTTAAAAGGGCTCTGAGCAATCAAGACTGGACTCTACCCTGGCCCTGCCACTTGGGCAAGTTACTCTGTGTGAGCTGAGGCCTCAGCCTCCTCCGCTGGCAGGGAAATGGGGTACCATCAACACCAACCTGGTGAGGTTACTGTGAAGGGCAAGCAGGCTGGGAAATGACCAGCCCACAGACGTTCTCACTAGATGTCAGCTACTTCTAGAAAGCAGGGCCTTCTTCTCTTATGCTCACGACAGCCCTTGGAGGAAGACCATAGAGATGTCTCCACCATAAAAATGCCGAGTGGGGAAGGTGACTGGAGGCAGGACTGAGGCCACGGGTGCCGAGTCCTGGGCCAGGGCGTCCAAGACACCCCACACACCTTCTCAGCCTCCCCCAAATCTCCCTCCCAGCTGGAGGAATTCCACACATAGATTTGGACAGAGATGTTCCAGGCACGCGAAGGCTGAGAGGGATGTGTTAAGTCAGGCCTGGGAGACAAAGAAGGGAGAGCGAGGCAGGACTTGGACTTGCTGCTTACAGGTGTGCAGGTGGGAGAAAGTGCCCCAGGGTCCCCACGGGGCCACTCGCAGAACCCACCCACTGAGAGGCTCCCTGGGCCCCGGGTCAGGGGGCCCCACTCCACCCTCACGCTGCCCCGCGGCTCCATCCAGTCAAGGCTGGTGGAGCTGAGCACCGGCCGGCCTCCCCCAGCAGCCCGCCCGCTTCCTCGCTTCCTCCGGCTGGCCGGCACGGTGGCAGGCCCTGCCTGCTCCCCGGGGAGCCTGCCGCCAGGCCTGATGGCGCTGACGGAGGGAGGGAGGCCGCCAAGCTGTCAGTCTGGAGGTGCCCCTCGGAGCCCCTCCTGGCTGGAGTGAGGAGGGCGGGCCGGCGCCGGAGCCGGGCTGTCAGGGCCTTCACAGAGACGAGGCCGGAGAGGCACTGCCTGACAGCTCGCCCGCCGAATTAGGACCATTTGCATGCTAATTTCCAGCGCTCTAACGGGCTGGCAGGCTGGCTGGGGTGTGGAGAGTGTGCAGAGAGAGGCGCCGCGGCCTCCCTGCCCGCGCTGGGACAATGCTTGACTGATCTAGCTGCGTTAACGAGCAAATTATGGTAATTTTGTTATTACAAATGCATAGAAATTTCCAAAGCAGGCAGCCATTCAGGGCAGCTCCCTGCTCCTCCCCGCTCTTAAATACTGAACCCCTGTTTGTACACATGGGCCTGGCACCCGCTTCAGGGACGGAGGTTCCGAGGGGCCAGGCTTCCATGGGAGCCTCTCGTGGAGTCCCAGGGTGAAATGGCCTTAGGCCAGGGGATCCCTTCCTGTCTGCAGTCCAGCCTTGCATCCCCCAAACCCCACCCTCCTGTCCCCCAGGAGTCCCTGCCTAGTCCCTGGGCCTAGCGGTCCCACAAACCTGCCACAGTCAAGCTGGTTTCTTTCCATTCTGAGCAGGTAACATGGGTGATTCTCCTCATAGATGCTCTGAGGTCTTGAGAAATTCAATGATTTCTGTATCCACTCTGTGAACTGGGCTCAGCACCCATGAGGAGGAGCTCAGGGATTGTCTGATGAATGAATGAATGAATGAATGGGAGAGTAAATGAAGGAAGGAGGAAGGGAGGAAGGAAAGAGAGGAGGGAATAAGGGAAGGGGGGAAGGTTAGGAAGGGAGGTAGTGAAGGAAGGAGGGAAGGAAGAGGTGGAGGGAGGAAGGAAGGAAGGAAGGAAGGAATGGAGGAAGGAAGGAAGGAAGGAATGGAGGAAGGCCAGAGCTTATCCCACAAATGAGGACAATTAAGAAAGACCCCGGTCAGCTCACTGGTGATGTAATTAATCCAAGACCTCACCGGAGGAGTTTATTTGCCAACTGGCAACCCCTCCTGGCATTTATAATTGTCCACTGCTGGACAATCACAATTTGTCCCAGTTTTTCTGGTGACCTTCTTTTTGATTAAAAGTATGTTTTTGGAAGCATGCTCTGGAATGTATCCAGACAGAAACCTTTTCCAAGAAAGTGAGCTCCCTGCTCCCAGCAGCTCGGAGTGGGTAGCTCCAGCCGCAGGGCGGGGCGACCACAAAGCTGGATGGTGGGACCCTATTAAAAACCAGTGCACTTGTGGGCGGGGCCCACTGCTTCCCTCCGGGGCCTCTGCCTGTGACCTACTGGCAGTCCTCTGATTTCATGACAGGGATTTCAGGTTCGGGCTGATGTTATTGAAAGGTCAAGAGGCTGCCTCAAATCCATTTTGGAAGTCAGTGGGGAAAAAATCATCAGTTACGGAGGAGCGCAGCACTGAGGAAGGTCTGCTCCAGGTGGCTGAGGAAGCCTGAGCCGGCCCGGCTCTCGGCTCTCGGAGGGGTGTATGGGAGGCAGGGACCTAAATGTGAGCCGAGACTTTAGAACCGCAGGTGGGGTCATGGCCAGATTTTTCTATTTGTCTGATTTTCTAATTGGGTCACAACTTCCAGAGGGAAACTGAACCCAGGAAAGAAAACAATCATTTCTTTTCATCCAGCTGCCTGACTCTGTGGGGAAAGCTGAGAGCAGGGGGAGTTGGGACCTCAGCATGGCCCCAGGCTGAAGCTCTGACCGGCCTGGGGACGGGCACAGCCTGCATCCCAGGAGATGCTCTTGCAGCTGACCAGGTAGGGCCTGGGGAAGATCTGGGCTCAGGAAGAACATGAGAAGGTTGGGGTGGGTGGAGCGAGAGTCGTGCTTTGAGTTGTTCTAGAAGCCGGTCACCCAGGGACCACCCCAGGAATGCCAGGCCTGCATGAAGTCAGGAGACACAAAGCTTCCTTTTTTTTGCTTCGGTGAAGAACGAGAGGGTGTGGTATTTCCCACCAGCCCAAGGGGGGACAAAAGGACAGGCTGCTGCCACAGAAAGAAAGCCAGCCTGGCTCTTCCTCTGACTTGCTGTACGACCTTGAACAAGTCCTTTCCTTGACCTCATCTGCACACTCCCCTGCTGATTTCTAAGGTCAGTCCAGCCCTGTCCATCCCTGGCAAAGGGAGAAGTAGCTATAGAGTGTACAAGGGCCATCTCCAGCCCTCTCTGAGGCATGTGTTAGAACAGATCAGCACCCAACACCCCACAGCTGCACCCCAACCTAGACCTGTGCTAGCTGCCTGCAGTGCTTTGCCCGCGGGCAGACAGATTCCCCCAACGCCACGGGCAGGGCCTCTGCTGAACCAGTACCTTTGTTGCTGCCCCCAGGTACCTGCTCTACGCTCCCCTCCTAGGGTCCTGGGTGGTGGTAGGTGATACACAGCTGCTGTCCAGATTCCAATTCTCCTGCAGCCATTTCTGCAAACGGCTCCGACTCCTTCCTGGGGAGTTCTCTTTCTAGGAACCCCCCACCCAAAGTACTCTCAGAAAGTCTGCATATTCACAGAGTTCTGCGGCTGTGGGGATCTGCTTCAATCCAACACTCCTCAGTGCAGACCCGGGACCTCCCCTTATCTCAGAGCTGCCCGTGCAGCAGACTTCTCTTGGGTCCTGCCAGAGAAAGCACTGTGTTTCTAAGAGTCAAACTCCAAATTGGCAAAGTCCTTCCCCTGTCATCTGGACCCAACCGCTCGCTAGCTGTGTGACCTTAGCCTCGGTTTTCATCTCTGTGAAATGGGGCTAAAAACCATGCCCTCCTGATGCTATGGTGGGGACCTGCTGAGATCACACAAGAAAAAGGCTTGTACTTTGTAAAGATCTGTCCAGATGGTGGTTCATGTTCTTCTCATTGCTGTGAACAAGACCTCAAAATGGCCACAACTGTCACGCATCCTGCTCTGGCAGGACAATGCCCAAGGCATGTGTGACCTGGGATTGCGCTTCAGACAGAAGGACATGATAACACAGTTGTCATCTTAAAATTTCCTTTCCCCCCTCTTTTATGTCTTGCTCTCATTCCCACTCCTTCCCTCTCTCTTTCTCTCTTTCTTTCAGCCCTGGATCTAAGTCTCCCTGATTCGGGTCCTTTATCTGTGCCGTTGCACATAGACTCCTTATAAAGAAAATTCATTTGTTCAGGGTCACCGCGTGGTTTTTCATTAAAAACAAATTACCCGCATTCAGGGAGGACATCTGGGCTTCTCAGGTCCCATTAATGACTATATTTCCAGCCTCCCCGGCCCGGTTGGGCTCCCCTTGCCTGTCACCCTGCGTTCCCGGCCCCGGGAGGACAATGAGAGTGACAGTCAAGTGAAAGGGAAAACATGAGGGATGAGGGCGAGAGGCGAGTCCCCCGAGAGGGGAAGGAGGCAAAAGTGAAAAAAATAAATAACTCAAACAGAGGGTAACAAGGGCCATTGTCTCAGCGTCTTCCAGTGAGGAGCCAGAGCAAATATGGGAAGAGCGAGCCAGGGTGTGTAAGTCGAGCTGAAGCCCCGTTTAATTATACAGTCGGGCCCCAAGTCCCCGACTCTGGACCAGACAAGGTCGGGAGGGCACGTGCCCGATTCAGATACATCCCACCCATATCCATGGAGCGCCTACTGTGTGCAGGGACTGGGCAGGTGGAGGACTGCAAGAGGAGCAACCAGGAGCTGGGAGAGCCCGGTCACTCCAGCTCTGAGCGAGGCGGACCATGGGCAGTGCCCTGGCGCTGCTCAGGGGAGAGATGAGCCCCGGGGTGGGGGGCGTAGGCTTCCTGTGAAGGAGAGCACTTGACCGGGGCCTAGGAGGATGGCTGAGACGTGGACAGGTGAAGATGGGCAGTAGAAGGGGACGTACTGGATCCTGAAGTGTGGTCCCCGGGTGTCCCAGCTGGGAAGGACTTCTCCCAAGCCATAAAAGATCTCTGGGTCAGGAAGGCCATCCACAGCCCTGAGGGAGCACCGAGGAAACCAAGGCCTTTTCCAGGGCCCAGAGCCCATTCCCTCTCACTCTCTATGGGCACCAGGGGCTGGGTAAACTCGGAACCAGAGTTCCAGGCACCAGGCCTAGCTGCTCCCCTGACTGTCTGTGCACCCTGGTGAGGCACGGCACCTCTCTGAACTCAGCTCGCTTGCCTCTGAAATGGGGATAAACATTCCAACCTCAGAGGTGCTTTCAGGACTTCCCTGGTGGTGCAGTGGTTGAGAATCCGCCTGCCTGCCAATGCAAGGGACACGGGTTCAAGCCCCGGTCCGGGAAGATCCCACATGCCACGGAGCAACTAAGCCCGTGCGCCACAACTACTGGCTAGCGCTCTAGAGCTGGCGAGCCACAACTACTGAGCCTGTGTGCCACAACTACTGAAGCCCGCGTACCCTAGAGCCCGTGCTCCGCAACAAGAGAAGCCACTGCAATGAGAGCCCCTCGCCTCAACTAGAGAAAGCCCGCGTGCAGCAACGAAGACCCAACGCAGCCAAAAATAAATAAATAAAAATTTTTTTCAAAGGTGCTTTCAAATTGCCACTGGGGGTGACAGGCATGCCTCCCTTATAGACTGTAAAGCACCATGTGTGTTGAGGCCAGGCTTGTTGGTGGAATTAACTTATGGACGGAGGTAATTTGGCTTTATTCCAAAGCATTTTCCTTTTGGAGGGCACGAGCCAAGCCCCACTGCTCTCCCTGCCCCCGAAAGCTCTGGGGGCTGCCAGAAGTTCTCAGGAGAGAAGCGTCGCAGGTGGAGTGACCCACAGGCTTAGTGGTGGCAGTCCATCCAGCTGAGGGCTGACAGCTGATGAAGTTTTAGAGACAAGGGCTGCGGATTCCAGTGGATCAAAGGTAGGAGAACAAAGATGACCCCAGTAGATTTGGTTTGGTTTTTGGAAGGACTGCAGTATGTACAGAAGCTAAGCATGCCTCAGAACCTTTATATTCACTATCCCTTCCCCAGACTGAAGCATTCATTTCCCCCTCCTCACTCCACCTCCCACCAGCTAACATGCTGCTCCAACAACATCAAGCCTGAGAATCGCCTCTTCCTAGATTCTTCCCCTGACCCAGGGCAGCACCACTGGGAAGCTTTAGCTCTGCCCCTGGTCTCCCCATTCTTTGATGTGGACAATGGTGTCTGCTCAATTTTAGCAAAACTCTATGCAAAAGCTGCTTCAGACATGCCCACCGCCCCCTAACAAACCCCTCTATAGGGAAATTCTGGAGCCTTCTATGCCTGACATCCCCATTCTAGGCTGGATCCCCCTTCTCTGTGCTCTGTGCTCCCAGAGTCCCTGGGGTTACCTGTTGCCACCCCTGTCCCCATAGACCCTACTGACTCGCCTGTATGCACTATAGACTGAGAACTTTTCGTGTCCATGTCCCATGGACAAGGTCATGGCTCTCCCCCTCACATCCCTAGGCTATGCCCGGCACATGTAGATGGTCAATAAATGTTGGAAGGAAGGAAGGGAGGGAGGGAAGAGGAAAGGAAGGATGGGGTGGGGGGTGGATTGGATGGATGGATGGATGGATGGATGGATGGATGGATGGACGGACGGATGAATGGATGGAGCAGACATGGGGAAACTAACAAGAGGGTGGGACCCAGAGTAGCCTAGAGGAGGTGAAGGTGTCCTCAGTGCCCGCTCCGAGCTCCCCCAGTTGTGGCCACATCCTGGGCAGCCTGTCCTTGCCATGGGCCTGACGTGTGTGAGAAAAGGCTGAGGTGCCCTGCCTCCCACCTCTGTGCTCCCCAAAGGGACGCTCTGCTTAGATGAGGGAACAACCATGGTCATCTTTGCTGCCTCTCTTGCCCTGAGGTTCTAGACTCCAAAGTCTGTAAGAACCCATCCCAGGTGGGATGCCTGAAAGCCTTCCTCGCCTGTCACAGCAGTGTTAGGGGACACAGCTATGGGTGTATGGGATTAGCATATTCTGAGGCACCCTTCCTTCAGCTCCACTCCTTGGAAGTGATTACCCAATTATATACGATAGCCCAGGGGCCGTTGCGTTAGCATGTCCCAGCCCCAGAGCTGAATGGAAACTGGAAGGGAAATTGCTGCCCACGTCAAACAGAGGTGGCAAGGCTCGGGAGCCCTCCAGTTCAGCTGAGGGGTGATACCAGCAGGCAGGGACATCACAGATTTAGAAGCCCTTGTGTGGCAGGACCAGAAAGCCCCCTACAGAGCATCTAATTCAATCTTCTCACCCCCTGCCTCCTGTTTTAAGAGAAAGCAGGAAGTCCCAAGACCACATCCCAAGGTCACACTGTGAGTGTCTGGCAGCTGGAATCAAAACCCAAGCCTCCTAAGTTCCAGTAGGACCTTCATGCCCCAGCGTGCTTTCCATCTCTGAGCCTTTGCTTTTGCAATTCTTTTCTTCCCCAATGCGGCAAAGCACTCATAAAGCCCACATGGAGTTTCTCCCCAGTTCCAGCGTCATCTCAATGCAGGGTTCACATGGGGCTTTAGTCACGTGCACTGTCCAGATCAGGCCACTCCAAACCCCTCATTCTCCATTCTACGAAGGCACAGCAGCCTTGCCTCTGACTCAGGTCCAGATCTTCCTGGGCGAAGCCCGCCATCTGTCAAGGCTGCTGTTTGCAGCACTTCGTGCCACAGAGGTTTCCAGGGGTTAAGTCTCTGGGTCTTCTTACACATAGTCCCTCACCCAGCAATGCCCCTCCAACTTCTCAGACTGACAAACTCACCCTTCAATGTGCAGCTCAAATGACCTTCTCGGGGAAGCCTTCCCTGATTTCCCACTCCGCCCCATTGCCCCAGCAGACCTAGCAGTCCCGCTCCTTCATTTCAGCACATTCCTAGATTTTAGCTCTAAACACAGCATGCAGGGATGATTTTTTCCTATATCTGTCTCCCCAACTGGACTTTGAGCTCCCTGAGGGCAGGGGCTGTGTCTGTAACACCACACCTAGCCCAGAACGGGCACCCAGTGTCTCTCAGGAACTGTCTGAGAATGAATGAATGGACAAATGAATGGCCACCTGCCATTTCATCCTAGCTGTGCCTGTCATTCCTTGGGGTCCACGTTCCCGGTGTGGCAGAGTGACTGGAGGCCACTAGAGGGCAGCAAAGAGTCAGGAACGAGCAACAGGTGTGCACCACAAGCCCAGGGCGGGCTTGGAAAGGTGTGGAGGGAGCTTGGAATGTGCCCAGGCCACAGGACCAGCAGGAGCCCTGGTCAGGGGGAAGTAAGACCTAAAAACAAAGGCCATTCATCCCCTAAGCAAACACTCTGATGCTTGGGCCAGGGGAGGCACTTGGGGACAAAGCACTGATCCAGTCTCCTACCTGATGCTCCAGCCCCTCTGCCAAGTCCTCCCTGGCTTCTGCTGGCCCCTCCCAAGCCTGCCCATTCCCATACCTTCAGTTCTAATTTTGGAGAAGGGTCTCTATACAAGGCTGAAGAAGGTGTCCCTCTGACTCCCATCCATGGGTCCCGGCCATGCCTATGGAACTGTGCAGAGTGTATGGTCCCTGCTCTACAGGCTGAGCGAGGCCCAGAGAGTGGAAATGGCGTGTCAGACCACACTGTGAGGCCCTGGCTGAGCTCGGCCAGAATCCAAGCTTCTGCCTCCCCGCCAGGTGCCGGGCCCCCACCCCTCAAGAGGCCTTTCACAGAGCAAGCAATGCTCAGTCAGGGAGGGGCTTGCTACAGACAGACAAAAGAAGCCCTCCTCTCCTCCCCTCCAGACCTCAGTACCCTTTCTACCTGACACGGCTGGTGCCTCAGTAACTGCAAACCTTCATTTCAAATGCTCCTCCAAAACAGCAGGCAGGGCAGCTCAGAGAGGTCACAGAGCTCATGCATAGTCCCACAGCTAATCAGTGCCGAAGCCACACTCCTTCCACGGGACCCCTACTTCTCTTGGGACAATTCCACGTCTCTCTCTGGGCAGACTTTGCCCCTGTGCTCCTGATCTGCTTCACCACCTGTCTGCAGAGCACCTCACCAGGATGTCTGCTTGGTCTCCAAAGTTGAAAAGTTCAGATCCTAACCTTGTTGGCCCCCGGCCTCCTCCTCAACCATCTCCCCTTCCTGTCAACCCCACTTACCCAGCTGGGCTGTCTGGGCCATGCTCCCGCCCACGTGAACCCCCTCCAGTCGCTGGCGGGACCCACTCTCAGCCCCCTGCCCCACCCTCTTCTTCAGACGGCCAAGGATACTCCGGTTACAGCCCAGCTCATGGCCCTCTTTACCAGGACACCTTTCTCAACTGGACCAACCCCAGGTGCCTCTCCGTTTTCTCCAGGCCTGGCACTCAGTGTCTGCCTTACTCCTGCTTGGCAATGCTCTTGTTTGTGACTGGATTCTTCTCTAACTGGATCTCCCACTGATCCATGGGATCCATGGGCTGTGGGCTCTGCTGGAGAGCTCTTGATCTGATGCCAGCTGGGCCAGGCCAGCTTTAGGCATGCCTGCTAGGCTTCTCTCCTTACCACCGCACCCAGCTCAGACCCCTGTATAAATAACAGCAATCATGAATAATAATAATAATTAATGCTTACATTGCACTTAATACGTGCCAGGCAAAGTTCTAAGAGTTTTTACATTTATTACAGCCGTCCCTCAGTATCTGCCAGGGATTGGTTCCAGGACCCCCTCGGATACCAAAATCCACAGATGCTCAAGTTTGTTCTATAAAATGATGTAATATTTGCATATAACCTACACACATCCTCCTGTATACTTTAAATCATCTCTTGATTACTTGTAACACCTACTCCAATATAAGTGCTATGTAAATAGTTGCTGACACTATTCAAGTTTTGCTTTGTGGAACTTTCTGGAATTTTTTTCCAAGTATTTTCTATCCATGGTTGGTTGAACCCATGGATGCAGAACCCACAGATACAGAGAGCCAACTGTACATCATTTACATGTACATCTCATTCTCATTATCATCATCATTCCCATTTTATAGATGAGGAGGAAACTAGGGTCTAGAGAAGTTACGTAACTTGCCCCACGTCACACAGCTAGTAAGAAGCAGGACGGTGACTCAGAACCAGGCAGTCTGGCTCCAGAGCCCATGCTCTTAACCACTCAGTCTCCCTGCTTCACCACGTGGCTGCCAGTGCGGGCCCTCGGGCAGCCCAGCCTCCTTGGCGGCAGTGTTCCAACACTGGGCTGAGCTTTCCCTGGCAGCCCAGCCCTCATCGCCACCACCACCCCTCTCCACCACCTTTTGTATCTCATCTACTGTTGCCTGAGTGCTGCTACGGGCCAGGCACTCTGCCAGGAACCAGGGACACAGCAGTGAACAAAACAGACAGAATCTTGTGTGCTGTATGACCCTTCTGTACTGTATAGACCTGAGAGGAAACTGGATGAGGAAGGAGTAAACCGCTAATTAAATCCCTTCCATTGTGCTTAGTATCACAAATGAAAAGAACAGGATGCTTTGAGAGGGGCGTGATGGGGTTCTGGTTCAGATGGTGTGGCGGGCAGAATAACACCGCCATCCCCCAGAGATGTCTACGTCCTAATCCCTGGAACCCAGGATCGTGTTAGGTTATATGGCAAAGGGGGAATTAAGGTAGCTGACCTGAAGATATGGAGATTATCCGGGATTAAGCAGGTGAGTCCAATAAAACAACAAGGGTCTTTCTAACGGGAAGAGAGGGCCAGGAGAGAGCAAACCTGGAATATGGAGGCACGATCAAGACTCAGCCCAATGTGGGGCCCCAAAGCAAGGGATGCAGAGGATGTACAGGCTGGGAAAGGCAAGGAAACAATTCTCCCCTGGGGCCTCCAGAAGGCACACCTGGCATTCAGCCCAGGGGGACCCATTTTGGATTCCCGACCTCCAGAGCCGTAAGATGAGAAATTATCATTGTTTTAAGTCACTAGTTTGTGGTAACTCATCACAGAAGCGAGGAAACTAACACATATTTGGTGATGGGGAAGCCCCTCTGAGGAGGTGATACCGCGGGGGCGAGAGGGCGCCAGGCAGGCTGGGCCAGTCGGCAGCAGCGGCAGCAGCAGAGGGGGCTGAGCGCGCTAAGCAGAGGAAACTGGCCGTGTGAGGGGAGCAGGTGCCGTCATTCCTCCCGCTGGAATCCGGGGCCCTGTGCCTGCCCAGACGGCCTCACTGGCCTCAGGGGTCTGCTCCACCCTGACCCTCACCTCCCACTTCTTCAAGAAAGCCATCAGTTGATTGAGCAATTTAACTGAATGGCATCTAGAAGTGATGTACACCAATCCATGGCAAGTAGGGCGCCCAGGGCAGAGGAGCCTGCCA
This sequence comes from Balaenoptera ricei, assembly GCF_028023285.1. NCBI lineage: Eukaryota > Metazoa > Chordata > Mammalia > Artiodactyla > Balaenopteridae > Balaenoptera > Balaenoptera ricei. Next base: position 87,160,287 of record NC_082644.1, read on the forward strand.
GGCTCCTTCAAGGGCCTCCCATCAAACAGCTGCTCGTCTGCTGCAGCACAGGGAAGGCAAACACGACAGGATTTCCTGGCACTCTGGCCTGAAGCCCCCAAAGAGGAGTCCAGTAAAGGATACATGGGGGCGCCCAGGTTCATCTCAAAGACAGTTGGTTACTTTCCTTCTTAGACTCACTGAAGCCAAAGGGCAGTGAACGCCCCCTTCTTTCCCCCAGCCTAGAATTTTTAAGAGTTTCAAATGCCATGTCGATATCTGTTAGGTTGTGCAAATATCTTCAGGTGGGAATCAACTAGTTATACTGCTCAAGACACTATGGAATCTTTGGTGCAAAACTTTTGGTATTTGATGAAGATAAAACCTGAAAACTGTCTCCACTCTGAGCTGGCGTGATGTGCCGCACTTGCTTTAATCGACGAAGCAAAGGGCTACGCGGGGTTGGCAGAGCCACAGGAACTGAATCTACCAACGCTAGAGAAAACCAAGTAGCCCTGTTTTGCAGGTGTGAAAACACCCTGGAACCAGAAAGGGCAGACAACCCCTGATGGTGGAGTCAAATTCGAAATAAACAAGAGTCCAAGCCACCAAGCTGGCAGTACAGAAAAATGTACGATTTTTCCAGGCCCCAAAGTTCAACTGCCCAAGTGTTCCCTGGACATGATCCCTCCTCAACTTGTCCTAAAAGCAGAACTTATCCATGGAAGCCTCCTTTATAAATGGAAGCGGGGGCAGCCAAATGTTTCCCAAAACCTAGGGTAGGAAAAACAGCTCAGAAGATTTCAGTTTCCCTCGGGATTCACTGCCAGGCGAGGAGGGGGGACTGTTCCATATAGCGAAACAGACCATCGCTGTGTAACAGCCTCAGAGATACAAAAGCAGGATAAACGATTCTCCTAAAACCTTGCTCAGCTTGTTTCTCCAAACGCTGCCAACATGCCCTTGGGGGTCTAGAAATGGTATCGCCTGCAGTCACAATTGAATGAATGCCTCCCAGATCCAGAAGCCCCAGGGGTTATGAATCAGAAATCTGAACAACTACAAAGTTGAAACCCTGAAACAGGTTGTGGTATATCCACATTCTAATCCCTAGAACCAGGGCACATTACGTATACGACCAAAAAAAGTGGGGGGAGGGGTCCTTGTAGATGTGATTAAGTCAAGGATCTTGAAATGGGAAGATTACCTCACATTATCTGGGTGGGCCCTAAATACAGTCACATGTATCCTTACAAGAGAGAGCTTGAGGGAGACTTGATAACACACACACACACACACACACACACACACACACACACAGAGAAGTGATGTGAAGATGGGGCAGAGAGTTGCAGATTGGAATGATGCAGCCACAAGCCAAGGAACGCCAGGAGCCGCAAGAAGGTAGCAGAGGAAAGGAACGGGTCTTTCCCTGAGGCCTCCAGAGCGAGTACAGCCCTGCCCACACCTTGATTTTGGCCTGGTGATACCGATTTCAGCCTTCTGGGCTCCAGGACTGTGAGAGAAATTTCTCTATTGTTTTCAGCCACCGAGTTTGTGCTGATTTGTTAAAGCAGCCACAGGAAACTCATATGCGGGTCAATGTTAATTTTCCCTCCCTCCTGCCCTCAGCCAACGCTCACAAAAAAGCACCTATTCCGTGTTATGGGCTATGAGGGGTGCAGAGGACGACTAAGGCAGAGGCCTGGCCTCAGTGAGCCCACCTCCTGGTGGCAAAGCTAATTGGTCCACGTGGCATAACAAACAAATGTACAGCATTGTCCCCAGAGCAGGGCCTCACCAGAGGCATCAGAGGCGGTGATGCTTATGCCCAGCCCTGGAGGGTGAAGCTGGATCCCAACAGGCTGAGGCAGGAGGTGGTCTAAGCCAGAGACACAGAATAAGGAGGGACACTGACCAGTCTGAGAGGCCTGCTGGGGACCAGCGAGCGGTCAGGGAGGGGGACGGGCTGGGAGAGTTGGCCAGAAAGGCAAGTTGAGGCCAGACTATGGTGATGCCTGAGTGACAGGCCCGGGACCTGCTCTGCTGAAAGGTGGGCCGTCTCTGCCGTGGGCCGACTCTGGGCAGTTCCAGCAAAGACCATGCATGCGGGCCAGCACTGCCCCATGAAGCCTTCCAAGAATGAGTTTGGAAATCATTTTGGAGACAGAGTCCCAGAGATGTGATGCTGGTTTGGACATTGAGGAACAGGAACTGAGGACCTGCCTGCTGAGCGTGGAGTCCCAGCCCTGACGCCAGGTCTGGCACTGAAGGAGTGCTGAGCTGCATGAGAAGAGAAAGCAGAGAGAGAAGGAAAAGGGGGAGGAGGGAGACGTGGGGCTCCCCCGCCAAAATGCTTGTCTTCCTTCCTCCTCACTGTGCACCCTCCCTCTCTGCAGAGTCCCAGGGGACCACACCACCCGGCTGGCCCCTGTGGCTGCCCCAGTCCAGCTGCTGCCGGCAGGTTTGGTTAGACTGTACCCTTGTGCAGGCCTGTGATTCCTGCTGCCACTGTTAATGGGCATCGGTTCCCGCTGGGGGCTCTGCCAGGCCCCCAGCCGTTTGTATCCTGAGCCTGGTAATTAGAGCTGGAAGAATCCCAGGGGCTGGAGGGCAGGCTCTGTGTGGATAATCTCGGGAAAGTTCAGCTGCTCCTCTGAACTCGGCCTCTTTGGGGTTGGCAGCAGGGAGCCAGCAGGGCCAGCCGGGTGGCGTCTGCTTCACCTGCCAATGTGCTCTCGGGACAGGGCCCAGGGTTGCCGCCTCCCCCTCTGCTATCACTGAAAGCGTGCATTGACAGACTGAACGTACACGATGGCAGAGGACAGAAGTGCTGAACTGGAGGGCAGAAGACCCAGATTCAAGATCTCCCACCACCAAGCTCTGCAGCCTTGGGCAGTTCCCTAACTTCTCTGAGTCTCAGTCTCCTTCTGACCCTCGGGACCCTGCCCACCTCACAAGGTTGTAACACCAAAGGGCTCCTGGGCAAGCACTCTGCACTTGACAAAGGGCTCCACAGACGCGAGGGGCAGGGTCCATCTCCTAAGGCTGCCCTATTTGCTGAGGGCTGAGAGATGAGCGGGGGTGGAGTGGGGGGCAGGAGGGCATGTGTCCCACCGCCTCCGCTTGCCCTGAGCATGGTGTCTCCCTGTGCTCTGCCACGGCCCATCCTGGCGGCAGAAAAGGCAAAGGCTTTGCAGGCGTGAACCTGGCAGGCCTCCCCAGCGTTGGCAAGGCCCAGGGCAAGAGTACGCACGGAGGCCATTTTCCATATGTCTCATATTTAAAAGTCATAAATCAAGCTAACAAACCGTTAAATGAAATATGCTCTGTCCTCCTACCTTGTTAAATACATCTTCGTAATACCCTGGAAGGCCAGGAGCGAATTTAGAATTCTGGGACTCCCTGGCGCCTGCACCGGGCTCTGGCTGCGTGGGGAAAGCCCGCCCGAGCTCTGGTCTGCCTAGCTTCCTTTCCCATGCCCAGCCCACTCATCCTCACCCCGGCCTCGAACGCAGGTGTGGACGCCCAGCCTTCACGTCCAAGCTCTGTCCACACCGTCACGAAGAGTCGGCCCTCAGGCCCTGGGGTGCACGCGTCTGTGACGTGGGCTGGGAGGGGGCTGGAAGAGGCTTAGGGCTGTTCGGGCAGGACCCCTGGGTGGGCTAGAAGGAGGGGTATGGGCACCAGATGGGCACGTCCCCTTGGCCTGCAGACTCCCCAGTCCATGGGTGGGGGGACACTGCCCCTGCAGTGTGGAGGTGGCTCCAGAGCAGGGGCCCTCCTGCCTGGTCTAAGGGTGGTTCACGCTGGGTCATGACTTCTAGACGTGGCTCAGCCTCCTACTTGATGGGTGACTTAGGCACGTCCTGGCCCCTCTCTGACCTTCGGCCAAGTCCCGTCCCCCTCCATGTTCAGGCTCCCTGTGTAGGCAGTGAGGGGTGTTTGAGCGACAGTCAAGGGACCCCCTCTCTCTGATGTCCTCCCAGGTGCTGCCGCTGGCTGGTCCAGCCCCACTGCCAACCCAGCTGCAGAGAAAGAGGCCGAGAGTGCAGACCTCTGCCTCATTTATTCCGGTCCACTTCTCAGAAGCAGAGAGGTCATCTGGGCTGTTTGCGGGGATGCCCCCCGGAACCCCGAACGTCGCCTGCTACAGAGACGCAGAGAGCGCAAACTCACCAGGCACCATCCCTGTCAGTGTCGGCGCTGAGTAGCTGCCCTGTCCGGTGGGGGGGACATGCGGAGGGTACCCGGGGAGGGTCGTGCTCGCCAAGTCGCGGCCTGAGGAATCAAAGCAACAAATCACAGGGTGAGCATCTCCACGGCCAGCTGCTCATGTCCACAGCTCCCTGGACATCTGCACATTTGTCACGTCTGGATGCTTAACACCAATGTGCCCCCAGTCCACGTGCATGTGCATGCACGCGTGCGCGCACACACACACACACACACACACACACACACGCTTACCCACCCCTCCAGCCGCCCAGGCTCCACTCAGCAGGAAGCAGGGATGGCTCTGCCACATCCCTGGGAAACTGGAGCTCTGACCAGTTCCCCTTGCTCTCTACTCCCCAAGTAGGGCTTGGACTTCTCCATCCCACACCTTTTCTTCTGCTGTGCCCTCTGCACACGGCCCAACACCAGCCTCCTTCAAAGACCAGCTCAACCGCCTCCCTCCTCCTCTTCCTGGACAGTGGGCGGGGCTCTGCCTGCCTCAGGCCCGTATCTGGTCCTCACTGAACTTTTCCTCTTTGGGCTTAGAGCTTGTCATTCATTCAGTGATGGTGCAGGAAGCACCTCCTGACACCAGACACTGTTCTGGACTCTGGGACATAGAGGTTACGGCCTCAGCCCTCGGAGGCAGACATCCAGTGGGCACATGTCCACCTCGTTGCAGGCTGTCAGCTCCTGAGGGCAGGGGCGACCCCTCGTTCAGCACCCAGAACACCTGCCTCCACCACAGGGCTTAGCATCTATAGTAGGTCTTCATGAATAAATGTGTGAATGAATGCAGCAGCCAAGTGGTCTGGGTTCCAGGTCGTGTGGAAGAAAACCCCAAAGTGGTAGAACTCTGTAAGGGAAGTGCCACTGAGGTTTGCCGCTCAGGGAAAGAGCGGGGCTACAGCTCTTCAAACACTGCCAGTCACATGTATGTACCAAGGTGCTCACGCACAGACCAGCAATCCAGACCCTGGGAGACGGGACTGTTCAGTGATTACCTGCTGAGCTCTGAGGATGAGACCCTACCCTGGTGGGTGGAATTGGCAGTTGCCCCTAAAAGAAAGGGTTGCCCCTGCTGTCAGCCATCCTGGGAAATGGGTGGGAAATCAGGTGCCCTTGGGATGAGGGAGGGAGAGAGGGCGGAACCTTGACCTCTTCTGGATGTGGACACTGAGGACCGGGAAGGCCAGAAGAGGTCCAGCGGTGTGGGGGACCAGCACCTGACCCTGCAGAGCCAGGCTGGGGCCCAGGAGCCTCCCCTAGGGCCCAGTGGGGTGCTACCAGCAGGACACAGGTAGACGACTTTGAGCTCCCGCACCGCTAGCAGGTGGCCCAAGAGGAGGGACCACCTCTGACCAATGCCGCCCAGAGAATCCAAGGCAGCGTGTGGTATGAGCCTATAAATGGTCCCCCATATGAAATAACAGCGCTTCCAGTGCCAGTCACTCAAAGACTGTCCAGCCAGCGCCCAGAGGCTGCCTCGTTTCACAGGTTCTGCTTGTCTTCCGGACCCTTACAGAGCACAAGGCAGCTGCTCGACAGCAGGCCCCCGGCCCCCTCCCTCTGCTCAGCACCTCCCTGGCTTTGGACTGGGCATCTGGCTTGTGACAAGCATGGCTTGTGTCTCTTCACACGCGGCATTGCTGCAGCACAGCAGGTGCCCCAGGGTTTACCTCCCGGAGTCCTGATCGCCCCCCGAACTGCACGTGACTCCCCATGAGAGCTGAGATCAGACAGAAAAGTGGGGTTGACAGAACTGACCACACTTACATGGTGATTTCAAGAGGCTTGCCCCCTCCCGGCCCCCCCGCATCCCCTCCTTCTTCTGACCCAGCAACCACAGCCCTCCACGGCAGCTCCTTTCTGCACAGTCTAAGCTCCAGGATCAAGTCTTTGTACCCTAAGGCTGCAATGGCAGAGGCCTACAAACGTTTAAGTGAACAAAAGGCGTGGCCCTGCTAGAGAAGCAGGAACTCTCTGGAGGCCATAATATTCCCCTCCATCTGGGGTCAAGGGCTCGCAGAGCTCTTCTTGACCAACCCCTGTGCCATTTTGCAGACGGAAAAACTGAGACCCACGGCAGGGAGAGGGGAGCAACTGGCCCAGGTACGTCTGCCCATGTTTCCTAACATCAGCCCAGGAGCCACCTCTATCTTAAGCAGCATCCTGTTGGGGGTTGCGGGAGCACCCAGGCCCAACACAGTCTTCTCCACACTTGCTACAGAGATTTGGTGACCCAAGGGCCACTGAAAAGATGTCTCAGGAAGCAGAGTGAGCACAAGTGTCAGAATACTCGGTGCAAGATCGTGGTGCCAGGGGCCAGACTGTGAAACATGTAGAGAGAGCGCAGGCTGGGGCTGCTCTAATGCGTCGGCTTCCCTACCGACCCGTGGCGCACCCGCTCGGCCCCGGCCCCAGACTCAAACCACAAACACCCTGATGACAACAACAAACCACAAACGCTTACATAGAAATTGTAAACACCAGGCTCTATTCTCCGTCTTTTAAATCATTAACTCATTTAACCCTCAACAACCCTATGAGGTAAGGTACCGATACTTTCCCCACTTTATAGGATAATGAGACGGAGAAAGGTCAAGTAATTTGTCCAGGGCTGCACAGTAAGGGCCAGGGTTTGAACCCAAGCAATCCAGTGGCAAAGACCATATGTTTAGCCAGTCCACTCCACTGCCTTGCACAGGTACCTGGCTGTGCTTCTGTCCACCCGACTGTCAGCTGGGACAGCAGGCTGAGCCCTGCCTTCAGGCCACAGCGTCACCATGGCTTACTGGCTCCCTCATGCAGAAGGAAATTCAACTACACGGTTTTTGTGATATATGTGTTGAGGTGGGAGCCAGGACCACACCAGCAGGAGGCCAGATCTGCCTCCTGAAAGATGCAGGCATTATCCTGATAGGAGGGTGCCTGGTGCAGGGGGCTCCTGGGGCCAAGCCGCACGAGGTCCACACCCCACCTGTCTGCCTGAGATGGATAAGAGGCTCCTGAGAAGGGAAGGGACTTGCCCATGACACTCTACTGATTTGAGGCAAGGCTGGGACTGGAATCCAGCTCTCCTGTCTCCTGGGATTTGGTTCTTTCTTCAACAGGGGCTGTTCTTTGGTCACATCTGAACCTCAACGGTTTCTGCCGCTGTTACATATGCTTTAAAACCCTGATCCCATCTAAAGAAGATATACAAAAATGGCCAATTCGCTATCAGGGAAATGCAAATCAAAACCACAATGAAACACCACTTCATACCCATTAGAATGGCTATAATCAAAAAGATTTTGACAGCATTGGGAAAGATGTGGAAAATTGGAACCCTTATACACTGCTGGTGGGAATATAAAATGGTGCAGCCACTTTAGAAAAGTCTGGAAGTTCCTCAAAAAGTTAAACGTAGAGTTACCATGTGACCCAGTAATTCACTCCAAGAGAAACAAAAACATATGTCCACACAAAACATGTACACGTATGCTTAAAGCAGCATTATTCATAGTAGCCAAAAAGTAGAAACAGGGCTTCCCTGGTGGCGCAGTGGTTGAGAATCTGCCTGCCGATGCAGGGGACACGGGTTCGAGCCCTGGTCTGGGAAGATCCCACATGCCACGGAGCGACTAGGCCCGTGAGCCACAACTGCTGAGCCTGCGCGTCCGGAGCCTGTGCTCCGCAACGGGAGAGGCCGCGACAGTGAGAGGCCCGCTCACCGCGATGAAGAGTGGCCCCCACTCGCCGCAACTGGAGAAAGCCCTCGCACAGAAATGAAGACCCAACGCAGTCATAAATAAATAAATAAATAAAATTAAAAAAAAAAAAAAAAAAGTAGAAACAATTCGAGTATCCATCAACTGATGAATGGATAAAGAAAATATGGTGTATCCATACAATGGAATATTTGGCAATAAAAAGGAATGAAGTACTGATACATGCTACAACATGGATGAACTTGAAATCATTACACTAAGTGAAAGAAGCCAGCCACAAAAGACTACATATTGTATGATTCTATTAATATAAAATGTCCAGAATAGGCAAATCTATGGAGACAAAAAGTAGATTAGTGGTTGCCTTAGTCTGGGGGTGGGAAACAGGGGGAAGGGAGGAACTGCTAATGGATATGAGGTCTTTTTTTGGGGGGGGGGGTGCAATGTTCTAAAATTGGTCATGGTGATGGTTGCATGACTTTGTGAGTGCACTAAAAGTCATTGAATTGTACACCTCATATGGGTGAATTGTATGGTATGTGAAGTATATCTCAATAGCACTGTTATTTTTTATTCTTGCCATCTATCATCACCATCATCTTGAAAAAGTCATTTGACACCAAAAATGTAGGAAGGACATACTATTAAACTGTTTCTGAAACCAAATAAAATTATCTTTAAGGAAAAAATATACAATAAAAGAAAAGATTGATAAAATGGATTACTTAATAAAACAGACCAAAAATCTCTTGCCTGGTAAAAACAAAATAAGCAAAGTCAAATGATAAATGGCGGACTGGAAGAAATTATTTGCAGCATATACCGTAGATAAACGGCTACTATCCCGATATATCAAGAGCACATAAGAATCAAAGGGAAAAGAACAAAAATCCTGTAGAAAAATGCGCAAAATTCATGAACATAAAACTCACCAAAAAAAAAAAAAATATATATATATATATGTAAAATGACAAACAAATTGAAAAGACGTTCAGTTTACTCATAATACTAGAAATGCAAATTAAATGCAAAATTGTACAACCCCATGTGGAGGGGGATTTGGCAACATGTAACAAAACTGCACAAGCGTTTACCCTTCCAACAAGCAATCTCACTTCTAGGGATTTACCCTGAACATACACACGCCTTCAGCAATACAAAAATGCATACACACGGGTTAGTCACTGCAGCACTATTCGTAACTACAAAGTACTGGAAACGACCTAAGGCCCAAGCCTAGAGAACCGGGTGAATAAACTGTGGTGCGCACACACACTGGGGTGCTGTGCAGCTGTGCAGAAGAACGAGAAGCCGGAGGGCCGCGCCTGGCACAGGCGATGGAAGCCAGGAACTGAACTCTGGTCTCCCCGCACCTTTGCAGCAGGTTGCTGTCCTCCACACAATCCCAGGTCAGAACCCTTAGAGAACTTCAAGTTCAGGTTCCAAATGACTAACTTTGGAAAACCACGGAGGGACGATGGTAGGGAAGGGACAAAAGTAGACTGTTGGCCCTGGAGGTGCGTGAGTTTGGAATGCTCAAAATACAAACGAGTGAAGGGGAGGGGGCGCAGGGCTGGCTTAGCCACAGCTGACACTGGTGGAGGAAGTGGCCTCTGGAGGCCAGACCCATCCCGAGGGAGGAGACGCTCAAGCCAGTGCAGAGGGTGTCAGGCTCCAGGGGGCACGAAGCCACCTTCACCTGCTCAACTCTCATACAGGCCCCCAGTTGCCTCCAGAGCCAAATCTGGACTCCTGGGCCTGGCAGGGGGCGTGGAATTTGGAATCACACAGGTCTGGGTGCAAACTTAGCACCACCACTTCCCAGCCATCTGACCTTTGGCAAGTAATACAATCATCTGAGCTTCAGTCTTCCTTTTGTAATTGGAAAAAGAGCGTATTTATTGGGAGCAAAACAATGTGGTGCTTGCTGTGACAGGATTAAAACATGTCCGCAAAACATGTCTTCTTTGCTAGCCTTCTCATAGAGGGAAGGGGTCTATGTCCCCTTGCCTTGAATCTGGGCCACTTTGGTGACTAGTCAATCAACAGAGCAACAACTTCCTTAGAGGTTCCTATGAGCCAGGCCCTGGGCCAGTACTTTACATGCCTTATCTCAGTCAACACTCACAACAACCCCAGAATGTGGGTGCTATTATTTTCCCCACTCTACAGATGAGGAAATGAAGGCCTCAAGCAGTTGATGTGCCCAAGGTCGTACAGCTGATAATCATGATCGCCAACATTTTTGCAGCACTTACTATATGCCAGGCACTGTTCTAACACTAGGCAGCATTCCAAACACTGTTCACTGTGTTTTGTAGATATTAACCCATTTAATGCTCAGAAACTCTGTAAGGTTAAGTCCTACTATTATCCTCATTTTACAGATGTGGAACTAAAACACAAAGAGGTTAGGTACCTGCCCAAGGTCTCACAGCTAGTAAGAAATGGAGCCATATCCAAACTTAGGCATTCTGGCACCAGATTCCTCACACTCCCCCAGTACACTGGGCGCTTGTCCTTTTCCTGCCCGTAAATTGGAGGTCCCCAGACAGCAAGAGCTGCTCACATCCCTCCCTTCCCTGCACTGGCCGGGCACACAGTAGGTGCTCAGAAAACGTCTGCCAAGGTGAAACTAATCAAAAGACATTGGTTCTCCCATCTGAAAGGAACTTTGGTTCCCATCTCATCAACATCTCAGAAAGCCCTTCATCATGAACTCCACAAGATAACTAGGCCTGATTTATCTTTTTGCTCGGATGCAACTTTTTCTTTTTCATACAGGCCATTTCTAGGTAGGCTCTCTCTATGTACACTAATGGGGGGAAATCTGAATCCAATTAACTTCAAATTTAGCTCATAATGAACTTATCTCATTTTGCTACCAGCTCCATTCTCATCGTGTGGCAGTAATTAACCACTGGGGGTTGTCACTCCCAGACACATGACATGGAGATCCTCCCATCTCCTCACTTCAAACCCTTACAGAATTCATTACCCTGACAGTGTGCAAACCCTTCATTCTGAATACCGCAGGGCACCAACCAAACTCCCCCTCTATCTGCCTGACTGTGTGTGAGCGAGAGAAAGAAGAAAGCGAGCCACTGAGGAGGCATGAATTATTGTGAACAAGATGGGAGCAGGATGCTGGTGATGGTTCAATGGCCAGAGCAGGTCTGCCAGCCTTGACAGCCCTGGGTTGGAGGTTCTGCCCAGAGGAGGGTAGTCTCCACCCACAAAGCGCAAGCTCTAAGGGAATATGGCAGAGCTGGCTGGGGAAGGCTAAGTCCCTTCCAAACTGGCGATCATATCCACTGGAGACTCTTAATGCCCAGGAAGCCTGCACACCCCAGGTTGGGGCAATGGTGACTTGCTGTGTGACCTCAGGTAAGTTCTACCACCTCTCTGGGCCTTAGTTTTCCCATCAGAACACTCAAGCAGTGGGAACAGATGGCCTCTGAGGGTTTTTTCTGCTCCAACATTCTATAGGTCAGAAGCCTCATTTTACCCCTGTGTTGTTGGAAATGGAGGCTGGGCCAGCTGCTATAGAGATGGAAGTTCCTGCCCAGCTAGCCTCAGCACTCCCGCCTAAAGCCTCAGGTACCCTGGGGCCCCTGGATTAAATCCTAGTGAAAGGAGGGTAAGCATCAGTCTTGTTTCTGTCTTCAGGAAAGGAACTTACGGCAGGAGATGGGGGCTGTCGACCTGCACTTTACTGCCATGGCCCCCTCACCAAATGTCCACAAGGGCGAACAGGCACCTGGCCCGGAAAGCAGGTCCTACTCGGCTGTGGCTAGTTTTCAGAAGAAGCTGGTTTCATTTCATTTGGGAATTGCCTGTCTATGTGAATGTTGACTCAAATCCAGTTTCTAAAATGTACACTGAGGGCCAAAGAAAAGTTATCCGAAGCCCACGTTTAGCCCTCAGACGGCCAATTCTCAACCTTTCCTATCCTCAAAGCTCTCGAATCCTGTCTGAACCTCCCCACACCATCACCCCCACCAGCTTCACCAGCTGCCAGTCCTTTTAAGGACATGAGCCCTGCCTGGGTGTCCAGGTAACTGTGAAAGAGGTAACCACCCTGCAGGGCAGAACAGGCCAGGGGATGGAGGAAAAGCACAGCAGGAGGCGACTGGTGAGAAACTGGGGCACGACCACAGCCAGCTCCCTGCGGCCATCCTAACCGCCTGCCATCTTCCTTATTTCGGGGAGGCGGGGGGAAGGGACAGCCCCAGCCTCCCAGCCACGCCAGCTTCCAAGACACCCGTTCTCCCTCAAGCCCAGTCAGTCCCCAAGCCCCTCCTGACTCTCCATTGCCTCGGTGCCCTCTCCTCCCTGGCCCGACCTGCCAGGTCAGACTGTTCTTCCCTTCACTCTGTTTCCTGGCAACCTCCTCTCAGCCCCCTGCCCTGTCCCTGCCCTACCGTCTGTCTGGATGGCCTGTCAAGGCTGCTCTTCCAGAGCCCCGGCATCCAGCCACCAAACCGCTCGGCTCACCCTGAAGGACAGCTTGGAATCGCGCAGGAACTCAGTGAGGGCTCTGAAGCCAACGCTTCTGATTCTGTCTTGGTTCAATAATTTAACCAGAACTGCAGACACTTCTACTTCTACAACATTTTCTCAGAAAACACTTCCTCAGAGCCACAGAACCATGAGAAAGCCTTCTGCATGTTAAGAAACATTATGAAAACTTAAAAAGAAAAGGTCATAAAGGTGGGAAGCATAGCCTTTCAATGTCACAGGGCACTATTTAACAGGCACACCCAAGGATCATACTTCTAAGAGAATATGCCTGTGTTTGATGATTCTTTACTGTTTGATTAGAGCCTAGAAATAGGGAAGTTACACATTAATGTGTAGATTTCTATCAAGTAGAAAAGATAACCCCAAAGGTTTGGGTTTATTGCCCTATAGGGCATTAACCAATTTTGTATCTAATCTAGCAATTTTATTCCAACATTTTTTAAAAATGCCTTTCTCCATGGACAATATAAACCCTGTTCCTCAAATGTTCTTGGAACCACTTTTATCTTTTTATAGGTTCGCTCATTAATACGAGTTGAGTAAAATCTTCATGTGTTCATTCTATATTTGTACATGAGCTATGTTCTTAATTTTTTAAAAATTATACTTTGACACTCGTTATAGGAAAAAGCCAACAAACCCTGAGTGAGTTGAGTTGAAGATTTTCAACCAACACCAAAGCAGGTGACAGTAAACAATTGCCGCCGCAGGAGAGGGAAAGAGGAACAACCCGACACCCAGAATCTGGGAAGGGGATTAATCCTGCTGCACAAACCCCCGGCGTGTGTGTACATGAAGTGCGTATGCCACCAGGCTCATTCTTTCCAGCTGGCGTTTGAAATGTGTGACAGTTTGAACAGGGGCTGCTCCGGAGTCTCCCTTTGTTCAGACCTGCCACAAGCAAAGGGTGTGTGAGCTGGTGGGTGCAGGGGGAGTGTTTCACCTAGAGGGGAAAGGCTGGCAACGAGGGAGTAGCCCAATTGCCTGCACACAATGGACGTGCTAATTGCAGACGGGCCTATCCAGTCATTAAAGCAGACCTGGCCGGCTCCTAATGACAGGTTTATCAGCCATTAGTTTAGGTGGTGTTATTTACTTAGAAATAATAACCCTCAATTTCTTTCCCCCAAATTACTTAATCCCCACTTTCAACTAATTCTGACTAGCCCTCCTCTAACTGCCCTGGCTAAAGATCTAATCTGGATTTGTCTAGCAGGGAAGACAACTCTGAGAATTCATTCATCAGGGCTCTGTTTACTTTGCAGCCTCAAGCCTCCCCATTCCTTCATTCCAACCGACCTCATCTACTCCCCTGGAATCACTGGGAACTTCCGGACTCCAACAACTGTGTTTCAATTTCAAGAAAATGTTTGAATTTCATCTGCCTGGCATTTTAGAGCAGATACTGGGGCTCAGTCAATATTTCCATGTACATTTATGACATGATCTTCCTCAACTAGCAACTGTTGATCCAACGTAATAAACCAACAAAGGCAGGCTTCTCGTGAGCAAGACTGCAAAGTGGCTCTGCCACGCTCATGGCTCCGGGCGTCCCTGCCAGGACAGGCGCTGCTCCAGGGAGAGACGGAAGCCAGTATTTACAGCAAGAGGACAGCAAGGGCCACTGTGGGCTAGCTCAGGTCTTCACTCATTCATTTGTTCACTCATTCATTCATGCATTATCTGATCCCTACTGAGTTCTAGCACCAGAGGACCTGGAGATGATAATAACAGTAATAATAATATCCACAACAATAACAATGATTGTTTATTCAGCTCTTACCATGCGCCAGGCACCATTCAAAGTGCTTGTATGTATGATCTCATTTAAGTGTCACAGCCACCCTGGGAGATATAAACCTTTATAATCCCTAATTTGCAGATAAGATAGTGGCACTTGGAGGCAAACTGAGGCCAACTGATGCCACAGTCCATACCTTTACCACCCCCCTCCCCTCATTATTCTTCTTCAATAGGTGAATTGCAAAAAACAAAACACACCTCCTTTTGACCTGCAATTCTACTTCTAGGACTTTACCTACGGAAACACACAGAAAAGTACACCAAGATTTACATTTAATGGGAAGGAAGGAGGGAAGGTGGGGAGGGAGGGAGACGATCCAAGTGTCTATCATAATGGCTGGATTAAATAAATTATGATACTTCCCTGTGATGGAATACTGCACACTTCTGAAAAACAACGAGGCAGATTTGAGTGTGCGGACTGTGGAAAGAGCTCCAAGATACATTATTGAGTGAATAAAGCAAAGTGCAGAAGAGCACTGTGCACAGTGTGATTTTATTTGTGCCAGTAAAAAGTGGATAAATCTATCTGCTGATAGATGCATAAAAATGTTACTGAAAGTATACACAAGACATGGTTAACTTTGGGCTGAGGGACTACGGATGGGAGGGCTGAGGTTGGGGAAAGGAGAACTATTTTTCTGTATGGTTTAAATATTTAACCACATGCATGTATTACTTTTTATTCAAAATTAACTTTCTGATTTAAAATTAACTTTTTCTTAAGAATCAGACACTGTCTGTGCCCCAAGGGGCTCACTGACAGTCTTGAAGGGGAGGTAATAATGAATCTAGGATGCACAAAGGGCACACTCCCCCCCCCTCCCCCCTGATCCCACCTCAGCAGCTCCTGGGCCAGAGCTGTCATGGCGGGAACTCCTCGCTTTCAAGGACAACATCATGATGCCAGGAGCATCTTGGCCAAGTCACACATCCACAGCTTATGGTCCCACCAGGCCTCCCCCATGCCAGCACCCAGCCCTGCACGGACAGAAAATGCAGTGAAGTCCCGCCCATCCGAAATGTGCCATCAGGGAACCTCAGTCCTGACAATCTGGCTGTGAGTAGCCAAAAGGTGGGCACAAAGCCTGTCCCTAGAGGCCCCCTGGGCACCAGCTCTGGCAGGTCAGGTCCTCATCTGCACACAGTTCCAACGAGCTCAGTGGCTTGGTTTCCCAGCTGCCAGCAGATTGAAAACAGCAAAATAAGAAGAGAGAGAGAGAGACTTCTAGAGCCAGGCAAACTGATGTTAGGAGAAGTGACAGGTGAGCAGCAAGGATGGAGGTGGGAAAACAATATAATCCGACATAAGAAGCCCAAACCTCAGCAGCCTGGGGTGCTTGGCGGAGGGCAAGCTGCCTGCTTACAGACCTCCAGAGCCTTCGCCGCTGCAGCGGTCGAGGTTCAGGGATGCTGGTTCACGGAGATGAACCTGGGTGCTGTCATTGGAGGAGGGTGAACTTCTGACTCTCCAGCATGATTATGTGCATCTCTTATCTGAGAAACTGATATGACAAACCACTGTTTTGAAAGTTGGCTTGGGACCTATATAATCATAAGTAGCAGATGGAGAAAAGCCCAGTTGTCCATCTCAGTCCAGGATGGGTCCTTGGAGAACCCTTGTACGGTGCATGGCCATGGAAAAGACCACCAGGAGATTCGATTGCTGATGGAAACCCTCCTCGCCTCCACTCCTGGTTATGGTACGCACCCACCCAAGCTGGCTGGAGGATATTGAAGATGTATTCTTGCCTCCCAATGTCTTGGAACCATGGAGTCCCATGGCTGGACTGAAACTTGGAGGTGTCCCAGTCCCCCCGCCGCCCTGACTCAGGGCTGACAATATTCTCATCACGTTTACCGACCCCAGGCTGCTAATGCAGAACACACTCCCCAAATCCAATGGTTGGGAGTCTCTTCCTTCCCAAGAATTGGTTTATACATAAACTAGATGATTACTAAATGGAAAGTGGAATGAATAAATGAATACACAGAAAGCATCGAGTTCCCCTGAGGTGACCTTCCAGATTGGGGGACTTTAAATCTTTGTAAAAGGGCACAGTGTGGCATGGTAGTTAGGGACAAAGGCCACAGCCTGGCAGTCTCAATTCAGACCCTGGGTCCACCCTTGTTGGCTGTGTGATCTTGAGCAAGTTGCTTAGCCTCTCTGTGTCCGTTTTCTCATCTATACATGAAGATCTGCCTCATCGTGTTGTTGCGTGGATTAAGTTAACAAATGCATGTAAAGCCCCCAGCACAGGGCCCAGCACAGAGCAAACACTCAATAGTGCCACCATAGCTCCATAGCTCACCCGAGAGCACAGCCAGATCAGTCTTTGAAGGTGTGGCTCTGCTCTCCTCAAGCCATTGTCAGAACCTGCAATGGCTCCCCACTGCCAACCCAGCAAAGACCGCACCGTTAACTAAAAACACAAGCCCACCTGGAGCCCAAATCCCAGTCCTGACTCCTACCCGCCGTGTGACCTTGGGCGAGTGATCCAGCTTCCCTTTCCTCACATGTTTAAGGAAGCAGGAAGGCTCCGCAACAGTTCCTCCCTGGTGGGGTGATTGTGCGTGAAAGGGCACCCAAGTCAGCCCTCCCATCCGTAGTCCCTCAGCCCAAAGTTAACCGTGTCTTGTGTATACTTTCAGTAACATTTTTATGCATCTATCAGCAGATAGATTTATCCACTTTTTACTGGCACAAATAAAGTGCCTGGCTCGAGCCCCTCACTGCCCACTCCCTACGCAAGCGCACTGCCCTTTCGGGCCGCCTGTCTTCCTTTGTGCCCCATAAATCATTTGAAGAACGAAATGTGAAAGACGGTAAGTGAAGAAGGCAGCCATACTCTACACGAAGGTGGAAAGTCTCAGAAAGCTCACCCACCCACCACTGGGTGTCCCCGCCGTGCGGTTGAATTCACGTACGATGGTTGGAGCTCTGCTGAGCTCTATTTGCCAGGTACTCTTCTACGTGCTTTATGTGCCTTGTCTCATTTAATCATCAAAACAATCCTACAAGGTAGAAGTTATTATTATTGTTGGTGGTGATACTGAGAGGATGAGCCTAGCGGTTAAGCGCACCGGCTCTGGGAGCAGACTACTGGATTCAAATCCCAGCTCTGCTCCTGACTAGTTGTTTTGTAATCTTGGGCAAGATTTCACCTCAGTTTCCTCATCTATAAAATGGGGCTAATAATAACACCACCTCCTTAGAGTGTTTAAAAGGATGAAAGAGGGGCTTCCCTGGTGGCGCAGTGGTTAAGAATCTGCCTGCCAATGCAGGGGACACGGGTTCGAGCCCTGGTCCAGGAAGATCCCACATGCCGCGGAGCAACGAAGCCCATGCACCACAACTACTGAGCCAGCGCTCTAGAGCCCGTGTGCCACAACTACTGAAGCCCTCACGCTTAGAGCCCATGCTCCAAAACAAGAGAAGCCACTGCAATGAGAAGCCCATGCACCGCAACGAAGAGCAGCCCCTGCTCGCCGCAACTAGAGAAAGCCCACGCACAGCAACGAAGACCCAACGCAGCCTAAAGTATTAAAAAAAAAAAAAAAAAAAAAAAAAAAAGGATGAAAGAGTTACTACAGGTGAGGCCCTTAGAAAGGTGCCTGGCCCATGTAAGTGCTCCCAGCTATGCTTGTTATTCCCTCCAGTATTTAGAGGAGGCCACTGAAGCTGAGAGAGGTTAAGTAACTTGCCCGAGGTTGCACAGGCAGAAAATGGGCCAGGCAGGGCTGTGGGGCAGGATTAGAAACCAGGCAGCCTGTGCTCTTAACCACCAACCTCCAAATCTAGGGTGGGTTTGAAATGAAGTCAAGCATGGTGGGAAGCACCTGCTGGACCTTTCCAGCTAAAGGGTGAGGTCAGGGCTTGAGGACCGAGTGTAAAAGCCCTGGACTGGGAGTTGGACGTCCTCCACGTCCTACCGGGCCTTCAGGCAGATCCTCCCCTCTCTGAACATTCTCATCTGTGAACCCAGAGTCCCAATCCCAGGCCACCCGCCTGGGAGGAGATCAGACAATGGTAGAGACTTGAGGAATGTGTATTATCAGGTTCTCAGCCTCCTTCCACGTCGGGCTGACTGCCCATTTATTTTAAGAAATAGTCAATAGGTACATGTCGAAGTCAGAAAAGCCTCAGATAGGCTTCTGATCTCATGAAAAGGGATCAAGGCCTGTCACAAATCCTAAACCAGTGCCTTGGCCCATCCACTTCTGGTCTAGAGGGTAACAGGCTGGTGGATGTCACAAGATATGGGCCCAGAACCAACAGAGCCGAACCAGATGACACCCTCTCCCTCCAGTTGTTTCCCCAAACCACACAACAAGATTGGAAACCACCACCGAGGGGGCCCACACGAGACGCAGGCTGGGCAGGTGTGCTGCTTGCCGAGGAAAACCAAGCCCACCCCGCAGAGGCACCTCCCAGGGTGCACGGCAAATTAATGTGCTGCAGAGAACACGCATTAAATTGTGCTGCTGGCCTGCGCCACAGGCTGCTGAAGCACCAGCCCATCCCTCCCCGGCCCTCCCCTCTCAGAGAGGCCGAGTCAGGTGCCGGGGCTTCTGAGAAGCCCAGCGTAGCTTAGGCTCTTCTTTGCAAGCCATTGCCAGTTCTGGGATTGCCCGTGCCCTGCCTCTCTCGTGGGCCATCAGGAGACCCAGCTGGGATCACAGAAGTGAGAGTGCTTCGTGCAACACGGAACGGGCCCTACTGAGCAGGGGCATCACGTGGGGACAAGTGCACGAGTCCGTCGAGCCTGGGTTCAACTTGCCAGTTATTCACCATCTCAGTGACCACAGCTGGGGAAACCGAGGCTCAGAGAGGCTCAGAGTAGCAAAGATCCCACATGCAGCAAAGAGCGGCCCTGAGATTCAGTTCCTGTAATCGGACTGCAGGCTTCCTGGAGGCGGCAGGACTGGAACTGGGTCTCACTGGGTAAGGCTCCTCCAGGGGGATCGGGAGCAGGGCTCGGGCTGAGTCAGGGCCGGTGGGCAGTACTGGTGGGTCCCGTCATGCCAGTGAATGAGCCTCGAGGGGCAGCGTGCTTGGGACTGGTCTGAGTCTTCTCAGGCACAGGCAGAAGTTGGGGTGAGATGGGTGGGCAGCTGGGGTGTAAGGTAGGAGGACCAGGTCCCAGAGGTGGGACCGAGAGAGAGGCTGAGAAGAGAACACACACGCTGTGTGAGTACCCTTCACACTGTCTTGAAAGCCACTTTGGAACTGGAGAGCACCAGAGCCCAAAGGACACGAAAGGTCGACCAGGCAGGGGTTCCAGCTGTGTTCCCTGGGGCTTCCTGGGGCACCTCGGGGGGCCTCTGGGATGGCCACCTCTCAACCACTGAACCTCAATTCTGACTGTTTACATAAAGGCTTCCCAGGAAGATTTCATCTGAACAAAACTTTTCTGGACAAAAACTAAAACAAAACAAAACAGAAACAAAAAACTTAATCGTTGGAAAATCACTAATTGCCTATATACTGCAGGTGAATGAAGAAGCCCCTTTGAGGGCGAGGCCTTGCCCAGAGCGCCTCACACAGTAGGCCCAGGCCCTGAGCTCCCAGAGCCCCCGATCCAAACAGGCGTGGGCACTGGTGAACAAGCCAGGCTCCTGCCCATTTGTATCTAAACCTGCCGTGCGAGTGTGTGTGTGTGTGTGTGTGTGCGTGTGTGTGTGCGCGTGATTTTTGTCACATCTTTGTATTTATTGCACCTGCCGGACAGGCCCAGGTAAGGGAACACACACAAGAACCAGACTTCCCAGAATGTGCCACTGGCTTCTTCCCTCTGTGTTACCAACAAATGACTGCACTTCCGTGAGCCTCACTTTCCAAATCCACAGAATGGGGATATACCCTTTGCCCTGCCTCCCAGGGTTCCTGGGCTTTGGAAATGGAGGAAGGAGAGATGGAGGAAATGAGAATGACAGGGAGGAAGAAGCCAGAATCTTCTGGTGAAAAAATGGAAACATTCAAACATACAACCCAATGTGGCACCAGCTTGAATTTTAAAGTCCGGAGGGCCGGTGTTTGCCACCCCCGGCAACCAAGCACTATTTATGTGGTCTCAGCAGGTTCCCTAATTTCTGCCACTCAGTTTCCTTCTCTACAAAATGGGATATAATACCCATTTCACAGGGTTATTTGAGGTCTGAACCAGGTCATCGTGGAGCCTGGACTCATGGCCAGCACGTGGTCAGAGGCCTCTCCCGTCCCCTCCTGCCCAGGCCCCAGGTCCCCAGCTTCCCCCTCCCATCGCGAGCTCCTTCTGCTCCAGCCGTCCCCACCAAAATGAACCTCACCGGGCAGGAGGACTGGGAGAATTAAAACACGCAATCAAACAGCTTCTTGACGGGAAATGCTTTAGAAATTTTCGGCTCCATTTACTTCTCAATCTAATTTTGTCCTCGGATGCACATTAGGAGCGAGATGGGATCTCATGTGGTTTGCCCGCGCTCCACACACCAGCAGGAGGCGGTCCGCGTGTCTCCACTGCCTTGAGTGGCATAATGAGGGCGCCCTTGAGCAAGAAGTCCTGTCCTGGACACCCTGGCACCCTCGGCCCAGCCTCTCCCACCGGTGCCCCTGGGTGGGCGTTGGGGGAGGTATCACCAAGTCACAGCCCCTCCGCATCCACGGCCAGCTCAGGCCCCAGTGCAGACGCTTGTCACCACCCACCCCTCAACTGTCTCCCTGCCCGGCTCCAGCCTCCTCCAGGACCCCAGCCCCTCTGCAGACCAACCCTGCGCTCCTCACTCCCACCACCCCAGCATCAAGTCCAGGCTCCACGCTGCCCTCCGTTCCTGCTGGAGGAGCGGAGCCTCCACCTCCCCACCCCCACTCCAGTCCCACATGGCTTGCTTTCCCCCAGCCGCCTCCAAACCTCAGCAATGTTGCTGCTCTGCCTTGGCAGCTCTGGACAAACACCACCCACGTCACCTCCTGCAGAAAACCTTCTCAGATGCCCCGCCCTGCCGGGCCCTGCCCTGCCCACCCATTAGTCCCCTCAGAACCCCTGTGCCCGCTCCACGTCACAGCGCTCATCAGGCTGCCCAGGACGGCTGTCCGTAGAAGACACAAGACTGAACCCTTCCAGGGCAGGGACGGTGTCCCACTCATTCATCTGTTTTCCCGTGGAAGCGGCGCGGTGCTCAGCTGGGGCCAAAGAAATGCTTACTGGTTCATTCATTCAGAAAACCTTTCCAGGGCTTCCCTGGTGGCGCAGTGGTTGAGAATCTGCCTGCCAATGCAGGGGACACGGGTTCGAGCCCTGGTCTGGGAAGATCCCACATGCCGCGGAGCAACTGGGCCCGTGAGCCACAACTACTGAGCCTGCGCGTCTGGAGCCTGTGCTCCGCAACAAGAGAGGCTGCGATAGTGAGAGGCCCGCGCACCGCGATGAAGAGTGGCCCCCGCTTGCCGCAACTGGAGAAAGCCCTAGCACAGAAACGAAGACCCAACATAGTAATCAATCAATCAATCGATCAATAAATCTTTAAAAAAAAAAAAAAAAAAAGAAAACCTTTCCAAGCCTTTCTTCTAGGCCAAGCCCTATGTCAGGTACTGGGGAAGTGCCCTTAAGAACAGGAAGCTTTCTCTTTGAGACCAACGGATGATAACTTTCCATCATCCCCACTGGAGAAAAGCCGCCAGCCAAAGCTCAGTTCTAGCAAAGGGAAGTGCCTCTAGCCACCGCCAGAACTCCCTGGGGCTGGGACTGGGCCACTGGGTCCTTGCCTCTTCCCTCTCCCTTACTCTTTAGTCCAGTTACTCAGTGAAAGTCATCAAATCCTGGAAAAACAGCCCAACCCCACCTCCAGGCTCCAGGGCCCACTGCAGCTTCTCTCTAGCGCTTTCCTGGTGACCAGTACAGTCACTTCCCCCACTCTTTGGGTGCTTTCTGACCTGTGTGCAGACGTCCTTGGGTCTGAATTTAATGATGCCTCAAATCCTATGGAAGGGGTTGACTGTAGTCAATAAATGACTCAAAGAACAAGACCCTCCTAACTGCTAAAGCCACGGTGCTTCTCAGTCCTGCTCGCTGGGATCTCTGCTCACTCCCTAATTCTTCAAACATCTTTGGCCACCTCACACCATTGAACACCCTTCTTTTGTTTTTTGGGTTTTTTTTTTTATACATTTTATCACAGTCTTTTTTTTCTATTAAATTTATTTATTTTATTTATTTTATTTTTGGCTCTGTTGGGTCTTTGTTGCTGCGCGCCGGCTTTTCTCTAGTTGGGTCGACCAGGGGCTACTCTTCGTTGTGGTGTGTGGGCTTCTCATTGCAGTGGCTTCTCTTGTTGCGGCGCACAGGCTCTAGGCGCGCGGGCTTCAGTAGTTGTGGCACTTGGGCTCAGTAGTTGTGGCTCACGGGCTCTAGAGCGCAGGCTCAGTAGTTGTGGCGCACAGGCTTATTTGCTCCACGGCATGTGGGATCTTCCCAGACCAGGGCTCGAACCCGTGTCCCCTTCATTGGCAGGCAGATTCGTAACCACTGCGCCACCAGGGAAGCCCCCTTCTTTTGTTTTGGGAATTTTCCACCTTAAGAGTTTAGGCTCCTCACAACAGAAGTCAGGAGCTTGACCTCCCAGCCTCCCTTGCAGCTGGAGCACAGGCGCCATCCTGGCTCCATCAAGGAGACACATGTGTGTGAGTCGTTAGTCTAGAGGCAAGTGACGCAGAGAACTAGGTGCCTGTGGGATAGAGGTTCTACTGGTGACATCTGGTGTCCAGTGACAGCGACGTGAGCTGAGGGCTCTGTGTCCAAAGGCCAAGGTGTGGCGTTTCCACAAGACCAGTCCTGTGCTGTTTCAGGTGTGGTTCAGGTGCTCAGGTGTGGTTCCTGGCTGTGAAGCCTCCAAGTCTAGTTCTGTGGGCCTCTTGAGAGTCTTAAGTTCTACTTAAGCAGCCAGAGAGAATTCTGTTGTTCCCACATCAGGGCTGTGACTGCTCTAGGCTCCCAGATGGAGCGCATTCATGGTCTGCTTTGTCCTTCACCAATCACCTCTTCCCAGACTTCTCCATGGCTTCTTCTCTCTAGCCATCCTTGTTCTCCAGTTTCTTCCTGGAGCTCTGCTGCTCTCAAGCCTTTCTATCTATGCATCTTCACTAGGTGACCCATCTCCTCCATGCCCATGACTTCCAAATTGGTATCACCAGCCCTAACCCCTCCTCCATCACCCTCTGGATGTTTCCACCTGGGCGTCCCTGGGCCACCAGAAAATATCCAAACCAGCTCTTCTTCCTGTCGTCTTTGTCTCAGCTGGTGGCTCCGTTATCCACCCAGTCCCCCAAACTCCAGCCAGGGGAGCCATCCTTGACTTCCATGTCTCACCTGTCCCCCACATCTGACTATTGCCAATTCTGCTCCTCAAAATTTTTCCTCCATACTCATCTCCACTGCCTGGGTCCAGGTCCTCATCCTTTCTCTCCTGGACTTTTACACCCATCTTCGATGAGTTCACTCTTCTTGCTGGTCTCATCCACACTACGTTCACCCTCTGTCAAGACCCCAGAGAGAGTTCTTGGAAGATGCCACTCCTTACTTAAAACCCCGCAAGGTTCCCCAGAATCCAGCGGTTATGATCCCAGGTCCTTGGGAGCCTCTGTGGTCTGACCTTTTCTCATCTTCAGCTGCACAACTCGCCACTCCTGGGGCTGCTGGCTCTTCTTCACCCACCTGGTGCTGTTTCTGCCTCTCTCACTTGTTCCCTCTGCCTGGTATGTTCTTCCTCATCCGCCCTCCCCAGCCTGGCTAATTCCTACTCATTCCAATCAACTCCAGTGTCACCTCCTGCAGGAAGCCTTCCTTGGCCACCTCCCCACACAACCTCAGGAAGGCATAGATGGCCCTCCTCTGCTCCTGTGACATCTACCACATGCTTCTCTCATGGTAGTTCCATCTTTTATAAACATTTATTGAGCACTTCTGATGGGGCAGAACCTTGCTAAGACTCTTCCATGCATTATCTCATTGAATCCTCATAACAGGCTTATGAGAAGAGTGTTATTCTCATCTCCAGGTGAGGAAACTGAGGGTTATAAAGTTGAAGTGACCATCCCATGACCAGCAGCTAGACAGCAGAGTCTAGGATTGGAACCCAGGGCTGTCTGACACCACCATTCCTAACAATGATGCTCTGTTGCTTCACCCAGGGAGTTGCCCTCTGCATCTGCCTGGTGTGGCATAACCTAGGCCAAGTTGCTTCACCTTGCTGAGCCTCAGTTTCCTCTTCTGCAAAATGGGGCTCAAGTCTCTCCCTGCCACACCCCCACCCCCAAAGGATGGAAGGAAGATCTGAAAAATAACAGCTGTTAAAATCAATCCGTAAACTGTAAAGGGTGGTGCACAGGCAAGAAGTTATTAGCATACTTTTAGGAATTGGTTTCACTGAACAATTTCTTTGCTCACCTTAGAATCAAAGGCCTGCCATTTCCCCTTACTTTAGAGTGGGTAGGCCTCCCACTTTCTCCCCTGGACCAGATTGCCCCTGAGATTTTTAAAGTCACCATCCAGCTGTTCTCATCCCCCCTCCCAAAACACAACTGTGACAGTCAAGCAAAGAAAGGCGAGAGGGGAAAAAATCCATAAAGGCTCGGCAAAGCGGCGGCCGGTGGAATTCTCCAGCTCCTGACCACCAGTTAGTGACGTCAGGATTTATAACTGTATTAAATGGTGTGACAGGCAGCCTTGATATATCAGTTCCCCCTTCTTCCCAAATCACAGACAATAAAAGCTTTGGCAGTGAAAGTCATTCATCATCATAAAGACCTGAGACATCCCAGTCATCAATTTCACTCACATCCTTAATACACTGGAGGGAGCGCAGGAGTTGAGCACCTTGAAAAGGGGAAGGAAAAAACACGAAGGAAGATTGAACAGGAATAATTACAAAGGTCAAAGAAGGGATTCCTCTGGGGGCGGGGACACGGGCAGGGCCGGTCCCTGCCGGAGGTGTGCTCAGCCCGCAGAGAAGCCGCGCAGTCGCTGGGCGAGCTCCAGGCAGCCCAGAGGCCGGGCCCTTAGACCAGACCCTGGGAGCCTTGGGGTAGGAGCCGGCTGACCCGGGCTGCAGAACCAGAGGAGGGAGGACAGGGAGCCCTACTCTGGGCTCCGTGGCTCCAGGCTGAGCTCTGTGGGAATCTTTTACTCCATCAGCCTCATTATCCAAAAGAGATTTAAAGATAATAATAAAACCACAGGTATCTTTTGTAATCTACCCCCATGTTGGCACAGATGGCTATTCGTGACAGCTAGGGTCTTCCTTTTGGCAACACCTTTTGAATAACTAACCAGGGCTGACACTACTTGTTGTGAAAGACACCGTAACACTGCCGGGCCAGCTGGGAAAGAGACACTGCTCAGAGCCCCTCAGGGCACCCTCTGCCACCCCTGCCCCTCCCCAAACCCAGCCACCTTGACCATGATGCTTCCATCCCAGGAATCCAAGAGAGGACATACACCCCAAGGCCCCGGTCAATTAGGCGAGCCCTCCCACCCCAGCCCGCTCTCAGTGTGAGGACCAGGACAGCCCAGCAGGGCCCGAGCACTCACCCCAGTGTCCTCCCTGCCACCCCGTGGTGGATCCCTGCCGGGCTGCCCAAGCACCTGGGCCAAGGTTTCCCACCCCTGACCACCTGGACTGTTGCTTAATGTCCTTTTTGCTCTCAGGCAGGCAGGGCAATAGAGGATGAGAAAGCAGGAAGCTGTGCTGGGTGCTGTGTGAAGAGCCGTTGCTTTAGCTGACTTCTTCCTGAAGACAGCCAGGGCTGAACTGGCTTGACCCTCCCAACGGGCGCTTGCCCAGGGGAAGAGGAAGGAAGTCTGTTTAAGGAAAGCAGTGACCATTATTTTTCTTTTGCTTTCTTTCCTGAAAACAAAACAACAAAAGAGCAGCTGGGTCTAGGTGGGGAGTTGCTGGAAGTGCCACTGTCATCTGCCCATCCACTCAACAGACCTTCCCTGAGGGCCTACTGTGCTGCTGAGGTCTGCCTGGGTGCAGGCTGACCTACACGGTGCTGGTTATTGGAGGGAGAGTCAGCCCGATGCCCTTCAACCAGATAGCACCCGGGATCAAGACAAGCCACATCACACGTGCCCCCCGTGCATGGCCCTGATCTACTCAACAGCCTTGTTTGTGGTCTGTTCTCTAAATTGGGCTCTGGCCGACTCGGACCTCCTCTGGCCAGATTGCCTGCCTGCCCCTGACACAGCAGGTTGGTGAGGAGCAGTGTGGTACAATGGTCAGGTGTGTGTCCTCTGGAATCTGACAGTATGCATTTGAAACCTGGCTCCACTACTTAGGAGGTGTGTGACCTTGAGCAAGTTGCTATGCTCTTCTGTGCCTCAGTTTTGGCATCAGTAAAATGGGGATAATAAAACTAACTTTCTCACAGTGTTGTTTTGCAGATTAGACAAGTTAACACATGTAAAGTGCTTAGAACAATGTCTGTTGCCTGGTGAGTGGGAGGCAAGTAGTAGTTATCACTCCTGCTGGTGACTCTTGCCTTACTGGATCTTATTCAGGATTGAGACCAGCTCTGGGGAAAGAGCCCTTACCTTAGTCCCCACTCCAGAGGCCAACCCTCCAAACAGGCTATTTGACCCCCCTATCCTTGAGGTGGGCATGTGACACCATCCTGGACCCGGGTTAACAGAGGGTTACAAAAGGAGCTAGTGGCTCCAGAAAGGCCAACACTCCTCTGGATGGGCAAGTCTGGACAGGCAGCAGGTGCCCCCTAAGGATTCGTGCCCAAACCAGCCTTACCAAACATTTATAGAAGATCTAGGGGTGGGAGTAGAAGTTCTATAGCCTCTTGGGTAATGAAAATAAAAGCTAATAGAGATAAATTAGAGGGAGATTTTTTTTCTGGGCTGTGAACATTGGTGGGAAAAAAAAAAGGCTGCAAACCTGTAGAAGCTAATGCATTTGGAGAGAAATAATAATTGTCATAATACCTTGCATTCAAATGTCCCTTTTGCTCATCAAAGATGTGTGTGTGAGTGTGTGAATCATGTCGATAACCTTGATAATAACCTAGATGGGTATGGTTTGGGGTGATTAGTAGCAACCCAACATATTAGACAGCTCACTTGTTCATCCATCCATCCGTCCATCCATCCATCCATTCAGCAAACACTTCCCAAGTACCTACAATGTTCCATGCCCCATGGTAGGCAGAAGACAATTCAGAACCTCATAGTCTAAGGATAAAGTTAGGCTGGACACAAAGAATCATAAGTCAAGGCACAATGGGATAACAAGTAGGCTGATCCAGGGCCCAGAGAGGGGGATATCACTCTGACTGTGGGGTAATTAGGGAGGGCTTCCTGAAGGAGGCGGCGCTTGAGGACTGCTCCCTGGAGACATGCCCTGAAGTCACATGGACAGAGACTGGCAGCCCTGCTGGTTCCTCAGCCCTCAGCAGGTGTCGTGAGAGCCTTTCACAGGCAAAGTCCTGCACCAGGTCACACTCACCACCCCCTGCTGGGGACACAGGACCTGAGCACCTGGCACAGTCAGGTCAAAAGAAAGGCTATAGCTTCTTACAGCTCACGTACACTTCACTGAAGTCCTGCAAGGAGAGGATGAGCCAGGATGATAAATTCCCATTGGGCAGATGTGAAAACTGAGGCTCAGAGAGAGAAAGCGTGTCCCAAAGTCACCAGGGAGTTATGGCAGAGCTGGGATGAAGGTCTGTGATCCTGATCCAAGTCAGCCCATGGCTCTTCCTTTCACAGCAGACTACCGCCACCTCTGGGCAAATGACAGGAGCATCCTAAGCAGAGGAACCAGCAGAAGCAAAGGCTTGGAGTCAGGACTGGGTGTGGTTGAGTTGGAAGGTGATAAAAAGGCCTGAATAAAGGGTTCCATCAGGCATAGAACCCAACGGATGGCAGTGGACCAGTCAGGCTGAGAAATGAGGACAGGAGAGGGGGAAAGTTCTGTTCTGGAAGGCTGAGTCTGGCAAGGAGGGGGAGCCAAGAGATGTGGGTTCTGGAGCTGTCTCATGTGGGGAGAACTTGAGTTCTCAGTCCTCCGTGTCTCCATATGCTCAGAGTTATGCTAATGATCTCCAAGGAGCACCAATATTCCAGTCTCTTGACCCTAGGTATTCCAGCACGATTGTCACAATACTGGGGCAGATGGAGGAGACACAGTGAGGACCAGCCAATGCTCACAAAGGTGGTGGGGAGAAGTCAGGCAGATACAGCAAAAAAGGTGCTGATCCCCTCCCAGATCATGCAGAGTCCTCAAGGAGACCTTTATAGTGGGCACTGGGGAGGTGTGGTAGACAGAATCATGGCCCCCAAAGCCTGTGAATATGTCACCTTACAAAGCAAAAGGGACTTTGCAGATGTAATTAAATCAAGGATTTCTGAGACGTGGAGACAATCCTGGATTATCCGGGTGAGCTCAATATAATCACCAAGAGTCCCTATAGGGGAGAGGCAGGAAGGTCAGAGTCACAGAGAGAAGATGTGACAACAGAAGCAGAGGTCAAAGAGGACAAAAGATGATACCCTGCTGTCTTTGAAGACAAAGGAAAGGGCTACAAGCCAGGGAACGTGGGCAGCCTCAAGCACCTGGAAAAGGGCTTCCCTGGTGGTACAGTGGTTAAGAATCTGCCTGCCAATGCAGGGGACACAGGTTCGAGCCCTGGTCCGGGAAGATCCCACATACCGCGGAGCAACTAAGCCCGTGCACCACAACTACTGAAGCCCGTGTGCCTAGAGCCCATGCTCCGCAACAAAGAGAAGCCACCATAATGAGAAGCCCGTGCACAGCAACAAAGACTCAATGCAGTCAAAAATAAATAAATAAATTAATTAATTAATTAAAAAAAAAAAAAAGAAGCTGAAAAAGGCAAGGAAATGGATTCTCCCCTAGAGCCTTCAGAAGGAATACAGCCCTGCTGACACCTTGATTTTAGGACTTCTGACCTCTAGAACTGTAAGATAATAAATCTGTGTTGTTTTAAGCCGTGAAGTTCATCGTAATTTGTTACACCAGCAACTGGAAACTAATACAGGAGGCCAGTGGAACATCCAGAACAGGGAGCCATCAGGCCTGCTCCACGCTGGACAGATCCCAACCCTGGCAAGCTCCTTCTCCATCCCCTTGCTGTGGAGGACCCCTAAACCTGGCTCTCTGGTTTAGGCAGCTTTCCTGAGCTCCAGATGTTTAAAACAACACTTATTTAGCACTTACCATGTTCCAGGCAGAGTTTTGAGTGCTTCTGAAATATTAACTCATTTAATCCATGTAACAAGTTTCTATTCCCATTTTATAGGTGGGCAAACTGAGGCACATACACCCAGTTGCAACTGAGGTCACCCATTCATAAGTGGGATAAGAGCTGAGATCCAAAGATAGGCAGTCTGGCTCCAGAGACTGTACAAGAGATTCTACAGTTTGATCAGCTTCCATAGACCCCAGGGGCCGCCAGTCTAACTGTGCTGCAGGTGAATGTGAAAGAGCTCTGCTTGGATACCTCTGATCATGTGGAGCTTATTACCACCAGAGGCAGTACAGTACAGGGGTTAGGAGAAAACCAGCTCTGCTACTTACTGCTGTGTGAACTCAGGCAATTTCTTTTTAACTGTTAGCTGGGACAAAAATAGTACCTAGTTTCATAGAGTAAGGGGTGAAATGAACCAAAGCACATAATACATGCTCAATAAACATTAGCTATCACTGTTATTATCTCCAGATGCAGCCTATTCCAGCTTCAGAGAGCTCAAACTGTTAAAAAAAAACTCTTCTTTGCGCTCAGCTACGGCTTGCCTCCCTGTGGCTTCCCCTGATGAGCTCAGAGCAGCCACATCTCCTCCTCCCATACCCCTGAGCACGTGGGAGGCAGCGGCCAGGCCCCCAGTCTGCCGTCTCTAAGCTGACAGTCCTGGGCTGCCCGTGGATGCCAAGGTTCCCGTCCCGCTCCCCTTCCTGGACCCTGTCCTTCTCTGTCTGCAGCCCAGGTATCAAATACTGAGAGGGATTCACCCCTTAGCCCTGAGGTAGGAATTCCTTAGCCCATACTGCTAGAGAAGAGTTCATTATGGTTCATCCAGAACATTAGAAAGGATGGAGGTTCTGGACCTACCGACATGTTGGGTGTCCATAAAACATGAAATAAAATTTTTTAAAAACTGACCAACAGTATGACGAGCAAAAACCCCTTTGTAGGAAATGAACTATATGTGTGTAACCTGATATAGTTTTTTATGCATAGAAAAGGTTCTGGAAGGATATTTACCGAACCATCAACTCTGCTGACAGCAGAACAGGCTAGGAACGGGGTGAAGGGATACAATCACATGTTTACATATACTTCCGTACCATTCGAATTTATTTTACAATGAGCACGTATTCCTTCGTGATTTAAAAGGGATTAGTAAAGCTGGGGGTATTGCAACAGACTAGACCAAGCTTCAGAGCAGAGAAACCAAGAGTTCGTGGCTCCCCAAGAGCAGCTTCCATGTGGTCTCCCACAAAATGTTCCCAAACCCCACAGTCATAGAGAAGCAATATTTCCCTCCTCCACGCCTTCAAAAGCACTTGGCTTCTCCCTGGTATTTCTCTTTCTTTTTCTTATTTGTTTTGTTTTGCCCTGTACATGTATCCACATTTACCCCCCTCATCAAATTATGGGTATGTTGAGGGCAGAGACCCTACAGCCACAAGACCCAGCCTAGGCTAAGGTCTGATGCAAAGGAGGAGCTGGGTTTTGATGGAGAGGTGAGTGAGTGAACAAGAGAATGAATGAATGATGAATGGCAACCGCCCTGCTAATTGCCAGGAGCTACAGTTTGGTGTGTTTTCTCCTGCAGATAATGGCAAGGCAGTGGAGATCTCTGACCAGGAGGACGAGCTAATGAAATCGCTGTTTTAAGAAGATGGATCACAGCAGGGTCAGCTGGGAAGCTGGAGGCCCAGAGACCTGCTCGAAGGCTATTTGGAAAGGTCGGCTTCCAAGCTGCCCGCAAGTGTAAAAATCTATGAGTGCATTACCAGGATGGCCATCCACCTTTGTTTATTTTTATCCTACAAAATACAAGGTCAGAAACAACTGGAGTACTTTCTCCTGAAATTATTTTTTTTAATTGACACTGCTCCTTACACAAACATTAATTCATTTATTCAACAAATAGTTCTTAGGAACACTGTGCTAACCTGAAAGCAGATCATATTTTCCTTTGATGTGCATTTTAATTACAGAGATGCTTGAATTTCATTTGGGTTTTAAAATGATCAGACCTCTGCCTTCTCTGAACCTCTGAGTATCCTTCCAAACATTTAGATTCCAAAATTCTAGGTTTCTCTAGAATCTATAACTGTGAGTCTATTTAACAAATACTTTAATCCCCAATTGGATTCACCTTGAATCTTTCTGGAATGCAAATAGCCTTGTTTTACTGGGGAAAGTTCCGATCTTGGGTGCTGAGTTTTCTCTCCGGTTTGTGGTCCCCTGAAGCAGGTTCACAACATTTAGTTTGGACAGAGTGTGACATCACTGCACGGGGCTGAAATGCCTAATTGTCACACATTCTGGAAAACCTTGCACTCGGCACTCCAGGCCCTTCCCACTGGATGGCTTATACACGGAGCTGATATTTGGGGAAAGCCATTCCAGACAGGCAGAACAGCGTGGAGCAAAGGCCTGGAGTCAGGGACAGGCAGGCCAGTTGGACAGCCTGTGGTCAGCCCTTCCTGGCCTGGGTTTCTATTGGGCAGGAATAGGTGTCAGAGGAGACAGGAAGGAGGGGCTGGGGCAGGTGGAAGACCCACAGGGAGCAGCAGGCAAGGACAGTGAGTGAAGCTGGCCAGGTGGAGTCTGGGACAAACAGGAGCGTGTGGCTGATGTAAAGGGATGGCCCCTTCTCAACGCTCCCCTAGCGTGACCACGTGGGAATGTGGACCCTGGTGGACAGTCTTCCAATTTTTCAAAACAAGTTAGACATTTTAGCCTTCATGTGAAATCTCCTAGTTTTAAAGGAATTTTTAAATTTAACTTTTTAATAGTGATATATTAATATATATATAACGTTCAAAAAATTTAACATGTAGATGATATTCAGTAAGAAGTCCTCTTCCTACACCCACTTCATCGTCTATGCCCAAACATGGTTACTGAGTATCCTTCCAGAACTTCT
Source organism: Balaenoptera ricei (assembly GCF_028023285.1). Lineage (NCBI taxonomy): Eukaryota > Metazoa > Chordata > Mammalia > Artiodactyla > Balaenopteridae > Balaenoptera > Balaenoptera ricei. Next base: position 87,192,688 of record NC_082644.1, read on the forward strand.
GTATGCTTGTGTGAACAAATACGCATTCCCATTGCCCCTCCCTTCTTTACACAAAAGGTAGCATTCTGTATATATTATTCTTGCTTCTTTTCATGACTAATGTATCTCCAAGATCTTCCCAGTCAGGACATAAAGCGCTTCCTCGTTCTTTCCTGCAGCTGCACAGTACTCCATCTTACGGGTGAGCTCTTCTTTATTGAACAGTCCCCTTCTCATGGACATTTGGGTTATTTTCCTCTGATCTGTAAAATGTGGGCTATGATTTTTTTTTTTTTAGGTTTAAAAAGCACTATTTGGGCTGGACCCTGAGGACCCAGAATGCCAGTGCCTGGGTCTGAGTTCACAGCACGGATGCCGGCCTAGACTTTGCCGACAGCTCAGCTCTGGCTTGCCAGTGGGAAAGGAAATCACTTCAATGGAGAGTAGCTTCAGGTAAGTCCTGTTTGAAGATTCTTTGCCTTTGAGCTAGTGAAATCCCCATCACTAGAGGTAACCAAGTCCTGATATAGAATAGATCCCAGGGTTGGGTGATGGGTTGGGCTACCCAACCTCGAAGTTTCCACTAACTTCCAGAGTCCCTGAGGCCTGATTATGGGCTGGGCCCAACTGGCAGCAGAGAAAGAACTGAGAAATGGCCCCATCCTCTCAGCACCTCATTCACTCATTCATTTATACAGTTAAAAGGCATTTCCCGAACAGGAATAAAGACACAGATGTAGAGAATGGACTTGAGGATAAGTAGAAGGGGAAGGGTAAGCTGGGACGAAGTGAGAGAGTGGCATGGACATATATACACTACCAAATGTAAAATAGATAGCTAGTGGGAAGCAGCCGCAGAGCACAGGGAGATCAGCTCGGTGCTTTGTGACCACCTAGAGGGGTGGGATAGGGAGGGTGGGAGGGAGACGCAAGAGGAAGGAGATATGGGGATATATGTATATGTATAGCTGATTCACTTTGTTGTACAGCAGAAACTAACACACCATTGTAAAGCAATTATACTCCAATAAAGATGTTTAAAAAAAAAGGCATTTCCCGAGGCTGTATCTTCTGTCCAGATGCCTTTTCCCCAAATCTTCCCAAGGCTTCTCCTGGTTGGGGTCTCAGATCAAATGCCACCTTTTCAGAGAGGCTCTACTTCATCCCCCACCCCTCTTGTCACTGCCCCCAACCCGTTTCTCTCTACTCTCTCTTCCAGTTTTCTTCAGATCACCTGCTAGTATGAAATCACATTACACATTTCTTTCTGTGTTTGCTGAGAATTGTCTGGCTCTCCCCAGCAGGTAAGCTCAGTGAAAGGAGGGACTATCCACCAGGGCCACCATCATACTTGCTTACTTACTTACCAGCTAAGCCCCGAGTGACAGCCTGATACACAGTAACTATCGATATTATGCTCCCCTTCCAATGCACACAACTTTGAGAGCCTAGCATCTTCCATGGGGCTCCTAGGAAAACTCCATGGCTGAGCGCTTGGTTACGGGGTATCATGCTGTATTGTGTTGTAGCTTTTATTGTCATATTTCCAGCACCTTTCAGCCGCCTGGATAAATGAGGCATTCTTCGTATTTTTGCTTTTATTTTTCATTATGATTTCACTTTGAGTGAAGAGGTTTATTTAGTTTGGTCTGATTAAGCCTCAAAAACGCTCATAAAAACCAGGTCAAAGGAGGTGTTCCCCACGGAGAGATAAGCAAACGGTCGTTCAGAAAGGCCTGGCACCTCGCCAGACGTTTTGGTACAAGAGCCCAGGAACATACTAATAGCTACCATTCGTTAAGTGTTTACCATGTGCCCAGCACTGGCCCAAGACTGCGTGGACCATGCATGAAATCCTTGCAGGAAACCTGTGACGGAGTGCTATCTTGGGCCCCATTTTACAGATGGGGACCTTGGGCATGGAGGCTAGTAACGTGCCCAAGGTCACGCAGCTAGAATATGGAGAAGCTGGGCTTCAAGGCCGGGCAGTCTGGCTTTGCTGCTGACATTCTCAGTCATATGCTAAAAGAAATGCCTTCTGGAAATTTAAACTGGGATTTTTTTTTAGTCCATCCAACCACATATTGGCAGCAGGCTGTGGAAGCCAGGGCCCTGGATGAGCCCCAGATCCAGCTCTAACTCACTGGATGTGGCCTTGAGCAGGTCACCTCCCACCTCTGAACCGGGGTGTCTCCAACTGTGAAGTGAGCAGTTGCTCTGAAGGACCCTCCCACCCTGCCTGTCTGTGGTCGGATATTTGCCCCAGAGGAGGCTGGGAAGACCCAACACTGGATCCCAGACCCTCCAGATCTCCTTTCCGGCCCACACACACTCAGATGCCCCCTTAGTGGCTCTCAAACCCTTCCCCGTCACTGTCTCATTATAGCCTCGAAACAGCCAAAGGAGGCAGGCAGGGCAGGAATTGTCATCCCCATTTCATAGATAGGAAAACTGAGGCTCAGAGAAGACAAGCTATTTGCTGAATGATAGGACAGTTAGGTGGCAAAGTCCAGGCTTAAACCTGTTCCTCTGACTCCTGGGTCTAGTGCTCTTTCCTTCAGCCCTCAGCTATTGCTCAGATGAGAAAGGCAGAAGAGGATGGACTTACTTGCTTTCAGGTACCAAGTTTGGGATACAGAGACTCCAAACATTGAGCCTGGGGGATACCAGCAAATCAGAGCTGGTGGTCCTGGGGACTCGGCAGCCATCTGTCTTGTCTTCGTGGGTGCTCATCCACTGGCCCATGTATGGTCTCTGTTGCTTAGAGGGGACAGTGCCCAGGGGATGGCTCAGACCCCAGGACCTGGGTCATGCACCAGGCAGGTGTTTCCCAAAGTTGTTTAACCAGAAGAAGCCTCCCTCAGTCTCCACCTCCCATTCCAACTGGTGATGCAAAGAAATGGTCCTCAGGGGAACGGGCCAGAAAGGACACAGGCTGGCCCCGTTACTTTGTTTTCCCAGGCAAAGGGTCAGGTGGGCACAGCCGGGGGCAAGACTGCCGGGTCCTTTGCTGGTGTCCACCTGCTGTCCTCCCTGGCAGGTAGGCACAGTGGCTGTCCCATCAGCAGGCCTGTGGCCCAAGGATACACCTGCAGATAATTAGTCCCCATCAGGACAGGCCCAAACTGCTGACGATGCAGGAACGGGTGGGCCATGTCACTGCTTTGCAAATGGTGAGCAGTTTCTAAACCGTGGCCCTGGCTGGTAGAGCAGGAGTTTAACTTAAAATTTAACATGGCATATAAATGATGGAGAGACATGGACTCGTTCTCTAATGAGATCTCCATGGGTAGCCGGGAGCATGAGGGCTAGGGTGGAGCAGTACACAGACCAGCCGCCTCCTAGACCCCAGGCTGGCAGTCTAGCTGAGCACCTTGTGAGGAGGGGAGAAGGAGCAGGTGGGGCTGGAAGACTCAGCCCTCCCCTGAAGAGTTCAGAACTGTGTCAACACATCCATGGGCACAGGTGGAATTAAATTAATGCCACATGGTGACATGTAGGCCCATCCTGACAGCTCTCAGGGGTATTCCTTCAAGGTGTTCTAACAGCTCTCATTGGGATCATCAACTGCCCCCAGAGGGTGTTTTGAAAATTTGTGGGAGCTTTTATATGATTGACAGGTGTTATTGGCTTGTGGTGGAACAGTCCCACACAACGAAGAATCTGCCTTTATCCTGCACTATTTTCATGTCCTGCCCAACATTCACATAGGTGGTAGGTGAGAAATCTGCTTGTAATTCTTTAAATCTAGAACGGAACTTCATTTCCATATAAATGTGACCTTGCAATTTCCATGGTCTTAATAAACACTGAATTTTCTAGGAATGCAACTACTGTGTAAACTGAGCAAAGCTTGTACTTTGTTTTATTTGGAACTTTGCCAAGAGTTCCTCACCTGTTGGTAAAATCCCACTCACAGTATGTGAAACACAGTAAGTCTGTGTTCGGGATTGTTGCATTCGCAGTGATTCTGTGCATGGAGCGAGCCCTGGGCTACTCCATTATGTCTTGCAGTTTAGACATGCCGAATACTTACTTATCAAAGTACATAGCAGTTAATTATAAACAATTTCACTTTCATTTCTCCTTTATCTTATAGTTAGGGTATTATTTTGATTTTATTTGAAATTACTTGTGAAGATAGGCTATATTTTTTATGAACTTAATTTCAGAAGAGTAAAGGGGCAATGTAAATATTTGTTATTCCCCAGGGGACACTGGGTGGGACTGAGCAGAGAACCCCAGTGTCAGCACAGCACTACAGTGCCCCATTAGAGGCTGGGGATCTTCTCCTACCGAATCCTCATATGCATGCATCTGATCTACACATGTGTGTCCATGCCTCTGTGTGTATGTCCCTTATATTTTTTCACACTAATGGAATCATACTGAACATATTATTCTACAAATTGTTTATTTGCTTAAAAGTATATCTTAAACATTTATTCATGTCAGCACAGATAGCTCTACTTAATTCTTTTTAATGGTTGCAGAGTAGTTTATTGTGTGAAGGAGCCATAATTTATTTAACCTGCTCCTATTGATAAACACTGAGTTTTTTCCATTTGTTTTTCATTATAAATAATTCTGTCATTATTATATAGATTTAGGTATCACTGTGCATCTGTGTGAATATATCTTGAGATAAAGTCCTTAAAATGCGTATAAAAGTTCTGAGTTAGATGGTAGGTATGTCTATTTAAAATATTGATAGCTACTGACAAATTTCTTTCCAAAATGATTGTACTTATTTATATACCTATGACTGTGTATGGAAATATCTGTTTCTCATATCCTCTCCAACACTGGACCTCAAGAAACATTTCAATCTTTGATAAGCTAATGGGTTTTATTAAAGTATCTCCTGGGAATTCCCTGGTGGTCCAGTGGTTATGACGTGGGCTTTCACTGCTGAGGTCCCAGGTTTAATCCCTGGTCGGGGAACCACAATCCCACAAGCTGCGTGGTGTGGCCAAAAAAAAAGAGTATCTCATGATTATTTTAATTTGTAGTTTTAAAACTATGAGTCAAGTGCATATATTTTCATATGCCATTGGACATCTGTATTTTTTCCTGTTCATTTGCTTTACCTGTCTTTTCTACTGATTTTTTTTCTTATTTTTTTTTTTAAACCTCTTTATATATTAAGGAAATTAGCTTTTTGTCCTCTGTGTTCCACTTTAAAAAAGTTTTTTATTCTTTGTTTTTTTGGGTGTTTTTACATACATATATAAAACGTTTCTGTTTTAAGCAGTCGTTTATATCATTTTTCTTTGTCTTTTGTATTTGGAACGGTTTTTTTTTTTTTGGCCACACAACACGGCTTGTGGGATCTTAGTTCCCCGACCAGGGATTGAACCCAGGCCCTCAGCAGTGAGAGCGCAAAGTCGTAACCACTGGACTGCCAGGGAATTCCCTGGAACAGATTTATAAATTTATTTATTTATTTTTGGCTGCATTGGGTCTTTGTTGCTGCACGCAGGCTTTCTCTAGTTGTAGTGAGCAGGGGCTACTCTTTGTTGTGGTGCGTGGGCTTCTCATTGCAGTAGCTTCTCTTGTTGTGGAGCACTGGCTCTAGGTACACGGGCTTCAGTAGTTGCAGCATATGGGCTCAGTAGTTGTGGTGCACGGGCTTAGTTGTTCCACGGCATGTGGGATCTTCCAAGTCCAGGGCTCAAACCCATGTCCCCTGCATTGGCAGGCAGATTCTTAACCACTCTGCCACCAGGGAAGTCCTCCCTGGAACAGATTTTAAAAGGCCTTCTCCACTCGAAGTTTATTAAAAAATTTCCCTTATGTTTTTTTTTTCTAGTTTTATTATGATTTCATTCTTTAAATTTAAAGTTTTGATCAACCTGGAATTTCTTTTGATATAGAGAATAAGGTATGGATCCAACAGGCCTAACTGTCCCTACACCATTAACTGAATGATTTATCTTTTCTCCACTGATTTGCAATGTTGTATCTGTAAACACCCACATATATTTGGATCTATTTCTGGATGCTCCATGCTGTTCCATTTGTCTATTTACTTCACTTTCAGTAACAGTTTTAATTGTTGTAGCTTTATCATAACATTTTAAAATATGCTATGTTTTACTCATTTCTTTATTTCAGAATTTTTCTAGCTACCTTGAGTGTTTATTTATCCAGTATTTGTGTCATTTTGACAAGTTTTAAAAAGTTGACATTTTGATTGAAAATGCTTTGAATTAATATATTACTTCAGGGGAAATGACATCTTCATGATACTGAGTCTTCCTACCTAAGAACAAGCTGTATCTCTCCATTTATTCTTTTATGCTCTTTAGTGGAGTTTTAAAGTTAAGTTTATTCCTCAGCATTCTACCTTTTTTTTTTTTGATGCTATTGTTAATGTTTTCCCCTATTATTTTTCTAGCTAGCTATTGTTTACTTACAAGAAAGCTAATGGTTATATTTATAATATTATACTATTATATAAGTATTATATATTTATAATTAGAGTAATTTTAGTATTTCAACATTAGGCGTAATTCTGACTTTGAGATATTTATATCCTTTTTCTGCTCTGTGATGTGACTTTAAAATAGATTGATCATAATACAAACAAGTCTTTGGTCAAGGGTTTACCTGAAAACCCAGCCCACATCCAGATTTACCTTCTGCAGATCCTGGACAGCTAAACCACCCAGCTGGCTTTTAGCACCAACTTTCTAAATCAGGAGTATTCAACTCAAATTCCTTTCCAGGTTAGGCTTGTAAGATAATGAGAAAGCAGGTGGGCGGGGGCCATATCTCGAGGGGCTGCTGCCACTAAGGCCCCGCCTCCCACGACCATGTGGGAATACGGCCCAGTCTGGCCAGATCTTCTTATTTTTCAAGGGAAGCCGGAGATCCAGATTTATAAATTTTCAATGTTGACTCAAATTTATAAAAAGTCCTACATGGGGCCAACTAACCATATCTGTGGGCTAGATTAGCCCTTTGGGCAGCTGGCCACCAGTTTGCCACGTCAGTAGACAAGAGTCTCGGAAATGCAACTATAGTCTCAGCGTTTACTGGATTATTTTCCATCTAAATAGGCTTGTGCAGATGGTAGAATATGTCTTCCTGTGATTTGTCTAAACCCATGAACCCCAACCCTAATAACAAACCCTCCCTCTGCAGAGCAGTCCCCTCGGGGATCTCATGAGATCCTCACAAGGGCCCTGAGAGGTCAGAGACACATCCAAAGTCACAGCAAGGAAGTGACGGCGCCAGGATTAGCCCCCAGATTATCTGTGTGGTAGAGTAGCAGACTGTACTGGCCTGGTGTTCAATTTTACCTCTGCTGCTCACTAGCTGTGATCTCTGGCAAGCTGCCCCAGGCTTCCATTTCCTTGTTTACAAAGTGGATGTGATGTAAGAGTACCCACCTCCCAGGGCTCCCCTAAGGGTAAAACAAGTTCACCTACCAGAATATTTGGTACTCCATAACTACTCAGTAAAGTGACTTATTATTGTTATTAACTAGTTCAGGCTTCTTTCTACCCTACCACAACCCCCTACCCAATTATTTGTACTTCTTTGAAAAGAATAAGGACCCAGGAGACTGAAGGCCGGCTCCAGCTCTCCCCTTTACCCCTTATATTGGGCAAGTCACTGCCCCTCCCTGAGACTTGGTTTCTGCATCTGTAAAATGGGAATGCTGTCAGAGGTCTTGTCACGGACTCTCATGACCCCAGGGGGGAGGATTCATGGGACACCTGTGATGTTAGGAAAAGTTCATTCTGACTGAGGTTTGCCTCCCCCATCCGTGCCCCGTTACTGACACCCCCCCCACCTGCAGGCTCAGCAGCCCTCCAGGCTCTTGCCCCATCTCAGGTAGACAGGGTACCAAGTCACTCTTGCCTCTTAACTGATCTCCACGCGGTGCCCAGATCTACAACCAGAGTCCTGTCTGCTCCTGCCTGAGCCCCACGAGCCCCAGTCTCAGAGCCGGGCCCTCCCTGCCTTCGGGCCTACATGAGGCTGTGAGAGAGCCTGTCTCGTCCGGCCCCCAGCCCCGCCTAAAGTTCTAACCCGAGTCCAGCCCTGTTGCAACTACAGCCCACTCACATTTCTCAGAACCCCTTGTCTCTGTCACTGCTTCCTGTGTCTTGCCTACCAACCTACAGGGACATCCCGCTACCTTAGGCTGGACCTCAAGGCTCTGGCCAAAGTGTGATCCCCAGCCCCTCACTGTCTGTTAATGTGAAGTATCCAAGACTGCCTTCTGCCTGCATGGTCGGACAGCCTCCCGGAGCTGGTGGCTGCGTCTGTCCGTCCAAATTATCCCGGTGCTGCTGGAGCAGGGAGGGGTGTCTGCCGGTCCCGCCCTCCTGGCCCAGCCCCTTCACAGCAGTGAGCCTGACGTGACCAGCCACCATGAGAGGAGTAATAATCGCAACATGTATGGGGTGCTTGTGTGTGCTAGACCAGAGTCTAAGCACCTCATATGTTTACAGCATTAATCCTCACAGCAACACTGTGGGCTGGGTGCTATCACCATATTACAGATTTAAAAACCACAGCCCAGAATTCTTATATAACTTACCCAAGAGTACACAGCTCATCAATGCCAAGTTCAAACCCAGCAGTGTGCCTCCAGGGCCCAAACTCTTCATCTTTACACTGACAGCTAAAGCAGCTGGTCCCAAGCCTTCCAGAAAGGAAGCCTAAACCTCCTGCCCTTCTTAACTCCACCTCTGCCTGGAAATCTAAAATTCCTGCCAGGAAACCTACAATCTGCCAGGAATCCCACTCATCCTCCAGGCTGATGCCAAACAGGGCTGCCTTTCTCCTGAGAGGGCTAAATCCCAGCGCTCTGAACACTCAGCCCCACCTACAGGGGCCCCGAAATCACCCAGCCCCTCTGACACGAGGCTTCCCTGGCCCCCCTCCCAGCCCATCGTCCGTTTGCCATTTGTTCTCCTCTGGCTTTACCAGAGCGTCTACAACCATGTCTCATCAAAGCCACACCTCCTGGCCCCAGCAGTCCCCTGCCTGACCTGTTCCAGGACCTCATAACCTCATTACGACAAAGATGACCAATCAAGTCCAAAAGCACCGAGAAGCCACTTTCCTCATCACACACACGTCCTTTCTCTCTCTCTCTCTGCCACTCACCCCCCATGCCCCAGGTGCCCTCACCTGTCACAATGGGGTAGGACTGCGGCCCCGGCACGCTGCTCCCGATGTCGGCAGGGGTAGGGCTGGTCAGGTTGGCCTTCATGTCGTCCAGCCCTCCAGCCAGCGAGGCCATGGTGGAATAATCGGCGGTCTGAAAGAGGAAACAAGACAGGCACCTCAGCACTGAGACTCCAAAGCACCCCAGCCAAATGCCACCATCACATTCTGGGCTCAGCCAGCTAACCCATGCCAATGCCAAGGCCCCCAGGGGGCTCACGGACCCCCAGTATTGAGAGGGCAGATTCAGCTCGACAGAACAAGGCAGGTATCGAGAATCAGCAAGTCTCCCCAAGTGAAGAGGTAGACAAGATTCAGTGCAGCTGCACAAGAATTCAAACCTAGCTTCTTTATGGCCTGCAGGTTTCCCTTACCCAGCCCCAGCTAGCCAGAGACAACCATCCTCCTCAATGCAAGGAGGAGGAGAGAGACATCCGTAACCAAAGGCAAGGCAGAAATAAGAGTCTTGTAGACAAGAGGTTGGAAAGAAAGGTTTCTGATTTCTGTGCCCTTAAACCACAGATGCAGAATCACAGAAACAAGGGTTAAAGGGAATTTGGGCCATCACTCAATCCAAATCCTCATTTCACAGATGAGTAAACTGAGGCACAAGGGGAAGAAGGCTTTGTTCAGTGTCAACAGGGTATGGTTCACCATAAACTCCCACCCAAAAGCCAATATATCTAAGCATATGAGTCACAGTTGGCAAGTGTTTTTGAATTCCGGAAGCCTGTAAACACCTGTATGCTGAAAACTGTAGGGTGCGCACATCTGATTTACCAAGTCCACACTAACCATGAGCATTTGGCCCATGAGTCATGCTCCTTTCTTTAAGCCATTTCATGAAATCAGAGCTTGCAATGAGTCATTTCCCTGGCATCCAAACCACTGTCAGAATGGTCTCCAGGCAAGGTTGTGAAGATGCCAACCTTTCTTCCCACTCAAGGATAGACTACGGTATAGGCATGAGTGACAGATCTCTTCCACTCCCCTACTCCCCTGGCCTATCTTCAGTAAAAGAAATATCTGCAAACACCTAAACCAAAGAGTCTAGTTGTGCCAAGCATTGGTGCAGGGAGTTTCCTCTACCACCCTGGCACTGCCAGTGGAGGACACATTACTGTCTGTCCAGGGTTATGTCCTTGGCAGAGAGGGACAGGGAAGCGAGCAGTCTTCTGATAGAAGTTTGCAGGCACCCTGGGTAGGATGATGAGGACTGAGCCACTGGGAGGGAAACCAGAGGAGCCACCAGGCAAGTGGCAGGCAGAGGGGACTCAGGCTCAGGCACGTTCCTGGCACTTTTCTCTGCAAACGAATTAGAAAGTACTGCCAGGGCAGCTCAGATGCCAAGCCGGGTGGATGGCAGCCGTGAGTCCAGGAGGTACTGCAGGCGCAGGCACCCTGAGATGGATTCTTGTCCAGAGCTCCCAGGGCTCTCCACCCGTCTCCGGCAGAGGCTGATTCTGAAACACGCAGAGATGAACACAGGCCCGAAGCCAGCCCAGGTAGGACAAGATGGGGGACAGGCCTCCCCAACATCAGGAATCACTATAAAGCTGCAGTAATTAAGACAGTATGGGACTGGCACAGGCACAGAAAAATAGGCCAATGAAACAGAATCAAGTCCAGAAATGGATCCATGCATATATGGAATCTTGATATATGAGAGAGGTGATGTACAAATCCGCAGGGAAGGATAAGACTCTAATAAAAAATGCAGGGTAACCAGTTATCCATTCAGAAACAAGAGGGAAAAAAGAAATTGGATCTTTACACCAGACACAAAAATCAATTCCAGGTGGATTAGAGACCTAAATGTGAAAGGCAAAGGTATCTAACTAACATGGTCAGCTCTAGGTCCAGCCAAAAATCCTTGGGAACAAGTCTATCCTTCATGGAAAAGGAAATGAGTGGCCCTGGGTTGCTCACACAGAGTTCCTGGTCACTGTGAGGACAGCAGTGGGTCCTGGTCAACCTGCTGCCTTGCTTCAATGCCTCCTCCTCCAGGAAGTCCTTCATGACTACCACTCCCCAGGAAGCAGGAGTCCCAAGTGGTATCAGGACAATAAAAACCATAATCTTCACGACCTTGTCAAAGTTCACATTTATTGATCACTTACTCTGTGGCAGGAGCTTTACCTATATTATCCCATTTAATCCTCACAATTACCCCATGTAGTAGGTTCTGTGTTATTCCTATTTTACAGATGAAGAAACTGAGACTTCTATTATAGAGGGAAAGTGCTTGCCTAATGTCACACGGCTTCCAGGTGCCAGAGCCAGGATACAAACCTGGGTACATCTGACTCCAAAATCTCCACAATTACCCTAATGATTTTCCTATTGTGTTCTAACCCTTTAACAGGTATGAAATCACTTTGCTAGTACCAACCGTTTAAAACAGAAAATAGAGTAGTCTAGAAGAGAAATTTTCTAAGAGTCTCACACATAGAAAGAGTAAATCCTGTTTCATTAATCTTTGTTTCCATATAAGTGGATATGTGTGTACTAGGTGGAGATGACAATATATTTCTTGCTATAGGTCACACCCAGCAGAGTCTTCATTCCATAAAGCAGGGAGCTATTGGGAAAAGGTCACTGTCTAGACTTTATCCTACGCAGAATGGGACTTGGGCACAACATTAGCCCCCTAATTTGCTTAAAAAATTAGGAAGTAAAGCTCAATGGAAGCTCCTCCTTCAGTGCATTGTCGTGTGCAAAGACAGGAGGTCAAGATGCCTCTGTGAGGGTCTCTGGGGTTTCTGGGACCCCGGGGTGAGGACCGCGCCTCCCATTTCCCTATGTTCCTGTGTCCTACTTGGAACATGAGCATAGTGGATGCTTAGCATTTATTGAGCTTTTCTTGTGTGCAAGATGGCACGTGAAGACCAGACATGCTCTCTAACCCTTATCCATAAACCTCAAGGGAAAAGACACGTGGCCCCGAAGCTCCATCCAACAGGGACAAGGGCACAGAGCCATTCATTTACACGGGGCAGGAAGTGGTGAGGAAAGGTTTCTTGGGCAGGCTGTATTTATCTTGGGCCCGAGCAATCCCTGACCCCCAGGCTGAGAAGAGCTGAAGGAACGCTTAGAGGTGAGACAGGAGTGATCCAAAAACAAGGCACATGCCAATAGCTGCAGGAGGAAGAGGTGGAGATGAAAAAGTAGACAAGCTGGGATTCGACTCTGAAGAGCCTGCGCAATGAACACTTGGATGAGCAAATGAATGAATGACCCGTTACCCTCAGGAGAGCCAGGCAGCGTCCTAGCCAAGAGGAGAATCCCTACAGCTCTCCCCACCCCGCTACCAGGCCTGGCCCCCTCCTAGACTCCAGGCTAGGCAGCTGGGTCCACAAGGGAAAGCCTCTGATTCCCAAGAAAACATAGCCAACCTGGGTTTAAGAAAATGGGGAGAGGGTGGCCAATCCTGCCTCTTATTTAATGTCCAGATGGAGGGGACTTTCTGTTATTTGATTTTGTTTTAGTCAATAAATTCAGTATCAAGGTTTGTCCAGTCACTTCAAAAGTTGGCTTTGAATCATCTTCTCAAGACATGAAAATCTTCAACTTGTGTAACACGTGCAGTGGGAGGTCCAAAAACCCAGTTTCCCAACCACCGATGGTTGCCAGAAGGTAAAGTGACCTTTCCTAAAGAGCTGGGGCTCAGGGGACAGCTGGATTCATAAACCAGCTCTCACTGGCCTTTGCCATTTGTGTCTCCCACCGCCCCACCTAACAGGGCTGGCCTTGAGCCCAATCTCTTTCTTTGCTGGGATTCCACAGCTCTTGCTCTGCTCCTGCATGAATCAGGGGATGCTGTCATTTCATTTGCTGTGTAATTAGTCCCTAATTTCTCACCACTGTCTGTCCCCCTGAGCTGCCTAGATTTTTAAAGGCAACGGCATTCTCCCCAGTCTCCTGGGATCCCTGGAACCTTATTCCACTGGCTGCTCCTCAGCCACTCCAGGCACTGTCCTACCTCTGCCTGGGAGGCCCATCTCACTCAGCCACTTAAACTCCTACATTGTCCACAAGACCCAGCTCAAATGTCACCTCCTTGGTGCAGCCATTCCTGGGCCCCACATTCCTACCAATAAATCATGATTTCCTTGTCTCTGTTTCCATAATTGGCGTCATTTTGCACAGACCTCTATTTTCATACTTCCCACCACATGTAGTGGCTGTTCGTCTGTCTCCTTCCAGGATGCCTTGAGAGCATAGAGCATGGAACAGCACCAGGGCCCCCTAAGTGCTTGTTGAATGAATGAATGCATGGTCCAGCAGCATGACATTTTCCACAACATCCAAAAATTAGCTGGGGAGTGTTCAAACAAGAGCTCCAAATAATATGCTAACCTCCCACCTCTACCCTTCATCAAGTCAGGTGATCAGAAAACAGCATCCTTGTCTACCATGAGGTGAAGTCCCTGAGGAAGTGACTTCACTGGTCTGTGACAGAATATCAGGCATTTAACACTGATTAGAGGCAATAAAAGAAAACAGCCATACAAAGAACTTTAAAAAAAAACCAAACAAACTCTAGAGACGTGCCCATTAGAACATTCAAATTCCATGTGAATCTCTCCTATAATTCATTACCAGAAAAAAGTTTTTTCTCCTGACAAATGGTTAATTTGCCTCTGATTGAACAATAGTAACATTGGAAACCACTACATATCCCTCTTTGTCTTGGTTGCCAGGAAAATCAGTCAAATTCAGTGCTCAATCACCACAACTACATCATTGCTGGAGCCTCCTGCAATGCTCTTACTCTTTCCTCTGCACAATTTCTGAATTTTTTCAGCCTTAACTAACTTAGATATATGTAATTGTTTATTTTGCAGGACAAGTCCTCTTTGAAAATGGAGGCTGGGAGAAGTAGAAAGAGTGACAGAAAAAGAAAACGGGAGGGAAGATCAGGACACGGAAAGAGAAGAGAAGAGAATACATTATTGGTGTCTCTTTTCTTGGTAACAGTGGTATCTATTTCCATATCTCATCATTACTTGGGAAGCCAAGGGCTGAACAGTGGGGTTGTGTTGGTGCACCTATGCCCTTGGGAACATAGCCCCCCATCCTCCCTCCATCAGCCCCCAGCCTCCGACAGCCACAGGCAACAGCTGTGTTCCACATTCCTACTTCTCCAAGCTTTTGGAATTCTTTCTTTGGATGTCATTTTGGGCTTCTGCTCCCTTCCCATCAGGGCTCCCTGGTGCTGTCCTTGACTATGACCCAGGAAGGGAAATGAACAAGGTCAGCAATTCACAGAGCATCCACTCCAATGCAACCAATTGGGATAAAACTTCTCCACCAACTCACATGAAAAGATGTTCAACGTCGCTAACTATTAGAGAAATGCAAATCAAAACTACAATTAGATATCACCTCACACCAGTCAGAATGGCCATATCATCAAAAAATCTACAAACAATAAACGCTGGAGAGGGTGTGGAGAGAAGGGAACCCTCTTACACTGTTGGTGGGAACGTAAATTGGTACAGTCACTATGGAGAATAGTAGGGAGGTTCCTTAAAAAACTAAAAATAGAGCTACCATATGACCCTGCAATTCCACTCCTGGGCATATATCTGGAGAAAAACATGGTCCAAAATGATACATGCACCCCAATGTTCATTGCAGCACTGTTTACAATAGCCAGGACATGGAAGAAACCTAAATGTTCATCGACAGATGAATGGATAAAGAAGATGTGGTACATATATACAATGGAATATACTCAGCCATTAAAAAGAATGAAATAATGCCATTTGCAGCAACATGGATGGACCTAGAGATTGTCACACTCAGTATAGTAAGTCAGACAGAGAAAGACAAATATCAGTATATCACGGAATCTAAAAAAAACCTACACAAATGAACTTATTTACAAAACAGAAACAGACGCACAGACTTAGAGAATGAATTTATGGTTACCAGGAGAGAAGGGTGAGGGGGAGGGATAGACTGGGAGTTTGGGATTGACATGTACACACTGCTATATTTAATATGGATAACCAACAAGGACCTACTGTATAGCACAGCGAAGTGTGCTCAATATTATGTAACAACCTAAATGGGAAAAGAATTTGAAAAAGAATAGACACCTGTATATGAATAACTGAATCACTTTGCTGTACACCTGAAACTAACACAACGTTGTTAATCAACTGTACTCCAATATAAAACAAAAAGTTTTTTTTAAAAAAAAGATAGGCAATCATCCGTCAAGCATAGTTTAGATGGGTGGGTTCCACATTTTGTTTGCCTCAATTAAAAAAAAAACCAAAAACTTCTCTGCCTACTGCCACAAACTCCTGGGAGGCCTCAAGTTCAAGCACTGGCAGGTATGCACACCCTCCTCTCAGACACCATGCTCCGGATAACAAACCGTCTTGCACTCTCAAATGTCTGAGCTAGAAGGATGCTCAGGGTCATCTTTCCCAACCTGGAAAAACTGATTCAGGGAGGGGAATGGACTTCCTTAGCTAATTTTTATCTGCATCATTTATAGCGGTTGATCCCGTGGTAGAAAGAACAGTGAACTAGGAGCAATAACATGGGGTTCCTGCCCCAGCTCTGCTTCTTTCTCACCTGTGTGACCTCAGGCAAGCTGGGCCAGCTCTCTGAGCCTCATTTTCCTTATTAATAAAATGAGATTTAAGTCTAACCCCTTGCTGCCTGCCTGCCGAGGCGATTGTGAAAATCTGAAAGATAAGGCGAGGGATCACACTTCGGAAACTACACAGCATGAAGTGTCAAGGAATCCTAGCAGGGACTCAAGGAGGCGCGTGCCCCAGGAAAGTGTGTGCTGGGTGTCATTTGGGTCCCTAGGAAATTACCTGGAAAAGGACTGCCTGGGGCTGCACCAAGTATTGTCTCATCAGCACGGGGCACCACTGCCATAGCATGGAGGAGAAAAGAAACACAGACACGTGAGAAGGAGGGCAGCACGAAGCAGGGCAGTGCAGGGGGACAGGCTGGAGGGCTGGCTGCCTCAACTGGCCACTTGGGGCCACAAGGCTTCCCCGTCACCTGCTGAGCTCCTCCAGGCTCACCGTTGGGCCAGAGGTAGCCCTCGAGAGCTGGGCCAGAGGCCAACCACTCCCATCCTGAGGGACCAGACACCTGCCCCCTACACACCTACACAGAGGAGGACAGAAGCTGGAGTAGGGGAGGCGTGTCCCCAGGGCCTGGACTGATGACAGGCAGGAGTGTGGCTGAGGAAGCCCACCAGCCCTAGGGACAGGAGGACGGGGTTCAAGTCTGACACAGCCAAGTTTGTGCTGTGTGGAACCAGGGCAGGCACCTCAGTTCTTGGCTCCTTTTCTCATTTGTAATGTGGGGATATATGACCTACCTCACAGGGTCGTGAGAAGGCACACAGGGAGTGATAAGAAAGTCAAGTCCTGAGGGCAAGCCTTTTTGTTCTCATTTTTTTAGTCCTCAGGGCCAATATACCAGTGAGTTTATCAACATCAATATCCCAGTGTGATTTTGCAAGATGTTATCATTGGGGGAAACTAGATAAGGGTATATGGAATCCCTCTGTATTATTGCTTTTAGCACTGCATGTGAATGTACAATTATCTCAAAATAAAAAGTTTAATTTTAAAGAGTTAGAAAACAAAAAACAATTAGGTTTTAGCATTGCATCTCCACTAAACCAAATAAAGATGAATCAAACTTGAAAAAAATGTTTGCTGAAAGGAGGGACTACGAATAACGCCTGCAAAAAAGTACCCCATAATCTACAAAGGGCTACTGTCAGCATTATCTGAGGGGAAGAACTGCCAAGAATTCTGAATGGCCTCCCTCTTCCAGGAAGCCCTCCTGGATTTCCCCTCTTCTGTGCTCCTAGAACCCCAAAGTGGGCACATCCCTACCACTGCACTTAACACTCTGCATTGTATACTTAATTGCTCAGGGTTCTCATTCCCCAACTACAGTGTGAACTTCATGAGGATAGGGCTGTGTCTCCCTCATCTTTGTGACAGCAGCTCCTGGCCCAGTGCCCAGCTCTGAACAGATGTGACATAAATGCCTGTGGAACCAAATGAACAGGGACAGGTACTGTGGCCTGGCTCTGCCAACAGCATCATAGGTGCTTCCTAGGGTCACTGAGAGGGTAAGTGATGGCAAAGTGCTTTTATTCATCAGAAAGTACCCTAGGCATGAATGAGACATACTTGTTATTCATTTGGTTCTCCAGAACTGTGCCCATGCCTGGGTCAACATGGTCTGCAGTGGAATCAAGGGGCTTCCAAGAAGAGATTTGCAAGGTTTAACTGACTCATCTCTCCCTATTCTGTTTACAGCCTGGCAGGCGCCCCTCCAGCCCACCCCCAGACACACTTCCAGGTGGTGTGGGACAGCAGGGGAAGCCCCAGAGAGGAGACTGAAATCAGGTGTTGTGGTTTCTGTCCGGGAGAAACTTTTCGAGAAATGACTAATCCGGAGGCCCCCTTCTCCCGCCCTAGCCACTTAGAGAATCTTAGGGAGCCCCAAATCTCAGGGCCCAAAGGAGCTCAGGGGTTATGGAGGCTGATCTTTAGCTGATGCTCGAAACTCACTGGTGACAGGAAACTCACTACTTCCTGAGGCAGCCGCTTGGTGGCCACACAGCTCTGGCTACAACAAAGTGCTAAGGCCTCCCCACGTTGGTCTTGAGTGTGCTCTCTGGGGCCCCAGTTCCAAAGAATGTCCTCTCGGGGCCTAAGAAGCCTGCTTCTGCTTTTTTTGTTGCCTCATCACCTGGTTAACTCATGCTCTTCTCACAGTCAATGCAGAGCTCACCACAAGCGCTTGTGAAATGGAAAGTGATTTTGTAGATGATTTTTTCAAGTATTCATTCTCCCCCACCCCTAACCAGCATGCTAGTTGTAAGCGAATGTTCTGTGCTGGTAAACCTTCCCTGGCTCCTCACTGCCTCCAGGTAATGTTGACCCAAACCATACAGGCCCCAATCCAAATCCCAACCTACTTTTCCAGGTTCAACTCAGATCTACCTACTTCCCAAACGGCACCCTCTACTCCAGCCACACCACACACACGAACTCCTGAGCGCCCCAGTCCCTCCACTCAATGCCTTTGCTCATGTTGTTTCCATCCTCACCCCAGTCCAAATCTTGTCCTCTAAGGCCCACTTCCAATGCCATCTCCTCCTGGATGCTTTCCATAAATCTCTTTGGTTGAAACAAATCATTCCCTTCTCTGAATTCCCCTGGCATTTTCCCCACGCCTCATCTAGGACGTTTGTCCCCTGCTACTTGATTCCAGTCATCTGGCAGCATGTCTGCTCTCCCTCTGAGACGAGGAGGCTCCTTCGGGCAGCCTGATCTGAACCTCGGTCCCACCAGTAGGCCTGGGCAGGACATATCCTGAGTGAAGCTGAGAAGGGAGACAGGGAAGGAGCAAAGGAATCTGGGGCCCACCCTGAATCTCAAGAAATCTGTAAGAAAAGCAGGGAGAGTAAGGCCCTGGGCTCGGAGCATTCCGGCTCTTGTCCTCCCCCAATGCAAGAGAAGAAATGACAAAGCTTGGAGCACAGAGTTCCACTTCCAGAGGACAAGAGCTGGGACCCAGCAGCCAAGGCCCCCTGAATGATAAGAAGATGCAGGGGGGTGGGTGGTAGACTCGTGTGGAGGAGGGAGGGGAGGACTCCCTGTTTGGGAAGCCCCAGGGTCTGCTCAGACTCTGCCATCCAGATCCTGATGTAGAGAAGAGGAGGGAGATTTCCGAAAACGAAGCTCTATCTTGGAGCAGGCAAATTCCACCAGCTTCTTCCAGGCAGTTCATGGTGGGGCCTAGCTGTTCCATCCTGCTACAGGGAAGGGAAAAGGGCAGGGAGACCCACTACCCCCAAAGGAATGCAAGCCTCCTGGCTACCTAGGGGCCTGAAAGGGGGCATGCAAAGGGAGGTCCCCCATCCTGGTACAGGATTGGGGAGCATCCCAGGATGCTCATAGCTCATTTTCTTTTGGACTTATTTCCCCACTGTGGGAAGACAGAAAGGCTATCCTGGGGCCATGAAGAAATGAAAAGACTTCCCACTGTACTGCAAGATCAATAGGATGGGGGCAGGGAGGTGAACCTGGATGTCCCTCCCCGCCACCTCTGCCCTGTTACCGCTGAGTGGTGACACGCATGTGTGCACACACACACACACACGTACACACTCACATATACACACTCCTCAGTCCAAAGGCCACCTCTCTGCCCCTTCTGCTCCCCATCAGAAAGAACTTTCTAACAGGCAACATTCTGAAAAGGCAAACAGGCAGCCTCGGGAGGGTGTGCCCTCTTTGTCACCAAAGTTTGCTAGAGCCAAACAGACACCGTGCAAGAGAAATACCAGAACAAGAAGGCTGAGAGGACCAGGCCTCTCACGGCTATTTCAGACTCCAATTCAGACGTCTCTACCAGTTCTCATCTAAACCCTCAGACACAGAATAAGTCAGGAGTACTTGCATTTCTTGGATGCTTACTACACACCAGCTAGGTGTTCTAGGTGTTAAAATCTATTAATTTATTTAATCTTACAACGACCATACGGGGTAAGTATTATTATTCCCGCTTTACAGAGGATGAAAATGAGGCACAAGGGGCCAAAATAATGTGTCTGAATCACCCCCCAGCAGCGCAACTCCAAGTCTGAGATCCTGAACGCCACCAGACACCACTGTCATCAACTCTATCCTGGTACGAATGAGAAAACTGAGAATGGGGAGTGGAGTGAGCTGCTCAGGGGCTGTTAAGACTCAGGTCCTGTCTGATGCCAAAGTCTGTGTTCTTCACCACGACTCCACAGTGCCTCGCGCTGGGCCCAGGAGAGGGAGACCGACTGCTAGGCCAGGAGCATCTTCATAGGCTTCACAGCCTCCTCAGACACCTACCTGCTCCTGACTCTCTACCTGTGACAAGGCCGGTCCTTCTCCCTGAGTGCCCTTTCCTTTCCTCTCCTTCAATCTTGTCCCTCCACCCCTTCACGTCCCGGCTCTAGAATGACCTCCAGTATGAAATGTTTCCAGGTGGGTTCGGCCAGTGATGGTATGAACCTCGTCATTTATTCTCCCCACTTAGTCGCAGAGGGCAGCCTAAATGATCAACTCAGAGGACAGCTGTGCTCAGACTGAGGTCAGTGTTAGCAAGTAATCTTAATATTCGTGGGAAACAACAGAGAAATAAAGGAAAACGTGACATTGTTAGCACTGTTAACAGAAAAATCAGGCACCGGACTGTTTGCTTGGTTCAAGCGCTGTGTTCTCTATTGAAGGCAACATTCTGGTTTTAGAAAGATGAGAAACTAAAGGAAGGAGACACTAGGCTTAGATTTGAGCTCTTATGTGTAAGCCCAAATTTTAGCTAATGTAAATAAGAGACAAAACTAGCACAATAACAATGGTGTTTCTGTTTATATGCCTCTTTATCAAGATTAACTTAAGAGCCTTTGCTTTTAATTACTGAAAATATGTTTGCATTTTGCAGTCGTGTCAATTTCATGAATCTTGCATTTCATACCTGGAAAGAAAGCATAATAACCATTCTTTGTGCTAATACCTATAATTTATTTGAACAAGGAAGCCATTGGCCTTGAGACTGGACATGTAAACAAATACACTTCGGAAGGCTTGGTTTGAGCTTGATTTTTAACAGTTCCTTTCCCTCTCTCGCTCTCTCTCACACACACACACACACACATACACACACACACACATACACGTTAACTTTAGCCTCCTGGTTTTATTTCCTTCACCTCTCAACCACAAATCAAACCTCAAATAATATAAAACTGCTGGCTAGAAAGAGGCTTCCCACAAATAAACAAAAGCTTTCAAGCCAAAGGCAGAGACGTTCACATCTCCCCATCCAACCATCTCCACCTCCTCTGCCTGCTCCAACATAACAGCCTTTCTCTGCCCAACTGCCCAGGAAAACCCTGAAATCTCTCATTTTCATTTCCAGGAGAGGAAGAGGTTTGATCCCTCACATAAAAAGAAAAGTTCAGTAATAACAGTAAGCTGGGAAAACCCAAGCAGACTTTTCCCTGCCACCCATGTCAAGCTCACAAAGAGAAAAAAAATCACATCATCCGACATGGTTGGGAGACTTTAATCCAAAGCACTGCTAATTAATATCCCCGGCTTTCCAGAAGCCAGTGCCACATACAGCTGCGAGGGCAACAAGGCTGTTCTCCCTTCAATTTTATGGCAAGAACATTTTCATTACAAAGCCTCCTCCCAGACCCTCCTCTCTCACCAGATTAGCCGAGAAGGAAGCGGATGATCTATGTATCAGAACTCCTTCTCTCCCCATTAATTTTATTATTTATAACCCATTTTACAAGTTTATTGGTGCAACTCACTGTGCATCTGGCCAGAGCCCTCTGACAAAAAGTGGTATCTTCCTGCATCTTCTACTCAGGGGGAGTTTATGAATTGGTCACCAGAATGTGCCAACTTTTTGAAATTTGCCTTGGAGAGGGAGCTGACTCTAGTGGCATTGCCTGCTACCCCGCACAAACATACCATTTTTAAAGACGAATGTTGGAGGTTCTAAACTCACTCATTTGTGAAATGTAGGTGTACTTGATGGCTTAGCATGAGCTCTGGGTGCTCCCCCAAGGACCCCCTAAAACCCTGGGGAAGTCCTACATGGCCCCAACCAAACCAAGCATCCCCAGCTGTTCCAGCAGAGTTGACTCATTTTTTAACCCAAACTGCCAGACCACGGACAGGCCTGGAGAGGCTACGTGTCCTACCATTTTATTCTGAAACCCCACGTGCTCAAAGCTGTCTCTTTCCAGACTCCTAGAGGGACTCCAAATCCAATCTAAATGTCTTGAATTCACCTGTTTGTCTTTTATACATATAAATAGCTGCATTTCCATTCTCTCTTTGTTTCTCATTTTCATTTGGTTCTAATATCTGCATGTAAATGTCGGAAAATAGCATCTGTAATTGGAGATTATGAAGTATGGCCAGCTCCTGACAGGCTGCTAAGGAAGATGGATTATCCTCATTTTTCTGTAAATTTTGTCAATTTTGGAATTCATAAGCTATCAACACTGATCAAAATGGGACTTCACAGCTGTGTCAAAAAAAAAGAGAGAGAACAAGAGAGAGCGAGCGAGCTCTGGAAGGCAGGCGGGTGTGCGCAGGGGCCAGGCGGCAGGCAGCCGTGGTGTTGGCGCATCAGATTGGATGCCGGGTATCATCGGCGGCCACCCTCCTCCCTGTGCCCTCCCCTCCACGGTGGCAGCTCACTGCGCAAGGGCCAACCTGGAAATCGGAGTGGGGCTGCCTAGTCCCCTGGCTAAATCAAATAGCTAAATCACACTACTGGAAGGCCACAAATCCTCCAAGGCACCCACTCAAACCCGAGGCTTAATTTATTGCCCGGCACAGCCTTCCTTATTTATCCGAGGAGTCTGCAGGCTCCCTCAGCACGGGCCTCCGAGATGTTCTACTCCTTCCAGACCATCACGGCCCACTTGAGGCAATTGTGTTGGCCTCTCTCTCTCAATTTTCCCATTACTGGGAGTAAGTACTGTTGGGACTCTGTAATAGCCCGACTGCAGCCCATATCAATAACAGATGAGGTTTAATCGTCCAACACAAAAATTATTTAGGCGCAGTAAGGACATTCAATGTCATTTGCATAATGGCATTTCTATCGCACGCACCTAACCCGTCTTGCATAAACAAGGCCTTGGGACCATAAATAATAATAAATCATGACGTCTGCAAGCCTCTTGCGGTAATAGGAGCCACTCTTTGTGGAAATTATTTCAGCAGGAAATGGGCACTGTAATTTTAAAGACATGTGGCGAGGACAGGTGCAGTAAATCACGCCTGCGCACGAGCCTCAGGAGCAGCCGGGGACCTGCCCCAAGCCCACAGCGACATCCCTGGGCAACTGGAAGAGCGGGCGGGTCTTGAGGGGGAAACATCTGGGGCCTCTAGAACGGACAGGTGAGCGTGCCACTGCTCCAGGAAACTGCGAGAAGGCAGGACGCTCAGAGCCCAGCACAGGGAGAATGGGCTTTGGACCCGAAGAAGCACCCAGGCCTCAGGTCAGAAACTGTCTTTGTTCCAGGAGAATGGAAGCTCCATGAGAGCAGTGATTTTTGATTTTTTGTCGGCTCTGTTCCCTGCTGTACCTACAGTAATGCCTGGCGCCCGTCAGGTGTTTGGGAAATACCCTAAAGACATGCAATGAGAGGAGAAGATCCTGGGCTCAGGTAGTGAGTGGATGAGAAGAGCCCTGAAAACAGGTTAAGGTGAGACAGACGGAGGCACAGCCCAGGGGAATTAAGGCAGGATGAGGCACAGAAGCACAGGTACTGCTGATCTGTGAATGACAGAGTGAAAATGTCCAATAAACTCTAAGTCGTATTGCAAAGCAGCTGTGGGGTAAGAGAAAGGCACAGATGGGGGATGGCTAGCACAGCGGCAAAGACTGCAGGTCCAGGAGGCAGACACAGCTGAGTAAGAATCCCAGCTCAATGCATCTCGACTGACTGCCCCTCCCCTCCGCACCCCAGCTTTCTCATCTGTCGAGCGAGCCTAATAACAGTACAGGCGGTACTGTACGGTACTCGGTATCTGCGAGTTCTGCATCCACAGGTACAGAGGGCTGACTGCAAGGGGCTTGAGCATCCCGGGATTTGGGTATCTGCAGGCAACCTGGAACCAATCTCCCGAGGATACCGAGCGATGACTGTACTCAGCTCACGGAGTTGTTCTGAGGGTTAAATGAGATAATGTGTGCAAAGTAACCAGCGCTTGATCAAGCTTTGCTGTCATTGTGATTGGTACAACTGCTGTTATCTATCCTTCAGGAAGCAACAGCAGAGAGTTCAAGTACAACTCCGCCTCTTACTGGCTGTGGGCCTCAGTTACCTCTGGTCTGTCCAAGACGAGCATGTTAAGACAGTCCCTACCTACCTCCCAGAGCTGCTATGACAGTCAAATGAGGTGGTGCCATGAAGCTCCTTGTTAGTATAACGTGCTGTCTGCACGGGAAGGATGAACATTAACATTCCTCATGAGTGCGTGCAAAGAACGTGTGGGAGATTTCCCTACACCTGCCCCCTGTCATCTCCAGCCACCCCTGGCAGCACACTCAAAAGTTTGTTCTTTCCAGAAAAGTCCTGAGAGGATACACACTAAGGCAACCACAGTGTTGCCTCTGGGAGGGAGAAGAGGGACTGAGACTGGAGCTGTTAGTTTAAGCCTTATCTGTAATGTGTTAATTGTACTGGAAGAGAAGTAGTACTTGAGTCATTGGGATTTTTAAAGCTGATGGAGTTTCATACCTCTATGCCCTGGCACACCCTATTCCCTCTACTGGAATACCAAAAGCAACGAACATGCTGATGGAACGGCAAAAAGGTGCCAACCCAATGATTTTACAACAACACCCAAGTTTCTCACCCAAAGGAACTGAGAGAAACAGCATGACATCATTTCTCCATCAAGTGTGGCTTTCCAGCTCAGGAGGCCTGGGCTGTGGGCTGTGCTGGCCCACAGAATGATGTAAATCACAGGCACCCACAATCTCTTGGGGGGTAGATGGCTCTGGCACCTGCAGTGCCACCTTCAGCTTACACATTGACCTCACCCTTGCCAAAATGAGAAAACTGCTCAGAGCCAAATAAGGTCTGGAGTTTAGTTATTAGTATTGTACCAATGTTAGTTTCTTAGCTTTGACAAATGGATTGTGGTTATATGACGTTAACAATAGGGGAAACTGGGTGAGAAGTATGTGAGAACTTTCTGTACTATCTTTGCAACTTTTCTGTAAATTTTAAATTGCTCCAAAATAAAAAGTATATGTAAAAAAAGAAAAAAAAAAAAGCAGCCAGACTACACTCATAATAAGAGAAAAGCCCAGTAAAACCACAGTGTACCCTTTTTGATCTGTCAGATTAGCAATGATTCAAGGGGTTGACCCTGCACTGGGTGGGCAAATGGGGAAAATAGGTCTTCTCACTTCAGGGAGGAACATCTTTGGAGAGCAAGGGCTCTATCTTTCAAAATTCACAATGCACACACACGGATCCAGCCATTCCAGTTCTGGGAGTTTATCCTGCAGGTATAGTCTCATAGCGACAAGGATGCTCACTGCAGCCTTTATTTATTTATTTTTATTTGGCTGCATCATGAGGCTTGCGGGATCTTAGTTCCCCAACCAGGGATCGAACCTGTTCCCCCTGCAGTGGAAGTGAAAAGTCCTAACCACTGGACCGCCAGGGAATTCCCACTGCATACTTTTTTTGAAAAAGAAAAAGGTTGGAAGCAACCAACAGGAGCCTTGTTAAATAAGTTATGATACCCCCCCATATAATGGAATACTTTGTAGCTGTTAAAAAGAATGAAGCAGCACTCTATCCATGTGAAACAATTGCCAATAAATATTTGTTATGGAAAAGAACAAAAATAGAACAATGGGAGGGGAGTTTTATGTATGTGTGTGTGTATGTGTACATATATATATACACATACACATAAATATACACATATATATGTGTGTATATATATATATATATATATATATATATATATACACACACATACACATAAATACAGACATATACCTTACCCTCACCAAAGTATTATATGTAAATCTCTAAAGAATACAGAAGAAACTGCTAAGAGTGGTTGCCTCCCAGGAGGGGAACTGGGTAGCAGGGAGAAAAGGAGTCAGGAGGAGACTTACTTTTCACTGTGTACATTTGATATTGTCTGAAATTTTTACCATTTGCATGTACTACCTATTAACATTTTTTGAATAAAAAAATAAAGAGTGTTGGTCAGGTAAGTGGCAATGAGCACGGGCTGCCTGGACTTGACCAGGGCCATGGCTGTGCCCATGGGCACCTCAGGACCCCATCTGTCTTAAAGGGTGCCCCGCACACCTCTGCATCACCCAGTCTGTCCGGCATGAGTCTCTGGGCAGCGAACTCAGCAGCTGGTGGCCAGATGTATGAATTCCTGTGCCCACCTGTGTGTTTAGAACCCTGCCCCACTCCTCAGCTCAGGGAAGGACTGAGGCCCTCCTGCATCAGACCCGCAGCTGCAGTGTCTGAGCTGGAAAAGATGTGGGGTATCCCCATTCATCAATTTTCAGATGGAAAGTTGAAGCCTGGTGTGGGAAAAAAAACTTGCTCACTGCAGAGAAGTAAGTTGGCCCAAATCAGAGCTCAGGTTTCAGGAAAAGCAACACTTGCCATTGGGAGCAGGAAAGAAACAGGAGCCATTTCTCTGGCTCTCAATTGCTTCATTGGCAAGATGGGAATAAGAATGTCTGTCTGCCCTTTGTATCCCAAAAGTGTGAACAGGGATCAAATAAGGTCACCGGTAGGAAAGCAGTCAGGAAACTTCTGAGCACCTTACATGGATAGAATCCCCCGCTGATGTGCTGGGTGGGCCCTGAAGAAGATCCAGGATGGGTACATTTACAAACCCCTGCTAGGTTACAAGTGTTGTGCTTAGATGCTGACACAGCTTTTTTTAAAATTTATTTTATTTATTTATTTTTATAAATAAAAACTATATTTATATTTTTTATAAATATATAAAATTTGGCTGCGTTGGGTCTTCGTTACTGTGTGCGGGCTTTCTCTAGTTGCGGCGAGCGGGAGCTACTCTTCGTTGCGGTGCCAGGGCTTCTCACTGCAGTGGCTTCTCTTGTTGTGGAGCACGGGCTCTAGGTGCGCGGGCTTTAGTAGTTGTGGCACGTGGGCTCAGTAGTTGTGGCTCGCAGGCTCCAGAGCGCAGGCTCAGTAGTTGTGGCGCACGGGCTTAGCTGCTCCACGGCATGTGGGATCTTCCCGGACCAGGGCTCGGACCCGTGTCCCCTGCATTGGCAGGCGGATTCTTAATCACTGAAACACCAGGCAAGCCCGGCACAGCTTTTATGTTGAGCTTTGCTCCAACTCAATCAGAGAGGTACTGTCATTTTTACTCTTCCTTTGTGCAGATGCAGAAACTGAGGCACAGGGAGATGAAGTGAATTTCCCGTGATCACACAATTAATAGAACTGTAACCTAGATCATGCAGCCACAAATGCTGATGCTGGAGGCTGAGCTTTTCGCAGAGATGCTGCTAGCAGTAGTGCAAACGGGCTTTCTTCCCAAGGTGCATGGGTACCATAGCACCAGTTACCATGAAAGGCTATGGCCAACGGGCAGGGTCTCATGGCCGGTCAGCTACCTTCAGCACGACCAATTCTATCCCAGGAAGGCTGCAAAATGTGGACCACCCACTGACCCTCCTCTCCCAGCCGCCTCCTCTGCGCCCAGCCCTCGGTTTCCCCTACACAGAGACTCCTCTGTCTTAGCTTACTCTCCCCCGGTGCTCATCCCATCTCAGCCAAATCCATGTATTCTTCTCCAGCTCAGACCCACCATCCCCACCTCAACCACTTCGCACCCTTGTCTCCCCATTTCCTGTGACATGAACAGGATCGTCTTGCCTGGTGGCTCTCTGGTCTGTCTGCAGGACGACTGAATGAATATACCTCCCAGGGACATTACCTGACGTGGGTGCAGTCCGAGGGGGCAGCTGCAGCAGAGGGAGGGGGTCTGAGGTGCCCAGATCCCCCCCAGTCTTATGGCTGGCTCCTAGCATCCCACAGGCATTAGCTCCAATTCACTTCCCATCCTTTCCTATCTCTCATTTTAACTGGCTATACCCAGCCGCCAGAACATGAGCCTGGAGTTTTACCACCCAACATTTCTTTTGAAAAGCAGAACTTTGTGGTGAGATAAAACTGATCTTACTCGCTTAGTTCAACTCGACTGAAGACAATGCTGAGGATTTGTGGGTTAGTTCGACATTCACACAAGCACACAAGAGCCACATCTTTGCAAGCTATTTAATACCCAAAAAGAAGGCCTAGGGATCTCTGTGTCAGGATTCAGAGTAAAATAATATGGCAAGAGAATTTTCATATTAAAATCAGAAAAGATACATGAAAGACTTTGAGAAGAATAGACGAGAGTCCAAACAAGTGTGCCTATTAGCAATTGTTGTATTAACTTTATTTATTCGTTCACTCATTCTTTCATACCTCATCACTTTCCAGAAGAGATTTACAGCAGCTCACAATGGGGAAAAAAAAAAAAAAATACGAGGAGGCGGGGAAAGGCAGAAAGGAAAGCAAGAGGAGAGCGTAGAATGGAACCAACAATAGTCAACTGGAGCCACCAGTGAGCACATAAGACCTGCCCAAGTGGGCCCGGCACTGCACAGGGACCCTCGCATAGACCATCACACAGTCCTAGGAGGCAAGCCCTCATTACCCGCATTTTGTAGATGAAGGAACTGAGGCTTAGCAAGGCCAAGGAACCTTCCTGAGACCACGCAGCTGACAGACAACAGAGTTGGGAATGAACCCAGGCAGTGTGGCTCCAGAGCCCACACTCTCAAATACCACACAATCCACACCATCAAAGCCAAGACTGGGGCTGGAGGCTTATGAACTTGCTACAAGGAGGGACCACGTCCAGCCCTCCTTGTTGCCACCTGGAGAAGAGGAACCTGGTGTGTTACTTCACAGAGTCCGTGAGATGCAAACTGTCCATTGCTCACAGGTTCTCACTGCTTTCAGACTAGGAAGGGGTTCTCCCCAGGCCCTCCCTAAAGAGCAGGCTGAGAAATTGTGAATTCCTCCAGACCCAGGGATGATGAACGCAGGTTGTTTCTTAGGGTGTCCCTCATGCAGGTTCAGGCATCACCCTCAGCTCAGTAAAAGTAACTCTAAGGGGATCACACAGGTAGTTCAGTGACTCAGTTGAATGGCCCGATCTGGGAATCATTTTAGAATAAATGGAAGACTCATCGATTATATGTTCTCCAAGCAATCATCCCTATATATTTTTTCTCTGAACCAAATTGAAAATAATGAGAAGTTTTTGATTCTAACAAGTGGCAGGAGGGAAGCTCCTCTGTGCGCACAGTTCAATGTTGACCCAGCTGGCAGCTGACACCCTCTTATGAACACTGAGGGGCCTGGTAGGAACCTGGGGCTGAAGTCTCAGAGGTAAGCAGAGAAGTTACCTGCCGCAGGGACAGGAATCTCCTTAGAAAATTGTTTGGGATCCACTCCAACACAGAGATATCTCAATGGTGGAGACCCCGGAGTTCTCCTCCACTTAGTGCTGTCACAAGGCTTATGGCCCAGAAGATATTTGGGGCAGGTGTAGCCACTCCCATCTCTGTCATTAAAAAACAAAGGAAATAAAACTCCCTTTGGACAACTAGCTTTGATCAATGCCACTTCTATTACCTTCTAGGATGAAATCAATTCCAAGATAACCAAAGCAAGTAGCTTGTTAAAAGGGATTGTTATTTATAAATCTGTTCAAACATGGGAAACAGGTCCTAAAAACAGTAACTTTTATTTTAGAATACTTGGCCTACAGCCCGTTCTTTCAGGCAAGTTGGATCAGCTGGTCCAATTGTCTGGGCAACTCTTGAAGACAGAAGAGCCTGTTTTCAAATCCCAGTACCACCGCCCACCAGCTGCGTGGCCTTGCGAAAGTTACTTAGTCATTCTGTTCCTCAGTTTCCTCATCTGTAAAATTAAGATAATAGAGGTCCCCACCTCACAGGGCTGCTGAAGGGATTAGATGTGTTAACTGGATAACAGAAGGGGAAACTAGGTGTTGGTGATGGGTCACAGGCTCACCAGGCTCTTTGGGGTTGGAGTCCATTTTAGGATATTAGGAAGTCACTGGTGAGCTATGAGGCGTCCCCAGGAGACACCTGAGACGACTGATTACCAATAGGCAAGTCCCCAACAGAATCTGAAAGCCCCACAGCCCCCTTTCTGTTTCTCAGCTCCTAACCTCCCAAACCACAAAGAATAAACGATGTCAGCCATGCCCAGAGCCAAAACAGGAGGGAAACGGTTACCTAAATGTCCCTTCCAAAGAGGATCAGAAGCCCAGAAAAAAGTTTAGTAGCAAGAGAATCTATAGTGCTGTCCACAGGGCAGAGACAGCACAGGATTTCTCCAGATTTATTCCATGTGCTATAATTTAACAGCCAGATGCTGTTCATAAATGAATTCGTTGAGAACAATCTGTATAAATTAATACACTTACTCCTAAAAGAGTGTCCCGCAGGGGAGCAATACTCCCCTTCCCAGCAGCTCCAGACGCAGCCCTATCCGCCCCGCCACCAATCCTCACACCACAACATCCGAAAGTGATGAGCGCTTAAGTTGAAAAGACAAAAATCACACTGTGTTAACCAAACCTACTGCATGTGTCTTGCCAATCAAATGTAATGTAAAAATTTTAAACCTTGCTGTATATCAAGTAGCATCCCTTCAGTTTCCTCATCTTTTAAATGAGGAAAATAAACACCAAGCTAGAAGGGTGTGTTATGAGAATTAAATGAGATAATACAAAGTATTGAACCATATGCACTGTCCAGATATTATAGTATTATCTACATGCCATATTATATTACATTTTATTGTATTGTACTCTGTGTGTGTGTGCACGCACGTGTGTGTGTGTGTGTGTGTGTTTTAAAACGGGCTTTTCAGAGCCATCAAATCTAGCCCTCATTTTCTGGCCACCTGAAACTACTGCCCCTTCCCCAGACTATACACGAACAGGACTCTGTGCTTTCGCTCTTCCTCTTCTCCTTCCAGCACCCTCTTACTCATCCTCCCCCCAACCCGCTTCCTGTGCAGCCCCCTGACTATAAGCTCTGTAGGTGTAGGAGCCTTGTCTGTATCATTCAGGCATTCTCTGAGGATGTAAATAATAAGGATAAATAACACCTACTGAGTGTTCCCATGTGCCAAGAGCCGTCCAAGACGTTACACACACGAGCCTCCCGTTCTGTCCTCACACCAACTCTGGGGCACACTAACATCCCCATCTTCCTCTTGTGGATGGGGAAACTGAGGCTCAGTGAGGTTGGGCAACGTGATCAAGATCACACAGCCAGTAGGTACAGGCGCCAGGTTCCAGAACCAGGCGAACTCCAGAGCCCTCACTCTGAACCACCTTGCCTGTGGCCAGCGTGGGTGACCAGTGCAGCGCTGCCTGAGTTCCCAGACAAGCTGAACATGACAGGGAGGGGCAGGCGTCCCCAAGAGCCCGATCACAGGCGCTGGCGGTCCCAGCTCCTCCTGCCAGAAGGGACATTCACAAGCTCAGAAGTACCAGAGTCTGGGTTGGAATACCCTGTTCTCCCTTCAAGACAGATCTAGGGGGCTGGAGAATTCCTGTCCTCTGTTGTACCAAAAGGGAAATATTAATTTGCTTGTTTGTAGGGGAAGATTCTTATAACACAACCCAGAATTAATAATTTATTATGGAGGTTTCTTAGCTCCGCAGGCAGAAGTTCTAAAAGTGATACAAATTGTTATTTTGATTACTTTAATAGGATTTTCCCCTCAAAGCCTAAACTCATTTGCCTGTGTAATCTGTAGCCAGGCAAACAGTGAAAACAGGGAACGCCTGGGGAGGAGAAAGTTCCCAGCAACTCCTGAGCGCAAACGTTCTACCACTGCGTCTGGTCCGTCTCTCATCCCTCCCACCCGGCATCCCCGTCTCTCCGCCTCCTCTCAAACTCCCCTCCTGTCCACCCAGCCCTGGTCCCTTTCCCACCATGACCCTGTCTCTCTGCCCTGTGGAACCTCAGCTGTGAAAAATGCTCCTTGATGATAATGATAATAACAACAACAATAATAGAAGTAACATTGACCCAGTGTCTATTATGAGCTGGACCCTCTGCTAAGCCCTTTTGACATTCACCTCATTTAATGTGTACAACCAAAATGACACAAGAACTGTTATTATCCCATGATATGAGAAAACTGAGGTTAAAGCAGTGGTAAAGCCAAATAGGTTTAAAATAGTAACTTTGCACATAAAGGAAAAAAAGCTAATGTTTGTCTAAGTGATAGGGCCCAGCGTGCTCAGGTCCAGGAATAAAGAAAGAATCACACAGACTCTGGAGGTAAACCTGCAATCACTTATTACCAGAATCTCCCCAGGCTCAAAAAAAAAAAAGTAACCTAACAGGTTGTGAAGTCACAAGCAGCTGCTTCAGAAGCCTGTGTTCTTAACCACAACACTGTACCTCCCCCAGCGGCCCCGCAGATGTGGGTCCCTGACTTCCGCCCCAGTGGAAAGCACGCCTCCCTCCTCTTGCAGCGACTTCCTAGGAGAGGCAGAGGGGTCTGCACACTCACTGTTCCCCAGCGCCAATCCCAGGCCACTGCTCCCCGACACCGTCCTGCCACACCATCTCCTCCTCAGAACCCCACCAGTGGGCCCAAGCCAGTCCCTCCACACTGTTAGTGGACTGCCTGCATCCCTCCTGACAGATGCCCCCTTCCTGGGGCCCTCCCACCGTCATCTTCACCTGCCCTTGACCTCACTGAGCACACCTTTTTGACTCCATTGGTCTTGATCTCCAACCCCCTGCCCAGTCCCATGGATGGCCACAGGTAAGACCTTATCCTGCCATCTGGAGGTCCACCTCCAAGACCTCACCCCCTAAGCCCCTTCCAAGTACAGCCTCTCATCATCTTCCTTTCACACCCTCCTCCTGAGGAGCCGGCTCCTGCCAGGAACCCGCAGAAATTACAACAGGTGGATAAAGTTATCCGCCCTTTTGGTGGACTGAAATGGAAATAACATCACCAATTCCCTTACCTCGACCCTGGAATCGGCCATATCCTCTTAAAAGCACTGACACTGAGTTGGTCTATGTGATGGTCTTCAATAAATTCATTCTGTTGTGTTTAACAGCCAAGATATCAGGAAAAGGGCAATAAATCCATCTTTTCTCCAAAATAGAAGAGAGGAAAGACAACCCCATATGTCACAGAATGCCAAAGCTCTGAGCTGGAAAGGAAACTACTGGTCATCTCTTCCAAGCCCCTCTCCGATGCCTGAAGACTTTCCTCAGCCTTCCTTCCAAGAGGCCACATTGCCCAGGCCAGACACTCCCAGTGACAGGAAACCCACAGCCAATCCACATGTGTGCAGTTCTGCCTGTTTGAAAAGTTTCCTTCGACTGAGTTGAAAGCTGCCTGTCTCTAATTTCCACTAGGTCCTGGGTCTGCCCCCTGGAGCCACAAATAAGTCTGCTTCTCCTCCATGGGAACCCCTCTGAGATAGGATTACACTCTTGTGTATCCAGTGAGTTTTCCCTTCTCCAGGCAAGTTCCACTTCCTCCACAAGTGCCTCACAAGACAGGTTTAAGGGATGGGGAAGCAGGGTGGTGTAAGTGGGGGCAGGATAAATGGTGGTTCAAAGCACAGGCCCTGGACTCTGACTGCCTGGCTTCAGGATCTGGTTCCAAATGTTTCTACCTATGGGTCTTTGGACAAGTTGCCCTCAGTTTTCTCACCTGTAAAATGGGAATAATTCCACACCACCCACTTCATAAAGCATAGAGTAAGGAGCTACATAAAGAGTTCAGCACAGTTTCCTGGCACATACTAAATGCTTAGTAAATGTTAGAGGTGTAGTCACTTCCCCAACCTGGTCACCTCCTCTGGTCATCTTCCAATTAGTCAACATCGTTCTTAAGGAGAGGCACTCACCTGGAATTCCACATCACAGGTGTGGCCTGACCAACACAGAAGAGTTCACATTCACTGGCAGCTATGTCTAAGTTCACAGACAGCTAAAACCCCTAGATTTTTCTCACCAGTGCTTCTGTTAATCTTCATGTCCACTTGCCTTGGTTTTCTGAAATTTTACTTTTATAACTAGGAGGTTATTATTTATGAAACCACTGAACCATTCCTATGCCGAGGTCTATTCACTCTTACTATAGCTAGAACTATTCACCCATACCCATACATACAAGTCTAGAAACTCTTTTATCATTAGTTAACGCTGGCTCCCTGAGACACAGATTAGGCGAGAAGTAGGAAGAGGGTCTTTCACTTCTACTTAGCATGATTCTGTATTGTTCGAATTTTTTTGCAACACATATGTGTTACTTCTGCTTTACCAAATTGGAATTTAATCTGCTGCTCTTTTTCTAACTTCTTGAGATGAATGCTAACTCATTACTCTTTTATCCTCTATTTTAGATTAATGCATTTAAAGCTATGCATTTCCCTCTAAGTACCACTTTAGCTTTATTGCACAAGTTTTTATAGGTAGTGCTGGTTTTTTGTTTTTGTTTTTGGTTGTTCAGTTCTAATATTTTGTAATTTCCATTAGGATTTCTTTTTTGACCTATGGATTTTTTCAGAAAATTGATTTTGTTTTTTAACTTTCAAACACAGAGAAGATTGGAAGCCGTAATTTGCTTTAGACTATTAATTTGTAATTTTAGTGCGCTGCGATCAAGAACATGGTCTATGATGTGGATTTGGTGTATTGCTGAGATTCGCTTTCACAACCAGCACACAGTCCATCTCTGTAAGTGTTCTTCCATGTGTTTGAAAAGCACCTGTACTCTTAAATTGTTGGCTTTCGTTTGTCTATTTGATCAAGTTTGTTAATTGTTGTGCAAAACTTACAAATGTCCTTGCCAATTTTTTGTCAGCTTGATATATCCGTTAATAAGAGGGGTATGTTTAAGTCTCCAAAAAATATTATGGGATTTTTTTCCCTTTGTTCATTGACAATTTTTGCTTTAAATATTTTGAGATTCTGTTGCTTAGTATATACAGGTTCAAGATTGCTATATCATTTTCTTCTTATCATTGAGTAATGATCCTTTTTGTCTTTGAGGATACATTGGGCCTTAATTTCATCTGAGAGTGATATTACTCTATCATATTTTATTTAGTTTTCCTATCTCCTTACTTGCAACCTTTCAGTACCATTTTGTTTTAGGTCAATTCCTATAAATGGCATATTTCTGAGTTTTGGTTATTTTTCATAACCTCTGTATTATCTAACAAATTCAGTCTTATATTTATTGGGACTACTCAAATATTTTTATTTCTACCATCTACTATCTAATTTTGTATTTTTAACTGACCATGCTTTTTCCTTGCTTCTTTCTTCCTCTCCCCTGTCTTCTCTTGGGCTCACTGAGTACTCTATATATCTCTTTGCCTCTTACGGTTCCGAAGTTATACATTCCACTACTATGCCTTTAATGATGACCCTTAATTTGCTCACCTGCATCCTTGACATACCCAAATTCACAGTTGATCAATATATCTATCCTCCACCTGAGTAATACAAGGATCTTAGAATTTTTAACTCAGAGCAGCCCATCCCCAATCTTATATATTATTATTGTCTTTTTTTAGTTTGCTTTTAAATCCCCCAAACTAGTCATTATGTTTATAGTCAATAGTTATTTAAATTATCCTTCGTTTATCAGTTATTTGGTTACCATTGCTTCTTAAATCCCATTCTTTCCTTCTGTATTTCATATCCTTCTCATAGGCAACATACAGTTGGGTCTTGTGGTTTGTTTTTTTTAATGCACTCTTTTAATGGGTACACTTAGACCATTAACATTGAAAGCAATTATTAATATAGTTGGATTAATATCTACTATGTTTGTAAATGTTTTCTATTTATTGAACTTGTTCTTTATTTCTTTTTTCCCTGCTTTTTTTCTTCTTTCTCTGGATTTAATTAAATATGTCATATGATTCCATTTTATCTTAGCACTACTTAGCACTACTGAACCATACACTCAAATATGGTTAAGAGGGTAATTTTTACATTATGTGTTTTTTATCACAATTTTAAGAAGATTTTTAAGTCAAAAAAAATAGTTTTAGTGGTTGCCCTAGAGTTTTCAGTATACATTTATAACTAATCTAAATTCACCGTCAAATAACACTGTACTTCTTAAATTGTAGTACAGTTACCTTCTAACAGAGTATTCCCAATTCCCCTTTCCTGTCCCTTGTGACATTACTGTCATTCATTTCACTTATCCATATGTAATAACCATATGGATACATTGTTACATTTTTACTTTAAACAGTTTCCTTTTAGATCAATTAAAAATAAGAAAAATCAAAGAATTTTTATCTTCATTTATTCCTTCTCTGACTCCCCTCCTTTTTATTTTTTGTAGATCTGAATTTCTGACCTATATCATTTTCCTTCTCCCTAAAAAAAATTTTTTTTAACATTTCTTGCAAGACAGGTCTGCTAGTCATGAATTCACTCCATTTCTGTTTGACAGAAAGTCTTCATTTTTCCTTCATTTTGGGGGTACAATTTTCCAAGATATAGAGTTCTAGGTTGGTGGGTTTTTCCTTTCAGTGCTTTAAATATTTCACTCCACTCTCTTCCTGTTTACATGGTTTCTGACATGAAATCCACTGTGACTCTTATCCTTGTTCTTCTTTAAGTAAGGTGTTTTTCCCCCTCCGGCTTCTTTCAAGGTTTTTCTCTGTCTTAGGTTTTCTGATGTTTGAATACAATATGTGTAGGCTTAAATATTTTGATATTTACACCTACTGCTTGGCATTTTCTGAATTTCCCACATCTGTGGTTTGATTATCTGACTTAATTTTGGAAAGTTCTTGGCCATTACTACTTCAAATATTTCTTCTTCATTCTCTCTTCTCCCTCTGATATTCCAATTATGCACATGTTATTCCACTCAAAATTATCCCATAATTCTTGGATTGTGTTCTGTTCTGGTTTTTGGTTTGTGCCTTTGCTTTTTCTTTTTCTTTTTTTCTTTTTATTGGGGTATAGTTGTTTTACAATGTTGTGTTAGTTTCTACTGTACAGTGAAGTGAATCAGCCATATGTATACATATATCTCCTCTTTTTTGGATTTCCTTCCCATTTAGGTCACCACATAGCACTACATAGAGTTCCCTGTGCTATACAGCAGGTTCTAATTAGTCATCTATTTTATACATATTAGTGTATATGTGTCAGTCCCAATCTCCCGATTCATCCCACCTCTGCCTTTGTTTTTTCATTCTTTTTTTTTCTTTTGCATTTCATTTTGGGAAGTTTCTATTGACATGTCTTCAAGTTTACTGACTCCTTACTTGACTGTGTCCAATCTATGGATGAACCCATCAAAGGCCTTCTTTATTTTTGTCACTGTAATTTTTAAAATTTCTAGCATCTTTTTAATTCTTTCTTAGTGTTTCCATCTCTCTGTTTACATTGCCAATCTGTTTTTTCATGCTGTCTACTTTTTCCAGTAGAGCCCTAAACATATCAATCATAGTTATTTTTAAATTCCCTGTCTAATAATTCTCAAATCTCTGTCATAGCTGAGTTCGGTTCTGATGCTTACTTTGTCTCTTCAGACTGTGTTTTTTTCTTGCCTAACTTTTTTTGAAAGCTGGACATGATGTACAGACAGGGTACAGAAACTGAGGTAAATAGGCCTTTAGTATGAGGTTTTATGTTAATCTGGCAGATCTCAGCTGTAACTCTCTGTATTCTCCTGTCTTTCCAGATTTTTCAGTAGCTGTCTGCCCTGCAACCTTAATTCTCTGATGGGTCGAGAATAGTTGTTGTTCAGTTTGCTCAGCTTTATTTCTTGCTGCAAATATGGGAGTGATGACTCCCAAGCTCTTTATACATCAGAGCCAAAACTGGAAGTCTCTCATATCCTTGTTACTGAAGTACATTGTTTAGCAGCTCAGCAAGAGTGTGTAAGTGGTAAACTCTCCTTTGTCTTAAAATGTTTTTATTTTCCTTCATTATTAAATGATCATTTATCTGAGGATATATCAATTGTTATTATCTCTTAACATTTGAAGATATTTTCTATTGTCTTCTGACTTCTATTGATGCTTTAAAAAGTGTCCTGTCAATCTAAAAGTTATACTTCCTCTCTGGTTGCTTTTAATTTTCTCTTTGTCTTTGATGTTCTTCAATTTTACTATAGCTTTGCCTAGATGTGCATTTATTGTTATTCAACTTGTGTGGGATTTAGTATGCTTCTTCAATCTAATGACACGTCTTGCAACAGTTCTGTTCTATAAATTCCTTAGCTGTTATTTTTTCAAATGTTGCCTCATCTCTGTTTTTTCTATTTACTTTTCCAGAGCAACTATTAGATGTATATTGGACCTTCTCATGAAATAGTGTTTTATCTCTTACCCTCTCTTTCATATTTCCCAACTCTTTAGATTTCTATACTGCATTCCTGACAAATTCCTCAGCTCTGTCTCCCAAATCACTAATTTTCTATTCAGCTGTGTCGTACCCTGTTATTTAACCCATCAATTGAATTTTTAACTTTGATGACTAAATTTTTTATTTTTAGAGAATTTATTTGGTTCTTTTCCTAATCTGCTTATTCTTTTTTCATGTTGTTTTGTTCTTTTTTAATGTTTCTAGTCCTTTTTTCATCTCTTTAGTCATTTTATTGTCCCTTTCAGATTGCCTGGTATTTTAGGTTCTTGGAGTACTAATTTTCCTGGTTATGTCTCCTGACTTGCCCTTCTGTGGTTTGCAACTTTTTAATTGTGAGCTCATCTTCAGTAGTTAACATTTACTCTGTAGGCACGTTGTACGTAATGGACTGTGAAAGTATCCAGATGAGAACTTTTCATGTGCTTCTGCTCGGCTTCTCAAGAATTTCACTGACATGAGCCCAGTTTTTATATTAATTTCTCTTCTTTGGTTTCTTGCGAGTAATATAAAGTGAGATGCAACACCTGTATGTGCCATAGTTGGATTTCAATTTGTCATAGGAAACTTTGGTTCTCCCCTGAGTCCCATACAGAATCAAGCTTCCTTGCTGCTTCCCTCAGCCTACTGTTCATTTCATGGAAAGTGTGGTCCTTCCAGGTTTCAAGTTTTTAGCAAGAGTTTCAGTTTCAACTCCCATATTACATAGGTCTAAGAGTGGATCTTCTATCTTAACACCATCATCAAAACTCCAGCCCCTGTTCACTAGGAACAATATCCAGGACCAGTACCCTGGGCCACTGGGACATTAGCTCATGCATGTAGAATTCTGGCTCTGAGCTCCTTCTAAATTTCCAGCTCCAGAGGATTTCTCTCTCTTTATTTAAACCTCAGATATATATATCTATATATAGATATATAGATATATAGATATATAGATATATATTTAGGTATTTAGATATATTTTTTTTTCATTGTTATACTTGATCCAGTATTTCTATTGTTTAAGATGGGAGGGAGTCTGCAATAGGTCAGACCTTGTTATCAGAACCAGAAATTCTATGGAGGTTTTTTTGTTTTTTGTTTTTGTAATTTACAAAATAATGTTTGCATTTTTTTAAAGAGCTTTGTGAATAACCAAATTCCTTAAGCCAAACTTGCAGTGCACTCTCAAGACAAATAAGCTGTAGGAGTGGAATTACCTATTCTGTTAGCTTTTTTGTCTTTCTTTATTGCAAGTATTGGTTAGCATTGTTTAGGGGGAAATATCTCTACCCAAAAATCAGTTTTCACATAGTACCTTTGGCTACATCTATTGCTGTTACTTAATGCCACACAGCACAGCGCAGGTGGTCAATGTCACTGACATGGCACATCTGTAAAAGTTTCTTGGATGAATGAATGAATAAATGAATGAAAGAACAACCCAGCAAGGCACAGGCAGCTCTTTGACAATTCGCTTGTAATCTTTAAACCCCACATACACAGAATTTGCCTGTCATCTAAAAGAGTGGAACAGACAGGAAGAAAAAAATGTAAACAAGTCAAAATAAAAATAAGAGATGAATTCCCAATTTGTTTTAGCTCTCACAGAATGTTAGAGCTAGAATGGATCTCAAGGATGACCCAGGCTAATCCCCCACCCCAAATGCAGAAACCATGACCCAGAGAGAAGTGACTAGCCCAAGAGCCATTATGAAAGCCCAGCGGTCCATCCCATGCTTTTACACAATGGCAACTTGCTCAGTGTTCCCTCAAACATTCCCCAGTCTTGCAAAACAGGCATGATTTTTCTTGGGCAGAAAATTGGGCATCCTCAGGCAAGATCCTCAGAGCAAAGCTGAGATCCCACACAGTCCATGTAATTTTCACCCTTGGGTCACTTTGAGATGATGACAGTAGAAGGATAAGGGACAGTATGGCTGGTATAGAGGCACCCAGTACCTCTAGAGATCTAGGAAGCAAGAATTCCAGCATAAGACCTGTCATTATCTCATTTCAAAGGCAAGATGATATCCAAGTTAAATCTCGCTTAAGCATCTCAGTGTTCAGGATTCTAGCCCCTCTCATCCTGGGAAGAACTGGGTAGAGAATTCTTACCCTTCTCCTGCCACTACCACTCTCTCTCCACCCTCCTGTAGCTCCTCTCATGGGTGCTGCCATGGACTGGAGAGAAGGTCAGCCCCAGACAGGGCAGGCAATGATTTCCAGGGATGCAGTGACATTGTCTGCACCTTGGCAATAGCCTACCAACACTCCAAGTCTCCTCACAGCAGCCAGAATAATCTTCTAATCCATATTGGATTAGATCCTGCTAGTCCCTGGATTAAAATCTTGCAGAGGCTTCTCCTTACTTTCACGATAAAACCCAAGCCCCTGGCCCTGGTCCACAAGTCCCCTCACAGCCGTCCCCCACCACCTCCCTGACTGTACCACATACCACATACCATGCTTACCCACGGGACATCTTTTGGTTACTTTCCAGCCTCAGGTCTTCATTCAGGCTGTTCCTTCTGCCTGGGACACTGTTCCCACCACCCTTCCCTATCTTGAGCTCAGAGGCGCCATCCTCAGATAGACATTCCTGACCTCCCATCTAAATGAGGTCCCACTCTTCACTCTCAGCACACCCTGATCTGTCTCTTCACAGCACCCATCATGTTCTGTAATTACTGGTAATGATATACTGTTTTTACTGGCATAATTCTTTTGCTAAAATCTGTCTCCAGGACTTCCCTGGTGGCGCAGTGGTTAAGAATCTGCCTGCCAATGCAGGGACACAGGTTCGAGCCCTGGTCCGGGAAGATCCCACATGCCACGGAGCAACTAAGCCTGTGTGCCACAACTACTGAGCCCGTGAGCCACAACTACTGAGCCCATGTGCCACAACTACTGAAGCCCGTGCACCTAGAGCCCGTGCTCTGCAACAAGAGAAGCCACTGCAATGAGAAGCCCACGCACCTCAAGGAAGAGTAGCCTCCGCTCACCGCAACTAGAGAAAGCCCACATGGAACAACGAAGACCCAATGCAGCCAATAAATAAATAAATAAATAAGTTTATTAAAAAAAAAAATTTGTCTCCATTGCTATTGGGTAAATTCTAGGAACCACATCTTTGTTGCTGCTGTGTCCCCAGCACTTAGCACAGCACTTGGCACAGAGCAGGTACTCCATAATTGAGTGATTTCATTCACTCCATTGAATGAAATCAATCACTCAGATGTCTATACCTGCAGGGGTCAGGGAGCTGACTCCAGAGAACTGTCTACACCCACAAAAGGCAGGAAGCAGGGAATGTGGCAGTCTTACTAGCTACATCATTTGGGGCATGTTACTTTAATCTCTCTCTGCCTCAGTTTCCTCATCTGCCACATGAAGATTATACTGCATATACTCTACCTCATAGGGTCGCTGGGAGCAAGAGTGCTATGTGAAAGGTTATTGGAGTTTTTCAATTAGTAATTCCTCTACCTTCAATTATGCCTCACACTCTGCCAGCCCCCCTGCAGGCAGTGGCACCTGCTGGCAGGACACCGTCTGTTTAATCCTCCGCTCCACTCCCTACCCCCGACGGGTCTGGCCATGAACTCCTGGGCAGAGGATGCCGGTACTGTGTGTGGGCGGTGAGGCTGGCACCAGCCACTGCTATCCAGGCTTCTGGCCCTGGTGTCTTCACCAGAAACCCCAGCCCTGCTCTGTGCACTGGCAGAGCTGGACTCATCATTGGCCTCCCAAGACCTTGCAGTCTCCAGCCCTTCACTGCTCAGAGCCATGGCCCCTGTGACCCAGGCCTCTCTGCCTACCCTAGTGAGGATCCCTGAGGGGAAACCGCCCTTCAGTGTCCCTGTCATGCTGCAGCATGAAAGGTCTTCTCCTTTTGTTGCCTCCCCTACCCCTTCCCCTCTTCCCAGTGGACCTTCTCACTCTTCTTACCTTAGAATCATTCTTTCAGGTTGGAAGGACCTTGACTTTTAGCTAATCAAGCCCTCCGTGGATTCTTTTTTTTTTTAAATTGGGGTATAGTTGATTTACAATGTTGTTTTAGTTTCATGTGTACAGCAAAGTGATTCAGTTATACATATACTTATAACCACTCTTTTTTAGATTCTTTCCCATATAGGTCATTACAGAGTATTGAGTAGAGTTCCCTGTGCTATACAGTAGGTCCTTATTAGTTATCTATTTTACATATTGTAGTGTGTATATATCCATCCCAATCTCCCAACTCTGTGGATTCTTAAACTTTTAATACAGCATATATGAAAAAGGATAGATTCTCCTTATATGCCTCCAGTGACGGGAAGCTCACTACTTCCCAAGGAAGCCCACTCCACTGTGAGAAAGCTTGGGCTATTAGAAAGTTCTCTTAGCTTGTTTCCTTCCTTGCTCACACCCCCAAGTCTTCCCTTCTTCAGACCAAACAGCCCTAATTTCTCCAGTCATCCCTCCTAGGTAAGACTTTTAATCACCTCTTCCGAGCAAACTCTATTTTGTCTGCAGTGGAGGAGCCTGGCCCTGAGCACAGCCCTACGAGGGGAGGGGCAGAGTGAGAGGAGCACAGCTAGCTCAGAGTAGAAGGGGACAGTCACTGCCCCGACTTTGGTTCATACCTCCAGAGACTATATTGGTTTGCGGGCAGACCCAGCACTTCCTAATTCATGCATAGCTCCCAGGGTGAGCAGACTGGACCCTCAGGGTGTATCTCTAGGACACTGCCCACCCGGAAGAATCGGTGGGCAGCCTAATTGTGCTGCCACTGGGGGTAACCCAGTGGCTACCAGCCTGGACTCTGGACCTGGCTTCCGACTTGGCTCCACACTTACTGTGCCCTGTGGCTGAGTCATTGCACTGATCTCACCAAGCCTCAGCCGTCCTGTCTGCACAGTGGGGGTAATAGGAGCTCTGTGACTTTGTAATGAGATGGGGCTACAAGCGTTCTCCTCAGAACAGAGCCAGGCCCATGGTCAGAAATGAATACACAGTTGCTACAACAATTACTACAGTAATGATTAGAACCCGGTGCATTTATGAACTCAGACAAGAGGTAAGTCAGTGCAGGCTAAGTGGGTCAATGAAGGCCTCCCAGGGCAGGCAGGACTCCTGCTGGGGCTGGACTGCATAGATTTAGAAACAGACTGAAAGGATGTTCCATTCGGAGAAACTGTGAGCAGGAGTTTGGAGTGAGAACAACAACATCAAGAAAGTAATAATAACTGCAGTCCCTGCCACCCTGCATGCTCAGAGCCATCCCTGGGGTTCCCGTGCCCGCGCATACGCACAGGCACGCACACACACACATGCACACGCCAGCCCATCGTCTGTGGC
Organism: Balaenoptera ricei; assembly: GCF_028023285.1. NCBI lineage: Eukaryota > Metazoa > Chordata > Mammalia > Artiodactyla > Balaenopteridae > Balaenoptera > Balaenoptera ricei. The sequence continues at coordinate 87,236,272 of NC_082644.1, forward strand.
CCCCTCGGACAGGAGGAGCCCAGCCCATGAGGAGCAGTGAGGGGTTAGGCCCGGCTTCAGCCGGAGCCTCTTGTAGGCAAGCAGAGGGCTGTGGGAGTGGTGAAGGGTCACGCTGAAGACGAAGAGCTGGGATTGAGGTTGTGAGCAGTGGGAAGCCACGAGGGGCTAGTATGCGAGGATGAGCTTCAGGAAGAGAAAGCCAACAGTGCAGCAGGGACAGGACAAGAGGCAGGAGCCCCACTGAAGGTTGTTTCCAGGAGAGCAGACTAGTCCAGGCTACAGACTCGGGGCCCTTCAGGGCACACTGCCCCCAAAGCAAAGCCAAACCTCCTCACCTCCACCTTCCAGCACTCTGGGGTTTAGGGCCCTCCTGCTTCTCCAGCCCCGTTGTCTCTGACTTTCTTTCACTCAGCCCATATTCCAACCACCTAGACCGGCCTGCAGTTCCCTGCCGCACTTGCACTCCTCCATGCCTTCATCCGTGCCGTTCCTTCTGCCTAGAATGCCCTCTCCAACCAACTCTACCTTCTCCACAGAGCTGGATTCTGCCCATCCCTCAAGGCACAGCATGAATGACACCTCCTCCAGGAAGCCTTCCCCCATTCTTAGCCTGGCACACCTGTCTCCTCGCTCCCTTCTCTCCCCACCCTCTCTCCTGGAGCTCCCTGAAGAAAGAAAGCATGCCCACCACCACCTCATCGTTTTCTCCACAGTCCCCAGCCCTTTTTCTGACTCAGGGAGGGTTCAAGCCATCTCTGATGACCAAGCTCAGTCATGCTCAGAAACACAAACCAGCCCCTCCCCAGGAGGAGGACGCCCACAAGAGTAGGCAATGCTCAGTCCCAGGCCCACCAGCCTGGAGAAATGCCACCGTTCAGAGGGCAAAGCAGCTTATGAGAGCAGGAGGCATTTCTGGTGACTTCTCTGTTAGACAAGGGACAGGACTTCTCCCGGTTTAACCTTCCATGACCTTTGAACTTCCTGAGAGGTCAGCAGCACGTCCCCCTTCCCCAGCTGTCTTTCTGTCTCTGGCCCGATGGGAGGGAGGGCCCTGGGCCTGTTCCATTTTGCGCCCGTATTGATCTGTTGGCAGCAATGGGCTGGATAATTAGCCAGGAATTAGGGTTTCTATTACAGCCAGGAGGCTGCTCCAGCTGATTTATCACCTGAATAATTTACTGTGATTGAAAGGAAATTAAAATGAACTCCATTTGACAACTGTGAGCTTTTATGGGCTTTAGTGAAGGCTCAAAAGCCAGATTAATAGCCTAGTGTTGGTTAATAGTCTGCCGAGAGTAAATACGGCAGGCTGTGCTTGGTGGCGGCCTTCCTGGTGGCCAGAGGAGGGACCAGCTCCCGCCAGGAGCTCAGCACCCACCACAGCGTCAATGCAACTTTTACTGAAACAGACGCCACTGTTCGAAACACACGCACACGTACCACCCACCATTGTTTCCTTTTTTTTTTTCTCTTCTTCTCCAGGTGATTTTTACTCACTCCACGTGTAGGGAAAACAGAATTGCTTTTTCAATAACTATTTTGAAAAGGAAGTGTTTCATTGCCCCAGGAGTGTGTATATATTAACCCCTTCCACCCAGGGACAAGGGTTTACTAAGTTCCCTCATAAAAGGGAGAAGCCTGGGACTTCTCTGGTGGCGCAGTGGTTAAGAATCCACCTGCCAATGCAGGGGACATGGGTTCAAGCCCTGGTCCGGGAAGATCCCACATGCCGCGGAGCAACTAAGCCCGTGCGCCACAACTACTGAGCCTGTGCTCTAGAGCCCGCGAGCCACAACTACTGAGCCTGCGTGTCACAACTACTGAAGTCCATGAGCCTAGAGCCCGTGCGCCACAACAAGAGAAGCCACCGAAGTGAGAAGCCCGCACACAGCAACGAAGAGTAGCCCCCGCTCGCCACAACTAGAAAAAGCCCGAGCACAGCAATGAAGACCCAACGTAGCCAATGAATAAATAAATTTATTTAAAAAAGGGAGAAGCCTGGGCCCACCCACCCAGGGCAGATCTTCCAGGAAAAGCAGCCAGGTGAGGGCAGGCTCTGAGATCGTGGAAGTGACAGGCGGGACTCCAGCCTGGCCCTGAAGAGGAATGTTCTTCCCTTGGGCAGTTAGGGGTGGGTGATTAAGGAGGATTTGACCACCCAAGCCTATGGCAAGAATCTGAGGGTTCTACAATGACCAGCAGACTCTAGCTGCAAAAGGCCAGTTCTGAAAACCAGCCAGTCAGAAAACTGGCCCCTAGAATTGTTTGGGGACATGGAGGCCCATGTAACCATCTTGCACAAGATGGACAAAAGATCTTGAGGTCAGATTCCAGCTCTGCATCCTCGACAAGTTCCCTTTGGGCCTGAAAATGGGGTGAACAGTCTGGAAAAAAATGTTCCAGTCGCAAAATGGAGCTCACAAATCTTGCTTAACCTGTGTAGCAGGCAGTTACACAGAGAGTCCGATGAGAGGATGGATGTGAAAGACCTTAGATGACTGTAGAGGATCACACATAGGTGAGGAGGATCACTGCCGCTATTGTTAGGCTATTGCTGTGCTGTTGTTGTCACCATCACAATTACTACTGTCCCAGATATGGCAACGGAGGTCCAGAGAAAAAGTGACTTGCCCAGCCGGGCAGAAGCCAGTCTCAAGTCAAACTCCCCCATCTCCAAGGCCGGCACACGATCTTTCTTCCCCACAGACTGCCACTAGACCGTGGAGACCAGATGCTCACAAACGGAAGAGGGGTCAGTATCAGCAGACAGAGCTCTGGGCCCCTTCCTGGCACCGCCACCACACACTCTGGGCTCACAAGGCAAGGTCGCCAGCGGGCACGAGGGGCTCAAGGAACCCGTACCCTTGACGCATCCCTTACCAGCCTGTGGCCCCTTGCTCGGCCGACATTTGTCCAAAGTGACTGGGAGTGGGGAGCAAGGGTATGTCATTCATAGTCCAGTGCCTGCGTGTGTGCCCGGCAGCCCCGTGGCCTCACCTCCCGTCTCTCCTCATTACGCCCCATTACGGGGAGGTGAAGCAGATTAACCAGAAAGCACTGAGTCAGTCATTATCCTATCGGCAGGCCCTGCCTCAGAACCCACACGGTCAGACAGGCCCTCAGCGTGTCCACGTCATTCTGAAGGACACTGCATGGCCAGACTGCTAGAAACAGAGTTTGTGATTCAGGTCTCCTCCCCTGAGGCCCACCTCTACATGGGCCTAATGACCTGTCCCCTAATGTCGCCTCCTCCATGACTTCCTCCCTGTGCTCCCAGCAGAGGCAACATCTCCATTCATCAGGGTCCATAGAACCTTCTCCCTCACCTAGGAGGTTATGAGTCCATGTCACACTGCCCCTGTGCGGCTGGAGGCTGAGCTGATGCCTGATTCATCCCGCCCTCCCTGCCCTGGGTGCCGGCACTGTGCCAGGCTCACAGCCAGCATGTAAGAAATACGCTGGATAAATGAGCATCTGAGCGCCTGAGCAAGTGAGTGAATGGATACCTGGATGAACTCCTGTCACATACGAAGCCCTATAGTCTGCCCAGGCTTCCAGGGCATTCCATGCTGGATGAACTATGATTAGGCTCTGAGTTTCCATGAGAATCACATGAAACACAGGGAAACACAATCCCTAACACCTAATGTGTTAATTCACCTAATGAATTAAGTAAATAAGGGCTTAATAGAAATGCCAGAGGTTTTGTGCAGAGGTATTGCCCTCACTTGCTGGGTGACCTCAGACAAACCCTATCCTTTCTCTGGGCCTCTAGAAAATGAGGGGGTTGATAGCTTGCTTCTTTAGTCCCTGCTGGCTCTAAAATTCTGTAATATTGTCAAAGGTTTGCAGGTAATTTTTCTCCCAGATTCTGGAGGGAAATGTAGGCCTCATCCAAGGAAGGTTCCGGGTTGAGTTTCTTTTCTTTCTCCTCCTGGGTCAGATGGAATGTGGCTTCGGCCATCTCTCCGAAGGGCTCTGAGTGGGAGAGGCTGCCTGTGATGGAAACAGACTCCCTGAAGCCCAGGAACTAGAGCGTGTGAGATCAGCTCTTACCAGCACACACGACTATGTCATTCCCAGAGGAGGTGTCACTCGACTTGCAGGAGAAAGACTGAAATCCTGAGCACAGTCTACGAGACCAGGCCCAGCTCCCCAGAGTCTCCTCCCACCCTCCCCAGCCCACTCCCTGAAGCCCAGCCACACTTTCTTTCCATTCCTCACTCCTGCCACACTGCCCCTGACCTCAGGGTCTTTGCACTCGCTATTCCCTCTGCCAGGCACGTTCTCCCCACCACATCCCTTCGGGGCTCAGCATAAGCCATTGTGGCCTCCAGGCTGGCTCAGCATCTGCTTTATCCCTTTAGAGCACCTCAGACATCCCCTCCTCAGCGCCTAGTGCATCTGTAATCCGTGACCCTTTGAGTAATCCTTCTTTACTGTGATTCTTCTACACATCTGTAGGCTCCCTGAGGGCAGATCCAAGCCTGTCTTGTTCACTCATGTACCTAGTGACTGGCTCCATGCCTTGCACATAATAAACACTCATCAGTGTTTGTTAAGTGAATACATGACTTGCTGGGTGGCCTTAGGCAAGTCTCTTTGCCTCTCTGGGCAAAGAGTTTCAGTTTCCCCGTCTGAAAACAAAGTAGCTAGATGGTCTGTGAGAGCCCTCATAGGAACTGCACAGAGACAGCCAGACTATCATAGGATGGTGGTCCCTGAGGCCTTGCTCACTCCTCCCCGTCCAAGGTCCCCTCCAGCACCTATTCTCTCCACAGGAGCCTGTGTTGCAGCCTATACTGTTTTGAGTGGCTCTTTGGGAAAACTTCAGAAGCATCACCTAATCAGCCTGTAGAGGAAGCTCAGCAGGCCAGTCCTCCCCACGAGGACCAGCCAGCAAGTGCTGGGGAAAGTTACTACTCACAGGCCTCTGTGACTCACCCACCAGGTGGGAGCTCTCAGCAGGCAGGAGCCAAGTCTGAGCCACCCGTGCCTGCGAGGTATAAGCCCAAAGCCTGTCACAGACGGGGCACCAGGAAACAGTCTCCTGAATCGAATCTGGTACTGGGGGGACCTTATCCAGGCCCCAAGAGCCTCTCACTGGGCAGAGCCTTTCTGATGCCATCTCTGCAGCCACAGGCAGTGACTGCTTCTCGGCCCAGGTTAGAGCAGGGAGCTGCTCAGCAAGGGATCATCCTGCTTCCTTCCCTCTCTTGCAAATGACCCAGCTGCGAGTTTGTCCAATGAGACACTTCCTTATTTCCAGACTCTTGGATTCAGTTCTAAAAGCATGACAGGACAACGTGACGAGAAGGCTGACAGTAGGGGACACACCAGTGTCATCATAACCTGGTTTATGGCGATACGGTGCTTACGTATTTCCACCTGCACCCTGACTGACAGGATAATGACCCAAGACCACCTCAAGTGGCCCAGAAGATCATTACACCACCCTGTGCAAAGAGCCCTGGGAAAAGACACCACCCCTCAGCAATGGCAGAGCAGCCAGACACGGCAAAACCCCCCGCCGGCCAGAGAGAGGAGGCACCAGGGCAAGCAATTGCAGATGCCCCAGACACATCCTCCAGACCTTGTGGGATGCTGCCACTGGCCACGTTTGGCGGAGAACGAGAAGCCCGGCTCTGAGTAGAAGCTGGCACTCTCACCCACTCCCCACTGAATGTCTTTGGGTGGGTCACCCAGGCCTGCGTGCAGGTGGCAGGTGTGGAGGCAGCGAGTCGGGGGCATACCTGCTCGGGCTTGATGGGCTCTGCGGTGGTGAAGATGTCCGAGTAGTGCTGCCTCTCAAACACGCGGTCCAGCACCTCCAGCTGCTGCTGCGTGAACAGGTCTCCCCGCATCTGCTTCCGGAGGAAATCTCTGCCCGGCAGTGAGTGACCGTTCGGCACAGGAGACTCCTGAATACCTTTGATGAGCATGAGAGAGGAGGGGTGAGTGCAGGTCACGCAAGCTGCTGGGGAAGACATGTCAGACCCTGGATTGGGAAGAGGGCCTGAGAGACCCAAGAGCCCAGCTCCTCCCTTGATGAGAGAGGAAACAGACAGGGGTTCAGACAGGGGGGTCTTTGGCCAAGGTTGCCCTGCTGGTTAGGCCAGAGCCAGCTTCCCACAGTCACAGGCCAGGCCCTGCATGAAGCATGCGTCATTGTATCTAATCCTCACAATGAACCCTATGTAGATGGCATTATTTCCCCCATTTTGCAGATAAGAAAATTGAGGCCTAGAGAGATTAACTGATTTGCCTGAGGACTGGAGATCGGGTTGACTCAGAGGCTTAACCACCAGGTGCCACCACCTCTCCTGCTCTGAAGATCCCCTTGGAGGTATAGTTTTTTCCCAGAGCTGACGCCCTTCCCCGGAACAACTGCCACCACATCATGTGACCAGCCAACAAAACACTGTGTTAGGAAGGCTGTAAGGAAACAGATGCTCTCACACAATTCTGATGGGAGTCTACTGATCACACACCTGTGATGGACAATTTGATAAAATCTATCAAGATCACAAATGCAAGTTCCCTTTGACAGAGCAATTGTACCTCTGGGAAATTGTTTTATAGTTAGACTTACACATATGGGAAGTAATATATATGCAAGGTTCTAGTAGCAAAAGACTGGAAACAACCCAAGAGTTTATTTGTAGGAGCTGGTTAAATAAGTTATGGTATGCTTACACAGTAGAATACTGTATGGCAACAAAAAGGAAAGAGGATTCCATCTGTGAATTGATATGGAAAGATCTTCAAGATTCATCGTTAAATGAAAAATAAATAAACAAGATGCAGCACAGCATGTATAATATACAACGTGTTGGGCTTCCCTGGTGGCGCAGTGGTTAAGAATCCGCCTGTCAATGCAGGGGACATGGGTTCGAGCCCTGATCCCGGAAGATCCTACATGCCACGGAGCAACAAAGCTCATGTGCCACAACTACTGAGCCTGTGCTCTACAGTCTGCGAGCTACAACTACTGAGCCCATGTGCTGCAACTACTGAAGCCCGTGCGCCCTAGAGCCCGTGCTCCGCAACAAAAGAAGCCATGGCAATGAGAAGGCCATGCACCGCAACGAGGAGTAGCCCCCGCTCACCACAACTACAGAAAGCCCGCGCGCAGCAATGAAGACCCAACGCAGCCAAAAATAAGTAAATAAAATAAATAAATTTATCAAAAAAAAACATATACAACGTTTTGTGTAAAAAAGGAAGAAAATAAAACTTTACACACATTGTGTGTGTGTGTATGTGTATACACACACACACATATATGGCTCTGGAAGGCAGCACGAGAAACATTTAGAGTGGTTACTCATTCAGGGAGGTAGGAGCTAAATGGATGGAGGCAAAGGGGAGGGAGACTTTTCAAAGCATGCTTGTTTTGTTTTGTTTTGTTTCGTTATAGAACTTTAAATGTATTGACTATTCAACAAAATGTAAATTACTAAGAAAGCACAGGATTAAGTTCTCTATGGGTTCTGTATTGTTAGCTCTTCACCGTGATAATGCCTACATTTCAGAGAAAATACTAGGAATTATCAATTAAAAATTAAATGGGTTGAAATATCTTTCATGAGCTTTGGGCTTGACCCATTCAAAATGAGAGAAAACAAGGAGGATGAAAGATTCCAGTGAGGAAATGGCCTGCAGGACCATCATTCCCCAGGGCCCTCTGGGACCGAGTTGCTCGTGCGGGGCTGCCCAGAGACACTGCTGGAAGCCAGGCCCGGAGGTGAGGCCTGCCTTTGCCACTGGGAAGCCCCCGTGGGAAACCAGTGTGTGTCAGATCTCTCCCGGGCAGGTGCCCTTACCCAAGGCCTTGCCCAATCCCCCTCCCACCCCCCACCCCGCCAGTCCACTGCCACCCTAGACTTCATCCATCATGTCAAAACCCCACCCATGTGAGGAAGGAAGCCGAACCAAGGAGCTTGAAGCAGTGGGATACTGTGTCCCTGAGACACTGCCCCAGGTTGGTGTTTCCCCAACTGTCCTACCCAGGGCAACTGCAATACAGGCTCTGACATTTGAACAAAGACACCAGCTTTGGGTGTTCACATGAGTGCTGGCCTTTCAGAGTCCTCCGTGGCGGCTGACAGCTCAGAGCACCCCAGCATCCTCGACAGGAAGGGCCTTTAGAGGTGGCTTAGGATGCCCCTGAGAAAATGGATCCCAGATCAATTTTGCCCCAAGAGGATACCTAAGCTTGGCTGTAGACTGAATGACCAGACACCCCAACGTGTGGGCCAAGGAGGGAGCAGGTCTCTCTGGTTGATGTCCCCCAGTCTAAAGCCTGAGGCCCTCCCCTGGAAGCCTGTGACACTGGCCTTCCACGAGACAGGTCTCTGCTCCTGCCCACGGGACATCATCCTCAGAGACCCCTCTTTCGTCATGGCCTATATCCATGGGGATCATTCCCACAAGGGCACCAAGACTAGCAGGATGTGGGAGCTCACGGCCCAGCCTGTGTCTGCCCAGCAGTGTTCTCCCATTGGCTGGCATCCACCAAGTAGCCCATGTGTGCACAGGTACACACGCACACACACACACACACACACACACACACACGGGAAGGAGGCTCAGCTGGCTCTGGCCAATCATCCTGGCCCCGGTCACTCCTGCCAAAGCTTGACCTTGGCCTGGGTCCCCAGTGCTCCCACTGAGTCTCTCCCTGTCAGAGAGACCACGTCCACTTTTAGGAGACTTTTCCCTGTCCACCAACTTCACTTATAGTCCCCAGCCCCCATCCTACCAGCCAGACCCTATTAAAGGCTCCTTCCTATCTGCCAGCTCCTGACATCTCCTGCCAAGGCTTCTCCCTGCTGAGCCCCTTGGGCAGTGCCTGCCTCTTGCCTCCCACTCAGGCTGCCCCCTCAGACACTCCACATCTCTGCCCCTGGAGGAGGCCTCTCCCTGGCAGCCAGCCGGTCCTCCCGCTGATGTCCTCTCCCATGGGCTTCACAGGCTGGGCTCTGTGCACAGCTCAGGGCTCTGGAAAGGCAGAGCTGCACCTCCGCTGAGGAAGCTCTGAGGAGATGGCTTGGCTGAGGGCTCCTGTGGGCAAGGTCACTGTCTGGTCACCAGGGAGACCCTGGCACAGAGTTAAGGCTCGGGGTACATGCTGACTCAAGTGCATGCACTGCGGGTCCTTGGAGGACCAGCCCCCCGCCCAGGACACCACACATTCTTCAGCACAGGCAGCCGCGCTGGGGCCTGCTCTGAGTCTTCCAGAAGGAAGGCTCACCGCGTCCCACTCGGGCCTTCTGACAGTCAGCCGCAGCACCATGGGCGGAGCCCGGGAGAGTGTCCAGGCTGTCTTGGTGACCCAGAGACTCGGGATGGAGGACTGGGAGCTGGGAAGAGGCACCTCTCCAGGCACTCGGCCCAATCCTGACCCCTCTGACTGCTCCCGCCTGCCAGCACCTGCACCTGCTTTCTCTCCTCGGGAAGGAGGTGAAGTCTACCTGCCACTTTGCAGGTAGTCTGTCATTTCCTTAAGAAGGCCTGGGGCACTCCTAAACGTACAATCATTTATTCATTCATTTAACAGATATTGATAAAGAGTTTACTCTGCACCAGGTAATATTTTAAAAAAACAAAACAAAAAACAGAGGATACAGTGATGACCAAGACAGGCCCCTCTTTGCAAAATAGAAAGGGCAGCCCACTTTAGTCAAGTGCTCACACAAACAGATATGATTACAAACTGTGATAAGTAGGAAAAGTGCCTAGAAATATATTCAAATGGCCGTGTGTAATGACCTCACGGGGAGGAGTCAGGGAAGTCGCCCAAAGCGGAGTCATGCTCGAACTGAGAGCAGAGGACAAGATGTCAGCAGGGCAAAGCGGGGGATGGGGGGGGGGGGTGTGCCAGGCAGAGGAGATGAAAGGGACAGAGGGAGTGGGAGGAAGAGACCCCAGGAGACTCTGGAGCGGCAGGCAGGGGTCCGGTCAGGCAGCCACAGAGGCCACAATAGCCACGGAGGTCATCTGAGCCTCGCTGGGGGGAGGGGGGGCCACAGAAGGGGGCTGGGGAGGCAATCGCCCTCCACATTTCTCAGTCCCAGGGCCTGAACTGCTAGTTCCTGTAGATCAGGCTGTGCTTTCTAAACCCTGCTCCCAAGGTCTGGAAAGACTAGGAACTGGCAAGATGAATTTTACATTTGTGCACATTTGAAGGTGATGCCTGGAGTCAGCCTGTCAGCCACAGGTGATCCACAGAGCCCATACGGAAGGTAAATCACTCCTCATTGGCGTGTGCCCTGTCGCCAGGACAAACACTAATCATGTGCACGCATGCCGCCTCCTCTAGGGTGTCTTCCTTCATGCTTCAGTCACTGCTCCACCTGACCACTTTCTCCCTCATCTTAGGAGTCAAGCCCCTGGGCCCTTCACTCTCACATAGCACTGTTAGCTACCTTGGGGAGAAACACCACAATTAATTCATCTCTGTCTCCTCCACAGAGAACATCTGTGGAATAAACAAACAAATTAGTAATACCACCTTCACTCCGCAGGTCTGGCCTGTAAATGTCACAGTCCCTCCATTTGACCCATTCATTCATTCGTTTGTTCGTTCTTCTCTCAACCAACCTTAGAGAGCAGGCGCTGGGCTAACGCTGGGCATAGAGAGATGAGCAAAAGCTGGCCCAGCCCTGTCCTCATGGAGTTACATCCAGTGGAATAGGCAAATGTTAACTGAAAAATAATCAGACCAGTAAAGGTGCAAGTGTCAACCAAGACAAATATTCTGACAAAAAGGCTCATGGTTCTCAAAGGCCAGGGACATGGCTGACCCATCTCTGGGTATCGCAGACAGTGGGTGAGCATGAGCCAAACAGATTACATGCAAAGAGACGGCTACAAAAGTGAACACCAGAAAATCACACCCTGTACAAGGACAGGTCTGAACCTCCAGGCCTCCAATGGACGCTTCCATAGCGTTTCTCATCCACAAAGGTGCTGCCTCACTTCAATGGAGAATGTGATCTTGGAGACAGGCTCCAGAAGCACTCGGACCCATTGTATTCCAGGGAGAAAAATCTGAACTCACAATGTGAATGGTATGCTTAAATATATGGACAGACATGGGCAAAAGTACAAAGGTATACAGGGGGCATGGTATCTTTAAATCTTTTTTTCTACTCCAAATCAAATAATATGTAATAGACCCAGTGCTGGGCTTAGTCAACCATGGCTCGTAGAATTAACATTCTGGAAGCTAGCTTCAGGGGAGCAAGGGGCAGGAAGCTCCATCTCGGGGAGCAGAGAAATGCTGGCTTTAAATTTCAGGTTAAACCAATGTTATTCACAACCTGGCTTTGAAGCTAAAAGCTTTACACAATCGGGTCTGGTCACGCAAAGAGGGAGGAAGCAAAATAGCCTCAGATTCCCATCTGTCAAGAGAAAGCTGTCTCCTGTGTGTCTTAAAAGATCATAAACCCATTGCGTTTTCTTCAGAGCACAGCAGATTCAGGGGTTTTGCATTTTTCTTGGAGGGTTCTGGTTTGTTTCTTTAAAAATCATCATGTACTTTATGTCTGCAGATGCTCCCTGGGAAGAAAGAAAATAAAAACAAACAGGAATCTCCATAATTCCTTCTGGCATCATGGCCTTTGGGATGCAGCCCCAGCTGGAGGCTCCAGAGCCCAGGAAAGGAGGCTGGAGCTACTGGGTCAGTCTCTGGCCTTTCTCAGAGTCCCATTTCCCCGCAGAGCCCAGCCCAAGCCAGAGCCCTGACACAGCCTCCTTTATCCTCACAGTTGCTCCTCAGCATGGCAGGGCAGTGGCAGGGCCCAGTGGGAAAAGGGTTGGGAGCCAGCAGACCTGGGTTCTAGCCCCAGCTCTGCCCTTACTTGCTGTGTGAGCCCAGACAGGTACCTCTCCCTCTCTGGGCCTCACATGCCCCATCAATAAACTAAGCAGGCTGAGTCAGTTGTTTCTAACCATTTTCTCCTCCAAAAGCCACCGAGATTTTGTCTACTAAATAGTATTAAATGAGCATTAACCTATTTTTCCATTTTGGTTGTTTGTGCAGTCTTTGTAGGGGACATCCCCCCAATATTCATTCTACCCCTAAATGATGGCCAAACCTACCCAGGAGATCCCATTCTCTTTGCTAATACTTACTTTAAGAATGGACATGTGAGGAGAGGGGGCCCTTGGAGGGGGCTTCTAGGAGAAAGTCAGAGACAGGAGAAATCTTTTTTTCTTCACTGGGCTGCATTCACCCTTAATCTTTTTGAAATTGTGAAAATAACTCCCGTGCCCCACCCTTACCCCAGGCTCTGAGGTCTTCTCCCAGTCTGGCTGGCAGTGCTCCAAGGAGGCTGACTTCCAGCCAGTTTGCTGCTTCTGGACTCTGGCACCCACCATGCTCACAGCCCTGCCTCCCCCAATGAAGACAGGGACAGAGCCAGGTCTTGGTGGGTCATCTGCCACAGGAGTCTAGAGCCAGGGAGGTTGGGAACATTGAACTGGTGTGACCTGGGGCATTTCCAGCTAGGGTCAGGTGAGTCCAGGGAGCTTGGGGTTGGTCTTCCCAGATGGCTGCCATGGCTAATTCTTAAAGCAATCCATAAAGCAGAGACCAACCAAATTCAGACCATGCTAACTTGCAGCTTTAAGAAATTTTTTCTGATGCAATGGAAGCTTGCTGAGGGCAGCAGTGGCTCCAGAATTTTCTCCATAGGAGGTGATAGGCATGACTATGGGTTACAAAAGGGGGGGTGAGGGTAGACAGGGTACTTGTTCTGGGGCTACATCAGCAAAATGCCCTGCATACCACTGAAAGTGAGAGAGCATCATCTGTCCCTAGCTAAGAATACAGGGGTAATGACAGAGATGGTGGGGAGCATAGGCTCTCCAAGCCCCACGATCTCCCACTGGATAGAACACTGCTCCGTGCCAGGGCAGAGCCAAGTTATTTTCGCATCCTTAAATTTCATTGATCCTCAGAACATCGGGGTGAGGTGTGTAGTCTTACCCCATTTTACAGATGAGAAAACTGAGGCTCAGAGAGGATGAGTAACTGAGATCACTCAGATGGCACTTGGACCTCAGTCTCTTGTCTGCAGATCCAGTGCTCTCTCCACTTCCCTTTACTCCTCAGGTCAGCTACTAAGACTAAAGCCCTCTGTTTCCTCATCTGTAAACTGGGAACAATGGTAAGCAGGACCACCTCTAGGGCTTTTATAAGGATTAAATGAGATAATTCCTGTGACACACTTAGCACAAAGTTAGTGTCCAAACACCGTAAGCTATTGTCATCATCATTTACATCAGGAAAACCTTCCAAGGCTGTCCCATGACAAAGCCCAAGCCTCCCAGGCCTCCATGACCTGCCCCTCCAGTCAAGGTCACCCCTGTAGTCACCCCCCAACACCATCCCAGTAAGCTACTCCTCATTCCCCAAGTGTCCCTGATGCCACTCCCTGACACCACTGTTCATTCCGTTCCCTCTGCTGACTCACCTTTTACCCCTGCCCATCAAAGGCTCAGCCTCTCTGAAGCACAAGGCTCAGTTAATCACCCTATCTTCTAGGTCTCCTCAGCAAGTTGCATGGGCCACCACTATTATCCTGGATTTCACTCCTCACAACCCACCCTGTGAGGTCTATCCTCTTGGAATCCCCATTTTATTGCTGAGGAAAGTGGAAGAGATAATAAGTAACTTGTTCAAGGTCACATGGCAGAGCACTTGCACACCTTTGAACACGTCTTAAGAGTCAAGCTGAGCACCGTGATGGATGTGATACAGCATACTAGGGAGGTTCAAATCCTCACTCCGTCTCTTACAAGCCTATGATATTTGAGAAACTTCTTTAACCTCTCTAATCCTCAGTTTTCTCATCCATAAAATGGAACAATACATAATGATACATGTGGTCAATGAAAGAATTGAATGAGGATATATGTAAAATGCTTAGCATAGTACCTGGCACGTAGTTAGTACTCAATAAACCTGAGCTGTTTCTAGGATTATCCCAGTCATACCTCGTTTTATTGAGCTTTGCAGATAATTGCATTTTTTACAAATTGAAGGTTTGTGGCAACCCTGCACCAACAAATCTATTGGTGCCATTTTCCAACAGCATTTGTTTGCTTCGTGTCTCTGTGTCACATTTTGGTCATTCTCGTGATAGTTCAAACCCTCTACCAGCAAAAAGATTATGACTCACTGAAGGCTTAGATGACAGTGAGCATTTTTAGCAATAAAGTATTTTTTAATTAAGGTACATACATCATTTTTAGAAATAGTGCTATTGCAGACTTAATAGACTACAGTATAGAGTAAACATAACTTTTATATGCACTGGGAAGCCAAAAAATGTGTATGACTCCATTTATTGCTATAGTTGATTGACTGGGATGGTATGGAACCAAATCCGAAATTTCTCCAAGGTATGCCTGTATTTCTTCCCTTCCCTGCTAAGAGTATAAGCTCTCTGAGGACAAAGCCCACGTCTGGCTCACGTCAAGCAAGGGAGATGCTAATCAATGTTTGTTGACTGAATGAGTGACCTGGGAAGACTTGAGGGGTTGCAGGTCCGAATGGTTCAGGGGAACTCAGTAATAGGATAGTGTCTGGCATCATCAGAGAACTCCAGAGAAAACCTTTGGAAGTGACCTCCATTATATCAGTGATCCCGGAGGAGAAAGAGTGAACCAAATAAGAGTTTATGTTCTATGTTCTAAGAAAGAGCTGAGGCAATTCACAAAATTTTAAACAAGAGGATGATAAACTACCAAAATTCAGTTGAGCGCTAAGCTTCCTGGTGACACACACCAAAAGGAAAACACAGCAAGTCTCATAGTGCTCAGAGCCCAACAACAACAACAAAATGCCATTAATTCTTCTACACAAAATAATTCACAGAGCTTCTCTTCTCTGCATGGTGTTTTGAATGATTAGGGTAACTCAGAGATGACTAACAACACAGAGGTGCGTCCTGGAGGAGGAAACATCAGAGCCAGACCTCAGGTAAGGGGAAGGGACAAGGTGCTGGCATAAGGGGATACGATTCCAGGCCCAGACAACTAACTTCAGTCGGCAACATTTCTAGAGCATCTATGTGAGCCAGGCCCTGTGCTGGGGATCAGGGTGGCAGGGCTGGAAAGGTCCCACGGCAGCCCAGAACCAAACTCAATGTTCCGGGTGATTTTATAAATGCCATCCTAAACCGGGGCAGCACGCTGAGAAAAATCAGAGCAGCATGGAGGAAAATTCCATTGGAACGACCATTATTCAGCCATTAGTTTCACTCAATCTTTCTTCTCGGGAAGGAAAACGCAAAATTGTAAAATTGCTGAATACGTTCAGGTTCGACCAGGGTGAATCTGATTGTGCCGTGTGTTACCCAATGAGTCATAGGCTGTCAGTGAGGGAAAGACCCCAAAGGACTGATGATTCCACACTCAGAAACTGCAAAGGGATTTGTTTGGGGCCAGAAGGCAGGTCCAAGGTGAGCTGAGCCTAGGAACACATGAGGCCCCTGATTCCTGTTCCAAGCCTCATGGATCCATTCATTCCTGAGCAGCATGCACCAAACTCCTGCTGAGTGTTTGGCCCTGCACTTGGCACCTGAGCTAGAGAGGTAAGTTCTAACCCCTGTCTTCAAGTGGGGGACACAGACAAGTGAAAAGTCCCAATGCAGTACAGTAAGCCGCCCTGAAAGCCAAAGGCAGAGAAGCAAGCCTGAGAAGCAGAGGCAGCCGTGGGAACAACACGGTAGTAGCCACTCCTTATACAGAGCTTACTCTGTGCCAGGCACTATTCTAAGCAATTTATCTGTTTAATCCTCACAACAACCCAGTGATGTCAAGTCTGTTATTGCCCCCTCCCATTTTACAGATGAGGAAACTGAGGCACAGGGAGGCACAGGGAGCACAGGGAGCACTTTGCCCAAGGTCACACAGCTAAGAGATGGACGAGCTGGGATCCAAACCCAAGCAGTCTGGCTCCAGAGTCTGCTCCCGCCCCTACACTAAACCACTCCACTTAATCCAGACTGGGAGCAGAAGTGATCCAGAAAAGCCGCCTGGAAAAGATGAAGCCCAAGTCTTAGGGATGAGTAGAAAGGAGTTAGCCAAAGAAAGGGGCAGTCAAGAAGTGCATTCCAACCAGAGGGCACAGCACATGCAAAGGTCTGGAGGCACAAAAAAGCCTGGTGCACCAGGGAATGGCTATAAGTCAGTAGGTTTAGAGGGCAGGAACTGGGGGAAGGGGAGGGAGTAAAGTGTGCAAGGCTCTTTCCTCCCCATTTAGCGGCCTGGTACTATTATCTATTATCCAGAGCGTAATATATACTCTGATGTACAAACAGTACAAATACAGTATTGAAGCTCCCATGGTGTTGGTATGAAGAGATGGGATTTCTTTGTGCTTAAATGAATCAAGATGACCTCAAAGAAGAGGCAGGAAGGAAGTAATACCTTATGCATTTCCACAGGACAAGTCTGTTCTCTCTAATCCGTACTGTCCAAGTCCATTACCTCGTACAGTAGTACCTAATTACTCCACCTTACAGAGAGATACGCACACTAATTAGGAAGGATGTTAACCACCATAGTGAAAATATTCCAAAGCAAATGAAATACTACTAAGAGCAAAAGGGTGATTTGTTTCTGTGAATTGTGTTTTCAAATGAGATCAAAGAATGCTAAAGGCTTCGTTTTAATTATACCTAGAAGGACTTCTCAGGCATGCATCCCTTTTTCGGCTTTCATGCACACAGCAGTCTGTCCCCATCCCCCACTGTGCAGAAATAAATAAATAAAAGGGTTTAAAATCATATTTACTCTGATATCTTTGCATTACCCCCATTTGAGTTTTTAAATTACTGTCTTTATTTTTTTCCGAGGACAATATAACTAAAAAGAAGGTTCATATTTTGAAGTGTATCTATCTGATCATTGCACAAATGTTTTTGGGAGAAATCACTATATTTCTCCAAGATGGGTATGGGTTTTGTCATAGATCAAAGTGAGAGGGAGGAAAAAAAGATAAATCATCAGAGATCCAAAAATACTTTTCATTTGGAGAAGATATCAGGCCATTTCGATGGGGCTGATGGAGTCCCTGTTCTGTCTCCATTACCCAAGGCAGGCAGCCCCAGCCAGGAGCCAACTACCGAGATTATATTCCCCATAAGATGGTCCCCAATATATATATATATATATATGATCTTCAACCTCTATTGATTGACCAATTTCACAAGCAAAGACTGGTGAAATGAAGCTGAAATGAACATCATGCTTTAACTCATTGAACCTATCAGGCCTGAGTTAATCTCACTGTCCACTGTCTCTGATAGAATTCAATTGATCAATCATGTTTCGGTGATAGTACCATTTCACTGGCTTATTGCTTCTTCATTTCAGAGCTTGACCTGTTAGATATACTTGGACTGGCTTGACTCCTCTTGGATACACAGAGATCAGCCTCTGTCTGCCAACGTGTGTCATCTCCTGTCCCAGCTGAAAAGAACTCAAGAGGCTTTTGTGTAAATCCGTGGTGTGTTTTTCCACCAGACATACACACATGAGTGGTGGATTTATGATGGCATGGAATTGAAAAAGCACAAATTATAAGAGAGGCTCTTTATTCTGCACGGAAGCACCATCATTCCCTTTTACATAGCTAAATTGAGGTGCTTGGGCTCTGTACTCAGCGGGGGCATGTTCTTATATTGGCAGCTGTATGCGCCCAGACAGAGTAAGGCACATGTGGAAATGGTAACAACAACAACAACAAGCGCCACTCCTCAAGTATACATTCACGCTGACCTTTCACATTCATCAGCCTCTCTGATTCTCACCATAACCTCAGGAGATGGGCAAGAGATTATCATTCCCATTTACAGACAAGAAAATGGGCTCAGAGAAGGGCAAGCGGCTTGCCCAAGGTCACATAGCAGAGCTATCAGGCCAGTTGAGCCTGAGAGCCCTGGTATCTCAGCTCCTGAGTGCCTCTTACCCCGCTGAGGCCGACCTCCAGGCAGTTTCAGAACTGTGGAGTCATTCTGGGTACACCACTCTGTCCCTGACTACCTGGACGAAGGAAACGACCTCCAAATTCGGTTCAGAGAATTTTAGAGCTTACGATGGATTCTAAGATCAGCTGCAGCGTCTTCTACAGCTTAGAAACTGAGACCCAGAGGGCAGAAAACAGTTTTCCAAAGTCACCAAGACACTCAGCATCCCAGTCAGGACTCAAGCCTGGATCCCAGGCCCTCAGCCCAGGATTCTTCATGCTTTCTCTCAACACGTCCCCTGATTCACGCCAAGCCAATGAGCTCCTATCAACAGAGAACCTCATTCTCCACTCTCAACATGGCCCAATGTGCTGCTTTGGTTCCTTCATGGCAGTTAATTTAATTTTCCTAACTGCAAGCTAAGATGTTGTGCTTTGGGAAATCAGGGCACAGGGGCTCCACCCGGCTGTCTGCCTAGGGGAGGAGGCTCTTGGAACCACAAAGCTGAGCCCAGCATGCAGGTCTCTGGAGGAGGCCAGGGCAATGACAGTTTGCAAATAAGCCTTGCATCTGCTTAGAACTGGCAGAGTCTGCAAACACACTAATGGACTTTCCTCTGCCCACAGGGAGCTGGGGAGAAGCAATAAATAAAGTAGGCGCCTCTGGGGGGAGCCATTGCTGAGGCCAGAGATGGGGCTGAGATGAAGGGCTTGTTGAGGGTGGGGGAAGGGCTTCTGGGACTCACACTGCATCATGCTGCCCCCCCTCCCCGTACACCTTCCAGTAGCCCCAGACCCTACCTCCCAGATTCCTCAGTCTGTATTCCAAATAGTCGGGCCCTTGTCTGATTACATCAATACAATTACAATTCAGTCCAGACACAGAACGGCTGTGGGGTAGAGGGGCTCATATGGTTGCTGTGGCCACAGAGTAGAGACCCTCTTGGAGGGGGATAAGAAAAGGCCCAGAGGCCAGATGGAGGCCCTCACCCAGGAAAGAGCGCATGGTGGGCATGGCTACCCAGGTTCAGGGGCAGGTCCAGGAGACGATGAAGAGGGAAGTCCGCCAGAGTTAGAGACTCACTGGTGGTGGAGGACAGAACACACCCCTGAACTTCCCTGTTAGACGTTCCGGGCTGCCACCCACTGATGCCCCATCTCACTGAGAGCAAAATCCATAGTGGGTCATGGCTGACAAGACCCTACTGTATCTGGGTCCCCTGGCCTGCAGCCCCACCTTCCTAACCTCCCCTCCTCCCACCCTCCTCCCACTTACTCTGCTCTGGCCACATCGGCCTCCTTGCTGTCCCTCAATCATGCCAAGCACACCCCTGCTTCACTCAGACCTTGCCATGTGCTGTTCCCTCTCTCTGGAACATTCCTCCCCCAGTACCTGTTTGGCTCCCTCCTCCTTCCCCTAGAGTCTCTGCTCAAATGGCATCTCATCATTATGACCACCCTCCACAAACCAGCATGTACCCTACCCCCGGCCCTGCTTCATTCTCTATCTCCTTACCCAGCTTTGTGGTCCTCCAGAGCACTTAACAACATGCTGTTTATTTTCCTTATTTATTTATTCTCCCTCATTAGAATATCATTCATGAGGGCAGAGGTTTTGTCTGTCTCGTTCATTGCTGTGTCCCCAACACCAAGAATAATGTCCGGCACATAGTAGGCGCAAAAAAAACACTTGTGGAATAAACAGGTAAAAGTGGATATTTCATTGAAAGTGAAAAAAAAAAAGCAAAAACAAAAACAGGTACAAAGGAGACAGCCACAGCCACTCCTTGGCAACCTCCCATTGTGAAGGAGTGCTCACTCCCTCCCTGCGGGCATCTGATGAAGCGCCTTTCCATGCTTGGCCTAGGGCTTGGGAGACAGAACTCCCTCAGGGAAAACAAAGGGGGCCACCAGGCCTTGACCATCACTGAGGTTGCAGTGCCCAGCTCTCAGTCAGGAGCCAGTGAATGGATGAATGACTCCCCAAGGGGGAGGCCCGGCCTTGGAAGAGTTTAAATGACAAAGATGGTAGTGTACCAGGTGCCAGCTCTGGCTCTGCCACTTGCCAGCTGTGTGACCTTACACAGCACATCTCATCTCATCTGTGCAATGGGGTCAATAAATCCTGCCAAGCCTGCAGCACTGGGTCAGAGCAAGCAAGCCAGGGGGACCACAAATTGAGACAGTATCATCTGCACGGCAAACATCTCGGGTCAGCCGATGAGGACAGGGAGTGAGAACAGGAAAAGGGAAGCCATTTGCCTAATTAAAAAGGACAAGGTGTGTTCAGAGAGGAGCACCTGGCTAAGCTGCACCCTTTGGTTCAAGCATTCATTCATCTTTTGCTGGTGTTCTGACCCCAAGCATAGTCCTGTAAGGGGAGCCCATTTCCTAGCAGGGGGAAGAAGCCTAGAGATGGAGTTAGGATTCTAGCATCGGAAAGTACCCTACGAGAGCACTGAAGAGCAGACAGTGGGCGCCAAGAGACAGAGTCTGTTTGGTGTTAGGGGTCAGGGAGAGGGTCAGGAAAGGCTTCCTGGAGGAAACAGTTGGCATTTGAGCCAGGATTTGGACTTGGGGGCATGAGAGAGGAGGCAGAGGGTATCCCAGACAGAGACAAGATGTAGGTGGGGCTCTCACCAACCGTGGTTCCCTGGGAGCTTGGTACCCATGGAGGAGCCCCAGATGCACATCAGGCCATGCTTCTCTGTCTTCCCAGCACAGGGTCCTCCACACAAAATGCACAATATATGCAGATTTTGCTTTTTCACAGAGTCACAGAACTTCCCAAAGGAAGAGACCCCAAAAAGAAACTCATTTGTTGCAGTGGATCTCAACAAGGGTGATCAAATCAGAGGAGATATTGGAAATCTGTGACTTACTGTTATTTGGGGAGGAGTTATGGCATTTAGTGGGCAGAGCCAGGGTGCTCCCCAGTCCGGGCCAGTGAAGGATCGCCCTGCATCTCACACATCTTTGGAATGATTCATCATACATTCAAGTTGGTGAAAACTCTCTTTATAAATATTTGAGCCATGAACCTAACACTATTTTACTTATATACACAAACTTGGTGTTTTAATTTACACTGAATTTTCCAGGAATACAACCATCACATAAATTGAGGGAAGATTATGCTTTGCTTTGGTTGCAATTTTATCAAGACATGTTCACAATTTCAGAAAATCAGTTTGCTGATGGCAACACCACCAGAGGTATTTGTATTGCCAGAAAACGCAGCTGTCCACATTTGTAGCTGCCGCGTTCATGGTGATTCTACGCATAAGTGCAAGCAACTGACTACTTTATTATGTCTTCTGGTGTAATCAGGCCTGAGCATTTACATAATGAAATACATCATTTAATTATGATTTTATTTTTCTTTCCCTTTTTTGTTACAATTGGGGCATTATATTGATTTTTAAATTATGTGTATAGGTAGGTTATATTTTCTCTAAATTTCATTTTAGGATAGCAAAGGAAGCACTACAAAATACTTGTTTTAAAGAGGGGAGGATTTAACAGTTTTTAATTTGACAGCATTTAAACTCACTGTATACGATTTCCAAGGTCCCTTCAGCTCTGCCAATTAGGACTATCTCATATTGAGACTATCACCCTAATCTGTCTTTCTGAAAAAGGGTGTCTTTGGGGAGAGAAAGAGTTCTCCAGACCCCTTCTGAGGAACAGGAAGACAGGTGCCAAAATTAACTATAAAATAAATGTACTTCCTCAGGCATGAAAAGTAAGAGCTTGTTCCTAAAAGACAACACTGGATTCCCCCTCTTCTTTTTTAGCAACCCAATTCCAGATACAATAATCCAGCTAGGACAGAGCCAAGAAGGGACCCAGGTTCCACAACAGCTTCCCCCTCCTGCCAGGTCTTCTCTCAGCCAGCTGCATCAAGGAAAAGAGCAAAAAGCCAGGGGAAGAAAAGACACCTTGACAAACCAGTGCTCCTGCTGCCCTGCAAACATGCAGAATGAGCTTTGGAGCTCGGAGAGCAAGGGAGGTGGGACTAAGACCGGGTGAGGTGTAAGCGCAGGGGAGGGATTGCAGGGTTGGGGGGGTTACGTGCTACCTCTGCCATTAACAGAGTGATTAAGTGCACAGGCTCTGAAACCAGACTGCTTGGGTTTGAATCCCAGCCCTGCAACTTACTAGCTGCATGACCCTAGACTGATAATTTAACCTCTCATCTTTTCCATCTGCCAAAGGGAAACAGTAATAGTACCTACATTTCTTAAGGCTGGCGTTGTACACGGTGCCTGTCACACAGTGAGTGCTTCAGTCTCAATGTCAGCTGCACTGGTCACACTGCAAGACTTGGCTGGGAGCAGAGACCTGGGTCCTGCCTCCATTTCCCCTGTGGACAACTCACACTCATCTGGTCCTCAGAGACCATCAATTCCAATTCCCCCATTTTACAGACAAGGACACGGAGGCCCAGAGAGGGGAAAAAAATGGACAGAGCTCACACAGCAAACTAGCGTTAGATTCCCAATCTAGACTCCTTCCACAACATCGTGCTGCTTCTTAAACACACTAAGCATCAGTTTGTACATTTCTGAATAAGAGTGGTTGTCACAGGGTGGCACCAAGGATCACTGAATACAATGACGGGGGGAAAGTCCTCAGAGAGCCCTTATTAAGCCTGTGCCAACTCAAGGAATTCAGGCTGTTACTCAGCACACAGTAGGCACCTGACACATATTTATCACGTGCATTGTACTATCTTCTCTCACTGGTCAGTAAGTTCCCCAAAGTCAAGGGCCTTTCATATCAGAGTATCTGACACATGGCTGCTTCTCAGTAAATATTGGTTGAGTGAATGAATGAATGATAGTGTGCCTGAAAACAGAACTAGAAAGGGGGGTGGGGTGGGGGGAGAAAAAGGAACGCTTTGGTTCTCTAACTAGAGGGAAAGCAAGAGATTGAAAAGAAGAAAGAAATGCATCCCCTTATCCACTCCTTCCACATCTGTGCTCTGTGCCAGTCCCCAAGCTGGGCGCTAAGGGAGCAACTGGGAGGAATTGGAGGTGGTCCCTGCCCTTGGAAGTCACCAACCGATGGGGGAGGCAGAAGAAGGCTGCAGAGACTCAGAGGTGGCCATGTGGCTGGCAGCCTTCTCCGTGGGGACAAGGAGGGCTTCCTGTGGGAGGTGCCACGCCACAAAGAATGGGGATACAGACAGGGGACAGAGGTGGAAGGAAGGCCCTCTCTCCAGAGCAGAGGGCACAGAGACAGCATCACCACACGTGATGGGCTGATATGCAGCCCTGAATTTGTCAAGCCATGCCCCGAGGGGCAGGGATGCCTTTGTGTCTTTTTCTACTTTTCCACTGGAGCAAAAGACAAAAAACTGATGTCAGGGCATCACTCAGCAAGACCAGAAGAACCCTTACACTCAGAAGCAGAGGGAAGAAGAGGCCGCAGGAACACCAGGAGGACGGGCCAGTCCAACAAGAGAGCAAGGAATTTACGAACCCCCAGCCCAATTCTGCACTGCGGAGCAAGGCGAGAGTGGTGTGCATCACCCACCGCAGCACCGCGGTGCAAGGAGGCCCAGCAATCCGGCCTCTCCTCCGCCGGCTCCGGGGCGCACAGTGTCCCTCGGGCTCCTGACATTCGGTGGGCCGGTCCCCCGCCGCCGGCGTCCCTCGCCTCGGCGCGCTTCATCTGCTCCGCTGCCCAGCTCCCGGCTGCCGCCGCGCCCGCTCTCCCCGGGGCCCGGAAAGCTGGCATCCGTTGTTACCATAACAAACTCAATTGTTCTCAGCAGGGCCCCGGCAAATAAAGTCATTCATTACGGGCCTATCCCGGCCGCCGTAGGCTGCGCGGCAATCAGCGGGCCGCCCGCCGCCCCCTCGCGGGCCGAGACACGCGCCAACGCCGGTACCTGCCGGGGCCGGGCCCGCGGCGCCACGGCCGCCACGCTGTGCCCGCGGCCCCGCCGCGGCCGTGCTGGCGGGAGGAGCGCCGGCCGCCGATTAGTTTTATCTCGGCACGTCAATTGACTTATACTGATTGGCTTCCTGCCGCCAAATGTCAATTAAATTGCAAATGCTTGGCGGAGGCAGGGCAGGCGGGCCGCCTCTTTGCCGAGGGCGCCGCGCTCTCCCTTTTTTTGCGCCATGTTCTGACGTGGTTGGATTTCTTTCTCCTGCCACCCCGCGCAGCAAACCCCCATGCCCTCCTGGAAGACAGTTGCCCTCCGTTCCCAGCCGATGGGGCGCCCCGAGAGCGGGGCGGAGGAGCGTGGTCTGGCCTCTGTCTTCTCCCCAGGGCCCTCGGCCTCTTGGAAGGGCTTTCTTTATTCGCTGGGTGGCACGGCGGAATCCCTGAAAATTCCCCAGAGATCCTGGCAGGGGACTCCTGGTGCGACCTTGAGCATACCCCTTCCGCTCCACTCAGGCCCGGCTTTCTTCGCCGACCAAGGGGGCTTGAAGGAGATAGCGGCTGGGGGCCTCTTTCTGGGTGTGCGGAGGGAGGAAGGTCAGCAGAATCACAAACATTCACTGGGCGCCGACTCTGTGCCGGGTCATGCGTGGGCACGGGCTAATCTGCTCAACAGCCCTCTGCAGCAGGTATTATTATCCTTCTTTTACAGGCAAGAGAACTAAGGCACAGGTTAGGGAAGCGGCCGATTGGGTTTCAGAATGGGCAGCCAGGCTTCAGAAGCCTGTGGCTTCAGTATTGTGCGCGGTACTCACAGGGGAGGCACCGTGAAGAAATAAGAAAGGGAAAGGGACAGGGCACTAACCTAGACCTGGGCACCTGCCACTGTTACCGATCAGGGTTCTTGGCCTTCCCCAAGCAATAGAAATTGACTAGAGGCCAGACAAGAAATTCAGGCAAGGCTTTATTGGGGCCCCTTATGCAGCACGTGAGGGCCAGCGAGAACAAACCACAGGTTCTCTTGCTCGCTCCCCGAGGGGGGGCAAGCTTGTTTCTTACATGGGGTGAGGGTAGGGGTGTGTCCAGGGGTCGGGCCAGAGGGGTGGCTTAGGTGTTTTGCCCACCCCTTAGGTGGTGGTGTGGGCAGGGGGCGTGCACAGTACCCTGCTTTTGCTCCCGACACCCTGTTTTTGCTCTGGACACCCTGTTTTTGCTCCAGACTCTTCAAAAGTGGCAGTTAGGTTTTTTTGGTCTCTTTGTATCTTTTGGGTCCAGAATTTGCCCCAACTGGGCATGCATACAGTTATTTTTAGTCCCAGGCAGTTTCTTTGTATTTTTTTGCTCGAGGAGAGGTGTGTCCAGGTGCAAGCACTGCAGCGCTGCAGCAAAGGGTCCCAGGTCCCAGCCTGTCTCACCACTGCCAAGAACAGTTATTCTTGCCAGTTGTTTTACATCCATATGAAATTCTCACATTAATTGTATGATCTAAGGATTAGAGTCCCCATTTTACAGATGGGTAAATGGACCGTTGGAGAAGTTAATTCTCCAAGGGTAAATGGACCCTTGGAATTTGTCCAAGGTCACAGAGCAGGCACTTGAAATGAACTACGACACCCATACCTACATAGAGCTTGACAGTTTATAAAGCACTTTCTCACACATTGCTCCTCCTGAGTTGGCACAAGACTTTGAGGAAGGAATTCTGCTCTGTCTTTGCCAGTAAGAAAACCCAGGCCCAGCGTGGCTTGCCCAAGATCACCAGCACTCAAACCCAAGGCCCTGTGATTCCTGATCCTGTGCTCCAAGCCCTACCTCAAAGAGACCTTGAGCGAAAATGACTCAGGCACAGGTCCCACTCGTCCCCTCTCCCCATTCTGTGGGGAGCTATAGAGGAGTACGCAAGTCATAACTGGAGTCAAGCTGGAAAATGCTTAGGGTCACAGGGAGAGCAGGAAAGGGGGCACCCAGGAAAGATGGCATTTTCGGGAAGGACCATACATTAGGCCCCCAAAGAGATTTGGTGGGTTTTCCTTCACTGTCTGCCATAAACCTCCCCCTTTGCTGCTTCTGTCTGCCTCCTTAAAGCTCTGTCTTGGGAGAGAGGTATGCAGGTTCTTAACTGATGAAATGTGCCAGCGTTTAAAAGATACAAACCTGACCAATCGTTCTTTTCAGAAAAGAGATGTTAGCGGAACAAAAGTCCCATTCAAAAGTGCTGGATGGCGTTTGTATCTCACACAGAAAGGAAACGAAGAGAGAGAAGATGGAGGAGGAGGGAGGGGGAACAGCAGGGAGGAGGGAGGGGGCAGAATCTGGGGATGGAAGGGTGATCCGGGCTCATTGCATCCAAATCAAAGACCCAGAGGGTAGGGACCTGACTGAGACCACACAGCAAGATAGTGGTGAACTGGAGCCAGGAACCCAGCCTCTCCACCCTGTGACGGGCTCATCCTGCCTCTGCAAGCTGCCCTCAGCTACAACTCGAATTGTTTGTTTCTGAGAAAAAGTGGAGCTAAAATTCTGCCAATGTAAATTCTGGTGCGTACATCTTTTCCTTCTGACCCTAGCCTGAATAATCCTATCATTAGACTTAGCAATATAAATAAAATAATCATTTAAAAAAGAGAGAAAAATGGGAATTCCCTGGCGGTCCAGTGGTTAGGACTCGGCACTTTCACTGCCATGGCCCAGGTTCGATCCCTGGTCGGGGAACTAAGATCCTGCAAGAGAAAGAGAAAACAAAAGAGCTGGGAATTTAGAAAGTTCTTAAGAAGGTCTTCTTGAGGAATTTGGATTCAGGGTAAAAACTCTGCTCTGATGAGTTAAATATTCTTAAAATGTGCCATGTGCCAGAGCTGATCAAAATACTATAGATAATGTTTTTTAATTACCAGGAATTGCAGGAATTATTATCCCCTTTTGACAGATGAGGAAACTGAAGCTCAGAGAAGTTCAGGCCCTTGTCAAAGCTCGCACAGCTAGTAAGTGGCAGGGCTGGGCTCGAACTCCAATCCACCCACTGTGCTACCCTGCTGAGGTGTGAAGTCCATATGTGATCAGCCAACCGCACTTGAAGGTGACCAACTGGAGGATGTGACAGGGAAGCATGCATAGCAGTGTCAGGGGAAGCCTCAGAAATGGCTGAGTACCTGAGTGAGGAAGCGGGCTCTGCACCAAGGTCGCCCTGAGCTCAGCCTGGCAGGGTGATGGGGATGGTAGAACTGAAATACAAGGTGGGCTCAAAGCCCCCTTTTGGAGAGAGCTGAGGACATTCCCACTGATGCCATCCTGTGCAACACTCTGTGAGAGGCAGACCAGGGTGGCAGGTAAGGCTACTCTGGAAGCCAGCTGCCCAGGGGCTGGTCCCAAAAGTGCCGCTGTGGAGCTGTGTGACCTTGGGCAATTTCCTGGATCTCTCTCTGAAACTCTATAAAATGGGGATGATAAGAGCTTCACCTGGTACAGTGGCGGTATTAAATGCATTAATAGTTTAAAATCTATATGGCAAACACTCAGTAAATGCTAACCATTAGAGTCACAGTTCCCATTTGAGGCTGTGATCTATATACACCTGGAGCATATGCTTAGGTAAGGCAGGCAGAACAAGGGCCCTAGGCACCAGCATGCAGAGCTATGCATGTGTGTGTGTGTGCGCGCGTGTGTGTGTTTAGACCACGGGAGAGCTCCCTCCTCCTGTAGAATGGTTGTCACGAAATCCTTTCTGTGGACCAGACAGCAGCGCTGGAGGATGGAGACGATGGAGTCAGGCAGGAGTGAAAGGAAGAAGCCTTTGATGTGTAAGGCTCTGGGTTCTACTCAGCAGCCTGCACCTACGGACCAGATGGGCTCCCGGCTTCTGTGACATCAGTCCCTATTCAGTACATATCTGTTACCAAGAACCAGCCCTGTGCTGGGCACTAGGGCCACAATGGTGACCACTACAGACACTAGTCCCGCCTGCACAGGGCTCCCAGTCTCACAGGGAAGAGAGATGAGTGACAAATGTGATACTTTTGTCAACAGGCAGGCTCTGGGTGCTGCAGGTGGGCCCAGGGGAGCTGACGTTAGGAGGGACCCTCAGGGAAGCCTTCACTTTTAGGAAGTGACATGAGCTGGATCCTGAAGTTGTAGAACGTCAGCTGAGTAAATGGTAGGATGGAGAAGGGGGGCAGTTTCCAGGCGGTGGGAACACATTACCATAAAAGGCATCCTTTATAGAGCACATATCATGCATCGGGGTCCTCCAGGGCACTGTGCATGCATTACCTCATTCAATCCACGTAACAACCCAATCGTAGGCACAATGGGTGCCCTTGTTTTACAAAGAGGGAAACTGAGGTCAAATAACTTGCCCAAAGTCACACGAGTAGGCATTGGTGGAGTCAGCACCAGAACCCAGGTTGCCTGACTACAACCCGTGCACATAACCCTTAGGCTGCCAGCAGGAAAGAACAAGTGGTGCTCAAGGGATGGAATGAGGTTTGGTATGACTGGGGTGAGCATGAAAAGAGGAGGGTGGTGAGAGACGAGGCTCATGAGATGGGCACGGGTCTGACCACAGAAGGCCTAGCAGCCTTGTTAAGAAGTTTAGATGATTTCTGAGAACAATGGGCAGATTTGAAGGGTGAAAACCCTTCAGGTGAGTCACTGATCCAAACTGTATTTCGGAAGTGCCCCTGGGGCTGCTATGCAGAAGGTGGACTGTTTGGAGAAGTCAGTGACATTGGAGGTGGGGACCCACTAGGAGGCTACAGCAATAGTCCAAAGGAGAAGAGAGGGTGCTTGGACCAAGGCAGTAGCAGTGGGGACCAAAAAAAAAGGAGCAGATTCATGAGATAGTTAGGACAGAGATGCAGTGACCTTGAGAAAACACCTACCATAGGCTTTGATTTGTGGTCACAGGCAGAGGCACAAACTTTCTGAGCTGTGAGGATGGTAGAAGGCCTGCTTCTGGCTAACCTAAGTTGCCTGGAAAAAAAATAAATAGCAACCCCTCCCTCTCCTACAGCACCAAAAGAGATTTCAAAGCATTTTCCAACCTGCTATTTCATATAACAGACTGTGAGGGAGATGTTACTGCAATCCCCACAGATGGGAAGTGAGCTGCCCAAGGTCACACAGCCAATGGAGAAAGATCCTGAATTTAACTCCAACTCCAGTGCTCTCTCTGGCACACCACAGAATGTCAGAGCCCAAAAGATCCCTTAAGTCATCTGTTCAAATATCCACATTTTAACAAAAGGAAAACAAGACTCAGAGAGAAGTGACTTGCCCAAGGTCACACAGCCAGCAAGTAAAGGCTTAGACTAGAACTGAGGACTTGACTCCCAAAAAGGTTTGTATTAAAATATCTGCACCATGGAGGTGAGGAAGGACGGGACTGATCCCCAACAGCAATGGCCCAGCCTCCCACTGCTGTGACTAAATGCTGGCAGAGAAGTGAAACTCAGGCAAATGGTCAGCCTACCTGGGCACTGCTGCCCCCCACCGAGTTACAAGCATACCAAGCTCGGAAATGGTCAGTACACACTGTCCTGTAACCCCTCTTGTCCCTAACCCTGGACAGCAACTAAGCTGTCTTGGGTCGATGGTGCCACCTGGTGGCTGGTGCTGGGAAGAGTCTGACCCCTTTGTCGCTTTTTACCGTCCTCTTTTCTAGTCTCTCTAGGGGCCATGCCTTTCTCTCTGTTTCCTCTCATAGCTCAGTTCATCTCACTACGAGCATATCTCCTCTAGCATCTTTCAAGTCTTCCTAAATGACCTTAGGAAATTCTCTTTTTCTTCCTCTCCTCCATTTTAGTCCATCAGTCCAAGGAAGGACTAATGTAAATGATAAACTTGTACCAATGAAAATGAAAACTGGAAATTTCAAAATGAAATTACACACACACACACACGCACACACACACACGTGACCAACCACTGACATTCTGGAAAAACTCAGAAGCCCCGGTGGAATCAGAACAAAAATCTCCCTTTTTTTCAATTGCCTTTCACACCTGCTTTTCCTCAAAGGCCAGGAGTCAAGATAAACACCAAACCTACTTCTTTATTTCATTTTATTTTGTTTCATTCCAAATCAACATTATTTGCTGGGGTTTTCCCCACCAAAACTATGCGCTGGGTGGGGGTCTCACGGGCCTGCCCTGAACAACTGCAGAGCTGAGCTGGGATGGGGAGAGGTGGCTGGGTCCCCAAACACCCACTCCCTGGGCTCTTAGGGAGCACTAGGAAGCTGTTGTTGGCCCCAAAGGAAGCCTGCTGGACGGAGTTCAGACCTCAAACCCTATGATATTCCACTGGAAGTGAAAGGAGCCTCTGTAGCTGTGCCTTTCTGTGGAAGTTCAAGCTTGGGAGAGGACCCAGAAGCCCTGCACACCCTAATCTGTTAAAGAACGGTTTCCAAAGCCCAGCGTGTCTTGTCACTCCCTCCCCAGCTCAGAAGCCTGCCATGGTTCCCACTGCCTTCAGGAGAAACTGATGGCACCTTTCTTTTAATGAAAACCACTTAACTGCTCTCCTTCTCTGTGCGAGTGATAAGTAAGCTCAGAGTCTGCAGCAGCCTGAAGCAGAGATCCTCAAAGTCCAGTCCAGGAACCCCTTGAGTGATCCCTAAGACCCTTCCAAGGGGTCTGTGAGGTCAAAACTATTTTCATAATAATACAAAGTTGTTCTTGGCCTTCTTCACTCTGATGCTTTTCCAAGTATACAGTGGCGTTTTCCAGAGGTTCTAAGATGTGTTATATCACAACAGATGGGATACAGAAGCAGATATGAGAACCCAGCTGTCTTCTATTAAGCCAGACACTAAAGAGATTTGCAAAATCATAAAGCAACGTCACTCTAAATGTTTTGGCTTGGAAAATACAGTCCTTTCTTTTTCAAACAACACATTATTTATGTTATTTATTACTGCTATTTTTAATACATTAATAAATATTTTAAAATTTTGTCCATTTTAATTAACCCACATAAATTCAAAAGCTCCTTGAGGTCCTTGATCATTTTTAAGAGTTTAAAAGCGTTGCAAGACTGAAAGTCTGAGAACCACTTGTTTAAAATAATGCCAAGAGGACTTGAGATGGGACCAGGAGAAGCTCAGAATCTTGGTACCAAAGAGAACCTTGATCCCATGTTTTAGATGAGGAAACTGAGGCCCAGAGAGAGAAAGGGATTTCCCCAAGGTCACCAGCAAGTCAGCCACAGACTGAGGACTGGAACCCAGAGCCCCAGGCTCCCTCCTCTGGGTTCCCTCCCCTGCCTCATGAGCCTCTAAGTACTTGGAGTGTTGCAAAGTCCTGAACTGCAGATTCTGCAGCCAAGGATTAACCATATTCCAAAGACAGAGAAAGGACCATGGGATTCTCTGCCCCACAGTGCACCAGGGCATGCGGAGTGGGGAAGAAAGCCAAGTCCACTCCACCTTGAGCTCCAGACGGCCCTGGCAGGGGGCCTGCCCGCCATGGATGAGACCGCACAGCTCTCCTGGTTGACCCCAGAGCCGACTCACACTGTGGCCCCTGCTCTTTACGTCCCCCAGGGCTCTCTGGGACACCAGTGCACAGTCCCGTGGGAAAAGCTGGTGGGGGAGGGGTGGAGGAAGCCTGGGTGAAGCAGGTGTGCAAACAACAGGGGTGGGGGGAGGGTGTTGGCTCTCATGAGGGCTCTTACTCACTGAATCAAAGTGAAACTCAGGGACCTAGGGGCCAGGAGGAACTGAAACCTGACCCCCCCGCCCAAGGGACAGACCCTAGGCACCAGGGAAAGGCCCAAGGAGCCCCTCTGATTGACCACCTGGCCTCAAGTCCCCTGCTTTACCAAGGAAGCCTCGGACACTTGTCTGCCTGGCTGAGGTGCCAATGACTGCAAGGCCGGAAGGACGGGAGAGTGGCCAGCCAGGCTGGGAGATGGGTCCTTAGCATCACTGCCACTAAGCGCTCCCGTGCCTGGACCACCCATCTGGCAGGTGTGAACTGAATGACCCCCGTCTCACTGTTCTTCTGGGCTGCTAAGGGGTGGGGCTGCTAGGCCCTGCCCTACTGCCTTCCCTCCCTTACCTACCTCCGGCCTGAGAGCCTGACTGCCCAGTTCCCTGACCGCATGCACGCACCCGCGGGTGTGCGCGCACACCACACACACACACACACACACACACAGCCCCATCCAGCTCGATCAGGGCCCTGCCTCCCATAGGCTTTAGCTGCCACAGGCTGGACTCAACCAGACTTGTTCTTCAGAGTCCATACTAGGACTCCAGAAGCTCAAAGGCATTCAGGTAGAGAAAAATAGAGCACAAACGCCGTGAACAAGGTGAGTACAGAGCAGTCTGAGAATCACAGGCCCAGCAGCCCCAGACTGGGGGTAGGAAAGCCTGCCCAGTGTCACAAAATCTGATTTTTTTTTTCCAAGAAAGGCTAGACATCCAAATGGGAAATCTCCTTATTTTTAAATGTTGGTAACTAACTCAAAATCATTTTAAATACAGGACAAGCCAAGTAAAGCATGACCAGAAGGCTGGCAATCAGATTCAAAGTGATGCCCTCTGAGCAAGCATGTTGGTCCGGGCCCCTGCCCAGACAAAAAAAGAACTCAGGGAAGGGCCCCCTACATGTCCAGCCTGAGGGTACATTCAGGGGACACCCTGTGGAGGGCAGGGAGGGAACCTGCCCTGCTGAAGCCCCAGGAGAGACCAAGACAAAGTGGTGGTCATTTCCTCCTCTCTCTGCAGAGTCTGTCTGGTCTCCAAAGCTCCATGCTGGCCTGGGATGAATCCAAGGGCCTCAGCCAGTTGTGAGGGACCAATGGCCCAACACTGAAAATCCCCCAGGGAGTGGACTGGCTCTGGAAACCAGGCCAGGTCAACAGACCAGCCTCAAGGACAGCATACCAGGTGGAGGGCTTTGCCTGGATAATGGCCCAGAGACAGGAGAGCTCAGAGACTGTGCGGCGACTGGAAGCACAGAAGGGATGGGGAGGAGGAATGGGAGGCCAGGGAGGGAAGGTCAGGGCTCACTGTCAAGAGTTGAGGCCCAGGGGTGATAGGCTGATGGGGTCAGGTCAGGGTTGCTCATGGCGTTCAACAGTGGGGGCAGCAGATGGGCCTAGGAGAATGGAGGAAAGGAGGGGAGGTAAGAAACTAAGATTTGGCCTGTCAAATGGCAGTAGGATATCAAGGATGTTCTGAGGAGTCCGTCTGTCCCTCTAGGTTTTCTGGGTTTTTACCATGTGAAATGCCATTTTTACTGGTCAGACCCCTTCTTTTCTCCAAGCCTGTTTTCCCATCTGAATAATGACAAGGTGACACGTCCCAGATGCTCTCCAAGGCCCTTCCAGCTCTGACAAGGGCTTGTGAAAACCAAGGTGGTGACCCCAAACCCCTAGAGGCCCAGCCCTCCCAGGTCCAAGTATTCTGCCTTCTGCCCTCCATCCTGGAGGTCTCCACCACCTTGTGTACCCAAGACCTCACTTCATGGAAAACTGAGGCTTAACCCTTTTATTCTTCCACCAAGGGGTTGAAGTGAAGGTCCTGAAGGAAAAGGAAGCAAAGGAAAGCCGGGGGCCCTTCCCTTTGCAGCTGACACCTGGGGGCGCTGTTGTTCAGTCTTGGCGCCCAGAGAGGCTGACTGTTACAAACAGGAAGTCAGGGAGGGGGGCAGGGGGGGATCAGCCAGTTTCAGCTGCCAAACAGAGCTGCAGCGGGAGCCTGCTAGCCCTCAGCCTGGACCGGCCTCACACGCTCAAGCCCCGGTCTCCTTCAGGGGCCATTTATTAAATACTTAGGACCACCAGGCCCTGGAGCTAAACCCTTTGCCAGAACGACTTCATTTTATCCTCACAATAACGCCCAAAACTTGTGCCCCCTCTACTTTCCGATGGCAAAATGCAGGCTCCGAGAGACTAAGTAACTTGCCAAAGATTTCACCACACAGAGTCCTCGAACCAGTTGGTCCCTGGCCTGTGAGCCTGGGTCCTTGCCTCAACACCTCAGGTTATTTGGGGGTCTCCAGAGATCACTGATCTGTGGAATGGTGGTGCCGCAAGGGTGCCTACAACTCCCACCTGACTCAGGAATCCTGAGCTTTTCCACACACCCCAGTCCCTGCTGGGAAATCTGAGAGCAGTCTCTGCATCTCTTGCTCCAGCTGGCTGCCTTCGGTCCTGAGTCCGGGAGCAACAGAGTCTGAGTGTCAGTAAAAGAAGAGGGTCCTAGGAGAGGAAGGCCAGGGCCTGCCCAAGGTCAGAGGGTCCCTGGGGCCCCACATGGTCTGTGAACTTCTGAAACCCCTTCCCTCCCCAAGATGACTCCCATGGAGGTCTGCAGGGCAGGGCTGAGCTGAGGCTCCCAGCCTGGGATAAGGGGAGGGGGGAGCTGGTAAGAGAGACAGCAAGAGCCAATACAAGAAAAGAGAGAGAGTGGGTGAGTGCACATGAGAGAGAGAGAAAGAGAAGAGAGTGAATATGAGAAAAAGAAAGAGAGTGAGAGTTGGAACAGCAGACAGAAGCAGACACAGAGGAAGTCTCGATAAACAGGATATAAACAGAGGCAGAGGGGGCTGGATGAGATGTACCTCCAAACAAAAGACACAGGGAGAGACACAAAGACAGAGAGGAGACAGGCACCTCCAGAAAGAGGGATGGACATAGTCATGACAGGAGCCCCCGCTAAATGCCCCCAAACTTCCCCATGAGGGTCTTACTGGACTTGGCATCTTTTGAAAAGGACAGGCCCCTTCCTGTGCCCTCTGCAGGCAGAGGGCAGTCCAGAGCCCAGAAATTCCACCTGCAATGTACCCTCCACTGCCCCCAAAGAAGCTTCCACACTGGTGCTGGATTGGCCAGCTTTCTGAGCTAGTGAAAGGCATTCGCACTCGGCTGACCTCGGTGTGTTGAGGGCCTTTCAAACTGGCGGGATGAAGGGAGGGGGAGGTCAAGGGGACCTGAATGGGGGCCCTGGAGACGGCGGAAGGAGGCCCCACCAGAGATCAAAGGCCCAGAAAGGAACAGAGGGTCTGGGGCTGCCCTTTCACCCATGGCCGCTATTCACAGCTCTGCCTACTCCGCCAAGTCCAGCCCCGCCACGACCTCCTCTGGGCCTTCCAGGGAGGGAGGCACTGCCCGGGCTCTGTCCCCATAGCCCCACAGGATTCCTTAGGCCCATGCCACAGCTTTCTCCACGGACGCTCTCAGGACAGCCCAATCAAGAGACGAAGCTGCCTCTCACGCCTGGGCAGCACCCCAGCCTGACTCTCACCATCCACAAGCCTCCTGAGCCCTCTGGGCACCAGGCCCTGTGCCAAGGGGCCAGGCTGGGGGTAGAAACACAGGCGATGCAGCCCCGCCCAGTCAAGCCCACATGATGGCGGACTCAGAGTCAGGCAGGAGGAGGGAAAACAAGTAGGCAGAACCACTTCCAGATGCCAGGCAGTCACAGAAGCACTTGTCCCCCAGATTGTAACAGGCCTCAAAAGTCATGGAGTCCAGAGACTTCCCTGGTGGCGCACTGGTTAAGAATCCGCCTGCCAATGCAGGGGACACGGGTTTGAGCCCTGGTCTGGGAAGATCCCACATGCCGCAGAGCAACTAAGCCCGTGCACCACAACTACTGAGCCTGCGCTCTAGAGCCCGCGGGCCACAACTACTGAGCCCACGTGCTGCAACTACTGAAGCCCGCGTGCTGCAACTACTGAAGCCCACGTGCCTAGAGCCCGTGCTACGCAACAAAAGCCACCGCAGTGAGAAGCCAGCGCACCACAACGAAGAGTAGCCCCTGCTCACCGCAACTAGAGAGAGCCTGCGCGCAGCAACAAAGACCCAACACAGCCAAAAATAAATAAATAAATAAATAAATTTAATTTTAAAAAAAGTTGTGTAGTCTAAACCAAAATGCCTTCTTTGACTCTTCTGCCCTTCACCCCTGCTCATACCTCCAATGACAGGGAGCTCACTACCTTTCTAAGCTAATGCTTCTAACCTTGGCCCAGCCTGGGTGTTGTCTGAAAGCTGTTCCTTGCACTGAGCCATGATCTTTCTCCCTGTAGCTTCCTTTAACCAGCCCCAGCTCTGCCCTCAGAGGCCCCACGCACCTTATCTGCTGCCTCAACCGCAGAACCGTTCATCTGAGATTTGGACACAGTGGCCACATCCCCAAGGCTGGTATTGGAGGCACATGTCCCAAGGAGAATCCTAGAATTTCTAGACTAAAAGGGCCCTTGGCAATCCACTGGTCTAACAGTGTTTTAACTTGTTTGTTTTTGCTACAGAACTCTTTACTCAAATAGAGCTTTCCACGGAAGCCAAAAATACCAAGAGAAACACTTCTAGTTGAGGAGACTAGAGATTCTCCCCACCACCACTATCCTCACTAATTGTGAACCCTCTACAGGCACGTGACCAACCCATTCTACGGAGAAGCATTTATTGAGCACCCACTATGTGCCAAGCATTTGTATTCAAGCCATGTTATCCAACAGTAGCCACTGGGCACATGTGGCTACTGAGCCCTTGAAATGTGTCTAGTGCAACTGAGGAACTAAAATTTTAATTTTATCTGATTTTAATTCATTTAAGTTTAAAAACAAGCTGTGTAAAATATTTTTCCCTTTATAAAGTGCCACTTCCTATGAGAGCCCTTACCAGATCCTTTTGGTCAATGTTGGCCCTTCCCTGCCCTGCCCTGCCCTCCCACTCTGGTGCCATCCTCCCAGCACAGCATCACCCCACACACTGCCCATCAGAGGGACTTTGGGTTGTCAATCTTCCCCACCGGCCTGCAAGGTCTAGAGGGCGGGTCCTCTGTGATGGAACTCTCCCACCACCCACCCCTGCCCTGAGCCCATGCCCACAGGGTAAAACCCAAGTCCAAGTGGAAGACGACTGTGAACCAGAGCTGAGCAAGGAACTCCACCCTGCAGAACTTCAGTCACCTCATCTGAAAAATGGGGATGGGGACCCTCAGCTGTCTTCCTCTTGGCCCTCTATTGCCTCTCTTGCCCCATGGCCCTTGCCTCAGGCTGCTGACGGCTCCTGAGGAAAATGGTGCCACGGTCTGCAGCCTCAACGGGCCAGCATCCAGCGCACCAGCATCTCCCCTGTGTTTCCCCAGCGGCTGGTTCTTACTTTCTCACCGCACCCTTGGCAGCATCCAGCCTGCTGAGCACGCCCTTCTGCTTGAAACCCTCCAGGCTCTGCCCAGCCCCAGGCTGCTCCACCTCCAAAGCATCACTCTGGAGGGGCTGAGGAGCAGCAGGTGGCTGGACAATGCCAGGGAGCTGAGGCCTCAGGGGCTCTCTCCACTCCTTCCCACCCCACCCCACCGCCTGGCCATACCAGCCCTGTGGCTTTACCAACATCGTGGAACTCCCTGGGGCCTTGGTTTCCTCCCCTATAAAAAGGGGGTGGCAATCTCTGCCTCTTCAGCTCCTCCTGAAGGCAATGCAAGGATGCAGGGAGCTATAGAGGGAGGATGGGAAAGGGCAGTAGGGAGCACCACACTGTACTGCTCCCAGGCAGTTTGCTGATGTGAGCAAGGGCACTTCTTTTTTTTTTTTTTTTCAGTATTTTAATAACAATCAAATGTTAAGTGATTATTTTGAGGAGCAATGTATTTATAACACATCCTATAAAGTGGGTGTGTTTTGGAACCACAAAGACTCAGGACTATGTACAACATGGAAATCCACTGTGTCTAGTCTCCACAAGGCAAGAATAATGTTGACTCTCTCAACCCTTCCAATATTTATGTGCAACATGTGTATCATTTCAGCTGATCTATTTTGGAAGCTTAAAAATGGAGCTATTCCTAAACAAGTAAAATTTTAATGTATCTTGGCACATGAAAGTACATAACCTGTGAAATATGCACATTTCAGAAGCAGAAAATTCTGCTTTTCCTGCACAACTATGCCTATTAATCCTACTATGGTAATTTAAACAACCACTTGGAGAGTT
This sequence comes from Balaenoptera ricei, assembly GCF_028023285.1. NCBI lineage: Eukaryota > Metazoa > Chordata > Mammalia > Artiodactyla > Balaenopteridae > Balaenoptera > Balaenoptera ricei. Next base: position 87,274,103 of record NC_082644.1, read on the forward strand.
TAGTCTTAAGGGTTAAAAACAAACAACTAAAATCTGAGAAACACCAAGTTCAACTTGATTTACTATCTTTTATATATTACGCTTCTGCCCGTCGTATAAAGGCCCCAGGGTCCAGACTGAAATTTGCCAGATTCCTTTTCATAATAGAGATTTTAATTTCATCTTTTGTTCTAGAACTTAGAATTTCCAAGTTTCATTATGTTTTTTTTGTTTGTTTGTTTGTTTATACTGTAGGTTCTTATTAGTCATCAATTTTATACAAATCATTGTATACATGTCAATCCCAATCGCCCAATTCAGCACACCACCATCCCCACCCCACCACAGTTTTCCCCCCTTGGTGTCCATATGTCTGTTCTCTACATCTGTGTCTCAACTTCTGCCCTGCAAACGGGCTCATCTGTACCATTTTTCTAGGTTCCACATACGTGCGTTAATATACGATATTTGTTTTTCTCTTTCTGACTTGCTTCACTCTGTATGACAGTCTCTAGATCCATCCACGTCTCAACAAATGACTCAATTTCGTTCCTTTTCTGCCCACGTCTCTGCCCAGCCACATCCACTCTCAGTGATGCAGGGCAGGGGGCAGGCGGGGGCTCTGCTTGTTGCTTGAGTCTGTCAATCTTCCCAATCCTGTAAGCTTTCAGGACCATCAAATCCAGACCACAGACTGGATCACCTCCGAAGTCTTTCTGGGGATCAGGGCTCAATCATAAATTCCAAAACTGAAAGGATCTCAAAGATCATCCAATTCTGCATCTGATTCTTGATAGTCTTATACAGCAGCCCAGCAAATGGCTACCTAGGCTCTACTAACATACCTCTAGTGACAAGGCACTCACTACCTCCTGAGGCAGCCCCCTTTGGCCATAGACCACTCGCATATTTACAAAGTTATTTTTTACTCTGAGCTGAAATCTATTCTGCATCTGCCACACACTGGCCTTTGAGGCCACACAGCAAAGTCTCATTCCTCTTGCCTTCCATGTCAGCCTTCCAAATACTTGAAGGCAACAATCCAGTCCTGCTCATTCTCCTCTTCTTGGTACCAAAACATCCCTAGAGCCTTGAGGTATTCTCCAAATACCTCTCCATCCGGGTTATACCCATCTGGACACATCCCAATTTGTCACTGTCCCTCTTAAAGGTCAATACCACAAATGAGTCACAGCCTTCAGGAAGGATCTTCCAGCACAGAGCAGTCTAGATGAACAACACTCACATCCTGACCACTCTTACACCTTCTCAAGCAGCTTGAGAGGCTAAACAGTGACCACTGATCAGAGGCTGAAAGCCAACAGAGCACTCAACAGACACAGTGACACAGTCCCCCCAGTTCAGGACCTGTGTGTTTGATGGTAAACATCAAAGTCAATGTTTTTCTCTCTTCAAAACTCTCTGCCTGTATCCCTCAACCTCTGAGGGAACCTCACATACCCGTCCCTCCACATGATCAAACACAGCAGGCCCCAGCTTGGGCACATCTGCTGTGAGTCCAGGTGACAAGGGGAGAAAAGATGACACCATCAACGCCATAAACCGACAGAGATGGTAGGCCCACTGCCTCCTGCAGTACCCAGTACAGCAACCCTGAGTTAAAGACTTCCCACATCTGCTCTGAGTGTTGGGGGGTGAGGGGGCGGAGAGGTGAGGCAGGTTCCAGAAGCTGTGACTCATCCCCCATGTACTCCACAGCTCCTAACAGAGGCCACAGGCCCAGCTCCTGCATGGCCTGGAGCCCACACACCACAGGCCAATCCACCGCTGGGCCGACTCAATTTTCTAGTTACAGATCTTAAGTACTTAGGCATGTGCTCGCGAGAACATACATCCATCACAGGGAGCCGAGAAAGGGAATTGTGCTGAGGAACAGAATAATTGAATCAAGATTTCTGTCACCCTGCTCTCAGCCCCTAGACTACAGCCCGTTTTTTTTTTTTTTTTTTTTCCTTTCCTGACAAAGGTTTTACAGACTCCCGGGGGGTCATTTCTCCTCTCAAACCCATTAATGTCAGCCTGCTGGCAGCCTATCCAGGAAAAGGAGACCCAGGTTAAGGTGGGCCCATGTCCGGGACAGAGGCGGCGGCCAGCTCCCAAGGCCCGGGTGGCACAGCGAGGGTTGCGAAAACCAACAGGGAAGATTGTCATCTATTTAATCCCGGGGAGGCCCCCTGCACTCCTTCCTTCCAGGCCCAAGGACAGAGATGAGAAGATTATTCACTTCCTCAACGCCCCCCATCACCGCACTGAAGGCCTTCTGAAAGAGGTGTGCTCAGACCCTCGGAGAGCCCACCCGCTGACCCTGCCACCCCATGTGTGCCCCTCTCACTTTGCCCAGCCCCTCCCTCTCCCCTAGGCCTCCCCCCAAAAGGGACACTGCTGCTGTGCTCATACCCTCCACACCCTGCCCTCTGGGCATCACATCTGCAAATGCAAGGGCTTCTTAGAGGCCGCAAAGCACAGGCCCCAAGGGCTCTGCCAGGCCCGCCTTTCCCACCAACGGGGTGAAGATGGGAGGAGGCCAGCGAGAAGTCCAGTCCCAGCCGGGGCCCTCTTCCTCTCCCGGAGGGCTCAGCCCCTTCCCCGTGGTCAGGACGGGACTGGGCTGGGCCAGACGCCTCCAGCGCTCTGAGGTAAGGGGTGCTCAGTGGGCGTCTGTGCTTCCACCCCTGACTGAGGGCCTGGAAACGGATCCCACAGATCCGCTCAGGCCCATCCCCGACGGGCAGCGCCGGCGTCTCTTACCTTCATCTCTCTTGCGCTTGTTGGTGTCGGCGCTGGGGGATGTGATGCCCAGGATGCCGCTGATGGAGTAGGAGGAGCCGGCTGAGTCCGTGCTCACCGAGGACACCTGCGTCACGGAGCCGGTGGACACTGCGCAGAGGGAGAAGACGGTCAGGGCCGGCACGAGGCTGGGGGGCGGTGCCGGGGAGGAGAGAGGTCGGCCCCGCCTTCGGGCCAATTCAAAGGCACTCCCCCTACAGGGGGCTGGTGCGACTGGGAGAGAGCCGGGCAGGGCAGGTGTGTGCTGAGGACACTCGCCACAGGGCAGCGGCCAAACCTGGGCGATGAGAGTAGCCCAGAAGAGAACTGACACTGCAGAAGGGAACACGGGCACTAGTTCAAACCCCAGCCTGTCCGAGGATGCAGGAAGCAGGGGGATGGAGCAGAGAAACGGGGGAGCTGGGGCCCACCACCAGCCAGTGCTAGAAACGACCTCACTCCCTACTTACAAATCCACCCATACACGCAGACATAAATATCTGCACACTCATACACAGAGCCAGCAAAGCACCAAATACAGACTATCTCTTCTTTTTATAGTTCCTCGCTGTCTTTTCTCCTTCCACTTTACCTGGATTTTAATATTTTATATTAATTATATAATATTAATATACTATATGTTATACATATATTGATTTATAATAATGATAATTTTTTCTGAGAACTTACTCTGTGCCAGGCACTCAGGCATCATCTCATTTAATTCTGAGAACAAACTTATAAGCTAGGTCACTGGAAAGGTAAGGGAACCAAGGCTCAGAGAAGGTAAGTGACTTGTCCAAGGTCACACAGCTAATAAGAGGCAGAGTGGTGACTGGAACCAAAGAACTAAAGTCAACCCCTATAGTAATCTGCTCCTCACTAATGAATAATGAAAAACAATAATATGCTTCACGTTCATAAAGTGCTTTTCATTTGATGCTTGCAATAACCAAGAGTGCTATTATTCATCCGCATTCATCAGGTGAGGCAACTGAGCCTCCACACAGCAAAGTGATTGGCTCAAAGTCATCTAGCTAACAAGCCGTAGCACCAGGGCTCAGCCTTGGTTCTACTCAAAGTCTAGACTTCTTCTGCCCAGAAATGTGGGTTGGTGACTTATTGTGACTGAGACCAGGTATCTAAGTTCCTAAAAATAAGAATGGGGGAGGGGAGGTTTGTGCAAGTTTCACATTAACTCCTGGCCCCAGAATCCAAGGGGGAGACCTGTCGGTCATCAGGGTCCTCTCAAGCCGTACAGCTGAATTTCCATTTCTGGGCTGTGGGAATTCTTTCTTGGTTCATTAAAACCTACAGACCAATTTCAGACACATTTCCTTCGGCTATAACTAGCTGGAGGCAGGTGGAGCTGCTTTTGACTCAAAGTGTAGGAAATTACTAGAAATGGTGGTGTTTGGTTGAGAAGCTGTTTGTTGCTTTCCTTGGAGCACATTCAGCTCTTGCTCCTACAGACCTAAAGGGAGCAGTGCCTTTCTTCTCATATTTGAGTTTGATTTTAGATCTTCTTTAGGAGACACAGAAGTAGAAATCGTTAACTTCTCTTTTCCTTCACCAGAAGAAGCTCCTCAAAATAGATTTATGCAAATCTCACAACCTTTTCTGTGTTAAGGTGCAAAGAACAGAGGAAGAAAGAAGCTCACCAGTCATTCGGTGCTTTAAACAACCACCACATATAACCAAGGCTCACCACGTTGCTGACAGAGCCGATGACATGTGTTTCAACATTTTGTAATCACACTCGGCTCAAAAGATTCAGGTTCCAATTCTGGCTCCACCACTTACTGGCCATGTGACCTTGGGCTAGTTATTTCATCTCTCTAAAGCTTCCATTTCCTTACTCCTCAGTAAGTTAATAAATTATAAGGGGCTGTACACAAATAAGATATGGATTTTATACAAATTTCTGAGATAAGGCATTCTGCTGACTGTCAAGTGTAATTATTCCTCTTACCCAATTGAAAGAATATTATCAGTTACCCTAAGTTTGATATACCTTGCTATGTGACCTGAAATTGTTAAAGCTGCAGATGAAATCCCAGCCACAAACACTTCCCCAGAAAGCTCTCCTTAACCCTCTCCACTCCAGCTCAACAAAGCTGATCTTTCCCTCCCTTCTGCTCCCACAGCACCCTGTGCTCTCTTCTTGAGCCTGATCTCAGTGTTTTGCAGACTTCTCTTTGTTATTTTCCCCCATTAGACTGAGAAGCCCTTGAGAACGGGGATTTTGTCCCGCCTTCCTTATAACGTTAGTCTCCACCACCACGGGCTGCATAGCAGGGGCTTAGCAAACGCTTTTTGGATGGATTACTAAATGAAGAATTATTTTATGGAAGGGAAGAATTCTGTCTTACCTTTATGCAAAGAAGCAACCATGAAGAATCAGAGACCTCAGAGGGCACTGGGTTTGTGCCCCTTGCTCCACAAATGGGGAAACTGAGGCTCACAGAGGTGAAGGGGCTTACACAGTTCACTGGTTGACTTAATGACAAAGCTGGAACTATAAGCCAGGCCTCTGCCTGTCCCCCATCACCATGGGGAGTTCAGGTTTTCAGTCAAAGAAGGAGCAACAAAGGGTACACAATCTTTGTGTAATTAAGGTGTGATTAAGTGGAATTGACAGGGCCTGTGGCAGCCAGAACCGTCAGAGGCTTGCTGAATGGTGGCCCGCTTTCTTATAGTAGAATAAGCTTTCCCCCAACTAACCAGAGGTGTTTCCTTTATCCAAAGTGTAGAAATCATACACCTTGTGTAGACACACGTCACTTTCATCTCACGATCTTTGCAGGGAAGGGAAGGCAAGGGAAACTTCTGAACTCCTGGGTAGTAGGAAATATGACTCTTCTCCTTACGAGTCATGGTCACTCTCAGACTTCACCCATGAGTGTCAGAAACCCCACTGGCAGCCCTTGACAGTTCACGGAGCACATGAGATCGAAGCAAGAGAGAGAGAGAAAGAAAGTTTGGGAAGTTTTGCCACATCTTCACTCAAGACTGCAAGTGCACAAAGAATTGTAGAAGGGCTGGTTGATAGAAGAAAAAAACACATTCAAAACTACTTACTGACTAATGATGCAGAAAATGTTATGAATAAGTATCCCTTTCTTGATTTATTACTTTAATTATCTGACATTCTATAGACCCCCATTAGTGGATTTTTTTTTTTTTTTGGCTTAGATTTCAATTTTCTGTCTCATGGTGAAAGCTATTTATCATAATAATCAGTAAAATTCAAAACCTTTTAGCAGTATTTATAAAATTCATTTACCAGGTTCAGCCCTTGGAGAATGACAAAGAAGGCACATTAGTACGTGTGCTGAAGTGTTTTATGCAGAATTATCTGTCCATAAGAATGATTAAAAGTTCTTTAGAGTATTTGGAGCCCATTAGATTTTTAAATTTTTTTTAAAAGTTCTTCTTACCTATGCTGTGACTGGAAGCTGGGACCGGCTGGTTGGGTGGCTGCTGTACTTTTGTCCGGATGATCCTGTGAACAGTTGGGAAAAAAAATAAATGGCTATTTACCATCATGGAGGAGAAGAGATCTCAACTAGCGATGCCAGAAACCTATATCCAGCTGGGTCGTGGGTCAAGTTGGGGCAGAAGTGGGGGCGGATTATGAACCCAGGTCCCGAGTTGGGGGTGTGGAAGAAATATAGACTAGTTCCAACTCAGCCCCTACCTCCCTGGGTGTCTTTGGGTAACTAGCACCCCTCTCGGGGGCCTCAAGTGCCTCTTCTGTAGGAAGAGATTGATGTGTTAATATTACAAAGAGGCATCCCATTCTTGGAGCAGCTCCAGCTCCATAAGGAACTCACTGAGTGAGTTAGAAAGTTCCATCCCTTTCCTGGACCTCAACCTCCCATCTGTGGAATGAAGGCACTGAACCAGGTGACCTCCCTGTCTCCTGGCAGCTCTCACACTCTGGTTTCTCTGCCTTAGAGAGCCACAGGAAAAATAACATCCCTGCCCATCAGAAATTATCAAGGGGGTAGGGGGAGGGATGTGAATGTTGCTACAAAACTAGAAAGGGTTAAAGTGCTGCCAAGAGAGGCCTGGCTTGGCTTTGCTAAGAGGAAGCCTGAATTATGCAAAACAGTGGAAGGCTCTAAGGGGCTGGGAGCCAGGGCTGTCCTGGACTGTCTTTCCAGAGACCTTGCTCCAGTTCTAATATGAACTGGATTGTGACCCTGGGCAAGTCCATTCCATTGAGGCCCTTGATACAATGAGGGAGTTGGAACAGACCAATCTTTGCTTACTTTAAGTAATCAAATCCTTTTTGGAAAAAAAAAAAAAAATTCTTATGGAAAAGTACAGAGTATAAAAAGGATAATAGCAGCAGTGCCTTCCCTTTGCTACCTGGCAGCTCTGATGTCCTTCTGCAGAAACTTGGGCTCTGAGAAGCTTAGTTTGTAACTTTCCAGCTGGGACAACATGTGAGGCCTCCATGAGACCCCAAGCCCGATGCATCGTACAGCAGCTGACCAGGGCCAGGCTAAAAGTCCCTTTTGGGTCTGCAAGAAAGTTCCTTCCCTGGCACTTGGGAGAAGGATAGGTGGTAATAAAATGTGCAACTTCTTTGGTAAAGTTCTATTCCAGTCTCCAACTATGACCTTTTAAAATAACATTTATTAGAGTTTTTCCTAATTATAAAAGTACTTTGTGTTCATTGTAGACTATTTGGCCAACAGGTATAAAGAAGACATCTAAAACCACATTTTGGTATATTTCCTTTATGCTAGCATTCCTGTGCATATTTGGAAATATCCATTTCTTCTTAACAAAATCAGGATTAAACCATGTATACAGTTTTATGTCCTGCTCTTTTCACTCAGCTTTTTCACATTTCAGACCATTCTTTCTGGAAGCTCTTTTCAAGCTGCACTGGTCTCCAGCTTCTGCACGGGGAAAGGGAGAACAGAAGTGTCTCCTGAACTTCACTGGGCCATGGCCCCTGACCTCTGTGATCTCACAGCTCAGTGCTGGGCACTGAGGGTGCTCAGCATCCTCAGCTGGTAGCCTGGAATGGATGTTTCTGCTCACACCACAGCCTAGCCACAGGCCCTCTGGAGCCATGGCCACTTGAGCTCAGCATAGGGCCTTTGCCATTTTCTGATGAGTCAGCATATGTGCTCCCTCAAATATACTGAGCGTTTTGTTTGTTTTCTCCAATATTCAAATAATTTATTTTGACTAAGAAAACATGGAGCGTATTAACAAAGACCTGGGTTTGAGGCAGTCTTTTTGACTACCTGGAATTAAGCTAGCATCTGACCTAATTTTGGATTTTTGTGTGTGTCACCTTCTCTGTATACATGTATGTGTGTCTACAGAGATATAGCTAGATGTGTGAATATACGGATATGCCAGATTTAAATATAGTTTATCTATATTATGGTTTATGTTTATACAAACATATGGTAAAATATTAATAGATTGTAACTATTTCCTGTTGAAGTCCTGTATAAAGTCCTAACTTTTCAAAGCATTGTCTTGCCATTAACTTTCTACGTAAGCAAGGAAAATTATGTTTTCCTTATTTTTCTTTAAAAATATTTATAAATCATTGGTAAAACATTATCAATTTTTATAAATCATTGACAGGCAGCTGCAGCGGCGTGAACGGGCTCCGGATCCGGACTTCTAGAGTTTAAATCCCAGTTTTGCAATTTGCCAGCTGTATAATGTTGGGTGAATTACTTACCCCTCTGTGCCTCAATTTCTTCATCTGCAAAATGAAGCTAAGAATCATTCCCACCTCATAGGGTTATTACAAGGATTAAATTAATTAAGTATGTAGAACAGTGGCTGCTGCATAGTAAATTCTCGATAAATGTTAGCTGTTGTTATTTTCACTGGTATCTTCATAAAGATTAATGACCAGCTTCAACCTTTAAAGGTTCATATTTTCCACAAACGCCTTAAAAACACATGGGATCCCCCTGGGAGCTGGGGAGGGGAAGGTAGTCATCCCCATACCCTGTTTTAAGGCTGTAGTGGGGCTTTCCTTTATAAGGAAGACTTGAATCATAGGGAACCCTCCAAACCCATCCCCAGAGATAGAAATTCTGCCCATCTGCTTGTAGCAGCTGCCAAGAAAAGAACAAAGAGCATCATTTTCCATTGAGAAGAAATGGGAGTGGGAAGAACAAGACTATAATTGAATCATAACAATTCTAAAAAAATTAAAAATTGAAAAATTAACATCAGGACTCATCACAATAAGAGCCATGCTCTGGACCTGTTCTAAACCAGAGACATTCAGAGCTAATTGACAGTCAATGCTAAGAGGTGCAGCCTTTACTTTGCTGAGCATGAGCATGACCTTGGCTGCCATATGATCATCCTAGATGGTCCAATGGAGAAGGAAGCTCAGCAATCAAAGTAATTCCTATAAATGAGGAAACTAAAGCCCAGAGTGCTCAAATGACCTGCCCAAGGTCCCACAGCAAGTCAGCTCCCATGCCCGAGCACTTTTCTTTGAGCCACATTCAAAGGAAGCAGTCCCTCTGCTAAATACTGCCTGTATGAGGCATAAAGCCTATTTGGATTCAAAATCCATCTAGAGTCCGAAGATTCAAAGTCCGAGGAACTTTAGACATTACAGGCACTTGTAAGGATCCCTTTTCAACATCACCCCCGCTGCTTTGAAAGGCTAGGTCTTCTCACCATCACCCCAGCCACCACCTCCCCAACACCACATACAAAATTCCACTGAAAGAGAAAATCGTGGTGCCTTAAAAAACGAAATGGGGCTATACGACTGAGAGAAATACCCACGTCTACCTCACTGATCAAACTGCCATCTTGCAGTAAGAATCCTGGGCCATCAGCTGTGTTAAGAATCCAGAAACCAAGAGTCCAACTAGGCCAAGCTGGGAGAGAGTCCACAGGTGACACTCACACCTGCGGCTGATGTGGAGAAGAAAGAGGGAAGGGATGAACGATCCCAGAAGGCTTGTTGCCCAAGTCAGGATGAAGAGCAGAGTTTACAGATGGTCATCCCCAGGCCACATCCATCCCTGGACAAGGTTTGTTTGGCCTGCACAGTATATTTATTTTCATTTGAATTAGTTGCCAGTATTGGTAAGTTGGGAGCGTTTACATAAATACATGGATTTCTAGCTTCTCTTGAAAAATCAGAACACCCAGAATACTGGCCCCGCATCCTCACAGGACAACCACTGACTGGTACTAAATAGAGCTGCCCCTCTAAGCTGGGAATGTCACTCGGCCCCTGGTTTAGAGCCTCGGGACTGGAACGGATGAAGAAGGAAGGCTCCGTTCCATCCGGCATTGGGGTCAGCTCTAAGACAGTCACCTCCAACTGTCTCAGGCTGGATTCCAAGAACCTTCATGCAGGTTGTGCAACACCCCAGCATGTATTTGTCCTTAAGAAGCCACATAAACATGATGCTTTGTGTCCCAGGGAATCTTCCACAAGCCTAGCAGAACTGGTTCAGTGTTGCTTCACCCTATGTCAGTCATGGTTTCCCAGGCAGGATCCCCAGAAGGCAGCAGGAAGGCACACACTTCTGGTGGGGAAGGTGGAGACGGCCCTGTGGCCACCAGGGTAGCTACAGATCCAGCCACCCTTCCCTCCCTAGATGTCTGAAGTATTGGAATAGTGAGACGTTGCCTCCCGGGGAAGCAGGGGCTGGGAGAGGGAGCTATGGACCCTCTTACACAACATTTGCAAGACAGTTATTTAGAAGCTGCATCTGTTTGAATGCAGTGGGATCTTTATATGGAAAATAAAACTGTGTGCTGGGATGCCTCAGGCTTTGTGGGTGCGGAGCTGGGGGGTGGATGCAGCAACACAAGACTGTCCCGCACTTAGTTTATTTGCATTGCGCGGTCTGTTGCTAAAGACACCAAAGAGCTCTCACAGAAGAATGTGGTGAGGAGCCAGAGAGTGCTCCTGGGAGGAGCCCCAGAGAGGAGCACAGGAAAGGGCTATAGATCACAGAGGAAGCCTGCCGACAGGCAGCAAAACATACAGGCTGTGAGGCTCAGGAATGGATTGGGAATGCAGTAGGGATGGCTGTTTGCCCTTCCTTGTCTCTCTCCTCACAGATCCTCAGTTCTGTCCTGCCAGAGTCCTACTGGAGAGTGGCGGAAAGAAACATCCCTTCTCTTACCATCAGGGAACCTGGGCTCTACTCCCACCTCTAGCTCAAAATCATTGTTCCTGTGCACTCCCCATCTGGGCCTTAGTTTCTATACCTGTCACAGGAGAGAGCTAAGCTTTGAGGGCCGTAGGAGACCCCAGATGTGGCAGCACCTTAGAGGTACAGCCGGTGGAGCCACCGGGCCACCGTTATGGACTGGGACACCCAGGAGGCCCCTGAGGCTAGTCATGGCCCCAGCAACTAGCAGTCTGACCCTCCACACAGCACGGCTCTGGACACAAAGCATCAATTGAGCCATGATTTCCCTGGACACTCATTCAAGTACCCCTTCATAGCCTTCACCACATCTGTAATCACTGTGCTCTATTTGCTTCATATGTTTCTTTCAACTCACTTACTTTTTGACTTAGACTTATTTTATAAAGCAATATTAGTTCTTTACCATAAATGGGGGGGATAGTTCATAAAGTTCACACTCACTGGTTTCAAGTGCTAGTTATATTTTTCTAAAGTACATTAAAATAACTTCGTCACAAAACAGTTTTCCTCCTTGTATGACAGAAGATAGAAGTTGGGGCCCTGAAAATGATTTATGCTTGTCCCGCAAAGGCATTTTCTCATCGACATTAGTTGCCACTGTTTAAAGATATAGAGATTTCATATACACAAATGTACAAATACATGCACACACAAGTCCTAGTTTCTGGCTCCTCTTTAAGAACAGAAAAAAAATCTGGCTACCACCGGGCCCACATTCCTGGCAGCTTTCAGCTAGAGCCGAGAGGCAACTGCCCCTTCAATAGAGCTTGTGTTCCTAGTTTGCCACAGACCGACCTTCCCCTGTTGCCTTATGCCTGGGCCACTTCCCTTGCTACATCATCTGTCTGACCCCATATTGGCATTAAGGTTTGTGACCCCCACGGGCAACCTGAGGTATCTTTCAAACCACATGTATAACCTAGATTGAAAAATCTCAGGGCCTCCAGAGCCTGACCACCAGTTTGCTAGAGGCTCCTCTGCAGAGCAGGCTGACTGCTCCTTCACTGATCTCAGCAGAGCAGGCCTCACTCCATGTTAGGGATTTTGGAGACACAGGTAGGTGGAAAAGTCATGTTGCTTTGTGTCATGGAAATCTTTCAAAGAGCTGGCAGTAGGGGACTCAGAAAGCACAGGGAGCCACTCATAAGCCAGAAAAGAACCGGAGTGATGCCCCTCAGACCCACCACAATAATTGCTACCTCTCCAGCAATTCTGTACCTATGGTGGGCTATCCAGACTTCTCAGTGAAGGCCAGAGTCCCTCCCTGGATAAGGAGCCCCTCTAGAACAGAGACTAAGAGACCATATGCCTGATTCCCCTCTCTCTTCGTAGCACCTTGAAGGATGTCAGAGCCAAGGTAAAGGTTTGCTGAGAGAAGAAACAAAAAACAGGCTAATGGTTTATGAAATAGCAGGACTCAAAACACCAACACGGAAAATCACACAGTGATTCTGTGCATTTGAGTCATCACAGAAGGAACAATGTCAGGACCAGAGGGGATCTGGTCTGATCACCTCAGTTGCTGGGGGTGAGGGATCCCCTATGCCCAGACAGGCTCTGCACTGACAAGAGCAGGGCGTGGCCTTGGAGAAATGGGAGCTGTTCAGGTTTTCAGTCTGCTGGCTTCTTTTTTCTTTGTGGGGTTTAGAGAACAATCATTTCTGTCATCTCACAACGTCATCCTTGACTTTATGGGTTTCAAAGGAGTTGAGACAGCACCATCTATGGTAGAAAACTTTCCTTCAGGAATTCAGTTTTGAAGCCCTGAGAGCTCTGTTGGATGTATTCTGGACCAGACTGGAAAAAAGAAGTAGCTCCCAAGAAGATCCCCAGCCTGGTATTCATGGTATTTCTCTGGATCTTTCTCCCCACGGGTGAGATTCGGGGCAACTGGGGAGAGGGCAACCCCCTAACTCAACAGGATCTTAGCATCCTGGATGTCAATCTTGGAAATCACAGACCCACATCAGCACCACCAAGGTCCTGGGCTCTCAGAGAGAGGAAGAGCTTTGTCACGGTCACACTGAGTTTGTGGCAGAGCTGGCACAGGAGCTAAAATCTCCCAACTGCAAGTCCGGGCTCTGTTCCCCACACTCAATAGCTCAAACTCTGCGCAAACTAGAGGCTGGAATTTTCCTCCTGGGAAGCCCTGAGGTGGGCCAGTGCCAACCTTGAGGATGGGCTTGCAAGGAAGTGACATTTGTGAAGGCCTAACAGGACAATTCACTGTGCGGTGCTTCACATGCAGAGGCAAGTGGTGAAGGGAGTGATGGAAATGACTCTGGGCTCAGAAGAATCTGCAGCAGCCAGAGTGTTGGCATAGCCTCCCCTCCCTGGGCTTAGGACACCTGCCCAGTTTGGAGAGAAGAGAGGGTAATAGAGCGATGCATTCAGCCCTGTTAGCATCTCTCCTGTCTGATCACCCCTACGGGGACTTGGTGAAAGGAGAGACCAGATCTCCAGGAAAGGCACATGCAGAGCCCCCAGTATCCCCACCCCACCCAGACCCCTAGCCTCCCACAGGCACCAGCCCCTCACCTGTTGATGGAACTGACGCTGGGCACCGTGTCATTGTCACACACCCGTTCCGCCAGCAGCCGGTCCCTGATCTCCCAGGCAAACATGGTGGGATTTTGGCGTTTATACTCAGCGATTTTTTCCACCACTTTGGGTGTGGCAACCTTTGGTTTGGATCCTCCAATTACCCCAGGCTTGATGCTCCCCGTCTCATAATACCTAGGACCCAAGGAGAGAGGAGCTTAGCCATGAGAGACCTGGAAAATGGGTGTTGGTAACAAAATAATGGACTACTCTGTCCAGGAAATGTCCAGACCTGTGCTGTCCAGTACGTACCCACTAGCCATATGTGGCTTTTGAACATTTGAAACGTGGCTTGTTTGAATTGAGATGTGCTATAAGCGGCAAATACACACCAGGTTTTCAAAACTTAGTACAAAAAAAAGTAAAAATCTCATTAATGATTTTTCTATTGGTTACATATTGAAATGATCATCTTTTAATATATTGGGTTAAATAAAATATAGAATTAAAATTAATTGTACCTGTTTCTTTTTCCTTTTCTAATGTACTATACTACTAGAAAATTTTAAATGTCATGCATGGCTCACATTACATTTCTATTGGACAGCGCTGGTTGGAATGCTCTGCATTAATTAGTTAGTTAATTAATTAATTAATTAATTAATTCTGTCACATTTATCTACCATTGACAGTTTACAGAAATCTTTCAAGTTGGTTTTCCCCTTTGATCCCCACAACACTTCTAAAGCACATAATTTTGAATTTCTAATTTCTAAAGCACAAAATTCAGTTTTGAATGACTGAATGAGTGAACGAATAAACAAATAGGTCCCCATCTACAGATATAAACAGAGATCCACAGACGTTAAATGGCTTGCCCGGGGTCACTCAAGATCCAGTGGCCAAACTAGGACTGTGGCCCAGCCTCCTGAGCTACAATTTCCCAAGAAAGTTGCCCTGTGCCTTTAATTTGCCAGCTCTCCCATCCCCTAGCAGACTCATTCTGTGAAACTGTCCCTCAAAGTGCAACTTCTTTTTCCATAAGAGATAAACAATAACCCTGGTGTAAAATTAAAAAGAGTGTTGGATTCCAGAATTAACTAGAAATATGAGTTACGTATAAGTCAAAACCCAAGCAATCAGAAAAACAAACAAACAAACAAACAAAAACACCCAAACACAAGTCACTGCAGCTCTTCCAGGGACCTCCCCTGAGGTAAATCACTGTTTCTAAGGACATTTCCATGCTATCAGCTCTTCCTCGTTAATGCAAATAGGATGTCAGAGTTTTACAGTAAAACCGAGACCAGGGAAAAGAGTGCCATGAAAGAATATTTCAGGGGAAAAAAAGTACTTGATTCCTTTTCTGAATCTGAGCCTTCACTGGACGTCTCTCTCAACATTTACAGAGGAATTCTTGACTTCCTCTTGCAAAGATTATCTTGCAGTTGAAAAAAGTTTTTAATGAAAAAGACATTTTAGAAATTGCTGGGAAATTTTAAACCTAACAAGAGTTTATAATAGCTAAGGGAAAGCGGTGATTCTCCCATGTGATGGGTGGGAAAGGTAACCCAGAACAATGACTGGTTACGTTTAAAGAGATGCTTCTCAGCTTGGGTAAGTCTGATTAGGGCCAAGTTAGTGAACATTCTAGAAACAGATGAAATAATTTGGGACCAGTGATGTGGATGCGCAAATTCTGTTTTTCACTAAGAAGAGTGAGTCATGTACAAATTTGGACCATAAAGCAAAACTCAATCTGTGCTCTTTCATTCTCTAATTGCTAAAAATTTGTTATTAGTCACAAATAGGTTTTTAGAGATATCCAAGAACATACTTTTTTGCCAAAAGTCTAAAAAAAGTATCTAAATCAAAGCACACAGCAATCTCTGCAGATTCGGCAGATCCTTTCAACTTTACAATAGAAAAATATCTGTTACTATCAACACAACAACTCATTATTTAGTCACAGTGCCTTAAAGTTTACAGAGTCTTCCTTGAATTATCTTCATCCTCACACCAATCCTGAGAGGCCAGTATGGTTTTATAGAAGGGAAAACCGATGATCAGAAGATTAAGTACCTTGCCCAACTCCCTTCTGGAACTTAGAAGCAGTCCTGGGCTTTCAAATCTGACTCTGAATCCAGTGCTCTTTGCACTAGAACAAGCTGCTGCTTTAGTTGTAAAAATTAAAATAATACTAATACTAATAATAATGATCCCATGCAATTGTAGAGAGCTTTACTGTTTACTAGGCATTTCCATATGCATCTTGTCACTCATTCACTCACTTAATCAATAGTCACAGAGGGTCTGTTAGGACAGGCACTATCTTGGGGCGGGGGTTCAGACACACAGACAACCCTACGCTCAAATATGTTAGCTGAATGGGACTGCAGTATTCACGCAGAAACTCTGAGAGGGTAGCAGGATGAAACCTCACCCCCCAGCATTTGTCTTGCTTGTATGGCTGTGGATGGCAGTGCCCATGGCTCTCCATCCATCCCACCTGAACACGGCCAACCATAGGCAGCTATGGTCTTGACACAAGAGGTCTCTGTCTTCCTTTTGACTGACACATGGGCCAGGCACTTAGAAGGTAGCCCTGTCACTCCAGAAAACCCCAACTGGCAACTGTGTCAGACTAAATAACCACCCTTTCATCTCAGCAAAACAGCCACACAGCGCTTTGGCTTATACACAACAAGACGAACAATAGCCACTAACACACAGTGCAGTTCGGCGCAAAGAACATTAGTTTGCGAGTAAAGAGGTATAGGTGCCAGTCAGTGGCTCTGATACTAACTCGCTGTGTGACCTTGACCAACTCAACCTCTCTGGGCCTCAGTTATCCCATTTGTATAATAAGGGGAGGATGTTCGCCCTGCCTACCTTGCAGGGCTGTTGTGAAGACAGCAATGCAGAATGGTTAAGAAAAAGCTTTGTAAAACATAAAGAGCACGTGTTGCGGATTAAAATCCTCTGAGTGTTTACTACTGTGTAACATACCACACAGTTCCAAATGGCCTGAACCTCCCAGCCAGGCTCCAGTGAAAGAAGACAACAGCCCAGCTTTCTGGGTGGATTTAAATGGGTCTCACATGCCACCGGGCTGTGCCCCTCGAGCCCCTCCAGAGCCTTGAGCTCTGTGGACTGAAGGCCCATACTCCTGGCAGACCGCCACCTTCCCGAGATGACTCTGCCTGCCCCAGGGACTCTGCCTGCCTTGCCATGCCGCCTCTGAAAACCACAGCCACCACATACCACACGCTCTCGACAATCTGTCACCCTGTGTGCGCCCATCAAATTCTTCGGTGACCAAAAAAAAAAAAAAAAAATCAGTGGATGGAACAACCCCAGTTCAGAAATTCCCAGTCACACTGTTTTAGGGCTGAACTTGTTTCTTAAAAGGCAGTTCTAATTAGAGTGACATTTTGTCCACTGTGGTTCTTAGTTATGAAAATAATGAGCTATGAAATTCCAATTTATTGTTGACAACTTAAACGGCCAGGCACCGGAGCGGCGCGTAACTTCCGAGTGCCACTCTACCTAGTGACAAATCTATTCCGGGCCGCGGGAGGCTGCCGGCTGGGCTTGGGAGGGTCACTGTCTCTCTCCTTCAGTCCCCCAGGGAAGACGTGGAGGGCTCCCGGGCACCAGAACATGAGGACCCGGCATCTGGATGTCCCCTCTGAGAAGGGCTCAGCATCTTGCCCTGAGAAGATTTCAAATAGCAAGCAAAATGTCGGCTCAGCAAAGACATCTCAGCAAAAACAAAGGAAGGGCCTCTTTTTTCTCTCTCTCTCTACCTCTGTACAATGAGAAGGCTTCCCAAGAAGATATCTAAGATTCACTCGGAGATGGTCTAAAATATTTTTCTTTTCTCTCTCTATCTTGTCTTCATTTCTCTTTCTGTTTCTCTCTCGTTTTAAATCAGTCCATTTCTTTTCTGTTTTGTTTTTTCTTTCTCTTCTCTTTATCTCCCTCTCCTCTAGTTTTTTTCTTTTTCCTTCGACTTACACTCTCATCCTCCTGCCTAAAATCACCATCTAACAAGAACACCACGCTGATGTCCTGACCTTCTCCTTGAACTCGGGCTGGGGCTCGTTTGCTGCTGAGTGCTAAACAGGAGTGGAGCGCACAGCCTCCATGGCTAGGGTGACCTGGGGTGGGCAGGGGCATAAGGAATAAACAGGGGGATATGGTCTCTAAAGGGGTTGCCATACCCCTGGCCCTGAAACCTCTTCTCTCGGCCTCCAGTGAGTCTCCTCAAGGTTAAATACTGTTGTTCCCTCCATCTGAGAGGACGTCTTAAATTCCAGCCGATGGAAGGGAAAGAGTAAGCAGGAAATCACGATGGCACTGACATACTTCAAAATATTTATTTTCTATTCAGGCGCCTGTTCTCAAACCATAACGCAAGCTACAGGCCAAAGGTTATTTTCTGACCTGGTAAGAGAAATCCTGAGAGAGCATTGACAGCTAAATCCGAGAATGTTCCTGGCTGCCAGGGCAGACCTATAACAACTTCACATGCCTGGAAACACACTTGCGGCTTGGTTTGGGAGTACAGCGAGATGCAGATGGTCTCGGAGTTCTTAAGGCCTCTTCCCAGCCTGAGTGCTGGCTGACTGGCTAGATGGACCTGAGTCAGTCACTTCGCCCTCTAGATTTGTCTCCTCATCTCAAAACACGCTTCCCTGGACCATCTCACCCGAGAAAATAAACAGGTGCATTAAGAGGCTGCAGAGCCCTCTGGGAGAATTGGCATTGTTAGTATTTTGCTTGCAGCAAATCACCGGGTCAAGTGGCACCTTTCAAATGTCAGATTTGAGAGTTAGTGTTTGTTTGGGGTTTTTTTTTTCCCTTCTCTAATTTCATATATATTTAGGATGCCTGTCACTATGAAGGAAACAAAACATACAGAAGGAAAACACTACAGCCCAAAATAATAAGGTAGATGATAACCCAAAACTGAAAATGACAGCTGACTTTTAAAAATGGAATGTGCTTTTTGAAAACATTAAAATGAAACATTGAAGTCTGGTTATGTGATTTTATAACTTGTAGATTTTCCACTCAGCCCTGCTAAGGCCCTGAGCTCACCAAAGATGTGTAGGGGAAATTCCTAAGAACCTCTTACTCCTGGGTTCTTTGGAATAATTCACCAGGCTTTCAGAAAACATGTCACCCTCTTATCTGAGTCACCCCATTCCACAACAGGGGTTTCCTGGGGCTACTTTGAACTGAATGGCCTCAAAAGGGCTTTGCAAACTCCAAAGTGCTATGCATGTGAGAGAAGTGCCACCATGATTCTCACTATGACACTGCCACATTGGACAGCTTCTGGGTCATGTTTTAGGTCATTATTTGAAAAATCAAGGGAAGCCTGAAGCGCCTGCCTTTACCTGCCGAGGATTTTGCTGACACAACCATGGCTGACTCGAAGCTGCCTGGAGATGTCGCAGGGCCTGACACCTTGATGAGCAAGTTCCACTATCCTTTGGCGGACTACATCCGGGAGTGGCCGTCCATTCACAAAAACCCCCCCAAGCTGATTCACTCCTCCATGTCCTGAAACAGATCAGAAACAAAAGGCAAGGGAAAGGGTGGTTAGAACCAGTCACACAGGAGTAGAAACACTGCTTTGAGCACCCAGAGTCCCTCTGATCAGAAATGGCTGCGGGCTGGCTATCTTGAGCCTGGGGTCTGATCATGCAGGCTACATGAACACCTCAGATTGTTTTTTAAAATTAACCTTAGCCTTTGTCCATCTTCAGCCAGTCAATTGGGCTATTGATAGCAAGCATCTCCATACTATGTTTCCTTTAGTTACTAGCATTTTCTTTATAATTTTTTTTAACAGTGGAATATATGAAGACCTCAAACTATACCAGGGACAGAACTTATCATATACATGATGCTGAGGTCTAAGATAGATCCTAGGGAGAAAATACATTTCAAAATGCATAAAATTTAAAGAGATTTTAAAAAATGAAACTCTTTCCTTTTAACAAATATCTTTAAAAGTGAAAAGGACTGCTCTAAAAAGCTAGATCTCGGGGGGCGGGGGGGGGAAATATTTTTTAAATCAGCAATCTGATTCAAGGGCTAAGGACTTTAAAAAACATTTTTTTAGTAGTATCTGCAGATTACTGAGACAAAACCCAACCATTGCCATGATAAAAACCCTTTCTTTAAGAAGGTGCAACTCATACCTCAATAAAGATGGGGGAAAAAATAAACAAACAAAAAAGGTGAGGCTGACATGCAGACTTGACCACTGTACCCTCTTAGAGCACACAAAAGAAATGGGTCAAAGGATCACATTTCACTCTAGTGTATCAGGATTTGTTATAAAGGAGTTTCCCTGGAATTTTTGGAGTGTTTTGCAATCAACAAGCAGCTTTAAGTTGGTTCAGGGGAAATAAAGAAGCCGGAGAAGGCTTCTGAGTCCCAGGTTTTACAAGGGCTCTGGGATGGATTTTAAGTAAAAAGAGCTCCGGAAAGTATCGCCTGCACCCAATAAGCTCCCTTCTCTTACATCAAGTCCATCTGGAGGGAAACAGGGATCTAAGTAAATGAAGAGCCAAACCAGTAAACACAGAGTGATCCAGTGTAGCAACATCATTGACCTTGTAGCTGTTAATCAGCCACTAACTGACATCGCTGAGGACAGTCAAAAGCCAGAAGCCAAGTCCAAGCATTCACCAATGCTGCTGGCAGCTCAGAGGCCAAGGAGGGGGAAATCTTCTCCTAAACTGGGACTTGCCAGGGACTTGACTGTACCAGGGAAGCCAGGGCATCTCAGAGGTCACACACACACACACACACACACACACACACACACACACTCCAACTCTAAAACATAAAATAGCCACCTCATCTCAGCTATTCCCCCCCAGCACTCAACTACTATCCAGGTTCATGCACAGTATCTGAAATAGAGGGGGAAACACTACCCATAACATAACCTATTTCTTAAAAACTGCCAAAGCTATTCACTGAAGTTTACCATGAGAGTCCAAATTGAATATTTCCCCAAATTTTCAAATTCAGGCTGATTTCAAGGGGAAAAAAAACCATTTTATAGGTGACGACAGTACTTAATTCTAGTTCTAAGCTGAATTTCTTTTTTGATTTTCAAAATGAGCTTTAAACAGTTTTAATTGTTCTAAAACACTCCAGACATAAGAAAAAGGAAAACCATCTCGAATAGAATTTTATAGTTAAGAACACAACTGCATAGTTCATCTAAAACAAAAAGACTACAGCCACCCCTAGTCAAGGGGCTTAAGAAAGCTTTGTTCTGGGGTTGGGGGCTCCTAATAAAAAAGAGTTGTATGGATCTTTCAATAATAAGCTGGATTTAAGAGGCAAGTAAATTGAAAATTGGTACAAGCTTATCTGAGAGGACAAAAAGGAAGCTAAAAGCACCTAGCACACTTTTGAGATAACCTATTAGTCAGGCATTGGAGCCATCTGTAATGGCCTGTTCCCTATACTACTGGCAATTTAAATTTTCTGCCCAAAACACAGTGGCAAACTTCAGAGGCCTTAACTTCCAAAAGCAGTCCTGCAGGACATGTGTGAGCTTTGGGGACTGTTTGTGTCATGGAAAAAAACCTAAGGGTCAGACACTCTAGGTGACAGCAGGTCCCCATACCCTCTAGTCTTGACCTCAAAGGCCAGGCTACCAATGCTCTTGCAGAGTCTGATCCACATATCCACAGCTGACACCAGACCCAGGATGACCTGGGGGCCCCCTATGTCCCTCAACTTCCTGGAAAGGCCCCCAAACCCACTTGGCCCTCTGCCTCTCTCCCAGTCCTATCTATTAGAGCATGTCAAGGGTGGTGGGTTGGTGATTTAAAACTGAAGTCTGAGAAGGCAATGTCTCTCACGTACCCCAAGACTGGAAAGAAGTGAAACCAGAAACCCGAGAGAAGGGAGGCAAGAGGACAGGGAAAGAAATCAGGAAAAGAGATGTGAGGGCAAGTGTACAAAGAGCGGGAACTCAATGAAATGAGACACACAGCAAGGAGAGAGAGCCTGGAAGGGAAGCCTCAGGTTAGAAATGAAGAGGAGGAGAAAAAGGAATGGATTGGCCAGAACGGGGAGAAGAGAAAGGAAAGAAAGGTAAATGTGGTGTACAGTGGGAGGCAAGAGGAGAGAAGAGAAAAACGGAGGAAGCCCAGCATGGGGGCATTTGGAAGACAGGGGACATCTGTGGAGGGGGACCTTTGTTTTCTGGGACCCCAGCTCCGACCCTGCACTTCTTCAGAGAAGCCAAGTCCCATCCTCTACTTCCTATGGACTCCAGCTGAGTGAGGGTTCATTATGTGGGAGGTGCTGGGGGGAGACATGGACTCAGCTACACTTTTCAGGGTCAAGTAGAATTTACAGAGACTGACACAGAGACAGATGCAAACAAATCAAGGCAAAGACCAGGAAACAGACACGCAGATACAAGAGAAACACAGCCCCGCCTCCACAGGGCAAACAGAGCAGGGTTTGGAGGAGGGGAGGGCAGGGGAGAAGGGTTGAATTGCAGATGCCCCTGGGGCCTTTGTGGCTCTGGTCTGGAAGGGGCTGGACTCCACAGATGCTCCTCAGGCCCTGATAAGGACATGCTGCCCACCAGGGCCCCCCCTGTCCACAGCCCCAAAGACCACACCTGGGCATAGCGTCTTGGGGAAAGGGTCTGTGCTAACTCAGTGGTAGATTCAACTCCAGGATCCACAGGGTCATTGAAGTTCCCCCTATTGACATCAGAGAGGATGACTGAAGGGACACACAAACATGCAAACAGGAACACAGGAAAGGCAGGGATGAAATCTCCTTAATGGACTCGGACAGACAGGTGCCGGCACATATGGACAGTGGGGCCATGGATACAGACATAGTTAAACCAGACAGATAGTGCCTTGCACTTGTGTGCAGCCACCCAGAGGTCCACTGCCCACTCTCTGGAATCTGAGTCCCTCTCTCTCCCCTTCTGTGAATCCTCAAAAGACTGCCTCCAGCTTTGTCCATGTGAACTTCCTGTCAGTCCTTTTGTCTGTCTGACCTCGAGATCATACTCTGCAAAATAGGTGTAGCTGAAAGTTTAGAAGACAGTCAGGGAGGAGACTGGGTATAAAGGTGCTTAATAACTGGTAACTATAGCTGGGGGTGGAGGCAACAGAACTCAGAAGCCCATATCCTGGCGATGCCTGCCCCTCCCCCTACACCACCTCCCCACAGAAGCCACCCTCTAGTGGGGGAGAGGGGAAAGGAGCTGGAGGAAGAAACTGACCAGGGCCAAGAAGGAAGATGAGAAGGTGGGACATGTAGGTTAGTAGGTGAGTCCCTACTAACCAGGCAACTTCTCAGGATCTACTGTGCACCCCTCCACTCAATCTCCAACAAATTGGGGCCTGCATTGTGCAAGCAAATAGCTTTGGGCGTCAGAACCAAGGGCACTTCCAGAGAAGGCAGCTCTGGAAGCTAGGCAGGCCGGGGCCAAGCCCCCACCATGCTGCAAGGGAAATTGAAAACGGAAGGAGGGAGTACTTCTCAAGGAGGGGGCAGATGAGAGCTGGGACAAGGAGGGACAGAGACAGGCATTAGCGGTTGGCTAACCCGCACCTGGAAGGAGCTGCCTTCTTCAGCCTCATGCACAGTCATGGGACCACCAGTTCTGATGTGACCTCCCCAAGGGCTGGGGCACAACCTCTGGGCCACCAGGCTCTGTGCAGCAGGAAGCAGTGAGCGGATCCCTGCAGGCGAGGATAGAAGCGCAAGGGCAGCCCTCCTCATTTTGTCCTCAAATCGCTCCTTGACTAAGCTAAGGGCTTGGTCACCTCTCAGAGTACTGACCCCAACTCCTTTGCTTTCTGGCTCACTCTGCGAGATCAGAGCCTCCCCTGAGCCGGGCTAAGTCTGCACAGGAGACGGCTGCTGGGGGCGCTGGGGTCACCACGGACTGGAAACCGTTTTGGCATAGGCCCCTAACGGTGAGGAATCGTTTGGGCTGGAATCCGAGAAATCGGCTTCTCTCCACAAATCTCTCCACTGCTTTGGTGGATGATCTCGGACTCGTGAAACTGACACAAAGAGAAACTGACTTGCCCGCAGCCAGCCCAGCAGCTTAGATCAGCATTTCCCTGCCTACCAGGCCGTTCGGCCCTCCGGGGCAGAAAACGGACATATTCGCCAGGGGAGCTCGCCTTCTCTCCAGCCGGGTCTCTGCTGCCTTTGTTAAATAGGGGATCCAAGGCTAAGTAAGCAGGATCCTGGGCTGTCTGAAGCTTTGGGGAGGGCTCCCAGCGCAGAAGCAATTCCCTGACCGGAGGTCCGTGGGGGCCCGAGCTGGGCACCCGGCTGGATGCCGCCGAAGCCTGGCGCCTTGCTCCAGCCCAGCTGTGCAGCGCTCAGAAGGAAAATACGATTCGTTCCACTTGGAATTTCCTCGAAATCTCCGAATCTAATCCGGCGTTAACTCACCGTGAGAGGACCGCTCATCTCACAGGAGGGTGTACTAATGGGTGAACCGGCGGATCCCGACGGGTCAGGCAGCCGGCCAGCCTCGCCTGCGCCCAAAATGACCCTTCCCGTCTCCTACACACGCGGTGTCTTTCAGAAGGCGAGGGTGCCTGTATGGTGACTAATTGGCTTCTTCTTCTTGATTTTTTTTTTTTTTTTTTTAAGGGGAGAAGCCATCATGAGGCAAGCGTCCTGCAGAGGACTTGATAGTGTCTTTAAGGGTCTCTGTATGAACTGGAGGCTTCTAAGCAGAAGCTCAGCTCAGGGACGGCTACTTCGTTGATTTTTCAAATCCCACTCCTCAACTCCAGGATGCCTTTGGAGCTCTGGACCTGGTGTCCTCGCTTAGCTCTCAACCTCTTCCTCCACACATACAAGCACACAGGCACTTTTGGGGCCCCACTTTCCCTCCAAGCCCCAGTTTTGATCAGCCCCACCGCTGAAAAAGGCGCCATCGGGATCCGGGTGTGGGGCGCTGTCTGAGACTCAGAATGACCTCTCCCTACAACTTCGTGCCCTCCAACTGGCCCGGCCCAAAGCCCTCTCCGGGTCCGAGTCAGGAATCTCCCGGCACGCTGAGATGTTGCTGCCGGAGCCCCGGAAAGACTGCAGCTCGCTGCCTACACTACCGGTTGCTGGAGGCGGGATTCCCGGTGCCAGGTGCTCCGGCCTGGTCGACCAGGAGTTTTGCTCCACATCCCCTGCCTGGAAGCCCTGCACTTTGCAAACTTGACTGCGCGGCCACAAAAGTCCTGGGTCCTCCCGTCCTTAGTACCTGCCCCGCGGTCCGGCACCCCCAACCCCGTCCCGGCGGGAGAGTGAGAGAAGCGAGCTCGCCGCCTACTTACTATGCATGGATGCAAACGGGTCGTGCTTACAGTGTATTTCCATCGGGGCGCTCCAGACTGCAGGCCGGCCCACGCTGCCGCCTCCCGGCGCCAAGGGGCTGCCCAGCGAGGCTACGGAGCCGCGCCGCCAGGCCGGGAACTGTGCGAGCTGGGCTCAGAAAGCACTGCTGGAGCTTCTGTTCCTCTCTCAGACCCGCTCCGCCGGAGATCGCCGAGAGCTGCGCCTAGAGGCGGGAAACGGCGCTAGTACAGTCCGGCTGGGAGCAGTGCGCCCAACTCCTGGTGGCTTCCCTCCCGGGCTGGCTCAGGCGTCGGCTCCGCACCCGGCCCGGGGTAGCTGCGGCCAAGGCGCCCGCAGCTTCGGGGGCATAGTTTAGGGGCCCGCCTCCGGGACGGCCTGGAGCCCCCCCGCCTCCTGTAGGAGCGGCTCTAAGGAGGCCTGTGGGACACACAGCCCTTGGCTTCACTCGGGGGGCAGCGAGGCCCGCGGGCTGCCAGGCTGGTTCCGCGGCCTCGCTGCCTCTGGAGTCTCTCCTCGATCCCTCGGTCTCCACAGGATCCTTTCCCTTTCTGCTTCTTTGAGTCTCTGGGGCTCGGACTTGCCGCTTCAGCTCTTCTCCACCCGGCTCTCCGACGTCTCGGACGAAGTTGCAAAGAACTTCCTCTCTGGCGGCGCTGGGGTCCTGGCGGGTTCTGAGACGCTTACGCCACTGAGGTTGGGGCCAAGACTCTGGAGTCCCCGGGAGCCTGCAGCCCTCACACCCTGGGACCCACTGCCTTCAAAGTTCCCGCGGCCCTCGCTGCTCCCTCATCGCCGGGACCAGGAATGGGGACAACAGCGACGATCTCCTCCTCGCCTGAGTATCTGCCTCGCACCCACCAACTCTTCGAGCTTCCGCTGCCTTCTCTCGGGGGTCTGGTTCGACTGTCTTTCAGTTGCCTCTTCCGGGACGGCCGCCACGCCTGCCCCAGGCGTAGAGCGAGGGACAGAGAAGAGAGCGAAAGGTCCCCTAGACCAAGGCCGCCGGGACTGCCGGTGCAGAGATGCAGCCTCTATCTGCTTTGACTCCCAGCGTTGCCGCCGCAGCCGCAGCCGCCGCCGCCGGCGCTAGCCCTCCGCCTGTTCGGCGCGCACAGTGCGCCACCGCGCCGCCCCGGAGCCGCTTTCAGGACCCGCTGCGTGTGGACAGCGCCGCCCGGGGCTCAGCCTCCCTCCGGGCGGGGGCGGGGGCGGGGCGGGGGCTAACCTGCCAATCACGCTTCATCAAGCCAGTCAGAGCGGTGGCAGCCGGCTCTGACCCGAGACACCGCCCCATTGGCTGAGCAACCGGCGGGCTCCGCCTGATTAGCCGATACCTGGGCAATGGGAGAGAATGGGGGGCGGGGCCCAGGCGGCGGCGCCACGTTCATTGACAAACGCGCGGGGCGAAGGCCTAGTGGAGCGCGGACTGGGGGAGGGGGAAGGGGATCAACACAGTGCCTGGAGAGTCCAGCTGCAGGTCCAGCAGGAGCCTGGCCTCCTCTCCGCGGCATTGGGACCCAGGGATGCCCTGAGGGATTAAGGGCAGCCGAGGCGGGGATGGAGGGTGGGGAGTGAGGGTGGGGAAACAGTCTCCAGAAAACGCGCGCGCGCGCGCACACACACACACACACGCGCGCGCGCACACACACACACACACACACAACGGATGTTGGAGGAAAACAAGGAGCTCAATAGAGGTCAGGCTTTCAATCTAAGCACCATCAGACTCGCGATGGAAACGTAGTGTGTGCACATCTGCTCCGTTCTGACCTCAGTTTCCTCATCTGTAAAATGGACAGAGTTGATTTACCTAGTTTTTAATGAAGGCTCCTTCCAGCGGAAATATTTCATAGTTTTATCAAGCGCCTACTAAGCTGACGCTGCCGCCTCCTTGTCCACCGTCCTCCCCTGCTCTAACTCAAGGGCCCCCAATTCTGAGCTAACCGTAGGCAGAGACATAGAAGGGGAAAATCTCACAGTCCTTTAAAGTTAGTAACCAGGGTGCTCCTGGGGGAGAGGTCTATCTGAGGCTTTGGACCAGGTTGCCCAAGCACTGAGCCGTGAGCCCCTCTTTCCAGCCTCAGACCAGGAGCTGTCAGACGCTTTGGGGGCTAGTGATATGCGCAGCTGAAGGCTTCTGTCTGCAGGGGCAATTCTGCATCCGGAGCAAGGCCTCTTGGGAACTGAATGAATCCAGTCCCGTCCAGTGCTAATGAGAGTCCCTGAAGCGGGCGGGCGCATTCAATCTGCAAGGGCCACGCAGAGCTGCGCTAAGGGTGCTACTGTGCTGCAGCTCTGTCGTCGAGAAAACCCGACTTTTCCTCTCCTGGGTAAGTTCTTGTCGCTTTTAAGACAAAATGAGTGGATTTCTAGCAGGACTCTTTTGGTCCAGAAGGGCAGGGTCTTTGGCCAAAGAGACTCAGTTTCTCAGGCGTGTCAGGCTCTGGGACCACAATCAAAGGAACTGTACGACAGCCATTCTACACCCAGGAGGCAATAGTTCTGTGAGCGCCTATGTGCGCCCGAGCCCAGCCCTGGAATAGTAACTGAAGACTCCCCTGTCCCAGCAGCTCATGGGAGTTGTCCAAGACCCACCGTTTCGAATTCATAAGTGATGATCTTCTAATATTAAACATAAATCCACCAAAGCAAGGGCTCTGAGATGCCTGCTCTGGACCTGGGCTTGTAAGGAGGACAGAGCACGGGTTGACCCTGGGAGGACTCCCAGGTTATTCTCTACTTCAGTCTCCCTTCTCTCTACCTCTGTCCAATTTCTCACACTCCTACATGGGATCAGCCCTCGGATCCATCTTCTGTTCCTGCCCCAGATCCAGCTGCCCCTGAACGGTAGATAAGTTTCCGGCAGTGACACCGTCCCCACCCCCTCCAGGGCAGAGCTGCTGAAAACAGACCCAGGAAGTCCTCTGGGGGCCCAGGAGGCTGCGTATGCACTGGGGTGGGGTGGCAGTAGGTGTTATCTCTCCTTTGTCTGGAACCCCACCTGTCCCAATCTTCGACCACACTCCCCTCGCCCTGGAGCAGGAGGATCGCAACGTTGCAGAGGGACCAGGATGGTTGGGGTTCCCGCGTTCGTTCCAGCCGGTGGCGCTCGATGGATCAAAAGTGGACTAAGAATTCGACGTGGCGGCTCTGCGTTCCCACCGGAGAGGCGGGAGTATGGGGACGCTCAGAGGGTCGCAGCCAGTGACACCTCCACCTCCAGCCCCGCTCTAGTTCAGGCCTGGAAACTCAGATTCTAAAGTCTTAGAGCTAAAAGGGCCCTGAGGCTAGGCCTTCCCCATTTTACAGATATGAAACCTGAGGCCAAGACAGGAGGCTACCTGTCCAAGGTCACAGAGCAAGTCCGGGGTAGAGGAAAGGCTGTGAACCGGAAACCTCTTTCTCAGAAGGGTTTCTCCAGAGCCACTCTTGGGATGACGGGGCGGTTTTTTTTGGGGGGGGGGGGTGGAGGGGAAACCCAGCCAGGGTATGTCCATACACACCGATTTTCCTTCCGATACCAGTGCGGCTTGGACCGAATCCCCCCAAAGCGCTGCCAGGGTTGAATGGAACCACATATATTACTTGAACTGGAATAGGTCGGCTTCCCATTTCACACAGAAGGCTTTCGCCTTCAGGACGGTGTTGGGCAGCCTAACCTGGGCGGCGAGAGCAGCCCCCTTTCTCACCTTGTGGTGCGCAGGGCAGAGGGTATTTCCCTTTGGATATAGGATTATTCACAGCCGCCTGAGCGGGCCGGCCTCCCGGAACTTCTAACTCCAAGAGGCGCCATCAGATATCCTGCCTGGCCACCTAACCCAGTCTTATAGGCCAGCAAATGGCGGCCCAGAGAAGTTACTTGACTATTCGGGATAACACAGCGATTCCTTGACCAAGCCGGGCACCGCGCCTCAGTCCTGCCTCCGAAAGCTCACCAGCCCACGAGTCTGCGTCCAGGAGAGAGAGGCTATCAGGGGGTTGGTCTCCACGCCGCTGCGCTGAATGCGGTAGGGTGTCGCTGTGCGCAACAGTCGCGTGGTTTCTTTCCTCCGCTGCGTGACTTTGGGCCGGGCCTTGTATTAAGCGGCGGAGGCAGCAGACGGGGAAAGGAAACCCCCCGGAAAGAAATTTAATTTGTGTAAATGGAATTGCCTTTGAAAGTTTTGTTATTGAAAGAAAGCCCATTGAGAATAATGTTTGAGAAGCCACTTTCAGAGGAATGTCCACCTCCACCTCGGTCTCCATACACAAACCTGGCTTTACTCGGAACACACCCCCTCCCCGCCTCCCCCTCCCTCCCCCTGGGCCAGCCCCTCCTGCGCCCAGCGGCGTCTGGGGGTTGGGGCTGCTACAGTGCTCCTGGGCCTGAAATCGACTCCCGCAGCCCAAGTCCAGCTCATCTCCCTTCTGGTGCTTTGGATAAAGCGAGGCCTACAGGGCTCAGATTGGTTGCTCAGTTCGAGAAAGCCAGAGAGGCCCTAGCGGTGCTGTCCTAACTTGGTGGGTCCTCTCTCAGCCTCATTTTAAACGCATCAAAGAGAGAAATGAACTGACCCTAAGTTACACAGCTAGTCGGGTCAGAGCCGATTCCTGCATGATTCCTGCGCCTGGATCAGTGGTCTGCTCTGCCTGGCCCAAGTCTGTTTGTAGGAATGGTCGAAGTGGGAGAAAAAAGGGGAAAATTTAACCAGATTTTTCAAGAACTGTGCAAAGTGCCTTTGTCAGGGTTTGTTATCATTACCAGCGCACCTCAAAGGCCAGGGACTCTGGGACTACGTTTATTTCTCCCAAAGGCGGGTCCTGCTTCTCCTAGGGCTCAGTTTCCCCATGTGTCTGAAAAGAATCCCTGAGATGAGACCTCCCAAGTTTCTGAAAGATGAAGATCCATGGGTAGAGGGTATTATTCCACCAGGCTCATTCCAGAGCTAGGGGAATGGATGCCAACACGCAGGCAGTGTTCAGCCTATCCTGCTCTCCCTGGCCTTGGGACTCCTTAACCCTCACCTCAGCTAATTTGCCTAATTGTCATTTTCCTCCAAGGGAGGCCGTGGGGGGAGGGGGTGCGTGGGGCTCTATCGCCTTTTCCAGCAAGAATGAGAGGTTTAAGGGCAGAAAAATTACCTTTCAGTCCTACTCCCTCCATACTTCCTTCTGTATGATCTCAAATAAGTCCCTGCTCCTCTCTGGACCTCAGTTTTTCCTTTTTTGGCACCACAAGGAAGAGGCTAGACAAGAATACCCTTAAGTGGCTCCTTGCTCAGGTGGAACCTCACCGACCTTGGGCTTACAGCTAGAATGGCATATATGCCTTCCCCATTATACAGATGGGGAAACTGAGGTCGAAAGAAGGAATGGAATACAGTTCTGAAGGAGGGAAAGGGCCATCGAGCGACCCATACAAGGCCCTGAAGTTGGGAGAGGGGAACGGCCCGAGCAAAAACCCCAAAACCAGACCTGGATGCCCCTAGACTGGCCAGTTTCTCAGCTCTCTTTTCTTCCCCGGCCCAGGCTGGTGCAGACAGGCGGAAGTGTAGTGTTACCTGAGATACCGCCCTTTCCCAGGCAGGGCCCTCAACCAACCCGTCGGTGAAGAGGGGGCATGGCTCTCCAGATTTTTAAACTCTGGCCAGCCTAGGGGTCCTCAGCCCCACCCAGGCCTGTCTCGCAGAGGAATGAAATGCTTTATTGATTAAACGATTATTCAGACGATTGAACTAATCAAAGAGCCCATCGACCGCCATGAATTACAGTCTTCGTAGACAGCTTGTCTGGAGAGGCAGCCAGGCCAGCCATGCAGACCCTCCAGTGGACCCTCACAGGCCTCTGACCCATTCCCAACACACACACACACACACACCCTAGTCCCCAGCGCAGACACTTCTGGAGTCTCACCTACTAAGGGACCCACTGCGGAGTAGTGGGGAGAATAAGGATAGAGCAGAAGGGGATTCCAGGTTCCCTTTCCTGTGCCTTTACCCTGGAGAATCCTCTTCAATTCCCTGCCTCTTAGATTTCTGCCCTCACTTCTCTTCAGTCATGATTTTGGAAACACATATATGCCTAGGGAGTTGTCTTGGGTTTCAGATACAAGTTCACCCCCCCCACCTCTCTCTCTGCTTTTTGACCTGTATTTAGGGCTGAGGTGGAGGTGGGTGCTCACAGAACCATATGGATAGGGGAAGGGGAGTTCTGTCAGGGCCAGAAGTGTGTTTGGATGGGGGTTTAGCACATTTGGCCTAATGAGTAAAAGAAGTGCCCATACCTGGCTTTTACCTCGGGGCAGACAGAAGCTTCCTGCTGCCTTCCACCTCCTCTCAGACATAAACACACCCTGCCACCCACTGCCTGGGCCTGTGGGGGGAACACCAGGCTCTGTGCCAGGAACGCTTCTGTGCATATAGGTTCAGAGCCGGATGTCCCAGTTAGGCACACATGTCCACCTACTTGTGCTCTCCTCCTGGCACCCAGAAGATAAAACCTGAGCGCACACACGCGTGCACACACACACACACACCAGTGACAGAGGCTTGTCTAGGTAAGAGCTAAGGCAGGCTGGGGGTCCCTAGAAATGTCACAACTAGCCTATAGGTAGGCTGCCTCCTCTCACCTGCCAAGGTTGTGCCTGCAATGTGAGACCCTTTTGTACAAATGGTCGGCTCAACAGTACCCACAGAGGGAAGCAGTGTACACCACACAACGAAGGGCTGCACACCTCCACTCCTGTTCTCTCAACAGAATGGAACCTGAGCCTGACTGATGGCAGACTTAGTACAACAGATCCCCACAGGTCCCAAACCCATCTTTGTGCCTAGAGGCAGGCACTTTTGTGTACATTGGCATGTGCACAGTGAACAGCTGTTGACATCCAAAAATGGAGGGGTTGGTGTAACCATCTTATTCTCACTTCCAGAATCACTTGGGATGTGACGGGGAAACACAGACCCTTAAAGAAGTAGATGTACACTCAGACACTCATCCAAATTATGTATACACCACTCATAGACACACATTTTAGATACTCAAAAGAACAGTACCCAGGAACAGCAACTCATAAACACATACTAACAGACTCACGAATATAAAGCTACACATACACAGGCACACAGATTCTTCAACACACACTCAAAATTTTTGATAATATGTATATATACAGGGACACACAAACTCATTGTCACTCATGCACACCCTGAGCCCCTATGTAAACACACAAACCCAAACAAACTTTCAGACACCCAGATAAACATCCACATAAACATTCAGAAATAGAGAAAAATACACGCAAACTCGCAAACACTTGGACTGATGCAGAAGTGTGTGAACAGACTGGAGAAAAGAAACGTGCCGCAGACAAACGCGCAGTCAATCCCTGCGAAAATGAGACGCGCCCCCTCCCCCAGGGCCGAAGTGTTTGAGGGCCAGCGCCCGGCTGGGTCTCTGAGTTAACACGCCTAGTGCCCGTATCGCGGTCCTACCTGTCCTGCCGGTCCGAGGAGTCGGGTAATTTTTCTCTAAATCCATTTTGATTTTTCAGAACTTGATGTAATGGACAGGGAAAAAAAGTTTCCACTTTTTGGTGCTTTTTTTTTTTTTTTTTTTTTTTTTTGGGTCTCAGGGGCCGCTCGCAGGTCGGAATAATTCAAGCCTTCCGCTCCCCCGCCGAGCTG
Source organism: Balaenoptera ricei (assembly GCF_028023285.1). Taxonomy (NCBI): domain Eukaryota; kingdom Metazoa; phylum Chordata; class Mammalia; order Artiodactyla; family Balaenopteridae; genus Balaenoptera; species Balaenoptera ricei. Next base: position 87,306,660 of record NC_082644.1, read on the forward strand.
GGGTAGCTGATCACTGAGCTGAAACTAAACGTTTTAGGTGGAAAAAAAGCGTCCGAAGGCACCGTGAAATGATTAAGGAACTAAAGAGCTTCTCGCCATGTGAGATCATGTCCTGTTCTCGCCAACATCACAAGATGTCCCCAGACGCGCCGCGCCCCCAGCGTGCCTCCCCGCACTGCAGGCCCCGAACTGGGAAAGGGTGTCCGCGCTCTGCGGCCCGGCCTGCTCAGCTGGCCAGACGGGGCGGGCCGGGCCGGGCCGGCAGCAGTGCGGGAGGCCGGGAGAGCAGCAATGCTGCCGCCGCGCCGCCCTGGACTTTTATAGGGGGTTGCGGGGGAGGGACGGACGGCTTCAGACGGAGCCGAGCGCTAGCCTGCGTTCTAACGGCAAGGAGCCGACCGCAGGCGAGCCGGGACCCCTGGCGTCGCGACCGCACCTTTTACAAATCCCTAAGTCTGGGTGTCGCGGCCCTCTGCTCTGTGCGCGAGGCCGGTGACCCCTTTAGATGCAAACCCCGCCACGTAAGAGGGTGCAGGCCGCGTTTTTGTTTTTTAAGAAATTAACCACTCGGCCAAGCAGGTGCAGTTGAAAGGGGTGTAGAGGCAAGCCGTGTTGCCAGGCATAGAGGGGGGCGTTCCAGTTTCCTCAGATTCACCCCTAGGGCGGCGTCCGCCCTCCAGAGCTCTCAGCCACTCCACCCCACCGCAGTTTGCAGCTCTATTATTACTACTGCTGTGTCCCTGACTCTAGGGCAGTGCCAGAACCCTAGAGCGCCCAGGTACCATTCCTGGCCCCAGAGCCTTTCCACACACCATGTCCCATCCCGGCCCCGAGCACAGAGGTTAAGCTGTGAAATGCTGGAGATAAAATCCCGGCCTCCGCTTTGGAACACCCGGGCTGAGCAGAACCTTCTCAGGAGGTCCTGGAGGTTGGCATGAGTCCCGGACACCTTACCCCGGCCCATAAGTGGAATCCCCTTGCCCTCCAGCCCCGGAACGTTGAGGCGTCCCCGAGCCCCAAGACTTGACTTCAGAGGGGAAATCAGAGAGACCGCGCAGAAGTTTGGCATGTCCAGCCCGTTCTCTTCGGCCCAGGCTCAAGACTTCCCTCCCCTTTCTCCTCCCAAGTCCCGAGTCCAGCTGCTGGGCTTGGCCACTGGAAGCCCGTGGGGCCCCGCTGCGGGGTGGTCGCAGGGGCAAGGTTCTCCAGGGCGGGGGAGAGATCCGCAGGAGGACTCTTGGTCCGCCGGACAATGGCAGTTTCGAAAAGTGAATCGTCCTCAGCGAGAGTGTTGTTTGTTTTTTGGAGGGGGTGGTCACGAGGATGGGCCGAAACCCAGGGGGAAGAGCCCAGAGCTCGAGAAAAGGGGGCGGGGGGCTCGGGAACCGGACATCGCTTATCCACTGAGCCGATTTCGCCACAATCGGAAACTTGGCTGTGGATTCCCCGGCGGCTCCCTCCCCCCCGCCCCCCACAAGTAGTCTGCGCAGTCCCGCTGCGCCGCCTCTTCCTGCAGCCTACGCGTCCGGGTCCCTGCCCCGGCGACTTGATTTTTGGCCATCTCCAAGCGCTCGACTCTCCCTCGCAACCGGGCCCCAGCCCTTGCTTCCCGCCCTCCCGCCTAGCCCGCGCCGGGAGGCTGCGCAGAGGAGGAGCGGCCTGTCCGCGCCTAGAGATCAAAAAGCCCTCCCGGAATTGACATTTCATCCCGGGCTGGGGACGGGAGTTGTTTGGGGTTTTTTTTGTTTTGTTTTTTTTCTATTTAGAGGGTTTGTTTTGTTTTTGTTTGTTTTCTTTTCATTATCCATGTGAGTGTTTTGTTTCGGGTGTTTTGCGTGTTGGTTGTTCGTGGATTTCATTTTAGCGGGTTTTGCTCTGGTCTTGGTCTTTTCTGCCTTGTGTTTTGATTTTGTGTGCGTGCTGTACTTTGTCCTTGTAGGCTTTTTGTGTGTCGTTTGGAAGGCTGCTCTTTCTGCACGGTGTTTTGATGTGTTTTGATTTTGTACTAGTGGGTGTCGTTTGTGTGTTTTGAGTTAGGTGAATTTTGTGTCTGTATGGATTTTGTTTTCTTCGATTTTGATTTTGTTTTTATGAGCAGTGCGTTTGATGGGAGCTTTGGTTTATGTTTTCGTGTGTTGGCTTTAGTTTTTGTGTTTGTGGGATGCTTTGGTGAGTTTTGCGTGTGTGTTTGGCTTTGTGGGGCTTTTGGATTAGGGAGGGGACACCGGCCACTTCTTCATTCTTGTCCGCACCCAGGAAGGGCAGAGGATTAGGCCAAGCACCAGGACCCGTGGACTCGCGGTGCTCGGAAATACCTGACCCCCGCGCGGCCGAGTCGTACTCTGGGCGCTCCAGACCAACGCGAACAAATATGTGTTCCCGAGGGGGCGCCCGCCCTTACTCATAACCCCGGCGGTCGTGTGGCGCCAGTGCCCAGAATTCATAGAGCCCCCCCCCCCCTCGCGGGGTATCCAGGCCCAACCGTCATCCCCTTGCCCACCCTGCCCGCTGTGGGTTGACCTCCCCTTGCGCCTGGCCAGCGTGCTTCGGACCTCCCGGACTCCCGCAGCGTTGAACCGAGGGGCTGCTCCCTGATGCGGAGAAGGCGGCGAACCTCTTCGGAGGACCCGGAATTGATGCTGCGACCTTAGAGATACTGGGCAAGGGGCTCTGGACACAAAGAGTCTAGGCGCAGATCGGCATTGGAACCCCCGAAAAATCCCCCGTCTCACTTGGCCGCAGCCTCAGAATCCTAGAAACCCAACTCTGCTCAGCTTTCGGTTCGGAGAACTTGCCCTAGTTTGCAACCATCGACATACAAATCCACACTCGAACATACGCATACACAGCTAGAGAGCGAGAGCGAGCGAGCCGGCGCCTTGGTAGCAGCGGCCTGCGTGGCTGAACCAGCGCTGGCACCACCTCAAGGGGAAGACGAAGTGTAGTGACCGGAAATGTCCCAAGGACAGAATAAGGCTTTTTTTTTTTTTCCTGTCCACGTTGCCGGAACTTCTCCAACCTCGATACACGTGGATTTGTTTAATGCTACACCGGGGAGAAAAAGAGAGACAAATTCAGAGAGGCAGAGAGACATGCTGGCTAAAAAGGCGAGGAAGTGCGGGGAGAATCTCTAGAGAAAGAAATATGGAGAGGGAGAGAAAAGACTGTGAGGAAAGGCAGACTGGAGACCCAGGAAAGGGGCTGGTGAGGAGGCTCCTCCAAGGCCCCCGCGCGTTCTGGCCTTCTGTGAGAGGGAGAAAGCAGAAACCGAGAACAGAGAGTGACAGGAAAAGAAAAGAGTCGCAGAAGGGGTTGGCCTAGGCACGCTGCGAGCTTCTCTCCAGCTAAGACGCTGCAGTCCAGGATTGGGGAGGCCGACGTCGGGAGGCGAGGAGCCTAGGTCGGGCTCTGCTATTCAGCCAGGAAACACCCGAAGACTCCAGGGTTTGTGGAGCCGAGACTGAGGGTCGATTTCGGCCCGGCGCCACCCCGAGACCCCCAGCCCGGAATCCAGCAAAGATTGGACCACCGCGGTCCGCCGCTGGGCCTCCCTCTGTGCGAGCCCTGGGAGAGGCGGCGGGGAACGACTCCGGCCCTGTGGCTCTGGGACGGAGCCTGCTCTGAGGGCGGGTGGGAACCGACGTCCAGGCAAGTAGCTAGGAAGAGGCCCCGCCCTAAAGCTGGGGGCCCAGTTCTGGGAGCGGCTGAGGCCGCAGCTGGACTCGCAGGATTTGGGGGCCGCGCAGCGCACACGTGGCACCGCACCTTCCGCTGGAGGCGCCGCTAAACCCCAGCCCCGCCCCGCTGCGTTTGCTGGGTCTGGATGGTGTCAGGATTGCGGGTGGACGCCGAGTCCCGGCGAGTAGGTTCCTCACGGCCTAAGCTTGGGGCTTGCCGGGGGGCGGCGCCCGTGTGGATGGGGGCACCTCTCCACTGGCAACTCCCGGCGAGCAGAGCGCAAAACGCGCGCAACGCAGGCCAGCCGCCGCCGCCGCCGCCGCAGGTTTTAAAGCGGCGCCCGCGGTGGAAAGGGGCTGAGGAATGGTTTGGATAGAAGCACCCATTTCTGCTGGCATTGGAGTCCTCTGCACATAAAGGGCTTCGAGCTTCTGGCTGCTGGCTTGCTGGGACACCATGTGCTAGCGGCTCGCCACCCAGCAACACAGGGGTAGTGCTAGAAAACACGATGGGGCTGTGTTCGGGGAATCTGATGCTCATGGTGGGTTATTGCTACTGTTGTTTACTGCCTTTCTTGCTTTAATTAAAAGTATTATTGAGAGAAGCCTCAAACAGCGCAGAGACTCGGGTCATTTGCATGGGTTCATTTCAACTCAAATCCAGTAATTCGATTCAGTTCCACGACTGGTTTCCAGCGCACAGGTACACACGGCAGACGTCGTGTCTGCCGTATACCGGGACGCGATTTGAAGGCAACTTGTGGAGAATTTTGAGATAAAATTCACTATCCTGTAGTTACATTCGCAGTATATGAATATGGAAAACAGGGAGTCAGTTGTATTTAAAATTGGCCAACATATCCCAGCAATCCACTATTACCTAAGAATCCAAAACGGGGCATTGAAAAGATTTACTGGCACTCTGATTATTTAACATTGAAAACAGTGCAAATCAGTTTATTTCTTCTTCTATTTCCTTTTAAATTTAACAATACCATGATTTGTAAGTAATAAAATCATATTTTGCCAAAGAAGACTTACATGCAGGATGTTTTATTTCTGCCAATATTTATACGATGAACTGTTAGCTCTCCCCACCCCCTTTTTCTTCTGCTATTTCTCCGTGTAATGTAATGTGAGCTTTAAATATTCATGTGCCAACCCTGACTTGCATTTATTTAATATGTTTTAAACTAATAACATTTTAATGTGATATAATTTGATGCCATGAAGTACTGGAACATAAAGGAGCCCACTTCACCAGCGATTTTGACTGCGTGCACAGGTTAAATGATTCTTATAGTTTTTGGACACAGATCAGAATGTTAAATGGAAGTGAAGCGCCTGTAAGTAGGCCCTTGAATATTCTCGCTTACTTCATTCTCCATTTTTCTGTAATAACTTCAGAGCTGTGGCAGAGGATCACAGCAGGATTGGGGTGTTTTTCCTGGAGCCTGTAGTGTGACCTTGCAAATCGCCAAGTGAGTACTTCAGTCTTATGGCAGGTTTTGGACTGATTATTATTACTTTTTTTGAGGGGATGTCTTATGGAAAGAAAAGCAGACTGCAGGATAAAAAGTCTGGACTTGAGAGCATGCCTGAAATAAAACTATACGCTGTAAAATTCTTTCAGATTTGCTGCTGATTACATTTTTTTTTTTTTTTTACATATTTTTAACAAATCGACCTGCTATTTGCTGGTAGCTTCTTCCAGAACTCAGCCCAGAATAAGATGGGGAAAAGGAGCTGGGCTTGGGTCCAAAGGGCCTTTGAAGTGAGCCCTATATCCAGCCCAGTGTCTAGCAATCACCAGAGACACTTCTCAAAGTGCTTATATTCTCCGTTACTTTGTATTTGAGGTGGGGGCCAGACCTTCAGACACTGAATGCCAGTCAACTAAAAAATTGTCAACAATAAGAAAAATTAAAGATGTCCCCTAATTTATTTTCAGTCAGATAAAAGCCATTTGGCATACCAAGTTGGTATGAGAAGCTTATGAACATAGAAGTAGAAAGTTGTTTTCCCCCAATCACAAAAATATTTCTAATGGGAAATCATGACACTGTATTCTCCTGTATTCACAAAAGTGTCTACTCATCACACAAGGAAACTAACAATCCACTATTACTTAAGAATCCAAAATGGAGCATTGAAAAGATTGGAGGTCTAGGACAAAATATTCATACTAAAAGAATCATACTAAATTATTCAACTAAAATGCTGCTAAAATTTCAATGAAAGCAATTTTAAGGACAAGTGTTGGTAATTTTCTGGAGACATCTTTATAAATTCTCCCAGAAAAAAAAACAATTAAGGAATATCTATTCATATTTTGTATTTACAGCATATGTTTATATATACTATAATTATTATATAATATATGTAATATATAGTTCTGTGCATAGGCAGGCGGAGAGCTGGAAGATGGGCTTCTTGTTAGGTACAAATTCTGACAAACAAGGTATGAGATGGAAACGGTTTGGTGAACTGAAAGGGGGCAATTTTTTCCTAGTTTGGTATAGCAGTTGGTATCTCATTTCTCATGCAATTTGCACGTAGACTCATGTACCCCATGAAGTGACAAAAGAGAATTAGGCAGGGATGGAAACCTGCCGGTATCTGCAGGCGGTGCCTCAAAGCACTCCTTTGGACACACGTTCCTGGTGGTGGGGAGTTTGCTGCCTTTAAACCAGGCCTGACCTTTTGTCTTTTGACCTCTGATGCATGAAATTAGGTAGCAAAAGAAAATGTGAAGAAAAAGATACAAAAACATGGAAAAACAGCCCTCCTTGACAATAGTCATTGTATCAGATCATAGTGGAGCTGCCCTGCTCAGCCCCAAGTGCTTGTTTGTAAGGCTTTGGGTCTTCCTGGCCACTGGTGTTCCTGTTCTCCTTTGTGGGCAATCTGCATTTCTTGGGGGAGGGATTAAGCGCTCTTTTTAATTAAGCTTAGAGCTGGGTTTTGTCCTGGCTCCAAGCTAGTGAGTGCTTGGTTCTTCCATTTCCCCTGAGGCCCTCAGTGCAGGCCCAGTGCCCAGGTTGCACCACCCACCAGGACAGCTTTGGAGACCCAGAGGAGTCTCCAAGCCCTTTTGGCCACCCTGGCAGAAGCTGTTTCCCAGCTAGCACCAGGAAGGAGGAGCGGCATGCTTCCAGGTCCAGAAGGGCCACATACTCCAAGTGGATATCCCTCCACTCTCTCCAGACCCAGGTGGGGGAATCTGATGCTTGAGGTACTGGGGTCCCTGCCCCCTCAGCCTAAGAGATCAGCACAGTCCCCTCTACTGTCATGAACACCAGAGAGGAGGGCAAGAACGTCTGCAGACGAGCCCTCAGGGAGTCTCCAGGCAGCAGTCATTTGATCCTCACAGCGACCCCAGAAGAGATGCCCAGCCGTGTGTCAAGAGCCCTGGCGTAATGTCACTTGAGCCCCAGGCCCTATCCAGAGGGGAGACAGACCTATACTTAGACCATAAGAGTGTGAGGATGGGTGTCACCAAAGGGGGCTGAGGGAGAACCAAGCAAGGGGGGTCAAGCCAGACTCTGGAAAGGGGGAGGCCGGAGGAGACCTCACTGGGGGAGTGACCTATATGAGTGTTAAAGGGTGAGTAAGACTTTGCTAGATAAATAATGACACAGGGAACGCAATTAATGTCCCCATTTTGCACGTAAGGCTGCTGGATATCAATGTAAATGTAAAATGCTATGAGAAGAGCTGACTAAAGGCTCAGGGTTGATAGGAATGGCAAATGTTTCTGAGGGGAGGAATTCACAGTGGTTTGGGGAGTGGGGCAAAAGAAGGAGGCTCAGTAAGGTGGGCAAGCCCCTGCCACACCTCCCTGGAGATTATCAGATTCTCCCTTTCCCAGATGGAGTGGCCCCAAGGGTCAAAGGGAGAGATAGGGGAAAGGCCCTATGACCAAGGAGAGAAACACAGGAAAGCCTAATTTCTAGCAGTTTTCCACTTTCTGCCCTGGGAAAGTTTGTAGCATTCATGAAAAAAAACAATAGCCTGGAAAAAAAGAAAACATATTTTTTTTTTGGAATGTTCCTCATGCACCTTAGGAAATCCTCCAGCTGTGGGACACCCTCCCGGAGCTACAGGTGGTGGCCACTGCTCACTGCTCAGGCTGCACAGCCCTGAGCTCTCCCTTGTCTATGTCCCTGTGTGTCTGAGATGGAATATTGTGTCCAGTCCTCATGGTCAGGGCTCCACCTCTGGGACCCCAGCTCTTCGGGCAGTAAGTCACTCAGTTCCCTGATAACAGTAGCTTCTAAACTTCAGTGTGAAAGGAGTCACATGCAGATCCTTGGGCCCCAACTCCAGAGAGCTTGATTTAGTGGTATAGGACAGAGCCTCAGACAAGCTGAGGAAACGGAGTCCCCAAAGAGATATGGTAAGTATTGCATTAGAGCATTCTTAAGGTTTGCAGGTGGCACCCATGGGAACAGCTGAACTTCCTTCTGATCTTTGCAAGAACCTATTTCTTGCTGAGCCCTTCTGACTAAGCAGAGGTCACTGCCACCTGCTTCTATGGGCTTTATTTTTTTTAAGATTTTTTTTGATGTGGACCATTTTTAAAGCCTTTATTGAATTTGTTACACTATTGCTTCTGTTTTATGTTTTGGTTTTTTGGCTGCAAGGCATGTGGAATCTTAGCTCCCCAACCAGGGATCAAACCTGCACCCCCTGCACTGGAAGGCAAAGTCTTAACAACTGGACTGCCAGGGAAGTCCTTCTATGGGCTTCTGTGTCTGAATCTCAATGGGTCCACACTGCTGCTAATGCCTTTGTCACACTGTTGTAGCAGTTTGTCTTCTTGCTTTCTCTCGTGAGAACAGGGACAGTGTCAAATTCTCATTTGTGGGTCTGACGAATGAACAAATGTGGTGAAGGGGAAATCCTCTGTGGACTGGGCCTCTGCGGTCCACGAGTCTAGCTCCGCTTTACCACATCCTAACAGTATGACTTCACCTCCCTGTCCCTCAGTTTGCTAACCTGCATAATGGGGAGATTAATTGTCATTCACTCAACCTACTTCTCAGGGCTGTTATGAGGACCAAATGATATAGTAGCTGGGCACTTGCTTCATGAAGTATTGTTACAATGGGTTTAGATTCCCCAAGGCTGTTCAAAGAAAATGTTTTTTGGTTGACTAGATATATTTCTCCTTTGGTAGAGGAGCAGATGGCCCAGCATTTGACAGGAGCGATGAGTGAAGGTTTGTATAGGAAGAGGCCGACAGTACTCATGTGTCGAAAAATTGTGTGGTTCTTTTTGAAGTATCCTTTACCAACACTTCAAGAGAGAAAGCAATGAACAAAAAATTCAACTCAAGCACATCTGAGAGCCATAGGTTAACAGCTGTCATGATACTGCTGCTAAATTTCTGAAAAGACAAGGTTGGATCTAGAATTTCTGGGGGAAAAAAACACAGCTGGGTAGAGCTGAAAGGGAAAGAAAACCTCAGATCCTAGAGGGAAAATGAAAAGGCATAATTGCAGTCAATAATACATTAACAAGGTGAAATCTACTGTACACACACACACACACAGACCCCCTATACTTTGTAGAAAGAATTTCATACTGTAGGAAAGAAGGCTCAGAAAGATGAGTCAGAAGTCATGCATTCTGTCTGATTCTCCACCAACCCCTAACCCCAGGAGTCCTCCAGTGGGCATTCTCTTCAGAGAGAAGCCAAAATAAGCCAGAGCCTCTAAGATGGTACAGATAGTAGTTTATCAATTAATGTATTGCTAATTAAGTAATAAATCAGTAAATAGTTCATTAATAGCACAGGGAATTGGGGTGGTGAGCGTCATTAAATTGTATGAGTTGTATCTAGGCTGGCCTCTCTACAGCACCCCAGTAAATAATCATTTAGCCTGAGCTTGAATACCTCCAGGGACAGTGAGCTCACTAGCCCCTTTTGGAATTGGTATTAATGGAATGGCTGCCAGGGAGTTCAATGAGGGATGTCCCTCATTGAACATGCACTGGTCTCCATGTAGCATCTGTCCACTGGTCCTAGTTCTGCCCTTTCGTCCATTGGTCCTAGTCATTGTCCTCAGGAAACAAACAAGGTGACATAGTAAAGTCTCCTGTGAAAATATCTGCTTAGACAGTGCAGGGGGTTGGGGAGAGGGTTTCAACATCTCTTCTACGTGATTGGACAAGTAATCCCAGCTAGAAGGGGTGGTCTTGGAATGTCAACTAGGAGAAGTACATTCAAGAGTAAAGCAGAAACAGGATTATAAGCCTGAGAGTCTAATCTGCAGAACATTTCTGGAATCCCATTCCCATAGCTGTGTCCCCATGGGCTACAGATTCCCACACAAATCTATCTTTAAAAGGACAATGTTACAACCACCACTGTGAAACCATTGTCCCTGAGATAGCCCTGGAAGACCATTGAATCCAGCACCTTGCCCCATTTGACAGGTGGAGGCACTAAGGCCCAGAGAAGGAAACAGAATTGCCAAAGGTTCCACACTGAGTTAGTGGGAGGGGTAGGACTAATAAGTGTAACTGACATTTCTTTAGTGTTCACTATTAACCGGGCACTGTGTTTCACATATCACCACGAGTTGAGTCTAGTTTGAACTCTGAGGCTCAGAGACACAGAGACTTGCCCAGGACCACGCAGTTAGGAGATGGCAGAGCTGGAATTTGAAAGCCAGTTCTGAATTCACAGTCAAATTTCTTAACAGCTAACGCTATACTGCTTCCCTAAAACCCAGTCCTCCTTCCTCCCCCACCCTCACCCTCACCCAGATTCTACCCCTGTTTTCCTCCATTATGCCATACTGACTCCTAAAGAAAAAATATCCAACTGGACACAGTTCTGGAGCATTTGCAAAGCACTTTGGTGTCTTCCTACACATTATCTCAGGGGATCCTGACAATGGACTTAGGGGGCAGCCTGGGTAGAAATGAACATGATCATTTCACAAGGCAGGACCAGTTGGGGTCCCCGGTCGGTTGAGAAATGCATAAGGTAAGAATGGGGACCCAGGCCCCACTGACAAGACAAGGAAGAACAGACATCTGAAACTTGGCTAGGGAAACTTTTAATCCAAAAGAAAAAATGAGTGCACTTTCTTCCTTTATGTGTTTTAAATAGAATAATGAGATAATCTTGGATTTAAAAAAAATAAACTCTGGTGTTTATATTTTAATTTATTCTTAGAAGGGTAGGAGGGTCTAGAGGAAATGCAATATGTGGGTCTTATTTTATGATTTGATATGGTAAGCCACATTTAATCCCTTTCTTCAGTGAAAGGATTTATGAAGGATACAACAAAATGTACCTATCTGTTGCTTTCATTGCGTTTTTTTTCCAGATTTTTATTTAGCTCACAATGTTACAACAATAAAGAAAATTAAAAGGAAAGAAAATTATCTGTAATCCTACCATCCTAACAAATGAACTGTTCAGTGTTCCTCTTCTGTCCTGACTTACATGCTGGCTAAATTTACATAGGTAATTTATTAGTGTAGTTACAGCTTTGTATTCAGCTTTCTCACTTAACAGTTTATCATTATAATTCCATACTGTCTTCATAATTATCATTTAAAAATAAGTGTTTTAATAATATTTAATAAAATTATTACTTTAATGGTTGCTTAATACCCTTTTAAATGGATATGTCATTCCCTAGTATTGTATATTTAGAAGAACTCAAATTTCCACTATCACAGATAACCCCAAAGTGCACGTCTTCATACCTCTCATTGTCTCTCTCTTTTTTTTTAATCTCCTAAAATCCCCAGATCTAGATTTGCTGGGTCACAGGGTCTTTGCATGGTTCTTGATATCTATGGGAAAATCACTTTGCAAAAGGCTTTTACAAATTTATTTTGCCTCCTGTAATGGATGAGTATAATAATTTCATACTACCCGCTTGCCCTAACCAAGGGAAATCTATTAACGAATGAAAGATAATGTGATAAGGAACATTTTTTACTCATTAAGTAAATGGTTTGACAAACCTGTCATCAGTTCTCTATTATCTGTGTTGCTGTCACAAATTAAATGCCTTTACCAAGAATGTGAGGAAAGCAGCAAAGCAATTGCTATACCCACTTTATAGCTGAGGAAACTGAGTCTCAACTTAGGGTTTTGCCCACAGATGCCCAGTGAATAATTGGAGGTGCCGAGATTTTTGTGATACTATTATTTGTAGTGAACCAAAGACGATTGCATTGGTCTCTTATAACCTCCTGGCATATCCTGGGGTGTTTGTTTGTTAATCCCTTGAGTTTCTGGAGAAGCTGGGAAAATACATCCACATCATGTATATCTGTAACTTTTTTTTTTTTTTTTTCTCATTTGGCTGCACTGAGTGGCCTGCAAGAATCTTAGCTCCCCGACCAGGTATTGAACCCAGGGCTATGGCAGTAAAAGCACTGAGTCCTAATCACTTGACCGCCAGGGAAGTCCCATATTTGTAACTTCTTTTAACAAGCATCATAGACCTCCTTGCCTCCAATTGCTACTCAAAGCATGGGCTCACTTCGGAGGAGATCTTTGATATATTCTTGCCAGAGAATCTCTGAAGTTCAGAGCTGGAAGGAACGTCAGAGATAATCTCAACCAGCTGGCTTATTTTAGAGATGACAAAGCTGAGGCCCAGAGAAGAGAAAGGACTTGCCCAGGTTTATTCACAGAGTTGGCAGCCCAATCAGTATCCACCTCCTTTTGCACCCTCTGGTTTAAAATGTTGCCTCAGCTCATTAGTGGGTCATTGTGTTTTATGAGATAGTAATAAAGTGAATATTTTTAGAAAGGATTTCAGGGTCAAAACCATTTGGGAGGGACTTCCCTGGTGGTCCAGTGGTAAAGAATCCACCTTCCAATGCAGGGGATGCGGGTTCAGATCCCTGGTCTTGGAACTAAGATCCTACATGCCATGGGGCAACTAAGCCCACGTGCCACAACTACTGAGCTTGCGCGCCTCAACTAGAGAGCCCGCGTGCCGCAAACTACAGAGCCCAGGCGCTCTGGAGCCTGCACACCTCAACTAGAGAGAAGCCCTTGCAGCATCGAAGGGGCTGCACGCCACAACGAAAGATCCCGCGTGCCGCAACTAAGATCCGACACAGCCAAAAACAAATAAATAAATTAAAAAAAAAAATTTGGGAAACGCTGGATATCTTATGTTTCTTTTGGAACTCCCTGGTGAAATAAGTCTGGTAACACCGAGTTAAAATAAAACAGGTTTATTAATTAAAGGACTTCCGAAGTCTTTAGTACTCCAAATGACATTGTTTTAAAAAATTTATTTATTTATTCATTTATTTAATTTTTGGCTGCACTGGGTCTTCGTTGCTACACGCGGGCTTTCTCTAGTTGCAGTGAGCGGGGGCTACTCTTTGTTGCAGGGCGCAGGCTTCTCATTGTGGTGGCTTCTCTTGTTGCAGAGCACAGGCTCTAGGTGCGCAGGCTTCAGTAGTTGTGGCACATGGACTTCAGTAGTTGTGGCTCACGGGCTCTAGAGTGCAGGCTCAGTAGTTGTGGCGCACTGGCTTAGTTGCTCCGCGGCATGTGGGATCTTCCCAGACCAGGGCTCGAACCCGTGTCCCCTGCATTGGCAGGCGGACTCTTAACCACTGTGCCACCAGGTAAGCCCCTGACATTTGTTTTTATTTTTATTTTTTTGTGGGATTTTTTGGGGGGTTGGTTTTTCTTTGAGCAAATATTTTTTACTAGATTTTATGTTTAAATTTAATATTTGTTATATATTTTTTGACTCAGTAGTACATACGTATGGCTCAAGTTCAAAAGGCACGAAAGCAATCTGAGGAAGAGCCTCTTCCTACGTCTCTCCCTCAACCACTCGGGTCCCCTCCCAATCTGGTAATCAGTGTTCCCAGAATACTTCCAGAGGTAGTTCATAGGTGTACACTTAACAATATAACTTGGTGTCACATGCTGGTACATAAAGAGCTTTCTCATTGTTTGTTTCTTTCTGTAGCATGGTGTTCTGATCAATATTTGAATCTCCAATTGGAATATAGTCTCCACCCTCAAGGAGCACAAAGATCCCTGGAAAAATGAGTTGTCTTCATTATGACCACTAAAAAAGGTAGAAATTGCTCAGGGAGGAGCATACACGGTGTGGTGGGTATGTGGAGGAAAGAAAAGATCCCACTCTCAGGTAGGTTTGGTTTTGGGCAGGAGATGGAACCTGGAAAGGTTTCTGCAGCAGATGAGTCTCAGCTGAGGGATAGCCCGAAGCTATTATTCATCACACTGACCTTTGTTTTAAAACAAAGAAGGCCTGAATATCTGTATCTGGCCAATCCCAACATTTAGATGCTAAGCACAAAGGCTTGATATTTATTAGCTCTATTTGTTGCCCACATATTGGAACCAGTCTTAAAGTGGAATCAGACATGTATATCAGATATCATTTGGAGTAATGAGTGTATTTTCCTAATCTTTCCAACACCGACCTTACAATTCATCTCCAATAGCATGCATACTAATTAATTTGTTTTCCATATAGTAATAAGATTAACAACCTCACGTTTACATGGGGTACTGAGTCATGTTCAAATAAAACAAGTTCTAATGAGAAAAATTGGATGCGGCAGCAAATCATGTCCCACTTGGCAATCCAGGTTTATGTGTGTTTGTCTGTCTTTGCTACACGTATTTGTGTCAGGATCTCACTGTAAACAAGATGATTTCTTTCATGTTGGGTTAATCTGGGTAAATTTGTTTAATGAACAACAAAGTCATTGTAAACATTGCACAAATCTGAGTGCCTTGCAGTGTGGCTAGGAATCTTTTAAGCTGCTGCAAAAAATAAAAGGTGTTAACCATGAAAACAATAGTGGGGAAAAACACTATTAATGTATGAACACTCTTAGACATGCAGTCTGGACCAGTTGTCTCTGGCTAACTGAAGAGTTTGTGGTGGAATGGGATGTGACCTTGTACAGTCACTCTGCCTCCCCTAATATGAGCCTCAGTTTCTCCCTCTGTCAACTGGAGTTTTCTAGGCATGTGAATGTCCCATCAGAATCAACTGGGAGGGGTCTTTAAAAAATACAGATGGCCAACCTGGCCTACTAAATCCCAGTCCTTGTAGACTCCAGTTTCTGGGGGTCACTGTCCCAGAATCTGTATTTTTCAAAATAAGTTCCTCAGGTGATTTGACGACTAGGCTGGTTTGGGCCCCGCTGGATTAGACAGATGACTAAGATCTTTTCCAGCTCTTATGTTCTTTCTTCCTGATTTCATGACCATAAAACCCCACGACTCTAAAAACCCACCTTGAAAAATACTGTTGCTTTCATCTGGGCCAAGAACGAGAACTGTTTAGGGTGGTAGGAACCTGGATTCTATTGGATTGGCCAAAAAGTTTGTTTGGGTTTTTCTGTAAGATTACGGAAAACAAGGGCTTCGGACCAGGCGATGTTGGAAGGTCCTTTCTCTCTGACATTCCGGAGCCCAATTTCTGACCCCATTGGGATTCATCCATCTGCACATAAACTGCCGTCTAGTTGACTTTTGAGACCAGAGGTTGGCATGAAGGCTGGTTGCGGTCATCTGCAGTAATCTACTCATTCTTTCTGAGGCCAAGGGAATCTCTTCTGGCCCCTCCCTCACGGTGGGTCCTGCTCCATCTGGCACTTTTCTGAAAAAGGGCCACGAGGGTGTGTCTTGGCTGACAGCCTGGCACTTCCAAGACTCTCATTGTTTCCCCTCACTTCAGACTCAGCTGATTCCAGCTTTTCTTACTCCTCTGGGGCAGGATCTATACCTCCATGCTAGACCTCCCACCATTCCTAGCTCAGTGGCCCCTATGTAGTAAGAGCCTCAAAGCATCTGAGGAATGAAGGAATAAATGAGTGAATGAAAGTCACCTGAGGTGGCCTCCAACCCTAACATTCAGGGCATCTTGGTCCTCAGTGGGGTCCGTGCTCAGTGAGGTGGAGGGAGAAGGCTTTTGCCAGATCTACACACTGCGTAGGAGTGAGCTAAGAGCTTGGTCACTTCATCCAAACATAGAGCTCTTTGTCAGTTTTCTAACTTTATACGAATGGGATCATACCAGATGTATTCTCTGAGTTCTGCCTCTTATATGCCAACGTTATACTCTGTTTCCTGACTGGAGTGGGGGTTACCAGTATTCACTTCTAATTATTCATTGAACTATACACATGTGCTTTATGTATTTTTCAGCATCTGTACTACATTTCACAATAAAAGAAGGAAAACTGAGGGAGCCTAAGACAATTACTGTTCAATTTTGCCCTCAAGAGACAATCTAGAATGTCTTAGAAAAAGACTCTTTTAGTCTTAGGAAAAAGTGACTTGGGACTCAGCAAGAATTTTTTGTTTGTTTGTTTGTTTTTTGGAGTGTTACCCTGACAGTGGCGTCTTGATTTTACCAGGAGATCAGGTCTTTGGCAGAGGGATGATTCTTTTTTTTTTTTTAAACATCTTTATTGGAGTATAATTGCTTTACAATGGTGTGTTAGTTTCTGCTTTATAACAAAGTGAATCAGCTATACATATACATATGTCCCCATATCTCCTCCCTCTTGTGTCTCCCTCCCACCCTCCCTATCCCACCCCCCTAGGTGGTCACAAAGCACCGAGCTGATCTCCCTGAGCTATGCGGCTGCTTCCCACTAGCTATCTGTTTTACATTTGGTAGTGTATATATGTCCATGCCACTCTCTCACTTCGTCCCAGCTTCCCCTTCCCCCTCCCCGTGTCCTCAAGTCCATTCTCTACGTCTGGGACTCAGCAAGAATTTTTACAAAATGTAAGGGAGCTTGGGGAAATCTTTCCACTTGGCGACATTGCCTCAGAGCTTCCCAGTTACCTTCTCTTTTTCTCCACCCCATAGCGAGCATTCGCTCAACAAACAGCAGCACTGCCTTCTCTTCCTACATCAGACACCAGCCCCTGTGCCTCCCCCAGCAAGTCCCCTAGCCTGTCTGAGCTTGGTTTCTTCACATGTAAAATGATGGTGTTGCCTGCAGCTGGTGGCGGTGGCGGTGGGTGGCGTGTATGCATGTGAATGAGGTTTCAGGACCCAACTTGCCATACTTCTGATTGGGTCTGAATCTACACGTGTGGCAAAGTAACAGTGTGGAAAATGGGGGTTATAGGCTCTGTGTTGATAAACCTGAGGAAGAGTGGGGGAAAATCATTTTCCATTAGGAGACCCAGTTCAACAACACTTCAGTATTACCTGCCTGGGCTGCCTTGTGCATTGCTCTGTGGGGAGTCCGGGTTTAATGAAGTAGGATAAACCACACAGGCACATTAGTTAGCTTCAGCACAGGCAGGATTAACTTTACACTCCATTTGCAAGAGCAAAGCTCCTCTCCTAGAGTTTGTTATAAAGGGATTTAGAATCACAGAATGATAGAGCTGGAAGAGAGCCCCTAAGACGTCATCATAATCCTCCCCCGTCATTTTACAGAGGGTCAAACTGAAGCCCAGAGAGCGGAAGGGTGCCCAAGGTCACCTACTGAATTAGCTGTGGAGCTCAGGTTGGAACCTGGGTCTCCTGATCCCCAGGCCTGTGTCCTCAACATTTTCTAATGGATTACTGCCCAGTTGTCTTGTAACAAGGGTGGGTAACGTAGTTTTCTTGATGGCTTTGCTCCACACCCCTTCACGGGTGTGTGAACAAGCCAGGTGATGCTGGGGAGGAAGCATCCGTGTTGCACGGGTTGTGTTAGGAACATTGTGAGATCTTGGATCTTTCTAGGAACTGTACTCTAGGGGCTGAAGGCAGATAGCCCTCATAACGCCACCAGCAGCAGCTAACACTTAATATAACATTCACCACGTGCCAGGTTCTGTTCTATATTCCATATAAGCACCTCCTGTATTTACATTCATTCGATCTTTACAACAATCCTGCAAGACATTTATTACGTACATAGTAGTATCATCCTCATTTTACAGAGGAGGAAACTGAAGCAGAGGTTAAGTAACACACTCAGGGTCACGGATTGTGAATTGCTGAGCTGGGATTTGAAGCAAGCAATCTGGCTCCAGAGTTGGGGCTCTCCTAATCTAGTCCCATCTACCTTTCTTCCTAGTCCACCTATCTTCTGGATGCCACCCTCCAGTACACATATACTCTTCCTCTTCTTTTGTGTATTGTCCTCTGCTCTGGCCACGCTGCACTTAAGAGATTATGGCTCCTGAGCTTTTGCTCATGTTCCTGCTTTTTTCTGGAAGGCCCTTTTCCTATCTGCACCTGTCAAGGATCTTCAAGGCCCAGTTCAAATGCTCTAGATAGAACTTCATATCTAGAATCTCTCTCTTTTCTATGTTTGTGATTCTTAACCTTTTTCAAAGGGTGCTGAATGTTTTCAAGAGAAATAGATGCTCTTCCAGACCCACTCTCTATCCTTCTCCCCTCTGTTTGGTGCCCTCACAGGCTGACCTCTATGGACTCCATCAACCAGACCTTCTTGCCTTTTTACTTTCTTTTTGGTTCAGCCAATGGGAGGCATCAAATAGAAAGGAGAGGACAGGAGAAGAGAGAATTCAGAATATTTATTCCTCTGATGCTGTAAAAAGGACATAGCTAGGGATGTGGGCTTAAAATGATGAAAAGTAAGATGCTGTTTAAAACTTTTCTATGGTTCTCTGGTCCGTCAGAGTAAGGTGCAAATTCCGTAGCATGACATTCAGGGCCCTTTGTGGCCTGGTCCCTGCTCAGCTGTCAGTTCCATCTCTCCCCAAGGACCTCTCTGTGACATATCATAACAAAGGGGTCTGAGGTCCTGAGAGGAGGAAGGGGAGGGGAACACAAAGGCTGCCTTCACTACCTGAAGGGCCACTAAAAGAGTCATCAAATGCCCCTCTTTGACAGGGAGGGTCAGAGAGCTTCTAAGCAGTTCCTGGGGCCAGAGGCTTTTGCCAACAGCACATCTTGGAGAGGAGAGGCAAGGATGAGTCAGCAACATGTCTGAAGATTGCCTGTGAGAAGCAGTGGGAGCCAGTAGAGACATCAGACACTGGGAAGGGAGCAGGAGTTGTAGCAGGGCCTTGGTGGGGAGGGCGGGGAATGGGGTGGCCTGGATCCATGCTGGAGGTCAGAAGAGCTGCATAGATGGGAAGAGGCCCAGAATGTTGTGCTCCCCAGAGCTGAGAACCAGGCTAATGATGGAGAGGTTATGGAGAAGCAGAGTTGGGCTTCCTGAAGGGAATATTTTTCTACCAACTAAGTCTGTCTCTGTTAGTCAGGCTTATTTTGGGCCTATGAGCCCCAAATCAAGGAAAACAAGAGACAGAAGCCCAAATCAAGGAAACTTAAGGGAAAAGGAGACTATTTTGATTCATGTAAATGGGTAGTTCAGGAGAGAGCTTCAGGGACTTTAGGAACTTGAAGGATGTCATTGCATGTTTCCCCATTCCTTGCTGGTTCTTTCTTTGTGCTAGCTTCATTCTCTCACTCTGCAGATGGGTGTTGTAGACATAGCTGCAGACTCCAATCCTACCCTACCCAAGCTCAGTGACCCTCATTGAAAAGTGTATATACAGCCTTAGAGTAGGACTTTGATAGGTCCAGCTTGCATCACATGCCCAGAACAGAGCCAATCACTTGGCTGGAAGTAGGCACTATGATTGTCAGGCCTGGTCACAAGTGGAATCATATCAGATGGGATCCAAAAGGAAATATAAACCACTCTGAACAGAGGGAGTTTACTGGTTATACACAAGTGATGGAAGGGCTTCAGGAGCCTTCCTGAGAACAGTGAAGCAACTATTCTCAGATATTACCAGGCCACTGCTAATCCTAAATTGAAGGGATAAAGGGAGGTGGTGGTGCTGCAGGGATCACCCAGTGGAAGCTGGAATCATGGTGGATCTGTGCAGTGGGAGCTGACTCTAAGACATGGAGGAAACGCAGCTGCAGTATAGGAATCTGACACCATTTCCCTCTCTATAAAGGGGACAAATACCTTGACTTCTCCCCCTCCAATCTCCTGCCAATGCCTCCCATTGGTCGGACCTGCTAAAACCCAGCTGACATGGGAGTCTGGGACTGAGGGCCTATGGGGTCAGCCCCCTCCCCTGTGCAATACAGAGAGGGGCAGGGGAAAGGCAAGGTGGGATGTGAGGGCAAACAGGTCACGGAGCAGCACACCACCCCTGTGTCCTGTCAGAACCACACAGTATGAAGAAGTAGCAGTTCATCCAAGGAAGCTGGTGCTGTTACCGGAAGGGGGAAAGTATGTTAGACAGCATTTGCCAGCTGTCCAAGTATGAAGTGGGTTGCTTTGTGAGGTAGTGAGATGTCCTTCAGTGAAGGTGTTAACAGAGCCTGGATGCCCATTGTCAGGGATCCTATAGGGGCATTGCTGAATATAAGGGAAGATGGTCAGGACTGTCTCTAAATACCTTCCATTCTTACTTTGTGTATTCCCTATTTTTAGACATGTTGTTTCTTCCACAAGCCTAGACCATTCATTTCTGTGATTAACACAGACTAACAAACTTGTAAACTGCAACACACTGAGGAATCTGGCACCATCAAGTGGGCCACTGATTGTACTTCCCCTTTGCATCTATCTGGTCCTTCTTGTTACATCTCTGCTCCTGTGCCAGAAGTATCGTTGCCAAAAATGAGACTTAAACGTTTACTTTTACCTTTTGGCAGAATCATAAGCTGGATTATTAAAGTTTTGTCTTCCCTCTTTGAAACTCCCAAAAGAAAAGAAATCACAAGAACAGATCTTGGCATAGAAAGAAAATGAGACAAAGAATGTAATCATAATACTAGTGAATGGTTTTCAGACTGACATCTGTACATTAAGAATATGTAAAAATACCAATTTCATGCTCTGACAACTTATTCTGCATCGGGGTGGGGTAATGCCTTGGGAATGCCAAATGTCAAAGCATTACATAATGTCAGCTATTCATGTGCTCCTTTGATGAGCTATCACTGGGAATGGGAATTCCTTAAGGGAGAGATGTCTTAAAAAGACGGAGGGGAGAGGGGAAGCATAAGGAAAGGAAAGGAAAGAAAAGAAAGGAAGGAAAGAAGAGACAAAAGAAGAAAGAAGCTTTCAAGTTAGAATAAAAGAATGACTGCACCAAGAAAAATTAATATATACATATATATTTAAACCATACATACAAACCCAACCTAAGCTACCATGTGTAGGAGTTACTCATCTCTGTTTTGATTTGCTACAGTTGGAATATCCATGTTTGATTTCTTTTCTTTCATATGTGTAACAGTGTTACTTTTTACCTGAATTTTTGTAACATTGACAGATATCTAAATGTAAAAATTCATCTATGATACTATTGCTCCAATATATCAAACTTGCTTTTTCTATTCCATTCTGGTTCTTGCCCAAATGCATAATTTCACACAGTGGCTATCATATAAGTAAAAATTCACATGCTTTCTAAGTTTTTATCATAGGACTTTCCCCATAATATCATATGGACTTCAAAAGACCAATTAAATTACTTAAGAATATTCCAAAGTATACTTGTGCTAAAATTTACTTATCCAGTCTTGTGTCATTGGACTTTTAGGGTTCCTCCTCATTTTTCCATAGTTATAGACAATGGCAAATGCACATCTTCATATATTCAATGCTTTCAACAAACTTTTACATGACAGGTACTGTGTTAGGCAATAGGGTTTATCTGGAAGGATTCTGCTTCAGGGTCTGGAGGGAAACAGGCAAATGAACACACAATTCACAACTCTACCCCTCTGCTACCCGAAGTGTAGTTCACTGACCAGCAGCATCAGGTTCACCTGAGAGCTTGTTAGAAATGGAAAATCTCAGGCCCCACCCCAGACCTACTGAGTCAGAATCTGAATTTTAATAACATTCCCAGGTGATTCATGGGCACATTAGAGTTTGAGAAACTGCCAATCCCAATCCCCTCCTGTCTACCTTGGTAGGTCACTTGATTGATCATTCCCAAGTCTTTCCTGCCTTTTCAGCCTCTTCTCTACTTTCCCAGAGCCACAAACATGCTCATGTCTCTCTTAAAAACACACTAAAACCCCTCAAACCATGATGTTGTTCCCTTCCTGGTAGGGCCCTCCAAAGACTCGTCACGTGTTTCTCTGTAACCTCACGTTATTGATGACACACTTTGAGATTTTTTGTATGGAATCTAATGATTCTTAAATAAACTAGAATCTCAAAAGTCTTGCTACTCAATGTTTGTTATATAGTCACTTAGACCTAAGCCTTGAGGAACACAATTCCAACTAGGAATAATAACGAATGAGAATACAGTCCTTGAAATACTAGCTCCTTATCCCTAGGATTTTATTAGAATGAGAATATTATCATTTATACAGTTTAATTTATGGTGTATATTTTTTAAATTTCATGATTTTATAAGGAAAAGCAGTCTCTAAGAAAAATTAAAAGCCATCTATATGAACGTCTAAATTTTCAAGAATGATTTCATGGATGAAAATTGTGTGCTCTCTCCATCACCTTGCAATTTGAAGAACTGCAAAATCATGAATAATAAAAAAGGATGTTAAACTTTTCAACAAATCCAGATGGGTACCAATGTCATTGAGAATTCCCGAGAATCACCTTGATTGCTTCCTCAGACTAGGAGCTTGAACTGAATATTGCTTACCAGCTGCAACATATGGGCTTTAAGTTAACAAGTTTCTATAATTACATTTTAAAACTGTACTGACATTAAGTCTGTATTTGCGGCAAATGAAAAACATCCAAACTTTAAAGGGTAACAGTCACTTCGCTTTCCAGTCTCTATTTCTGCCTCAACCTTTCAGAATTTTGCACAACAGAAAGAATAATGGACTGTGAACTGGAAGCCAGTGTTAACACTTGCTGGGAACTTGCAAATCCTGCCTTCATTGTGGGTCTTCGTTTTCCCTTCTGCAAAATGATGGAGTTGTCCTACACGTCCCTTTCAGCCACTGTCCTAGGGTTTCTTATTCTATAGTCACTGGATGAAGAGAAATTGTCAATGAAATGACAGGGCAGCCATAAGAACTTGAGTTATTTTTTGCAGGGCTTGAGGCTGGGCATAAAGAAGGCTTAATCTTCATTTCCAATATTAGGTAGCAGGGAACTGGGCCCATTTGTGGGTCGTGTTGCTCATGATTCCTACTCTCTCCCCTCCCGCTCTCCCCACACCATGCCATGTTCTGGACACTCAGAGCCACTGATTGTTTCTCAATGCAAGACTCATGCTTGTCAGTTTCCTTTGCTTATCTTGTTCCTTTGCCAGAAGATTCCCCCTGCCTTCTCTACCTGGCAAACTCTTATTCTTTTTAGTTTTCCTTTTAACTTTATATTTTGGCATAATTTCACAGTTAGATATAAATTGCAAAATTAGTACCAAGAACTCTTGAATACCTTTTACCCAGATTCCCAAAATGTTAACTTTTTGCTACATTTGTTATCCTTCTCCTTTCTCTCTCCCTTTCTCTTGCCCCCAAAACAATTTTTTTCTGAACCACTTGAGAATTAGTTTCAGACATGATGTCCTTTTACTGCAAGTACTTCAGATTATACAGCCTAAAAAAGACAAGGACATTCTCTTACATAACCGTAATACAAATATAAAAATCAGGAGGAATACAGCTATAGAGCACTGTCATCAAATCTAGATTTATTTGGATTTTGCTAATTGTCCTAATAATATCCTTTCTAGCAAAAGAAAATCCCAGATCATGAATTGAATTTATTATGTATCATGTCTCTTCTACTGTCCTTGAGCGTGGAACAATTCCTCAGTCATTGTTTTTTATGACTCTAACATTTTTGAAGTGTTTTAAGAGTCAGGTATATTGTAGAATGTCCCCTAATTTGTTTTTGTCTCGTAGTTTCCTCATGATTATATTCAGGTTATGTGCTTTGGTAGGAGTACCCCAGAAGTGATGTGTGTTCTTCC
The DNA here is from genome assembly GCF_028023285.1 of Balaenoptera ricei. NCBI lineage: Eukaryota > Metazoa > Chordata > Mammalia > Artiodactyla > Balaenopteridae > Balaenoptera > Balaenoptera ricei. Next base: position 87,330,252 of record NC_082644.1, read on the forward strand.
CACTGAATTACGTCTCTCTTTTTTTTAAGTTAAAGTCCCTCTTTATTCCCTTCCACTCCCACTTCCTTCCTCAGAAGTCAGTAACCACTGTTATTGATTGACATCCATCCAGTATTTTCTCTATGCATTATATACACACATATCTATATACAGCCACACAAACTCTTTAAACTATAACAAAAATGAGTACATAATACACCTATTGCTCTGCAATTTGCCTGTTTTTTTCACTTAACTGTATGCCTTGGAGATCTATGTCAGTACATACAGATTTATCTCATTCTTTTAAAAGCAGCATACTTTAAAAAAAATAGTATCGCTGTATCCTTGTTTATGTCATTCCCTATTGATGAATATTTGTTGTTTCCTTTTTTTTTCTATCACAATCTTTCTACATACATTTAAGAACATAGCTCACTTACAATTTTGATGGATACTGTCAACTAACTCCCCTAAAAGGCTTTTCCAATTTGTATTTCCATGCACAGTGTATGACGTCATTCATATTTTTCTGATTATTAGTGATGCTGAACACTTCTTATCATAGTTCATGGCCTTTCGGATTTCTTCTGTGAATTGCCTGTTTGTGCTCTTTACGGTTAGAATGCTGGACTGTTGTTGTTTTACTAACCACTTACTTGGCCTCCTCCTCTGCAGGAGGCTTCTCCACTGCTCCTAAGCAGCCAGCAGCTCCCTCCTTTGCTGTTCCACAACACTGTTCAAACAGCACCCAGGCTTTCATTTGGCAAACATTCCATGCTGAATCCACTCACTCCACCAGTGACCTCTGGGAGCCTGAAACATACTCTGCCTTGGGTTAAGTACTGGAGAGACAGAAGCAGGTCATCATAGTCTCCACCCTCGAGGAGTTTAGTTTTGAAAGGCAGTTTGGGTATAGAAAAGAGCATAGGTTTTGGATTCAGACAAGACTTGAGTTTGAATACCAGCTCTGTCATTTAGAGCAAGTCACATGACCTCGCCAAGTCACAATTTCCACACTAGTGAAATGGGCTAACACTCCCTTACAATATATTTGGCAGACAATATACCTGAAGTGGCTCACAAGGGGTTATTACATAGTAGGCTGCCAGTGAATGGATAGTAATGGAAAGGCAACTGATAAAAGGTCAAAATGATTAGTTTTTCAGAGGTTCTAGGTACCACTAAACCGGAATAAAATAAAGGAGGTAGCTCCTCCCTCTGCAATGGAAGTGTAAGGGTAAGTCACTTGCCCAGATCCTGCTACACTATATCCCCCACCTGGCCTGCCCTCTGCAGCAGGTTTCTGCTTTCTCCTGGCCCCTCACCCCAGTTCAGCTGCTCACTGTTGATGTAGTACTGCCACTGCCCTGGCGAAAGCAGGTGCTTCCTTTCTCAAATAAATGGACTCCTTAGGACATTCTAAGAGAGGCTCCAGGATATTTGTGCATGCTACCACTTGTGATCTCAAGAGGTGTGGGCCAGAGACAGTGTGAGGTGGTTTGGGGAGAGACTCAGAGACCTGGATTACACACACAGTTCTGCCTCTGCCAGGTGACTCTTGGCAAAACATCAGTTTCCCCGTCACAATAGGAGACTGAATCTCGTGATTTCTAAAAACCATCTAAATGAGAACTTACCATGTAAAGGCAGGGTGTATGTATATATACACTACTCTTCTTGGTCAGAAATCTCTGTATCCTTGGGGTCCCTGCAGCTCTTTATACCATGTTAGTATCATGGAACACTACACTGCATTCCAGTTATTTGGAGTCATGACACATTTCCCACTGAACTGATAGCTGGTGGATCCAGATCTGGTTCTTAGTTTCCTAGAACCTCAGGTAGTTAGAGGTCCTTCATTCCTTTAACACCATTACTGAGTGCTTGCTGTCTGTCAAGCACTATATTAGCTGGCGAAGATACAAAGATAAAATGTCAAAGCTTCTGCCTTCTGGGAGCCCACAATCCAGTTAGGAGACAATTTTAAGACAATATAACTGTCTTGATGGAGGTTTGTCCAAAGTGTAGTGGAGCCCAGGGAAGGAATGCCTGTTCTGTCTGGTTGAGTTGGAAAATTTTCCTCAAGACCCAGTCTTGAGCAGAGTAGGGTGAATGACAGGGAGGACTTTACAGGCAGTAGGAATGCTCTCTGTAAGGCACAGATGTGATAGAGCATAGTGTGTTCTGGCAACGGCCCAGTATTCAGCATGGTGGTAAAGAGGTAGGCAGATGTCAGCTCATGAAGTGTTCTTTATGACATTCAAAGATTTCTAGGTTTTATGACATAACCTGTTGGGGGTGCCTAAGCATTTTGAGCATGGGAACATAGCAAATCTTTGTTGAATGCAGGAGTAATAGTGAGAGTACTGGGCATAGTAATTGGGAGCATTTCCTGGCCTTGTGGCCTTGGGCAAGTTACTTAACCTCTGAATCTATTTCCTTTTTTAAAAACTCTCAACCTCAAAGGGTTGTTAAAATTTAAAAGTTTATACATAGTAAATTTATAGGAGTAAGCCTGGCACTTGATAAAAGCTCAGTATATTATTATTTTTAAGATAACATTTGTTCTACACAATACACATTACCTAATAAACAATCTAGTAATTTCTGTGGCCCATTTCTTAGCCTGTTTCCTCCTCTGCAAAATGGGTCCTCCAATTTTACCTTTTCATTGTATCCTGTCCTCCTTCCTAGCACTTACCATAATGTTAACTAAAATTTCTAATTATTTTTCCGGTCAAACTCTTAGACTATAAGCAAACTATCTGTATTCTGCTTTCTCAGGTAGACTCTAGCTCTATGAGACCAGAGACTTTAAAACATTTACCACTATATTCGCAATTGCTAGCACTGCCTGGCTCTTAAACAGATGTTCGATAAATGTTGGCAAAAATAATCAGTGTCAAACTTATCTTTCAAGACTGTTGCCAAGGGCCGACGAATTGATAAAGATGTACAGTTGGGTTTAGTATTACTGTTAAAATAAGGTGTGAGACGAGGAACCGAAGCCAGGGGCTCCCAACACAATCTGTAGCCTCCGGAGGTTTCCAAAGGACCAGTATTGACTTCAATCTTTCGAAAGAGTTCAGCTCTTCAAGGTTCACAAAAAGTTAAATCTGTTGTCTTGTACAGTAGGGGAAAAAAGGAGCCGGAAGTGCCCCAGTGTAAACTAAGTTTACCTTCAACTTAGAGGTAGGAGGGACCTGCCTAAGGTCACCTAGCTCGAGAGAAGGATCTAGACCAGGCGCTCTCAAAGAGTCTTCTCCCTCGCTGGGATTCCCCGAGTCCACCAGCCAAGCCGCCTGCCGCACGGGTCCTCGTCCCCTTGCTGGGTCTCGGCTCCGCTCCCGCGCCACGTGGCACATGGAGGGTGTCCTCCGAGGTCAGGGGGAAAGGAGGCGGAGCCCGGGCTAAACCTCGCCCCGGAGCATCATGGTAGATGTAGTTTTTCTCGCCAGCACAGAAAGGCGCTGTCTCCCCGATTTTGCTCGGTAAGTAGCATATATTCTGTGCAAGTCATTCAAACATGGTGTCCCCTGTCACAGATGCAGCTTAAGTATCTCTGAAAGAAGCCTTTGGGGGGAAGGACCAGAAAAAGACAGGCACATCAAGGGGAAGGGAAAGGGTTAATAGTTGTTACGCATGCGTACAGAAGGCCTGGTGGGTGGGCGGGACGGAAGACGACTCCCGGGAGCTGTGTTTTCCCCGGAAGTGCCTTCCCTTCTCCCGGGTCCGCGCGGACGCGGTTTTCTTACCTCATTTGTCCTCGCCCCTCCCCGTCCCTCTACGCGTTTTGGTTCCTGGTTGGTGCTTCCTGGTCGCAGCCGCGGCAGTGAGTATGTGTGTGACGGACCCCGAGTCGTCTGCGGCCGGGGGACCCCTTCCCGCCCTCCGCCTCGCCCGCTGGGCTGTGGAACTAGCGCGCGTCCCCCCTGTGTCCCTCACTCGTGGCGGGGCTCGGCTCGTGGCCTCTCAGTCGAGCTCTGCTCCACGCGACTCCGCGGACCGGCTGGGGTGTCCGCTTCTCCCTGCCCCTCCAAGGCCTGAGGCCGTGGTTCAAAAATGGCTGGGCGCCCATGGCCTCGGTGAGGAGTGGCGTTTCTGCCTATTTTACCTCCACCACTCCCCGAGGTTCCTCTGTCTTTTAGGAAAGCCGGTCAGTCAGTTAAACGCGAAGAGGGCTCGGCCTTTGAGGACCGAACAGTCCTGGGCCAAATCCAGCGTCAGCAGTCAGAAGCAGCAGCTGCAGCTGTGGGGACAGAAAAATTTCGGGAGATGGGCCCCTTCCCCCACGTAAAACAAAGAGATTTGGACTGTGTTCGCTGATTCCCTTTATCCTTCACATCTTAGCCGGCAGTTAACTTCAACTTTAAGAGCTTCAGGTGTAGTGGGAAAACTGGCTGAGTGGAGAGTCAGCAGGCCTGCGTTCTAGCCGGGGCTCCACCACCAGCTCGCGCTGGTGACTCCAGAAATCTTCTCTTTAGGCTGTATTTACCTTGATTTCAGATTACGGGGTTGAATTAGGAGATCTTTTATGCGCAGTGAATAAATAAGCTTCTCAGAGCCCATTTCTCGATGTATAAAATGAGTGTTCAATTTAATGACTTTCAGGTCCCTTCCAAAACTCTTGTGTTTTGAATTTTTAGGCTGTGTATATTTCAGACGGTATTGTGCTTTGGGGATGATTCACTATCGCTGTTTTCAAGAGAGTCGGAGGGTGGGAATAAACTGAGGAAGAAGTGGAAGTGAGGATTGTACAATAGCTTCAAGGATAAGATACTGTGTAATAACAGGAAAAAGGGCTGAGGGAAAGGTGAAGGAAGTGTTTTGAGATAGGATTAGTTATTCTATGAAGACTTTATGTCAGGAACAGCTGGACTTGTCTGAATAAATTTAGCATTATTTTCTCCCACCAGCATCTTGTATTCTGTCTGAATTTTTTTGTGACGATTGTTTCCCACATTTGAATTCTCTGTCCCAGTTTGATTTACTTCAAATTGAAAGCCCATTCGAAGAGTGGGCAGAAATTTTAACACTAGAGTCAGTAGTGTTTCAAATCTGTCACTTATCAGGATAGTTCACTAAGTCAGAAATTTTAATTTGAAATTAAACTGTTAATCACGTTCTGAAGAAAACTAGGCTTGATATCAAGCTGTGAATTTGATAAATTTCCTTGAGATGGATAACTATCTCATCAAAAAGAAGCATCTAGGCTAAAAGTTCTTTGAAGAGAAAGAAGAGCACAAGGACCGAAATGACCAGTTGGTAGACTGTTAGAGCAGAAATGTTGGCTTTAAAGATTGTATAATAAAATCTGAAAGCTTAAATAAGCCTTAAGTTGTCTAGTTTAAAAAAAATCAGTGAATGAATACTGCTCTCACTTTTGAACAGCGAGAGCCTTTGCAGTTATTCTCTATAGCTGTTTTATATTTGTTAAGCCATTTAAATTCTTCAGAGAAGTTTTATTCCCAAACTGATATTTTAAGTTCTTATATAAGAGCCTTCTTTTTTGGTCATGGCATTGCTATGGCCTTTGTGTACCAACTTGGGAAGCTCTTGGATGGTAAATTGACAAATTCAAATGTATGCTTTTCTTTCCAATTAAAATGCCTCTTTTATAGTTTTTAAACTCCACGGAAATAAAATGGATATTTGTTAGGTAAATTTAAGTGTTAGAACTACTGCAAATTTAGCTTTGAAGGAAGGTTGTTTTTTTTTTAATCTTTGTTTGAAATGATTATTATTTTTTTAATCAGGGAAATGTGAATCAGTTTTAGCTGTGTTCTTAACCAGCTAAATAACTTTGGATAGGCCTCCTTATCTCTTTGGACCTCAGTTTCCTTATATGTAAATTGAGGAGGTTGATGAGATAATCTGAAAGGTCTCTTCCAGATTTAAAATTTTGTGACTCTCATAGGGACTTTATGTTATCTAGTTAAGTATGCTTGAGAATTGTGTACAATAATCAAAAAGCTGAGAAGTCCTTCTGAATCAAGACAGTTACATACATACATATTTTTTTCATATTCGTCCTTGGAGTTTGAATTTAAAAAGTTAACTTAATGCATTTGAATGTAATTAAAGTAGTAACATAAACCAAAACAGCCTCAGGCAAACCTTAACTCTGGCGTACATAAGCTACATAAATAGAAGAGCCGGTTATGCTGAGCACAATTTTCAGTACAGAAGGTGCAAAATCCTCTTAAAGGCCATAGGGGCTAAATTGTTAAATTCATTTTTCTACATTTCAGGGAAAGAGATAAACCCTTAGACCCAAGGAAGTCTGTTTTTATTTTATTTCTGTAGTTTATTTTTGGCATACATTCACAGGTGTGCCTATGGCTCTATTCTTAATCCCTTTCCTTTGGGATAGCTCCAAGAGTAGTACAAATTTGTAACACTGTAATTTAGCTCTTTAATTTTTTCTGTGCTGCACCGGAATTATGTTTTATCTTAAGTCCACACTGGATCCTCAAGATGGATCCAGTGAGGATTTTGAAGGACGCATAATTCCTTTGACTTCTTTTAGAATTAGTTTACCTATTAAATAAAAAGGAAAGGATTCATCTTTTATTTGTATTGCTCTGAGGCTAACATTTCAATATAAACTGATAAATGCTATGAGCATTATTTTTCAGACAGCCACATTCAACTTGTATGACAACAGCATAGTAACCTGAAGGACAGTGCAAGAAGGGAACAGGTATATTGTACCTTTTAGAAGGAAAAAAAGGCATTAAAAGTTGGGTTTCCCCCCCAGCTTTATTGAGATATAATTGACAAATAACATTGATTTTAAGGTGTACAACATGATGATTTGATATATGTATATATTGTGAAATGATTAACACATTAAGGTTAGTTAACACATCCATCACCTCACGTATTAACCTTTTTTGTGTGTGGTTAGAACATTTAAGATTTACTCTCTTAGCAGATTTCAAATATACAATATTGTTAACTCAGAACTTTTAATCATCTTTTCCCCCCAGCTTTATTGAGATATAATTGACATATAACATTGTATAAGTTTAAGATGTACAACAAAAGTTGGTTTCTTTATTTCTGTAAAACAAGAAACTCCAGCATGAGTGTAGTACATTTTTGGCCCTTGTTCGTTTGATTTTTGGAGTCAGCAGGTGGTATCACCAAAAGTACCCTGCCATTTTGGGCAGAGAATTGATAAACTAAGAAAACAACTAGTCTTTCTAAATTGTATCTGTATAGCTAAAAGTAGAGTAGAAAGAATAAACTGTCATTTTTAATTGTAGTCTATACTGTGCCTGATTTTTTTTTAACAAAAATGAGGTTTTTTCCAGCACTCATTTTGATCAGTGTTCCATTAGTACCTAATTGAAACATCTGTGTAGATTTTTGGTTGATGATATGAGAATCTTTGAAATAGTTGGAGACAACTACGAAATTCATCTCATCATAATTTTCATATTTTAGACACATATTAGATTTATTAGGGCTTTAGAACAAATACCTGATGATATTATTCATTTATTTATTCATTTGTTAGTTCAGCAGACCTTTATAGAGGTCTTGCTAAATGCCAGTTACTCTGCTTGGTTTTGGGGATCCATTGTTTAACAAAGCGCATATAGTTCCTGCCTTCCTGGGGTATGTGATTTGTGCTTGTGGGAGATTTACATTGCACTAGTAATTAGAAATGTGAATGTTTTGAAATGTAAAGTGCTGTGGAAACCTATAAAGGGTCGACAGTTTAGTCTGGTGGGTCAAGGAAAGCCTCCTGGAGGAAGTGATATTTAAACAGAGTTGAAGGATGAGCAGGATTTACTATGCTCACAGTAGGAGAGTAAAGTGCTCCTAAAGCTGAGTTTTACCTCTATTTTAGGTCTTTAGTTAGTTTGTATTTCATACATATCTTTATAGGTAGCACAGAAATAAACTAGGTTTATCAGCTATTTTTATATATTCTTTTGGTCAAAGATCAGAAGGCCTGGAGATTAATTTTTTAATTGAGAAGACAAATATGCACCAAAACAGTAAATATGATAATTATGTCCTTTTGTGGATTTTAGTCATAATTGAAGTAATATTCCTGTGTGAGAATGTATACCAGAAAAGATGAGATACAGAACCAGAACCAGGGAAAAGATGAAGAATGGATGGAATAGTAGTGAGAATGACCTAAAATATTCTTGTGATTTTTAACATTGTGGAGAAAAAGTGATTGGTGTCTGAAACAGTGGATCTCAACCTGTTTTTCCTTTCTGACATACTTGTGAAATATAACATTTCCATTAATAACTATAACTCAGTTTGTTGGCGGTAATTTTCATTTGGGAGGGGCTGGGCATTATTAGAGTGGGTCATGAGAGAATTTAGAAAATCTTGAAAAATGGTACTACTCTAAAAGAAAAAGTTATTTTAATATGTCATTGAGAAAAATGATGGCTTTCACAGAAGTTAGCTGTAAGAGGTGATATCATTATGCAGTAAACAGGCATGATCTGAGCTGTTAAAATATATTCTTTCTATGACTTTCTCTTTTACAGCATCAAGGTTGCTGACTTTCCATGATGTTTGGTGGTTATGAGACCATAGAAGCATATGAAGATGACCTTTATCGTGAAGAGTCATCTAGTGAACTGAGTGTTGATAGTGAGGTGGAATTTCAGCTCTACAGCCAAGTTCATTATGCCCAAGATCTTGATAATGTCATCAAAGAGGAAGAACATGAAGAGAAGAACTCTGGGAATTCTGAATCATTCAGTAGTAAACCAAATCAGAAGAACTTAATTATCCTTTCAGATAGTGAGGTCATCCAGCTATCAGATGGGTCAGAGGTCATCACACTGTCTGATGAAGATAGTATTTATAAATGTAAAAGAAAGAATTTTAGAGTCCATGCAGAAGAAAAGACCCAAGGTCCTCCTGCTTTTCTTCATTCTAATGAGTTGGCAGATAAGAAATGCAAGAGGGATATTGAGAAGACTAAACCTGGAGAGAGATCAGGTACAATCCAAGAGGTCATGATTATAGAGGTCAGTTCAAGTGAAGAGGAAGAGAGCACCATTTCAGAAAGCGATAATGTGGAAAGCTGGATGCTGCTGGGATGTGAAGTTGATGATAAAGATGACGATATCCTTCTCAATCTTGTGGGGTGTGAAAAGTCTGTTAATGAAGGTTAGTATCATATTGGCCATTAAGAAAAGTAGTATCATCTTTAATAAGGAAGACTGCTTTTCCTAAACAAAAGACCATTAGGGTCTGCTCCATTTAATTCCTCACCTTTTGGTCTTGTTTTTTGGCTTGTTTTTCATGAGACTCTTTTACCAATGGCCACTTTAATGGTGGTCTGTCTGAACATCAGAAAAGTATGTCAGGATATCAAAGACACTCTGCTTCTGCTATAAGCAAATTCATAACTGCTTCTTCCTGTTTGGCTAGAGCCAGTTCTGGACCTGAAATCTTAGTTCCCCTCTCTCTCTGCTTGGTACCACAGGTGAGTACTCCATCCAGCTGACATTGGCCCTATGCTCTTATTTGGCCATCCTCTGTTGGTTCTGCCTCTTCCTAAGTGATTTGCTTACCCAGGAGGTAGCCATATAGCAAGCATGGGGAATGCCTGGTATACAGAAGATATGGAATTAGTATTAAGATTTTTAGAAACTCCATAATCAGTAATGTAGGAAACTATGAAGAGCTGTAAGTCTACAGTAGACTGTAGGAGAGAATGCAAATTCTTGAGAGCCACATAATCGAGAATTGAAATTTTGGTGTTAGTTTTGTCTCTGTCACATGTAGTCATCAAGTATTGATGCTTATCCTTTTAAAAAGTCCCTTTCATTTTTCTCCCTTTATGCTTAATGTGTAGTCTCTTGCAATATTTTCCTAAATGATCTTTTATATCTTCCCTGTATGCTGTTGTTAAATTGGTAGTCTTGAAATGCCCTTTACTCAGTACTTTACTGCTGCTCCAAAACCTTTAATGGCACCCACTTGTCCTCAAAAGAAAATGATGATATTGAATATAGATCATGCTTTGGAGCCCCAGAGATTGACAAACTTTTTTTTTTAAAGAGCCAGGTAGGAAATATTTTAGGTTTCCAAGGCATAGGATCGCCTAACTACTTAACTTTGCCCTTGTTGTAGGAAAGCAGCCATGATATCTGAAAAAATGAGATGGCTATTTCAACAGAATCTTATTTACAAAACAGGTGTCTGGCTCAGGCTGTAGTAGACCAGCTCTGAGAATTTGACACCAAAAGGAAGAAAAGAAATAGAATAGTAGCTAGAACATAGAGCAGAATCAAGTAAAGTTTTGTCAGAATAAGAGAGTTGATAATGTTTTTAGGTGGAAGGGGAAAATCTCTTGAAAGAGAGATTAAACATGTTTGGTGGATTGGGGTAAGGGAGGCAAATAAGAGATGGGCTCAGGTATATTGTCTGAATTAGTCTTAAAAGGGAAGAGACATTTAATTGCTAAATTACCAAATATTTATAGAGGTGGAGAAGAAAGAATAAATTCAGATGGATTGAGGTAGATGAGGGAATATATGAGGATGTGTTTGATTTTCTTGGGAAAATGAAAGTGGAAGTGGGTCTGGAATTGGACAGGGGATATTTAGAGGCTTACAGTATGGGAAAGATGTTTAGGTGCTATGGGGAATACTGTTAGGCAGTGGATCCCAATATGTTGAAGATGACAACTTCTTTAACTTCAAAAAAATTTGTGGACCCCCCTGCCCCACATAACTATAGTTACATTTTTAGTATTTGTTAATTGAGAAAATGCATGTTAGCAAAAAGCTATTCAGTACATTCATACATGACTTTGTATTTTATTAACCACAACATTGTCTACACATTTGAAAAATATTGTATAAGGCCTGTCTGCAACATATATGGCCTTATATAAAGCATGCCTCTGGCTACCCATTGTGATAACTAATTCTCCAGCTCCCAGGAGTCTGAAGCTCATAGGTTGGAAATCATTGTGCTAACAAATCAACAATAAGAGAATAAAAGCCTTGCTTAAAAGTAGTATTCAATCAAAATGGAAACAATGTGAACTTTTAATGAACTCACTCTGAAGGATTTCATAACTTTTTCCAGTAATACCTGGGGCAGGGTGACAGAAACCAAAAGATCCAGGGTTAGGCAAAACATTACAGAACGTCAGAACAATCATTTAGCCTATTCCTTCTCTAAATTGCCTTCCTGTAACATGACACCTAGTTTCATCAAATACTAATGTGTTCATGATGATCAGCCACTTTTCTTTAATTCAAGTTCTGTATGTCCACTGTGTCAAATATTTCCATTTGGGTATCTTATTGTTATTTCACATTTACATACTGAAAATCTTGATAAATTGAAAAGAAGGCTTATCTTTCCACAGAAAGAGGAGCAGGTTAACTGGATGGTGGCTCATAATGTAACTAGGGTTTCTCAGGGCAAAATGAAAGGGATTGATGAGGGGTGGTGAGGATGGGGTTAAGGGTAGCTGAGCCATATGGAGATGAGGATTCTAGAGGAAAGGGAATGATGGACTTAGGTATGGCTTTTAGGAATGAAGAAAAAGTTGGTAATCAGGTATATAGAGAAATCTCTGGAAAACAATTTTTGTATTTTATGTTATAGACAATAAGAAGCATGGCTGTTCTTGAACTGTATTTTGGGGGGATAACTTGTGTTTATGGTATTTGTTTATTTTTTATTGAGGTGAAATTAACACAGAATTAACCATTTTAAAGGTTCAATTTGAAGGCATTTAGTACATTCACAATGTTGTAGAACCATTACCTATATCTAGTTCCAAAACATTTTCACCACATCCAAGGGAAATGCCAAAATGTTTTCACCACATCCAAAAGAAACCCTGCACCGATTGAACAGTCACTCCTCATAACCTCCTGCCCCAGACTCTGACAAGCACAAGTCTGCTTTCTGTCTATGGATTTACCTATTCTGGATATTTCGTGTAAATAGAATCATCCAGTATGTGACCTTTTGTGTCTGGCTTCTTTCACTTAGCATAATGTTTTGGAGACTTACGCATATTGTAGCACGTATCAGTACTTCATTCCTCTTTTAAGGCTGAATAATATTCTATTGTATACCTGCATTTTGTTTATCCATTTATCTGTTGATGGACATTTGTGTTTCTACCTTTTGGCTGTTGTGAATAGTGCTACTCTGGACATTCATGTACAAGTATTTACTTGAATACCTGTTTTGGGTGTTTTTTTGGTATAAACTAGGAATAAGATTACTGGCATTTATCTGTTTCACTTTTTGAGGAACTGCCAAACTTTTCCACAGTGGCTGCACCATTATACATCCGCATCAGTAATGTATGAGGGTTCCAATTAACTGCAGTGGTTTTTATGATTACTTGTCATGTTGCACATTTCTATTTGATTTACTGGTAGACTCTTTGTTATTTCTTAGCAACATTGGTAAAAATATTTATTTAAGACCTAAGTAATTCCAAGTAATTCTTGATTCCAAACAGTAAGTGTATGTTCCTACTATCCATATTGAAATTTATCCCTACTCTGTGCTCCTTGATCTACTAATGCCATAATCCTATTTTTTTCTAGTTAATAGGCAATATATTCAGTACTGATGCCTATTTGAGTGTGTTGTTACTTTCTAATCATTATTATCCCATTCATAAATAGACCTGGGGGTAGATCTGGTTCAGTTTGTATGATAGTCTTTAGAGAAAATATTTTTTCATATCAGTGGAAGTTTGTGGAAATTCTGGCATACTTTTGAAATGATGATGATTGTTAAACAGCAACAATAATGATTTTGTGTACTGCTCCCCCTCCTCCGCAAACCCCCCAAACTGTGGCATATTTGAAATATCAATATAATATAAGAGAAGAGATTAGTAACTCCTTGAGGACAGGTCTTTTCCTCAGAAGCCTTCTTAATACTATTTAGAGTAATTCTTTGCCATATATATTACTTTGTTTTTCATTAATTGCTAAATGATCAAACACTTATTGAGCATCTACTCTATGTAGAATACATAGAGGGGATTTAAAGTGGTAAAAGATGTAGTTTTAGCCTTAAGTGGCTTGGTGTTTCATTGAAGAGACAAAATATAATAAGAAGCTTAAGTAATTTATGGAAGTCTCTTCTTAACCATTGGAGTTAAGTCTCTCAAAATCCTGGGGGTAGATGTGGTTGAAAACTTAAAACTTTTTAAAAAATAGGATTAGTGAATTTGAGGTAGTACATGAAAAGTCTGAAGGACTATGTAAGTACATCCATATTTTCCATTGTTAAATTTGTAGTAATGAGTGCAGCACCACTCTTGCTCTGTGGAAATGTGAGGCTCTTTTGCACTACTTCAGTTTCAGTGAGATGCCTAAACGTTTGTTTTGCTTTAATACACAATTAGAATACACAATCAGGCAGATAATATACAACCAGGAGACATTTTTTCCCTCTTTTTTTCTTCCTCTAAATGTTAAATACTTTTCTGATTTTATGATCTGAAGCTGTCGATTAGCTTCCTTGGGTTCCATGGAGGCCTTGGTGATGTAGCACTCAGGTAGTGTGCTCAGCCTAGCTTTCCTCAGTATATACAGCTTTATGATGAGGGCTCTGCTTATAATAAATCCATGCCAAAACACAGGCCTTCAGTACCTGTTACATATGACTCTCAGCCCTCGCTACTGATGGGTGTAGGAGTTTATTTCTAAAGTCTAGAAACAAACTTCATTTGCTTCACTTTCTTTACTCTTTCCTGACGCTTCTTTATGTAAATGATACCTGCTCTGTCATTTGTCTTCCTTTTAAAATTCTCACTCTTTACTTTCTTTAGTTTATTATCCCCAGTAGGAGTGGCTTGCAATTCTCCTTTATTAGAAAGACAGATTTCTTGGTTGAAGACAAGATGCAACAAAGGAAATCAGCATGTTTTTTAATTTGTCAGGGAGATCTCTAGTTTGGGAAGGATTATTGTATATGACAGCCAAATGATGGGAATAAGTGCTATAGGAGTTATACATGAATAATCACCAACTTATTTTCCTGTAGAGGGAAGGGATATTATTAGCTCTAGGAGTAATTGTTAAATCTTCGTTAATTTTTAAGTATGGAAATTTTAAAGTATACAAAACTGGAATGTCGTAATGGTCTCACTGTTCCATAAACCAGCTTCAACAATGATCAACTTATGACCAATCTTTTCTCATATGTAACTCCATGTCCCTGTATTATTTTGAAGCAAATCACAGTCATCATATCATTTCATTCATTTATTTACATACATATACATACATATATACATTTCAATATGTATTTCTAAAAGATAAGTTTTCTTTTTAAGAAACAATCATATTATTATCACACCTAAACAAATTACCAATAATTCTTTTATCATTAAATAACCAGCCTTCAGTTTTCAGGCTTCAGATTTCCCTGATGGGCTCTTAATTTTTTTTCCTACAGTTTATTTGAATCAGATCTATTTATTGTAGTTGGGTGGTAACTTGTGTCCTTTAATCTTAGGTTCCTCCTTTATCTCTTTCTTCTATGTGTTTTTTTTCTTCCTTATAAATTAATTGTTATACTAACTGGATTGTTTATCCTCTAGAATTCCCTGAGTTTGAATTTTGTGATATTGTTTAACATACTCCACTGTCCCCTGTGTTTCCTATGAATTGGTCGTTAGATCTAGAAGCTTAATTAAATTCAGGTTTCTATCCCTGTGATTGTGCTATTAACTAGACACATAGATAGGTTCATTTGTTTCATTTTGCTTTTCATATGTTAATATTTAGTATTACCTTTTAAGAATTCAGTTTGTTTCATAATTATGTAAAATATTTAGAACGTTCCAAATTCAAATCAATAAGACAAGGTAAAAAATATTCAGAGATGTCTACCTTCTGTCCAGTCTTCATTCTGTTCCCACCCTTCCTCTTAGGGGTAACTGTTAAGAGAAAATTGATAGTTTGTCCTTACATTAAAAAAAATATAAGCAAATATGTATATATCTTCATATCCTCCCTCCCCCTTCTTGAAGTAAACAGTAGCATATGATCTACACTTTGCTCTACATTGTTTTTTTTCTCTTAACAGTATATCCTGGAGATCAGTCCATAATAGTACCTAAAGATATTTCTCATTTCTACGACTATGGACTATTTTTGTGTCTTCTACACTAATCTGAGCTGGACACATTAGGCATGTAACAAATACTTTTTGGAAGTGAATGAATAGTAATTTTAAATAGTTGATGAATAATATAATTGTTACAGTTTTAAAATGTATTTTAAATAAATGTATTATAGTCTAAGTCCACTTTCAGAAGCATGCTTTATACCTATACTTATACTCCTGGTCTTACCGTTTCTTTCTCATTTAGTAATTTTGAAAGATTTAGATTTAGCAAAAAATTAAATAGGTTCAGATTTTAAAAGGAAAATACCTTTTAAAGAATGAAGAGTTCAACATTTTTAAAAGTGGAAGAAACCTGTTAGTTCCTAGTGTATGTGACTGTTAATGGTGTAGAACTTTACATTAATGTAGAACTCCTTCAGTATGTACAGTTGGATACATCGTTCTTTTATAATAGTTTGTCAGCATTTGGCACCTAGTGGGTACCTAGCAAATCTTGGGTGAATTTAATTGAAATTCTACCTTTCCGTATAGAATAGTGCTCTTTACATGGTACTACATGAGGTTGAAGTGAAATTATGGCTTTAGTAAAGTAAAATCATGAAGTAATTGATTGAAATTGAAGTATAATTATGGCTTTTAACGACTTAGTGCAGTAAGTCTTTTAACTGTTTTTGTGTCAAGTCACTTTCACCCCTAAAAAATAGGCACATAAAAGTTTTGGATACATTTTCAGAAGTTGAAGAACTCATCTAGAGGCAATTGCTGAATCCCTGGTATTTATAAGGCACTCAACCAAGACTTGATAACTAATTAAAATTTGAGTAGACTGGATTACCTACTTGAATTTCAGTTTTTCAAATACGTCATATTTTATTTGATCTGGGTCTTTATATATGCCTGGATCAGTTTCTACCTTGCCTGGCTGATACCTACTCATCCTTCAAGTCTTAGTTTAAAGTTTACTTCTGAAATGAGGTAATGGACATAGGTTCTCAGTGGTGGCTACTAGGTCTTTTACAGCTCCATAGTTGACTACCTGTGACTTTGGGTAACTTAATTCTTTTACTGGGAAAATAATAAATTTTATTTCATTAAGGTTATAAGCTAAAATGAGACAATGGATAGACTAAATTAATGTAATAGGAAAATATTTTGACAAAACTCCTAACTACAGGATAAGTTCACTGTCAACTGTGGCAAGCATGGGCATATAGCTTCTACTTGGTTTTTTTAAATTAGAAGTTCTCAGATTTTTTGGTGAACCCAAGTTGCTTTTGAACAGCATGTCTCTAGTATGGCACTTTATTTGAATAAATTTTATTTGATTTGGTGACATTTTATGATGTACTAGTTAAAACCTTAATCATCTGAAGTCTTAATATCAATCCAACAATTACTTACTGGATGCTTACAATGTACAGGCACTATACCGTTAAGATGTTGGGATTCAAGAAGTGCTATGTAGTCCCTGCCTTTAGAAACCTTAAAGTGCATGACAATATGGAAAGTCCACTCTATTACCAGAGTTAAATACATTTCTACAAATACAGGAGATGTCCCAGCACATACATAATCATTTCCAGATGAATGTAATAGACTTTTTAAAAAAGATTATTACAGATAGGCAAAGTACAAGAGTGAATTGAAAAGTAACCCTTTGAACTCAGTCTTGAAGAATGGATAGGATTTAACGTTCAGGTTAAATGCAGGGTGGAAGAATAAAAGCTGAAAACCCTAAAACTATATGATACCATTAATGTTTAATTAATGGCTTAATATGTGGCTGGGTATGATTAAACATTTTAATAGCATGTCCTTTCAGAAACCACCTCAGCCTAAATGAGAAAGGGTATTTATGTTCTGCATATGCTGTTGGAAGATTTCTTGGTTATTATTTTATTCCAATATTTTCCACCTATTTCTTGCTCATATGTCTCCTTTTTTTTTTCCTTTAAAAAATTGGATATTTCATGCAACTTTATGGCAGATAGAAAAATTTTCTCAGACGGACCAGATGCTATATGTTAGTCAAAGGACATGACCGGCTGCTTAAAATGTGTGTTTTATGCAAGGCTGTTCAAAGTAGAGCATGTCTTGAAATATAACTTTGGCTCGTCATAGCTTGTGTTCTTTACCATCTTTTAACATAGAAAAGGAACACATTCTGTTAGTTTGGAAATACAAATAAATTAAACTTTCCTTTCAATGCTCTTCAAATCTTCAAGGTGGTATTTTTTGCCCCCTTTCTGCATTCATCAGATAACCAGTCAGTCATAGGGTCTTTTTTTTTTTTTTTTAATAAATTTATATATTTTTGGCTGCGTTGGGTCTTTGTTGCTGCGCGCGGGCTTTCTCTAGTTGCAGCGAGCGGGGGCTACTCTTTGTTGTGGTGCGCAAGCTTCTCATTGTGGTGGATTCTCTTGTTGCAGAGCACGGGCTCTAGGCACGTAGGCTCTAGAGTGCAGGCTCAGTAGTTGTGGCTCACGGGCTTAGTTGCTCCACGGCATGTGGGATCTTCCCCGACCAGGGCTCGAACCCGTGTCCCCTGCATTGGCAGGCTGATTCTTAACCATTGCGCCACCAGGGAAGTCCAAGTCATAATTTCTTGAGAGATCTTATGGCCTAATAGGTCGTAAGAGTGGGTTGCTGTTTGACATACTTCTTATGGATGTATAGTTTAATTTCTGCCTTATAATTGAAAAGTGGCCGCATGCTGGAGTTCTGGTAACCGAGAGCACCAAAGAGCTCCCTCCCTGATGTTTTCAGCTTTTGTAAGCATGCACTACACAATTCCTAAAGCTGCTTTTGAACTGTGTCTGTAGTTGTAGCATGTCACCTTACACTTAACTATTGTGAGGGCATCTTTTTATTTAATTTCTAATTAGCATAATGACTTGAGCTGTGTTATTCACTGTTCCATGGTGAAGTTGTCATAGGGAGAGAAGAAATAAAAATGTTCAATTTCAACTTTACTTGTGAATGGAGTGAAGTTTGAAAGCCTTTTATTGCCATTGTTCAGCAGACTGAAAATCTCATTAGAAATCCCAGAAATGCAAAGGCAGCTTTGGGTTGGATTTTAATAACATTTTGGAATGTTGGTATTGTATGTCGCTAATTTTTGTGATTTCATTGTTGATCAGCAACTTAGCTATGCATTCTTCCAAAGTCAACTTAAGACTTTTAGCCTAAATTCATTTACAGTAGCTTTTCTTTTCAACAGTAATAAGTACCTAGGGAGAGAATTAAATTTTACTCTTTTTTTTTTGACGTTTCTCTTAGAAACTGATTTGATTTTCATATAAGATATACTAAATTTGTTGGAAACTGCATGTAAGGTAATAGCATGCTATAAGAAAATAGCATGTTTATTGAACTAATGACTTAGTTTTGTTACCATTAAAATATTAGTCATCTTCAGGTCTACCTTTTTTTTTGTTTGGTTTTGAAATGGAGAAGCATAAAATAAGATGGCAAGATTTTCATTCTTATCTAATTGTCATAGGAAGTTGAATCCTGATGTCTGGGTAAAGAGTGTTTAAATATAAAATTCTTATAGCTGTTTGCTATAAAAATATTGTATATAGAGATCACTTGTTTAAGAAGATAAGTATAATTTATAGATAGTATGGTCAGAAGGTAGAATTTGATATGAACTATATACAATTAGACTGTCAAACATTTTTCAAAAGAAGTACAGAAATGAGAACATTTACTTTTTCTCCCCTTGTAAGAGTAAAGGCTACTCAGAAAATTCATGACTCTTAAGTTGATCCTGTTTTTAAGACTTTGCTAAATTTGTATTTAATTTCAGGGTAATTTACTAATCTCTTGCTAATTTCCTCTTGGTTGTTAACACAAGTAAAAGTGTTGACTTATTGGAAGTTTTTTAGCCAGAAGTTTTTAATCTCTTAAGTGTTTTGTTATAAATTAAAGTTATTGTCATGGTTAAGTTTTTGGCATTTTGAGTTACTTGCCAGATTGTTTTTGATTCTGCTGATAATAAGGAAATGAATATTTTAATTGAGCATCCACCATGTGTAAGGTCACATTTTCTTTTTAAATTATACAGATACACTTAAGAAAATCTACAAGAATAGATGTGACTTGTTTTTTAGTTTTTGAATCTTGATCTAACAGCATTAGCTCTGGATAGAGATGTAATTCTGGGGATAAAAATTATTTTTGTAATACATATTTGGATTCAAATATAAAGGCAGTCTAATAATGGGTTATTTAAAAGTGGATCTTGTCTGATGTGTGTACCTTTTATTTCTATGACATTTTTACATTAGAATTTCATAGTTTTGTTATAGTTTTGAAAATTAGTTAACGGTGGACTTGAGAGCATCTGCTCTCCCCATCTTTTGCAAATACATTTTAAGGGAACACAGCATAATTCTATAATGAGAAAAAAATTTTTACTCTTCCCTTCTGCTTTTGCCTAAATATATAGTCAACTTATAATTACCTCAAGATGAAAGAATGCTGTTTAGAGCTACTCATTGAGAGAAACTGTTTTGTTGGGAATCCCTTAAAGTGCGTAGGTCACTTCTGATTTTGCTTTGTAACTAGCGCCTGTTACAGAATTATCTACTCTAGGGAGGGAAAGCCCCAATTTCTAGAAGACTTTTCAATACTCTTTCTATATTTTTAGTTAATGAGAAACTCTAAAGATGTAGGAAACAGACTGGTTTTGGCTGATAAATAAGATTGTTAAAGTAAGTCAAAAATTAGGCTTTGAAAAGTCAGGTGAGAGGAATTCAGGATATAAATTCGCAAATTTAACTGAAGAAAGGTTTTATTTAAAGAAAAGGTGTGCAACCATATCAATCTTGTAACTCCTTGTATTGCACTAGCCATTTTTTATTGTTAGATGGTCTGATTTAAACAAAAATGAACTTTGTCAGTGGTTTTATTTAGAAATAGCATTACTTTCTACTTTTAAGGAGGATTTTAATTGTCAATAAAATTTCATTGTTGAAAAATCACCTCACTCCCATATAATTAGTATTTTGTTCTTCATTCAATACCCTGTATCTAGTCCACCCCTTTTGGGTTTGCTTTAAAAACTATATAAATTTTGTGGGAGAATAAATATAACTTTTATGTATTGCTATAAATGTATTCTTATTTGAATCTAGTATGATTGGTTTTTATGTGTATGAAATACTTCCCTAAAAACATAATATTCAACCTAAATGTTCTAGATAGGTGAGTTACTGGTAAAAAATCCATCAGGTCTTAAGTTGTGGAATATTTGTATTGGTACTTAAGACTGTGACTGCTTTGGTTGTTGTATAAGTCCCTTTATTCTTCTGTTTGAGATGTTCTAGTTTGGGAAATTTCCTTTATTATCAGATTTAACAGATGAAATGTAATGGTTGTACCACAGATCATCTAATTTTCAACTTTTGGTTAGTTAAACTAACTTTGGTATATAGTTCTTTATGGATAGTCAAAGAGGAGTTGTGTTCAGCTGTGTGATTGTGCTACCACTTAACATCAGCAGCGAAGGGTCTCATCTCTGACTTTTCTTCCTTTCATTAAAATTTTCAATTGCTTTTAACATTATTTAAGTATAGAAGGAGATAGAGTTGTAAAACAAATTTCTGATTTGGTGATTCTCAGTATTTAGCAGTGGGGATCCTTTTCCTTCCTTTAGCTATATCACATACATATGTATATTTTGATTTAAGGGGAAAAAACTTAATTTTCTTTATGTATGATGTAGATACAGTTATTGTTTATTATTTTTTAAAGTTAATAAAACTAATCTCAAAAGATCTTTAGTAGTATACCTGCAACCTCAGCAGTCCCTTTTTATCTATACAGATTTCCCTGCCTATTGTGGCCGTTTGCTCTAATTTAAATTTCCCATGGCTTTGGGTTGCAGACTTGGTTTTCTGCAAGAGTGCCCATGCTTACATGGTCATATATTCTGGGTGACTTTTCCACTTTTTCTTTTTTGTTATTTTGTTGATTGCTAAAGGGAAAGAGGATTTTTTTTTTTTTTTTTTTTTTTTTTACTTGTTTCTTTGTTTTGATCTTTCTTCCTTAGCCTATCGATTTGTGTGTTGTTTTGTTTTGTTTTGCAGATTGGGAAGAATTATTGTGTGGACTTAGATCCATGGGGAGTAGCAGGGAAAAACTAATTTTGTTCTTGGTTTTGTTTTCTTAATAACAGTAGCAATTTAATTTTTGAGCCATTGAGAAGCTCAAAAGATATGTTAGCTTTATGCATGAAATTGATAGAAAATTATTAATCCCGAAATTTTCTGTTCATGGTTGCTCTACTGTTGGAATAAAAATGTTATGTTATAGTTGAACTAAGTAAATCCTAAAAATACTAATTAGCAGTATATAGTACTGTTAAAAATTCTTAATTTAAATATTATTGTATATTCAAAAGTTATTCATAGGAAATCAGTTGTAATCTGTTATGTGATTTCTTTTTTCATTCAGTTTTTGTTGTCGATGGTGTGTATATATTCAAATAGACATATGAATATACATTTGACTGGAAACAGACATTTTTAACTTGACCAGATTTAAAAGTTTGCTTTTTCCTGCAAAACATGCTTATTTTTCAAATATGAAGAATTTTGTTTTATGAAACAACTTTATGCTGCTGAATGTTAAGTCCTTGGAGAAGTGCTGTGGCAATTTAAATATTGGGTAATTCAGTACTAATGTAAGGGAAAAGTAGAGGCCTCTAGTCTTAACATCTCCCCCAAATATTTTTTCATTAGTATCTGAAGACTTTAAAATATCAAATTAATGTGGTCAAAGCTACTTCTGTTTTACATTTGTGAGGGTGCCATCACACAGTAGCATTATTTAACTGGATTTTGTATTTATTAAATTAATATACAATAATAAAAAGATCCATTTTAGCATTTAAGAAATTGTAATAATTTCCCAATATACCATAAAAATGTTGTTATGATATACTGTTAACTAATCGGCTAGGAGAACTTTCTAATTTGATAAAAAGGATGAAAAAAGATTAATTTTGATATGCATAATTTTAGGGGTTTTTGTTTTTTTAATTGATTATATACCATGGCAGTGAAATATCTAAAATTCTCTTTCTGGTTGTCTGTTAAGTACTTTGGGAATTGGGGTGAGGGCAAGTTTTCTTTCTGTGTCTGCTAATTATTTTTTCTTGTGAATTTTAGTGCTCCTAGCATATGAAACTGATTTATAGAATTTGCTGTTACCGAGAAAAAAAGAGCATTATTGAAATTTTGTTTCTTTTAACTATTATTTTCTAGTTACTGTCTTTCACATTTTGATTTCTACCAAATGACTCCTCAAGAAGCAATTTCTTTTGAAAAACAGTGAGAGTTTCAAACTAAGAAGAAAATGTATACTGATAGTCTAATTATTTATTGTTTGTTCATGGCAATTAAGATAATCTTTTGAATTTCTGCTCTTTAACCATAGTTAGAGGCTTCATAAGTTTGTAAAATTATTCTCCCTAGTTCTGACTAGTAGTTTAAAAGGTATTTTATAAGTTTGTACTTGATATTCATATGTGATTACTGAGAAAAACAAATAGCTTGTAAAATGTATTTGTTTCTAGTATTTCCATCAAATCAGCGTATAATCTGTGAGATGAAAAGTGATCCAATTGTGAAAGTATGCAGCTTTTAAAATAACACAAAATTCTTCTGTTAACACGTTTTACCAGCAAATGTTCATGTAAAATGTTATTAGTTCTTAAAGCTCATGCATAGACTTTCTTGTGTGTGGCTTTTCATAGGAGAGCACTATAGAGCCGAACTTGAAATTTATTAAAGAAAGAACAAACTGGTGAAATGCTTTCATGCTATTAAAAAACTTCACAGACAATTGTCAGACAACTTTTTTTTTTTAAAGGTCATGATTGCCTGGTGCCTTTTCCAGTCTTTATTTGAAACTCTTGTTTTGTAGGATTTCTTTTTTGTTCTCCCTCTCCTTTTTCTTTTGGCAGTGGGTGAAAGATTCTTTTAAAACTGAATGGCTAAACATGTATAGTAACTATTAAAGTATAATGGAAATACTTTTATTCTTGATATTTTTTAGGCCAGAAAATGCTGTGAAGGTAAGCCAGTTAGGGTAAAATTACATTGTGCCTTATGGAAACTGTTCAGAGTTTTCTGTTTAGAAAAGTGGGCTCTTGAGTTTGGGCTTAAAATAGGGGTTGTTTGTGAAATATTTTGCAGTTCTCTTATAGGTTGGTGAGTTTGAGGTTGTTTTTAATATTTTAGTGTTCTAGTTGATTGTTGGTATTTCCTGAAAAATAATATTATGTATATGGGAGAAGATAGGGGGTGAGAACAGAATAAGAACTGGGGGGAAAGAAAACCTCCTTCCCAAAATGTTGCCACCTGACAGGTGGAGATTATCTGCCATTATAGATTTTCAAAACAGAGTACTTAACTCTTTTTCTAAGAGTTCACATAAACTTTGACATATTTCACAAAGTACGATTGTGATAAGTATTGCAATTTTAACTCTGGTCTTTATCCTAAATTTAAGGCTTACAAAATTAATCAAAAATGCCTTGAGGCTAATTGCTAATGTTCAATTAAGTTACTGTGTTCAGTTAAGTAACAGTTCTTTGACTATAGTATTTGTTTGATTTTATTAATATGATAAGCTAAGATTATAAAAGGTCTATAAGAGTACAGAAACTGAACTATGTGAAATTAATTTTTATATTTTGCCATAGAGACAAAATATGTCTTGGTGTGTAGTAATTTTTTTCTTAGTATTATATGGACATCTATTGGCTTTCAGCATATGGGAAATTTAAACCTTTTAATATTAAATATTGGCAGTCATACTTTTTTTTAAATTGCAAAAACTTCAGGCAAATATGTAAAATATGCTAGTGGTTGGTTTATTTAGATTTTAAGTGACTAGACTTTGTGAAATAGGAATAAAGCCTGGGATCTTATTTAATCTAAGAAAATATACTTAATTTAAAAATATTACTGTTAGAACTAGAGAAATCTTTTCAAATATAGTAAATCCATATCCATAATTACTTTAAATCACTAGTTAGAGAGGAAGGTATGAGATGCTAATATCTTTGTTGGAAGTCATAAACTGTTTTGAAAAGGATGAAAGGGGAAAAGTAAACTGCTTTCAGGCAAATTCATATCATTTTGACATTGGATGTTATTCGTGGGTTCATGTTACAAAAACCTACAAAACTTAGGTGTATTTTAATTCAGTAGGCTCGCTGAAAACTGTTTTGTGATAAAGCTAGAAAATTTATAAATGTTTTTTTCTTGTTTAAAGCTTAGTGATTCATCTTGGTGCTTGTCTCAGTCTTCTTAATTTAGACATATTGTGATTATTTGTTTTAAAAATTTATTTCCAGTAAAATGTTATCGCTTGGATACATTTTCACCGTTTCTATTACATTTTATCCATCTATGACATCTTATCAGCCAGCTATTACTATTTTATTGTTCTTTTTGTGGTGGTGTTGTAAGGTACAGACTTCACATCTAAAGTAAGAGCTAGTGTATATTACAGTGTATATGACCATTTCTAATTTGACCTGTTACTGTAAAGAAGGCTAACAAGTGTGTGTGACTAGCCCTCCCCTTCTGGAGCAGTTGAAAACAGGCCTCAGAAGACTCAAAGGAATTCTTTTAACTCCTAGCAGGGCCACGGGGTCAATGTCAGATTTAGTCATGCTGTTATTTTAGCCCAGTGGTCCAGAGAGATGACTGAAAAGTGAGTCTTTTATTTCTTTTTTTGTGTGGTTATTAACAGGATTAAATGTAAGCCATTGTGTACTTAGTACCAATTAGTTTCTCATCTGAGAGGTTCATTATGATTTTTTGTCAGCCTTCGTCTTGTAATATTTGTTTCATTGTTTGATTAGTTAAGGGGCTGAATGGAATAAAGAAAAGTTTTATAGCAGTACTTTTAAATTCATTGAGCATTTTAATAAGTAGTCAACTTTTCAGATACGTAGACCTTGATTAAAAAATGGACCACGTTGAAAATGGGCATGGAAGATGGTGAAGTTAAGTAAATTGTTAAAAATTTTTCTTTTCCTGTTGTACTTTTCTTTAGTTTTAAAAATAGACTCTCTTTGTTACATCAAATAATACTTTTATATTTTTAAAAGTTTGCTTTGGTTCTTAATACATATGTCTAAAAATACGTTCCGTTTGCTGTGAGTATGTAATTGTTGTTTGGGAGGCACACCCGCCAAAAAAAACCCTTCCAAATTAAAAAACCCTTATAATTTCTAGATTGGAAACATAGATTGAGCTATTAAAAACAGAACATAAGAATTCTAGAATAAAGATAATTGTCAGGTGTAAACAGGCCTTAATTTGAAGGGAAGCAGCCTGGAAGTTGATTCTTTATGCTATTATAAATAAGTAAAAATGCCAAGTTGTATGAGTTCAGAGAAGAGGAGCATACCTAACTTTTTAAATTGCTTATTAATTAATTGGTAGTTTTTAAAAAACCTTTGACTTAAAGAGATTCTGTTAAAATGAATTTTTCATTGAGTAATATTCCTCATTTAAAATATTAAGATATTTCAGTAAAATTTTGGACAAAAATTATTCTTATCAATTGGATTGGAGATGCTGATTTCAATTAGAAGCAAGGAATATAACCCAGAATTTAAATAGAAGTATTATTTTGTTAGTAGGTAATTATCTGGGACAGTAGGTCTTGTACCCCGTTGTTGAAGTGTATAACACACTTTTTCACATGCATTCATCTTTGAATGGGAATGCTTGTAGGCTGGTTCAGTTCTTTTTTTACACATTAAAAATGATCAATATTAATTTAAATAAGAGCAATTACTATTTTAACTTATTCTTTTAGATGAGTTGCTTGATTTTTCTCACATTGTTTGATGTACCATATTTAGTATTACACCCTTGTACTAAGTCCTTTGCTTATTGCCAAAGTTTTTTGGTACCTAAATTACTTTATTATGGAGTTGGTTATTCAAGGTTTGATGATCCACATAATTATGAAGTATATAGATCCTGACATATAGGGTTTTTTGCTCAAATTAATTTCAGGCATAGTGAATTTACAGACCTTGCTTTTTTGTATTTGTGTATCCAGTTTTCTCAGAAACAAACACATTTCTATTAAGTCTATATATGGATGTTATTTTTCTTTTCTCTTTAATTGTAATTTGGAAAGGATTTAGATCCTCCCAGTGAAAAACCTTATTTCTGACCATATGACTATATGATCGTATTACCAAATTACACCTGCTTTATCATGGTATAGCAGTAAGTCCCTCTTTACTCTCTCTACCCTGTTTTTAAAAGCAAAATTGTGTGGTAACTATATTAAATTGCCAGAAGATTTTTAATTAACAGGAAATAAATCACTAGTAATTTCCTCTGATGATTTGTTGTTCATCACACAACAAAGTAGTTTCTTTTGAGAGAGATGCAGTTTTTGCTACTCAGCATTCCCATAAGATCTTTGGAAAAATAAGAAGGAAATCTTTAGTGTAATGGCCTTGTAATATGAAAAGGGCAGATTTTAGAATAAGTTAATTTCTCCTTTTATTTGTTTTTGACTTCAGAGGAAGCTATTAAGTTGAAAATCTGACTCAGTAGCAAGTGCTCTAATGGTCATATAATTTAGATAATTTAACATTAATGATTACCTATACTGATTGAACTAATATTTTAAAAACATAGCTAATAAAGTCAACTAATTTAACTACTCTCTTAACTTAAAAGTTGAACTAACCGTAGATACCTGATAGAGTAGGTCCAGAAATTCGCATTCAAATAACTGTAGAAAGTATAAGGTAGACAGGCTATCCTAAAGATAATTTATTAGGACTTGTGTCTCTTTTAGCATCTTTAATGTAATAGTAACTGTTGTAACAATTGAATTATATATATCAATTTAGTAAATAATCACACCATTAATAACATTTAGCCCCCATTCCTTAATAATTGCTACCCAAACACCTTCAAATTATGGTATTTAAAAAAACAGTTCAATAGAAGTTTGGGAACTTAAAGTAATACTACTTCATCTTAAAGCCACTACAGAATATCCTTTCTTTATAAATAAAGTTTTAGAGATAACGGACTTTGTAATGTAATTGAAAAATGTTGTGTCCCACAAAAACTACTTTTATTTCATACTTTTTCTCTCTAAGTGAAGCCTAACAAGTATAGCAAACAACCAAAACAAAACAGAAAACTTTTTTGACAGTCTAATATTGTGTAATGTAGAGATATAGTTGTGTGATCTTATTCCATAAAATTAAAATGCAAAATTAGAAAGAAAAAAAAAGAAAAAAACCCAACCTCCCAAATGTCTAAATCCCAAGGAGATAAATGGAAGTTGAGTAAAGAGAATAGAGATATAGTTTTTGAGTCAGCTAGCTAAATTTTATATCCAGAGCTTTAACCTTTTCGTTTTTTACATTTTCTACAATGCAAATGACTTTCTTTTGCAAAAGGCATGACAATCATGATAGGATTAAAAGTAATACCTCATATAATGCTTTTTATTAGCATCTAAGGAACTATCCATATTTGACTATATAGTAACTTAGAATTGATTTTTTTAAATGGATTTTTAATGCAAACCAGACCTTTGTGGCTTTCGAAAGAAAAATAAGCATTATTTTATTTTAACTTACTGTGTTTGATGAATTTTATTTCATTTTGCACAAAGGGTGCTATAGATCCTTATCCACAAAAATAGTCACGTAAATGCTGTGATTTTATTGGTTCCGCCAGGCTCATTGACCACTTAAAAACATTTAAGTTTTAAAATCACTACTATTTGTCAGCTAATTTTTGACACATTATAGCATATGAGAATTTGATTATAAAGGAATTTCATAAAGATGCTCTGTACAAGCACTGATGGTAATGATGTTTGTATCTTTTACTGACTTTTACTTGGTATCGTAAACTATCAGTAATTGTTTCTTTATATTGAGGAGGAAATACAAAGGCTATACTTATATCTATTGTGACTGTTTTTTTAATCTTATAAGCATGTTGTAGGAATTGAATTGAAAAGTCGGTAAACTTTTGATGATCTCTGATACTGGTTGGGAATAAAGACATAAGTAATCTGAGACAGCAAATAGTAGCCAGAGAGCTATATTTCATCCATTCATTCAGCCAACAAATAACCAGGGCATTTGTGAGTCTCTGTGTAAGATGTGCTGATCCGTACAGAGATGAACCAGGCACAGACCCTGACCTCAAAGATCCTATAGTTTAAGAGAGGAGACAAGAGATGAGGGGTTTAAGAGAGCTATTGGGGTGCAGAAGATGAAAGACACTGCTTTCATGAGGGTGGAGGTATGTGGGGGAGACAGAGTATGTCATGATTAGGTGGGCAGCAGACTCTTATTTCTGTTTTGGATAGGGCATTGTTTCTCAGAGTGGGTTCCTTATACTCCTAGGGTCCATTTTGAGGGAATGGTCTTTGAGCTCCATAAGGATTGTTAAAATTTGTATTTTTATTTTGATGCTTAAAAAAGGAATTATACAACTTATAAAGACAACACTTTTTAGTGATAATTCACAATTGAAAGGCAGTTGTTATAGAATGAGACTTTAGTCTCTTAAATGAGTGTTTTCTCAATTTGGGATTTGTGGACCAATTTGATGTTCCAGAGAACTTTTCTTTTTTAAAGGGATTCATATAGTTCTTCAGTTTGAGAAACAAAGGCTTAGGCTAATATTTTGTATTCTCTGAACCACATGGAAGTGGCTGGCTTAGAAATATGTGAGTAGCAAGGGGAGCCGTTTTGGGATTAAATTTATTTTTTATTTTTTATTTTTTTTGGAGACAAGGCAATTCAGAAAGGTAGCTGAGAGTTCACTGTAAGTCTCCAAATTCTCTGAGCTTTTTCTAAGTCACCACCATTTAGGATTTGAATTGAATTCATCAGCAGTGCTGATGAATGGGCACAGCTTGTGTGATTTAGAACAATAATGAACTGTGAATTTATTAAATAGAGGGTAAAATTCCTAAATATATTCTGCACATAAACTAGTCCTGTTAAAATGGTTTCTGTTATAAGCCTTGTACTGTACTTCTAAACAGTATCCTATACCATAGTTAAAGCTTTTGTGTAATTGATTACTTTTGGAGTCAAATTTTACTTTCTGCTTATAGTTATATAATAAATTAGCAGTTTAATTTCATTAAAGTTAATTAAACCTAGATTATTTTGTAGGCTATGGTATAGGATTTTGTTTCATAAATTGGGGTGAACTCATAAGGAATAAACAAGTACTTTAACTTATAGTTTGTTGTCACGAGATATTTGGGTTTCAAACTGGGCAAACAGAACATAGTAAATTTAAGAATATCTGTACCAAATATCCCAAACATTGTAGAATTTGGGGGGAAAAACACTGAAGAATATTCCCCTTTATCTTTCCTCTTCTTTCCCTCTTAAATTTTTTAGGGGTTAAAAACTGCTTCCCCTCCCCACAACAAACAAAACTGACCAAAGCAAGAATTAGGTGATTAAGCTTTCATTTCCTTACTTTTTTCTGAAATCAATCCAGGCTTTTAGAATGGGGGATTTCCTAGGAACTACTATTCTTACCTGGGGAAAAGACTATTTTACTAAGGGAGAGGACACTGGGGTGACATTATTTGTTCACATCATACATGGAATCATTTTGGTTCGTCTGTAGCTTCTTTATTTCTTATAGTGTTTTGCATATAATATATGCTACTTTGAGGATATTTTATTACTGTTGGAGATTCTTAATAGTTCATGTGTCAGCTTGCCTTTATGTAAAAATATGTTTAAGTTGCTTTGACAGATACTTTAAATAGCAAATGGGAAACACATAAATTCAGTGTTGCCATGTTCTCTTTTGTTTTGCCATTCTTATTTTTTTTCTTTTAATCCCTGAGCAGTTGTAAGCATTTCTCATAATTTCCTGTGCATAGAAATTCCCTGAAACATTAAGAAGCTGCTAAAAGACTCAAGCTCTAAAAGAAGTCCCAAAGATACATCACTGCTTGGCTGCAAACATTTTTAAGAAGTCACTGATTATAATGAACACAGCCTTTAATGGCAGTTTTTCCTCTCCTTTTCATGAGAATGTGACAGAGTGTCATTAAGGTTTTAGAAATGAATGCTCCTGAGGAAAGGAGGATCACTAGGACTACAATGATGCCCAGTATGTGGCCGTGGGATTCTCAGTTGGGCTCTTTTTAGGTTTTTAATCAGGTTGGAGAAGGGGGAATGGAGAGGAGGAAGGGAAGGGGAGTAGACAGGAGCTTGGGGACACCTGTACACCAGAGCAGTTTACTTTCTCATTGATCTCTTTAAATGTTGAATTTGTAGGTTCTAACGTGGAAAGGTACGCTAAATTCTAAATATTTTGAGGGCTAATAAACAAAATAAGCCCTAACTGTTATATTTTGAAGCACAGAATTCTTTTTTGCATTTAAGTTAAACTGTTTGGATATATTAAATCTGAGATTTCATTTAAATTGTAATTCCACTTCTGCTCTAAGGATATTGTTTTAACCCATTGTTCTTTTGTATGGTGACAGTAATTGCCCTTGATGTATTCTGCAGGTCAATCAGATGTATCACAAAAGAGGGTAAATAATAAGTGTGTGTGTGAAACAGCTATGTCTCAGGACTGGAATAGCAAAGCATATTTTTGCATCAGACATTGGAATAACATCCAGAAGGCATTGCATCACATATGTGTACAGAGCTTTTTAGTGGAGTGTAGGGTGGAAAGAGGAGTTATTTTTAAGTATACAACCATAATTTCCCCTTTAAGTTTCTTAACAGTAAGAAACGCTACAAACCTTATATTTAATGCATCCTAACATTTAACATCTGTGAGTTTGTTTTATG
Organism: Balaenoptera ricei; assembly: GCF_028023285.1. Lineage (NCBI taxonomy): Eukaryota > Metazoa > Chordata > Mammalia > Artiodactyla > Balaenopteridae > Balaenoptera > Balaenoptera ricei. The sequence goes on from NC_082644.1 coordinate 87,361,228, forward strand.
ATTCTTTAACATTACAGTGTGTACTAGACTTGAGAAGTTTAGTAAGTCTTAACATAGTGTTTAATAAGTCTTAACATAGTGTTTCTGAGCAGCTTTTTTTTTTTCTTGTGAATCAGTGTAGCATTGGAATTTATAGAGACCTGATTATTTATCTATTTCTTTTCAGCTGAAATCAGAAAGAAATTTCTAGGATACCTCAAGTCTGTTTCTCAGAGAGAGTAAGCCTTTTTTTCTAGCTAAAATGATCCTTCTGTACTTCAGTTTACTTGGGATTTTCTGACGTTAAAGCTGACATTGGAAAGGTAGTTTTCATTTTACTTTTTGACATAGGTACTTAGGTTTTATGAAAAATTATAAAATGATCTTCATATGTTAAAGCTTAAAAAAAAATTCTTTTTCCTTTGACTCTAGGGTAATGGTGGGGCTTTTTTGAGCTTTGAATATAAACTTAGCTCCTGTGGGTTGTTTCTTGGTAGGTTTTCTGGTAGCTCAATGCTATATGAGCAATTCTTTATTTTGGCAGTGTATATCCCCACATAAAATACAAACCCTCATAAGCATCCCCCTTCCTTTTTTTAAGTGAAGAATAGAGACCAGTAGTTCTAATCTCTCTGTGGAAATCTAGATTTAAATTAGAGTAAACTGACAGTGATGGTAGCATATACTAGGAAGGTTTTGAGAATTTCTTTCCCTTGAGTTTTAAAGAAAGATTTCTAAGTATCTACAGAAGGTTAAATAACCTGCCTTAAATTATGTAGGAAATATGTAGGAAAATAGTGACACCTGAACTTCCCCCTTTCTCTCTTTTTGTCCTGTTTGCCTTTACTTTTTTTAAAAAAAATGAACTTTTGATTTTAGAATGGTTTTAGGTTTATAGAAAAATTGCTAAGATAGTACAGAAAGTTCTCACCCAGTTTCCCGCATTAGTAACACCTTACACTAGTGTGGTACATTTGTCAAAATTAATGAACAAATATTGGTACCTTATTTTTAACTGAAGTCCATACTTTATTCATATTTCTTTAGTTTTTACCTACTGTTCTTTTTTTGTTCTAGGATTCTATCTAGAATACCATATTACATTTAGTTGTCATGTCTCCTTTGCTCCTCTTAGCTGTGACAGTTTCTCAGACTTGTGTTTGATGACCTTGTCAACTTTGAGAAATACTGGTCGGTTATTTTGTAGAATGTCCCAAATTGCGATTTGTCTGATGTTTTTTTAATAGTCTGGGTTTATGGTTTTTTTGGAGGAAGAGCACAGAGGTGAAGTACCATTCTCATCACATCTTATCAAGTGTAAAGGCTATCCACATGACTTATCATGATGATGTTAGCCTTGATTACCTGTCTGAGGGTAGTGTTTATCTGGTTTCTCTGCTGTAAAGTTACTCTTTTTCCCCCCTCTTTTTTATACTTTACTTTTTGGAAGGAAGTCACTGTGCACAGCCTGTACTTAAGGAGTAGAGAGTTAATGCTCTACCTCCTTGAGGGTGGGGTATATACATAAATTATTTGGAATTCTTCTGTGTGGGAGATTTGTCTTTTCTTCCCTACTCATTCATTTATTCATTCATTCATATCAGTATGGACTCATGGATATTTATTTTATACTTTGGGTTATGATTCAATATTATTTTGTTGTTTAAATTATTCCAGCTTTGGCTTTTGGGAGCTTTTTCAGTTGGCTTCTGTGTCTCTTTGACATAATCCCATCATCATCATTCATATTTTTAAGCACTTTCTTACTTTCTGGCACTACAAGATGCTACAGGCTCATCTTATATATTTCTTTCCCTAGACCTAGAATCAGCTATTTCTGAAAGGAGCCCTTGTTCCTTTTATTAGAGAATGATATTAGAAACCAGGATTTGAGCAGTCGATGTTTGTCTTTTCTTTTAACATAGATTTAACATGATGGATTGACTCAAATCAGACATATTTGAATATCTGATCCTTGATAACATTCTATAAAATTCAGCGACTGATTCAGACTGTAGCCATGTCCCCAGTGGTTCATAAGGAAGATTGGGTTTACTTAGAGGTTGATTTAGATATTTGTATTGCCAATTTAAGACTCAATTTAAGACTTTTTTTGTTTATTTTGTTGGTTTGTCTTGGTTCTTTATAAAAGTCAAACTTTTTACATTTGCTTCTAAGGAAACTTATTCTCTAAGTTGATTAAGTCTTTTGTATCTTCATAAAACTTATACTAATGTTTGACCATAAACCCTTTTTTAAATTCAGTTATCACTTCTCAGAACTTGAGATATATGTTTTTTTTCCCCCTTTGAGAATTTTCGGACTCAGGATGGTTTTTAATTGGGCAGGTTACCCAAACCTTTGGTATGATACCTCCCTTAAGTATTGTAAGGTTTTTAAGCAATCATAGTATAGGCAGTATGCATTGGGTGCTAGGATTATATGAGACATATTAATGGAGTTTATTTAACTTAGTTTTTTAGAGAAACCATAAAAAGGAAAGTTATTAGTTAAGCCCTTTTAGGGTACGGTGATGATTCGTCATTAGAATCTTTGGAGATCTTGATTATTCTTGAGTGTGGCAGGAGTTGGGTAGGGGCAACCCTCTTCTTTCCTTCTTAATACTAGTCTCTTTCAGTTTGTCCTTTCTTAGGATTTTTTTCCTATTTTGTGACTAGATAGGACTTCTCTTTCTCTTCCTCTTCCCTTTCCCAGCCAATCACAATGGCAGAGCACTTTGGTAGGCAGGGAAGGTGTAGGTGGTTAAGAGCGTAAACTTTGAAATTGAGACCTACGTTTGATTTTTGCTACTTATTACTAGTCATCTGATTTTGAGCAAATTCCTTAAATTTTCCAAATCTCCTTTTTCCTCATCTGTAATGAAGATAATAGTGCTTACCTTTGGAGTTTGTTGTGAAGATTAAATGCAATAATGCATATGGAACACTTACCACAGTCCTTGGAACATTGTAAGAGCTAAATAAATGTTAATAACTGTAGTGACCATATCTCTAATCCACTTTTAGAGATGAGCTGATTGAAATGTCAGGGTGCCACATAGGCAAGAATATGGTATAAATATAAGGTTGTTTAGAATTGTATATCTTTAAATTGCATGGTATGTAACAGTTAACTTGAGATTATTAATCTCAGTTTGTTGTTTAAAAAGTTAAGATGAATGATTATAGCACTTTGTAAAATAATCTTGATAAGTTTTGTGTTTTATTTAACTTATTCAGATTTTATTAAAGTGTAGAGAATTTATAATCTAAAAAATTAGTGTATATTGTTTGGCCTTTGGAAAAAAATGAAATTTATGTAATTTTAAGATGTAATCAGGATATTTAATATTCTGTGGATCCACATTTGTGAGTGTTCTAGCTACACTGGGTATTGGAAGATTATAAAAGATGGCTGTTAAGAAGACATTGCTATAGTTCGCTTAGCAATAACTAAGTCAACCAAATTGATTTTATTAGTATGTAATAGCAATGCTTTTATAGTTTTATTGCTTTTAATAGTAATGCTTTATTATTGAATGTATTCTAGTAAATGGTTTTGAATTCTTTTTTTTGAATTTTATTTTATTTTTTTATATAGCAGGTTCTAATTAGTTATCTGTTTTATACATATTAATGTATATATGTCAGTCCCAATCTCCCAATTCATCCCACCACCACCACTGCCCCCCACTCCACTTCCCTCCCTGGTGTCCATACGTTTGTTCTCTACATCCGTGTCTCTATTTCTGCCCTGCAAACCGGTTCATCTGTACCATTTTTCTAGGTTCCACATATATGCGTTAATATAAGATATTTGTTTTTCTCTTTCTGGCTTACTTCACTCTGTATGACAGTCTCTAGATCCATCCACATCTCTACAAATGACCCAAGTTCGTTCCTTTTTATGGCTGAGTAATATTCCATTGTATATATATACCACATCTTCTTTATCCAGTCGTCTGTCAGTGGGCATTTAGGTTGCTTCCATGATCTGGCTATTGTAAATAGTGCTGCAATGAACATTGGGGTGCATGTGTCTTTTTGAATTATTGTTTTCTCTGGGTACATGCCCAGTAGTGGGATTGCTGGGTCATATGGTAATTCTGTTTTTAGTTTTTTAAGGAATCTCCATACTGTTCTCCATAGTGGCTGTATTAATTTACATTCCCACCAACAGTGCAAGAGGGTTCCCTTTTCTCCACACCCTCTTTAGCATTTGTTGTTTGTAGATTTTCTGATGATGCCCATTCTAACTGGTGTGAGGTGATACCTCATTGTAGTTTTGATTTGCATTTCTCTAATAATTAGAGACGTTGAGCAGCTTTTCAGGTGCTTCTTGGCCATCTGTATGTCTTCTTTGGAGAAATGTCTATTTAGGTCTTCTGCCCATTTTTGGATTGGGTTGTTTGTTTTTTTAATATTGAGCTGCATGAGCGTTTATAATTTTGGAGATTAAGCCTTTGTCTGTTGATTCATTTGCAAATACTTTCTCCCATTCTGAGGGTTGTCTTTTTGTCTTGTTTGTAGTTTCCCTTGCTTTGCAAAAGCTTTTAAGTTTCATTAGGTCCCATTTGTTTATTTTTGTTTTTATTTCCATTACTCTAGGAGGGGGATCAAAAAAGATCTTGCTGTGATTTATGTCAAAGAGTGTTCTTCCTATGTTTTCCTCTAAGAGTTTTTTTTTTTTTTTTTTTTAGAAATTCACGTTCTTTTTTTTTTTTTTTTTTTTTTTTTTTTTATTTATGACTGTGTTGAGTCTTCGTTTCTGTGCGAGGGCTTTCTCTAGTTGCGGCAAGTGGGGACCACTCTTCATCGCGGTGCGCGGGCCTCTCACCATCGCGGCCTCTCTTGTTGCGGAGCACAGGCTCCAGACGCGCAGGCTCAGTAATTGTGGCTCACAGGCCCAGTTGCTCCGTGGCATGTGGGATCTTCCCAGACCAGGGCTCGAACCCGTGTCCCCTGCATTGGCAGGCAGATTCTCAACCACTGCGCCACCAGGGAAGCCCCCTCTAAGAGTTTTATAGTGAATTTGGTAAAGTTGCAGGATACAAAACTAATGCACAGAAATCTCTTGCATTCCCATACACTAGCAACGAAAGATCAGAAATAGAAATTAAGGAAATAATGCCATTCACCATTGCAACAAAAAGAATAAAATACCTAGGAATAAACCTACCTAAGGAGGTAAAAGACCTGTACTCAGAAAACTATAAGACATTGATGAAAGAAATCAAAGATGACACAAACAGATGGAGAGATATACCATGTTCTTGGTCAGGAAGAATCAATATTGTGAAAATGACTATACTACCCAAAGCAATCTACAGATTCAGTGCAATCCCTATCAAATTACCAGTAGCATTTTTTACAGAACTAGAACAAAAAATCTTAAAATTTGTATGGAGACACAAAAGACCCCGAATAGCCAAAACAGTCTTTTTTTTTTTTTTTTTTAAACATCTTTATTGGAGTATAATTGCTTTACAATGGTATGTTAGTTTTTGCTTTATAAAAAAGTGAATCAGCTATATGTCCAGAGCAGTCTTGAGGGAAAAAAATGGAGCTGGAGGAATCAGATTCCCTGACTTCAGACTGTACTACAAAGCTACAGTAATCAAGGCGATATGGTACTGGCACAAAAACAGAAATATAGATCAATGGAACAGGAAAGAAAGCCCAGAGATAAACCCACACCCCTATGGTCAACTAATCTATGACAAAAGAGGCAAGGATATACAGTGGAGAAAAGACAGCCTTTTCAATAAGTGGTGCTAGGAAAACTGGACAGCTACATGTAAAAGAATGAAATTAGAACACTCCCTAACACCATACACAAAAATAAACTCAAAATGGATTAGAGACCTAAATATAAGCCTGGACACTAAATGGTTTTGAATTCTGATTCTCCTTTTAAAATATTTTTTTTTGTGTGAATACTATTATAAATTCAAGTTCAGTGATTAGATATCTCATGCTATCAATTAAGAACATTCAATTCTTGTAAACTAACCATTGGTGTACTGAGAAGTTGGATATTAAAGAGTGCCTTAATTTTTTAAAGTCCTCATTCTCAGAGAGCAGTCCATTAAATTTAACCAGATTTCAGATTCCGATCTACCTACTTACCTAAAATATACTGTCTTTGTTCTCTTCTTTATGTTCTTCCAAATATCTTATCAACTGGTAATTGGTTAAGGATGTGAGTACAAAGAATATTTTGTTTTGGCACTGTCTGTCATACAGTGTAGATGCCCCATCAGTTCACAAATATTTATCAACTGCTTTCTTTGTTAAGCACTAGAGGTGCCTGCAAAGTTGAATAAGACTAGAGTTCTTGACCTGTCAAAAATATCACCATCTGGTCTACCATCCATCCAAAGTGACCCCAGCTTTGCTATAAAGACTCTCTTTATTGGCAGTTTGGACATGTTAGTTCTTGTGTATTAGCTATTATTTTGTTTTTGTTTTATTTTGGTGGGATATAATGCTAAAATTCTTATGTAGCTAAACACTGGGATCAGGTAGGCTTCATCCTCATATCTCTTGATGGATTTCTTTGCTTTAAGCTATGATTTGCTTTTCTTGTTTCTTTTCCCATTCCATCTTTCCCTCCTTAGTAAAGCTACATTTTTCTGAATATTTACTTGAATTAAATTTTCTTCTTTTGATTTAAGCCATTTTTATGAATTTTCTCCGAACGCATACATTAACATTAGATATCTAATTTCTTTTTTTAATAGCTGTGGTGGTTCATTATATTTTGGCTATAAAAAGGCTATTTTAGCTTTTCTTGAACTTCTCTTCTGAGCTGTGTGTTAGTTCCGAAGGGAGAGACCACATTTTATCCCTTCTTATATACTGTAAAGCATACGGTAGAATGCCTTGTATATGGCAGGTCTTTAGTAAATGTTTGTTGAATGGATTCTCTAAATGGAGTAAAAATTATTTGAAATTCTTTTTCATGGAATGGACAATCCAAATGACCATAAAAGAGGTTAAAAATACCTTGTATGAACATTTTCGACTTTTGCTTAAGCTATTAAATTCCTTATAAAATGTGTCATTGTTAAAAAGATGGCCATAGTTGTACTATAAGCCAAGCGTTGTTACTCTGGTAACTGGAAGTTTATGAACGTTTTAGTAAATGGATTTCCTGGCCTAAGGAGTTTTAATGGGAATGTTTAAATAGATATGGCTTCATTGCCATTTTTTTTCTCTGCGTTTGTTAAAATGGTAATACTATCACTTTCTTCAGCCTCCAAATTAGCTGATATTTATTTACCCATATTACCAACGTTCTTTCATTAATACATGTACTCCTCCCTCCCCTTCCTCTCCCTCCCTCCCTCCCTCCCTCCCTTCCTCCCTTCCTCCCTCCCTTCCTCCCTTCCTTCCTTCCTTCCTTCCTCATCAACAGCCTTATTGTAGCAAGGCATTGTGAAAAGTTAATGGATTTCCTGGCCTAAGAAGTTTGTAATCTAGCACAGTGTTTCTCAGAATGTGGGCTGTTGGACCCTTGTGGTTCCTGCAAGATTAAAACTATTATTTCCATCATAATAAGATATTATTTTCATTTTTCATTGTGTTGATATTTGCTCTGATAGTGCACAAGCAACAGTGGGTAAAACTGCTGCTGCCTCACCATGAATCAGAGCTTTGGCACCAAACTGTACCAGTAGTCATTATATTCTTCATCACCACAAACTCAGTTTAAAAACAAAAAAACGCAAAACTGGTTTTGCTTAATGTCCTTGATAAAGCAGAAAAAATTATTAAGTTTTATTAAATCTCTACCCTTATCACTTTTCCCCATTATTCTGTGTGATGAAATGAGTACACATAAAGCACTTGTGTTGTATCCTGAAGTGTGATTGTTGACTGAAGGAAAAGCACTTGTTCAGTCTTGTGAGCTGAACTAGCCTCGTTTTGCATGGAACATTTTTACTTCAAAGAACAATCGACAAGGTACCACTATTCAGAATTGGGTATTTTACAGACATTTTCTTGAAAATGAACCACGTAAGCATGCCACATCAAGGAAAATAACTGCCAACATTTGTTGCCAATGATAAAAATTTGAACTTTCTAGCAAAAATTAGGATTTTGGGAGACATATCTATCATGGTGAGTTTGACAGAGTTTTCCAGTTCTTAAAGACTTTTCTGATGAGATCAGTTGTGACATTAAGAAGTGTGATTTTTTTTTTGATTATTATATAATGAAATATGTCAACATTTCGAAAATCTTCATAACTCAATGAACAGTATTTCCCATGTGACTCATACATGATGTTACAAAATTGTTTGTGAGGTGAAAGATCCTTTCAAGGTACAGGATAGACCAATGAATTTTAATGTTAACACAGTACGTGAAAGTTCATCGATATAGTTTTATCTTCTGCATTGCAACTAAGTTTTGTTAGAGTATCAAAGAAGGATAGTCACAATTATTTGAATAGGCTATTAGAATACTCCCTTTTTTAACTACATATCTATCAAACCTGATTTTCTTTGTAATATTTCAACCAGAATAACATGCCACAACAGATTGAATGCAGAAGCAGGTATGAGAATCCAGCTGCTTTTTATTAGGGAGGTCATTAAAGAGTTTTGTAAAACACAGCCACTCCTACTACTAAAATTTTTTTTGGAAAATAAAGTTATTTTTTCATAAGAATGTTATTTATATTAACATATAATGAATTTATTATGTTAAATGAATTAAAACTTGTTTTCAATATTACTCAGCTTTAGTTTCTTACGTGGTAAATATTGGTAAATAACCCACATTATAAAAGGTTTTTGGAGTCCTCAGTAATTTTTAAGAGTATGAAAGGGTCTTGAGCCCAAAAATTTGAGATCCAGTCGTCTAGTATAAGCATATAGGACAAATACTCAAATACAGGATGTTTGAATTCAATGATAATTTGAATATGATAATAACTAAGAATGATATAAAATTCTTTGTGTTCAGGGAAGAGAGGGAATTTATCTCTTGTTGACAGGAAACCAAGAAAACTTCATGAGGGAGGTAAGTATTAAACTAGGTCTTGAAAGAGAATGTGTAGTCTTTCTGGAGATAGGGAGAGGAGGATATATAACATAGGGAGAATCAAATCAATACAGTTCTTTTAAAAAATATTTAAATATATCTAGATAAATAGATAGGTGACATATAGTATTACTCTTCTTCATCACTGTGAATTGGTGAATTGATTTGTAGAGACTGAGGGCTGACCATTTTTAGAGAATCAGCTTCTTTGTAATTATTTCTTTTTCATTGCCTATCATTTCTCCATGGAAGTCAGGCTTGGTAAACCTTTGGCTAAATGCAGAGTTAATGTTTCTGTTACATCTGTAGTTGCACATATATATAATATGGACAACTGTTTGTTGGCTCTATCCTAAATAGAATCTTCATGATGTAGTTTTATTTTATGAAAGTGCCTATATGTATGTCTATTCCTGTGTACATTTATGTTCTTCTGTGTTCTTCTCCTTTTTTCCCCCTACCCTTCTTTTTCTTTCTGGTTGTATATTTCTGTTTGGCTTTTGACCTGGCTTACTTGGGCCTGTAGTAGATCCTCTGATTCCCCCCACCTTTTCTCATTTTTCTTGTTTTCTTTTCTTTCATTATTGAACTAGAATAGATAAATATACTTATTATTTATATATTAGATGGGCTTTTCCTTTTTCTTAACATAAAAATTAGAGTAGTAACGTATTCTACATTTATATTCCCAGAAAAAAAAATAACATTCTCATCAACAACAGACCTTAATATGTATGTGTGTGTGTATATATATATACATGCACACATTTTCCTTTAGGGCTAAGAGCTTGAGATTTTTCTCATAACTTACAGTGCTTTTTTTATGGAGTCTGTTCAGTTTCCTTAATATTTTATATACTTAGTAGATCTCTTTTGAGGGTTGTGTTACTGGAAATTGAATGTGATATTTGTATTCACTAAGAAAATATGGACACTTCTTTTTTTTTATTCCTCTACTTTTTTTAAAAAAATTTATTTATTTATTATTTATGGGTGTGTTGGGTCTTCGTTTCTGTGCGAGGACTTTCTCTAGTTGCAGCAAGTGGGGGCCACTCTTCATCGCGGTGCGCGGGCCTCTCATTATCGCGGCCTCTCTTGTTGCGGAGCACAGGCTTCAGACGTGCAGGCTCAGTAGTTGTGGCTCTCGGGCCTAGTTGCTCCGCGGCATGTGGGATCTTCCCAGACCGGGGCTCGAACCCGTGTCCCCTGTGTTGGCAGGCAGATTCTCAACCGCTGCGCCACCAGGGAAGCCCGACACTTCTTTCTTGATTAGAGTAGAAAGCCCTTTTTGTCTGGTGCTATCAGGATCCGTAGTCGTCTGATTAAAATGAAGAATCATGAAAAATGATATGTATGAACATTAAACATACCATCTTAACTTAAAACATGTTTTAAATTGATGTACACTCATTTGCCAGTCCTTTGGTAGAAGGTCATGACCTTTTTTTCTGAGTATCACTATCACTCTGCTGGTTAAAGTTTTTCATCGTATTTCTTTCATAAGCCAATGTTTTGGAACAACATGAATGCAGAATCCACGCGCCTCCCCCCACCCGCACCGCCGCCCCTGAGTGTTAGTCTTTTTTGTTGGCTTGCCTACATCTAATTTGACATTAACTTTGAGCAGCTCATTTAAACCACAGTCTTTTCTTTTTTAATCATTTCACTGGTTTACTTAGCACTTATTTACATTAAATATCACAGTGAGAAGTGCAACTGGCAAAATTAGCTTTGCAATGTATACAGTATATACTTCAACTGGTTAAAGCCGAAGTGAGGGGGTTAACTTATGAGTGGACTGCTACTCATGAGCTAGTATTCCGTTGCATCAATATACTTTACAAAACAAATTGAGAGCATTTTACTTTAGTTAGTGGATTAAGATTTGTTAAGAGAGCATTTATTGTAACATTTTGAGTCTAAACAATGTCCCTGGACAGAAACTTAATTAAAATGCTCCAGGGAGTAAATAAATATATGCTATTTCCTCCTTTCTATGTCCCAAATGTTTAGTGGTGCTAGATTCCCAAAGAAGTTGTTTGGTTTTAAGCACTTAGCCTCACATTGAACAAGAACACATAGGCAGGACAAATTTGATGAGTGATGCAAAAGGGGAGAAACAAATACCAAAAAAAGATTTTGATTATGAGTGGTGGTGGTCAAGGAAAATAGGATGTAGAAGTATTAGAGTCTAGAGGGAATATAGAAGACAGTAAGTTTGTCTAACAGGTTTGAGAGTTCTTTGTATGATGTTTCTCCCTTGAGACTTGTATATTTTATCATGAATTTTATAGTAATGGGCATAATAAATGCATATATTTTTAACTAATATGGAAACAAATGTTTTTCTGGAGTGGATTGACTAATGAGTTGTTTATTAGAAAGATAAATAAATTATAAAATTGATAGGCTTCTCATAATTCTCCTTAGAATCTATCATTAGAAGAATGATTTTTATAGAATGTGTGAAAGATCAAGGAATATGGGGCAACTTACAGTTGTTTACAGCGGGGTTTGCAGGTGGCAACAAAATATATTAGTTTGCCAAATAAAATTAAGCTTATTTTTCTTTCTGCAGCATATTAATTGTATTATAGTATGCCACAGCCACTTTCAATGCAATCCTCCTAGTCTTGGAACAGCAGCCAATTCCAAGAATTAAGAGAATTAGGTTACTTTGCCTAGTGGCACAAAACATACCCAAGGTATTAAATCATTGGCTTGTCTGTTTGGGGCACAAACAGAAAGAAAGTTTAGAGATAAAAGTTGATTTGCATGCTGTTCACATTTATTCATACAACTTTAACAGATATATTTTTCTATTTCTGTCTGATTCATATAATCCTTTCTAAAACAGATTTTCAGTTGTAGTTATGTACAGAGGTGTAGAATTTTAATAAAATTTTAGGATAAAGAGTAAATTCAGGATTCAGCTACAATAACTTGATGCTATTGACTATGAAAATAGTTTAATCTACCTTTAGAATATTTAAGAAAATATTAAAATATGTGGTTACCTAACAGATGGTTATTACTTAAAATTTTTGAATCATCTATTAACCTGTTATGTCAAGTAATATAAGAAACCAGTTTGGTAGAGGGAGAAATGATAGTTTCATTTGAACTTCAGTATTTCCAAAAAATGATGTTATTTTTGTACTCAAAGCAGTAGAAGCAGAGATGAGGTGACAATATGAGAACCTTTTGATTTTGTTAGGGTGGAGTTTGGTCAACTTTTATAGCTGACATTAGTATTGTATCTCTATAATTTTATGAGATTGGGGGGAATTGTTTTAACTTTTCACTCTCAAGCTCTGAAGATCTTACAGAAATCTTTGCCTTTCTGTTCTTATAACTGTTGCTATTCCATCTTGAAGCTACAAGCAGGTGGGACAATGTCTTTGGTTCTGTAGAGTTTCTGATCTCTACTCTGCTCTAAAATATCCCAAGAATAAGGGGGAAAGAATTGCTTTGGAATAACTGATCATTCCTTAGGGGTCTCTGGTAAGTCTGAAAAGAAGTAAAGATAAAGAATGCAGTGATTAATTAGAAATAACCTATTTATAAGATGGATCAGGCTTGACACTAATCCTCCAAAAATTTAAACTTATTTCTCCCAAATTAGTAGAATTTAAAGCAATTCCCTTAAACATTAAACATGAGGGCCTTCTGTTGTGTACCTTGTTCAGAGTGCCACTGTTATACCTTGCTTTGACCCTTATGGCTGCCAGACACTCCACTCTCATTGCAGTCTTTGGAAATACTGCTTAAAGAATGTTGCATCTGGAAGGACCTAAAAGGCAAGAATTTCCCAAATCTTGTTTTATGCCAGGATTTAAGAATATGTCTCCAGGTTCTACCCCAGACCTACTGAATTAGAAGCTATGTGGGTGAGACCCAGTATTCTGTATTTTAACAAGTCCCCCAGTATTAGGCTGGCACAGATTGATTGGAAATCACTGCTTCAAGGCCAGTGCTCTCATTTTCTAGATGAAAAATCTCAGGCTCAGAAGAGATAAGTGACATGTCAATCTGTATTCAGTTTGGTCCTCTTCTCTGCATTGCAGCTACAATATACAGAGTATTTTGAGGTCAAATCATGATAGCTACAGAACTCCTTTAGCTGGTGGACCATGCTCAAATGCCTCTTAAGAGCTAACACTTCTTCGTGTGATCCTTCAAGATCTTGTCATGGCAGACAACATTTCTTTTTTTTAAAATTTTATTTATTTATTTATTTATGGCTGTGTTGGGTCTTCGTTTCTGTACGAGGGCTTTCTCCAGTTGTGGCAAGTGGGGGCCACTCTTCATCGCAGTGTGTGGGCCTCTCACTATCGCGGCCTCTCTTGTTGCGGAGCACAGGCTCCAGACGCGCAGTCTCAGTAATTGTGGCTCACGGGCCCAGCTGCTCCGCGGCATGTGGGATCTTCCGGGACCAGGGCTCGAACCCATGTCCCCTGCATTGGCAGGCGGATTCTTAACCACTGCGCCACCAGGGAAGCCCCAGACAACATTTCTTTTGCTATGGCAGGTAGACTTTGAATTTTTGGCAGGAGAGCCAAGAATCTCCTCCTTCACATTAGTATGCTATGAATGAGCACAATTAGATACTTTGGAAGGTTGTGGAGATGTTTCAAGAAAATAGCTCCTAATAAACACCTATGAATGAAGTGTCATATAGATGACTGTTAGCAAAGTGATACTTTTGTTTAAAAGGAAAAAACCAAAACTTTGTTAAGGTATAAAATTGACATACTGCAAACATTTAAAATATACAATTTGATAAATTTTGTTACATGTATACACACAGGAAGCCATCACCATTCAAGAGAGCAACATATCCAAAACATATTTTGGGATTCTCCAGAGACTAGTTCATGGTGTTCAGATAACATACTTTGTGTGACTTGAATCCTTTTAAGTTTATTGAAACTTGTTTTATAGCCTGGAATATGGTCTCTCCTGGTAAATAGTCTCAAAAAGAATGCCATTTCTTTTTAGGTCAAAGTTGGGAAAATTTCAGCAATTAATTCAGTTTTGTTTTTTTTTTTTTTTTCTGTCTCCCCACTTTTGGGTACTCCAGTTACATGTGTATTAGCTTACTTGAAATTATCTCATAGCTCACTGCTGCTATTTTCATCATTTTTAATTCTTTTTTCCTCTGTGTGTTTTATTTTAGATAGTTCTTACTGCTTTGTTTTCAAATTCACTAATCTTTTCTTCTACAATAGCTAATCTGCCACTGATTCCTTCCAGTGTGTTTTTAATCTGAGACACTGTAGCTTTCATCTGTAGAAGTTTGATTTGTATCTTTTAAAAATATTGTCCATGTCTGTACTTAATTTTTGTACATGAGGAATACAGTTATTACAAGTGTTTTAATGTTTTTGTCTCCTAATTTTAACATTTGTGTTAAGTTTGAGTTGGTTTCAGTAGATTGATTTTTCTCTTCACTATGAGTCATATTTTCCTGCTTCTTTGCATGACTTCCAATCTTTGACTAGGTGCCAGACACTAATTTTAACTTGTTTGGTGCTGATTGCTTTTATATTTCTATAAATATTCTTGACCTTTCTTCTGGGATGAAATTAAATTACTGTGTAATTATTTGATCCTTTTGGGTCTTTTAAGATTGTTAGGTGGGAACAGGGGAGTGTTTAGTCTAGGGCTAATTATGCCCCACTACTGAGGCAAGACCCTTCTGGGTGCTCTACATAGCATCCCATGAATTATGAGATTTTGCAGCCTGACAGGTGGAAACAGGCACTGTTCCCATCCGCATGTGGGTGCATGGTACTGGTCTGTCCCATCCTTTTGTATGATTATTTCCCCAGCCTCAGAGAGTTTTCTTACACGCGTGCTGAAAACTCTGCTAAATACTCAGTGGGACCCTCTGGAGATCTGTGTGATTGTTTCTCTCCCCTTTGTTACTATATCCTTTGAACCTAACCTGCCTTGGTCTTCCTGGGTTCTCAGCTTTTTCTTTTAAACTCTTGGTGTTTGTCAGGGTCTGCCTGTGTTCCCACTCCCTGTCCTGTGGCCTGGAAACCCTCTCAAGGCAATAAGCTACAGCAGTGGTAGGGTTTACCTACCTGTCTCTCAGGGATTTTATTGTCCTTTATTGCCTGACATCCAGTGTCTTAAACATCATTGTTTCATATATTTTGTCTGTTTTTTTATTTGTTTTGATGGTTTCAGGTGGACTGGAAAATCAGATCTCTACTACTTTATCTTAGTTGGAGGCAAAAGTTTGGTACTCTTTTTTTTTTAATTAATTTATTTATTTGTTTTTTTTTTTTTTTTGGCTGCGTTGGGTCTTCATTGCTGTGCGCGGGTTTTCTCTAGTTGTGGCGAGCGGGGGCTACTCTTCGTTGCGGTGTGCGGACTTCTCATTGTCGTGGCTTCTCTTGCTGCAGAGCAGGGGCTCTAGGTGCACGGGCTTCAGTAGTTGTGGCTCACGGGCTCTAGAGCGCAGGCTCAGTAGTTGTGGCGCACGGGCTTAGTTGCTCCGCGGCATGTGGGATCTTCCTGGACCAGGGCACGAACCTGTGTCCCCTGCATTGGCAGGCAGATTCTTAACCACTGCGCCACCAGGGAAGCCCCAATTAATTAACTTTTAAAGGGCCAGGACCCTTCCTGTATCCTGAGATATCATTCTAATCCTGTGCAGTTTATGCAGCAATTCTTTGAACTGTTGGAAGATTTCCTAACACGTTCCTGCTGTTGTTGCTGTGTTAAGCAATAATCTTGGTCTTAATGGTAAATGAACTGGAAAGTCTAACTGTAAGTTCCTCTGTTCATCAGGAAACACAGTACAAAGGTTATAGTCAGGATCCTGCCTATAGTAGGCTTTAAAATGTCTGGTTCTGCTAGTATATAATCTTTCTTATCTTTTTTTTTTATTTTGAGATTTGATATGAACTCAAGAGAACCATTCCATTGATGTCAAGAAGGCAGTTATTTGTTGACTAAAATTCTGTTACTCTGGCATGAGCTCTTTTTGAAAACACACAAATATTTTGTTATGAGAATGGAACCAAATATTTCACTAAGGGACCTATCTGCTAAGGGTGAGTTGTCATCCTGAGAGATGCTTGGAAGACTTGTGAGACTCTTACCTGTTTTGCCAGCCAGATGTCTGCCAGCTCCTCTGACCTAGATCGAGCTCCAGTGGGAATTTCACTATGGTTGCTTGATCTGGACTCTAATTCCCCTGGTAATCCAGTAGTGCTGGTTTTGTAATTAAAAGTTTTCAGAAATTCTTTAAGATATATTTGCTTTTTTAAAATCATTGTGTAATGATTTTTGTAATGTGGAGTTATTGTTTCCAAAGAATATGTTTTTATTGTTTGTATGTACTAGCATTCCTTTAGATACAAAGTAAACTATAAAGAAAATTTCTAAATTCTGGATCCCATTTCTCATTAATTTTAATTATTGCTGTGTTCTTTTTGAAAAAATTTTGAGGCAATGGAGTATGGAGCAGAAGTCATTGTGGCCATGATCCTGTCAGTTTGTCTTGTTCTGCCTTCTTGGTGCCCTGTTAACTTTACCTTTCTTGCCAAGTTTAGTGAGCTTATTAATGGTAGCAGTTTCTCCCTTGGTGTTTCTATGTCAGCCCACTATGTAAATTTGTAATGTTGAGCAATTGGTAAATTAAGGATTAATTTGTGTTTACTAGCTATATAAAAAAAGGCTACAAATTTAAAATTTTTAATTGAATTATCCAGTTCAGATTACATTAAGTGTGCCTATGTCTTTGCCAGTTCTGTTTGGTTAGGGTTTCTTTTTGCCCGAAGTGAGAAGTTTAATCTGGCCATTCACTTTTGCAAAGAGCCAAGCATGTATTTCCCATCAGTTGTCTTGTAAATGTCTTTGATAGAGGTGTTTTTAAACTTAAAAAAAAAAAAAATTAACCTTAAAAAAATTTATGCTGACGTACCTACCACTTTTTTTCTCAAGCAAAAATAAAAACAAAAACATATTTGGGAGGAAGAAGGGATACTTAATTCTAAAATTTAGGAACATAAGTGTTAACCAGTGTGTCATATATTTTTTTATGGAGTGAGTTGTTCATTGAAAAAGAATTTTTGAGATTACAGAATCTCAAGGATGAAAAAAATTTAGAAATTATCTAATGCTAGTTAATCATATTAAAAGTAGATTTGGTATTATTGCTATGGTTATTTAGGAGATAGTCCTTATTTTTAAGAGATGTATGCTAAAATATTTCATATGTAGTCTTTGTTAGAAATGGAGTGGAGGTACATTGTTGGTAGTGGTGAGAATTAGGTGGTAGAATGCCAGCTCAGACATTTTCTGTTGCTGCTGTGTTGTTAGCATATTTGTAAATGCTGCGTTTAAGTGGTGTGAATTTCAGTAATAGACAAAATTGTTAATACAGGTTAATTGAAGTCTCTATTTGGCATCTTCTTGAGAGACCTCTTCTTTGGGAACTCTTTCTTTTCCTGCTGATGTTACAGTGCCTCAACCAGAGGATCCTGAGTTCTACAGACTAGTCATTAATAAGTTCCAATGTACAATTTTAGCTTATAATGGTTTAAGAGGTTGCCTTTTTCAGTTTAATTTATATTTGATTCACAGGAATGAGTTTTTTCAGGTAGAAAAAATTATTTTGGGGTAGATATATTCCTAATATCTTTTAAATCATATTGATAAATTATCATTTACTCTGTTTGTGGATGATGTTGACCTGGTCGATTACCAAATTCATTAAATAAAAGACATTTGTATACTCAGTTGTTTAATGGTAAGTGATAGTTGTTTTATGGGCCTCATGCCTCTTAAAGTTCTAATGTGCCTTCTGTATCAAATTGTCAGTTTAAGAACAAAATGAAGATTAGAGGCAACACATATAGTAAATGAGATTGTGTACCTGTTGTTTTTACTCATTTGTTTTTTTCCCTTCCTATTCCCAGTCTTTTAAGTATCATCTGCAGATGATTCCAAAGTCTGAGTTACAGTCATGACCGTCCAATCATTCCTTTGGGATTTCCGCATGTGAGTGTCTTAGAGTCATCACAAACTCAGCTCAACTCGTCTTTCTTTTTAAACTGGTCTTATAGTGTCCTAAATGTGTCAGTGGTATCATCATTCCTTAGTCACTCAGGAAAATCATAACTGTGGTTACACACATTCATGAGAATGTTTTAATAGTATTTGTTTATTTATTCATTAGTTCAGTAAACATTTATTTAACTCTTATATGCAAGGAACTGGAGGTACACAGATAAAGAAGATTTCATCTGTTCTCTCTAGGAATTTGTAATCACATTGGGTAAAAAATTGTGCAACAGATTACTAAGCACTCTGGTTAAGCACAGTATGTGTAGGATGCTGTGGGGACAGAGAGGGAGGCACCTTCTTAAGGATGCAGCTCAGGGAGGAAAGGAGAGGAGCTTGAGTTACATTTTGGAAGACCACATAACAGTAGAACAATATGCTTGGGAGAAATGTTGAAAGGCATGACTTTTTAGGAAATAATTTGGCAAAATATGAGGCTTTAAAGAGTGATTGATTCTTTTGATGCAGCAACCTAAGGAAATTATCTGAAATAGAGAAAAATTCTTTATATATAAATGATTTGTGTTTTTTAAAAAAAATTTATTTATTTATTTATTTTTGGCTGTGTTGGGTCTTCGTTTCTGTGTGAGGGCTTTCTCCAGTTGTGGTGAGCGGGGGCCACTCTTCATCGCGGTGCGCGGGCCTCTCACTGTTGCGGCCTCTCGTTGCAGACCACGGCTCCAGACGCGCAGGCTCAGTAGTTGTGGCGCACGGGCTTAGTTGCTCTGCGGCATGTGGGATCTTCCCGGACCAGGGCTCGAACCCGTGTCCCCTGCATCGGCAGGCAGACTCTCAACCGCTGCGCCACCAGGGAAGCCCAAATGATTTGTTTTTATAAACCTTTTAATTTTGATTTAATTGTAGAGTCACATGCAGTTTTAAGAAATAGTACAGAAAGACCCTGTGTACCGTTTACCCAGTTTCCCCCAGTGGTAGCATCTTGCAAAACTATATGATAGATATCACGACCAGGATACTGTTATTGATACAATGAAGATACAGAACAATTTCATCACCACAAGGATCCCTCATTATGTTGGCCTTTTATAGTCTCCCTTTCCCTGGCTGTCTCTGACCCCTGACAACCATTGATGTGTTCTCCATTTTTATAATTTTGTAATTTTAAGAATGTTATATGAATGGAATCATACTGTGTGTGACCTTTTAGGATTAGCTTTTTCTAATCCCTGGAGATTCATCCAATTTGTTATGTGTATTATTAGTTCATTCCTCTTTATTGCTGAGTTGTATCCCATGATATGGATTCACACAGTTTGTTTAACCATTCATCTTTTGAAGGACAGCTGACTTGTTTCCAGTTTTGGGTAATTATGAATAAAGCTGCTGTGAACATTCATGTACAGATTTGTGTGAACATAAATTTTCATTTTTCTGGGATAAATGCTCAGGAATTCAGTAGCTGGGCTGTATGGTAGTTGTATGTTTAATTTTTTAAGAAACTGCCAAACTTCCCCATACCGAACCATTTTACATTCCCACCAGTACTGTATGAGTACAAAGGATGCGTTTGTTATTTTTTTAAAAAGAAAATAACATAAGCATTCAGTAAAAGTGGAATAATTAAGTATTGACTATACATCTATATCATGGAATACTGTGTGGGTCATCAGAAATGTTTATGCAGTGGTTTTTTTGTTGTTAATATTGGAAAATGGTTGTCTTAAGTAGAAAAGCAGAATCTAAAATACTATCACCTCAAGTAATAATAAATAAATAAATGCATAGAAAATAGAGAAATGATTCATAATTGATCACTTGAATAAAGAATGTTTATGACAAGTATATGTTAAAGGATATTCATATTTAGCTTGGTTCTTATGTCACTCCTAACAGCTGATGGTACCCTTCATGAAAAAAGGAGGGAGAGAATGTATTCTTCCCTATCTAATCCTTGTTTATGACAGTATTGAAGGGCTCAGGGTATTCACTGCCTACGAAAACAACTTTTCGTGAAAGTTAATATAACAGTCTTAAGAATACCTGATTCTGGGGAGGGGACAGGGGCAGTATGCGGGTGGGGAGTTAAGAAGTATAAACTATGCTTAAAATAGGCTGTGGGGGGATGTATTGTGCCCACAGGGAATGTAGCAAGTGTTTTGTAATGACTGTAAATGGAGTATAACCCTTGAAAGTTGTGAATTGCTATGTTGTGCACCTGTATCTTACATGGTGTACATCAACTGTATTTCAATTAAAAAAAAAAAAAGAACACCTGATTTTGTGGTTTACTGGATATAGTCAGGGCATCTGATGCAGTCTGTTTTTCTTATCATCCCACCATGGGGATGATATATATGTTTCCTTACTCTTTAAAGTTCTTACTTTTCTCCTTAAGTATGTAAAAACATATGTATAAACCTTATCTGACTTGAAATTGCATCTCTGAACTCAGGACTTTTGTTCATTTTTTTGTTCTACAGCTCTAGCTTTCATTTTCTGTGATTCCCAATTACGCCTTCTGCCTCTGCTAGTTTGGCCTCACTTCTAGGAGTTCGTCTCTCCCTGTGACCTCATCTCCCACAAAACTGTTTTGTCCCTTTCATTACGGGTAAACAGAATTGTCTGTCTTGCAGACCATATGATCTGGCCAGCCTTTCCACCAAGTGTTAGTATTTAATATTAAACAAATTAAAAAAATAATTTTCTTAGTTTTGTTTAAATACTATTGTTGTAATCACTATTTTTCTGTCTTTTATTAAAAATACAGAGTATTAGGTTGAATCATGTGAAATTGATGTAATGGTTGAATGTGGCAATTTCACATTCTTCAGATGAACATTTCTTTAGCCTTAAGGGTTAAATACACTTTTATTAAGTTAGCCTGAGAACTCTGCCACCCCATAGATTGTTGCTTCGGTGCAAAAATGAGCACCAAGTTTTGAACAATAGTCTATTGCTGTGTTTTGGGGAATATAAAACCTTTTTATGTTGGTGGTTTAGTATTCATCCTTTCGTAGTCTTCACCTTGGAATATGTGTATTTTTCATCAGCAGTGCTTCTAAAAGTCGGTCACTGTCTTCTGCCTCTGACTATGTTTAATCTAGTATTGTTTAAACATTGCAGTGTCCCTGAGTTATAGAGTTCTTTTAAGCCAAAGCCATTTACAGGAAGAACCGAAGAGACATAAGAAATGTAAACCTCAAACAGTATAGCATAGCTATGAATGCTATAACTGGAAAGACACATAGCTTGCACTGCCACAGTCTATGTAGAGCTAAGGCCTGTGTAGAGCTAAGGTGGAGACCAATGGTTCTCCACCCTATTAGGATAATCTGGAGAGTTTAAAAAAAACTACTGATGCCCAGGAATTCTGATTAAATTGGGACCTGGGCAACAACATTTAAAAAGCTCCTGCATGTTTGATTCTGATGGTTAGCTCAAGTTGAGAACCTCTGTTTTGGACCAACTTTGAAAGCAGAGTCAGGTCAGATATATGTACAGACTTGGAAAAATCACTATAGTGACTCAAAGACTAATCTTTGTGCAGTATGAGAAGCATAGCTGGATTTAAAATTTTTTTTTTTCTTCTGTGAGTCACGCCCAAGGATAGTAGCTATTAAAATGGTCACCTTCAACAATGAAGAATAGCAGTATATCATTAGGGAGTTTAGAAAAATGAAAATGCAGTTTTTGTGAAGGCTATGGCTAAATCAAAACACGGTAAGACAGGTAGTCAACACTATCATCATCAATGATAAGTCACGTTGATAGCATTTACACTTGAGACGGTCGTGATGAGAATGTTACTTTATCTCTGTGGTCTTCCTCCCAAAACCCATAACTGCAGCCTAACCATGAGAAAAACAGACAGATCCCAATTGTGGGACATTTTACAAAATGCCTGATCTGTACTCCTCAAAGCTGACATGGTCATCAAAAAGAAGGAAAGTCTGAGAAACTGTCACAGCCAAGAGGAGCTTCAGGGGACATGACAACTAAACGTAATATGTTGTCCTGGATGGGATCCTAGAACAAAAAAACAAGGAAAAAGTAAAGAATTCTGAAAATGGTATGGATCTTAGTTAATAATAAGGAGTCAATATTGTTTCATTAATTCTTATAAGTGTACCATACTAATGTGTAGGATATTACTAATAAAGGGAAACTGGGTGAGGGCATGTAGGAACTCTGTACTGTCTTTGCAGTTTTTCTGTGAACCTTAAACTGTTCTAACCCTTACCAGTAATTTATTGAAAGTGATGCTTTGGTAGTTAAGATACCATGCTGGTGATTTCTAGCTAGCTTTATTAACCCCATGGCAGGGCATGGACATGTCAGTCCAAATCCATTACTTCTAATGGAAAATCAGGGTACATTCACACTGTATTGAGTAGAACAGTAATATCATGTCTTTATAATTTAGAGCACATTCCAGTGTTATGTACTGTTTCTGCTCCTCCCCCCTCCCCTCCCCTCCCCTCCTCCCCAAAAGAAAAGAAGAAAGGGGAAAAGGAAGGGAGGAAAGAAGGGAAGGTAAACCTGAAAGAAGGAAGGAGGAAAGAGGAAAAAGTAAAGTAGAGAGAAAAAGAAGAAAGGAAAGAGAAAGGAACAATGGTGGAACGAGAGCCTCTATATAGTCAGCTCTCCAATCTGCTGTTTCGTTGAATGTGTGGAAGCAGAATGCACGGATACAGAGGGCTGACTGTACTGTGTCATTTTATGTAAGGAGCTTGAGCATCCATGGATTTTGGCATCCTTTGGCGGTCCTGGAACCAATCTCCTGTGGATAGGAGGGCCAACTGTATCTCAAAGGTTATGAGGATGAAACTAAATTATAAATAAGATATAAAAGATGTAACTTGGTATTGGTATGGTATTGGTGTATGTAACTTGGTATTGGTATGGTATTGGTGTATGTAACTTGGTATTGGTATGGTATTGGTATTGGTGATGTTGGAATAATTCACAATAAATGTTATAAGTTCAGCTGTTGTAGCAAAAGTATATGAGTTTACAAATATTAAGCAGTGAAAGTAAATTTTAGGTTTCAAACAACTGAAATCGCCATTAGTTTTTTTCTTTTTTCTTTTGGTTGTTAACATTCCAGTTGTATAGGGAACTACAAGTGACTAAAATGGACTGGGCTTTTTTAAGTAGGGTGAATTGACAGTTTTTAAAAATGTGTTTTTGTTGTATATGAATTTAATGATCTGTACTGATAAGTGAAGTCATAGTCATTTTGCAGAGCAACATAATGTTGCTTGTTTCATCTACTTCTTGATAAAGTGTTTTATTTCCCTTTCTTATGTTTGACCACATAATATCAAGAATACGATTGTCATTGTTTCTTTGCCTTTTGCTGTGATGTAATGTTTGCTTTTTTCCTTAGCCTGGGATGTATCTTGATTTTCAAAATAACCAGGCATGCTATTTACATGAAACAGATAAGCATACCCATATAAATCTTCATTGATTCCCTGAGAGGTGCTGTGTATTTTTTCCTTTTTCTTTTTAAAAACATTTATTTATTTATTTATTTATTTTGCTGACAGCCTTAATAATGTTTTCATAAAATATGATGGGTTTATAAATCTGTTTAACATGCATTTCCCTTTTTGTCTTAGCGCTTTGCTTCTAAGTTGCAGATGCAGTGGCTGAACAATACGCTGTGTGGTGTGACAGGTAAATTTCCCAATTTACCTGCCGTAATAGTATGCGGTGTAATGCCATTCAGTCATCTCTGAATTTTACTTGCCTGATTAGTTGAGTGAAGCAGATTTTCAATTTAAATGTAACTTCATCTGCTTGATTAAAAATGTAACAGAACATTATCTGCTGCAAATAAATTTCAGTGGAAGAGATGATTTTCCCTGTTTAAAAATAACATCTGTTTATATTGGCTGGAAGCAGACGATTAATACTTCTCTAATTTCGAGGTTTACCAGTCCAGCTCACCTGTCTCTTTGCATGGGTAGTTGAAATTGATGGCTGTCGAGTATAAACATTTACCTGTTGATGTTTAGTGGATGGATTTCTTTTTTAAGGATAATACAGAATCCCATCATTGGGCATTCATTTATTTGCTGCTCATCAACATGATTGACAGTTTTGCCAACAACATGGAAAAAGGATCTTCCTTCATGATGCATACGAGAAAAATTTTACCCCTCAATGATGAGCGCCCTACAGAAAAACAGATTCTTGTGAATTCTTTTTCATAGTTAGTATTTATTTGAATTCTGAGTTTAGAGACCCTGAGTATAATTTTAAGTCGAGTGTGTAGTAAATGAGGGTAGGTGGTACTCTCCTGCTGGCATCTTTCATCAAGTGATTAAATGTGTAGGCCAAACAGATAAGGAGGGAGAAAGATAGGAAAAAAAACCAAAATGGTTATTTTTTCTCAGTGCTTAGCATAGTGTTAGGCATGTAGCAGACCACTCAATAAATATTTATTGACTTTGAATTAAATATTAGGCCCACGGTATATTTGATATTCTACAAATCTAACAAACTGGATTTAATTGGTTTAAATATGTAGTTAAAAATTATAGCAAAAGAAATTGTGGAATGCTAGTTTGTCTCTCTTTCTCACTCTTTTTTTTTAATGAAAACTTACCTATAGGAGCTTATTAGAAAGTAGATTTTTAAATTCAGACTTCTATAAATATCCTCTAAAATTTTACTAAGTAAAATTTATTTTAAAAAATAGATGTAAAAAAATTCTAACACTAGTAAAACAGCAGTACAATTCAGTGATATTTAGCATAGAGTAAAAACAATATTTTTAGAAATTGTTATAGTTCCATAATCTCAAAAAATACTGTCATTTTTTTTTGAGTGCTGTATTTATTTTGGTAGAGTATTCTGAACATGTCGCATATTTTGTAGAAGAATAATTTTGCATTGTTTTGATAACATTTTTGTTGTCCTTTGTCATAAAGCAAACAAAAATATTGGCATGAAAGTTACTAAATTGATGTATTGGAAGCTCTTGTTTCAATTGTAACATTAGGGGTTCTTGGCCACATTATATGTAATTTAAATAAAAACTCTATATTTTTCAAGTAGATATTTGAGGTTTATATCAAAATGTTTTAAATCAAATAATCAAGAAAATTAGTCTTTGCTCCCAAACATATAGGGTACATTTTAACCTCCAGTCAGTTTTCAGACATCTTGGATGATTTGGTTGTTTTATTTGCAAAAAGTAAATATTTGTGGGTTGAATTTTTTCAAATCCATCAGAATAATCCTGGATATTTAGCAGAAATTTTTGCCATAGTGCTTTAGGAGAACAGTTCAAAGTGTAAAAATGTAGATACTTAAATGTAAGCATATATATCTGGTATATTCTTGAATTACAAATTTGTAATTTTATCATTGTAACAAATTAATCTTGTTTAAATATTTAAGTTAAATGTGGGCTATGTAGGTTTTTAAAAAACTAGATAAAGTCAACGTAAGAAACTTAGAATATTTTATGCTGTAGCTTTCTTTGTACTTCCAATCTATTTGCAAAACGTAGATGAGGTTTTTTCTGTTTCACTTGTTTAGATGATATTTAATGAAGAGCAGAGTCTATACCTAAAGAAGAATATGCTGTTAGTTGAAATCGTATCAAGGTCTTTAGGGTCTTCAAAGAGTTGTGCTAGCGCCTCTGTGATTTGCTTTAAAATTTAAAACTTTGTCATGCATCTTAAAAGTGGGTGAAATGACAAAGAACATTCATAGCAGCTTTATTCATAATAGCCAAGACATGGAAATAACCCAGATGTCCATCAATTGATTAATGGAGAAATAAAATACAGTATATTCTTAGAATGAAATATTATTCAGCCATAAAAAGGCACAAAGTACTGATAAATAATACAAAATGCATAAACCTCCAAAACATTATGCTAAGTGCAAGAAGCTAGACACAGAAGGCTACATATTCTATGATTCCATTTATATGAAATGTCCAAAATAGGCAGATTAATAGAGATAGAAAGTAGATTAATAGTTGCCAGGGGTTGGGAGGAGATGGGGATGTGGAGTGACTTTAATGGGTATAGAGTTTATGGAAGATGTTCTGGAATTAGAAGACGGGCTATCTTAAAATTGTGCTATCATTCTTTGAGGTTTTAGTGTACTTGTTTCAGTTTGAGAGATTGACAACCTTTAAGGTAGATTGTAGATAGTATGTTAAATAGTAGAAACATCCTGCTGGAAATATTTAGGAAAATAAGAGCAATTTTATATTAAAATCACTGTAGATATTTATGAACTACAAATATATTCTCATAATACATTATGGTGACTAAAAACTTCCCTTAGCAATTTTTGCATTAAGAATCTTATAAATCAGCATTAGCTTTGTAAAATGTTCATGTGATCAAAATTAGGCATTTAAAAAAAAATTTTTTTTTTTAATTAGGCATTTAAAAAAATTATTAAATAATAGTACCATTGAAATTGTGAGAACATTCATTTTGTGACTCAGAGGAGAGAGAGTAGATACTTGAATATAAAACATTAGTTCAGTTTTCAAAATCAATCCACTGTAAAATATTGGTTGCCTTAGAGGTTAGTCATACTGAATTGTATGCTTTATTATTTGAAATGTGGTTTGTTTTCAACCTGCTACAGAAATCCTTTTCCTTCAGATACATTTTAGAGCTTCTGTGTAAGTACATTGCTGGGTTGACTCTAGCTGTTCAGGGCTTGGGTCCCACTGGCATTCTTTTTTTTTTTTAATTGAAGTGTAGTTGATTTACAGTGCTGTGCCAATCTCTGCGGTGCAGCAAAGTGACTCAGTTATACACACGTAGACATTCTTTTTTTTTAATATTCTTTTCCATTGTGGTTTATTCCCAGGAGATTGGATATAGTTCCCTGTGCTATGTAGAAGGACCTTGTTGTTTATCCATTCTAAATGTAATAGTTTGCATCTACCAACCCCAAACTCCCAGTCCCTCCCTCCCTCCACTTCCCCCTGGCTACCACAAGTCTCATCTCTGTGTCTGTGAGCCTGTTTCTGTTTTGTCCATTGGCATTCTTAGCAACTTGATTTAGCAGCTCTTTCTTTTATATTCAATTGAATCATTAAAAATTGTCTATATTCAAAGTGTTTTGATCTACAAATATAACAGTTTTATATGGTTCAACCCAACATTGGTTTGTTTCAGGTTACTAGGCAAGTATGAGTACAATTTCAGTACTAATATTAAATTATTTACTGTACTTTTCTGAACACTTTACATATATTAACTCATTTCATCCTCACAACAACACAATGAATTAGTACTGTTAGTATCATCTCAACAACCCAATGAATTAGTACTATTAGTATCATCTCATTTATAGAAGAAGAAGTAGGTCTAAAGAGGTAAAGTAATGTCACTAAGTAAGTGCGAGACTTAGGATTTCAACCCAAGCAGTCTTGCTCCAGAGCTCACACACTTAACAACAATGCTGTGTTGCCTTCTACTCTTAACCTAGCCCCCTCTTCACCCTCTGGTAGTTTTGTGAATTCAAGCTTAATTCTTTCTCTTGCCTTGAGCCTCTCTTCTTTCCCTACCCAGTGTTAGTTAGGTATTGGGCTTTTATTGTGTTATTCCAGATGTGTTTTGTTACTACCGGAATAGATGTTCAAAGGAGTCTTTCAGCAGAATTCATTATACTTGTATTGTGCATGTTATTTTGTAAATTTCAGAAGCCTTCTATCTTTATATCAGTTCAGCTAACACTTGTTGAATGCTTTTGTGTCAGATCTTATTATGTAGCAACTTAATATGTATAATAATGTTAACTGTTAATTGATAAATCTAGGAATCAACTTAGTCTGTGTCATCTAAAGATTCAGACAGTGTTTTGGATCACTGGTAAAGTAAGTTTCCTGTTTTATTCAGTCCCTTAATGGCAGTTTTCCAGATTCCCATTATTGACTTTCATCAAGGGAACAAGCATTTAAAAAAATATGCCAGAGCTGGGAGAGCAAGAAGTGTTCCATTTTTTACTGGTAGGGCTTGGCAGGATTTTGTTTCTGCTCTCCTGGTCACTTACTCATCCTGAATCCCCTGACACCTCTCTTTCGGAATTCTTCTTTTCTTTTTCACTTGGAATTAGAAGGGAAATAGTATCAATAGTCTTAACAAGGCAGTTAGATTTAACATTATATTTAAATCATGATGGTATATCCAGACTTGTTTAAAATTGTATAATCCATTGCAGTGGTGTACGTATCTGGTTTGCTAAAGGGGTAATTTGTACACACTGCATTTACAAACATCTAATTCTTGGGCTGATAAATACCTGGGGTTGTTTTGTGGGTTTCTTACATTAAATGGAATGACCTTGGACAGTAGACCTATTAGGTCTACTGACAGTCTACCTTAAGGAAATAAACTAAAGCCTAAGCGTTCATTTCAAAATTGGAAGAGCTGAGGCCAAGTTGAGTTTTTTATGAATGAAATTATACTTTATTGAATGCCTATTGAAATGACTTTTTAGTGTGTAAAACTATTGGGTCTGGTATTAGATCATCAGTACTTATTGAGGTCCATTAAAGTAGTAATGGATGGAGAGGGGAGTTCTCATGCTATTTTTGGTATGCCAGAACCTAAGGAAGCAGCCATCTTATATATAAGTTTATTGCTGATTTTATTATTGTTTGCTATTGCCATTGGATGTTAAATAAATAAATCTTTGACTTAAAAATTCGAGCAAAGAGTTAATTATGAATAAATATATCTAGACAAAGATTTCCGTCATGAGGGACTTAAGAGAAGTAATAGAAGGGGATAAACTTGATAAAAATTGAGGTAAAGTGATCTATACATAAAGGGTCTTAAACTGGTTGGTTAAGTGGGTATATTCTTTAGATTAGGTAATCTTTTATAAATACTTCTTCATAAAATTTAAAATAGTATAAAAGAGTATCAGTTTATGATGGTGATGATATTGATTGTGTTCCCAATGACTTCCACCTTGTCAGATCCTGTGGTCCATTCTCATTCCTCTTTTTGGATTAATCATCAGTAGTTGACATTTTTTCCCTTGGCTTCAAGGATACCTCCTGTCTTGGTTCCCCTACCTCACTGGCCATACCAAGGATTCATTGGTCAGTTTATCCTTTCTGTAGGACATACAATGTGGGTAATGCTTAAGAGTTAGGGTTTTAAAGTTAATTTGTCTTTATAAACCTTGGTTCTGCTGCTTATTATGTAGACCTTGGGCAAATCACCCCACCCTGTTGTGCTTCAGTTTCCTGACCTGTAAAATGGAAGCTTGTTATGAGGATTAAATAACTTAATATATGTAGTAAAGCTTTGAGAACAGTATTTGGTGCATAGTGTAATATGTTAGCTATTGTTACTATCTTTATGACCTTTAAACTTTGTAGGCCCCAGGGCTTGGCCTTCAGGCGGCTTCTCTTCTATAGTCATTTCCTACAAGATCTCATTTAATTCCTATAGCTCTCTTGTGAAGGCTAGACTATTTCCTCTGACCTTTTTTTTTTTCCTCCAGCTTTACTGAGGTATAATTGACACTCTTCCATATTTAATAGACGTCCTAAGAAATCAGATCTGAAGTCTTGATTTGGCTTCCCTCTTCTCTCCTCAGCCCCTGTAACTTTTCACCTCAGCAAATGGGAGCTCCATGTTTCCAGTTGCAAAAAAACACTGAAGTAATCTCTGTCTTCCTTCTCTTACATTCAGTCCATCAGTAAAAGCAATTAGTTCTGGGGTATATCTAGAATCTGACTTCTCATCACTTCTCCTATAACTGTCCTAGTTGGGTATGATCTCTTGATGGAATATTGCATAGCCTTCCAGCTGTTCTTTCACTGATATTCTTGCCCTCTTACATTCTACTGTCCATAAAGCAGTCACAGAGACCCTTTTAGTTAGGTCATGTGACTTCTTTGCTCAAAACCTTCCAATGGACCTCGCACCATGAAATTCAGAATCTTTACTTGGTTCTACAAGGACTTTCATGACTCACCCTCAAGTCCAGTGCCACTCCATCCCATCTATCTCACCTAACCTTAACCTGCCGCTGTTTTTCTGTTTTGTTCAGCTTTAGCCAAACTGGTCTCCTTTCTCTTTCTAGGATGCACCAAGAATTCATCAGTCTCAAAGGCTGAAATGTTTTTTTTTTCCTGTTCCAGAATTAATGTTTTAGAGGCCAAAGTCTGAAATCAAGGTGTCTGCAGGGTCGGTTGCTTCTGCAGGCTTTAGAGAATCCTTTTCATGCCTCTCTTCTAGCTTCTGGTGGCTGCCAAAAATCCTTGATGTTCCTTGTCTTGTAGATGCTTCATTCCAATCTCTGTCTTTGTCTTCACAAGGCTTGCTTCTACCTATCTGTGGTCTCAAATTTCACTCTCCTTTCTCTTATAAGGTCACCGGTCATTGGCTTAAAGGCACTCTAAATCCAGAATAATCTCATCTCAAGATCTTAAATTGTATCTGGAAAGACCATATTTTCAAATAAGGTCACATTCACAGGTAGTGGGGGGGGGTTACAACTTGGACATATCTTTTTTTTTTTTTTGGACATATCTTTTTTGAGAGGGACATTATTCAGTGCACTTCCAGTAATAAGTGTCCATTATTCCTTGTTTCTCATTTTTCAAAATTTCATTGAATTTGCTTAACATCTCATATTACGCAGTAAATCTGTTGCATGTTTTTTTCTGACATACCTAATAATATTTAGGAGGTTGTTTTATTTCTCACCCTTATTGCTCAGAAAAATGAGCTCTTGCCCTTTCATGGTGGGATTTTTCAATGGGGAGGAATCTTTTTTGTTAAACTTACTTTACTGTCATTTTTTTCAGGGTATTACACATGTGTTCTAAACATACTGTATGATATATGTTTAGTTTAATATTGTTTATTTTTTGGTGTTTACTCCTTTAATTTTGTCTTCCTGTCCCACCTCTTGTAGATAACACATAAATAAATCTTGAAATTTGGGGTAGGAGAAGTAGGGGAAGTTAATCCACTTCCAAGGTTGACATCATTTTCAAAGTA
Organism: Balaenoptera ricei; assembly: GCF_028023285.1. Taxonomy (NCBI): domain Eukaryota; kingdom Metazoa; phylum Chordata; class Mammalia; order Artiodactyla; family Balaenopteridae; genus Balaenoptera; species Balaenoptera ricei. Next base: position 87,392,321 of record NC_082644.1, read on the forward strand.
ACTGATTCCAGAGATAAGCAGAATATATTTCATTTAATAGCTATGAGAGATGGATTTTCATAAACTTTTATCCAAAGGAACTAGATTCGCACATTCAGTATAAAGGGTGTCATGAAAATGTAAAGTTCATTAGTATGCAGTATATTTTTATCCCCTTGAATGTAATTTAGAGATTATATACTGTAATAGGATTTATGACATTATACTGTTTAATCTTTAGGGTGTTACAGACACATCAAGGACAGTTGGCAGTAACTGAAGTTTGCCTACATTTTAAGAATGTATTAGAATTACAGAATATCATGAATTTTACTTAAAATTAAACAAAATTTATACTTTAGAATATTACCAAAATCATTTTTTTTCTGCAGGCCAAGAATAAAATCTTTAAGAACTAGCAAGATGAATTAAAGATGAAATGATTTATTTCTAAGGTTAGGCTTTAATTAATACATGGGGGATGATTTTGGCATTTCTTCAAAGTATTTGTTTCTGTGTATCTGAATTTGCACCTCCTCAATAACCTAACTGGGATTTATAAAATGGAACAATCTCTTTTCTCCAATTTGGCACTCAAAAGGAACTCAGACTTACAAAAGGTGAGTATGTTTTTCTATCAGGTATTCCTGATAGAAATGCCATTCTAAAATAAGACAAGCAAAAATAATGCCCAGTGAACCTTCTTCAGCTTTTTTCTTTTTGTACAATAAATAAAATGCTTGCCATTCTAAAATAAGACAAGCAAAAATAATGGCCCAGTGAACCTTCTACGGCTTTTTTCTTTTTGTACAATGAACACATTGATATTTTACTGACATAAAATGTGTATTTTATTTGAACCTTTAAATAATTGCTCATTTTTTAAATTTGTTTTAATCCTATTGTTTATAATTTCTTTTTTGTTGGATTTGAATAGTTTAGATTGTAAACTCCTAAAAGGGCAGAGAAACTCTTTTCATGTTTCTACTTTGGGAGAAGAGAGGATCAATGGAAAGAAATGAGGAAAATGTCTGTGCTTTTAAAGCTCTATGGAAATTAGATTTTTCACACAGTTGCTCCTCTTCAAAAGATGCAAGTAGTAGTTTATAGTCTTTTTGCCCTCTTTTGAGTTGGGGTTGTTTGATACAGTTTTTGTCTTATATATTATATCTACAGACATTGAAAACCCCACCAGACACCTTTTGCTTTCTGTTTTCAAACGTATTTTAAAGATCTTGAGGAGAACAACTATTACCATTTCTGTTGCTCATCTCTCATTCTTAATGTTCAAGTTTCATTCTGGTGTCATATTCTCTAGGGAGAATTTCCCTTAGCAGTTCTTTTAGAGCAGATCTGCTGGTAATGTATTCTCTTAGTTTTCCTTCATCTGAGAATATCTATATTTCAGCTTCATTCCTAAAGGATATTTCCCCTGAATATAGAATTCTGGGTTTACAGTTCTTTTCTGTCAGTGCTTAAAAATGTCGTTCCATTTCCTTCTGGTCTCTGTGGTTTCTGATGAGAAATTCTCAGTCATTTCAATTTTGTTCCTCTGTAAGTAATACAAGTAAAGCTGAAAATCTGAGTTTTCAGCCATTATTTCCTCAAAATTTTAATTTCTGCATGTAGATCTCTTGTTACTGCCACATAAGTCTCTGAAGTTTTTGGCCTCTTAAAATTTTGTCTCTTTGTTCAGAATGGATATTCTCTATTAATCTATCTTCATGGTCACTGGCTATTTCCTCTGTCATATTTATTCAGCTATTAAACCTGTCCAATGGGATTTTTATTTTCGTTTTAGTTTAAAATTTTGTATCTTTATGTCTTTTATTTCTTTGAAGAGATTTTCCATCTTTCCACTCATTTTAAGAGTGTTTGCTCTTACTTGGACATTTGCATAGTAACTTCTTTTAGTTTTTTTCAGATAAATCCATCATCTGTGTTATTTCAGTGTTGATATCTGTTAATTATCTTTTCTCATAAAATGAGGTTTTCCTGGCTCTTCATGTGTCAAGTTATTTTGGACTATATCCTTGACAATTGAAGTTACATTATGAGACTGTGTCTTGTTTAAATCCTATGGTGAATGTTGACATTTTTTGCTTTAATAGGCAATCAGTCTGGTTGGGTTCAGGATGCAAGTTCTAACCAGCCTCCTGTAGATTGTGGCTCTAATGTCAGTTCCTTTTACAAAACCTCTGCAGTACTATTTGGATCTATCCTGCAAGTGTGCCAAACAGTGGCCAGTCTATAAACTGTGTGGTTGTCTGTCCCATATTTAAGTTCTCAGAGTCTGTGGTATGCAATTTTAGCATCAGCTCCATGCATGCACAGTTTAAGAGTGAGTCCAAAAGCTGATAAACAGCTTTATGGGATCACTTTCCTGAGCTTCTCCCTCTTTACCGTCTCCCTGATACTTTTTGATTACCTGAGCCTCCCCTTTTTGGTCCTCTAGCCATAGAGTTGGGAATTTACTTAATTCCTTTCTGCTGTCTACTTTTTGCAACTGGGGCCAAGTAGCTGGAAGACAGAGAGAAAAAAGTAAGCATGGAATTTATGCCATCCTCTTGAAGAGGAAGGTTTCCTTCCTCAGAGTTTAGACTCCAGGACCCATTGCTGCTGCTGTAACTTCCTCTTCCACCATCTCAAGATTGCTTGGGGGCTGGGGTACAAGAGAATGTTGTAAAGAACACAAACCTGGGGAATTTCTTCTACTCTGAGTGTTAAGAGACTCCTTTCCTGCTCAAGCTACTACTAAAGGGCTTGGCCTGGAGTTCCCTCTTTCTGCCTGAGTACCCACTGGAGGTTTCCACTGTGTTGAGTCTAGGCCAGAGGATAACAAAGGGGGAAAGATGGTAAACTCATCACTAGTTTGGTGATAATTCAAATTCTGATCTTCCCCAATCTACTTGCTAATGTTTGCTCTTCAGAGTCCTTAAATAGTCCTTAATAGCTGTCCAAGTTTTATACCTGCGTTCAGTGGGAAAGACTGGGTAGAGTGTGCTTATTCCATCTCATCTGGGTCTGGAACTCCTGATATGTTTTTGAAATCAGCAAAAGGTTTAGCTCTTGGAACTCTAGGGGATAGGTTTCTCTTCACTCTGATTTCATGCCTCATGTTGTTTAAGAATGCATGTGTTAGTACGATTATCATACTAAATCAAGTCAGACAGAGAAAGACAAATATCATATGATATCACTTATATGTGGAATCTAAAAAGATGATACAAATCAACTTATTTATAAAATAAAAACAGATTCAGAGACTTCCAAAATTAACTTATGGTTACCAAAGGGGAAAGGTTGGGGGGATGGGATAAATTAGGAGTTTGGGATTAACATTTACACACTACTATATATAAAATAGATAATCAACAAGGACCTACTGTAGAGCACAGAGAACTCTACTCAATATTCTGTAATTATATGGGAAAAGAATCTGAAAAAGAATGGATATATGTATACATATATATATATGTATGTGTATAACTAAATCACTTTGCTGTACACCTGAAACTAACACAACATTGTAAATCAACTATACTCTAATATAAAATGAAATTCAAAAAATGAGGAAGAGACAGAACACAGAATAGTGGTTACCAGAGATTGGGGAGCATGGTGGGGAGAGGAATAGGGAGTTACTGTTTAATCCCAGAGTTCAGTCTGGGATGATGAAAAAGTTTTGGAAATGGTATGGTATTGGATGCACAGCAATGTGATTGTACTTAATGCCAATAAATTGTACACTTAAAATGTTTAAAAAATATACATATTTATATACATATGATTAATAGTATACATAAAACCAAATTTTGTAATGATTTGTGACAAAATTTTAATAAAATTTATTAATTTTGATACATTATTAATGTGAGGTATGGGACTAGGTGCTTTACACATCATGTAATTTAATTCTCTTATCATCCATTCTGGGTAGGTAGCATTATTACCATTACAGAAATGATGAAAATAAGTAGTTTGCTTATAAATCAATTACCTTTTGTCATCACCTTTATTTTAGAAATATATAATTAGAATCTGTAATCCTCTAAGTCCTGTGATTGTTTTATACACTTATTGGCAGAATAGGTTTTTTTCTTGCAGGATATGTATTTTAGGTGATCATAAACTCTCTGTATATATATTAGTGTATTCTAGTCTACGTAGAATTTGAGGTTATTGCTTTTGAGTCTTTGCTCATAATTTGAAATGTGTATTACCATGAACTTATTGCAACTATTAATAAAAAATTGGTGAGACTTCTGGAGAACTCCATTAAACATTGAAAAAAAAAAAAATGCTTGTGTTAGAACCCACATGAGGAAACTAGCCTATTTATGGGTACATTAAATGGGCAGATTTAGAAAAACATTTTGGGCACTGGAAACCCTTGGAATTTTTGCTTTGCAGATAAGTATGATAACTAAATCTTTCCCTATGTAAAAAGCAATTTTACTTATTTTTACTCTCCAATTTGTCATAAGTAAGATTCCAGTCCAAACATCTAACCGATATTTTCCAGCAAGCTTATTTTTTGTTTTTCGTACTTATTAGAAGTGCAATAGGTTTTGCTTTTTCATCACCAGTGCATTTTTTTAAGATAAATTTATTTATTTTATTTATTTATTTTTGGCTGCATTGGGTCTTCATTGCTGTGTGCGGGCTTTCTCTAGTTGCAGCGAGCGGGGTCTACTCTCTTCATTGCCGTGCACGGGCTTCTCATTGCGGTAGCTTCCCTTGTTGCGGAGCACAGGCTCTAGGCGGACGGGCTTCAGTGGTTGTGGCTTGCGGGCTCTAGAGCGCAGGCTCAGTAGTTGTGGCGCACAGGCTTAGTTGCTCCGCGGCATGGGGGATCTTCCTGGACCAGGGCTCAAACCCGTGTCCCCCTGCGTTGGCAGGCGGATTCTTAACCACTGCACCCAGTGCATTTTTTTGAAAGTGTGTTGAAAATTTTTCTTTCTTATAGTTCTTTCTCTTCTCCCCGCGTTTCCTCTTTTCTTCTTATCTTTCTTTAATTTTCTGTCCTCCTTGCATGTTTTCATTACTGTATTTATTCAGGCACCCCCACCTCCAGTCCTACTGCTAAAAGGGGTGGACCTATATAGGGGTGCTTCTCTAAGAGTTTAAACTCTGGGAAAATATCTCCCCCTCTCCCCCGACCCCATGCTGTCTGCCTCTGCTCTCCCCCTGGCTAATTAGAATTCCAAAGGGCATTAATAACCATTTAAATTAATTGGATTATACCTGCAGTTGCTAAAGGTAAGATTCAGGCTGTTTAACCCCCTGTTGACGAACCCAAACACCAATCAAAACTGGGTAGGAATTCAACATTTTATTTTCATTTCTGCCCTAAGGAAGAAGAAACTCTGTGACATAAAGCTTATATAGACTGCTCTGCCTCTCCACTTGCAGCAGTCTAGTAATGCAAGGAAGCCCTGCCATTCATTCAGCCTTCATTAGGAGACCAGAGCTAAATAGTTTGATCTTGTGAAAATACATTTGCATTGTTAGTGAAAGCCCTTTGGGGCAGAGCTGTAGAAAGCCACCTAATAGTAAATAATATTTTAGTGTCATAAAGAGCTAAAAATTCTCTTAGCAACTGATGTTGCAACAGTAATTTGACAACCGACATCTCCCGAGAGACATTAAGCAGGTGGAAAAACAGCTATAATTTCACAGCTGTAGATAAAAAGGAGTATAAATTGAATGACCAGTCTTAACAGTCAGAAGAAACCCTACCAAAAAAGAAGAAACTACAGGTTATCTAGTCCAAACTCCCTCATATAGGTGTTCTTTCTTTCAGCACAGTGGAGATGGTCACCTAGTCCCTGTATAAACATCTCAGTAACAACAAATATTAAAAAGGCAGCCCACCCCCTAATCAGATGACTTGTCATTGTCAGAGAACCCCAGTCTGAAATTAATAACTGTTATTTCATAGAGCATTATTCCAGTACAGCTACATGTTGAACTATTTTCCCGACTCCCCATTCCCTGACCCCACCACTAGGTCAGGTGTATATTTTTGAAATTTAAAAATATATTGGAGAATAAAATGTTTAATAAGCATGGCCGTAAGAGAGCATTCTTCATACATGGTTGAAGTTGAAAAATTTTAGACAAGAAAAGGAATCAGATGCAATGTATATCTCTTTGCATGTAACGGACTATTTTCAAAGAATTATTCTTTTCACCACTAATGTGTGTGTCAGCTGTGGAAAAGTCTAGATTCAGGAACTAAGTACGAAAAATTAGTTTGAGAAAAAGACATCTACTGGAATCTGCACAGCACTACTTCAACAAAGATATCTGCTAGTCAATAGATGTCATCCCCTACACCTGTCTAAAATGACTCATTTCTGTTCCTGATTACCACTTATGGATTTTTCCCTTTTTAAAAAAACTTTACACAAAATGTAAACTTCATACATTGGGATTATTCTTTGGTCTGGATCTTTTCTTTGAATGAAATAAGCTTTGGGATGCTTATTTAGATGTTCAATGGAACAGTGTGGAGAACAGTAATTGTGTTTGTGCTAAAGAATTAATCCATTTAGTCATGGGAAGCATTACTTAGCCTTTCCTTAGCAGCTGAATTGTGGTGCAACTTAGGGGCTATTTTAGGATTTTAGCCTCAAACAGAAACTTTTAGAAATGAAGGTTTATTTGTATTGATGAACATATGCTTTTGAATAATGAGCCATTGAATTGATTTCAATGAAAGTGAAATTGTTTTTCAATTCACAGTTCTTATTTTATGTTTAACCATGAATTGAAAGCTACATCTTTGTATTGCCCAAATTAAAAAAAAAAAAAAAAGATTTTAAAGTCAGAAAAATACATTCTAACAGAAAAAGTGGGTTGATAAATAATTGTACTATGTCAATCACACATTGTAATAAAATTACCTTATCAACTGTAATTATTCTCTTAAAATAGAAAAATTTTCTGCATTTTGATATGTAACAGGCCAAAAAAGGGTGTTGGGAAAGTCATATTTCCATCTCAGAAGAATAATTATTCCATATATTCAATCAAACATTTTTTTAGATTGTTAGTTTAAATGATTAGGTAAAAGGGCACTTCCTGACTGATATAAGCTGCCTGCATATGTGCACCGTACTGTAGTCTGGCAAGTCCTGTTAGACTGAAGAAAAATCTAATTACTATTTTAAAAAACTTTGTGCTTATTGCAGCCTATCTATTTATGTTGTTGGATTTTTCCCTTGTTTCATATAGCATTTTATAGGTACTACCAGTTAACAGATATTTATGGAGCATTCACTATATGCTAGTACAGAGTTGAACTGTACTGAGGTGGATGGATATATTCTAAGAAAAAGAAACAATTTCTGGTTTCAGTCCAAACCTTCAAAGCAGTAAGTTAAAGCTATTTAGCTTACCTCCAAACCTCTTTATAAGCTTCCCTCAAAGAATTAGCCCTATGTGTGTGAGTGTGTATGTGTAGGGAGTGGTACTGAACCTTTTTACACTCTGCAGTAGAGTTTATTAAAATAACAGATTTATTGAGATATAATTCATCCATTTAAAGTGTACAATCAGTGGTTTTTAGCCTATTCACAGAGTTGTGCAAACATCACCATAATTAATATTAAGACATTTTCATCACTCCAAAAAGGAATCCATCCCCGTTAGCATCACTCCACCAGTATGCCCAAAACTTTCAGCCCAAGGCAACTGCTAGTCTACTTCCTGTGTCTATAGATTTGCCTGTTCTGGACATTTCATATAAATAGATTTATATAATATGTGGTTCTTTGTGACTGGTTTCTTTGACTTAACATAATGTTTTCAAGGTTCATCCATGTTTCAATAGCATGTATCAGAACTTAATGCCGTTTTTTATTTAATTAATTTTTATTGGAGTATGGTTGCTTTACAATGCTATGTTAGCCTCCACTGTACAACAAAATGAATCAATCAGCCACACATATACAGATATCCCCTCCGTTTTAGACTTTCCTCCCATTTAGGTTACCACCACGCATTAGGTAGAGTTCCCTGTGCCATACGGTATGTTCCCATCAGTTGTCTATTTTATACGTAGTATCAATATATGTGTCAATCCCAGTCTCCAGGTTCCTCCCACCCCATCGCTTTCCCCCTTGATATCCATACAGTTGTTCTCTATGTCTGTGTCTATATTTCTGCTTTGCAAATAAGATCATCTATACCATTTTTCTAGATTCCACATAAGAACTTAATGCCTTTTTATGGCTGAATAATATTTTATTGTATGTATACCACATTTTGTTTAACCATTCATCAGCTGATGGACATTTGGGTTGTTTTTACTTTTTGGCTATTAGGAATAATCCTGCTGTGAACATTTATGTACAGGTTTTCCACAGACTTTTAATTCTCTTGAGTATATACCTAGGAATGGAATTGCTGGTTCTTACTCATTTCCTCTTTTTTAGAATGCATAATTTACTGTTAACTTAGCATCTGTTTCTTTCCTTCCAGTCTCACTGTATCTCTCCAAATAAGGCCCTAGCTAATTCTCTGACTTTCCCCCTGTCTCTGCCTGAGGAAATTGTATTTATCTTTCAAGGCATGGCTCCAGTGTATCTCCTTTGTGAGATCATTTCCAGTCATACCTACCAAATAATTATTTTTGTATTAATCTTTAGCGCTTGATGCGTATTGCTGTTGTATCAAAATTTTATCCTAGTTACATAATGTGATTATGCATATTAGTCTCACTAGACTTTGAATTCTTTTTTTTTTTTTTTTTTTTTTTAATTTATTAATTTATTTTTGGCTGTGTTGGGTCTTCGTTTCTGCGCGAGGGCTTTCTGTAGTTGCGGCGAGCGGGGGCCACTCTTCATCGCGGTGCGCGGGCCTCACACTATCGCGGCCTCTCCCGTTGCGGAGCACAGGCTCCAGACGCGCAGGCTCAGTAGTTGTGGCTCACGGGCCCAGTTGCTCCGCGGCATGTGGGATCTTCCCAGACCAGGGCTCGAACCCGTGTCCCCTGCATTGGCAGGCAGATTCTCAACCACTGCGCCACCAGGGAAGCCCTAGACTTTGAATTCTTGAATACAGGGATTGCCAGAAGTCTTTGCTTCTTTGGCATATACATAGCAAAATGCCTGGCACACAGCACTTAGTAAGGGTTGTTGGCTTAACTTTTGCAGTCTTCTTGCTCAGTTTCTCCATGATGTAAATCCATCTCACACACTACTGATTTTCCTATTCCTTACACTGGCATTCAAGACTTTCTTGTTTCCGCATCATCAACCAAAGCACTCATTGTTTCCCCAGATTTTCTTGTTTTCTAGCTTCATCGCTTCTTCCTGCTTTTCTCCCTGTGCAGAATGTTCCTTTCTCTTGTCTCAGCCTTTTAGTAGCCTTCTTACCTTTCAAGCCATTTGTGAATCAGGTGCTCAGACATATTCCTAAATGACATTTAAGAATGTTCAGCTATATTCTCAGGGTCAGCCTAAACTTTAGAATCTGTATTATGCATTTATCTTGTTCTCTTAGGTACAGACCAAGGAACAGAATGTATATTTAAGCAGTCTCTGGTTTTCAAAGCCTAATTTGCAAATTCCTGGTACAAATGAAATACCGCCAACACCTCTATCTCCAACTCCCTAGCCACCCAAAATAATTTTCTCCTCCTTCCTACTCCCCACTTCTGCTTTTCTTTTTTTTACTCCTGTTGTTATGGTGCCCTTTTTTTCCTTTGTAGGTATATGCACAGCTTTTATGGTAAAGTAGAAGATAACTACTTCATTCTTTGCTGAGGATGGGCCCATGGATGAGTTGTTTCATAAGAGGCACTCATCTGAATAACTATATGTTTGCCAGAGGCACCTACCTAGGTAACTCAGTGCCTTTTGGTGCCACATGTTTCCTAAGCATGTCATTCTGGATTTCTCTTTTTCTGGAGGACATGTATTTATTTATGACCATTTAAGGATACATTTTAGTTTGTATTGATAGAAACAGTATTAGCTAGGAGTGAAACCCAGTAAATGGGTGACAGTGTGATGATAAAACCAATCTATTCTTAAAAAGAGAGTGGTAGTTTCATATAAATCTGTGTCAGAAGTATCAAAATTAACTTATCTTGGGTTGGTAGCTTCTACTTATTTTTGATAACTCCCCTTTAGAAGAATGATAGTGTTAAGGCATGAGAGTCGAATTATTTTCTAAGGGGCCAAAGGCAGCTTAAGAAAGTTTTAAAGATGGAAGAGATACTGAGTATTGTATTAAAAAATAGGTGTAAAAATATATTATGGCAGAAAGAATGTAGAAAGTATATGGACTTTGGATTCAGGTAGACCAGGGGTCTATCTCTTTCACTTTTGACACTGTGAGCCTCAAAGTTTCTCTGCTATAAAAAATGGAGATTATAGTACAAAGGTTATTCATTAGAAGTGAATGAGAACCTGTGAAATGCACTTAACACAGCACCTGCACATAGGTCCTGCTACATATAGATATTAATTCTTTCTTCCCATGAATGTTTATTAAATCAAATTGTTTCTCTCCTTTTACTTTTCTGTGCCCTCAGGAATTTCCTTCTCCCTCCTTCTTAGTCCAAATCTATCAGTTTACCTGAAATCTCATATCCTCCATTGTAGCTTTTCCTGTGTGAGCTCTGTGACCTTATTTTCCTCATCTTCAAACTGCAAGATTGAATCGAATGCCTAGCCCCTTTCTGCTCTTCATTATGATTCTCAGAACCATACTCAGGCATTGATACTACTCTTTGAACTTCTCTGGCACTTTGCTTGCCTACACCACACAATTAAGTACTCTGATTGATCTTGTACGTAGTGTTACATGAGTGTGGGTATATTGAGGACATACTCTAAAAATTGGACCGGTGCTACTTTATCTGTATTTATCACTTGTACCATGGTGGCATTTGAATATAGAGGGGAATATTACTCTTGTTTTGTTGGGTCAGTATTTTTAATAGAAAATTGGATGATGGTTAGAACCCAGATTGGAATACCTGATTCTACCGTGATTTAGGAGATAATACAGAGGTCCAGTGAGAGACTTTAGGGGCTGCATAGTAAAGCAGTAGGGTAGTGTAGAGTTAAATAGAATGAGCCTTGCCACTCAAGAATCTTAGATCATACAGGTAGAGAAGCAAGCTGGGTGCAAACGGGATTTGGTATAGAGAATTAAACTATTGATATTTGGAGTAATGGTACTCAGGAAACACATCTGAAAAAGTAATAATGTGGGGGGTTAAACTAATATAGACTCTAGAGGCATTTAGAGGATTGGGTGGAACTTGGGTTTGCACAGACATCATGCTTTAAGTTTAAATGATGTATTTATTATCTTCATGGAGCATTTATTCTTCTCAAAGGGAAGATTTATTTTGGATGTTGTTCTGGTTAACTTTAGGAAGGCTTCTGTGTGAAATTATGCTGAAATTGGTTTTAAGAATGTAAATCCCATAAATCCACAGCTTGAGTAACAAATCGAATCTCTAACAAATACAAGGAATTTAAGAGAAAAACCCCACTTCTAAAAGAATACCTAATATATTACGAACGGTTATTATATACATAGATTCTGTATCCAAAGGATATCTTTATATGTCATTGGATCTTTGTCACTGCCTACTCTCACTTAGGTGTTGCAGAACTAGAACTCAGATTTCTTGGATTCTGGTATCTTTTATAAAGGCAAAACCCATATAAAGCACACTGCATTGCACACCTAAATGGCTGCAAGGTTTTGTTGAAAAATTGAGTGAACAAATATCTATTATTTTATAAGCCACTGTAGGCACTGCAGAAAAACATATAATATAGTTCTTTTGTTTATTCTCTTCCCACCTCCTTAAAATATATGAAAAATACTGCCAAGAAGTAATATTTGTGATGTGATCATGCAAATCAGTATATTTTGTGTCTAATGTAGTTAGTTCAGCAAGTGGGAAGATGACTGTATAATGGGGCAAATATGGAATGTTGCATGGGGAAAGAAACAACTGAACTTGAATTCTGGAGAATCTGGTATAGAGAGACTTTGACTATGTGGAGGAAAAGGAATGGCATTTTAAACACGGAGAAGTGGTAGTGATGTGTATGAGAATTAGATAGGAGAGACACTACCTACAAAACCATTAGTTTACTCCTAAATTTGAGGGGTAATTTATACTAGGTTGTAATGGCAGTATTGAAGATAAATAAAAGATTGCCAAAATAATTTTGAAATAAGAGTCAGCAGGACTTGATAACTTGTTAAAAGGATTGATGAAGAGAGGACTGAAAGAGAGTTTTGAGGTTGTAAGTCTAGGTGATTTTTTTTTTTTTTAATTTTTATTTTATTTTATTTTTATTATTTATTTATTTATTTATTTATTTATTTATTTATGGCTGTGTTGGGTCTTCATTTCTGTGCGAGGGCTTTCTCTGGTTGCGGCAAGTGGGGGCCACTCTTCATCGCGGTGCGCGGGCCTCTCACTATCGCGGCCTCTCTTGTTGCGGAGCACAGGCTCCAGACGCGCAGGCTCAGTAATTGTGGCTCACGGGCCTAGTTGCTCCGCGGCATGTGGGATCTTCCCAGACCAGGGCTCGAACCCATGTCCCCTGCATTGGCAGGCAGATTCTCAACCACTGCATCACCAGGGAAGCCCAGTCTAGGTGATTTTTAAAATGATTCTACCACTGACAGAAATAGAGAATTTGGGAGGAAGAGCCAGTTTAGACATAAGATTGTGAGTTTAGTTTTAATTTTAGATGTATTGAATTTGAGATACCATGTTTGATTTAAATGAAGAAATTATCAAGGTACTTCAAGAAACAGGACTAGAGGGACTTCCCTGGTGGCACAGTGGTTAAGAACCCGCCTGCCAATGCAGGGGACACAGGTTCAAGCCCTGGTCCGGGAAGATCCCACATGCTGCGGAGCAACTAAGCCCGTGCGCCACAACTACTGAGCCTGTGCTCTAGAGCACGCAAGCCACAACTACTGAGCCCACATGCCACAACTACTGAAGCCCGCGCGCCTAGAGCCTGTGCTCTGCAACAAGAGAAGCCACCACAATGAGAAGCCTGTGCACTGCAACGAAGAGTAGCCCCCGCTCGCCGCAACTAGAGAAAGCCCGCGCACAGCAATGAAGACACAACACAGCCAAAAATAAAAACAAATAAATAAGTTAAAAAACAAACAGAAAACAAATGTAACTTATGATTCTATAGCAGATAAAAGAGTATTTGATTGAAAGGGGACTTAATTTTAAGAAATAGGCATATTTTTAGTGGTGCAATGATTTTGAGACTTATTAGAAGAGAACTCATACCTTATAGAAAATATTTTGTTTTATATTTCCCATCATGTTTTTCTTTGATATTTAGCTCTTTGTTTCATTATGACCAGTTTTAGCACTATAAAAGTTAAATATATTAATCAGTTTTAGCAGGTTACTATTTAAAACTGAGTATTTAAGATTAACTTTTTTCCCTAGTGTGTTCGTTTTTGAGCTCCCTATTTTATATAAATATTTGATTTATAGATATTTAGCTTCTGTGTAATAAAATTTAGTGTTATGATTATTTTAATGCCATTTGACAACATCAAAAATCCTCCCAAAATAATCTGGGATATTGTTAAATAGTTAAAATCTGTAACCTTTTTGTCTAAGTAGAAATTAAAAAGAAGGGTTAAGCTCTTATTAATGATATTAGGTAATTATTGAGTAATTAGCAAAATGACTGGGTAATTATTAAAATTCGTATTGTTAAGTAGTGTAACATGTTAGTTAAGAAAATATAAGTGCACGATGTGCTTGTTATTTGAGCACATAACACTGTTTTAAATTGGTTGTGTTTTGTTAAGAGGAGGTCACTCTGTTTTATTTTATTCTTATAAAGGAGGAAAAACAGCAATCCAGAACAGTAATCAAAGCCAAGGTGGAGCAAGTTGTTAAAAACACTTTAGAATTAGACTTTTTTTTGTCCCTTCTAGTGTGATACTTTGAAGGCAGCTGCTACAGATAAACTCTAGAGCCCCAGATGGTGGTTGCCTAATCCTCATGAGAATTCATGTCCTGGAAGCAGCTCTTATCTCTCCAGACCTGACATTGTCTGTGAGCTTTTGCTAAGGAGAGAATAATATAAACATGCTATGCATGCGTTTCACTTCTTGAATATGTCAAAGACACAGGAAGTTATAGTAAAGTATAACAAGAACAAAGTTCAAATTATTGAAAGTGTTGTTATTTAAAACACTTGATTTGATGCTAACCTCTGATGAGTGATGGAGTATGGCTTGGGAAGAAAGACACAATGAACATTTTCATGAAACAAAAATAGCACTCCTCCCAATATCATGAATTCAGAGATGTATTATTGTCATTAAGGGGGCAATACCCAAAAGAATCCACTGTTAACGTGACTTGCTCTAGCAATATAAAACAATTCATCTCATAAATGAATGGCTGTATTTCCCACCCAGTAGTCTTCTCTGTTTGGAAAGTCAGAATAACAATTACACTAGTCTGGATTTGCTGTTTTCAAAAAATTTCCGGGAATCTGATCTGTGAGATCTGGCATCTTGACAAATAGAACTGGTTGTCTCTTTGGCGTAGCAGCCAAATGTTCTGAAGTAGGGTTGTATAGACTTTATCTACTCTAGGCAGTGTCTCATTGAATATGTGAACAGGAATAATTGTTGAATCACCCATTACTTGATGTTATGACTCTGTAGGCAATATGGGGGTTTTCCTCCCTGAAAATTATTAAATGTGTAATCAAATAAGAAACTATAGTGCCCTTCATAATATAGCCTTAGTCTGTCTTTCAAGTCTTATATCTCCTTCCTCTGAATATTCTGTTCTCCAGCCACTCTGGACTTCTCACTAGTCCCAGAATCTGTTCTGCCCTTTTATGTTATCATACTATGTCTCATTTAATTTCATTTTCCTGAAGAGCCTTTCCTTGAAGGAGCTTCTAGTCATTCTATGAGACCCAGCTCAAATACCACTTCTTTGGTGAATCTTCCACAGATTGAATCATTTCATTTTCTTTTCTCCCATAGTGTTACAGCAACATTTATCTTTCTACGTTGCAAATTTGAATGTCTTAAAAAAGTTTTAACTGTAATTGCATTTTATATCAAACCCAGAGTATCAGCCTAGTGGTTTGTCTTCCTTTTTCCGTTCTACGTCTTAGCCAGTCTCATTTTCTCTTTCTTCTTGGCTACCGCCCTGTCACAGAATTAACTTGCTATTATTTCTTCTCCTCAACCTACTTTATGCTCCTTTTTTTGCAGTATAGCCTGCCCCCATATCTGTCTATTTTAGTCTTTCTCATCTTTTAAGATCTTGCCAGATACTGTCTTCTTCATGAGGCCCCCACATTCCAAGTTAGAAATCACAGCGCTGTTGAACACACATTATGTATAAGACATTGTGCTAGATTTGGTTGAGTACAAAAACTAGTCAAAAAAGAGAAATCCTGATCCTTAAAGAGTTTATAGTTTAAAAAGGATAGTTTAACAAGGTAGAAAGTGATGGGAGCCATAGGAGAGAAAGCATTCAGTTGCAGGAACGATTGCAGTCTTGGTATCTATCTGCAAGGGACGGTTCCAGGACCCACCATGGATACCAAAATCTGTGGATGCACAAGCCTCATAGTTGGCCCTCCATGTCTGAGGATATGGAACCTATAGATATGGAGGGCCGACTGTACTTTCAATTGGGGTGCTCACAAAAGGCATATTTTAAGTAATCTGTATTTATCCGACTCCTCTGTTTAATTGGGAGCTCCTGATGGCAGAGCCAGCTCAAGGTTTGCATACTCTGTAATGTCTAGCACAGTATCTCAGGGAGTAGGGAGAAAGGAGATAAATTTGAAAGATAAATGAGAAAGCATTGAATAAAACCTGAGCGTGGGTTATTAGATAGGACAAGGGCTAGGGTGAAGAAAAGACCCATGTTCAGTCATTTTATTTACATTGAATTAGTTAATGATTTCCCCTTGGTGTGTTTGTTATATTTTCCTTGCTTTATGAAATTCTTTTTTTGCCTATCATGTGCTTAGAGTAGTCTGAAACTTCCTGCTTACCACCTGTATCCTATAGCTGTCCACCCACTGGGCTCATTTTCTATTGCTTCCTGTTGCTGTCACATTGGCCTCACTCCCTCCTCCCCACCCACATTCTCTTTTTGGGGTTCTGTTTCCTGCAGTACATTAAGAGGCCAATGAAAACATGCCCCAGATGGTGCTGTTCTTTATCATGATCTCTTGCCACTTTGTGTTCCTATTTAAAAGAGCAAACAAAAAGTAAAACAAAAAGACACATGCTGCTGGTTTGTCACCCAGCTGGCTCTGACTTCTCTTACTCTTATTTTTGCTGTTCTCTCTCATTCTTGGTTTCTACTCTGTTTCTTTTTCTTCCTTTACTCTGCTCCCATTTCTACTCTCACGTTTGTATACCACCATTATGAAATCCTTTCTATTCTGACTGGATTGTACATTCTCTTATTCTTGCTTCTTCCCTTTCTTAATTCTCTTTTTTCTATTCTGTTTTTTCAATTCCATTTCCGTCCATCATCTTTTCTCTCTCTGTTTTCTTCTCCATTTTCGCTTCTGTCTTTATTATCCTCAGCTCTACTTTTTCCATTCTTCATTGTATATCATATTAAAAAAGTAAAACAAAAGAAAAAGCCAAACAAACCCCAAAACAAAACAGGTAAGTTTCCAGCTGTGTCCATGCCTCTTTTTCTACTTCATTTCTTTATTCCCTGTTGCTTTAGTTAGAGCCAACTCCTTGCTTCCCTCTTCATTATTACTTTTTGTTCTTTTTCCCATATTCCTTCCCCATAATAAATCTTACAAAGCAGTAATCCTGGCTCTTAGCCATTGTTTCCATTCCCCACTCCATGTGCTTCCTCTTTCCATTATTCTTCCAGTGATTGTGTGTGTGTGTGTGTGTGTGTGTGTTAAGGCCCTAAGATGAGGAAGGTATAGCTAATGTGCAGCTACAATACTGGGTCCTGCAATACTGGTTGTTTTATTAACTCTTAGACGATTTAGTAGAAGCAGAAGCCAAATCAAAAGGAAAAAATTAAAAGTCAGAAAAACAATTGGAGAGTGTTTATAGCTGTTTCTATAAATTATGCTTTTTGGAAAACGGAGTTGGAAATGTAATTGAGGAAAAACCAGGTAGGATAGTAGACCAGAGTGAACCATTGGGATGCGCTCTGTTCAAAAATACATATATTTTTTTCTTCCCTCCCCCTCTGAGTGCACTATCCACCAGGTTCTGTTCATTAGGAATGCGTGTGGCTTAACTGGTCTTTTAAAAAGTGCAAATGTCCTATGATACTAAGTCTCATTTAGACCTCGTGTGAGTTACTCTTAATCAGATTATGAATAGGAATTTTAATTTTATTTGAATGTGTGGGAAGGCTGGTGGAAGGAAGGCAAGCTTTAATGGATATTAGAAGGAGCTTTGGTGGACAAGAGTATCATTGCATTCTTCTGTAACTTTTGTTTTGAATTCATTGCATTTTTTTTTAACTGACGGAGGTATTAGTAATACTCTAGCTTAATTTCTTTATTTTATAGGTTAAAAAAAAATCCAGTTCAGAGAAGTTGACTTGTTTAGATTTTCTAACTTCTTAGAGATAGAAAAGGGACAATTCTATCCATTGTCCTCTTTGCAGCATCGTATTATTTTTATACTACATTGGATTCCTAGCCATTCCCTGACTTGAACTGGGAGGAACAGGATCAAAGAGTTAAAAAGGGACAAAAGGTAATATGTGTCTGTGCCTTACCACCTCCTCCTTCCTTCCTTCCTTTATCATCAGCGTATTATAATATTCTGGATTTCCATATTTGAAAAACAGATCCCACTTGAATGACTAAGGATCTGTTGTATTACTAATAGAAGAAAATAAAAATATTAGACCTTTATTAAAGAGGAAAGCTAATAATAGATATATTTAAAAGTCTTTCTCTGCTCTTTTATGTTCATCAAAAACACAACTTCTGTGATAACGAGATTGCTTTTTGTCTAGAAATTCTGAATGAGTTGGGAGAGAAGCCAAAACTAACGAGAGAATCAAGTGGTCCAGCATTACTTGAAAAGTTGAATGTGTTTAAATCAGCAGGTCCCAATGACATGCATCGTAGGGCACTTAAAGATTTGACAGATATCATTGCAGAGGCACTAGCAAATTACTATGCATAGGATGTGAAAAGGGCAGAGTAATGGTAGTTCTTCTAAGCCACCACTTTTGTTAGTCTAGTGCTCATCACCACCTCCCCCCAAAGCTGTAGAAACAAAGAAGCTATACAAAACTCACATTATTTGCATTTCATGGGCCCTTGAAAACACCATTTACTCAGCCGTACCCCATTTTCATTTGTCATTTTCCCAATTTAGCACATTCTAAATTATAAATCCAGCATAAGTTTTAAGAACTTGTAATGTCTTTGGAAAATAGAGGGTAGAAATAGGACTTCAGTTCATTAAGTGTTTCCAGAATTCCAATTTTCAGAGTACTTTTAACAGACTGCTTCATTTGATCCTCCAACCAACCCAGAATGTTTCTGGTATACTGTGTAAAGATAAAGATTTACATTCATTGGATTTAATTTGTATTATTAATCCAAACCTTCTTTACATGTTTGTTTATATTATATATTCTGCCTACTTCCACAAAAGGATTTGAGATAGATTGAGATAGGATGCATATAGACTAGGACAGTTAAATATAAAGTCATACATTAAAAGATAAGATAAATTTCTCTCTTCTAGGAACCTGAGGTGAAATGATTACTGTACTTAAGCATTAAATGTAGCTCTCAGCTTTGGCAGCCAAAGCAAAGGGAAATATAATGAGTTATATGGTTTTTTGTTTAATTAAAGAGAAGCACATTACTCTTTACCTTATTTCATGGTTATTTATATACACATTGTGTTATGTCTATAAACTCCATTAGAGTAGGGACCATATGGATCCATGTTTCTAGTTATGACAGTATTTAGCATGAGTGAGCAAGTGGTTGAATATGGTTTCTTTTGAAGAAAGTAACTTTTGGTACTGAAAATTTGTCATTTGAATTCTTAAAAAAAGAAACACTGAGTGATATAAGTTATAGACAACTGTTTAAGGCAAGGTTTTATAAAGGATGCAAAACAGTTCTTTGTATAGCCCTTGCCTTTATTGAACCCCTCAGAAATGGGATAACTAGGAAGGGCAGGGTGGTATTTTGAACAAATCATCAGCTGCAGAGTTAGATGAACCCAGGTCTAGTCCCAGATCTATTTACTGCTTTGAGCTCTGTGACCTCGGACAAGCTGTGTAACCTCACTGAGCTTTAGTTCCTCATTTGTAAAATAGCGCTATTAATACTTTTCTCAGAGGGATTTTGGGTTGTTTAAATGAAGTAATCCAAGTAGCTACTCAACAGTTTCTTTTTAGGGAAAATAATATCCTGAGCTGAGCATGGGTTTGTGCAGCTGTATAGTTCTGTTTACTCCTTCCTTCTCCTTAGTCCTTTATGCTGTAGTTGTCATATACAGTACATGTGTTTTCACTAAAACCCACAATAAAATATTGCGATTTTTCTTTAGTCTTATGTATTTTTTAAAACTTATGAGGAAAAACATAAATTCTAATTTACCTGTTTATTTGCAATATCTAGTGTTCTTCATTGCTTCCTGAAAATCTGAATTACCTACTTGGTATCATTTCCCTTCAGCCTAAATAACTTCTTTTATCATTCCTGAAGTACAGATCTGTTGGTGATGAGTTCTCTTAGTTGTCACTTATCTGGAAAGGTGTTTATCTTGCCTTCCTGGTTTTTTTTTTTTTGGATGTTTGTTGATGTACAATTTAAATACTGTGAAATTCACTCTTGTAGGTAAACAGTTTGATGAGTTTTGATAAATGTGTATGGTTTTTATAGCCACCACTAGAATCAAGATGAAGAGAATTTATAACACCCCAAAACATATCCTCATGCCCCGTTATAGTTAGTCCCCCCCTCCATGCCCCTGTTTCCTGGCAGCTGCTAATCTGATTTCTGCCCTGATAGTTTTGTTTTTTGCAGAACCTCATGTAGAGAACTAGACAGTATGTAGCCTTCTGTCTGACTTACTTCCTTTAACATAATGCTTTTGAGATTCAACCATGTTGTTGGATGTTATTGTTGAGTAGTATTCCATTGATTAGTTGCACTGTAGTTTATCTGTTTACCAATTGATGGACATTTGGGTTGTTTACAGTTCTTGGCTATTATGTGTAAAGTTGTTTTAAACATTTGTGTACAGGTCTTTAAGTGATGTATGTTTTTATTTCGCTTGGGTAAATACCTAGGAGTGTCCTTTGCTTGCTCATATGTTAAGTATACATCTAACTACTAAAAAATAGCTACAGTGTTTTCCAAACTAGCTCTACCATTGTGCATTCCCAGAGCACGGTAATGAGGATTGCAGTTGCTCCACAGCCTTGTCAGCACTTCGTATTATCATATTTTAAAATTTTAGCCATAGTAGTATGTATGTAGTGTTATCTCATTGTGATTTCAGTTTGGATTTTGTCAATGATTATTGATGTTGAACTTTTTATTAATGTGCGTGTTTGACGTGTGTATTTTTGGTGAATTGTCTGTTCAAATCTTTTATCCATTTTTAAATTGAGCTGTTTGTCATCTTATTATTGAATTGTAAATATTCTTTACAGATCTGGATAAAAGTACTTTATCAGATTGTTTTGCAATTATTTTCTCCCAATCTATAGCTTGTCTTTTCATTTTCTTAATTGTGTCTTTCAAAGGACAAAAGTTTTAGATTTTGATAACTTCTCAGTTTTTCCCTTTATGACATAGCCATTTCATGTCCCATGTTTTAAAAAAAATGCCTAACTTAAGACCATAAAGGTTTTCTTCTGGAGGTTTTATAGTGTTCAGTTTTACATTTGGGTTTATGATTCATTTTGAGTTAATTTTTATATATGCTATGAGGAAAAAGTTGAGATTGATTTATTTGCATTTTTTTCTATTTGTCCTAGAACCATTTTCTGAAGAGACTTCATCCTCCTTTGAATTACCTTGGCACCTTTGTCAAAATCCTTGGCCATATAAACTGGAGTCTATTTTTTTACTTTCTACTTTGTGAAATTGATCTACATGTTTGTGCATAACATAATTTCACATTGTCTTGGTCATTATAACTGTACTAAGTCTTGAAATTGTGGAGAATAATTTTTCTAATTTTGTTCTTATACTGTTTTGCTTTGTCTTTCCATTTCTATTTGTATTTTCAAATAATCTAGTTAATTTTAAAAACTGGAATTTTGATTTTTTGTTGTTGTGTCTCTACATTAATTTGGGGAAGAATTGATATCTTAGTGATAATCTCCTGATTCATGCACATGGTATAGCTCTCCATTTAGTTAGGCTTTCCTTAATTTCTTAAATCATATTTTTGAAGCTTTCAGTCTATATGTCTTGAATATTAATTGGTAAATTTATCTCTAAGTATTTGTTTTGATTGTAAGTGATACTTTTTAATCCAACTTACAATTTTCAGTTGATAGTATAGGCTTAAAATGGTATTTTGTTTGTCTTTTATCCTGCAACCTTGCTAAACTCAGTTGCTTGTGATTTCTTTAGGATTTTCTACATAAATTATCATGTCATATGCAAATAAAGACAGTTTTACTTCATTTATCTTCTTTTTTTTGCTTTATTGTACTGAATCAAGGGCTTCAGAAAATATTGAATAGAAGTGGTGAGAACATACATTCTTGTTTTCTTCCTGATCTTGGCGTGAAGGGGTTCTCTTTTATCAGTACTTATGGGATTAGCTGTAGAGTGTTCATAGATGCCCTTTATCAGGTTGAAGTAGTTACTTTCTGTTCTTAGTTTGTTGAGGACTTTTTATTAGCAATGGCCATTGGATTTTTTCCGTGCTTTTTTTCTGTGTATGGTGAGATGATCACACGGTGTTCTTTTTAAAGATTTTGTAAACATCATTAGGTCGTGGTTAAAATGGTGAAATGTGTTGGTTAAACCACCTGTGAGTTCCTTTGAGATAAAGTTCACTTGTTCATGATATATTATCCATTTTATATATTTCTGGAATCAATTCAGTTAAATTTTAAAGACTTTTTGCTTTTGTGTCCATGAGAGATATTGGCTGTAACGTTCTTTTCATCTAATGTGTTTGTCTGGTTTGGATTAGGATAATGCTGACCTCATAAAATGAGTTGGGAAGTGTTCCCTTCTTTTCAATTTCCAGAAGCATTTTTGTAGGATTCTGTATAATCCATAAGGAATTTGTGTAGAATTTTGTAGAATTTACTAGTGAAGTCATCTGAGCCTGTAGTTTTCTTTGTAGGAAAGTTTTTTACCATGAATTGTTTCTTTCTTTTTTTTTTTTTTAATTAATTAATTAATTATTTATTTATTTTTGGCTGTGTTGGGTCTTCGTTTCTGTGCGAGGGCTTTCCCTAGTTGTGGCAAGCGGGGGCCACTCTTCATCGCGGTGCACGGGCCTCTCACTATCGCGCCCTCTCTTGTTGCGGAGCACAGGCTCCAGACGCACAGGCTCAGTAGTTGTGGCGCACGGGCTTAGTTGCTCTGCGGCATGTGGGATCTTCCCAGACCAGGGCTCGAACCCGTGTCCCCTGCATTGGCAGGCAGATTCTCAACCACTGCGCCACCAGGGAAGCCCATGAATTGTTTCTTTAATAGATACAGGGACAGTTGACTTCATCTCTTTGTTCTTGATTAAATTTTGGTAGTTTGTTTTTCAACAGATTTGCCAGTTTGGTTGTCAATTTTTTTGTCATAAATTTGTTTTTAGCATCCACTAAATATTAAGCTTTTAATGTATGTAAGGTCTATAGTGATGTCGCCTCTTTCATTGCTAACAGTGGTAATTTGCATCTCAGTCTTCTTTTCCAATAGGTTTAGCCGTTTCTCATTTTATTGAACTTTTTCAAAGAGGCAGCTTTTGATTTAATGTGTTCTTGTCCTTTTCTTTTATAAATTTATTTATTTATTTATTTATTTATTTTTGGCTGTGTTGGGTCTTCGTTTCTGTGCGAGGACTTTCTCCAGTTGCAGCGAGCGGGGGCCACTCTTCATCGCGGTGCACGGGCCTCTCACTATCGCGGCCTCTCTTGTTGCGGAGCACAGGCTCCAGACGCGCAGGCTCAGTAGTTGTGGCTCACGGGCCCGGTTGCTCCGTGGCATGTGGGATCTTCCCAGACCAGGGCTCGAACCCGTGTTCCCTGCATTGGCAGGCAGATTCTCAACCACTGTGCCACCAGGGAAGCCCTTGTCCTTTTCTTAAGATGAAAGTTCCTATCATTGATTTGAGGCCTTTTTCTTCTTTCACTATTAATATTTAGTGCTTTAAATTTCCCTCTAAGAACTGCTTTAACTTCATCCTCCTAGTTTTCTTAGGTTACCTTTTCATTTTTTTTCAGTTCAAAATATACTCTAAGTTCTCTTGTGCTTTTTGTTTCTTTAGCCAATGAGTTATATAAAAGTGTTTAATCTTCAAATATTTGGGGATTTAGTTTTACTGTGGTGGAAACAAACTTCGTATGATTTGAATTATTTTAAAATTTATTGAGCCTTGTTTTGGTCCAGAATAAAGGTCTACCTTGATGACCCAAGAACATTCTTTTCAAGTCCTTACTAAAGGGCTCTGCTTTTGCTGAGCTAACAGTTTCATACTAGTTAATATACTATCAAGTTGCTTGATAGTGTTGTTCAAGTCTTCTGAATCTTTACTTTTTTTTTTAAGCCTACTTTTTATTAGTTATTGAGAGAGGAGTATTGAAATCTTGCTTTAATAGTTGTGAATTTGACGATTTTTTTCCCCTTCAGTCTTCTTAGTTTTCAGTTTATGTGTTTTGAATCCCTGTTCTTAGTATTATTATGTTTGGATGAACTGACCCCTTTGTCATTATTAAATGTTTCTCTTTATTCCTGGCAGTGCTCTTTGTTCTGCAGTCTACTTTTTCTTATATTAATATAGCCAGCCCCTCCAGCTTTCATTTGATTCATATTTAGATGCCATCTTTTTTACAGTCTTGTAATTTTTAGCCTTATATGTGTCTTATATTTAAGTGTTTTTCTTACAAATAACTCGTAAGTGGGTTTTTTCTGTGGCTCAGGTAGTTTTCCCACATACAAGCAAATTAGTATTTAGCTAGAAACCACTCTGCAGAGATGGGAACTTTCTCTGGGGGTAGCCCCTTCCTCTCTGGTATTTTATCCTGGATATTCTAGCCACTTTGACTTGCTGAAACACTCTGGTCTGTCTCTTCAGCTCAGTGGGACAGATAGTCTCTGGTTTGGCCACCCCTCCCTAAACTCTGGCCTAGAAACTTCAACACGATAAACTTAGGCTACTTTAAGATTCACCTGGTCTGTTTTCCTTCTCTGCAGGATCACTACTCTGCTCTTCCTGTTATTCTGTGTCTGAAAGTGTGTTTCATATGTTGTGTGTTGTTTTCTTATTGTTTATGGTGGGTACATACATATAGTCCTTGTTACTCCATCATAGCTGGAAATATAAGATTGCTTTCATACTTAAAAGATTTGTTTGCTGTATATAGTATTCTCATTTAACAACTTTATTTCATTTGGTGAAATAACAACTTTTCTTTCTTTCTTTTCTACTGTGTTTTGTCATTTTGATGATAAGTCAGTGGTCATTTATATTGTTTTCTATATGTTATGTGTCATTTTTCTCTAGCTTCCTTCAAGATTTTCTCTTTATTTTTACTTTTTAGGAGTTTGACTATATGATGTGCCTAGTTGTGGTTTTCTTTGTATTTATCCTGGTTAGGGGTCAATGAAATTTATTAAATTGGGAAGGTTTTACTCATTATTTCTTCATCTGTTTTTATGCTCCATTTTTTGCTTGTAGATTCCAGTAACACATATGTTAGACCTCTTGCTGTGTTCCACAGGTTATGTTGCTCTTAAAATCTTTTTTCTTTTTCTGTTTGTCAGGTTGAGTAAGTTCTATTGATCTTTCTTTATGCCCACTGACTTTTTTTTTCTTATTACCTCCAAACTGCTGTTTAGCCCATTAAATGATTTTTTTAAAAAATCATGTATCTTTCAGTCCTAAAATTTCCCTTTTTTCTTTGTGGTTTCTGTTTCTGTGCTGTGATTTCCTATTAGTTTAATTATTTCAAGCATCTTAAAAAGTAATAAACTTTATTTTTTAAACAGCTTTAGGTTCATAGTAAAATTGAGCAGGAAATACAGAGAATTTCCATATACTCCCTGTGCCCTCTACTCCCCTCCACACAGAAATGCACACAACCTTCCATACTTTCAACATCTGAGACCAAAGTAGTACATCTGTTACCATCAGTGAACCTACAGTGGTATATTGTTATCACCCAAAGCCCATAGTTTACGTTAGGGTTCACTCCTGGTATTGTACATTCTGTGTACAAATGTATAATGATATGTATCCACTACTGTAGTATCATACAGAATCATACAGAATCGTTTCACTCCTCTTCCAAACTTGCTATGCCATTTTGCATTCCCACCAACAATGAATGAGAGTTCCTGCTGCTCCACATTCTTGTCAGCATTTGGTGCTGCCAGTGTTCCCGATTTTGGCCATTCTGATAGGTGTGTAGTGGTATCTCGTTGTTTTAATTTGAAATTCTCCAATGGATATATGATGTTGAACATCTTTTCATAGGCTTATTTCCCACCTTTATATCTTCTTTGGTGAGATATCTGTTAAGACCTTTTGCCCGTTTTTTAATTGGGTTTTCATATTGTTGAGTTTTAAGAGTTCTTTACATATTTTGGATAGCAGTCCTTTATCAGATGTGTCTTTCGTAAATGTTTTTTTCTAACCTGTGGCTTGTCTTCTCATTCTCTTGACTTTGTCTTTCACAGAGCAGAAGTTTTTAATTTTAATGAAGTCCAGCTAATCAATTATTTTTTTCATCAATTGTGCCTTTATAGTGTTGTATCTAAAATTTCATTGCCATACCCAAGTTCATCTAGGTTTTCTCCTGTGTTATCTTCTAGGAGTTTTATAGTTTTGAGTTTTATATTTAGGTCTGTGATCAATTTTGAGTTTTTTTTTTTTTTCTTTTCTTTTTTTTTTTGGTGTGTGTATGTGTGAAGAGTGTAAAGTCTGTGTCTAGATTCAATTTTTGCATGTGGATGTTCACTATTTCCAGCACCCTTTGTTAAAAAGACTGTCTTTGCTCCATTGTATTGCCTTTGCTACTTTGTCCCATTATGTGTATTTTATACCTTTTGTAGTTGTCCCACAGTTCTTATATATTTTATTCTGTTTTTTATTTTCCCATTTTTATTTCTCTTAGCTTTTCAGTTTTGCAGGTTTATACTGAGATATCCTTAAGCTCAGAGGTTCTTTCCTTAGTGTGTCCAGTTTGTTCACAACCCCAAAGGCATTCTTCATTTCCGTTACCATATTTTTTATCCTTAGCATTCTTTTTGATTCTTTCTTAGAATTTCCATCTCTCTGCTTATATTACCAGTCTATTTTTACAAGGTGCCTACTTTTTCCATTAAAGCCCTTTTAGCATATTCATCATAGTTTTAAAAAAATTTCTTGTCTGTTCTAGTCTGATATTTCCAGCATTCCTGCCATATCTGACTCTGGTTCTGATGGTTTAGTCTCTTCAAACTGTGTTTTTTGCCTTTTAAAATGTGGGGTTTTTGTTTGTTTATTTTTGTTTTTGTTTTGTTTTGTTTTTTCCCAAAAGGAGGACACGGTGTACTGGATAAAAGAAACTGTGGTAAATAGGCCTTTAATAATATAATAATAGTAAGGTGTAGCGGGTGGTGAAACATTCTGTAGGCCTATGATTAGATCTCAGTCTTTTGGTGAGTCTGTCCCCCTGGACTGTGAGCTTCACCAGTGCCCTTTGGACTTTTTTGTTGTTGTTGGTACCCCCTTAGGTTGGACAGGATGACTAGAGGGGTCTGGAGTTGGATATTTCTCTTCCCCCATGTGAAAGACTAGAGGGAGCTGGAGTTGGGTATTTCCCTCCAGATAAGTTAGGCTCTGGTAAAACTCCCAGCAGGTTAGGCTCTGCTAAAATAGTTTCTCCTGGGGGCAGGTTTTGTTAAGAAGAGCAGAATGCTCTGGCATGTTTCAAAATGGTTCTTTTCCCTCTCCCCCTGCCAGAAACGAGAGGGGATTTTTCTTCGACATTCACTGTGAGGACCTGGTAGTGCTCCTGGAGGTAAAACTCACAAAAGTGTGGGGACCTGCTTATGACTTGGTGCCCAAGTTTTTAACTCCCAGACTTGTCTAAACTGAGTATCCAGCAATTTGTCAGTTACAGTTTAGGTTTTCTTGCACTGTCCCTGGTTCTCTAGAGGTTTCTGCACTGGTAAGTTATGGTGCTCTGTATCTGCCTATCTCTCTCTCCAATTTCTAGGGCAGTAGTTTGCTTTTCATTTCTCTGATGCATCTAAGAAGAGTTGATTCATCGGTTTGTTTAGCTTTTTACTTGTTTTTAGGATGGAGTGATGACTTTTAAGCTCCTTATATGCAGAACCAGAAACTGGAAGTCTGAAAGCATATTTCAGTTTACCTTCAGTGTAGTGATAATAACTGCTAATTACAGTTATTATTATCTGTAATTATCTGCTAATTACAACATCTTGGTCATCCAGGTCAGCCTCCATCGATTGCTCTTTTGAGTATAGGTTACATTTTCTGTCTAGTAATTTGGGGCTGTTTTGTTAGACATTGTGAATGATAACATTGTAGCGACTTTGGATTCTGTTATGTTTCCCTGAAGATGGTGGTTTTCTTCTTCTTCTTCTTCTTCTTCTTCTTCATCTTCTCCACCTTCTCCTCCTCTTTTCTCTCTCTTTCTCTCTCAGTTTCTCAGAACTGACTAGCTACCTTGACTGTATTTAAACTTCACACTCTTATTTTTCTTACAGTTGACTACAGGTGGTATGTCTTTAGTCCTTTTTGCCTTAACTGGGCTGTTTGGAGTGTGTTCCATGTATGCATAGTTCAGTGGTCAGTTATGTTTGGGCAGACTTTATAGAATTTTGGGCTACCTCTCTCTGACTCTAGTGTCCAGATTTCCCTTGCCACTTTCTAGCTACTGTAGTAGCCCTAGTCTGACCTCTGATTCTTTAACCAACAAGATTGCAACTTTCTATCAAAACTTTAGTTATTCTCCCTTCTCCCATTTGCAGTGCTAGAACTATTGATTGGGGGTAGCTTCAGGTGAAGAGCTATAAAAATTGGAAACTAACCTAATGCTGTTCTTCTCTTCCAAGCATTAACTTAGCTCCATTTTATGTTTGCTTTTGATTGCTTTCTAGTGCCTTCATATACAGTCAGTTCTTATTATTCATGATTCTATATTTGGGATTTCACCTTCTTGTTGCATTTTATTTGTAACCCCCAAATCCATACTCACTGCACTTTCAGAGACACGTGCGGGGAAGCAAAAAATTTGTCTGATGCTCATGCTCCCAGCTGAGGTCAAATGGGCAACACTCTGCCTTCTTGTTTCAGCTCTCATACGTGGTGACAGAGATGGATGTGGTAGGGGGTAGTGCAATGTAGTGCAGGATGCTCCAGGTCTGGGGCCAGTGGACAGAATTTGAAATCCAATTCTGGCACCTGTTTGTGGGGCAGCCTCAGGCAAGTAACTTACCACTTCTGAATCTTGCTTTCTCTTTTGTAAAATACAGAAGAAAGGATGAGTTGTTTTTAGGATATAAGGTTATAATCTATGTGAGGAGTATATGTGTGTATGTGTATACAGTTGACTCTTGAACAACACAGGCTTGAATTGCATGGGTCCACTTACGCACAGATTTTTTTCAATAGTAAATACTACAGCACAACACAATCTGCAGTTGGTTGAATGTGCTGATAGGGAGGAACTGTGGATAGAGAGGAATAGCATATATGGAGGGCAGCCCCTGTAAGTTATACGTGGATTTTCGACTGTGTGGAAGGTCAGTGCCCCAGCCCCCATGGTTGTTCAGAGTCAGCTGTATATTTCCTCTAGGAGCAGTGGTTCAGTATTTGCTAATTCAGTGTTCATGGCAACTTTATAGTACATAACTGTTGTGAATAACAGCTCTCAAGTATAATAGTTTTTTGTATTTTTTACAGAGTTTATAATTGTTTCTACAGGGTAATTGGTCTGATATGAGCTTACTCCATCATTATCAGAAGCAGAACTCCCATTTCTTTCATTTTTTAATTGCAAAATGTTCTATAAATATTTTAAAAAGCTCAGAGAAGAAACTATGTATCACTGCTGTTGCCACCACATGGAGATAACCACAATGAACATTTTGGTGTCTGAAATTCTTTCATCTGTACAATATGATTCATGTGTTGATATGTATATTGTTAATTTTCTGATTTTAAGCAAGTTATTTAACATCTCAGTCTCAGTTTCTAGATCTGTAAAATAGGGGTAATAAAATTACATATCATAGGAATTGGGGGATTAAAGATTAGTGTATGTGAGACACTTAAAACTGCATGTACCTAGTAAATGCCATAGAATTATTAATAATTATGTATTTTTGTAAAAGTGATGTTATACTGTAATATTCTGTAATTCTGCCATTTAAATTGAGTATGTTGAGCATAATTGTATCTGTTATTGATAACTAAGCATCCGTGTTATGGATGAGACTCTCAAATGTTAGATTTGATGGCACCTTCAAAGCAAATGTTGCATTTTTGAATTTTGAGCCCTGTGTTTAGCGTTCCTTGAGGAGCTTTTTCTGGTTTTTTTTTTTTTTTTTTTTTACTTCTACTGTTTGAAGTTTTTTTGTTCCTCTTGACAACTAGTTTCTTTCTTTCTTTTTTAAATGTCTGTTGGTATATCCTCCTGTAGGTTTTATTTGGTTTCCTTTCTTATTTACAGATTCTAATTTGCTGTCTACAGAGAAACTCTATAACTAAATCTGTTGAGGTAACATCTAAAATAAGAGTATATGTTAAATATGAGACTTTGTGAGCACCAGTATCCGCCTTTGCTTTTATTGCATTTTACATGGATTTAGGAGCCAGAATTCTTTTTTAAATTTTTTAAATTTATTTTTTATTTTTAAATTTTTTTGGCCGCATTACGTGGCATTCGGGATCTTAGTTCCTTGACCAGGGATTGAAACTGCACCCCCTGCAGTGGAAGCACGGAGTCTTAACCACTGGACCATCAGGAAAGTCCCCCAAATTCTTATTTTTGAAAGCTTTATTTTATTAGGAAAGTATAGTATGGTGGTTTTTTCCCCCATACTAAAGTAATTCTTGGAGTAGGTTATGCCAGCAGAATGAAAAAAAATCTGCTTGTTAGAATTTTTATTGAGTTGGGTAATTTTTTTCCCTCAAAAGATATAAAACTTAATGTTATAAGGAATAGCCACAGTTTATTTCTAATAGAATATGATCATATCCTGAAGATAATTTTATTTTTAAATCACATTTTCCTGTTTTTATATGTCCATCATTCTATTTCTTTCTGTGGTTGAAATTTAATGAATAGTTTAAAATTTTTGTAAGTAAACTCTTAGGCATTGGTACTCCTGGCCTGCCTTGCTGTGTCAGTGGTGTTCACATCACTTTTTTCATGGATGATTTGGTGTTCTTGCTTTCTCCAGTTTACATTTTTTCCCTGCTTCTTAGTGTACTTTCTTTTTTAGTTTCTTAAATATGGTCTACTAAGTTCCTCCATCAGCCCTTTCTCACTTCCAGCTTTAATAGGCATGTGTGCTCCTTGGGAGAAAAGAAGGGTAATAGCAAGAATAGAAGTGGCAGTGTGGAATGAGACAGAATGAAAATAGGAAGAAGAGAGGAGGAGTATATGAATGTGAAACCAATCATACTGATTGGTAAGGAAGGGTTGGAAATATCCTTGGTCATCCTGAACCTCTCTCCGGTGCTTACACCTCACATCCACGTCATAAGCAAATCTTGTCAGCTTCAACCTTTGAGATATACTTAAGAATCAGAATCTGATCACTTCTTACCCATCCACACTGTTGCCACCTTGATCTAAATCAGAATTAAAGCCAGGACTATTGTAGTAGTTTCGAAGGTGTTCTTTCTTCTCTACCTTTTTCCACCCAGAAGTTAGAGTGGTCCTTTTAAACATAAGTCAGATGATGTCATTCCTTTTTACAAACTCTTCAGTGGTTCTCCATTTCACTTCAAATAATATCCAATGTCCAGTTCATGGTATGAAAGGCTATCTATGATCTGGTTCTCTGTTACCTCTCTGATCTTCTCTCTTGTCACTATCACTTATTATTCTGCTTCAGCCCCACACTGTTTCTTGAAAGTGCCAAGTAATACATTTCTGCCTTAGGGCTTTTGCACTTAATATGCCCTCTCCTGGCTATGCTTTTTCCTCAGCGATTGCATAACTATCTCCCTCACTTCTTTCAGATCTCTACTCAAGTGTCATCTTATCTGAAAGGTTTTCTCTGACTGTTCTATGTAAAATAGCATCTCCTGGGACTTCCCTGGTGGCGCAGTGGTTAAGACTCCGGCCTCCCAATGCAGGGGGCCTGGGTTCGATCCCTGGTCAGGGAACTAGATCCCACATGCATGCTGCAACTAAGAGTTCACATGCCACAACTAAGGAGACGTGAGTGGCAACTAAGGAGCCGTGAGCCGCAACTAAGGAGCCCACCGGCTGCCACTAAGACCCAACGCAACCTAAATACGTACATACATACATACATACATACGTACATACATCTCCTCCTCAACCCCATCATTCTCAATCCTCTTTTCCCTATTTTATTTTCCTGATAGATTGTATTGCCACCTTACATATTTTATATGCATATGTATGAATGTATGTATGTATTTATTTAATGGTTTTACCCTACCTGCTAAAGTAGAAACCTTTTGGTTCATTGTGATATCCCCAGAGCTTAGAATAATACCTGTCTAGACACTCAATAAGTGAATGCATGATTGAATAAATTGGAAAAGATGGACAAGAAACAGTTGTGTTTATAAGGGAAACCAGTGGCCTTTAGAACTCTGTAGAGGTGTGGAGAGTGGTTAGCAAGGAATGTGCTCGGTAGAGAAGGGATTGGAGTGGATATATTGGTGCTGAGGATTGTTTGATGGGCTGATTACTTGGGCAGATAGTAATACGTGAAATCAGAAGACCTTTCTACCAAGGACAGTTTTTTTCTCTCTATTTGACTATATGACCCCATGCTGTCTGAGTAGCTCTTTTGTTTGTTGGTTGGTGTCACTTTACAATATGAACAAGGTTTCTTTTACCCTTTCCTGGCTCTCTGGTTTCTTGTTGTGGCCAATTTCCAGTCCTTTCTTGCCAGCTTGATTGTCTTCCCTCTGGTGGCTGGCCCTCATCTCCCTGGCTTCTTTTTTGTCAGGGAGGGCGTTGTATATGTGCATTTTATCCCTGAATGCTGAGAGAGTACTTGTCAAACTGACAGATGGGGTGACTACTGGTTGCCACTTGACATGGAGAACGACACCTAAAAGTCTGCATTTGCAGCTGTGGGCCTTCAAGAGACTCTATATAAGACAATGTACTTTATCAAGTAGAAATAACCATACTGATGAACATTTAGTGTTTATGATGTTAAAATGTATCCTTTCTGTAAACTTCTGTTTCTCCCTCACACAGTCCATGCTCATCTTATGTTTTAGCTTTTTCATAGGATAAATAAGAGAGTATAGAAAACACCAAGATTTTTAAACACTTGTGTCTAATAATGAACTAGGTATATTATTTCATTCATTCATTTGCTCTGTACATCACATCATTTATCTCCCTCCTCTGTTTTGACACCTGCAATGGCTCCCTAATGTCCACTAAATATAACTCTTGAAACCAGCATTTAAGGTTATATTAAATTCATAATATACTTCCCAGCCTACTTTTTTTTATTTCTCAGCTCCCTCTCATATTCCCTACAGTCTAGTCCACTGGTTTTCAGAATTCTTCACAGCTTCTCAGGGATTCCTTTGGAGAAATGGGGGTCAAGTTGGCAGGATTCTGTCTCTCTTCCTTCTGTGAAGGAAGCCTTTAGGGTTTCATTTCTTTTGCACATTTAGCTTTCTTTAAAATAGGTTCTGTAAGTAAAAGAATGTTTGAAAGTGACTCCATTTGTTTGATCATATGATTAGTCTGTGTGTCTGATAGTCTCTCTCTCTCTTTCTCTTTCCCACACACATACACACACATTCTCTCTCCCTCTCTAGCTCTCTGTCCCTCAAAGCGCTACACTCTCAATAGAACTCTTAAGACCTTTCTATTAGTTTAAGGCAGCTCAGCCTTACTTCAGTATCTAACAGAATAGATCAGGTCACCTTAATTGGAAGAATTGCTTTCCCCTAAGGATCAATAAAGAAAATGTTAGTAATTTTCTCTCTCCTCACCACCTTTTCCCTCAAACACACAGTGTTAACAGTTTCTATACTTTTATGTTAACACTATACAAGGTGTTAACACATATACCTTTCTCCCTGCTCATATAAACAACATTTAAACACACAGCAGTTTGGGTCATTGTTTTTATGTACTTCTCTGAGACATACTTTTTTTTTTTTTTTTTTTACTTTTTTTTACTTTTTACTATGTAACATCCCTTGGTAATTAATAGCGAGCTGGACTTTTCTTCTTAATAGCTAATGATAGTCTATAGAATATATATGAATAGAATAAATGTTTCAGAGTTTATCAAACTCTTGGATATTCGGTTGTTTTCAGTTTTTTTTCGTTGTTTTTTTTTTTTTTTTTTTTTTTTTATTTATGGCTGTGTTGGGTCTTCGTTTCTGTGCGAGGGCTTTCTCTAGTTACGGCAAGTGGGGGCCACTCTTCATCGCGGTGCGCGGGCCTCTCACTATCGCGGCCTCTCTTGTTGCGGAGCACAAGCTCTAGACGCACAGGCTCAGTAATTGTGGCTCACGGGCCTAGTTGCTCTGTGGCATGTGGGATCTTCCCAGACCAGGGCTCGAACCCATGTCCCCTGCATTGGCAGGCAGACTCTCAACCACTGCGCCACCTGGGAAGCCCCCCGTTGTTGGTTTTTTACTACTTTAAGCAGGAATCCAAGTACATATATACTTTCATGCTGAATTTTTTTCTTAAAAAATGAAATTGGTTTATTAATGTTTAGTGCAGAGAAAGAATAAGGATAAATCACAGATTGTTTATTTGACTTTGAACTTTTTTTTTTTTTTTTGCATTTGTATTTGACCAATATTTAGTTTCAGACTGTGTGATGACTTTAATTAAACCACAGGAGATCCTGCCTCCACACCATTTTGGAGATAAATGTCATGGCTCAACTTGGCCTGACCTATGCCTTGTCTTTGTTTAAGGGAGGTAAGCAGCAACTCTTAGTTAAAATAACGAAATACAACAAAAACCTGTAGGTCCAGGGGATATGGAAAGAAATGCTCAGAAGTTATCTGGGTAAACATATTATTTTAAGAAATACTAGTTAAAATTCAGAAGCAGATTGTTTGAAGGCAAAGAAAAGTTTCTTGGTAATTGCTTTATTGATAAAAGGATCATAATGCTGTCTGGAAACTTTAACAAGCTGTCAAATTCAGAATGTGCTTTTTAGTGTTCGAAATATGTTTATTTGATGACTGTACTTCTCTAGATACTGAGTAAATATTTTAGATCATTGATCTGCAAGCAGAATGGTATAAGAATAGGCTGGATGCATGGATTATTGTCCTAGCTCTTCTGTTGTTGACTGGTTGAACAAATATGCCAAAGTTTTCATATCCTGGGATCTCCTTTCCTTTCCCTATTGGAAAGTTGATTGTTTCTAAAGTTTTTTAGTTTTAGATGTCCTGATTTATTATCTTGCATATTCTTTTATGCAAGCCAACTTTTATTTTCATACATTATTCTGATAATTCTATATAGTAATTAGAATTAGATAATTCTGTATAGTAATTCTATATTAGTAATTGCTGGAGGGATGTAGTTAGTGAAAACAAATTTAAGGTGGTGAAGATATTATTCTTCTCCAGCATTAGCAATAATGAAGTTGAATTTCATGTCATCCACTTTCTTGTAGTTATTTAGGGGTTTGAATCATCAAAGTCTTTGTGAAGCTAATATTGCAACCTAGACAGTTGAAGAAAGAGTTTATTTCTGATGTAAATTCAGAAATTAGGGTGCAGGCAAATAAAAACTTTATTTTGTAGATTAAGACTCTCCTATGTTATATTAAATTTTAATAACATTGATATTCTGCTTGCTTTATGAAACCTTTTATTACAAACAGTTATGAGTATGAACATCTCATTTGACTACTGATGAACAGAGGGAAAAATCTAAATTAAAACTTTAAATACCACTATTTAATTACCCAAATGGCTTTGACTGTGTTAAAGAGTGCCTGGGATTATTCTGTTTTTCAATTTGTTTTAATGCTTCCTTGGTAAAAGCTGATGGATTCCCAGGCCCATTGCTGTCACTGATGAACTATATAAAGATAAATGACATTATGGTAAATTCCACTTAATGACACATTTTTAATTTTCAGAACACAGACATTTTCAGGCTAGTGAATGAAGGCTAATTACCTCAAGATCAGAACAAAATAACTCCTCATTTCGAAAGATAATAGAAAAGAAATGTTGCAGATTAATGATGCTATTTATCTTTAAAGGAAAAAAATTTTATCTTTATCCAGATAGCCATAGCTCCCTGAGGAGCATGGTTATAAAATGAATCTGAAGTCGCAACTTAATAGGTTATTAAAATTGTTTGAGTGCAGGCTCTCCTGCTTTAGTCTTTCCATAAATTTAAATTGAAGGTCTGCTGTATTCAAAAAGGAGCAGCTTGTTTATGAGGCCAGAGGGAGCAACATACGTTACTAACAAAAGATGCACTTAACCTCATTCTAATATCTTGCTTTTGTATTTCTCTGAATGAAACTCAACTATTTGAGAAAGTATTATGAAATTTGCTACCATTCTTAATTGATACCTAAGTAGAAAGACCACATTTGGACAAGTTTAATTTAACATTAAAATTAAAATGAAAGCTGTAAATGCCCAAAGCCTTTACTAAATATTATAAAAATCAATTTGTAATCTGATTTAATTGTGTGTGTGTATATATATACACATGTATATTTTTTAACATTTTAATTTTGTTATCTAAGTGAGAGGAAACTATCTTAGCCTGTGAGGGTGTGATTTTTGTGGTCACAGTTGGAATTTATATAGGAATTGTTCAATAAATCATTATTCACAGTTAAAGGATTAGCATTAATCCTTTTGCTACACTCCCACACAAGTCACAAAGTAGTGACTCAGAGAATATTACTTGATCATAGAGGCTTTAAACTGTTCTGACATCCTAAACTCTGTCTCTTACTCTAGGTAATATAACTTTTTTTTTTTTTTGCTATGCTAACAAGGGCGTATAGCATTTTCTGTAATTTTCATTCTTGTCTCTTAGATAATACGTGATTTGTCTATATACTGATCGTGTTTCTGAGCCACAGAAAAATGTTTGTGATGATGAGAGGAAATAAGTGTGTTTCTGGCACCTGAGAGAAATTTCAGTATATTATTGTGAGATATTATTTTACCTCTTTCCAATTTCATTTGCTCTAAATAGTTAGAAGACATGTTTTATCTCATAAGCACAACAATGTACTGATTGCCCACAGCATAATTTTGACATGAAATTTTCTAAGACATTTGTTAGAAAAGAAAGGAATTCCTTGTAATTATAATGGTACTGTACATTTGATTTTATGTTAATTGTTATGAAACCTTTTTATTTTTTATTTTATTTTATTTTATTTTTTGTCTGCGTTGGGTCTTCGTTGCTGTGCGGGCTTTCTCTAGTTGTGGCGAGTGGGAGCTACTCTTTGTTGCGGTGCGTGGGCATCTCATTGAGGTGGTTTCTCTTGTCGCGGAGCATGGGCTCTAGGCATGCGGGCTTCAGTAGTTGTGGTGCGTGGGCTCAGCAGTTGGTGGCGCACGGGCTTAGTTGCTCTGTGGCATGTGGGATCTTCCCGGACCAGGGATCAAACCCGTGTCCCCTGCATTGGCAGGTGGATTCCTCGCCACCAGGGAAGTCCCTGAAACCTTTTTATTTTTAAAGTGTTCTTGTTTAAGTAGTTTTGACTCTGTAGGTTAGGGGTAATTTCTAACAAAATAATTTAAAATTATTGAATCTGAAATCAATTAGTCATATTGACTAAAAACTGAGGGAAAGTACTAAAAGACATACTTTGTGTCAAATTCTCTACCTCACTGTCCTTAATATTAGTACTTCATTATTACTATTTATTTTAAATTCCCAACAGTCGCCCTACCAGGCTTTCTTTATTCTTTATTCACTACAGGTATATCCTTCTTACATTGACTTAAGGAGGCAACTAGTAAGAATGCTGAAAGTTATTATTATTATTATTTTTTTTTTGAAATTCACATTCTTTTTTATTTATTTATTTATGACTGCGTTGAGTCTTCGTTTCTGTGTGAGGGCTTTCTCTAGTTGCGGCAAGTGGGGACCACTCTTCATCGCGGTGCGCGGGCCTCTCACCATCGCGGCCTCTCTTGTTGCGGAGCACAGGCTCCAGACGCGCAGGCTCAGTAATTGTGGCTCACGGGCCCAGTTGCTCCGTGGCATGTGGGATCTTCCCAGACCAGGGCTCGAACCCGTGTCCCCTGCATTGGCAGGCAGATTCTCAACCACTGCGCCACCAGGGAAGCCCTGTGATAGATTCTTGACAGGGCGAAAAATAAATCACAGTAGATTTTAGCCCTCAAATCCAATCAGAATAATAAGTCCCTATCAGACATCACAAAGCTTTAACTTCAAAGTGCTTTAACTTCCCATTTTATTTCTAATTGACTCCCCAAGTTAACTGTTGTGGTTTAATGGTTAGGGCATGCAATCAGGAGTTGAGATCTAGATTTTAATTTTAACACTTGCTCTGGTTTTCGTTGTGATCATACATAAATTCTTTTCCCCTCTCTGAGTCTGTTTTCTTACCTGTATAAATGAGGGGTTTAAACACAATCAAATTGTATTGTGCAGACCTTTAGAGGGAGGAAGGGTGAATGTTACAGAAGGGAAGGTCTAGCAGGCCACTCTGTATTCTACATCCCCCTTTCCCCATTTCTGCTTAACCAGATCTACTCTTTCGTTTGTTTTTTAGGTTGAGAAAAAGTTACTTCTTAAAAAACAAACAGAAAAGAAAGTTTTGAAACCACTTCTAGCATAGGTCTAGAATGGCATACACACTATGGCCTGTAGTCCAAATCTGGCTAAACACCTTTTATTGTAAAGAAAGTTTTTTTGAACAAGTCACACTTTAGACAGCTATTCATCAGTACTATGCTAAACGCTCCAGAAGCTATGTAGGATTTACAATACGATCACGTATTTTCAAGGAGCTTCTGTCCTGGATAGACTGTTAAGAGAGAAGATCATTAAATGGAAGGCTATCACATGCTAGTGTCCAGTGTGAATTACTGATCACCAAGATCAAATATGTGAATAAGGAATGGCTAAGGAAAATCTTTTAGGATACTGCAAGAAGAGAAAATAGAAAAGAATATATACACAGGCAAAGATAATATATAGAGACAAAAGGTGGACCATTTTAAGGCAAGGGTAGTCAATATTGGATTCTATAGAGCAGTGCTCCCCAACCTTTTTGGCCCCAGGGACTGGTTTCATGGAAGACAATTTTTCCATGGACCCCGGGGGGGTGGGGTGGGGCGAGGGGATGGTTTTGAGATGATTCAAGCACATTGCATTTATTGTGTACTTTTTTTCTATTGTTTTTACACTGTAATATATAATGAAATAATTATACAACTTACCATAATGCAGGATCAGTGGGAGCCCTGAGCTTGTTTTCACTTGCCACTCACTAATAGGGTTTTAATATGAGTCTGCAATCAATTGATTTATCATGGTCTGTGTGCAGTCAGACCTCTCTGCTAATGATAATCTGTATTTGCAGCCACTCCCCAGTGCTAGCATCACTGCCTCAGCTCCACCTCAGATCATCAGGTATTAGATTCTCTTAAGGAGTGCGCAACCTAGATCCCTCGCATGCACAGTTCACAGTACAGTTTGCACTCCTATGAGAATCTAATGCTGCCACTGATCTACCAGGAGGTGGAGCTCAGGCAGTAATGTGAGCAATGGGGAGCGGCTATAAATACAGGTGAAGCTTCGCTTGCTCGCCCACCGCTTACCTCCTGCTAGGCGGTTCCTAACAGGCCACGGACTGGTAATGGTCCGAGGCCCAGGGGTTGGGGACCCCTGCTATAGAGGACATGGAAACTAATCTTGAAGTGAGTCATTGGTTGGCAAGTGCACAGTTCCTAAAAGTATGAAATGTGGTTTCTATGACTAGAGAGCATGATATTGAATAACTAGATTCAGGTGAGTGAAAGTGGAAGAGAGTAAATGCAAGAAAAAGTCAAAGAAACAAATGATGGCATTTGTTGATTAATTGAATGTAGAAAATGAATGGGAGGAGAGTGAAACATGACTCCTAATAATGATCTTAGTGGGTTTTTTAAAAATTTGGTTTATTGTAAACTAAAGGTTTGGAAACTGGCATAATATGTAAATATAAAGCCAATAGTATGTCATTCATTTATTGATTAAATGTGTGGAGTTTGCTCTGGGTAAGGAATTGTAGTAAGTTCAGTGAAGGATTCCAAAGTGAATCAGTTGTGAACATCGCCCTTCAAAATATTATCATCTTCTATAGCAAAGCAAATTAACAGAACCTCAGAATAAAGTTAACAGGAATATAGAGTCTGTGAAGAATGCTGTAAAAATCGACCGAGAGACGTTAAAGAAGAGAATGGAGAAGCTTACCTGATTGCTGGATGAAAAGGCCCTATTCCTGTTATTAAGATGCCATCTTGCCACAAATTCATCTGTAATTATAACAACTTGGAGGATTGTTTTGGAGCTTGATAAAATGATTTTAATCTTCATGTGGAAAAATATATGGAAGATTAGTAAAGAGATTTTTGAAAAAAACAAGAGTGGTGACATGTCCTACCAGATATTAAACTTTGTTATAAACCTTTAGCAGTTAAAATAAGGCCCAGGAATAAACAGACCAGTATAGCAGGATATGTCCATGTATATGTATCCAAGTATAAATAAGAGTCTTGTACATTATAAGGGTGACATTTTTAATTTTGGGAAAGGATGGATTAGTCAGTTAAGTGGTATTGGAGGAAAAGTTATATTTCTTCAACATACCATATAGCAGCATAAATTATGGATAATTTTAAATTTACTACTACTAATAAATGAAACAATAAAGTACTAAAAGAAAATGTGAGTGATTTTGTATTGCAGGAAGGACTTTGTAAATATGCAATAAAAAGTTAGAAACCATAGTTACTAAGGTGACTAGACTGTGAAGGAAACTGGTGGGATTTAACTGCATAATCATGAACAACTTTTGTATATGAACAAACATCACAAGCGAATTTGAGAGCAAAAAAAAAAAATTAATGATTCAAAAAAGGTCTGCTGGTCTATTTATATAAAGTAGTCTTAGAAACCCGTAAGGAAAGGAAACACTCTAGTGGAAAAGTGGGCCAAGCATATGAACTGGTGGTTCCTTAAAGAGGAAACATATGAAAATGTTTGCTGTCACTGTTAATAAAAATTTAAGTACCATTTTAATCTATTAAGTTGACAAATTGTGATGAAATGGGCATTCATATATATGGCTAACAATGAGTTGTAGTGATCTTTCTTTCTTTTCTTTTTCTTTTTTTTTTGGCCATGTCATGCAGCTTGCAAGATCTTAGTTCCCCAGCTAGGGATCGAACCCATGCCCCCTGTAATGGAAGCGTGGAGTCCTAACCACTGGACCACCAGGGAATGCCCCCAAAAAGTCTTAAAGGAACTAAGATCCTGCAAGCCGCACGGTGCGGCCAAAAAAAAAGTCACAAATGTTTATAGCAGCATTATTCACAGTAGCCAAAAGGTGAAAACAACTCAAGTGCCTGTCTACAAATGGATGGAATAACAAAATGTGGTATATACATACAATGAAATATTATTTGGCCATAAAAAGCAGTGAAATTCTGATACATTCTGTAACATGGATGAACCTTGAAAACTTAAGTGAAATAAGCAAGACACAAAAGAGCAAATGTTGTATGATCCCACTTACATGAAATTTCTAGGAGAGGTGGGAAAGTAAGTATATTAGGGTTACTAGGGGTTGGAAAGAAGGAGGAAATGGGGAATTTTTCCTTAACAGATTAAGTACAGAATTTCTGTTTGGGGTGTTGAAAGGGTTTTTGAATTAGATAATGGTAATAGTTGCACAACATTGTGAATGTAATTAATTCTGTTGAGTTATACACTTAAAGATGGTTAAAATGGCAAATTTTATGTTATATATAATTTACAGTAAAAAAAAAGTAAAATGAGTTTTTAAAAAGTGTTAAAAGTACAAGTCATTTGACTTAAGATTTATTTGAA
The DNA here is from genome assembly GCF_028023285.1 of Balaenoptera ricei. Taxonomy (NCBI): domain Eukaryota; kingdom Metazoa; phylum Chordata; class Mammalia; order Artiodactyla; family Balaenopteridae; genus Balaenoptera; species Balaenoptera ricei. Next base: position 87,433,809 of record NC_082644.1, read on the forward strand.
GGAAATAATAATGAATGTATGTAAAGATTTTACTACAGAGTTGGAAACCTAGATGGTCAATAAAAGGGGATTCATTCCTATGGTATATTCTTTAGTCATTGCAATGATTAATTGAACAAATATTTAATAGAAAATTGTTATGCCACATTAAGTGAAAATACCACAAGTAGTAAAACAACATGCACCCATTTTTCATTTCTAAAAAACATTTATGCATAGGAAAAAAAGAAAGTTCATATTATTAAAAACTGGAATGGTTATCTTTGGGTGATAGGATTGCAATAGTATATTTAATTATTGTTGCTTGAGTTCATACCATGAACACATAAAACTTAGATTCTAGTGGGGTTTTTTGTTTTTGTTTTTGTTTGGGTTTTTTTTGAGAAGTAAAGAGGAATAATGTGGGCCTTCACTTCTAGCCATGGTAGAATACCAGGGACCGAATTTACACTTCTGTCTTGAACAGCAAGAAAACCAGTCTATAAATATGAAATAACTATTTACAGACACTGGGTAATAAGCAATATAAGATGCTGATTAGAGACAAGGGAAACAGATGAGGTGAACTCTAAACTGCCCCAGCTTATTGCCTAGAGAGAGATTCCAGGCCACGGTACAGGAAGGAGGAGCCCATTCAGACCTTGGGGGTCACATGACATTGCAATATGGGGAGGCTAAAGTGTCTAGAATTTGTGGATAAAAATAGTGGAGAAGAGGAAGCTGCTCCAAGAGAGAACTCTGAAGATTTACAGAAGGACGAGTTTTTGTCTGAGTACTGATCTGTGCATGTTTGGGGAGGAAATTACCTGAGGCTAGAAACGACCAACTAGAGGGCCATGCAAAGCATCTTTTTTTTTTGGTGTGTGTTTTTTTTTTTTTTTTTTTTTAAACATCTTTATTGAAGTATAATTGCCTTACAATGGTGTGTTAGCTTCTGCTTTATAACAAAGTTAATCAGTTATACATATACAATATGTTCCCATATCTCTTCCCTCTTGCATCTCCCTCCCTCCCACCCTCCCTATCCCACCCCTCTAGGCATGCAAAGCATCTTTACAGCTATAAATTTCCCTCTCAGTGCTGCCTTCGCTTCATCTCATAAATTTTGGTATGTTGTGTTTTTGTTTTCATTCTTCTCAAAGTGTTTTCTAAACTTTCTTAGTAATTTCTTCTTTGGTCCACTGATTGTTTAAGAGTATGTTGCTTAATTTCCACTAATTTTTGCATTTTTCAGATTTCCTTTTGTCATTGATTTCTAGTTCTTTCCATTTTCAAAGAAGATGCTTTGTATGGTTCAGTCTTTTGAAACATGTTTTGTGACCTAACATGTAGTCCATGGGTCTTGAGAATGTTCCATGTGCAATTGAGAAGATCTGTATGTTCTGTCCTTTGATAGAATGTCCTATATATATATATGTCTGTTAGCTCTAGTTAGTTTATAGTTTTATTCGAATCTTCTATATCCTTGTTGATCTTGTGTCTACTTATTCTACCCATTGTTGGAAGTGGAGTATTCAAGTGTCTCCAGTTTTGTTTTTGTTTTTGGTTTTTTAAATTGAGGTATAGTTGATTTACAATGTTGTGTTAGTTTCAGGTGTACAGCAGAGTGGTTCAATTGTACATATATCTGTTCTTTTTCAAATTATTTTCCCTTATTGGTTATTACAAAATATTGAGTAGAGTCTCTGTGGTATACAGTAGGTCCTTGTTAGTTATCTATTTTATATATAGTAGTGTGTATACGTTAATCTCAAACTTCTAATTTATCCCTACACCCCCCACCCCCTTCCCCCTTTGGTAACCGTAAGTTTGTTTTGTATGTCTGTGGGTCTATTTCTGTTTTGTATATAATTTATTGTATCAATTTTTTTAAGATTCCACATATAAGCGATATCATATGATATTTGTCTTTGGCTTACTTCACTTAGTTTGGTAATCTCTGGGTCCATCCATGTTGCTGCAAATGGCATTATTTCATTCCTTTTTATGGCTGAGTAATATTCCATTGTATACATACCATATCTTCTTTATCCATTCCTCTGTCAATGGAAACTTAGGTTGCTTCCATGTCTTGGCTATTGTAAATAGTATTACAATGAACGTTGGGGTGCATGTATCTTTTTGAATTAGTTTTCTCTGGATATATGCCGAGGAGTGGGATTGCAAGATCAGTTATTATTGCTAAATGGTCTGGTTCTGTTAATTTCTTTTTCCTGCATATAGACCATACGTTCTTAATTCTTGGCATGCCTCATAATTTTTTGTTGGAACCGGAACGTTTTGAATATAATAATGTGGAAGTTCAGGAAATCTGTTTCTTCTTCCTCACCAGCGTTTGTTGTTGCTGCTTGTTGTAGTTATTGTTGCTTATTTGTTTAGTGACTTTTCTGAACTAATTTTCTAAAGTCTGTATTCTTTGTCATTTATGGCCACTAAAATTTCTGTTCTGTTAACTTAATTATCAGCTAGTGATTTGACTGCTATCTCCTTGAATGCCTGGAAACTGTCCCCTACCTCCACCAACACCAAAACCCCCCACTTTTCCTAGTGTTTGCAGATGGGCTTTATATGTGTGCCAGGCACACCTTTAATGTTCAGCCAGGCAGTTTATAGCTCTTCTTTAGCCTTTACTTCTTGCTTGTGTGGAGCATGAAGTTCAGCCAGAGGTGAGAACTTAGGGCCTTCCCATATCTTTTCGGGCATGCGCCTAGTACTGGGCATGTGTGTTGTCTTGTAGATTCCCTGGAATATGCTGGAGTTTTCAAAGCCCCTGCTGCCCAAAGCATCTCCTTCCCTACCCTTTCCTTCCAGGCTTGTTTGCTCCAACTGTTACCCCTTGTCCAACGTGGCAGCAGCTAATACAGTTGCCTTTAGATGTTTTCAGCAAACACCACCAATACCGCCACCCCAACACCCCCATCCACACACACTCTCTCTCACACACACGCACACACACACATATACACACACTTAACCACCACTTCAGATATGAGAAAGTTCTCAGGTGATAGAAAGGCAAGCGATCAGACAAGTCAGAACAAAAAACTACAGTTCTTTGAGAAAAGGTTCGTATTGCTCCCTCTGGTACTTGTAACTTATGTCAAGAACGTACTGTTGTCTTGCAAGGCTGTCACCGAGCTGGGGAATGGTATCTCTAAGTTAAAATGACACAAAACTCTCTTACTGAAATTCAGCTGTTTTTTTCTCATTAAACATTCCCCTGGTCATTGTAAACTTTTGATTTGATTCCATAGTTTGAAAAAGTTGATTCTGACAGTTTTGTCAGCTTCCTTGTTGCTTTTGTGGAGGGATGGACTTTTGGAGTTTCTTACTCCACCATATGCTGACATCATATTTGTAATCTTAAAAGGGAAATTTATAATGTTATTATATACTAATTATAGAAAGAAAGATCACAAATCAATGCTCTAAGCTTCTACCTTAAGAAACAAGAAAAAAAGTAAATTAAACCCAGAGTAAACAACCTGAAGGAAATAAGAAAGAGTAAAAATTAATGAACTAGAAAACATACAGAAAATTAGTGAAATCAAAAACTTATCCTTTGCAAAAATGTCAATAAAACTGAGTCTAGACAGACTGATCAGGAAGAAAACAAGGTAAGACATAAGTTACCATTATTAATAAGGTAAGAAGGGATATCATACAGATCCTATAGATATTAAAAGGCTAAGGGGATATTACAAAGAATCTTAAATCAATAAATTCAGTAACTTAGATGAAAAGGACAAATTTCTTGAAAGACACAGGCAAAATCTAGTTAAGAAGAAATAGATAACCTGGATAGCCCTGTTACAAAAGTTGCATTTTTAACTATCAAGTTAAAAACCTTCCCACAGAGAAACCTCCAGGTTCAGATGGCCGTCAGATGGTAGATTATACCAAACTTTAAAGAAAAGATAATACCAATTCTATACAAATTCGTCAAGAGTATAGAAGATGAGGTAATGCTTTTCAACTTATTTTATAAGCCTTGCATTACCATGACACAAAAAGTAGATAAGACAAATTATCCTGTATGAACATAGACAAAAAAATCCTTAACAGAATATTAGGAAATGAATCTTGCAATATATAAAAACCTTAATAAGTCATGACCAAGTGAGATTTATTCCAGGAGCATAACGTTGGTTTAACATGTGAAAATTAATTAATGTTATTCAGTATATTAACAGACTAACAGGGAAAAACCATATGATCATATCAGTAAATGCAGATAAAGCATCTTACAATATTTAACACCCATTCATGACAGATTAAAAAACAAAACAAAACTTGGCAAACTAGGAATAAAAGGGGAGCTTTCTTAGCCCCATAGAGGGCCTCTTTAAAAACCTGCAACTAAAGGGTTTCCCTGGTGGCGCAGTGGTTAAGAATCCGCCTGCCAATTCAGGGGACATGGGTTCGAGCCCTGGTCCGGGAAGATCCCACAAGCCGTGGAGCAACTAAGTCCTTGCGCCACAACTACTGAGCCTGCGCTCTAGGGCCCGTGAGCCACAACTACTGAACCCAAGTACCACAACTGCTGAAGCCCGCACGCCTAGAGCCCGTGCTCCACAACGAGAGAAGCCACCGCAGTGGGAAGCCTGCGCGCCTCAACGAAGAGTAGCCCCCGCTCGCTGTAACTAGAGGAAGCCCGCGTGCAGCAACGAAGACCCAACACAGCCAAACATAAATAAATGAAATAAATTTTCAAAAACTTAGAAAAAAACCCCCTACAACTAAAGACTGAAAGCATTTATTCTACAATTGGGAACAAGACAAGACTGTCCTTTCTCAGCAGTTCTGTTCAACATTGTACTGGAAGTTGTGCCATAAGGCAAGAAAAAGGCATACCAGATTGTAAAGAAAGATAAAATTGTCTTTAATTGTAGCTGACATGAATATCTACTTACAAAATGATAAGAGGTCTGTAAAATAATTACTAGAACTAATAAACTTAGCAAAGTTGTAGGAAATAATTGTATTTCTATATATTAGCAACAAACAACTAGAACTTGAATTTTTTAAAAATGCCATTGCCATAGTATCAAAAAATGTGAAATACATAGTGATAATTGTAACAAAATGCGACCTTTACACTGAAAACTGTAAAGCAATGTAGAGAATAATAAAGATTCAAATAAATGGAGAGCTACACTGTGTTCATGGATCAGAAGATTCAATTTTTTTAAAGTGTCAGTTTTTCCCAGATTTATCTATAGATTCAGTGCAATACCAACCAAAATTCCAACAGGCTTTTTCTTTTAGGTGAAAATTTCTAAATTGATTATAAAATATATTTAGAAATGCAAAGGATCTAGAATCCAGTGATCAAAACAGTATGATATGTATCATTGTAAAGCAGACATTAGATATATAGGACAAAGAGAGAGTGTCTAGAAATGATTGATGTTGCATCAATTGGATTTCTATATGCCAAAAATGAGCAATAATTCTTACATCACCTGACATAACAGTTAACTTGTAACGTATCATAAATTTAAATGTAAGAACTAAATCTTTGAAAGGTCTATAGAAAACAGGAGGCAATCTGAGTAACCTTGGGTTAATCAAATATTTTAAAAATAAGCAAAAAGCACAAACTATTTTTAACAATAGAAAAATTGGACTTCAGCAAAATTTAAAATATTTACTCTTCAAAGGTACTTGAAGGAACTGAAAATGCAAGACCTGGAGAAAATATTTGCAAAGATATGTATCCAGAATATGTAAAACAAAAACAAAAACAAAAACTCTTACAACTCAGTAATAAGATGGATGACCCAAGTAAAAATGGTCAAAAGATTTATAGATATTTACTAGTGAAAATGTACAAATGGTAAATATGCTCATTAGAAGATCAAAATCATTTGTCACTATGAAAATGAAACTTAAAACCACGAGATAATACTGCCACCCACTAGAGTAAGCTGTAGTTGAGAAGATTGACAATTCCAAATATATGAAAGATGTGAAGTAACAAGAACTCAGATACATTGCTGGTCAGGAAAAACAAATTTGTACAGCCTTGTTTGGAAGAATTTGGTTTTAAAGAGTCTTGTCAAATTAAATATATACCATACCATCTGACCTAGCAGTTCTACTCCCAGATATTTACCCAAGAGAAATGAAAGCATATGTGCATGAAATAACTTATATTTAAATGTTCCTAGCAGCTATATTGATAATAGAAACTTGAAATAACCAGAATATCCATCACCTGGTGATTGATAAGTAAATTGTGGTATATCCATTCAAGGAACAAAATACATTTCACAACATGGGAGAGTTTCTAAAGCTTTATGCTAAGTCACAGAAGTAAAATGTTGTGGACTATGTACTGTATGAATCTATTTCTATGACATTCTGTAAAAGGCAAAACTAGTAACAGAAATCAGATCAGTGGTTACCAGGGTGTAAATGGAAAGAACTTGTTGTGAAGAGGCATGAGGGAACGTTTTGTAAATATGAAAATGTTCTATATCTTAATTGTGGTGGATATTACAGTACTTTATATTGTTTTTTTTTAAACACTTTTTGAATTGTAAATAAATTGTGAATTTTGTGTAAATTATAAAGCTAATTTCAAAAACAGAAAGAAATATATTCATATTAGAAAATATTTATATTTGTGTATTCTTAAACCTACTTTCATGATAGTTCAATTATTATAAATGAAATATTGGGAACTTGTAATTTAATATTACATTGAGTAATGGCTCAAAACTCTTTTATATAAATGGCCTAAATATCAACCATAGGGCAATAGTTAATTAAGGTACATCCAAGCAAAATATTATTCAACAATTAAAAATCAAGGTCTAGGGAATTCCCTGGTGGTCCAGTGGTTAGAACTCGGTGCTTTCACTGCCAGGGCCGGAGTTCAATCCCTGGTCGGGGAACTAAAATCCTGCAAGCCCCGTGGTACAGCCAAAAAAAAAAAAAAATCAAGGTCTAGTAGAATAAAGTGGGAAAAGGTACACAGTGTATTGAATGGGGAATAAAAGGACATAACAGCAGAATCTCAGTTTTGGGGGGAAAAAATCGAGCGGGGATTATTTCTAAGTGTTAGGATGGTAGCAACTTTTCTTTATTTAAAAAAAATGTTCTGAATTTTCTACTTAATTTTTTTTGTTTGTTTTCCTCCATTAGATTGTAAGTGCCATGAGAACGGGGATTTTTGTCTTGTTTTTGTTTTTGTTATTCTGTTGCTATTTCCCCAGAGTCTAGAACAGTATTCCATAAATATTTATTGAATGGGTAAATGAGCACAGTTTATTGAATGAGCACTAAACTTTTTATAGCTACTTGGGCCTCAGTCTAGACATTTTCATTGATTTGTCTGTTTTGTTTTAATTGCGTAGTTGTGATTATGTAGCTTTATGGTATTTTTGCTATCTGGTGGGACATGTCTCTTTGTTATTCACATTCAAATTATTCTAGATGTTTCTTCTGTTACACTGCTCAGAATCCTATTGGGGTTTTAATTGGAATTTCACTAGTAATATAGATTAATTTGATGGCAAATTGGCATCTTCTAATGAGGAGCTTAGGACATTTAGTATGATAGAACGAATTATTTTTAGATATTCCTTCATGTCCTTCATTAAGCTTTATGATTTTCTTAATGTTAGTTGGCATATTTCTTATTAAATATATTTCTATATATGTTTTAATTTTATTGGTACTGTTTTTGGGATTTAGTTTCCTTTATGCTTTTTTCCCCTGATACATAGGTAAGCTATTCAGTTTCATACATTTATCTTTTATTAACACCTTACTAAAAATTATACCTAGTATTTTTAAAAATTGTAATTCAAAATTAAGTTGACTAATGAAAACCAGAACTTTTTTATGGCTTTAAAAAAATACATAATTTTTGTGGTTGAGGAGGTATCTGTCTATCTCTGTTTTCTCACCCTAATTGTTTAGAGCTTCCTGAAATGGTAATGGTTGAGAATTCATTATTTAAACTGAACAGACCCTAAGTTTAAATAGCTGTATAGTTAGTCATACATTTGAGGGCATTTCACTTACCCTAAGGCATTCAGCCAAAGTCCTGGAGAAACTTGAAGGATCAATACTGTGGTCTTTGTCAGCAAGTGATTGTTGAGCCATAATTAATAGATGAGGGAGAGGGTCTCATTGTTATGGGCTTTGTATCAAACAGATAGGTAATTTATACTTAACGTCTTTCCACAGTTATTCTCCTTTCTGCTATCCTAGAATATAATTCTTTTATTTTTCTGTTAGTCACGTTTCTGAAAACAGCAGTGTATTATATTAATATTTTATATATATTTCTGTCATTCAGTTTATATGTGTTCTTGCATTCACGCCTTAACCTTTTTAAATTGTAAAGTTCTTTAAAGGATAATTATACGTTTTGTGTAAAGTTCTGTTAGTCACATCTGTACTAGCAATTAGTAGGTACAGTGCAGCGTGGAAGGGGAGAGAGAACACTGAGCACTTACTTTGTGCCAGTTCTGAACAATACATAAATGTAGAAACTAAGGATCTGAAAGAGTATGTATCTTGCCAAAATTTAAGAGGCTATGGAGTGTCCATTTGATTCTACGTTCTGCACTCTTCAACCTGGCTACACATAGAATCCTCTGGAAAATTTTAAAATATATTTTTTCATCATATTTCTCATCACCTTCCATTCCCACCCTGGCCAGAAAATTGATTAGAGATAGAGCCTAGGCATCTAGGTGTGGCAAAGACATAGAACTTTTTTGAAGCTCTCAGGTAATTCTAATATGTAGCCTTGGTTAAGAACAGGAGTCAGCAATGGCCCACATGCCAAATCCAACCTGCCACTGGGTTTTTTTGTTTGTTTTTTTGTTGTTTTTTTTTTTACCATGTGGGAGCCAGGAATGGTTCTAACAATTTTAAATGGCTGGGAAAAAAATGTAGGATATTTCATTGAGAAACTTCTTCATAGACATATTTTAAATGTTCTTTTCAAATATAACTGTATTTTCTAGCAAACAAAAGAACATAAACTTACAGATAAAGAGAAATAAAAATCTCTGGGCTCAGTCACCACTAATTTCAAATCATTTCTTCCCTTTCCATCTGTTCTTTTGATAAGAGTATAACTACTTTTAAAAAATTTTTTATTGCTTTAACTGTTAAGATTGGAGAGGAGCATTGCTAGGTCAGATTCACTAATCATTTCTTAACAGTGTGAGGTGCTACTGGTTTGTGCTTCGTGTTTTGTACTGACCAATATTAATTCACATAAGACAATATTCCCAACTTGATGATGTTGGTTTAGGGGTTTAAAGTACATCTCCATTCCTGTTCCATTTCCCGATTAAATTTGCTGTAGATAAGCTCTCAAGGAAATACCTGCCTTCAAAGTAATGTCATCTCAGATACTAAAGTACATTTGTATGCAAACAAACATTTTAAAACTGAAGGGTATTTTTATATTTGTTATTTCATAAAACATTATTCTTGAAAGAAGAGTTTGACTTCTGTCACCAGGCCTACTATCTTAAAGTTAGGAAATGAAATTCCCACTGTTTACAAAGGATTTCTCCAAACTTAGTGGGAGATATAAAACAAGCCTATTAAGATTGCCTCTTTTTGAGAGATACACAGTTTATTTATGATTCCATGTTGTCCATCCTGCAAGGTTTCCTTGAATGTATTTTATTCTGGTATTCTTGGTTATAAGATCTGGACAGACTTGGACTGAACAGGGAAGTATATGCTGATTCAGCCCAGCTAGTCTACAGAGGCAACATTGACCTCATGGTACTTGAGAAGGAATTGATTTAGGTGTCTAGGCAACTATATTGTTCAAAGTTTTATAGTATTTTGTAGAAGTGATAAATCATAATTACAAGTTATTCAACATTCTTAATAGGGAGACAAAGACAAAAAAACAAGTTTGGTTTTTTAAAAAAATTTATTTATTTATTTATTTTTGGCTGCGTTAGGTCTTCATTGCTGCGCACGGGCTTTCTCTAGTTGCAGCAAGCAGGGGCTACTCTTCTTTGCGGTTTGCGGGCTTCTTATTGCGGTGGCTTCTCTTGTTGTGGAGCACAGGCTCTAGGCACGCAAGCTCAGTAGTTGTGGCTCGCGGGCTCTAGAGTGCAGGCTCAGTAGTTGTGGCGCACGGGCTGAGTTGTTCCGTGGCATGTGGGATATTCCCGGACCAGGGCTCGAACCCGTGTCTCCTGCATTGGCAGGTGGATTCTTTTTTTTTTTTTTAAATTTTTTTAAAAATAAATTTATTTATTTATTTTTGGCTGTGTTGGGTCTTCGTTTCTGTGCGAGGGCTTTCTCTAGTTGCGGCAAGCGGGAGCCACTCTTCATCGCGGTGCGCGGGCCTTTCACTGTCGCGGCCTCTCTTGTTGCAGAGCACAGGCTCCAGACGCACAGGCTCAGTAGTTGTGGCTCACGCGCCTAGTTGCTCCGTGGCATGTGGGATCTTCCCAGACCAGGGCTCGAACCCGTGTCCCCTGCATTGGCAGGCAGACTCTCAACCACTGTGCCACCGGGGAAGCCCGGCAGGTGGATTCTTAACCACTGTGCCACCAGGGAAGTCCCGAGTTTTTTTTTTAATTAGTTAAATGAAATCGCTTTTAAAATATTTATTATGTTTTGTAAAATCTATGAAGGCACATCCTTTTATCATTGTATCCTAATGTTTAAAATATATATGTGTTTAGAATATCTCTTTCAGAAATGAGTTTATATAATTTTTGGATATATTTAGACTGTATTTTGTGGAGAATGCTTTTTACACAAAAACAGTTTTTTTGCAGTCCTTGTTTTATTTCATATTGCTGCCTTTATCTTGTTCTATTTCGTATTGCTCCCTTTGTCTTGTTCTGTTGTATAATAAAGTGAGAATGAGCCACTTGAGAGTAATTCGTTTACCCATTGGAGGTAAATCAGTTCTATGAAAGAATTCAGTCCAAGTAATTAAGTATGATATTAGTCTGTATTTAAATTTATGTTATAGAAAAACAGTGAGATTTTTTGTTTTTAATATATTTATTTATTTATTTTTGGCTGTGTTGGGTCTTCGTTTCTGTGCGAGGGCTTTCTCTAGTTGCGGCGAGCGGGGGCCACTCTTCATCGCGATGCGTGGGCCTCTCACTATCGCGGCCTCTCTTGTTGCGGAGCACAGGCTCCGGACGCGCAGGCTCAGTAGTCGTGGCTCACGGGCCCAGTTGCTCCACGGCATGTGGGATCTTCCCAGACCAGGGCTCGAACCCGTGTCCCCTGCATTGGCAGGCGGATTCTCAACCGCTGCACCACCAGGGAAGCCCAAACAGTGAGATTTTAAAAATTATATCAAATTAACATTTTTGTGGACTTCCTTGGTGGCGCAGTGGTTAAGAATCCACCTGCCAATGCAGGGGACATGGGTTCGAGCCCTGGTCCGGGAAGATCCCACATGCTGTGGAGCAACTAAGCCCGTGCGCCACAACTACTGAGCCTGCACTCTAGAGCCCGCGAGCCACAACTACTGAAGCCTGTGCGCCTAGAGCCCATGCTCCGCAACAAGAGAAGCCACCGCAGTGAGAAGCCCGCGCACCGCAACAAAGAGAAGCCCCCACTCGGCGGCAACTAGAGAAAGCCCGTGCGCAGCAACGAAGACCCAATGCAGCCAAAAATAAATAAATAAATAATTTTTTAAAAAAAACACAAACATTTTTGTAACTGGAATCGTAAATTAGATTACTTAAAGTTTATTCTTTTCTTTGACATATTTTATATAATTAATACATTTATATTTTGAGAAATAACAGAAGTTTAAAATGAGTTTATTTTTACCACTAAAAATGCTAATTTGTTCCTTATGTTGTCAACTAAATTACAAAGAAAAGCATATAAAAGTAAATTATATCTTTACTATCTATTACAGGTATTCTAAGAAGTGCTTAGAAACGACATTTTCTCACTTTGGTGATTTTTTTTGTGTGTTTGTTTTTAACCATTACTGAGTATATAGTATTAATGGCATACAGTACTTCCATTAGATCTGAAAGCAGATTGTTCTATACCTTGCTTATGAGATCAAATGTCCAATACACCAAGTTGTTTTTTTTTTTAATGTTTTATTTTTAAATATTTTAAACCTATAGAAACTTATAGGGATAACGCAGAGAACCCCATTGTACCCTTCACTTAGATATTTAATATTGTTAACATTTTTGCCATAATTGCTTTCTCTCTTACCCTTCCTTCCCCTCCTCCTCTACACACACACGCATAATTTATTATTATATTTTTTGGATTAATTAGTTGAGAATAACTTGCAGACATCAGGCTTTTTACTCCTAAATATTTCAGAATATATATCCTTAAGTATCCTATGCTGTCTTACATAGCTACAATATAGTTAACAAATTTAAGAAATTTAACGTTGATAAAATTATTTTATCTAGAGTCCAAATGAAAATTTCACCAATTTTCCCAATCATGTCCCAGCCCTCTGCCTCCCCTCAAACCATGATCTAATCCAGGATCAGGTATTACATTTAGTTGTCTCTTGAGTCTCCTTAATCTTGAACAGTGTGTCAGTTTTTCTTTGTTTTTCATGTAATTGATGTTATTGACATTTTAATATTTTTATTTATTCATTCATTTATTTATTTCTGGCTGCGCCAGGTCTTACTTGCGGCACGTGGGATCTTCATTGCCGCATGTGGGATCTTTGTTTTGGCATGCCTGATCTTTAGTTGCAGCATGCAGGGTCTAGTTCCCTGACCAGGGATCGAGCCCGGGCCCCCTGCATTGGGAGCATGTTGTCTTAGCCACTGGACAACCAAGGAAGTCCGGACATTTTTAAAAGAGTATTGGTGAGTTGTTTTGTAGAATGTCCTGTAATTTGGGCTTGGCATGATAAAGATTCAGGTTATGTATTTTTTGGCAGGGATACTATATAAGTGATAATATGTTCACATTGCATCACATCAGGAGGTTCATATATCAGTTTGTCATGTTATTGGTATTAACTTTGATCACTTGACTAGGATGGTTTCACCGGATTTCTCTTTGTAAGCATTTTCCCCTTTATAAACAATCTATGGGGAGAGTGTTTGAAATGGTGTGACTATCCTGTTTTCCAGCTAACTTTAACCATGTGGTTTTAACATCCATTGATGATTCTTGCCTGAATCAATTAATGCTGTTGTGGTTTAATTCACTAAATTTTGCATGCACAATTCTTAAGAACTGCTATTAAAAAAATACTATATGCATGTGTAAATATAACATAATCAAATATTTTAAAAATAGAATATCTATAATATTATATTAGTTTCCTGTTGCTGCTGTAAATAATGATCACAACCTTGGTTGCTTAAAAGAACAGTAATTTATTCTATTGTAGTTCTGGAGGCCAGAAGTCCAAAATCAGTATCACTGGGCAAAAATCAAGGCATCAGCAGGGCTCCACTCTTTCTGGAGATTCTAAGGGAGAATCTGTTCCATGTCTCTCCCATCTCTGGTGTCTGCCCGTATTCCATGGCTTGTGGCTGTATCACTCCAATCTTCAAATGCAGCATTGTCAAATCTCTCTTTGTTCCTTCTTTTGCCTTCTCTTCACTGTCTCAAATCTCCCTCTACCTCCCTCTTAAAAAGGATACCCATGAGTGCTCTTACTTATGTTATTTATTCCAAATGCTAGATTCCCCTCATGCAACCCAAAAAGCTCTTTAAGTTTGTTTGTGTTTTTGTTTGGATAGTCTTATTTTACTCTAACCTCTAAGGATAGGAATTACAGTAATTCTGAATGCTATCATTTTCTTCAGCAAATTTTTAGCAAATGATCTGGGATAAGTGTAGACTCTACCAGTTTGGTCAGTCGTTGGAACCTACAGGTTCTGCATCCACAGATTCAGCCAACCACTGATTGAAAATATTTGAGGGAAAAACATTCTAGAAAGTCACAAAAAGCAATATTTGAATTTGCTTGTATGCAGGCAACTGTCTATATGGCATTTACATTGTATTTACAACTATTTACATAGCATTTACATTGTATTAGGTATTATAAGTAATCTACAGATGATTTAAAGTATAAAGGAGGATGTGCTTAGGTTATATGCAGTACTGTGCTATTTCGTATAAGGGACTTGGGCATTCTAGGTTTCGGTATCTGTAGGGTTCCTGGAATCAGTCCCGCAAGGATACTGAAGGATGACTGTACTTTTTCTTTTTTAGCTTTTAGACTTCCTGTTGAATTAAGCGGTATAATATGCTTATAAAGATGGCTTTTTATTAATTATGATTGGGCTTCTTACTGAGGGACTTTCTACAAAGGTTGTTTTTCTTAATTGTAGACAAGTGTTGTGTGAAATAATAACTTTGTTTGAACTTTTAGAGATTATGGTCTCCGTAAGAACTGACTCTATAGTCTTTGTCCATAAATCCTGCATTACTTACCTTGTTTAGTGGCTAGGTCAAGTAACAGTAAAATAGACAGAAACATCCCCAGCTCAAGCATTCATCCACCATCTTTTACTGTTGCAGTGGAGGCAGGGAATTACTTGGAGGAGCAGAGTGACACTATATAAAGGGATGACAGGAAACTGACAGGATCAAGAATAGGTGGTAGAGGCTTTTAATAATCTGGGCTCTTGGTTGCAATAACAAAAATCCAACCCAGAGGAAAGGGCTGTGGCTGAGTCACTTTGCTGTGCACGTGAAACTATCACAACATTGTTAATCGGCTATACTCCAATGTAAAGTAAAAAGTTGAAAAAAAAAAAAAAAAGGAAAGTAGGGGAAATAGGAAGGAGAGGGGAAGGAGGAGGAGGAGAGGAAGACAGGAAAATAAACCTAGGTGTTTATCCGGCCTCAGCATAGCTCAGTCCTTCTAGGTCTATTCTAGAGATTCAAGAATTAACACTAACTCTCTCCCCATTTCTCCATTCTACTTTCCTCCATGCTGGCTTCATTCTTAGGCTGGCTCTAGTTGGAGGAAGATGACTTGGAAACTTCAGACTTAATGGTCCTTAACAGAGGCAGTGCCTTTTTTCTTATAATTCTGGTAAAAGCTCAGGAAATTCTTTCATTGGCTCAGCTTGGGTTATTCCTGATCTAATTGGTGGGATCTGATGCTTGGATTGGTCAGGTCTGAATCATGTATTCACCCCTCGAATGGGAGTGTGGAGAGGAATGAGGTGGGGAGGAGTGATTGTCATTCTCACCATCCAGACCATATGCTTAGAATGATTTTCCAATAAGAAGAGTGAAAGGAATGGAAGCTAAAGAGGTAAAATAATTATCTATTATAAGGCCAGAATCTAGCATCTGATTCAGAGTCCCATATATATTTTACACTCAATAATTTTTTAAATAAAATATGCTTAAATAGTCTTTTTGAAAACTTCAGAAATTCTTGCAAGGCTATTGTATTTGTCATTTAAGTTTCTCAGGGTAACTAAATAGAAATGTTTCAGCCATTCTTTTAACAATTATTTATTGTATGTCTGCTACACTGTTTTACCTACAGTATCAGTTAATCTTTTCAAAGGTTATGTATAATTTTTAGAATAACTTTTCTGTATACAACTAGATTTCAAGAGAATTTTAAAGTGATTTTTTTCCATATTTTATCACAGTATGTCAACTAACCAGGCTAAAGGATTTATGTGTAAGCCAAGAAACACCAAATTATATTTTAAAACATATTTTAACCAAGGCTTACAGGCTATCTCTTTACCTTTTATTTATCTAAAGTGCTATGGGATTTTTAATGCCTACGCGAAGCATACAGTAAGCCTCATCTGGAAGACCCATGCATAGCACAGTGCAGCTACTCAATTTATCTACCTTGGAAGGATGAAAGGCTAAGTTGAAAAATCATTTATCAGTTCCACTTCAGTTGTTACATTTTTGCTTCAGAAACATCCTTCATCTCCTGAGTCTCATAATCTCTTGCCTTTGAGGTTGTTGCATAGACATGCTTTCACTCAAACGCCTTCAATTTGAACTTCAAGAGGGGTGCCTGTCTCGCAGAAGTTGCCTCCAAGGACTGTTTTACAGCTGTCATTTCAGCTCCTCTCACCTAGCTTGTTGAAGAAAGTTCTCTCACCAAAGACATTTCTAATTGGAAACCTGTACTAGTCAATTGGTATAGCAGCTTTTTGGAGACTGAGCACCCAACCAGGAGTTCCTTAAAAAGAAGATACAGCACCAAAACCCACTAAGAAGGCCCAAGATACCCTTTTGCCCTTCAGAATGAACTTGAGATACCCCTGCTTTTATGCTTTCAATGAAGGTATCCAACGGGAACAAGATTATACTTTTGGCTTTACATGATAATAATTCTCTGAGAAATGTATGATAAAGCCATATTCCTTTCAAATTCACAAGCCCTAATTAGAATTACTCTCTGTGTTGTTTTTCTAGCAAGACTTAAGTTTTCATGAATAGGTAGTGACTCTCTCCACATGTTCAGGGTTCTGTTTTCTGTCTATATTCACCTTCCTTTCCCCCAACTTCCTTCCCCTTGACTATATCACTTAAAAAGCTATTCTTTAAAATTACTGTTGTATTGCTTCTTATTTAGATGTTCTGTCTCCTTAGTCATACTGTACACCTTTCAGAGTCAGGAACTCTGTGTCCTGTATTTGTTTTATATTTTCATACAAAGATCAAGTTAATATTATTTGGTAATATGGTACTTAGTAAAACAATCCGTAAGTTTTTAGCATCTAGGTATCATGGCAGGCACAAAGATAAATAAGACACTGTTCCTCCCTTCAAGGAGATTTTAACCTTATAGACGAGATAAGGTATACATACAGGTTTAATATAATAAGATCATTAAGGAGTGAGCAATCAGTTTCTCCTTAGGAAATCAAGGGAGGCTTTGTGAAGGAGCTGATATTTGAGCCAGCACTTAGATTATTGGGATATTTTCATTGACTCTTCAATTTGCTGGATTACAACATTATAGGTGAGACATTTAAAGGGAAACAGGAGTGCCCCTCATGTGTATAATTCTTGGTGGTTGGCAAAGCTTTTTCACATTTCTCATTTGTGCTTCATAACCCTATGAGTATATAGAGATTATATTTATTATTGATGTGTAAAAACCTTACCTATTTAGTTTTCTGATTGCCTTGATCAGAAAACAGCATTATTAGTCTTGACTTTTTCTGCCATGGTCTTTTGTCCTTCAGACCAGGACTCTAGAAGAAAGAAGAGATTTCTTGTTCCTGGTTTCTGCTCTGAAAAGTCAGTATTGATCCTATCCTGCTTGACCAGATTTGTCAGTGACCTTCTTATAATACTATTTTAGCATTATTTTTGGCCCAAAAATTAAAAAAAAAAAAAAAAAAAAAAAGGAAAAGGGAAATGAAGTAGTAACATTTTTGCCTGTTAATTTGAAGTATTCTTGAATTTTCTGTGTTCTTATATCTGTTTATGTGTTTCTGTGAGGTGTTTCTGGACAACATACCAACTAAAATAATGTAAAATGTTAAGATTGTGCTATATCTTGCTACATAATTTTTGTAGCAGAACTGTATTTTTTCTTTGTGTTCAAATATTCTTTGAGGAGAAGGGAAAAGAGAATGGAAGAAGAAAGCTTAGTTTAGTGAAGTAGTAAGGTTTTTTGTGTATTACTGGAAAACTGCTTAATAATAAACTTTTCCCCATCTACTTGATATCCACGTGTTTTTAAAACAGCCTTTATTAAAGGAAAATTTGGTTTTGATTCTGCCAAAATCAAATTTCATTCTTTAGCTATTGTTCAGAAGCCTGTGTCTCACCTGATTGATCATTCCAACTATTTGTCTCTGTGCTTTATATCATCAAAATCCCATTTGCCCCACTGCAGGGTTGGCATAAGAATGAATGTGATTGCAGCAATTAACATTATGATCGCAATGAAGACTTTAAAAGAAAATAGCAGCTTTGTTAATATCTAGCATTTTTTTTTCCTCACAGTTGTATAATTAATAAGAAATGGTAGTTGGGAAAACAAAAGCAGGAAAAGCTGCTTTTTATAAATAATTATGAAAATATTTTCATTCTTTCCCCATAGGATTGAAAAGTAAGCAAGTTATGTGGTTATTTTCCATGTTGATTGTTTCTACCATGTAGTTTATGGTTGTGGCTACTTTTGCTTTTAAACTTTAGAAACAGTACATCAAATTGGAGAAGTCACTGTTCTACATAGAGTAATAGAAATTCATTATTAATTAAAAAAAGGCAAAGGGCTTACAGCACACCCACACTCATGCACAGATTTAGGCATAATGTTTCCTTAGTTAATAGAACATTGTGTATTACGTGAACTGCAGGACTTATTTCACTTGAATTTTAAAATAATTATTTAATGTCCTGGGTTTCAGTTCTTATTTTAAAAAAAATCATTTAAGTACTTAACATAAAGCAAAGCAGCCATTCTTGGCAATCTCCAGTGTTTACTATTTTTCGTAATTATGACTTTTATATAGACTTTTCTTTTTGTTGTAATTAGATTCTTATTGTAATGCCTTTGCTCTTTGCCCTGTGATGTTGCTTTGTTGGTTTGTTCATCTACCTTGTAGACCTTGATGACCCTCATGTTCTAGTCCTTTGGCTTTTTACTAGGCTGAACCAAAAGAAAGCACTTGGTTGCTAGCAAAAGAGCTGAACAAAGGCAGAAAGGGAGGGTTTTAAGCATGGGATGCTGCCACAGAAAACAGCAAGTATGTGTCAGCTTGGTCTGTGAGAACCACATTCTGTAAGGCTAGGCCACTGCACTGTCATTTTTATTATTGGCCATCCCTTAACCTCAGTACATTGTTAAAAAGTTGTATTTTATCACAGCGAGATTTGACAAAATTGGCCAGTTTGAACCTTTTCAAGTTGGGGGAAGTTGGTTTTCTACATCATATAACTGTAATGGGGGGCAGCCTGCCTTTTAACTGCATTGTCCTTCATCTGTATATTTAGCTCAGGGTGAGATTTATGTATAAAGCTTTTAAACAGAAACTTTTAATTTTTATTGTTTTTCCTTTTAATATCAATATTGAAGGAAAATGCATGGGAACCATTAAGAGATAGTCAGTGGACATTAAAATAAAGAGGAGAACGTTTGACAGTTTCCTTGGGTATCAAAGTAGAAAGAAGCATACACCATACTTAACTACATTACCAGCACTATGGAATGGCAATAGTGAATTTTCCAGTTCTATTTTAAGATGGCAGGAATAGCAGGTTTAAACTGACAACTGCTTAAAAATATAAGCTGTCCAGGTATTGATATAGTGAAATGATATATTACAAGCCAATTATTAGAATATGGTCAACATTAGCCCTAGGTTTTAATTTCTACATCATTTGAAGACAATATTTGCTGGTGAGGTTTTGGGACCTAAAGATCATTAATATACATGTGAGTCTGTGAATGTATATAAGTGACTCATTATGTGAAAAGAACAAATACAGAAAAATCTTTAAAAACTCACCTTACCTACCTTTTCCATGATTGAGGTTTGTTTTTTGAAGGCTAGTTCAGGTTCTGTTTGCTTTCCCATAGTAAAATAATCCAGTGTATTTTTTACTTCAGATAGTTACAAATTTAACCTAGTTTCTAAGAATATTAAATTTATATTTCTAAAGGTTTATGTGTCACTTAAGTATTATTAGAGAATTTGCTTTATACAGGTTAAAGATAGGCAAATTACCCAAATTCTAACTCTGTCAACCTGAGTTTTATGTTAGTTGTATTAGAAGGCAAATAATAAAATTTCATTTATACCTACTAATTATGGTTAAAGGCAAAATTTTTGTAAAGTATTATATAAAGGCCAAATTATTGATGTTTAAAAAGTTTATGAATAAGAAATCTTTTAAATTATTTTCATGTCTCTTAAGAATAAACAAAAGAATAATTTTTTTACATTCACCAAATAAATTCATTGTGAACAGTCCTCACATAGGGGGAAAAAACACATTTCGTACTTCACAACTCCTAAAATAAAGGAAAATAAGCTGTAGGAGTAGCCAAAGTAGGGATTAAAATAGGTAGACAAGGTAATTTCTTCCAAAATAGATGGAACTGAACAAAATTTGTTCCTCTTGCTAACAGGCCATCATTTTTTGTTTATTATTGTTAAGAAAAAGTAATGCAAGTAGGATTAAACACATTTAATATAAAATAAAATGTTGATGTAAAGAAAATAGCCAAGAGATATGTATTTGTCAACAATTTAGATATATTTTGAGATTTTAATATTAATAGAATTACAGAAACATTATAGAGTTACAAAGTATTGAATAAAATTTACATTTTAAAAACCAATTTATTTAACAGAATAATTTCCGAAATTTATCAATGCTTCTTAACACACTTGGACTTCTCATTCATTTAATTAGAGAATTCATACACTTAATAGTTGTATTGTCATGTATAGTTATATGACAATAAGGTATCTGGATTAAAGATGTTTTTCTTTTTATATTAAGGCTTATTTATTTAGGACTTTTGCTTCTAATATGCCAAACCTTTAGCTATTTAGATATATCCCGATGATAGCTAAAATTTTTACTTTATAGCTGGGTATTTGGTATGGTATTGGCCTGGCTAATGAGTGTATAACAAAATGCTGTAAATGGAAAGCTATTTCTGACTTAAACTCTTGATTCTTCTACATTAGTGCTAGTAAAATTGATGTATTCTTAGTCCCAAGTAGTGGTATTTTATAATGTCATAGCAAAAGCATGGTTAGAAATGAGAAGTGCTGTCTCTTAGAAGTTCTCTCATATTTCAGCTAAAACATACTCAGCAAAAAAGATATGTAAATTAAAAGAAAATCTCCAATTTCCTATTCTGAGTAAAGCTTTGATTTTTTGCTGATTCAGGAAGTAAGGTTGACATTGGAGCTTCTCATTTCATCTGGAATAATCACTTTTGCCTTTTGAAAAGTCTTTCATTTTAGCAGCAGTATCTTCTAAAACAGTCCATTTTGCATGGATGAACCTGTTTTTCTCTAGATAACACAGAAAATACAACTATCATAAACGGTAACCTGCTTTCTATAGTATTGCTTTCCTGAGTGCCCAGTGAGATACTAAAGTGCCAGGCTATTCATTCTGGAGATTTCACTGATTTTTCTTAGCTGCTTCCTTACCCCTACTCCCCAAGTAACAACCCCCAACAGAAGAATTTTATAACTTCCAAATTGACTACTGCAATGAAATGTTTAACCCCAGGGTTAGATAACTAAGTTGCTGACTACCTAATGAAGGTGGTTAATAGCAATAGAGCTTTCTCCTAAGTCAGTGGCTCATCAGTTTAGGATCATTCAGAACATATAAATCCAGTTCTTGAAACAGTGAACTCTTTTTTTTTTTTTTTTCTGTTAAAATAGGTGTTGGATTGTTATCTTACTGATGCCGATATTTTCTCAGAGTTTTCCATTACTATTTTTTTCTTCCATTATCAAGATATGCTTACAGTCTGAATAAATAATAGTGAACTTGCTTTTGTTACAGGGTAAGTGCGTGGGGTATCCAACTGAATTCCAAATATTTGGCTGCCAAAAGAAGGAAAGCATAAACTGCTTATTTGTTTAAATTATTATTAAGAAAATGATTAACATTTTAAATACTTGTTCTGGTGTAATCTACATACAATACCTTAAAATTTCCAAACAAAGGTCAAAAATCTGTATTGGTTGGATTTCTACCAAATGATACTAAAATCAAATTTGAGTTTTTCTTTAGCATCTATGGTAAATGGAAATGTACATTCGATGTTTTCTTTGACTAGAGATTTATAAATGGATCCATTGTGTTTCAGGTATATAATTTCCTTGCTGTATGTATGGGGCCACTTCCTTGCTTCCCACGGTACTTGACAGTGCTCTCAAAGAAGAAAATGTATGCTTATGCAATCCTGGACACAATATGTATTTCTCTTGCTATATGGACTGTTAATGCTGTATGATACAACATACTTATATCAAATTTTGTATTCTATGTAAATAGTGCTTTTAAACTTCTATCTGATAGCACATTCTGTTGTATTAATGCAATAAAACCAAGATGACAGGGTGACACAGTGAAACTCTTATTAAAAACATGTTCTAATTGTTGCAGAGATATTAATGGAAATCTAGAGCTTGCTGCCTGGAGTTATTTTAAATTGTGTATTTTATATTTACAGTTTACATTTACATATTAATTTTATCTATTAAGAATTGCTTTCAGATTAAAAGATTTACATATACTTAAACAAAAGTATGAATAGATTTGAACTCCAGAAACCAATTCATTGTATCAGCACGCTAAATGTTTTTGCATTAAGGAAAGCCAGATTCAGTGACAAGTTTGGCCCTCACACTTGAAAATAGCATGAAGGAAAAGCGGTCATGGAAGTCATATATGTCTATTTATCTATTATGTAAAAGGCATATGTCTTTTATTTTAGAGAACTAAAATGCTCAAATTATGATTAACATTTAAGCTTAACATTAGCCAAAACATGGGGAAGAATTATGGCAGGAAATTTAGAATTATTTCTGAGTGAAGTTCATTATGTACAAATTATACAGGTTTTAAAGGAATTGATGAGTAATCCATTTGAAATCTATATATATTTGTTTTCATCTTGATGTCATAAGTCTACCTTATAAAATTTAAGCATAATGTAAAAACAGATTTAAAGATTTTAACAAGGGCTTCCTTGAAAAATTCTGAACCTTTGTGTAAAATTGGCAGATCATCTGACCATTCTCACCCTATGAAATTATTTCAGCACTGTATACTACTGGCTGTAAGTGCTTTGGAAACTGTAATCCAGCTGTTTTTCTTTGGTAAAATATTACTTCCTTTTTGAAAGGAGCTTATTTTAGAGGGGACGTTAACATTGCTTCCTCCTTTCCTCAGTCTTTAAAACTGTATCATTCTGGAGTTCGTATCATTCTGGAGTTCATTAGTAAATTGTAAGTATCACAGAAAGCACTGCGCAGTGTTCAAGGTTCATGCTCTAGGGTTAAAACTGAATTTATATACACACATACTACATACTTATAAAGCCGTGGGACAACTAATCAAACTGCACTGTGACCTTATGCTAGAGGAGTTTGCCTGCTTTCTTTGTAGACATGGTTGATTGGTAAACAACAACAACAACAGAAAAATTGTCCAGATTGGCTACTGAAATGCTTTTCAATCTTTACTGTACAACTGTATCAGCAAAGGGTTGATCAAAGTTCAAATGAAAACATTAACTCGTCTAGATAGGCTTCCAATGTTTTCATTAGTTAATTCACAAAGAGAATCGCACAGTAGACTGGATTTTCGCATAGTATGAACAGTTTGCATAAAATTGTGTGATATAAGGACGTGACTATAGAGTTTGTCTTCTGTGTTTCTAAACTTTCTATCCTGCATATCTTGATTCTCATTGTGTTCATTTTGCAATCCGTTAACCAGTAAGGATTTACCTTAAAATCCAGCATTTTTAGGTATGCGTATTGTCTCGCAGTGGTGCTTTGTAGTGCCACATGGTTGCTGCTCAGCTTGGCTTACAATCTTAGTCTTTTTGCTTCTTATACTAGCCATTTTGCAAAGATAGCCTGAGCTGCTTTGTGGTACAGGACAAGTACTTGTGAAGTGAACTCTGAGGAAGTGAATTTCCATTGTTCTAGAATATATTCTTAAAAAAATAAAGGCCACCCCAGCCCATAGTTTTTCAATACATACATTTCTTATTAAGAACAACCTGGATTTTCTACGAAATACACCATGATGTTAATAACAGTTGTATTTTATTTTAGGCAGAGTTTTTTCTTAAAAAAAAAAAAGCTCAATTTATAAATGAGTCTTTATAAAAAATTTAATTTTAAAATAGCTTATCCATATGAGTTCCTTAAAAGGCAATTGTTAATGTATTTAAACATGATTTCATTTATAATAAACTTCTTGAAAAGTAAGTGAGAACTTTAATCTTCATGTATTAAGAAGAAATGAATGATAGTCAGTTATTTTTGCCAAGATTTTTTTCCATCCTAAAACCTAACTAATCTTATAATTTTTACTTTTTACTTTTCTTTAATAAAAGGAGTGGCAGATGTTTTGCTCTCCTTGTTAGCTTTGGTGACTGTGCCATGAGGGTTCTGCCATGATTGATCAGTGAGGGCCACTATGTTTTTTTCATATATATTCACTGTGGAATAGAATCCAGTGTTGGATTTTTCTTTTTTTCTTTTAGTGAGTAGTGAGGGAAGGGGATGGGGGGGAAGCATTTGTTCCATTGAATAATTTATAATAGCTAATTTCCCAGTAAGAACTCACCAAAACATGATAGATATATCTCACTTAAGAAAAAACTCTTCCATAAGGTGAATCAAACCCTGTTTTGATATATCAAATAGGTGTATCAAATTCTTGGCATATCAAACCCTGTTTTCTCAATTATTTTACAGTATAAAATTGGAGATGCATTATTCTAGAAAACAATTTGGTATTTAAGACCAAAGAAAATCAAATTTAAGGTAACTTTTTAAAAGAAAAGGATCACTTTCAGACACAACAATACTGAGTCAGATTATGAATGAAGTATAGCGATTTGTTTTATATTTGTCATAGTGACTTAAATATAAATATAAGCAGCACAGTTAAATAAGCCAGTGGTTTCCAGATTCTCATCCTTTCCTTGAAATAACTCTAATAGAATACATAGCTTTTCTTCATTGTTCAGTGTTCTGCCTTCTAGTATTTTGGAGAAGTAGCTATTTTTAGAAATTAGGTTGAAATAAGCAAAAGAGGATTTGACATGTGAACAGTTGAAACTATAATTTAAAATATAGTATTAAATTATTAAATAAGCAAATAATTCCTTGGAAGACATGTAACGGTGAACCAAAATCAATTCACCAAATTATTATTGAGCACCTACCAGTGTGGTTGACACGGTTAAGCTGTGATATTGCCTTCAAGGGGCTAGCTCAGAGCTTAGCAAGGAGTTAGACACATAAACAGGTATTAACAATACAAAAAGAAAAGTGCCTTGATAGATGTAAATACAGGACATCATAGGGGCACATAAGAATAATTCCCAATTCAGTTTTGAGAGATGATATAAGACTTCCTGGAGGAAAACTAAAGCAAGACCTGAAGGATAAATAAAAGTAAGCTAAATGGATGTGGGCATGGAGCAGGGAGAGAGGGTTGCAGGTTCTGAGAATAGCAAGTATGTAGCCCTGCTGCTATTGGTTTGTTCAAAGATTTATGTATAATTAGGTGTGGCTAGAGCATAGATTGTGAAGGTGATTGAAAGTAGTGAGAGATTAGTCTGGAGTGGTAAGTTAGGATCAGATTATGAAGGGCTTGATATATATGATCAGAAAATTTAAGGATTTCTAGAAGGGATTTTACATAAGACAGTGACATGATCACATTTGCAATTTAGGAAAGTCAGTTTGGTAGAAGAAGACTGGAGAATAACAGAGGGTTGGGCAGGTGAGAGTAAGATCAGGTATAAAGAAACCGGTTGCTTTTTAGAAATAGGTAAGAAGTAGTGATTCCATTCTTCTAGATAATGAATACTAGAGGAGAGTCAGGTTTGAGAAAGAAAAGAAGAAAAGTAACATGGTAGAAGTTGTGCTTCATATAGAATAGGGGACGTTAAATGTTACTTTGGCTCTGTCACTGATGAGGCAGATGATAACCGTAGGCAACTCATTTACTCTCTCAGTACTCAGGTATCTTCATCTTTGGCATCAACATATGGTAATGCTTTGTTGCCCAATTCATTGTGCTTCTGTGGCCATGCAGAAGACAGTGTGAATAATTTATGAAATATTTACTGTATGATGCCAATATATAGGATATTATTTAGTGTAATGGAGAGTACGTTTACTAAATACATTGCCATGGTGCTATAAAACTGGTGTAGTGGGGCTTCCCTGGTGGCACAGTAGTTAAGAATCTGCCTGCCAATGCAAGGGACACGGGTTCGATCCCTGGCCTGGAAAGATCCCACATGCCGCAGAGCAGCTAAGCCCATGCACCACAACTACTGAGCCTGTGCTCTAGAGCCCGTGAGCCACAACTACTGAGCCCGCGTGCCTAGGGCCCATGCTCTGCAATAAGGGAAGCCACGACAATGAGAAGCCTGCGCACCGCAATGAAGAGTACCCCCGCTTGCCACAACTAGAGAAAGCCCGCGCACAGCAACGAAGACCCAACACAGCCAAATAAGTAATTAATTAAAAAAACAAAAAAACAAAAAAAACTGGTGTAGTGAACTGTGGACCAATGTGCACCATCATTTGGGGTAGGAAAATAATTTGTTACAGTAAACTTTTTGCTATAATGGTATTTTTTATAATAAAATTTGACTGAATTCCTTTGTTAGTGATTTAAGAATAAGGAAGGAAACAGACCTATCTATTCTGTGCTAGGCACTGTATTTTACATATATTTTGTGTATTTTATATGTACTTTATGTATGATATGTTCCTTAGCTCATTTAATCCTTCACACCTCACTTCACAACCTTGTGAATGTAAGTAGATATTATTATTGCTGTCTCCCAATTAAGAAAACAAGTGATATCAAGTAAGTTTCCCAGAGTCTCATTGCTCACTAGGAGTGTTAAATTAAATTGTTGAAAAGGGACCAGGGTAGAGAGAAATGGGCAAAAAATTATCAGTGAAGTATGGGTGACATTTCTGCATTTAAGTATACTTAGAGAGGAATTAAACAATTTTTTATTTATTCAGTTTATCAGAATCTTGAATGCCTATTATGTGCCTGTCCCTGTTCTAGGTGCAGTAGTATCTGTGCCAGTGTGTTATTTTGTTTCTGAAAATGATTTCCAAGGTAGCAGTTAAGGACATTAAGACTTCAAAGCCATTGGTCCAATTCTGATAAAAATAATAAAGTTGAAAACAGAAGATATTTTATATTTTCTTCATCATTTTGCTTGGCAGTAAGTCATAAGCCTGTGAAATACTGCAATTTTATGAAAAAACAAAAGCTTTTTCTCAACTTTTCTCCAGGTATGACTCTATTAAAAATTAGTTTTTAGTGTTATAATGTACATAAGCCAGCACAAACAATAGTAGAATATATTTGTATAGTGCTTTAAGATTTAAGTACTTTCACAGATTTTCTCATATAACCCTTACAGGTTTCAGAGGAGGTAGAACAAGTATTAACCCAATTTTATGTTTGAGGAAGTAGGTTCCAAAAGGTGACGTTTCAGACCTAATGCTTTTCCTATTATACCATAGTGCCTCTGGATGTGCAGGCTATTTACAAATTTAAATAATTTAAAATTTAAATAATGTTACTTCAGCTTTCTCACTTTCCTACCTGGAATGTCTCAGTAAAGATTCCTGCATTGTTTGGGAAGTTAAACAAAATGTTCTTTTATACTGTTTTGGACATTGCAGCTGCAGTTAATCCAGATTTTCTAATAGCAGTGTCCAAGAGCCAGGGATCTCTGGTTGGCAGAACCCTTCTAAGTGCTTAGAAGCCACTTGGAGAGAATGCTCAATGAAAGGAAGGGACCAGCCCTTTATTGGACACCCGCTGCATATAGCTAGACACTGGCAGCTGCCTTCATCTGCCTCCACTAAGATACCAAGGCAGAATCAGCAAGCATGTCATAATTCAAGTAAAAGCTTGCTATTATGAATGCTAGATTATAGCCACGTACTGAATACTTTTCAAATTTTACGGCTTTGGCTGTTCATATTTCTCTACCTGGAATGCTTTGTCTCATCTCAATCTGCCAGAATTCAATTCAACCGGCCTTCAAAACCAGCTCAACTGATAGTTCCTTTGTAAAGCTTTCTCTACTTCAACTAGTGATAACCTAAATTTTTTATTTATTTATTTATTTATTTATTTTTGGCTGTGTTGGGTCTTCGTTTCTGTGAGGGCTTTCTCTAGTTGCGGCAAGCGGGGGCCATTCTTCATCGCGGTGCGCGGGCCTGTCACTGTCATGGCCTCTCTTGTTGCGGAGCATAGGCTCCAGACGCGCAGGCTCAGTAGTTGTGGTGCACGGGCCTAGTTGCTCCACGGCATGTGGGATCTTCCCAGACCAGGGCTCGAACCCGTGTCCCCTGCATTAGCAGGCAGACTCTCAACCACTGCGCCACCAGGGAAGCCTGATCTAAATTTTTATAGCAGATGTCATAACTATTTCTTATAGCAGATAACACTTGTAACTATTATTTCAGCTATTTGTATATCTCTCTTACCTTCTTTGGTTTCTTTGTTATAGAACATAGTCTACCCATTCCTTGAATATTATTCTTTCCCTTAGGTCTCTTGGTCAGTTCCTCCCACCCAAGTCCCTACCATCAATCTCCTATGCATCTACTGTTTTTTTGGTGGAGGGTGGGGGGGTGGATTTAGGGTGAGGGAGGCAAGGAGATTGTTACATCAACAAAATTTCTGCTTTTGTTAATGTGAGTTTTCCATGACATGGCGTTTTGTTTTTTTTTTGTCAGACATTGGAATTATGGTAAGGCTCTTACTATTTGAGTTTAGACAAACTGTTTTCTGAACTTTGGATCATATAGCTAAAAATAGTGGAGCCATTTTACCTTCAGTGTTTACCTGGAGTAATTTTATGTGTGTTTAGGATAAAATAGGAAAATCAGAGATTCAAAAAGAAATCTATATTAAAGATTTTTGAGAAATAATTTTGTGAGAATATAGTCTGTTATCTATACTACTATTCTGTTTCTACATTTACCATAGCCAGGTTAATCTTTTAAAACTTTGCCTGAATAGATTTTCTCCTACTCTAAAAACCTTCAGTGGTTCACAGTTGCCTAAAGAAAAAATTTTGGCTCTGATTTATTTAATCCCGCAGTACTTCCTGGAGTACTATACTCTAGTTGGACTACTCACTGGTTTGCTTTCCACCAATCTAGATTATTCTCCCATTCCTTCTCTGGTTACCTGAGTTCTATCCTTTTCTCAAGTTCTGTTGGACCCCCTCCCCCTCTCCTATTTTTTCCATTCACCGAGCTCATGTAACTTTTGATATGTTATAGCATGTGCTTTTCTTTATTGTTTCTGATTTTTTATATTTCTGAAACCTGCCACTCCCCCTGTAGTATGAAACTTCAAAGATAGAACCATGGTTTACTCTACTTTTCTGGGGCCTGTTCCATGGCACATAGAAGGCATGTGCTCATTAATAACTAATAGCCATCCATAATGAGGAGGAGGATTGTTGATTTGTTTTCTCTTACCTATCCAAACACTTGTAATTTGACCCAGATATTGGACTGTCTGAGTAGATTGGGTCACTTTTACTCATTACCAGAAAACTCACCTGATATATTTGACTGATAGAGTGGCCTCTTGGTGAGAATGGTGATCTGTGGACCTTCAGCCAAGTTGATACTAAGATCCCATTGATTGTAGTGACAGTATGTTGAGTACCTTGGTAGTGGGAACTATTGGAGACATCAAAGAAACTTAGAAAGGGAAAATTGTACCCTCCTTGAAAGTTTTATATCCGAATCCTCTGGAACACATTTCTGATCATTCTCTATCCCTGAACCTACCCTCTGTACCAAATAGACAATTTACCT
Organism: Balaenoptera ricei; assembly: GCF_028023285.1. NCBI lineage: Eukaryota > Metazoa > Chordata > Mammalia > Artiodactyla > Balaenopteridae > Balaenoptera > Balaenoptera ricei. The sequence goes on from NC_082644.1 coordinate 87,463,355, forward strand.
CATTCTTTACTGGAATCAGTTCCCAGTTCCAGTAAACCAGAAAGTCTAGCAATAAGGAATTGTTCCCAGCAGAGTAGGAATGTTTTTGTCTGTAGTTTTTCTAAAGTGTTCAGTTATCAGCTCAAGTGCCCACCATTTAATTCATATGATTAATCAAACATTGCTTTGTTTTTCTGTAGCTCTCTTGGACTGCGGTATAGCCAGATTGTGTAGAATTTGAGCTTGCTGAGTTTGACTGTGCCTTCTGAAGTAAAATGATAGTTGAACCCCTTACCTCCCTTCTACTAAACTCCTGAAGAGACCATGTGGGAAAATCGTGGCTTTGGAGACAAGCAGACAGATTCAAATTCCTACTCTTCTAACAATGCAGCCTTGTTGAGATTACTTATCCTCATAGTTAGCTAGACTTCTTCATTTAAAAAATTCTTTCCTTACAGAATTCTAATTAAGATTAAATAAGTTGTATGAAAGAATCTGGCACAGCACTTACAGCATAATAGTTTCTCAGTATATGTGGCTTCCTTCCCTAGGGTGACCAACTCGTCCCGGTTTGTCCAGGACTTGCCCAGTTTTAGTACTGAAAGGCCCACGTGTCCTAGGAACCTCTGTACCCCTCCTCCCTCCTTCCCCTTCTTTCTCCATGACCCCTCCCACCCCATTTGACTTTTCTAGGTTTATTGGCCATTCTTTGAATAAGTGTGGTCAAGTTTTACTTTATAGGTTATACTTTTTTTTTTTTTTACCATAAAGCCTTTTAAATTTTATTTATTTATTTATGGCTGTGTTGGGTCTTCGTTTGCGTGCGAGGGCTTTCTCTAGTTGCGGCAAGCGGGGTCCACTCTTCATTGCGGTGCGCGGGCCTCTCACTATCACGGCCTCTCTTGTTGCGGAGCACAGGCTCCAGACGCGCAGGCTCAGTAATTGTGGCTCACGGGCCCAGTTGCTCCGCAGCATGTGGGATCCTCCCAGACCAGGGCTCGAACCCGTGTCCCCTGCATTGGCAGGCGGATTCTCAACCACTGCGCCACCAGGGAAGCCCCGGTTATACTTTTTAGTAGACTTAAATAAAGTTCCTTAGGTTGTATGTATGTATGTGTGTGTATGCGTGTGTTTGTTTGTTTCAAGGTATGTTAAGAGGTTGTGCTATTCAGTTGCTTTGTTGATTGAGCCAACCAGACCCTTCATTTATTGGTTGGACTGATCTGGAGACAAGGAGGCTTTTGAGTTATTTGGTAAAGTGGTGGTATAATTGAAAGTGGTGATTTTGATCTGCTGCCCTGTTGGTGGGTACTGACTACCCCAAGGAACTGTAGATCATATTCACAATCCTCCATGTGCCTAGAAATTTTAGAATGAGTTCTTTGTATAAAAGTACTTCATCTTGTGAAATAGTCCTTTTAAATTGAAGTTCTCTTGGTCTAGATATGATAAGTTACAAAAATGATTCTTTGTAGAATGTTGCAGTTTTCCACCTTTGTTTAAATATTTTCTTAAATATTTGAATAACTGATTCAGTTTAGTGAGTTTAATGTTTTCTAATGAGACAGTAAATTACAATTATGATTTTTTTGCATTTTCTGTTTCTTATTTTGCCTCCATCTTTCCTGTCTTCAACTCTAAGTTTTCTTTTTTAATTAAAAAAATATCAAATAGAAAACAAATATCTGGTGTTTTTGTCAGTGTCATGCCCTTATGTCAAGATGTTGAAAGGTATCTCTCCAAATTATTGTTCTGCTATAGTTATTTCTTTCAAAGAAGGCCTCTTGTATAGCTATTTGTTGAATTGTGTACCTACTGAATTAGTCAAAGCTCTAGCTAAAACCATTTTTTTCTTTACCTCTCCCCTCCCCCCAAACTTGCTTTTGTTATGTATTGGCTTGCTAATCCTTGTGTTGAGCAGTATCAGACATCACCTTTCTTGGGGGCAGTTAGTCCACTCTTCCGCTTTCTTTGTCAAAGGGCTCCCTTAATAGGAGAAGTCAACAGGGAGGACAAAAAGGACTGAAAGTTGTATTTAATCAGGGTCAGAGAGGTGGTGTTCAGAGTGACGGGCCCACAGGCAGGCTGGCCTTTTATGCTTGCCGACGCAGATGGTCCCAGAGCATTCAGCTAAGTGAAGAGAAAGCTGCCCAGTGAAAGCTATTGTAGGGTAGCATCGTTACAGTTGAGAAAGGTTGCCAGGGGTAACTAGAGAGTATCACCAGTATCGTGTGATCACTAGTCTGTGCCATTGAAAATGTTAGACTGAGGATTGTATTGGGTCCCTTGGCATCTTGATGTTCATATGTAAGCAGTATTAGCTTACATTAGTGTTTTTAATTTAATTTTTCTGTTTTCCTCCCTTTGTTCTTGCCTTGCCCTTTTTAGTACATAAAACATAGATTTATTTATATTTGTAATTTAAAAAAATCTGTTTCTAAAAGCGTATAGTTATTTAATAATATGTCTATTATAGTTTAGTATAAACTATACCAAATAGTTTAAATTTTTGCAAATACGTTGGATTTATGGAAATAGATCTAATATTTCCCATTTGAAGAGCTTGAAGTTGATTTTCCGTTCCTCTGAAAGTGACCCAGTATATCCGAGATGGATAAGTTTTTTTTTTTCTCTTCATGGTTTTAAGTAACATAAAAGAATATGTAGATATAAACTTGAGTCAAAAATTGTGACCAAGAGCTTCCAAATATTTATGAAATCTATTTTTAATTTTTTGCCAAAGGCAAAAGTAAATATATGCATCCCAAATGAGCCAGAGCCAAGTAGCGTAACAATCATTGGTCTTAATTTAATATACTCTAAATATAATTTTAATAGCCAATGTTGGAATTCTTTAATTTCAGCCTTTCTTATCATCTGGGTATTTTTTTAAAGTACTTACCGTCACATACAAAATGTAAACACATTAGTCTCCTGCACTCACTAGAGGAAAATGCATAGAGATTTCTATTTAGTGTAAACGTGAAATTTGAAGTGTAACTAAAATTCAAGATGAAATGATAACAGCATTGCAAATAAATTTTTTAAACTCAGATTACTAGTCAACCTAATTTAAGTTAGCTTTGTGCTAGCCAGAGCTGATTTTGGCTTAATACCTCTTACCCACCTGTTAGTATAAAATTGAGTGAAGACAAATCTAATACCATGTTATAATATGAACATTGGTATTTGAGAGCTAATAATCACCAGTAGAATTATTTTGTATGAAAGGTAGTGTAGTTTTTATTAGTCTGTTAGAAGTGGAGTCAGGCTTTTGTCAAAGTCTTTAATACTCCTATTTAAAAGATCATACTCTAAATTAATTTCAGACTATTACAGAAAAATCTCAAATTTATAAATTTTATAAAATCTGAAATTTATACTTATTTCCTTTTTCACCTTAAAATATGTCTGAGTCATTTTTATTTTAGACAGCTTATAGTCACTTCCATAAGTAAAAACATCTGTCACATTTGCCAAAAAAAATGAGCAAATCTAGTGAAATTTCGAACAAGCTTGCTGATGTCCACAGTCATAAGTTATAGGAGGATTCCAGGAGGTCTACAGATAAGGCAACAAAGCACTTCATTGGAAAATTCAACTTTTATGTTACTTAAAAATCAACAGAGAATGTGATTTCTGTTTATTTCCTAAAAAAAAAATGAAGAATAGTAACTAAATTGTGCTATCCTTTTATTATCATAGTTCTTTTTTTAAAGAATCATAGTATAAGTCGAGTGAAACAATATGTCTGTTAGTTTCTATCACTTATGGCGAAGGTTGGCTTTCAGGATTTATGAATAAGGATGGCAATGCCAAAGCAAATTTTAATTACATTGCTTCTTTAATGAACCTTGGTGAGTCAAAGATGTTAATGTTATTGCAGTTTATGGCCGTTCATCATTTTTATTCTTTTGATCCAGTTTTTCTGCTTCTTCATCTATATACATGATATAGATTTGTCTGAACACATGGTAACCTGAATGAACTTGAAGAATAAAAAAAACGAATTTAAAATTTACAGTTCATGTATTTTCATTTAAATTGACCATGTGATGTGAACATCTATATAGTGGGACCAGGGGGATTGACATCAATGGTTTACATTAAACTCCAACAGGGATTTCTTATCACTTTGGTCTTGGAGTCACTGCAGGTGACATGAATATGAAAAGAAATATAAAGTAAATATCTGTTGGTAATTATCTTGGTAAAGATTAAAAATAAAATTGCTTTTAAGATTCACAGGTATAGATATACATATCTTGCTTCCTTTGTACAGCTTAAAGTAGACTTTTTAAAGGCAGACTGTGAAGTTAAACATCCTGTCAACATATATTTTTAAAAAGTGTAAATTGAGTTATTGAATGTTTGCTTATATCTTTAGACTGGAAATCAGGTGCCGATAATCAGAAAACTGATATAGATTTTGCCGATTGTTTAAATTTTGCTCAGATATTAATCAAAGTCTCTCTTCTTTGATTCCTTTATTCTGTTAGTAATATGTGAGTATTATTGGAACTTTAATGATTGGGATATATAGCAGAATTCATTAATAACAGTGGGTCAGTAGAAGGTCTATCATTATATTTTAGATATATGGGAGTTATGAAGAGAAAGTAGAACCAGAAAAATCATGGCTTATTTATTATAGTGAATGCCAATTGTATCAAAAACTGGCACGTTTCCTCAATTTGAAAAATATTCATACCAACTACCACACATAGTATATACTCAAATCCTTGTTGAATAAGTAAATTTGGTTTAAGACAATAATTTTTAAAGTTGGCTGACAGTTAAGGGAAAGGGCTATGTTTAATGGGAAATTACTGCTTTTGTTGTTAAGTTTCAAAGAATTGTGAAATTTTAAAATGCTGTTAACCTTTTATCTTTAGTTTTAATGTTATCTGGGAAGAATCAGCAGGCTCTTTGAAATTTTGAGGATCCCAGGTTCATTATTATGAATATCAATTGTTTTTTCAACAAAAGGGGGAGGAAAAGGAGGAATTATCATGACCAGACAGTTTCAAATGATAGAGTCGAGGAAAGAGCCCTTAAAAGGACTCAAAAGTTTGAATTTAAGCCCACTAATATGTGAGTTTATTACTTATTCATAAAAAGATGGTAATAACCTCTACCTACTTCAAGAATTATTATGTACTTGAAATTAGATAAAGGAGTTGCAAATGCTTCTTAAATTGTAAAGAGTGGTATGCAAATGAATGATGGTTCTAATAATCACCAATACTTCTCATATTGCTGCTGCTGCCCTATAACTAGTATCAGAACAGCCTGCTAATATGTTTATATTTTGGCATTCGCCAACATTGGGCATTTGAATTCAGCTGCTTCAGGAAAACAGATTATAAATAATTGAATAGATATTAATGGATGAGCATGGTAGTACTCTGTTCTTTGGAATCTGTATTGGTTACATATCATGCAGATTTAGGTCCTTGTCTTCATTCATTTCATCAAAATGGGACTAGATGACTCATGGTAGGTTGTATAATGCAAGTAAAGGAAGACTAAATGAGTGTGCTTCTTTGCCCAGCCAAATATTGTTGACAGTGATAAGGAAAAGATCTTGAGATCTTCGTAAAATCTTAAATTAATAAACACCACTGTAACATATATTTCCTTATATTTTCTTATAACATATATTTCCTTATTTCCTTCCATGTAACACATAGGTCCTTCCAACAGATATTTTTAATTGACCTGTTCAGATCACCTCTAGCAGGTGACTTTTATTTTATTTATTTTATTATTATTTTTTATGAGCCTAAATTATATTTTACAATCTTTTCAGTTTTTTTAGTTTTGCCTTCCAAAGGTAAATCTCTGTTCTTGAAAATTACAGTTAATACATTTTGAAAGTATTGCATATATTTGTCCAGTTTAGCCTGTAAGTCAGATCTCTTATATCTGAATATGATTCCTCTATATTGTATTCCAAAGCTTTGATTACTTTACTTTTACATTTTATTTTATTTTATTTTTAACATCTTTATTGGAGTATAATTGCTTTACAGTGTGGTGTTAGTTTCTGCTGTATAACAAAGTGAATCAGCTATACGTATACATATATCCCCGTATCTCCTCCCTCTTACATCTCCCTCTCACCTGCCCTATCCCACCCCTCTAGGTGGACACAAAGCACCGAGCTGATCTCCCTGTGCTATGCGGCTGCTTCCCACTAGCTATCTGTTTTACATTTGATAATGTATATATGTCCATACCACTCTCTCACTTCGTCGCAGCTTACCCTTCCCCCTCCCCGTGTCCTCAAGCCCATTCTCTACCTCTGTGTCTTTATTCCTGTCCTGCCCCTAGGTTCTTCAGAACCCTTTTTTTTTTTTTTTTTTTTAGATTCCATATATATGTGTTAGCGTGCGGTATTTGTTTTTCTCTTTCTGACTTACTTCACTCTGTATAACAGTCTCTAGGTCCATCCACCTGACTACAAATAACTCAATTTCATTTCTTTTTATGGCTGAGTAATATTCCATTGTATATATGTGCCACATCTTCTTTATCCATTCATCTGTCATTGGACACTTCGGTTGCTTCCATGTCCTGGCTATTGTAAGTAGAGCTGCAATGAACTGGTGACTTTTAAATAAGGGATGTTTTTCACAAATAAAATCATGGTAAGATGCCAATACTGACAGAGTTTACTCACTCCAAACAGCAGCCTTATGGAACATGCCATTAAGATTCGTGAGTTAGCAGAATTTACAAATTATTATAGGTCATAGATCTTTGTGTTTCTTTCCAAATTGTCAAAAACACCAAGTGCCTTTTGGCTTTATATACTCTTTCTGCCTACAGCAGTGGTTCTCAAAGTGTGGTCTGTGGACCTTTGGGAGTCCCTGAGTGCCTTTCAGAGGATCTTCAGGATCAAATCTATTTTCATAATAATACTAAGAAGTTATTTGCCTTTTTTTTTACTATGTTGACATTTGTACTGATGGTACAAAACCAGTGATGAGTAAAACCACTTGGCCCCTTAGCACAAAGCAAGGCAGTTGCACCAAACCATAATGTCATTATATTCTTCCATACATCACAGTTTAAAAAAAAAAAAAAAAAGTTGGTTTCACTTAAGAATACTCTTGATGTAAAAAAAAAAAAGAATACTCTTGATGGATCAATAAAAAGAATTAATTTTATTAAATCTGATTGCATCAGTACATGTCTTTTAATATTCTGTATGATGAAATGGGAAGCGCACACAAAGTATAACTCAGTGAACCAGTATTTTCCATATGCCTGATATCTGATGTTACAAAATCAGCATGGATGAAAAATTCTTTCGAAGTGCAACAAGAGAGACCAATTTTAGATTTTACATAGTAACTAACCTTTGAGAAACTACCACTTGTTGGATTTGGTGTAGTGTTAAACATCAATATCCACAGTTACCTTAAGAGACTACTGAAATAGTCTTTATTTCCCTTTTTCAACTGCATATCTGTATGACGCCAGATCATCTTCATTTACTTCAACCAAAACAACATATCACAACCAGCTATGTTCTATTAAGCCAGGCGTTAAAAGCATTTCAGAAATGCAAAACAATGCCACTCTTCTCATTTCTTTCTATTTTGGAAAATATAGTTGTTTTTCATTGAAGTGTTATTTACATTAACATGTGATGGGTTTACTTATTGTTTTTAAGTGAGTTAAGAACTATTTAACATTTTTTCAGTTTTAACATCTAATATGGTAGATATTTATGGATATGACCCACATAAACAAATGCTCTTTGGGGTTCTTAACAATTTTATGAGTGTGTAGGGGTCCTGAGACTAAAAAATTTGAGAACTGTGAATCTATAGTAATGTTATTAAATCAACTACTCACAGCAAAATGCAAATAAAAAATGCTGAATACCTTTTCTACTTCTTGCCAGTTAGCTAGGATCTATAACCAGTGCTTGCTGTTTGAAAAGTTTAATATAGAGATTTTGAGATCAATGACAATTATTTTAATATTTCACAAATTACATGAACATTTTTTAAGGAAGAGGAATATAAAACTAAAATGACCAGAGGGTTTGCAAAGTGCAAGCAGTGGCAGGTAGAATGGTCTGGGTGCAAAACTGTCAGCAGAGCTGACTGTACAGACAGGGTTCATAGTTGTAAGCAATTGAAAGCGATTCTGGCTAATTTAAGCAGAAAAGGGATATTGGATCTCTCACAGAATTTCTGATAGGGTTGGATGAATAGACTTGGAGACTGTTTCTCCAGGAGTAATGCAAACCACCTTGCAAAGATGGTCCAGTGAAGATGCTGGTGTGGCTCAGCCCATGGCAGTGACTTGCACTGCTGACGTGACCAACACCACCGAAGCTGGATACCTAGTGCTGCTGCTAGAACCTGGAGGAGGATGTAGCTGCTGACCCCCACCACCAAAAGGGATTTCACATGGTCTGTGCTGTGTCTTCTTGCCAGATTCCACTCAAAGAGTATGACAGCTGTATCTTAATGGTGGAGGTGTGCAAGGGAAGAAGCAAATGTCTGACATTTTTACCTTCCCTAACTGGAGGCCAGCTATGCCTCATAAGATGAGGGCTTTCCCAAGCATAGAAAGGAGGTTCAGTTTCTGGGCAGTTTGAACACAAACAAAAAACCCTCAAACTACTTTTACTTATAAAGGAGATCCCACCTCTGTATTGTTGATTTAGGAAGTATTTATTAAATAACAACTGTGTGTAAATTGCCAAGATCTATCAAAGGTGAATGAGACAGAATAAATGTCCTTATAGTTCATTGCTTAGCAGGGGAAATAATGACCTGTACACAGATGATCAGAATACAAGGCAGACTGTAACAAGTACTATAGATAAACAGGTAAATTACTGTCACAGCACTTACCACCCTGTGCTTATAATTATCAGTTTATATGTGTATCTCTCCCACTAGAGTATAAACCGTCAATGGCTTAATTATTTTTAAATTTTTATCAACTTATGCTTGCACATAACTTTGAAGAGTCAATAGTTTCCAGTTTTTGTTATGAAAAACAGCATTCTGTCATCATTCCCCACCACCATCGCCATTTCACCGTTCCTCAAAGTCAGTATGATCAGTTATTTCATCTGATTTCTTTTAATGTTTACCTCTGTTGCTGTTAGTTACATTCTTGTACTGTTACCTCTTGATTTTTTCAGTTTTAGAATTTTCTATAGCCTTCTCACCATAGAAGATAAGATTTATCTTTCTCTACCTCCCTCTGCTCTCAGTGTTCTGCAGGCAGTCTTCCCATCTTCTGTTTATAATTGTCTTTTTGGTTAGATCAAATGGTGTTTACATTATTATGACTATAAAAGTGTTATTGGATAGCTAAATCATATAGATAAAGTCTTGAATTTTTCTTTCCTCTACTGTTCCTACCTTCCCCCACCCCACATTATTTTTTGGGTTTGTTGTTGTTTGCTTAGTTTTCCATGTACTTATCACTAAATCAACTTGGAATTCTTATTAAAATATCTAAAGCTCCTCCCAGTATGCTCACACACTTTGAAGTTTCCATCAGTTTTCATGTTTGGAGAAATTCTAACTGCTTTATCCTGGTCTTGTTGCCCTGTATACTAACTGGTGCACAGTATCGTTCTAGGATCTCCTTTCACTGTCATCCTAGGAATTCCTTTTGCTTTTCTCCTGTGGTAGAGTTTCTATTTTTACATCCCATTTCATCATCTTCCTTGATTTACTTACTCATTTTGAAGGAGTTCACCTCCAATAATGTCCTGAGAAAAGATGCAGAGGTAGAACTCTTAAGTTGAAAATGCTTTTCCTTCAGAATTTTGATGGCATTGCTCCATTGCTTGCTAATTTCCAGTATTTTTGTTGAGATGTCTCAAGGTACTCTGATTTCTGATCCTTTGAATGGTCTTTCTTTTTCTTTTTTTTTTTAAATAAATTTATTTATTTATTTATTTAGTTTTGGCTGTGTTGGGTCTTCGTTTCTGTGCGAGGGCTTTCTCTAGTTGCGGCAAGCGAGGGCCACTCTTCATCGCGGTGCGCGGGCCTCTCACTGTCGCGGCCTCTCTTGTTGCGGAGCACAGGCTCCAGACGCGCAGGCTCAGTAGTTGTGGCTCACGGGCCTAGTTGCTCCGCGGCATGTGGGATCTTCCCAGACCAGGGCTCGAACCCATGTCCCCTGCATTGGCAGGCAGATTCTCAACCACTGCGCCACCAGGGAAGCCCCTCTTTTTCTTAATCTCTGGAAATATGTAAGATTTTCTTTGTGCCTTGGTTTGGGATTTTTTTCATCTACTATATAGGGTACTCAGTAGACCCTTTCAGTCTGGAAATGCATGTCCTTCCTTTCTGAGAAATGGTCTTTAATTATTTCTTTGGTGATTTCCTCCCCTCCTTTTTCTTTGTTCACTTTTTCTAGAACACCTTGTTTTCATATATTGGACCTTCGGAATTGGTGCTCTGATTTTCTTAACTTTTTATTTTTTGCCATATTATCCATCTCTGTCTTCATGTTCTACTTTGTTGGAGATTTCCTCAGCTTTATTTTCCCACACATCTGTTGAGTGTCTTATTTTTGCTATTGTGTTTTTTATTTTCCAAGAATGAGTGGTTATGTCTGTGTGTCTGTTATTTGAATGTTCTTTAAAGAGTGTGTGTGTGTGTGTGTGTGTGTGTGTGTGTGTGTGTGTGGAAAATTTAAATAATGGGAAAGATTTTGGGTTGTTTTAGTGATAGGTATGTAGAAAACTAAAATAAAAAAAAACAACTTGGGGGACTTGTACCTTATTATGGATACAGTATTTTATATCTTAGAGAATATTCATGATAATTTTAGTTTAATTTTTCTTATTTCTGAATAGTGTTTTTTCTCCAAGTTACCTTTTCTGGTTTTTTTTTTTTTCTTTTGGTTTCTAGCTTTCATTCTAGGTGTTTATCAGATATTTGATAATCATTAGTTGTTTGCTCATGATTAAAAGTGGGATACTTAACAACTGACTGGTTGCTGAGAGTTTGTCAGCATAACCATCTAGGGAAATTTAGCTGAATCATTTTTCTGGGGAAACTCCTTTTTTTTTGGAGGAGGGCAACTCCTTATGTGAGCATCTTTAGGACTTTCTTCTAGGGCAGTTAGAGTTCTTGGAAAAGAGAAAAAGAGTATTTGGATCATCTGCCTGGAGAGCAAAGGCCTGGTTGACAGTGTTCTAGGAGGCAAGTGGGGGAAGAGGGCTGGAGATCTGAGAATCCGTTATGTATATTTCCACTTAATCTTTCTGTTTCAGTTTATAGCCCTGCCCCCGATCTAGAGAACTTCCTTTTTACTTATTATCTCCAGAAAATAAATTTCCAGTCATTTGCTGAAGTAGAGAAAAGGCAGTCACACAGTTGCATGGAACGGGGAGAGTAATTTGGAGGGCATTTGACTCTTTAAACTCCTTTACTGTCATTTTAGTGAGATTTGGGGAAGGAGCAGCAATGTATGCATATGTTAGTCCTGCATCTTTATCTGAAGCACCTAGACTTTATATCTGTGCCTCCACAGCATTAAGTATTGTGCAAGCACATAGTAGATAATACATGTTTGAATGAACGATGAGACTGTGTCCTGAAGGCTAAATAAGTTACTGATTCATTGCTAAGTCTTGTGGTGCTATGGGAATGAGTCTTTTTGGAGCCTCCCTTCAAGATAAGGATGTGGCATATGCTATAGGAGCATTCATATAAACCAGTAGAAATTCAAAGGAATAAAGGACTGTTGTTTTTTTTTTAACATCTTTATTGGAGTATAATTGCTTTACAATGGTGTGTTAGTCTCTGCTTTATAACAGAGTGAATCAGTTATACATATACATATATCCCCATATCTCTTCCCTCTTGCGTCTCCCTCCCTCCCTCCCACCATCCCTATCCCACCCCTCTAGGTAATCAAAAAGCACCGAGCTGATCTCCCTGTGCTATGCGGCTGCTTCCCACTAGCTATCGATTTTACATTTGGTAGTGTATATATGTCCATGCCACTCTCTCACTTTGTCCCAGCTTACCCTTCCCCCTCCCCGTATCCTCAAATCCATTCTCTAGTAGGTCTGCGAAGGACTGTTTCTTGATGGGAAAAATCAAGGAAGGGATCCTGAAAGGAGGTATCATTTGAGTTTGGTCTTAAGGCATGGACAGAAATTTGATAGGTTAGCAAAGCAGACAGAGGAGCGTAAAGTGTGGAGTAGCATGGGAGTAGTAGGAGGTACAGCTTTAAAATAGATTAAAACCTAATTTAAGGTGAGGTTGGATAGCTGATCCTAAAATTTTAGGCTTTATTTATGTTCTAGCAGTAGTTAGGTATAAGAGGCCTTGGATGAGAAACTGATCTGATTAAAGTTTTATTGCAAATTGGAGGACTCAAGAGCCCTGATATCATGATGTAATGGAGGATATCTGATTAGACCCCCTCTCCATAGCTCTGAGCAAGTTGCTTTCATCATGACTTGGAGCAGTATGCTTTACTTCTTTGTTCCTCAACTTCTTCAATTTTAAAATAGGGTGATTTTTACATCAGAACGTGTTCTACCTGTCTTGCAGAGGTTTTAGTTTTAGGAGTATTAGATGAGATGATGTTAAAGGTATGTGTGAGGGAAGATCTCTCTTCCCAGTAGAGGGTTATGAGGACTTTGTCTAGGATGATCAGAGTGAGTATGGGGTTAAGTCACAGATTCGAGGGCATATCGAAAGAGATCCAGTGAGACTTAATGATTCATTGAATTTAGGGAATAAAGTGAAATTAGTTCAAGATTATTATGAGGGTAACAGATTGGAGGGATTGGGGAGAAAAGTGTAAAATGGGTGCTTAAAAATCTGGGCCTTCAAGATCAGGATTATAGGATTGGGAATCATAGCACAGAGGTTAGAATAGAGAAAGGTGGCCAGAGATATATACAGTTAGGACAAAACAGGTAGGGAGAAGAACATGGATGTATGTTTAAGGTTGGCCCTTGAGAAGCAGAGGAGTTTTGCAAGGTAGTAGCCAAGCCTTGAGAAGAAGTAACTATTACTGGATTAGCCTTCCAGGGTAATACATAATTTGTGGGACTCAGTGCAAAATGAAAATGAGAGACCCTTGTTCAAAAAGCAGGAAAAAAGTACAGTTAAAGATACTAATATTTAACACTTTTTCCTTTAAATAAATAGAGGTAATAGCAATGCATGAGTAACAATATAAAGTTACAAATTACAAAAATATTGAGGGTTTATGATTTTAATACTGTAAGTAATAATACTTTATCAATGTGATATCTTGATCAGTTGTGATTTTTTCTGCCTTGCTTTTCTGCAGATTCATTTTTTAGGTCATCAAAATTTATACTTTTAGCAAGTTCATTTTTAATTGATACAATTGAAAGTAATGGTCACTTTCAATTACAAATAATTTTTGATAATTTTTTATTTTTAAAAAAATTTATTTTATTTTTGGCTGCGTTGGGTCTTCATTGCTGCACGCAGGCTTTCTCTAGTTGTGGCGAACAGGGGCTACTCATCATTGTGGTGCGCAGGCTTCTCATTGTGGTGGCTTCTCTTGTTGTGGAGCATGGGCTCTAGGCGGGCAGGCTTCAGTAGTTGTGGCACAGGGGCTTAGGTGCTCTGCAGCATGTGGGATCTTCCCGGACCAGGGCTTGAACCCATGTCCCCTGCATTGGCAGGTGGATTACTAACCACTGCGCCACCAGGGAAGTCCGATAATTTTTAATTTTGAGAAGGGTCCTTTTGCTGATGTAATTGTTACTGGAGTTATTAAGAACATTTTATAGGCTTTCACAACAGTGGCATACATTTCAGATAAATTATTTCAAAATATAAACTTTAGAACATCTAGAGCTGATGATTTTTACAGAACAATTTTTCTTAAAATATTTAACTTTATATGAATCAACTTTTGTGAATTTAATTTTAAATGTAAATTTATACATTGGCATTTAAATATTTCCTCTGCCATTTCTTATAACTTGTGGAGTACAAGCAACCAAAAGTGGCTTCATGACTTGTATATAATTCAAAATGCCTGATAATGTATTCTATCGCTATATCTTCAATTATAAGGAAAAATTAATTTTAAAATTGTTCTGCATTAATAATTGGTTCATCCAAAGCTTCATATGAAAATAGTGTTCTTTTCCATCAAATGTGACAATCCTTAATTTCTCTTGTTTTAAGCCTGTGGGAATTTACTTTGCATTGTTACAACAGTTTTCAAAACTAAATTTGTAGAAGTGTAATAACTCCCTAACATGTTAACATCCATGTATATGCTTTTACTTTGCAATAATCTGCTGAAAGAGTTTACTGTCTAAGCATTGGCACATCCTGTCCTGGCACTCACACTGGAAAGTTAATATTTGTGCATATTCTCCTGGGACAGGTTTCAGGGACAGATGGGTAAGCTGGCTTTCCACTGCATATTCCCATGAAGAGCCCCTCCTCTTTCCTGGGGTCACTGCCACCATTGCTACTGGCACTGTGGGCTCAGTCCTGGCTGACCCTTGAGTGCCTTGTGGTACCCTGGACTGCCGTGGGTATGCACATTTGGGCTGGGCAGCCACGGCCAACTGCTTGGTGCATACGCTTACACTTGGCATATTTCCTCTGCTGGTGTTCCATTGTCCCATTGGTCTTCAGTTACAAACCACAAGTTCAAAGTTAAAATTATTAAGAATTTCAAGATGGAAACAGCAGAGCATTCAACCAAGCACAGGCCCCTTCTGAGAGCAGGCTCCTGTGCGAACGTCAAGGTGCACACCCAGTAAACTGTCCCTGTCCAGTTTTACTAAAGAGTTTGCTGCCAAACTGCCTTCAGATTGAGCTGTTCAGGATTTCCCTAAGATGAACTATTTGACTTTAATTGAACCTCTGCACTCATTGGGGGAAGAGACATGGCTGTTTTCATGCAGGTGCTGGCTGAGTTTCCTTTAAGAACTTAAGTGTCCTTAGTGGAGACTTGCTGCTCCACTGGGGGCCTCATGGAAGATGAACTCCCTAACAGCCAGAACTATAACTTTTTAATCATTCGGGGGTTCTAAGAGGCAGACCTTTGCAGGGGAATATAGACAAATTACTCTGTTGATTTAGTTTGCTGTGTTTTATTATTTATCTTTCTTTTAGTTACCATTTGAATTTTAAAATTTTTGATCTCCTTTCTTTTTTGGTTAAAGGGAAGGGACTATGGATTATTATTTAGTTCTGATCCCTGGTGACTTGATTAATTATGGATTCTTACATCACCTACTGGTCTTCAGTGCTAGTAACTAGAGTTTTGGCAGTTGCTGATACCATAGTTTTTCCCTGTTAGTCTTGTACCCATGTGAGAAAGATTTTTAAAGAAGACAATCAAGAAAAATATCTTCAATAGCCTCATTTATTATTTTTTCTGCTTTAAAACTGCAACAATATTATTTATTTATTTATTTTAAAATTAATTTTTATTGGAGTATAGTTGCTTTACTGCAACAATATTTTTAGAGGAAGTTTCTCTAACTAAAATACCTTTTGTCCTTGTTAAAATGGACAAGGGTCAAAACCATCAGTGTGTATGAAAGGTGAAGAAGTCAAAGTCAACCCACAGACCCCCGTTTACACTCAGCTGCTTCTTTGCTTCCCACAGTGTGCTTTCTATATTGTAAAACAACATCTTCAGTGAGCTAGGACTGCAGCTACTCCTTCATTCTCCCCCTATCCCCTTACATTTGGCCAAATATAATTATATAAGAACTCCCTAACTGATGTGCTACAGCTATTCCTGTGACAGCAATAAGTTACAGGTGAGCAAGATACTGATTCCCTCTGTCCTCAGGGTGGCCTGGCAGGACCTGGGACATTTGGAGCTTCTGGGCTAGCAGTCTAACTGAAAATTAGACTGCCCTCCTCCATTTAACCTAATGTGCTGTGTAAACATCATTTTCTTTGGACACCATGACATGAAAAGGGCTTGGAAGTACTGCCTTTAAACCTCAAATCAAGAAATTCACCAAGGAAATGAAATTCCATGTTTAAACAATTTTTAACCATTTGTGTAATTAGTATTGTCTTTGTTCTTTTTCAGTATTCTCATTTTATTTAAGTTAAACATCTAAACAACAGGTAATACACTGATGAAAATAAGAAATATTAAGAGACTTAAAGTCTAGTTACTTTTCTTCCAGTTATTGTGTATAGGAACCAGAATTTTGTAGTAAGTGAGGGGCTATGCCTCTTAAAAGATAAAGAAATTACTTGGCTCTGGACGCCGAGATTGTTTCACCCCCACGCTCCTTGAGTGGATTTCAGCCAAAAAGGAAGAAATCATGCCAGTCTGTACAGTCTCCTCTAACATTCGAAAAGTTTCAACCCTTTATCATTCTTTTGATGAAAACCATACAGGTCTATTTGATCATGGCAGTCCTTTTTTTTGCCAATACAAATCTTCAAATTTATGCATGCAACAAAGACTATAAACAGAATGTATTTCAAAGATAGGTATAATTCAAGAGGAAGTACTGGGTTTTGAAATAGGTTAATATAAGGAGGTGATTTTTTTTCCCACATCCTTTGATGTATGAGATAGTACATTTAATTGCATTCATTGTGTTTTTATGAATTTATTTTGGTAAAAAGTTTGGATACCTGAAAACTTAGATAAATTCTAAAAAAGTAGTTATTTACAAAAAGTGCATTGGAGTATAAAAAGATAGTAAATCTACACTAGTCATAATGACTGTAATTGAAAAAAAACAAAATAATGACTGTAATTGCCAGCTCTGTTTATTCTGTTTATCTGAGAGGGACAGGAACTTTAGCTTCATCTTATCTTATGAATTCCAATTTGCTTATCAGAAATTTTTCTTACTAGCTACTTGTTGTAATGACTTATGCTATTATACTTTATCTGTTGTTTAGAATTTTTAATAGTAGTATCTTCTTCATTTGAATATGGAAAGTGTAACTAAGGAAGAGTATCCCCTTGATGACAAATTCGCATCTTAACTCACAGCTGCAGTGGTGAGCTGCCCTCTCCTGGTCATCTGTGCCATCTAGAACTCCCAGTGGGTCCTAGGAAAATCATTTTTTGCCAGATAAATAGATGTTTTAATTGTGTCTTTGATACCAACATTATCCTATTTTGTGACTCTGCAGCTTTGTAAAGCTGTGTTGTAGTTCCTTTTCATCTCTTAGAAAAAGGCATTGTTGACAGAAAAGATGGGGCCATCTTCTCTCTCTCTCCCACGTTCTCATGGACATTCTTCCCACTTGAGATTTTTGCCTATTACTTCAGTCTCAGTGGGCACAATCTGTGCTGTTTCTTTCTTAACTAAATTCTTAAGATTTACTTTGAAGATGTTCCTTAGTATGTTCATCCCTCCTTAGGAAAAAAGATTTTCAAAACTACTTAAATAAGTGGATTAACCAAGATTTTTTTTTAAGTACATTTTATTTATCTATTTTAAAATTTTATTTATTTATTTATTTTTGGCTGCATTGGGTCTTCGTTGCTGCGCATGGGCTTTTCTCTAGTTGCAGAGAGCAGGGGCTACTTTTTGTTGCAGTGTGCAGGCTTCTCATTGCGGTGGCTTCTTTTGTTGTGGAGCATGGGCTTCAGGTGCGCGGGCTTCAGTAGTTGTGGCTCACGGGCTCTAGAGCGCAAGCTCAGTAGTTGTGGTGCATGGGCTTAGTTGCTCTGCGGCATAGGGAATCTTCCTGGACCAGGGCTTTAACCCGTGTCCCCTGCATTGGCAGGCAGATTCTTAATCACTGCGCCTCCAGGGAAGTCCCCAAGGTGGTCTTTTCATGGAAGATATTTCTTACATATTTGCTTAAAGATGGGCATTGAATTTTCCCTACTCCATTTAATAATTTCATGTTGGAGATGATTTTACAGATGATTCTTATTAAAACCAGTGCTTCTGTTTTTAGTTTCTAATTCTAGATTCTTTGTGTCTTATTTCTTATAAGCCCATCCTTACTTATGTTAC
This sequence comes from Balaenoptera ricei, assembly GCF_028023285.1. NCBI lineage: Eukaryota > Metazoa > Chordata > Mammalia > Artiodactyla > Balaenopteridae > Balaenoptera > Balaenoptera ricei. The sequence goes on from NC_082644.1 coordinate 87,481,311, forward strand.
ACTCCAGGTTTGTAAACCTGTGGGATTAGCGTCAACTTTGGTGCTCACCAAGACTATAATAGAATACTATTATAATGCTATATACTATAATACAGAATACTGAACAGAATACATTTTAGCATTTCGCTTCCTCATTGAAAAATAGCAGTTTATTCCTGCTTTATTTTTTGATTTACCAGATCTTTCTATATACTCTTTTATTTCATATTTTCAAAAGAAAAATTTAAAAAAACTGGTTTTTATTGTATTTTCCAGTTAAATTTGTAGCTTGTTACTAGTTGATATTTTTGTGTAAGACTTTTTATGACATATGTTGTTTCTAAAGTTTATATACATTTTAATAACTCAGTATATCTCATTTTTTACTAAGGAAACATACTAATATCATATATCCTCCTAAAAATCCTACATCAAAAGATTAGAGATGGAAGTCTTTAAACCTTTTCATTTATTAGTCATTTTAACTTTCAGGTCATTTTATGTAATCTTTTTTACTTGGCCAATTTCATTGTGTATTATAAATATACATTTGGAGAAGACTATAGGTGCAAGGATTAATTTGGATATTTGAAGATTCCTTCAGGAGTTAGCTAGAATTTATTTCCATTTTCAAGTAAGAACAAAAAACTTAGCCAATTAGTTCAGATCTGAGAGGTTTTAAGACCCTAATCCATACTTTATAAGACCCTAATCCATAGTTATTTTTAAAAAGCAGATTATTGAAAGGGTAACTTTTAAATTTAGAAAACTTGAAAATCTTGTCAAAATTGTGGGAAGTAATTGTTCACAGCAGGAAGAGATCATGCCACTCCATCTCCCAACTAGTCTATATTGTCTTAGTGAAGATTCATACATAGTTAAGACCTGACATGAGCTTGGTGACCATGGATAAATGAGAGCCCAAGATTCTTTAGCTGATATATAAAATCTCTTCTTGTCATTGATGATGAAATTATTTAAACATTTCAACACCTGATTTTGAGCCCCTGCTATGTTACTTACTAGTTTTGTGACAAACTTGCTCAGTTTCCTTTATAAAATAAAAAATGCTAATCCCCATAATGGATGCTTGTGAAGATTAAATTAAGAGTATTAGAAGCAATTTTTAAACTGTTAAATGGCACACAAATGTAAAATGGTATTACTTGCAAAAGTAAAAATGTACTTAAAATTTTTTTTTTAATCTCTGATTTCTGTTGCTTAGGAACCCTTCAATGTGCTATTTTCTTTAGACCTCTCCATGACAGTCTTGAACTCTCATCAGAGAAGAAGAAATTGCCTGTGAAAAGGGGTGTTAAAAGACATATGTTTGCGGTACAAAACCCGGCTCTTCTAATGTTTAGGAGTTAACTTGTAACAAAACAAGCATATTCCTGCATTTGAGTTTGTATTTCTGAATTGTGTGAGGCATTGTAGGGTATAGGATAAATTTGGTAGCCTAGGAAACCTGTATCCCATCAGGAGAGAAAACAGATGTTCTTCCTCCTGGTAAAGAACTACAGCTATCCATTTAGCAATTATGAATCTTTTCCCTAGATAATACCCTTGAGAAAGGAGTGTTTCAGGCAGGACCAAGAAACACACGACTCTTTTTTTTTTTTTTTTTTTTTACTGTATGGGACTGAATCTTCTTATATTTGCCGCCTTCTTTTCATGCCTCCAGTTTAAAAAAGGTAGGTAAAGGGTGCTGTTTGAATCATGTGACTACCTTAAGGACTAAAATCTTTTAATTCTTAGGATCAGCGAGTAGAAGACATTGTCAAAGATCTTGAAAGAAAGTTCCCCATTCCTTCCATCCCCAATCCAATTCAGCTTAGTTGTTTCTAGGTGTGTTTTTATTTACCATTTTCTGATTTTGAGGTTTGATGGAAATGATATTATTCAAGTCTTGTATATGTTTCTCTGGAAAAGGCCAAATTCTATCGATTCTACTTAGATAATGCTCTGCCTCTTTTTTCTTCCCCATGCTACCACTGTGGTTGAAACACTTATCTCTTACCTAGACTATTATAATGATAATCTGTCACTTTGCTACTTTTCTCTCCTTAAGTTCCTTCCACAACGCTGTTGGACTGATCTTCCTACAGTAGATATCATCATGGCTTTCCCTTTTTCAAAGACCTTCAGTGGCTCCCCATTGCCTATGAAATTAAGCATAACCTGTTCAGCCTAGAATTTAAGCCCCTCAGTGATCTGGCTCTAGTATATTTTTCCAATCTATATGCCATAGCCGTCTTTCCCATAAGCCAAACCGATTCTTCCATATTTCTCTGCCTCTTTGTTCATCTTCAGATCAATCCCTCGTTCTGGGGTGCCTTTCTCTCACCCCCTCCCAAATCCCTGCTTGTTGAAATCCTACCTCTTCCTTAAGATCTTGCCATCATGCCACTTTCACATCTTAAAAGTCAGACTTTAGAAGAAAAGAGTAGGAACTGTTACTTTCTGTAGCAATATGATAAAAATAATACTCTTAATTCCTTTTTTAAACTGAAAAGATTGAACCTGTCTCATTTATATAGTTCACCCAAGAAAATAGGAATGATCTTCCCAAATGTAAATGCTTAATATGTAAAGTTTCATTGTCTTTAAGAAAAGTTTTTTTTGGGAGGGTGGCATGTCAGAATATACATTTATTACAATGAGGAGAAATCAGAGTGTTTTCATACAGTTTAATTACAGATTGGTAGAAAAAGTACAAAACCACAGATTAACAATTCTTAGGTAATATATTAGAAACTATATTCCCAAAATTATGATTAATATTGAGCAACTTAAATTCACCATCTTATAAAGGAGAATTTGTAGATTCCAAATAATAGAATTAGAAAACTTTGAGTATGATATGGATAGATTATCTTTCCTATTACACAGAATGAAATAAAACTGCTAACCAATGTATGCATTTTCTAAAGGCAGATTTTGTTCTCCATGCTGCTTAGGTATCATAATAGAAATGGTTGTTGCCATTAGCTTGCATCCAAAGCAAAATTCATAGCCTGCCAAGGCTCTAGGAGGTACCATTACCTTGTAGTTTATGTAAGTATCTGTAGAGTAACATATACCTTGTTTGGACAGGAAGGTCTTTCAGCTTAGATTAGAGTGTGTGAACAATAAAGACCTATGTGTTCTTTAATTTGGGAAACTTTTCTTATTGGGAAGAAAGATAGTTCTGAACGTTAGGCAAACTTTAAATTCCCCATGCATCTACATACAACATTTTCAGTGATACCATCAGCCAAAGGAGCCATTGAGTTTTCCAGACATGGCCACCAAATCTCAAACTGGAATAAAAAAGAATAACTGGCCACATACATATTCTGCAGATGTTTACAGTTCTCAGTAAAGAGAGGAGAAAAGCCTCCTTCAGAAACCTGAGAATAGCAATTTGGCACTGGAAAATTGGGAGTCCATGGCCACCTTCTTTCTCACTTATGTGCTTACATTCCATTTCAAAACAACCAGCCCAACACTTTCACATTTTGTGGGCTGGTGTGTGTGTGTATGTAATCTTTTAAATTTTTTATTTTGAAATATATCAGACTTAAACAAAAAATTCCTGTGTACCTTTCACCCAGCTTCCCAAATTGCTGACATCTTACCTCCATAGTACAATTCACATAATCAGGAAATTAACAGTAATATAATACTAACTAATCTATCAGAATTTATTCAAATTTCATCAATTCTATAATTAACATTCTTTTTCCAGACCTGGATTGATCTGGGATCCAGGGTTACATTTAGTTGTCATAACTTCATAGTCTCCTTTAGTCTGGGACAGTTTTCTTCTTTGTCTAAAAATCTTGCCACTTTTAAGAGTACTAGCCAGTTACTTTATAAAATGTCTTTCAGTTTAGGTTCGTCTTATGTTTCCTCATGATTTAATTTCACCTGTGCTCTTTTGCCAGGAATGCCATGGGACACCATAGTGTCCTTCTTAGAAGCACACAAATAAATAGGATATTTATACTCTCATTACAGAAAAAAAATTTTTAATATCGAGAAACTGAAATCTTAAAAATTAGTGAGTCTTAATTTAAGTATTTTTAAAAGGTATCCTGAAAACTCTAGGAATATATAATTGTGTTTCTGAGAAATCAAATTATGATACAGGAAGTATATTTGATTTTACTGCTTTCTGCTCATGAAAAAGTTATCTATCATTTTGTTTTCTATAACAGCGGTAGTGGGAATTTTCCCATTTGTTACTCAGAAGATAATGATAGGAATATATTGGAAAATAAAATTTGTAATTAATTAATAAAATGTAAGATCTTAGTAGGAGAGGGGCATCATCTCATTAAAAAAATGGTTTCATTGACTTTATGAAGCTGGATGAACTGGCAAATTGATTATTTATACTTCCTTCAAAAGTATGTAATTTAAAAAAAAAACAGTATGTAATTTAAAAAATAATTATTCTGTCTTCAGAAAAATGACTGTTGTTTGTTCCTATACCCTATCATGTACAAAAGATAGCCAGCATATTTTAATTCTTAGGTCACATCAGATTTAGAAAAGAAATTATACCACACTGAAAGAAAAACACCTTATTTTTACTGATTTCTTTGGAAGAGGATTAATCTTTGCCTAGTCTCTACTAAATATAAGCATTTATAATCATTACTGAAAAATCAGATTGTTCTGCTTGAAAATAACTAAGAGCCTGTTTCCCATTCCTATAAATGGGGAAAATTTTAGTGCATTACACACCCACCCCCAAAGCCCTCAGTTTCCTAAAATGTAACTAAAATACGGTAAAATGCCTATATCTATGAAACATGATCATGTTGGGAAGTAAAATGGAAAAATTAGCATCCTGATCATAAAGCAATTAATATAATTGTTAACAATGGTTGCTTTTAATGTAGTAGCATGTACAGTTTCCATGCCATACCATAGACATTATCTTTACAATATGCACATCAAATAATAAACAGCAATAACTAAATTTGTTAGAAAAATGCAGATACAAGTTTACTGTGAAAAACAAGGCACCTTTCTGTAATGAATTGTCACTCAAGGGAGGTGGAGCTTCAAGAAAGTTAAGGAGAGAAGGAGTGTTGAATTAGCCACTTTCACTTGTTTTAAGAAATGATGTTGTGGCCAAAATGGGCAAAGAAGGGAAAAACTATTTCACACAGACTGTGAAACCCAGGTGAGCTAATGTACAACTGTAGCCTTCTGAACAAGAAGGTTTTGAAAAATCACTGGGGGAGGTAGTTAGTGCTTTAGGGTGAAAATTACAAAAAGGAGGTTTACACCCTGTTGTTTCATTTGTGATCTCTTTGTGGTGTTTTGTGATCTCTTTGTGGTGTTTTTAGCTTGAGACTTTTCACATACAATTTGAATTTAGGGACAATAAATTCAAATTTTCCTGTGTAAACGTTGGTCAAAAAGTATTATATTAAGAGATAGAAGTGTTCTGTCCAGAAGACATCCCATGGGATATGCCTGTACATTTAATTTATCCATTCAGACACAGTTTGGGAAATAAGTCATAAGGTTCACTAATCGTCAATATTTCTTGGCTAAGATAATTAGTATAATATCAAAGAAGTCGGTGGTCATCTATTTTGATGCCCTGTTTTGATCCTTAGAGATGGAGCTATGGTTAAGGTGAGATGAATCTAACGTAGTTTACTGTTGTCATCATGTTACTAGCCAAATTGATGTACTCAGACCTAGAACAAACCTTGCTCTTTTTCTCTACTCCTTGTCTTTAACATTTCCTGTTGCTAGAAATGTTCTTCCCTTTTCTGTCTTTGACTCCTTTTCATCAAATTGCATCTTCCGCTTGAAGATGAAGATTTCCTCTCTATTTACGCAAGTCTTTCCTTCTCTCAACCTTATTAACATTTCTTATAGGGTAGTACCATTCGTTTAACTCTCTTCATGTACTGGTTTTGTCTTTATCATTTTGTGTGTGTTACTTTGTGCCCCAACTTGATTGTAAGTTCCTCAGAGCAGAAACTGTGTTTTAGACTTTTTGTTCCCCACAGGGCTTAGCACAGCAAACTCTTTGTGAATATTTTGTAAAAACTCTTAGTATCTCTAAAGTGCTCTCAGAACAAACAGGCCACTATTACAAAATAATGAGAGCTTACTGATAAACCGTATTTCTCTACCTGGTCAGTAAGGTAAGGTATACATAGGTCGCAGACCTATCAAGTGTTTATTTGCAGAGAAACAAAGTAGTAAACTTCAAAAGTCATGAATGCCGTCTTGAGCCCTGTCCTCCTCCCATCAGAAAATCAACAGAATTTCTGCTGCTTTAAAAGGGGCTAATCCTGTATCTTAACCATGAAAATGAAACTCTATAGTTGTCAATTCTAGCATCACTGTCAGTACCCTATTTATTTGGTCTTTCAACAAATGTATTGAGTACTAACTGTGTGCTAGATTGGGGATACAAAATGAACCAAACTGCTGTGAAAGAAAGGTAAAACAGTGCTATGAGAATGTGTAATGGAGATCCTAACCAAGTATGGGGGCCAAGGGACTGTTTCATGGGTGGTATTTAAGCTGAAAGCCAAAAGATTAGTAAGAATTAATTATTTGAAATAGTGGTATGAAAATTGTTTTGAGCCAAGGAAATAACATGTGCAAGGGTCCTCTAATGGAAAGGATAATGGCTCGTTTTCTGTCCTGAAGTAAGGCCAGTGTGGCTTGAAGGCAGAGTGTGGAGAGAGCATTCAGAGTGAGATGAGACTGGAAAAGTACGATCAGAAATTGCAGACATTGTAGGCCATATTAAGGTTTTTGGTCTTTATTTTTAAAGCATTTGGAAACTGTTGAATTGTGTAAAGCAGGGGTTACAGGATCAAATTTGCATTTTGAAAAGATCTCTAAGCTGCAGGATGGAAAATTGGCCAGAAGTCCTTGAGTAGATGCAGAAAGACCAATTAAATAGCTATTACAGCATTTCAGGAATGAAATGTTGCTAACTTAGGTTAGTGAGGTGGCAGTCGAGAGAACTGAATTTGATATAATTTTAGGAATTAAAATCAACAGAACTTGGTGAGGAATTCTACATAGGAGATGAAGGAGAGGAAGACAACAAAAACAACTGCCAGGTTTCTGATTTGTGCACTGCATGTATGGGCATGCCATGTACTAAGATAGGAAACACTGAGGAGGGACCAGTTTTAGGAACGCAAGTTTGGCTAGGAACATGTTGAGTCTGAGGTACCTAGGCAGTTGGATTTACAGCAGTGGTCAGATCAAGAGAGGCTTATCTGTGAATCATAAGCATAGCTAGTTAGTCTCATTTAGACTTTTTAGCTATTGAGAGAGAGTATAGAACTGTGTGGTGTAATATGGTAGCCACTAGCTACATGTGGCTTTAAGTACTTGGAATGTGGTTAATCTGAATTGAGACATGCTATAGTCTAAAGACAGCATGAAAAAAGATGGTAAAGTATGTCGTTGATAGTTTTTTATATCGAGTACATGTTGAAATGATCTTTTAGATAATTGGGCTAAATAAAATATATTATTAAAATTAATTTAACCTGTTTTTACTTGTTCAATGTGGCTACTAGAAAATTTTAAATTACCTGTTTCACATTTGTGACTTGCATTATATTTCTGTTGGACAGTGTTGGTATAGAGAAGCAGGTTTAGGAATGGAACTTGAGATATCCCAAAATTTAATGTCTCTGTAGTATCAGAATGGTCAGGTTCTTGATGTTTCATTAGAAAAGATTCAGATGTACTACATACATATAAAATTAAAACGCTGAAAAGACCTCCTAGGAATTTTACATGCTTCAACATATAATAGTTTTTTTCTCCCCACCTCACACTGAAAATAGTTCCCAATAACCAAAAAAAGGGGGGGGGGCATTGATTTCATTTCTACTTGATTTTGAAGAAACAGGGATGACTCTTCCTATATGACTTGAATTTTAAAGAAACACTTAAATGTGTCAGTCACATGAACTGTTCCTCAGTGTACCTAAAGAGAGGATGTTTGGTTACTTCAGAGAGGTGAATTTTACATTCAAAGAAGTATTGGAACTAATAAATGAAAAAGGAATAGTTTAAGCACCACCATTTTGCAAGCCCTAATGAAATAATGGATTTAAAGAATTATCAATGGCTCTAGTTTGACGAAGAGACAACCAGACTTTATGTGCCTCTTCAGAGAAGAACACAGTATTACCTACAAGTATTATTTCTTTAAAAAAAAAAAAAAAATCTGAATGTGATCAAGCTTCTAGACCTAACTAACAGTTTATAAGAAATACAAAGAATGTGGTACCATGAAATACAATACAGTCATCAAAATCCAGAATATAGGAAACTCTATAGTATAAATACCTCATTTCTTTAATAAATAATTACAAAGAAAAGGGGAGAAGTGGAATGAAGAGAGGAAATATGGGAGGGAGAAACCATAGATTTAGAGAGTCTTAAATATTATTTATTACAATGGACATTTTTGGATCTTGTCTTATTTATGAGATAATTATGGAAATTTGAATACTGATGAATTTGATTCTGGTGGATTTTTTAAAAGTATGTTATTGGTATTACAGTTAAGTTTTTTCCTGTTGTTTTATTTATTTATTTATTTATTTATTTATTTATTTATGGCTGTGTTGGGTCTTCGTTTCTGTGCGAGGGTTTTCTCTATTTGCGGCAAGTGGGGGCCACTCTTCATCGCGGTGCGCGGGCGTCTCACTATCGCGGCCGCTCTTGTTGCAGAGCACAGGCTCCAGTCGCGCAGTCTCAGTAATTGTGGCTCACGGGCCTAGTTGCTCCGCGGCATGTGGGATCTTCCCAGACCAGGGCTCGAACCCGTGTCCCTTGCATTGGCAGGCAGATTCTCAACCACTGCGCCACCAGGGAAGCCCCTACAGTTAAGTTTTAAAGGGACCTTATCTTTTAGAGATAGTATGCTGAAATTTTTACAGATGAAATTATATGATGTCTGGGATTTGCTTAACAATAATTCAGTAGGGGAACAGGGGAAAGGATATATAGAGAGAGATGGTTAGGGATATAGGTGAAATAAGATTGGTCATGACTTAATAATCATTGAAGCTGGATCCATGGAGTTTCTTTATACTATTTTCTCAACTTCTGTGTGTTGGAAATTTTTCCAGAATAGTGAATGAATGAGAAAGAGCACATACAAGCATTATACAGTAGGAAAAAAAATGTCATTAATGAAGACTTTAATATACCTCGTTGTATCAGAAGTTCTGAGGGAGAAACAAATTTAGAAGTTTATTCCCATTATTTACCTTTTACTTTCATAAATCTCTGCTGGGTTTGGCGATTTGACTAGTAAACAATTTAATTTTCAGATAGCCAACAAGTTGACTTTTATTAAATCCTCTCTCAATCACTTGCTCTTACTGTGCAAATTATGTTGAATTCAGTTTTATCATTCCTATTAGTTTGAGGGGAGGGGAAGGAAGCCTTTCTAAAAGTTATTAAATGCATACATAAAACATGTAGGGAAAAGTATAAAGTGAACATCTATATAACCATCACCCAGGTCAAGAAATAAGACCTTGACAGTACCCCTGAAGCATGTCCCTCTCTACCATAGTTCATCTCTTCCCTCCCCCATAGATATATTCATTACCTTGACATTTATAGTAATCACTTCCTTGCTTTTTGTTTTTTAAACCTTTCTTAATGATATAGTTTATCTTTGCTCCGTGCATTCTTCATACTTTTACTGTACATTTGTGTATGTATATTGCTTTGCATGTTTTCAATCTTTATGTAATTGACACTATCCTATGAGTATACTTCTGAACTTCTCTTCAGTCAGCATTACAGTTGTAAGATGCATTCATGTTGATACACGTGGCTCTAGTTCATTCATTTCTAACTGCTGTATAGTATTTTGTTGTATGAGTGTACCACTAATATATCCATTCTGTTATTGATGGACAGTTAGATTGCTGGAAATTTTTGCAGTTACAAATAAAGCTGTTATGGATATTCTTACGTTTATCTCTTGGTGCACATGTATGAGGGTTTCTCTAGAGCAGGGGTTGGCAAACTATGGCCCACAGGCCAACTGCCTGTTTATGTAGATAAAGCTTTAATGAAACAACCATGTCCATTTGTGTATGTATTGTCTATGACTCCTTTCAGCCTACAGTGGCAGAGTTGAGTAGTTGATAGACCTTATGACCTACAAGCCTAAAAATATTTACTCTCTGGCCTTTTAAGAAAAAGGTTGCTGACCCCGATCTTAGAGTGTGTAGCTAGGAGTAGATTACTGAGTCAAGGGATAATCTTCAACTGTACTAGATTTTGCAAAGAATCCCTACAGGAATGATTGTATGAGTTCTTTTTTTTAATAAATTTATTTATTTATTTTTGGCTGTGTTAGGTCTTCATTGTTGCGTGCGGGCTTTCTCTAGTTGCGGTGAGCAGGGGCTACTCTTCGTTGCAGTGCAAGGGCTTCTCATTGTGGTGGCTTCTCTTGTTGCGGAGCACAGGCTCTAGGCGCGTGGGCTTCAGTAGTTGTGGTACGTGGGCTCAGTAGTTGTGGCTCGCGGGCTCTAGAGCGCAGGCTCAGTAGTTGTGGTGCATGGACTTAGTTGCTCCGCACCATGTGGGATCTTCCCGGACCAGGGCTCGAACCCGTGTCCCCTGCATTGGCAGGCGGATTCTTAACCACTGCGCCACCAGGGACGCCCCTGTATGAGTTCTTGTTCACCTACCTCCTGCTCAATATTTGGTATGTCAAAATTTTCTGTTTTGCAGTTGTATCTCATTGTGTAGATTGCTGATTCTCATTAGTAGGGAGGCTGAACATCATTTCATATGTTTATTGGATCTTGCATCATTCTTCCCTTAATGATTTGTAGAAATTTTTTATAGCTTCTGGATATGAACCCTTTGTTGGTTACATGCATTACCAACATTTCCTCCCAGTCTGTGGCTTCTTTTAATTTTTCTTAATGATGTCTTTAAAAAAATAAAATCAAAATGCTTTTTCTTTGGAAGTAATTTCAAATTTACAAAAAGTTGCAAAAATAAAAATAGTACAAAGAATATGTCCATACCCATTATCCAGATTCACTTATTGTTTATATTTTCCTCCATTTGTTTTATTAATCACACTCTATGTATTTATGTATCTATGTATATGTGTGTATGTATATATTCTGAACCTTTTGAAAGTAAGTTAGGTACATCATGCCTGTCCTTTTATCCCTAAATGCTTCAATGTATATTTCCTAAGAATAGAGATATATTCTCTTATGTAACCATAGTACAGCTGTCAACTTCATAAATGTGTATTGATACAATTTTATCTAAACTACCAACTATACTAACTTATTTATGGTGTCTTTTGATGTGTAGGAGTTTTAAATTTTAATGTACTTATTTTATCAGTCTTTTCCTTAATAGTCTGTTCTTTAAAAATCCTTCCCATTTCTGAGATTTTAAAATATATTTTATATTTTTCTTATACAATTAAAAATTTTTTGCTTTCCATATTTAGAATTTTAATCCACTTGGAATTGTTTTTTTGTATATGGTGAGAGATGAATTCCAATTTTGTTTTTTCCCATTGTCCCAGCACCATTTATGGAATAAACCTCAGTTCCCCATGGAATGGCACCAATGTCATATATCAAGTTTATGAATGCAAGTCTTTCACTTGGGCTACCTATCTATTCAAGTATCTGGACCACACTGTCTTAAGTATTAGAGCTTTATACTAATAATTGATAGCTGGGTAGGCAGGTCTCTCCAGCATGTTCTTCTCAAATTTAACATCTACTTTGATGAATGGTTATACAGCAAACAACTCATATAATCATCACCTAGTCAAAATATAGGATATTAACCAGCACAATGAAGCCCTTGGTATCCCCCTCCCTGGTCATAACCTTTGCCTTCTTGCAAAAGGTTGCCTGATTTTTGTGATAATACTTTCCTTGATTTTCTTTACAGTTTTTTCACTGCTATATTTCCTAAACTATTGTCTAGAATTGCCTGTTTTTGAGGTTTATATTCATGGACTGATAGGATACATTTTGTATATGTCTGCCTTCCTTAATATAACATTATGTAGCTGTGGCTCATTTTGTCTGTTTTTCACTTGATGTAGGATATGTCACTGTATGACTGTATCAGAGTTTTATCCATTCTACTGTAAATGGACATCTTGGCTATTGCTAACAGTGTTGCTCTTAATGTGCATGTTTTGCGTTTCTTTCAGGTATATACCTAGGACTAGAATTGCTTTGTTCTATGGTATGCATATCCTCCACTTGAGTAGATAATGGCAAACTTCTTTTCCAAAGTGGTTGTACCAATTTACACTCTTACCAACAGTTTAAGAGAGTTCCCATTGTCCGTATCCTTGCCAACACTTAAGATTGTTAGTGTTCTTAATTCTATCTATTTTGGTAGGTAAATAGAAGTATTTTATTGTGGCTTTAATATGTATTTACCTAATAGCTAAAAGAAGTCAAGTACCTTGACTTGACCTCTTATGTTTGTTATCTGAGTACCAACAACATCTGTTTGTTGGTATTTAGATACCCTCTTTTGTGAAGGGCTTTTAAAAAGTCTTTTGCTAGTCTTCCTATTTATTTGTCTTAACTTATAGGGGTTTATTATACCTTCTGGATGTGAATCCTTTATATGTTGGGCAGATATCTCCTCCCAGTCTGGCTTGCCTTTTTACTCTCTAAATAGAGTATGAACAGCAGTGCTTGATTTCAATGTAGTCAAAAGTTATCAAATTTGAATTCATGGTCTACCTACTGCGTGACCTTGGCCAGCTTTGAGCTTTAGTTTACTTATCTCTAAATAGTTGGTAATAATATCCATGTCATAGGGTAATTGAGAAGATTAAATGAGATAAAGCACTTATTATAGAGCTTTTCACCTAGCAGTCCCTCAATAGATGTTAATTGCCTTCCCCATCATTTTAGGGTGCTCATTTTCATACTGTCTTTTGGGAAATTGGGTAGTATTCATGAGCTATTTGCAAATGAATGTTTTGGAAATTAGAATCTCATATAATTATCCCAGGAATTTAGAAGGTGGCCTAAAATAGTAAATCATAATTAATTTGCCCAGAGAACTAAAATGTAACATTTTCTCTGATGAAAAGGATTTATACTCAGTATGGGACCCCTGAATAATAAAACCCATGACTGGAGTATCTTATCCAGAAAACAAGAAGCTATAGTTTAAAACAATCTAAATCCTATAAATAATGCATCATATTTGGAAACTAAGGGTAGATTTCTTTGCCTCCAAGAAGAAAGCAAGGTTTCTTAAATGATGAGATATTGCTAATCACTCCAGCCCAAAGTACCTTCCCTCTCCTTGAAACTTTCTGATGCTTATTAATGATTTTCACTTTGACTTATGTCATCATTCATTCATTCATTCAACAAATATTTATAGGACAGCCCTTATTAAAAAAAAAAAAGAGTGGTCTCCTTTTTTTGTAACAAGCCCTATGCTATGGGAAAGAGAGCAGTAAATAGTATAGACTCAATCCTTACCTGAATGAAGCTGAGAAAGAAAAGTAAAAGAAGGTTTAAAAAAAAAAGTTATAACACCATGCTAAAAAAGCAGTCCCAGAGTTCTGCTTCTGGTAATGGCAAAATTATTCATAATGGACCAACCTTCCCACAGATAATTATGCTCTGGAAAAAATACTATACTATAAATGTTTATATATATCATATAATTTATACACAAATTCATCACTTTAAAGCATACCTTAATACTTAAAAATATAAAATATCTGAAGGTACTGGAGACCAACCAAAAGCAGGTAGAAACTGATAGGGAGTCAACATTTGGGATAAAGGAACAGCATTGGGTGAGTTTCCTGCTTTTATGGTTTTTTGCCTCAGGGCAGTCACTAATTGGTATAGCATGGGAGTGGCTAGAACGCTGAAAGAAATTCATAGTCTTACTGATGTTGGGAATCAGAAGAGAGAGGCTACTATAGCAGCTGGACAATGAAGGGGAATTCACAGAGGGGGAAGCCCAAATTATGCATATAAATATTTGCCAAATTATTTATCCTTGAACAGGCATCAGCTCTCTTTAAGGGAATATAACAGAATCCATAGTCTACAAAGTATCATTCGCAAGGTTCAGGATACCATCCAAAATTACCAGACATATGAAGAAACTGAAAAATTTGATGCATACTTAAGAAAGGGCAGTCAGTGAGCACTGACTCTGGGATGACCCAAGTGTTGAAATTAGCAGACAAGGATTTTAACGAAGTTTTTTTGACTATGTTCAAGGATATAAAATATGCATATAATGAAATAATAGACATGAAATCTCAGTAGAGAAATAAAATGGAAATTCTAGAACTGAAAAGTACATTATCTGAAATAAAAGTTAACTGGATGAGCTTAATAGCAGATCGAAAATGTCAGTGAACTTGAAGACCAAAATTATCCAATCTGAAGAACTTTCCTTCTACCTTTTAAGTCTCTCTCTTCTCTGTCTTAAGGTTTTTGAGCAAGGTGTACCATAAGCATCTTAATTCCAGTCCCTTCACAATAAAGTGTGATACTACGAGCATCAGCTCCACTTTCAGGAGCAGAGACCTTGTCAGTAGAACAAGAGCACACCTTCCAAGTTCTCCATCAAAAGTTGGTAAAATATTATTTAATGGGTATAGAGTTTCAGTTTTGCAAGATCAGAAAAGTCCTGGAGGTGGGTAGTGGTGATAGTCGCACAATAATATGTACTTAATGCCACTGTACACTTAAAAATGGTTAAGATGGTAAATATTATGTTCTGTGTATTTTATCACCCCAAAAAAAGTTTAAATAAAAAGTTGGTAAGAAAATTTAAGCAAGAAGACCTTCAATCATTTTTTTCTCTTATGAAAATGACATTGGTCCCAGTGGCAAAATGCATCCTGCTATTGTTTTTAAGAGCTGCTCTATCTGCTTATAGTCAATATATAGGAATTATACATGATAATATGTATACAAAGTATTGATAGAACAAGACATTTGCTGTTCCATGGGTTTCAGAAATCATTCGGGAGAAATAAGACTAGGTAGCCAGTGTGTATCCACCATATCCTAAAATTTGTATTTTTAAAAAATATTTTTATAATTTTATATTTCTAAAATATATTTTATATATATATATAATCTAAATTACCTTAAGTTCAGGGGAAAACAAATTTTAAGTTGTTTTCTTTGTTTTTATTCCTCACCCCAAGATTTCACATGTCTAAATCTAACTATAGCCTCTTCAAATACTCTCATTGTTTGAAAACAGAGAACTTTATAATGGAAAAGTGGTCTCCTTTTTTTGTCCTTCCCCTCTTGAATTTTTATTTTTATTTTAAAATGAATAACAGAGAGAATTTAACAGGACTCTGATTTATTCTGTCCCTACTTTCCCCTTCTCCCCATTACTACTTTAATTAATGTTTTACTTTCATTTAAAAATATTCTTGAGTTACTTTTTTTTTTTTAAAGAAAATTGAGGATGCAACTTTGTTATAGACACCTCAGTCAAATTATAGTGTTAATGGCGATATGAGAAAAAGTAACTCTGACTCATAAAATTATCAGAAGGGGAATTTTCAAGTTTGTTAAACAGAAGGGACAGTTGGTTTGGTTTAGTCATCAAAATAAACTGTGCCCTACTGATTTCCAAGTTCTATATTGTGCTCAAATTTTCCATTGGGAATGAAACATTCCACTCCCCCTTTCTACTGTTTAACTTAAGCTGCAGTGAACAGTAGGAGAATGGCCCTGTGGCTGAGCTGCTTATTTTTTTTTTTTTTTTAATCTATTCATTTTATACTTTCAGACAGATTTTTCCCTGGGGTGAAACAAAGGTTAACTGAAATTTCCTCTGTTGTGTACCTGAACGAATCAGCAGTTTGAGAAGGAAATCCCATTGATGGGCCAAGAGAGTGACAGGCTCTATTTAAAGAATTCCCCCGACTGTGTGGTAGACCAGCCATGCCATGAATTTAACTGTTCCTGTGGTCCCCATACTTGTACCCACCAAAAAAGAGAGAGAGAGAAAGCGACTTTGTTCTGCAAACGTAGCCCTAAGCTTTGAAAACCACGAGCCATTGAGTTTTGTGAATTCAAGTTAGACAGCAACAGAGGCCAAGACTTTAGGGGAACAATATCTGAAAGGGAGTACACAAAAACAGGTAGAAACTGTTTAACTGTTTTATTTCTCTGTGTGTATACAGATTTATGTGTGTTTATACACACACCCAAAAAAACCTGTACCTTTTTCTCATTTTATGTAGCTAGTCCTAATTATATTTAAGCAATGATGTTTGTTAAGTTTTGAAATTTATTAAAATTTTTTTGTTTTTATAGCCTTTTGACTCCATAAAAGTATTTTGATTTTAGCAGGACATATTATATGTTTTGGAAATGAGAGTAAACACAGTATATGTTTAAGTGATTTTAAAAAAAACTGGACCTTTACATTACCTCTGCAGGAGCTTTACTGTCAGAGCCAGCTCATGTATTTTGTATTTTTCCTGTTTAAGGGAAGCTGCTTTAAATATGAAAAGATGGTATCTTAAATTGGATTAAACATCCTTAATTCATATGTATTTAACCTCCGGACTTTTGAGCCTTGTTGAAAATCCAGCTTTAACCCTGCCTAGTAGGCCTCAATAGTACATACTGTGTGGAGATTATAAATAGTCATGGTCTTTCTGAGATGGAGGTTAGTGCGTATTCCCAGGGGGCATGGACTGTTTACGTTTCTAACAAATATTTCACATATGTTGCTAATTCATATTTCTGTTTACAAATTTAGGAGTTAATTTTAAAAACCTTCCTTTGTTACTTGAAGCTTTTGTTATCAAAAGTTTCTTAAGTCTGTCCTTCTCTCTAGTGTGGATGGGACCTTAATGGAGATTTTGTAAAACACTAGAACTCATAGAGAAAATAATCCAGAGTGATTGGTTTCTGTCGGGGACTTTGAAGAAGCAGGTACCATTTGAGTTGGTTCCTGAGGGAATTTATCTTAAAAGATCATGTAGGGGCTAGATTCATGCTCACAAATGAGAAATTGAAGTCTAGAGAGTTAAAATGATTAGTACAAAATTATTCAGTATGTTTTGGAAGAACCTAGGTCTCAATTCATACCTGGTGTTTACTTGTACAATAAGCTGCCTCTCTTTTATTCCAAGATGGGTATTTTAAAAATCATTTCTTTCAAAAAAAAAAAATCATTTCTTTCTTGTCAGTTATACCTCAGTAAATCTGCGGGAAAAATCATTTCTTTCTTTCCCTTTTTCTTCTGCTATTTCCTAACTTTTTCTTCTCTCTTTCACTTTTTCCTGTTCCTTGTCTTTTCTTCTTCTGCTCTTATTTTTCAGTATTGGTCCTACTGCAGATAGGTTGTGGCATTATAAGTTTAGAGCAGGATCTGGGGGAGTGGATGTGATCAAATATTCCATATGGCCTATAGAGGGCTACATTGTTCTTTTTGGATGTTATTTTTAAAAAATCAAAATCATTCATAGCTAGTTGAACAAGTTGTGACTCAATCAAATACTCATTAGTTGATGCTTATGTAAATAGAAGCACGAGCTGACCAATGCCATGGATAGATGCCAGCTAATTTTTAAAGATCAATAAAAACAATTGACATCTTTTTTTAGGAAATCACTTGGTTCTTCCAATTTTATTCATTAAATAATATTTATTGACCTTCTACTACATGCCAGACACCATGCAAGGCAATAGAGGTACAAGCGTAAGAAGGAAATGGTTCCTGCCCTCGTATAGACAAGAGTTAACCACAACTGGAAAGTTGGGACATTATTTTTATAAAACTTCATAGAGGACCAGCATTGCTCTTCAGATAATACCATTATTCCTATCAAATATTGTCCTATATTAAAAAGTAGAAAAGTGCAATTTGAAGTTCAACAAGTTGTTTTCACATTATTAATTGCCATGTGCTACACGGTAAAATGATAATATTGTAGAGATTTTCAGTAACAATTTTATTGTCAAAGCCAGAGACTATTCATAAAAATAATTTAGGGAGGTGATAAGAGCGTGTCGGTTCAAAGCATGGTTTGGAAGTGAGCCTCCAGTCTTCCTCTTACAAGTTTTGTGGCACTAAACAAATTATTTTAAACCTCACATAAACCTCACCTTTTTTCATCTGTGTAATGAAAATAATAATAGCTGCCTCTATAGGACTGTTGTGAGGGTTAAATTAGAAAAATATGTAAAAATGCTTAACATAGTACCTAGCACAGAATAAGCTGTTTATATTAGCTGTTCCTATGTTCTGTATTTTTAAAAAACAATCTGGATTTGCTTCCTCTTGGAGGGTCTGTTAGTGGGAATTTGAAAAGGAACATTCTTTATGTATTATGCATGTTTTCTTTGTTGGAGATACTGCACATTAGAATTTCCTCAAAACTCAAGATGAACATTTGTTTAAAAGTACTGTCAATTAGGATGAGTTTTTAAAATTTGTTTTCTTTTGAATTCAAAATTTTATGTAGTAATATCTAATCCTCCCTAACTTCTTGCTTGTTCTCTGGCAATCTCAACTTCGAGTAATAGTTACTGTAGGTCCATTGGTAAATATTTGTGTTTTGGATTTACAGACAATTCTGTCAGTAATCTTTCTGAAGCTAAATTGAAACTTGAGTAGCTTATGGGGCTTGTCTTCCATGTGATATCCAAATTCTCCCCCACATACTGGTGGGGGGAGAAGGTCATTAGAAGGTAAAAATTTTAAGGAAATAGGGTACCAAGTTTTAGATGAATATTTCTTTTGTAGTCAGACTGCTCAAAAAGTTGTCTGTGTTTACTGCCTCCAGTCTCTCTCCTCTACTTCTCTTCTGTTCAGTAGAGTTTTGCCTCACTGCTTCATTCAAACTTCTCTTATCAAGATCACCAGTGATGTGGTAATAATTACAAGAGTCAGTTCTGAGCCTTGATCTTACCCTGACCTATCAGTGGCATTCCCCATAATTGACAACACCTCTTCTTTGATACATTTTCTTTAGTTGGTTTACAGGGCATTCACCCTTCCTCCCAATAGGTTTCTTCCCACTCTACTGCTTATTTCTTCTAAATCCTTGCTCCTTTTTTCTTCTTTCCCTATATTCAATCCCCTGGTACTGCCACCCAGTCCTGTTCTAATCATCATCTCCATGCCACAATCTGCAAGTTTATATTTCCAGTTCAGGTCTGTCTCTTAAACTTAAGACTGGTATATCCATTAGCCTACTAAACATCTTCATTTGGTCGTCTAATAGATATCGCAAATCCAGCCTGTTCAAAAAGAAATTCATCTTTCCCCCAAATATCTTCATCTACAGTTTTTAGTTACATCAACTCTATCCTTTTAGTTGCTCAGATCAAAAAACTGGGAGTCATCCTTGACTCTGGTCTTCTTTTACATTCATATCCAACTCATCAGGAAATCTCGTTGGCTCTACCTTCAGAATATATTCAGAATTCCTTCACTTCTCAGCACATCTTCTGCTGTCATCTTGGTTAGAGGTATCATCATTTATTGACTGAATTATTGCAATAACCACCTAGTCTCTCTGCTTCTTTACTTGCCCCTCCCCTCATTTTTTAATCTCAACAGAGTGATTCTTTAAAGAGATTTTTTTTTTTTTTTTTGATGTGGACCATTTTTAAAGTCTTTACTGAATTTGTTACATTATTGCTTCTGTTTTATGTTTTGGTTTTTTGGCCGTGAGTCATGTGGCATCTTAGCTCCCTGACCAGGGATCGAACCGTACCCCCTGCATTGGAAGGCGAAGTCTCAACTGCTGGACCACCAGGGAAGTCCCAACAGAGTGATTCTTTAAATTGTCAGTCAAATCATATCACTCCTCTGTTCAAAACCCTCCACTGACTTCCCATGTCACTCAGAATAAAAGCAAGTATCTTCATAAGGCCTACAAGGCCCTTCGTAAACTGGTAACCCTGTACTTCTTTGACCTCACCTCCCCCTCATTTACACTGTTCTAACCACACTGGCCCCCCTGCTGTTCTTCAGTCACACCAAGAATATTCTTGCTTTAAGGACTTTGTCTGTTCCTACTGCCTGGGATATCCCAGAACTGCATGGCTAATTCCCTCATCTCCTTTAAGGTTTTGCTTAAATATCAATGAGGTCTACTCTGTCCCCCCTATGTAAAATTGTAGTTCATATCCAACACTACCAATTCCCATTACCATGCTCTACTTTTTCTTTTTTCAAAAGCATTTATTACTGATAAGATACATCGTTTACTTATTTGTTATGTTTGTTGTTTATTGTCTCTCTACCCTAGAGAGACACTAGAATGCAAGTTTTACAGGGGTAGCAATCTCTATCTTGTTTAAATAGCCCAAGGACCTAGAATAGTGCCTCAGTATGGCAGTAGCTCAGTAAATATTTGTTGAATGTATAATGGTAAGAGTTGAGAAGAATGTTTAGTTTAACCCTCAGTATACCATCAGGTTCATTAGACCCCATTTTAGTTTGTTTCTTTTGTGAGCATTTCTAACTATTTCTAAGAATTTATATGTCATGACTTTTATTCTTTCTTAGAGTTCTTCCAAAGAACAGAGAGAAGATTTACTTTTCTTAATAGAATAAAACTCATTCTATCTCAGAATTACTAAGTGGGCCCATTGGTTCCTTTTATAAATCTAAGATACATCATGGGATCCTAGTGATCTTATTTTTGCCATATCTTAAAACATTTTACTATTTCATCATCCTAAGAATAATTTTATCATTACTCATCAATTATTCCAACTATGCTAAAAAAGAGTAAAGCTAATTTAAAAAAACAACAGAAGAATGAGGGAATTGCCTAGAATGATGATGTAATAGTGAAATAAATCTTCACTGTTTCATCATCCTTCAGTTTCCTTATTTTGATGCCCAAAGTATTGCATTGTCTTTCATGAATGTATAAAAGAAGTCTGGAGGCACCG
The DNA here is from genome assembly GCF_028023285.1 of Balaenoptera ricei. Classification (NCBI taxonomy): domain Eukaryota; kingdom Metazoa; phylum Chordata; class Mammalia; order Artiodactyla; family Balaenopteridae; genus Balaenoptera; species Balaenoptera ricei. Next base: position 87,502,259 of record NC_082644.1, read on the forward strand.
TCTTTTTAAGCTTTCATTGAACACAGTTGAAAATTTAGAATTTTACATTTTCTGCCCAAATTGGCAAATAGAAGAAAATTAACAGAGGAAGACATTTCACAGTTATTAGATGAATCAGAATATGAATGCAAAGAGACAATTTGTAGTACCCAGCCTTTAATGATGTGATGAACTTGGCCTTTTAAGTGAAGTCTCAGACTATGATTTTTTAGAGGATGTCACAGATGAATTTTCTCAATCTTAAGAATTGGTGAATGAACAATGTATTTCTAAGTACAGAAAGGAAATAGGGTATTCTCATCTAGTCAGTCAAACAACAGGAAGTTCTTTGCCACACAATATTATATGACAAGAATCTGTACCATCCTGCTTTGATAAAAGGATGTGTGGCTGTATTATTTCATATTTTATGATATTTGTGTACCACAATTCACTCGATACGGTTTGTTTCAAGTGGACAGACGCTGAAGGCAGATGTGTATGCAGAGGTACTGGAAGGAAATAGATGATATGGAAGGGAAAAAAATTGAATGGATTGGCCATTCTAATTGGTGTTTATAAATCCAAAAGTAAAAACGTTTTGTAATTATGGAGCAAAAAAGAGATATATTTGAAATCTGGTATTAATATTTACAAAATGGATGTGTTCCAAGTTCATACATGACAATTGAGCAGTTAGTTGTATTCTAGGATGTTATCCATTTCAGGTATATTTAACTTCAAAATAGGAATATATAAAATAAAAATTGGGGTTTGCCATGTTTAAATTCTTATTAAGATTTCTAATAAAGTTGTTTATCATTATCACTTTCTCTTTAAATTATCTGTAAAATGACTTAAATTATTAAAGGGTCTGTTAGACCCAGATGATGAATGGTGATGACTGTTTCTCCTAGTATAATGCAGCAGGCGCTGCTCTAATACTGGAGATATGAAGATAACTAAACATTGGCCTTGTAGAGAGATGAGGTGCTAGTGGCTGGCATGGTAGTAAGTAGACTTTTCAGAGCAGGTAAATGAAACAACTAGGCTAGTATTAAATACAGGAAAATTAAAGAATTGTATCAGAGGAGAAACAGTGTACTACTACACAGCCATAAATTGAATATTAACCTGAGAAGAGGGATGGAGGGAAAAGAAAGTCAGATAGATTGTTACAAGAAAACTGAATCCCCTTTTACTCTATTAGGAATTTAGATATTAATGCATAAAATAGATAAATCCATAAATATCAGGATGAACATTATTTAGAAGTATGCAGATAAATACCAAAAGAAATAGAATTGAAACTGCTTGCCTCTGGGGAGTGGGAGCTGGAGTAGGGAGGAGAGAATTGCTGTTTTTATACTTTTTAAAGTATTATTGGAGTTTTTAATACCATGTGCATGTATTACTTTGATAAAAATTAGCAATAAAATAGGAAATTATGAATTTAAAGAGGAAACTTATCTGGTATGTAGCAATTGAAGTTGAAGGCATGGGGACAATGCAGAAATCCTAGATCTGAGGTGGTGAACAAAAGGTGATGACTGGAAGGAAACCAACGTATTGGCTTGGAAAGACATTTTAAAGAAATATACTGTGAATTTAAGACCTGGCCTGATTGGATAATGGGGTGAAATATTGGCTTAAGATGAAAACAAACCTATATTTTGAGTCATTAATAACAGCAGGGAAGAAAGAGAGCCAGTTTCAAGTGGGGTTGTAAAGATGAGTTGTGCTTCGGATATGTTATGTTTGCAATGACTGTAATATAAATGTTTGTGATATATCCTGTAAACAGTTATAAATGTAAGCCGGGACATATTTGGTCTTAAGGCCTGGAGAGAGATTTGAAGAAAATATGAGCCCCCAAAATAATAAAAACGATTGTTTTGGAGTGGCTTATTTCACCAAGGAGAGAGTGAAGAGAGAACCAGACATTGAAGACCATACATGTGCTCACACACAAAGTTAATGATAGGTAAAGAAAAAGAAAAAGGATTTGGGAGGGAGACAGAGAAGTGTTGAATAGAAGGATGGCTGAAAGAATATAGCTTACAGATTGGTATTAAATTTTTACCAGCAGGTATATACCAAATTTATATAGCCTTTAAATCTTCTCTAGAAACTTACAATATCTTTTAAAAAGTAGCCTCTTCATTAAATCTGGATGTGTTTTATATGTGCTTGTCATTTTACAAATGTTTCAAGTGTCCACATTGTATATTTTGGACAGGAAAGAGTGAAAGTGGGGAATAGGAATCATAGTAGATATCTTTAAAAGAAGAAAAAACAACTCCCATAATCCCACCATATTTACTGTTTCTGTTGATACATTTTCCTTTTCTGTTCTTGTTACTTAGTGTAATTTGAGGAGTCTTTTATTTCTAAACAAGTATTTCTTAACCAGGTGGTTTATTGACTAAATCCTTGGGGTGGAGGGAATGGGGGATGAGAGGGAACTCGTGTGTGTGTGTGTGTGTGTGTGTGTGTGTGTGTGTGTGTGTCTTTGGGGATACACAAAAGCCTTTATATGACTGATAAACTTTGCAAGAGCTCTGTATAACCCTGTGCTAAGCACCTGTATTTATTTCCTCTTTCTTCTTCCTCCTCTACCTCTAAAAAAAGAAAAGATAAATCCCCATTTATCATTTACACACACTTAAAAATATAAAATTTCTGGTAAATTTAATATGATTTAAAATAAGATGAACAATTTGATGGCTGACTTGCAAATTCTACTAAAATTGTTTTATTTAAACTATTGCCAGTTACACAATGCAAAAATTTAATGACGAAATGGTTTTGTGACCAGTGTTAAATGGAAAAGTATAAATAAGAGAAAACCAAGACAGAAATAAAGAGCAGTTTGAGAAGAATACATGTGAATAAAGGGGCTCAGCCCTCAGGGGATTTGCATGTGGCATTGTGTGTATTTCAAAGGTTTCCGTTGAAATAACAGATGCTACTGATGAAGTTGGGAATAGTAACTTCATTTGTGGCTGGTTCGGTTGCTTATTAAAAGTGAGAAGATCCCAGGGGGAAATCTGGTATAGTGGAGTTAGGCTCAGGAAAGGATATAACAAATATCTTGCAGCTTCATCTTTGTGATCTTTAATCCATAAACCCTGGCTAGGTACAGGCAGGATTATCTATAAATGTCCAATTATCTTAGATTACATGTGAATCCTGTGTCTGCCAAGTAATTTTATTCGATAACAGTGATTTTTTAAAGTTCTTTTTTAGTTTCTAGAGTTGCTTACTACAGAAATTCCAAGTTTTTTCCTTAGCCATTGAGAATTATCAATTGAACTTTTATATATACAATGACAATCTATAAAATTATCTATTGGCTAATGTACCCCAGTTCAGAACAGTGTTTACTTGTGTGAGCATACATGTAAGCATGTTTACATATGCTTCCTTTTCTTTCCTTTTTCTTTTAAATTTTTTCCATTCACAGTATGCAAGATGTGCTGATAACTGGATAGTTAGATAGAACTTACAATTTTGTGATGGAAATAAAATATTTATTAATATAACTCTTAATACAAAGTTTAGAAATTCTCAATAGCCTAAGAGATACAAATAAGCTGCTTTAGACTATGAGTGAGAGAGAAAATAATTCTACAGAATGAATTCAAAAGAGGAAATGTTATTTAGGTAATTCAGTAAACATGAGTACCTATGACAACTAAGGAATCATGCTTTGGTGTGTGGATGATACAAAGATAGAAATGACAAGGTTAAAGTCCAGGATGTTACAGAGTTGAGGGTGATCATCTCTGCTTTTGAGGTGTTATTAGGGATGACTTCAATGGATGAGGTAACACATGATTTGAGACTTGAAGACCAAGTCCTAGTTCCAAGTGGTTGAAATTGGGGTTGGCTTGTGTTCCAGGGAATACATGCATAAGCATATAGTTGCAGAGAACAAGAGGACACATTGGGAAAAGTATTAGGCATAGCTGGAGCATTGGTATCAGGAAGGTGAAGCCAGAGAAATAGGTAAGGGCCAAATCTTGGAAGGCACTGTGTGACATACAGAGGAGTTTTACATTGATTCTGCAGGCATTGAGGGATCATTCAGGGCAGAATGTTTTCACATTTCTGTTTTAGAAACATTATTTCATTCACAATATATACAAATATCAAATCGTTATGTTATACACCTGAAACTAATATATGTCAGCTATACCTTAAAAAAAAAAAAAAAAAACCCTAAATAAAAAAGAAAGAAAAAGAAACATTATTCCAGTAACAGAGGAAGGCAAAAATGGGTTGTGGTACTAGAGATAGTTAGAAATTATTTTAATAATCTAGGTGAGAAATTAAGTGTCTCTGGGTCAGCCTAATGGCATTGAGGTTATTATGAATAGATTTGGTGAGCAATTGTATGAAAGGTGAAAGGGAAGAGTTGAGGTTTTCATTTGGAAAATAAACTGTGGTACAAGTTATTGAGATAGAATATACAAGGAGGAGAAGTAGGGTTTGTTTTTAAGAGAGAGACGCAAGGAATGGGGAGAAGGTAAAGAATTTATTCTTAGTAATTACGAGTTTGAGTAACCTATAAGATATCTAATCCCGATATCCCATAGATCAGGAGCTCAAGAAAAGATTGGGCCTGGAAATACAGGTTTGGTGGTTCTCTCAATGGCCATGTATGACAACCTGGGACAAAGAATGTAGAATGAGAATGAGGACAAAGAATGGAATATACCAAGTGGCCACTGAAGGAAGAAGAACCTGTAAAGGGGAACAAGAACTAGGAAAGTAGCTTGTTTTATCAGCCAAGAAATTGTTGACTGCTCACAGAGGTCAAATGAGAAATGTACTGAATATTACCCATATACTCATTAAATATGAAGAGCAGAGCCTTAAAGAATATTCAGAATTTATAATCATGGGACTTCACTGACAGTCCAGTGGTTAGGACTCTGTACTCTCACGGCCGGGGGCCCAGGTTTGATCCCTGGTTGGGTAACTAAGATCCCACAAGCCGTGTGTGCGGCCGAAAAAAAAAAGTGTTGCTGCTGGCTTTGAAGGTAAAGGCAGCTTCTAGAAGTTGGGAAAGGCCAGGAAATGGATCTTCCCCAGCCTCTGGAGGGAAAGCAGCCCTGCAGGGGAAAAAAAATTATAATCATGGAAATTGGACTGTTAGGTAGAAAATTGGGCAAAGAGGGTTATGGTGTTGAAGATCACGGGAATAAAATGACCAAAAGTACAGAAAAGGGAAAGCACTAGAAGTGTTAAATTACAAACAGTAGAACCTTTTAGTTTAAACTGTTAGGTATGTAAAAAGGGAGTGTGGGCAATAAATTTAGAAATGTAATATGGTTGATTTGTCTTTTATGCTATAACTGCCAAATTATTTAACCTCAATTGATCTTCTTTATGTTTTGTGGGGTTTTTGGTTTTTGTTTGTTGTTGTTTTCTTGGGTTTTTTTGTTTTGTTTTTTGGCATTTTTTTTAAGGCCGTGCCATGCAGCATGTGGGATCTTAGTTCCCTGACCAGGGATTGAACCCACACCCCCTGCAGTGGAAGCACGGAGTCTTAACCACTGGACCACCAGCGAAGTCCCTCAGTGTGTTTTAATGTAGTGAAAGAATGCCATGTCATATGAGCCAGAGTTTTGGCTGTATACTGCAAGTGAGAGAAAAGGTATTGAGAATGCCCAAAATCTAGGTTCCTTAGGGATTGCAGGTATATACCAACCATTGTCTCGTTTTTCCCAATCCGCATCTGTGAGCCTGTCTATAGACTCACCAATTATTTGGAGAGAAAACAGTTGCTAGAGAACTGACATACTTAATATTGTATGAAGACTGTTTTGGTGACAGTCATCCTAAGTTAATTAATTGATCAGTGGTAGAATTCAGTATTTCTTGTTAAATAACCCATATCCCAGATAATAGAGGACTTTCAATCTTTTTAAAAACTTGATGTTAATTAAATCATCTTATTTTTTAAATTTTTTTAAAATTTTATTTATTTATTTTTGGCTGCGTTGGGTCTTCGTTGCTGCGCATGGGCTTTCTCTAGTTGCGTCCAACGGGGGCTGCTCTTCATTGCGGTGCGTGGGTTTCTCATTGCAGTGGCTTCTCTTATTGTGGAGCACAGGCTCTAGGCCTGCAGGCTCAGTAGTTGTGGCACACGGGCTTAGTTGCTCTGCGGCATGTGGGATCTTCCTGGACCAGGGATCAAATCCGTGTCCCCTGCATTGGCAGGTGGATTCTCAACCACTGTGCCACCAGGGAAGTCCCATCCTATTTTTTAAAAATGAGATTATCATGGTTATTTACTTAACACAGTAATACTTTTTAGATTCTTTAGCCCCAAGATAGTACGTACTACTATACTATATGATAAGTTCCTTGAGGGCAAGCACCATGTCTTAGTCATCTTTCTCTCTCCTACACTGTCTTTTACATGAGAGATTTTCAGTGAATATTTGTTGAAAATTAACTCAACGCTACATTAAATGAAAACATTTTATACTTTGAGGAAAATTATATTTACGTTCTTAAATAATTAGTGACAAAATAACTTTTTATGTCTACTTTGCTGAATATTAAATTCAAGTCCATTGTATATGGAGAAAATCATAAATATATACCTTTTCACTGAATTGTAATGGGACTTAAAATTTTAGATGTTAGAAATTAGGATATCTAGAAAATGTAAGGCACCTATGGCTTCCATGTAAGAAGGGGCTATAGTGTATTAGGCTCAGGAAAAGATTCTTCTTAGTACCTGGCTCCTGTACTGAAAATGACCAGCTAGATATGCTGAAGTGAAATCTTCTATAATCTTTGGTGATCTTTGGAAAAACATTTCACTAACTCCTACTTTCTGTCAAATTATCCCAAAAGGTAGAGAACCAGCTCTATAATTGTGCCTGCTTTCTCAGCAAATAAATGATCTTCACCAGTTCCCACCCACCAGAATTTAGGCAGACTAAGTATTACTGAAGCAGAGCATGAACTGGCTTTACTCCTCAGAAATCTAGCCCAAACTCTTCCTTAGATCCTTTGAAAACTGAGTGCAGTCTTATGGGTAAATAGCTACATTAGCACTATATTTCACAAAAGCAACAATTGCAATTTTTTGTAGAAAGCACACACATTTTAAAAATGAACATTTGTGTAACCATACAGGATTGTTCTGAAGATGAAATATGTATTTAAAACAATTTATAGACTGTGAGTCACCATCACCATATAAATTTGAAAGATGTTTATGTTTATGCATGAGAGAAAGAGAGAGAAGGAAGGAGGGAAAGGAGGAACGGAGAAATAAAGATAGCAGAATAGTTCCAGAAATAGGAGAAAATGTGTAAAATGTGTAAGGTTATGGGTTCACTTTTCTTTGGGGTTTGCTTTTTTGTCTTGAAGATTATTTCAAAAGACAGGAAATATTCTGTTTGTTGCATAGTATTAACAAAAGCACCCTGTAATACTGTTTTACTATCTCTGCTTTCAAGAGTACTACTCTGGCAGAAAGAGGCCTGATGTACTATTCCTTGGAAAGTTCCACACAGTAGGAAGTCAAGACTTTTAAAGTTAAACTAAAAGAGGAAAGACATGGAAAATTTCTTAGTTGGAAGAATAGATTTAATATTAATTAGTAAAATTTCTTAGTTGGAAGAATAGATTTAATATTAATTAGTAAAATTTCTTAGTTGGAAGAATAGATTTAATATTAATTAGTAAGTCCTCATATGTGTTTCAGGTAAAAAGTAATAATATTTTAATTCTCAGTATTCTTTATATATAAAAAGGTGAAAATTCTTAGTAAAGGAATTATCACACCCTTTGTTCCAATCAAACTGTATTGTTTGCTGTATCCTTTTACCTCTTTCATTATGTTGCTTGTGCCTTTCCTTTTTACTCGTGTCCTTCATCACCTGTTAAAATCCTATTCAAGATGTTTGCTTCCAGCCATATTGTGTTAACTTATACCAAACTTGCCCTCCTGACAAGAGATGATGAAATTAGCAGACAAGGACTTTAAAACAGACATTATAAATATACAGAGGTTTAAAGGGAAAGAGGCATATAATAAGGGAAATGGAAGATATAAAAAAGAACCAAAGGGAACTTATAGAGCTGAAATATATAATATTTGAAATGAAAAAATGAAATGAAAAATTTTAGTGGATTGACTTAACTACAGATCAATTAGCACATTTTCAGACATTGAACAACAGGCAGTACTGGACCATGATTCATGAGAATATGGAAACGAATGAGGTGCACCCTACAATCAACCTGCATCATGGTGCTAAGAAAGGGAAACGAGGCACAACATGGCCATCTCACTAAGATGAGAAGACAGAGATCAGAGTTCAGAGAGGCTAAAGAAGCTGTAGTTTGTGAGGCATAGTACTGGAGAGAGAGAGAGAGAGCTGAAAGGGATAATACTCCAGAAATCTGCGTTGAGGCGTACCCATGAATACCAAGGATACTGAGTTCTTCTCTGCCCATGGATAGGGCAGAACTCCACTAGACTTGGACAAAAACCTACTGGAAGCCAAACAGTTCCCAGAACTTACCCGAGTTCTTACTTGCCAGATTGGTGAGACTGTGTTAAACACCCTAGACATTCAGTAGTGACCCCAGAAGATACATCTTAGTAGTAGGGCTTAATTAACCCTAAGCAAAAGCTACTCTGGACCTACCCTAACAAAGCTTTAAAAGTCTCAAAAGGGTCAGCTGATCTGGAGGTTACTTAACTGCTTGTCAAAACAGAGTCTCACACTTTTTTTTTTTTTTTTTTTTTTTTTTTTTATTTTTGGCTGTGTTGGGTCTTCGTTTCTGTGTGAGGGCTTTCTCTAGTTGCGGCAAGCGGGGGCCACTCTTCATCGCGGTGCACGGGCCTCTCACTGTCGCGGCCTCTCCGTTGCGGAGCACAGGCTCCAGACGCGCAGGCTCAGTAGTTGTGGCTCACGGGCTTAGTTGCTCCGCGGCATGTGGGATCTTCCCAGACCAGGGCTCGAACCCGTGTCCCCTGCATCGGCAGGCAGACTCTCAACCACTGTGCCACCAGGGAAGCCCTCACACTTTTTAAAGTAAGAAAAAATCAAGACGCTCAACAGGGGCTTCCGAGGTGGCACAGTGGTTAAGAATCCACCTGCCAATGCAGGGGACACGGGTTTGAGCCCTGGTCCAGGAAGATCCCACATGCCGCAGAGCAACTAAGCCTGTGTGCCACAACTGCTGAGCCCACGTGCCACAACTACTGAAGCCCGTGTGCCTAGAGCCCATGTTCCACAACAAGAGAAGCCACCGCAATGAGAAGCCCTCGCACCGCAACTAGAAAAAGCCCGCACACAGCAACAAAGACCTAACACAGCCAAAAGTAAATAAATAAATAAAATAAATTTTAAAAAAAGACACTCAACAGTGTACCTCAGTAGCAACCAAGGGGAAAAAAAAATTACTAGGCATTCAAAAAAGCAGGAAAATGTCACTCATAGCCAGGAGAAAAATCAGTCAAGTGATACAAACCTAGAAATAACAGAGAATATGAAATTAGCAGCAGGGACTTTAAAACAGCTGTTAAAAATGTACTCTGAAATTTAAAGGAAGGGAGAAATATAATAAGAGAAATGAGAGGTATAAAAAAGAAGCAAATGGAACTTCTAGAGCTGAAATATATATTTGAGATTAAAAATTTACTGGATGGGCATAAGTACAAATTAGATTACTCAAAGAAAAAGAATAAGAGAGTATTATGGACAACGTTATGCCAATAATTTCAACAATTTAGAATAGACAAATTCCTTGAAAGTCACAAATTATCAAAACTGGCCCAAGAAGAAATAGAAAATGTGAATAGCTCCATATCTACTAAAAAAATGGAATTACTATTTTAAAACCTTCCTACAAGTAAAATTCTTGGCCCACAAACAAGGAAAACTCCAACCTAGATGACTTCACTGGTGAATTCTATCAGATATTTAAGGAAGAAATAATACCAGTCCTACACAAACTCTTCCCAACACTTCTGAACTCTTGTGAGGCCAGTTTTACACCAATATCAAAACCAGACAGACGTTATAAGAAAAGTATAAACCAATATCCTTCATGAACACAGATGTAAAAATTCTTAATAAAAGCAAGTTAAATTCTGCAGCATATTCTAAAGAATAATACGTCCTAACCAAGTGGAGTTAATCACAGAATACAAGGTTGGTTTAACATTTGAAAATGAAATCACTGTAATTCACCGTATTAAGAGAAAGAGAGAGGAAGTGGGCTATCTCAGTTGATAGAGAAAAGGCACTTGATAAAATTCAACACACATTCATATTAAAAACTCAGGAAACTAGGAATAGAAAGGAATTTCCTCAACCTGTTACGAAAAATCTACAGCAAACAGTATACTTAATTGTGAAAAACTGAATATGTTTTTTCCCTAAAATTGGGAACAAAGCAAAGATTATCTGCTTTCACCACTAATATTGAGTATCGTAATGGAGGTCCTGCATAAGGCAGTGAGGTAGGAAAAAGAAAAGGCATACAGATTGGAAAGGAGGCAATAAAACTGGCTTTATTCACTGTATTCATCAGAGTAATGCCCATTAAAATCATAATGAATACTACTTCACACCCATTCTAAGGTTAAAATTTAAAAGACTGACAATTCCAAAATTGGTACAACCAGTTTGGACATTCCTTTAAAAAACTAGAAATAGAATTACCATGTGATCCAGCTATCCTTCTCCTGGGCATATATCCAGAGAAAACCATAATTCGAAAGAACACATGCACCCCAGTGTTCATGGCAACACTGTTTACAATAGCCAAGATATGGAAGCAACCTAAATGTCCATCAACAGATGAATCGATAAAGAAGATATGGTACGTATATACAATGGAATATTACTCAGCCATAAAAAAGAATGAAATAATGCCATTTGCAGTGACATGGATAGACCTAGAGATTATCATACAGAGTAAAGTAAGTCAGACAGAGAAGGCAAACATCATATGGTATCACTTATATGTGGAATCTAAAAAAATGGTACAAATGAACTTATTTACAAAACAGAAATAGAGTCACAGATATAGAAAACAAACTTATGGTTTGGGAAAGGGTGGGGGGAGGGATAAATTGGGAGATTGGGATTGACATATACACACTACTATATATAAAATAGATAATAAGGACCTACTGTATAGCACAGGGAACTCTACTCAATACTCTGTAATGACCTGTATGGGAAAAGAATCTAAAAAAGAGTGGCTATATATTTATGTATAACTGATTCACCTTGCTGTACAGCAGAAACTAACACAATATTGTAAATCAGCTATACACCAATAAAATTTTTTTAAATAAATAAATAACTGACATTCCAAGTATTGGTGAGATTATGAAGCTAGGTGGGACTCTCATACAATGCTGATAAGAGTGTGAAATGATACAATCACTTTGGAAAAATCTGCCAGTTTCACATGAAGGTAAAGACATACTTTCCATATCTAATAATTCTACTCCTAGCTATTTTCCCAAGGGAAATGATAACTTATGTCAAGTAAGAAGAAAGAGTCTCACTAGAATGTTTATTGCTGCTTTATTTATAATTGTGAAAAACTGGAAACAACCTAAATGTTCTTCAGGAGATGAACAGCTAAACAAATTGTTGTAGCCACACAGTGGAATACTGCTCAGCAGTAAGAAAGGAACAAACTACTACTACCTAACAACATGAATGATGACTTTCACAAATATTCAGAGTGAAAGAAGCCATATACAAAATGGTACATAATGTATGATTCTATTTATATGCAGTCCTAGAGCAGGCAAAATGAATCTGTCGTGAGCGAAAGCAAATCAGTGGTTGCCTCGGGTGGGGAATTGATTGCAAATATGCTCAAGGTGACGTTTTGGGGTGATGGAAATGTTCTACATTTGATTTTTGTGGTGGTTACACAGGTGTGTACGTTTGTCAAAATGCATCATACTGTATTTTTTACGTGGGTATATTTTATAATATGTAAATTATACCTCAATACAGTTTTCTTTATGGCACAGCCTTCTGTGACTTTTTTCCCCTTTCTCCCTAAATTCAGATATCTGTTCTTCCTCTGAATTTACCATAACATCTTGTTTGGTTCTCTCCTACTCTTTTTCTTTTTATCTGTTTGTGTTTGCCTAAGTTATAAGCTCTTATCAGTTTTGTTTACCCTATAGCACCTTGCTTATTGTAACCTTTCAATACATGTTTGTTAAACTGAGCTAATTTAATGCAAAGAGAGTTATCAGTTATTGCTTTGATTACAGTTCTAAAGTCTGAAAAGTATCATAGTCCTGGATCTTAGCAAGACAAGGCTATAAAGCAGGTAAGAGTTGATATTAGGCATCTTTAGGGCAGTCCTAATTTTACACTTTAGGGCAATCCCATTTTATATTCCGTGGCGTTGGTTGGTACACACATAGAAGATGGGTGCTCCCGGGCCCTGTGGAAAGTTGTCTTTAAGGCAAGACACTCTGTGTTGGTTGCAAAGACCTGGAGGATTTAGGTAATGTAGACTAAGTAACAATGTATTTGATTCCAGTAATGAATGAAAATTTGATAAAATTACAGAAACTTGTGCTAGAAGATACCATGGATACCACTTTATCCAACCCATTACTAAACAGACCCAGAGAGGGTAAATAACCTGCCCGACGCCACACAGCAAATAAGAGATAGGGTTAAGTCTGGAACCCACATTTCTGACAAGTCCCTTACTAGAAATTGAGCTAAGTGGAGAATTGTCTGCCTGTGGAAGTTCTAATGAGTTGCTCTTAGACAAAGCTTCCATTAGGTTGGGATTTGGAGTTAAGGAGCAAACAGGATAGGTATAAGAGTCAGTTATTGCTAGGGTAGAACCAAAACTGAACCATGAGTAGGGCCAAAAGTTCACTTATATTTTCCTCGTGATGTCTCTACTTCATTTACCACCCAGAAGTCTGATTTCATTTGTAATTGAAGCCTATTTTGTGTACTTGCTGACAAATTTTCTACAGTAAGAATACACTGTAGCTTGTCGAGGAGGAGTTAGTATGTAACCTAGAATATTGTTGAATTCCACGGGTATGTTAAAACAATCTAAATGGAGCTGATCTCCCTTGTAAACCTTCCCTTCTTTCAATATTCTGTTCATGTATAAATTTATTGGAGTTTGGGGGTGGTAACAGTTGCTATTTTGCATTTCCTTGGTTTGGGAGTTCATTTTTTAAGGACAATATTAAGTCAGTTTTATAATTAAAGTGATTTTAAGTGGTCATTTTGAGTTTTAATGATGAAGGACATTGAGGTACTTTAAAAGGCAGCTTTGAAAGTTACAGCAAAGCATGCTCCTTAGACGAATCCTTTGAATGAAAGAATAATAGCATGGATGGTGATGATGAAGGAATAGAAGCTGCTGCTATTTAATGTATTCTCCACTCTCAGTATATGGATGCAGCCTCCGAATTTTACAAAGGAAATAATCATCAGCACAGCATCTCTGCTCTCCTATGGATTGGTCTTTTTGTAAAGCAGCCTCTTGGTTTTCTTAGTAAAGGTATTTTATTTTAAAATGTATCTCTAGACACTTACTCCTGGTAGGCCTGGGAAAATGTAGATTACTTCATGTCTCTTCAAAATTCCTTTCAAAGAAGAGTCAAGCTCAATTTGTGTTTTTCAGATAGAGAAGAAGAGTAGATAGGAGGAAGGAGGAAATCTTTGCTTTGGGGGAAGAAAAAAACTTTCAGTCCTTTGTTGACACCTTAGCTTCTGCATTAGTCATATGTCCCTTCCTCCTTGGCCATGGATGGACCAAGGGAATAGCAGCCATTTGCAAGTTTGTAAAGGGGCAGTGCAAAGAGAAGAAAACAGCTGATAAAGAAAAATGTAGGGCTCCCAGCCCCGTAGGTTTTTACAGTTATATTTTTAGATTGGTCACTGTCTTCTGGATATTTGGCCTTCTGTTTTTGCTCTTTTACTTCACTATTTTTGATGTTGTAAAATACAGTGCTAAATTCCTAGCTCTAATCATGAGATAGTATTCAGAGTCCACCTTATAAAAATGTTACAGTGAGAAGCTGGCGGACACAGTTAATACTGATATTGGAAGGAAAAACCTTTCTTCTACCTACTTGGGTCTGAATGGTGGGGGGCCTGCAAGTTAACTGACACACAGTAATGAGTAACTCACTAAATAGCCAAAGGTAAAGGTTTGTATACTAACTTAACAAATGGGAGGATTTAGGGCTTCAGAAGATAGAAGGTTTTGTTGTGCTTGTTTACACAGTTTTGGGGGAATGTCCTGGTACCCAAGGTCAGTGACTTTCCTGACTAGAGACTTCTGGGTTGGGGAGAGGGGCTGTGGCAGCTGACTCACAAAGCAGGCTTTTAGTCAGATAAGGGAAGTTCAGATACGATTTCTTTCTGCACCTGCTGTTGGGTTTTTGGTCCCTTCAGTGATTTTTTTATATATATATTTGTTTATAGTTTGATGGTTTTCAAAGCATTTTCACGTAGCTCACTTGATTCGCACAATATTTTTTAGGTATACAGGGAAAATACTATTATTCCCATTTCACAGGTAAGGAAACTGAGATTAAGAGAGGTTAAGTATTTGTTCAGAGCCACACAAATAATGATGGTGTCAAGATAAGATGTTAAGGGATTCACATTTCTCACTACACCTTTGGGGTTGAATTTCAATACTGACAGACTGAATAATTTATTGTCAATCAAGTGCTTTAAAGGTGTCAAGATTGAGTAACATTTTATTTGTTTTGTAGGAGAAGATGGTGTAAACTGGTTCATCAGTGACAAAGACGTTGAGGTAAAATCAAAACATTTTTGAAGTTATGAATAATAGAATAATAATTTTCTTTGAGGTGTAGTTTCACTTCATTATGATGACTTAATAAGCTTTTTAAAAGTAGCAGCAGTCCAGGTATCTTGTAATAAAAAGTTTAATTTTAGTCTATGGGTGATTGAATTTTTCATGAGTTTTTCAGAAGCGTAGTTCAGCCTTGATTTTTGTCAGTCAGTTAATTGCCATGGTGATTTAGTCCCCTTTCCCTTTTGTTTCTTCTCTGCTATGGTGAGTCCTCTCAGCCCATTTTGCCTGGTACCAGTAAAGATCAACACCGGAAATAACTGCTTCTTCAGTGTAAGGAAATGGTTAGTCTATATTTAGGATGTGGCAGGTGTTTGTCTTTGTCAATTATTAGCCTTAATGATGACAGATGGCTAGAAAAGAGAGTAATTTTACAACTTGGTATAAGGAAAGTGTTAAGAGATAATTAGATTGTGTCTCCTTTTGAGGCCTACTTGGCCAATTCAGCAGAATAACAAGTAAAAGATGAAAGTTTTTTTCAAAGATGGAATTGTACCAAACAAGATAAAAGCATGGTTGGCATTTAGGTATTCCTCTTTAGATAGTCCATATGATATGCTTTGCTAATGTTCTCTTGCAAGATACTGGATTTTGGCTAGAATATGGGACAGCTAGAATTGGATCAGTGTAGGCAGAATGGATCTTAAAAGGACTCTAGGGGAAGGAAATTATCTCATTCTCTCTTAGAAATTAAAATCCAGCTTGTAGGCAGTAACCCTGGGCTGTTCAAAAGAAGGAATGTATTTGGTCACTATGTGGTTTTATAACTTTATAAAGGACAAAATCATAAAAAACACCAACCCCTAACTAAAAATATAAGCAAGTTTCTCATTCAGAAAAATGTGGTATACATCCAGATATATGTCAGCAATATCTTTGACTCTGAATGCCACTGGAATGTCTAAATGATGCATTTCAGTGCTCCTACTAGACCTGAACCGTAAGTAGAGAAAGATAAAAAAGAAATGGAACCATATGGAGAAGTGTAAAAGAATAGGGGAGATGGGCAGACAAAAAGTAGAGCTGTTTTCATGGCACCCCTTTTAAGTTTTTCTAACTCCTTTTAAAAATACAAAGTTCCCTGTTGCTAAGTTCTAAATTGAACAGATTATGACTGTTAATTGTCTTGAACAGAGTGAAATAATTTTAATTCTTGATCTTTTTTTTCCCTTAGGCACAGATAGGTAAAAAAAGAACATCTGGAAGATGGACCCACCGATACTATTCAGTCAACAAAAACGTTACCTGTAGAAATTGTGACAAATGTGGCCATTTGTCAAAAAACTGCCCCTTTCCACAAGTATGTGAAATATGTAATGTGTCTTTCCATATTGTTAAAATCAAAATCATAGGGTTGGAACCCTTATAACCTTACAATTCAAATGTTATGTAATATATGGGTTAAATTTCATATTACATGTTTATGTAGGTCGCAGCCTAGAGTAGTAGTAAAGAACAATAAATCTACAGCCAGAATCAATTTCAGCATCCCATTAGTAGTTGTACAACCTTAGGCAAATCATTTCACCTTTTGTGCTTCTCTTTTCTTTTCTATAAATTGAGAAGATTGAATCAGATTGATTCCTGAGACTCATTTCACTTCTAAACCTTCTACTTTATGACACGGCTTGTTTCATTGTGGGATAATTTTCATTGTTAGAAAATTATAATTTTAGGCATTTATAAATGTTTATTGACGTAAATTATGTTAAACAGATACATCAATCTTTGAAATAACACAGAACTCTTAGACATTTCTTGACACTAGTAAGCCCTTAACAAATATTCCTTCCCTTACCTACTTCCTCTCCCAAATGATTGCCTTTCAAACATTTGAGATGGCTCTCTTGTTTCCTCTTTGTCTTTGCCTGGCAAAGCAGCCTCTTTCTGTATCTGTTGCTCCTATGACTTAGCTTCCAGATCCTCATCATCCTACTTTCCCTCTCAGACACATTCCACTTTGTCAGTGTTCTACAAGACAAGGCATAAGAAATAGATGCCAGATGATAGTACGTGCAGACTAAGCCTTTTTGGCAACCACAGGATACAGATGGTTTTGTTAAAGCTCTGATTTCAGATATTTTGTTTGATTTTATAATTATGCTCAGGACCTTCATTGTGTTCCGAAATTGGAAATAACTTTTTATGGAATTATACTGAAAAGGAAAAAGTAGTATTCTATTTGAGACTGAAGTATTTTGCTAAAGAGATTTTCTGTTTGTCTGCCACATAGAAAGTCCGCTCCTGCTGCCTCTGCTCCGAGAGAGGACACCTCCAGTATGCCTGTCCGGCCCGCTTTTGCTTTGACTGTTCTTTGCCTATGTCTTCTACTCACAGATGTCTTGAAAGACCTTCCTGGAGAAAACGGTGTGACAGATGTGATATGATAGGCCACTATGCTGATGTGAGTATCCTGCATGTAACTAATTTGTCGGACTTTGGGGGCATTGTGCCAATCTGTAACCATCTGCCAGCCTACTTAAAAGCATGTTTACTACGCACTGTGTATAATGATAGTCATGTCCCTTTGGCCACTGGTCATGTAAATCAGTGCTCTAATATCTCAGGATAGGGATCCTACTGAATGGGTTCATCAGGAGGCAGCATCAACAAATATTGTAAACCTGTGCTGGCTTCTTTGGCTTAATGTGCTTGCCAAAGTAAAGGTTGTAATTAAAGAGGTATGTAATAAATAACATGTAAAATTTGTGTACCTGTTCATTCATAGTTAGATGAAAATATATATATAAACACTTAACAGTTGTATACAAAAGTCTATATGAAGCCTGCTTTGATGCTGCTTATTGGTGGCTCTTGGTGGTATAATAGTCTCATGCAAGAAGGACAAGCCACCAGTACTTTAAATATGCTTATCTTAGATCTTTCTTTAGATTTAAGAAGACAAAAGTAACTTAGAAGACATTTCAGTTACTTGTAGCATGTTAAATTTTAGCACATTGTTATTTTAGACGTCATTTTGCATCATATTATAAATGTCTGTGGGATTTTAGTCACAATTTCAACCAGAAGGGCTTATAGAAGTCAGTATCTAAAAAAAAAGTAAGAATTTTTTCCCTTTAATTTGTGCTTCCCAAAGACATGATACAAAGCACAAATATTTTTAAAATTTTCCTTATATTGAATTGTACCTAGAGCCTTTTGCTTAAAAAATTAATACGACTTTCTGTTGGGATGAATTTCAGATTAAGACAAACTAGAATATGAATGTTTGGTATATGTGTTTCTTGTGTAAATAATATAAAAATTATTGATTGTAATTTTTAAAGGATCTTTATAAACAAATAAAAATAGGATCACTGTCCTATAAGTTAATTTTTTTCCACTTAATTCTTTATGAATGTGTCTCTATCAGCTCATAAAGACTACCTTTCTCATGGCTAACTTTTATTCCATTTTTACCAATTTACCCAGCCATTTCTCTACCAATACATTTAGATTTATACTGTTACTCATTTTTTTTTTAAGCAAACATTGCTGCTGTAAACACCTTTTTATATATCTGCATACATATCAGAGTATTTTGGTAAGTCATATTCTAAATGGAATTGTGTAATTAAAGGATATGTACGTTTATCTCTGGATAAATATTGTCAAATTGTTCTAAAAGATTGTACCAGTGTATCCACTTGCTAGCAGTGTTTAAGAGTACTCTCAACCCTAGCTGTAATCAATCTTTAAAATTTTTGGCCAATCAGATAAGGAGAAAATGATATCTTACTGTTTTAATTTATATTTCTTAGGCCCCTAGTGAGGTTGAATATGAGTCTTAAGACAAGGTATAGAGCTAGAAGTTGTCATTTCATTCCAAAGTAGTTTAAACTTATATTTCAATATTTACTAAGTTTTAAAAATAGTAAATTCTAAGTTGTCTTAATTTTATTCTGTTGTTCTCTGCATTGAGTTGTCAATTATTTCTTAGAAAGATTTTCTAGTTTGGACGTTAGGATTAAAAGCATATTTTTTAACTTCTTTCTTCCAAAGGACTCTTATAGGTATGGTCTAATTTGCGTGTGATAACAGAAGAGGCTCAGACATTATCATGAGCAGTTTTTTTGAAATAAGAAACTATAGTACAGAACGGTTAAGAATGGTTTGTAAAAGGTTATATAATAAGCTGTGAATTAAATCTATAGCTCATTCTGCTTAACTTCTTAATTTTGGCCTCTAATGTATGTTAAACTCTTTATTTAAAATGGCCTTGAGGATTAATAACCCCAGTGAATATAAGTTTTTAAGATAGGGTTAGACTGTGGCTGACTTCAGAGAAGGCATCACCCTTTCCCCTAAATCTACCAAGACCTACCATTGGGTTTTTTTGTTTTTTTTAAATTACATGATGAAAGTTCTGGACATGAATTGATCTTTTCTCAGCCTGCCCACCTGGTATAGAATTCCCTTGGAGCCCAATCCAACCTGGGCTCCACTGGCTCCTTCTGAAGAAACTTAAAGTCCTTCCACCATCCCAGAAGGTCTTCATGAGGATTCACTTGGGAGCAGTTTCATTCTGGCCCCTGGTTGCTGGGACTATTCAGCTATTCCCACACATGCTTTATATCTGTCTTGAAACCTGGCCCTCCACAGAAAATATTGTTTCCCCTGCAACCCTCTCAAATGCTTGCTGCTCATTCTCTCTTGACCCACATACCTCTGAATTAGGTTGATTAGGATCAGCCTCTTTCTCACCTGCCATGACTGCTTCTAAATCATTTCTCCTCCCTCTTTTTGTAGGTATCCTTGACTTATTTTAAAGCTAAAACCCTCTGACAATACTGTTCTTCACCCTTCTTTGTCATTTTCATCTTCTCACCTACTGGGATTTATGAAGCCCTGGGTAACTATAGATGCCCTAACCTCTTATAAATTAAGGAGATCAAGAAACTTCCATTTTTGCTTTATACATCCCTATAGCCACACCAGAATCTCTGTAATGCCAGAGTACCAGTTAAATGTGCAAAGAGGATTAATAATGAAAACTCATGAGTAATATTCACATTCTTGC
This sequence comes from Balaenoptera ricei, assembly GCF_028023285.1. Lineage (NCBI taxonomy): Eukaryota > Metazoa > Chordata > Mammalia > Artiodactyla > Balaenopteridae > Balaenoptera > Balaenoptera ricei. The sequence goes on from NC_082644.1 coordinate 87,522,150, forward strand.
TATAATAACTCCTGAACTCTGCTTGGAAAACTCTTCATTTGTTAACTACTATGTAAAAGTAGGCTCAAGGCCTACTGAAGTCTACCTGGATCACTGGTACCTTCCAAAGGAAGAGAATCTGAAGTATGTAAAGAATCCCAATTTTGAATCTACCACAGATTCTCTCCTTTTGCTGATAGCTTTTAAATAAACCAAGAATCTTAAAAACTGTCTATACACATTTATCTTGCACATACAGTCCCATTCTGTGAGCTATATCTGACATTCCCAAGGTAATAATAGCTATAATCAGTTGAGTATTTACAGTGTTTTAAGTACTATGCTAAGTTCATTACCTATTAGGGGGAGTGGGAGTGCTTTGTTCACTGCTGTATCCTCAGTGCTTAGTAGGTGCTCAATAGATTTTTGTGATTGCACCAGAGTCATTTATGTAATCCTCATTACCATCATATGAGATAGATACTATTTATTATTACTACCATTTTACAAAAGAGAAAACCAAGACATTGTAAGGTTAGGGTTTGCCCAAGGTCTCAAAGTTAAAATGATGCTGTACTTCATGAATGTACATAGAGAAAGTTCACTTACTGACAGTCTAGACGTTGTCAGTTTAACTCCTTCTCAGAAGATCCTCTCAAGTTTCTGTCTTAAACCTGCAGATATTGTGGATCTAATAAACAACTTTGATAATAAACTTATGATATTTAAAATATCAATACATTATAAAATAGATGAATAAAAATATTTTCCAAATAAAAATAAATACAGTTTATTAAAAAAGTTTTCAGCTCTTTAAAGAATTTCTGAGGATCAGCAAAGCATCGTAGACTGTTGGTTTTGAGCCACAGAACCAAGTCTGTGATACCATAGAACTGTGCTTCTCACAAAAGACCATCTCAGCCTTGGCAGTCTCTATTGTTGAGATTGTCACCCTTTTACATTAAAGCGTAATGACTGAGTTAATCAGCATCAGATATAATTGCAACCTGAACCTAAATTTTCTTCCTTTCTCCAGCAGTTTTTTCTCAAATTTCCTGCTCAGTCTTCTATCCCAGTTCATACTAAATAACTCCTTTAACCATCATTTATAAGAATAAAATGCCATCTATTTGTGGGGCGCTCAGCACTTGAGTCACTGCTTTAAGTCGGATTTTTAAATGTAGTGGGAGAAAATAATCCATAGGACATATTTCACTTGATTCCTTTCTTTAAATATTTGATTCTATAAAAAAGAATCTGTTAAATATCACTGTATACTAAAATATTTTTAGCAACTCAAAAGTTTATTTTAAAAATGAGAACTCAGTATAAGCTGTGTAGGCTTTCACATAGACATTAGTGCCCAGTGAATGTCTCCTCAACAAATATATACATAAAACTGAAAACTAGTATTTTTTTAGTTAAATTTTGGTGATTTTTTTTTCTTTAAGTTTAGTTTAATCACGGGGATTTCCAGCACGAAATGCAGAGTACCTAGTACAAGTATCACCTCTTATCCTTTTCACAGTCTTATTAAGATATTACTGGCCAGAAATAAGACTGGCTGGAACACAATCATTGAGCTGAATAATTAAGCCAAGATTTGACTTAAAGACTTCCTTAATTCAAATATTTGGTTTTGTTTAATAATTATTAGTTCTGCCTTTGTTCAAAAACATCTCCACTGTTCCACCATCCAAATAAACTTTCTATATTTATCAAAAATTTGTTGGTTGCCTACTACATGCTAGGCAGTAATCCAAGTACTAAAGAAATAAAGATGAATAAGATATGGTCCCTGCCTTTGAGGAACTCAGAGTATAGTAAGAAAGGCAGATGTGTAAAAGAATGTAAAAAGTGATGTGTTGGAGATGCATCAAGAATGGTGAAAATTAAATGAGAGAGTATCAGAAGACTAAACTTTGTGACTTGCAAATAATACATAGCTGGAAGGTGTAGAAAATGACCTAGACCATAGGAGGGAGCCAAGTAACTCTGCCTATAATAACATGTCACCTGTCTTTGGAAATATCAGCTGCAAAGTAATGCCATAGGAATTCTCAATCCAGGCTAAGTGAGTTTTCCTGTAATCATATGGACTTGAGACATACACAAGGGTCAGTATTTTCTGAGCATTTGTTTGCTTGCCTGCTTGCTCTTATGTTTGAAGACAGGACAAAATAAGGAAGGAATTCGCTAGCCATTCCTGGACTGTTTTTCCTTTCTAACTCTATATCTTTTCCTCTCATGGAAAGTCACTTTTCTTTTTCTTTTTTTAATTAATGTTTATTGGAGTATAGTTGATTTACAATGTTGTCTTAGTTTCTGCTGTATAGCGAAGTGAATCAGTTATACATATATATATACATATATCCACTCTTTTTTAGATTCTTTTCCCATATAGGTCATTAAAGAGTATTGAGTAGAGTTCCCTGTGCTATACAGTAGGTCCTTATTATCTATTTTATATATAGTAGTATGTATATGTCAATCCCAATCTCCCAATTTATCCCCCCCCTTCCCTCTTGGTAACCATAAGTTTGTTTTCTATATCTGTGACTCTATTTCTGTTTTGTAAATAAGTTCATTTGTACCATTTTTTTAGATTCCACATATAAGTGATATCATATGATATTTGTCTTCTCTGTCTGACTTTACTCTGTATGATAATCTCTAGGTCCATCCATGTCACTGCAAATGACATTATTTCATTCTTTTTTATGGCTGAGTAATATTCCATTGTATATATGTATCACATCCTCTTTATCCATTCATCCGTCGATGGACATTTAGGTTGCTTCCATGTCCTGGCTATTGTAAATAGTGCTGCAGTGAATCCTTCCGAATTATGGTTCTCTGGATGTGTGCCCAGGAGTGGGATTGCTGGATCATATGGTAGCTCTATTTTTAGTTTTTTAAGGAACCTCCATACTGTTCTCCATAGTGGCTGTACCAATTTACATTCCCGCCAACAGTGTAGGAGGGTTCCCTTTTCTCCACACCGTCTCCAGCATTTATTGTTTGTAGATTTTTTTGATGATGGCCATCTGACTGGTGTGAGGTGATACTTCATTGTAGTTTTGATTTGCATTTTCTGATAATAAATGATATTGAGCATCTTTTCATGTGCCTCTTGGCCATCTGTATGTCTTCTTTGGAGAAATGTCTATTTAGCTCTTCTGCCCATTTTTTGATTGGATTGGGGTTTTTTTGATATTGAGCTGCATGAACTGTTTGTATATTTTGGAGATTAATCCCTTGTCGGTCACTTCATTTGCAAATATTTTCTCCCATTTTGTGGGTTGTCTTTTCGTTTTGTTTATGGTTTCCTTTGCTGTGCAAGAGCTTTTAAGTTTAATTAGGTCCCATTTGTTTATTTTCATTACTCTAGGAGGTGGATCAAAAAAGATCTTGCTGTGATTTATGTCGGAGAGTATTCTGCCTATGTTTTCCTCTAAGAGTTTTATAGTATCTGGTCTTACATTTAGGTCTTTAATCCATTTTGAGTGTATTTTTGTGTATGGTGTTAGAGAATGTTCTAATTTCATTCTTTTACTTGTACCTGTCCAGTTTTCCCAGTGCTACTTATTGAAGACACTGTCTTTTCTCCATTGTATATTCTTGCCTCCTTTGTCATAGATTAGGTGACCATAGGTGCATGGGTTTATCTCTGGACTTTCTATTCTGTTCCATTGATCTATATTTCTGTTTTTGTGCCAGTACCATACTGTTTTGATTACTGTAACTTTGTAGTATAGTCTGAAGTCAGGGCGCCTGATTCCTCCAGCTCCATTCTTCTTTCTCAAGATTGCTTTGGCTATTCAGAGTCTTTTGTGTTTCCATACAAATTGTAAAATTTTTTGTTCTAATCCTGTGAAAAATGGTATTGTTAATTTGATAGGGATTGCATTGAATCTGTAGATTACTCTAGGTAGTATAGTCATTTTGACAATATTGATTCTTCCAATCCAAGAACATGGTATATCTCTCCATCTCTTTGTGTCATCTCTTATTTCTTTCATCAGTATCTTATAGTTTTCTGAGTACCCATCTTTTGCCTCCTTAGGTAGGTTTATTCCTAGGTATTATATTCTTTTTGATGTGATAGTAAATATATCATAATTTAATACATTGTTTTAACCCTGGAAAGAATGATTCACAGTATAATTTGTAATCTAACCACTTCTCCTCATTTCTACCACTATCACCCTGGCACAAGCTATGAGCATCTACTGCGTGGATTATTCTAATAGCTTCCTAAACCATTTCCCTGCCTCCTTGGCCCTTTGTAGTCTGTTTTCAGCAGCTGACTGGGTAGTCCTTTTTAAACATAACCCAGATTACATCAGTTCTCTGTCTAAAATCCTCAAATAAGACTTTGCATCTCCCTCAGAGTAAAAGATAAAAGTCTTTACAGTCACCAACAAGGCCACATGTGGTCTGGCTTCTTGACAACATCTCCTGTATAGACATCCCTGTTGCTTACTCCACCTGGTCTCCTTACTGCTGTTTGAAAGACCAAACATATTTTCCCTCTACCTGCTGTTCCCTCTGCTGGGAGTACTCTGCCCCCAATTATCCACAGTGACTCACTCCCTCATCTCTTTCATGTCTCTGTTCAAATGTCCCCTTCTTAGAGAGCCCTTCCCTAACCACCCTAGTTAAAACCTCCAGCATTCCCTGCCCTTCTTCCCTGCTTTGTTTTTCTCTATAATACTTATATCTTACATTCTATATATTTTTCTCTCCCCTCTAATTAGAATATAAGTTCCATGTCTGTTTTCAGACACATTCATTGCTGTATCTCCAGCTTCTAGAACAGTGCCTTACCCATGTAGGAGCTCAATGGGCTCCTAAATATATATGTATAATGGGATTATTGAATAAGCAAATGAATGAATTAGAGACCATAGACTTCGCTTACCTACTCGTGCTCTAGTCAAATGGTTCTGAAGGTTGTCCAGTCCTGCACTTAAATGTATAGGCTTGGACATTCTCAGCTTGACTGATTAAGAGGTAAACATCTCTGAATAATGTTTCAAACCAAGTTTCAACAGCCTTTCTAAAAGCTATAATATCTACAATATGTGTAAAATAAAATGAAGTTTCTAAGGCAAAGGAAATCCTTTTTCTATATTTCCCTTTCACTATCTTTAGTAATCCTAGTGTTTAAAAAAACATTTGCATTGCTCTCAAATGATTTTCTTCAGTGTCTCCTCTTTAAACCAATATTACAGGTATTGATGCAGTCCTGTGTTTTTGGTCTGTCAACCCTCAGCTTTCATATGGAAAAATCTCATCTATCATTTTGTGATGGAATATACTGTATCTTCTTCATTGGCTTGAAAGGACAAATTCGAGAAAAGAAAATATAAAACTAAGATTATGATAACCTTTTATAATTCAAAGAATCATAGACGAAGTAATTTTCCTGCTGAACTTGATTGAAGTAAGGACAAACCGCTGACTTACATTAGATCTCCTTAAGAAAATGAAAATGCCTAAATAAGAGTAGATGAGTAAAAAATAAGTGTAGTAAATGTGCCCTCCCCGCCAAAAAAAAACTTTAAAAAGTTTTTCAAGGTACCACAAAATAATTTGGATAAAAGCACAATGCTGAAGAAGGAAGGGAATAATTTTGAAAAAAAGATTATCTTTGAAAAAACTAAAATATCAGAAGCATATCATTATAATAGATTGATATGAATATTCAGTTAAAAATGTAGTTCTGCTGACACCTGAGCACTGAACCGACTTTGGAGAATAAAGAAAATCAGGTTAGATATACTTTGTTACTCTCACTTTTCACGACATTTCATTATTTAAAACATAATGTTGAAGGAAGAGGTCATGGCTGGGATTGATTGATTTGCTTAATAGAAAAATAATTGTTGAATAGACTTATAAGATACTTATTTACCTGGGAGACCAGAATATGCCCCCAAGGAAGTTAAGTGTAGACTTCTGTGTTAGAGGTCTCATTCTCTTGATGGGTGTTTGCAAAACTCATGATGTTAGTGAAAATTCATATGTGTTCATTGTTCAGGGAGTAAATCCCAGAATTAGTCATTAATAATTCATTGAAACTGTTCCCAAACTACCTAATAAATGAATATCTGAAACTTTTCTTGTTTAAAAATATGTTTAACCTTATGGAAATAACCTTAGCAGGGAAAAAGTTGTACATTTTTAACTGACGGTATGCAATTTAGTACAAAGTGTGAAGAGACCAGTCTTTACTTTGAAATTCAACTGATTGGTATCCTTTCTAGTCATCTCTGACTAACCTGACGAATTCTGCCAGCCTCCCCAAGTCTCCCTATAGCACATGCCTCATGGCCTAGTATTAGTCACTTTCAGTAGAACTAGCAGATGGAGAGCAGGTTTATGTTTTCTTTATAGAAGCTTTAAGAATAAGTTTGTAGAGGATAGAGATGGTTCCCGTTCCAGACCCCTAACTTCCACCAAAAGAGGAGAAAGATTGTCCCTGAACAGTCTATAAAACAAACAGCTCTAAAAATGAAAGGATAAATAAACTTTAGTATTTTATTGAGAATTTTATTTGGCTTAGGAATGAACCTAATCTTCAGTGCAATCACATTGGGAAGACATGAGTTTTTGATAAATAGAGCAGCAGGCCACTGGGAATTTTGTTAAATTTCTGACACATTCTATCATTATACTCCTCACCTTGGACTTAAATTTAACTTTTAAATCCAATAATAAGGACAAATTCTGGGACATAGTTATCTAAGTTATGAATTTGGAGAGTAAAATTAAGGAAGTCAGATCCTCATTAACACCTGGAAGGCTAAAAGTTTTGTTTACTAAGCATTACAGGCTAAGGTCAACTCCCATACATAAATATAAATATATATATAAATAACATATATATATATATATAAAATCCCATACAGCTTTTTGATTGGGTTCTGATCATCTCCCTCAAATAGTACATAGTGAAGGAAAATACAGCAACTGGAAAAGATTTCAACCTCTGAAAGTATTCAAAGTCTTAATTATGGACATCTATCTTTGTTAGCTTACTCATCTTTAAAAAGACAGCACTCTTTTGATCCATGAACATGGATGTCTACATTTGTTTGTGTCTTCTTTTTTCTTTCAGTAAAGTCTTATCGTTTTCATTGTACAGATCTTTCACTTCCTTGGCTAAATTTATCCCTAAGTATTTTGTTGTTTTTGATGCTATTATGAATGGGATAGTTTTCTTTATTTCTTTTTTTGATGCTTCATCATTAGTGTAAAGGAATGCTACTGTTTTATGTAAGTTGATTTTGTAACCTGCCACTTTACTGAAATCATTGATTAGTTCCAAGAGTTTTTGATTAACTGTTTGGGATTTTCTTTATATAAGATCATATTGTCAGCAAATAGTGACAGTTTTACTTCTTTCTTCCCAATTTGGATGCCTTTTATTTCTGTCTTGCCTAATTTCCCTAGCTAGGACTTCCAGTACAGTCAGCCCTCCATATCCACGGGTTTCACATCCTTGGATACAAAAGGCCAGCTGTATTCATTGAACTATACCATTTTATACAAGAGACTTGAGCATCCAAGGATGCCAAGGATTTTAGCATCCACAGGAGCTCCTGGAACCAATCCCCCTCAGATACCAAGGGACAACTATTACAATGAATAGGAGTGGTGAGAGTGGGCAACTTTGTCTTGTAGCTGATCTCAGAAGAAACCCTTTCAGTTTTTCTTCATTGATTACAATGTTAGCAGTGGGTTTATTGTATATAGCCTTTATTATGTTGAGGTATGTAATGAATTACACTTATTAATTTGCGTATGTTGAAACATTCTTGCATCCACATATAAATCACACTTGGCCATGGTGTAAAATCCTTTTAATTGTTCTTTTTAAAAATTTATTTATTTATTTATTTATTTTGGCCTGCATTGGGTCTTTGTTGCTGCATGTGGGCTTTTCTCTAGTTGCAGTGAGTGGGCTTCTCATTGCGGTGGCTTCTTTTGTTGCGGAGCACGGGCTCTAGGCATGCGGGCTTTGGTAGTTGTGGCTCGTGGGCTGTAGAGCGCAGGCTCAGTAGTTGTGGTGCATGGGCTTAGTTGCTCTGCGGCATGTGGGATCTTCCCGGACCACGGCTCAAACCCGTGTCTCCTGCATTGGCAGGCGGATTCTTAACCACTGCGCCACCAGGGAAGCCTTTAGTGTGTTCTTGCATTTGGTTTGCTAATTTTTTTTTTAATTAATCTTTTTTTGTTTTTTTGGCTGCGTTGGGTCTTTGTTGCTGCGTGTGGGCTTTCTCTAGTTGTGGTGAGCAGGGGCTACTCTTCATTGCGGTTCATGGGCTTCTCATTGCGGTGGCTTCTCTTGTTGCGGAGCACGGGCTCTAGGCGTGTGGACTTCAGTAGTTGTGGCACGCGGGCTCAGTAGTTATGGCTCGCAGACTCTAGAGCACAGGCTCAATATTTGTGGCACATGGGCTTAGTTGCTCTGCGGCATGTGGGATCTTCCTGGACCAGGGCTTGAACCTGTGTCCCCTGCATGGCAGACGGATTCTTAACCACTGCGCCACCAGGGAAGTCCTGGTTTGCTAATATTTTAAGATAACACCTCACAACTGTTAGACTGGCTATCAAGAAGACAAGTGCTTGTGAGGATGTGGTGAAAAGGGAACCCCTTACACACTGTTGGTGGGAATGTAAATTAGTCCAACCACTATGGAAAACAATACAGAGATTCCTCGAAAAATTAATAATAGATCTACCATATGATCCAGCAGTTCCCACTTCTGAGTATATACCCAAAAGAAATGAAATCAGGGTTTTGAAAAGATAGCACACCCATGTTTATTGCAGAACTATTCACAATAGCCAAGATATGGAAACAACTCAAATGCTCATCAGTGGATGAATGGATAAAAAAGTTGTAATATATATATCCAATGGGATATTATTCAGCCATGAGAAAGAAAGATATCCTGCCATTTGTGACAACGTGGATGTACCTTGAGCACATTATGCTAAGCAAGACAAGTCAGACAAAGATAAGTACTGTATGATATCACTTAAATGTGGAATCTAAAAAAAAAAAATTTAAACCTGTAAAAAATAAAACAGTAAAATGGTAGTTACTACGATATTGAAGTGAGGGGATAATATTGATGGTGTTTGAGGGTACAGACTTGTAACTAGCAGTAAGTAAAGCACAATAAAATGAATATAGTCTATAATACTGTACTATAATGATGTAATATGATAAATATTGCTTCCTTGACAATATTACAGTATATAAATCTATCAAAGTAACACAGCCCAGCCATACACCTTAAATTTACAAATTGTAACATGTAAATTGCCTTACCTGGTTTAGGGATGCTTATACAGAACTCTTATCTTGGTACATTTATAAAAATCTGGGACAATATGAATGGTCTTTTAATGGAGTAGATGATTTTCAGTGTAATAAAACATCCCTACTTTGCAGATCCCTCTATAATTATAATTCCTTCCCTGTTCCTCACAAACAAGCCAGATATCTGATTGAGAAAACTAAAACTTGATCACATCTAAACTTTTCCATGAATAAGTTGATCAGAGACCTGTGCAATCCTTGGCAGATACCACCTCAGTTCCCAATACTGGCGAGATTCACATATGCCTCCTCTTTTTCCTTTTTTTTTTCATATTCTTTTTCTTTTTCTTTTCTTCTTCTTTTTTTTTTTAATGAAGCAATAAAAAATAGTTACAGGCATATGTGAAGAAATGGTAGAGTAAAAATGGAATCAGAGATAACCCCAAATGAGATAAACTCACTACAGGAAATAGGAAACTGAGAAAATCCTAATTCATTCTTCACAGTGTGATAGGGAAGCAATCCAAAGCAAAATGATCAAAGGAAATCCTGATCAAAAGAGCACACACTCAGTATGAGGGAGAAAAAAAACCTACATCTAGATGTATCCTAGTGAAATTTCTGGATATCAAACAAACAAACAAAATCATGCAAACAAAAAATCATGCAAACAAAAATATACATTACACATACACATACACACAATCAAATTTTCATCAAACTTCTCCTGTGCAATACTGAATTCCAGAAGGCAGCAGAGAAATCTCTGGAGGCTAGAGCATTCAAAGAAAAATAGATGACACAGCCAAGCTGTTGTGCATTTGTAAATTTATTGGAAAAGTCAGAGAATAAAATTAGCAGCAATGAACAGTGAAATCAGGAAAGCATACAGTACGTGTCTGAATACTTCCTCTTAATCTGCTTTTAAACTTAATACTAATTTTAGAAAAAAATTCTTTAAAAAATTTAAAATCTATAATAATGTGGATCATAGATAATTCCAATATAATAAAAGTTTGTTTCAACTAAAAGAAGAAAAAATAGGCCATGTAACTTTTAGGTTACTAATTTAAAATAAGGCAAAGGAAACATAATATAGCAAACAATAGGGGAAAATGGAGACAATAAGAATGTATAAAAACCAAAAAGGATGAGAACAAAAATAGGACCAAATATATCAATTATCACAATAAATAAATGTATTAAATGCTCCTACTAGAAAACAAAGACACCAGTATCAGAAACCGTAAAAGAAATAGAGGATAGATTTAAGAGAATAGATTTAACTTTTTTAAAAAGAAGTTTATCCAAAGAGACCTTTAATGAAGTCAAATGACAAACAACAGCTTGAAAAAGATTTTTATAAAATATGTGATGGGATAATTACCTATAATATATAAAAAGCTCTTACAAATTAGTAGGAAGAAAAAAATGTCTCAATAATAGTGATATTCAGTGTTAGGTTGTGCTGGGAAAGTACATTTGAATAACCTTTCTGGAGTTTAAGTGATAGATGTTTGCAAAGATATAGCTACAGGAATGTTCACCTCAGAGTTGTTTATAATAATGAAAATTAGAAGCAACTCAAATATTTAACTTCAGGGCCGACTTAAGTGACTTAACAGTATGTCCCATATAATGGAGTAACCTTAGGCATTTAAAATATGATGTGGAAATGAGTATTGAAATATAAAGATGTTACTAGTATGTTAAATGAAATGCATAAATTTCAAAAGTTATGAAATATCCTATTTCTATATAAATATACATATTTATATGTGTATATAGATTTGCATAGAAAAAGTTTGAAATGAAGTATTCCAAACTGCTTACTATAGTTATATCAAGAATTATAAAGGTTTTAAAAATTTCTATTGATCTTTATTTTCTGTTTTTGTAATGAGCATATATTCATTTTATAACTTTTTACCTTGAAATTTAATGTGCATTATTCTATTGCTGCTTATAAACATTTTAGGAATAGTATGGTATGCAATCTAAGCCTATATTCATTCTTTTTTTTTCTTTAATAATAAATTGACTTTTTTCTTTTGATGTTCAATTTATGAATATGTATAGATTTATGTAAACACCATCACAACCAGGATGCAGAAGAGTTTTACCACCCTGAAAAACTCCCTCATGCTTTATAGTCACTCTCCACTCATCCTTAACTTCTAGCAACCTTTAATCTGTTCTCTATTACTATAGTTTTGTCTTTTCAAGAATGCCATGTAAATGGAATCATACCAGTGTAAACTTTTGAGACCAGCTTCTTTCACGTAATATTTTGAAGACTCATATGAGTTGTTGTATGTATCAGTAGTTTGTTCCTTTGTAGTATTCCATTTTATGGATGTACTGCAGTTTGTTTATCCATTGAGGCACATTTGGGTTATGTATAGCTTTTGACTATTACAAATAAAGCTGCTATGAATATTTGTATACAGTCTTTGTGTGAACATAGCTTTCATTCCTCTGGAGTAAATTTCCAGGTGGAGATTACAGATCCTATGATAACTGTATGTTTAACTTTATAAGAAACAGCCATGTTATTTTCCAGAGTATGCGTACCATTTTGCATTCCCACCAGCAAAATGAGACTCTCAGGAAGATGAGAGTTCTAACTGCTCTGTATCCTCACCAGCATTTGTTATTGTCAGCATTTTTTATTTTGCCCATTCTGATGGTTGTGTAGTACCTATCTCTTTGTGATTTTAGTTTGCATTTGCCTAATGGCTAACAATATTGAATATCCTTTTATATGTTTATTTGCCATCCTTATATCCTCTTTGGTAAAGTGTCCAGATACTTTCCTAACTTTTAATTAGAGTATCTATTTCTGATTGTTGAGTTTTGAGAGGTTTTTTTTCAATATTTAGGGTACGTCTTTCATTGGATATGTGATTGCCATAAATTTTCTCCCAGTCTATTGCTTGTCTTTTTATTATTCTCTTGACAGTTTGTTTGTTTGTTTTGGCAGAGCAGAAGTTTTTAGATTTGGTGAAATCCAATTTATCAGTTTTTTCTTATATGGATCAGACTTTTGGGGCCATTTCCAAGAACTTGTTACCCAGCTGCAATTAGCAAACATTTTCTCCTGTGTATTCTTTCAAACATTTTATAATTCCATGGGTTTTATTTGTTTGTTTTTTTCAATAAATTTATTATTTATTTATTTTTGTCTGTGTTGGGTCTTCGTTTCTGTGTGAGGGCTTTCTCTAGTTGCGGCAAGCGGGGGCCACTCCTCATCGCGGTGCGCGGGCCTCTCACCATCGCGGCCTCTCTTGTTGCAGAGCACAGGCTCCAGACGCGCAGGCTCAGTAGTTGTGGCTCACAGGCCTAGTTGCTCCGCGGCACGTGGGATCCTCCCAGACCAGGGCTCGAACCCGTGTCCCCTGCATTGGCAGGCAGATTCTCAACCACTGCGCCACCAGGGAAGCCCTATAATTCCATGTTTTATATTCAGATCTATGATCCATTTTGAGTTCATGTTTGCATAAAGTGTGAGGTTTAGATCAAGGTTAATTTTTTTACCCGTGGGTGATCAATTGTTTGCTATTTGTTGAAAAGACTGTTCTTTCTTCATTGAATTGCTTTTGTATCTTTTTCAAAGATTAAATGACCACATTTGTGTGAATTGATTTCTGGACTCTCTGTTCTGTTGCACTGATCTAGGTACCTGTCCCATCACCAATACCATACTGTTTTGATTTCTGTAGCTTTATAGTAAGTGTTAAAATTGGGTAGTTTGATTTCTTAAACTTTGCTCTTCTTTTATGAAATTACTGTAACTATTCTAGTTCTTTTCCCTTTCCATTTAAGTTTTACAGTGAGTTGTCTATACCTACAAAAAATCTTGATGGGACTTGGATTGATATTGTTTTCAGTCTGTGTAGATCACGGTGAGGAGAATTGACTCCACTATTTTGAGTCTTCCAATCCATGAACATAGTATATCTCTCCATTTATTTAGATCTTCTGTAGTTTCTCTTGTCAGAGTTTTGTAGTTTTCAGTATATACAAATCCCCTCATATTTAGGTTTATACCTAAGTATTTCATTTTCTTGTAAATGGTATTGTTTCTTAAATTTTGGTTTCAATTGTGTATTGCTTGTATATAGAAAAAAGTTTGGAGTGAAATATTCTGAAATGTTTGCAGTTATCTCAGGTGGTAATTATCTCAGGTGGCTTTTGTATTTTCTATTCTTATAATGAATATGCATTACGTTTATAATATTTAATGTTATTCTTTTATTTTTCTAAAAAAAGCTTCTAGGGGTAAAATTAGTACAGTCTCAGCGCAACTTTGGACCTAAAGGTGATTACTCATATACCTGACATATCCTGGATGCTATAAGATTCTTGGGAGAAGATGAAAAGAAAATTTTCCCAGGAGAATTCTGTGAGAATCAGAGAACTAGAACTGAATGACAGGGCATGATTATAAATAAAAGGAGTATAATGTAGTTGGCTAAGATGAATTAGGATT